>NC_058376.1:125632073-126967906 GCF_018350175.1 Felis catus
AGATAAGAGGAGGCTAAAGATGTTGGAAACCAGATTGGGAGTTGGGGAAAGCCAATATACTAAGATAAGGAGTTTGAAAGTATGCCCAAAGCCACAGGGAGTCACTAAGGAATATGACAGGATGGAGGTGGGGATTTCTCTAGAAACTGATTATAATCCAGGAAACTGATACCCAGTTTAAAAAAAAAAAAAAAAAAAAAACTTAAGAGAACTTTTGCTGGAATATTCATTAGATAGGACATAAACTCAAGCGGAGTCCTCAGAACCAGATGTCTTGCTATTCTCTTATTCTCTCCCTGGACTTATGAAACCATTATTTGTCCTGGCAGGGCCTTTCTGGTTTGGAAAGTGACCTAGGTGTTTGCAAAGCCTTTTAGGCCATTTAACACATTGGTGTGACAAATACATGGCACCAGGGTTTCCTAAGTCAGAGAGCAGGTATGAAGTTTCTCCCTAACTCCAAAACTAAGCATAGATTACACATGTCTATAGGTTATTCCAAAAGACACAGTAGTTGCTCAGCATCACCCAGACACAGGTGAAATAACTAGTGTTTTTATTAAAAACTGAACCCATGGCAAGAACAAAGATGGAAACAGCCCCATGTTACATAACCTTTAACTCTGCAGATTAAAAACCCATAATTTAATTACAAAGTGGTACTGTTACTTGTATAAAATATAAAAAATATTTTTAAAATATAAAGGGGAAAATTGAAGTCCCCCATAATTTTACCTTTCAGAGATGACCACAGTTAACATTCTCATGTGTTTCCCCCCAATCTTTTTTCCATGAACATTGAATACATGCAATTGTAGGAGCCTAGAATTGGCAATAGTCATTTTATATCTCAATAAAATGTTTTCAATTTTTTGCATGTATATAATAAATAAAACTATAGCATATTACAGTTTGCTAACTGATCCATGTACTTTTGACAGTTTTATTATATTTCTTAGAGATCACATTTTTCACTGGAAAGTTGGGAGCAAGGTACAGGCATCCACTCTCAACTGTAATACTTATTGTTAAAAAGTGTATCCTAATTTCTTAGTTCATATATTGCCATTAGCATTTCCTGTCATTAAATATTCTTTAAAGTATGATTTTAATGAATGTGAAATATTACAATGTAAGGATAATCTCTTCAATATTTCATTGAAATGGCTTCTCACTCCTCAACATTTAGGATATTTTCAGATTTTTAAAACTAATACATATAATACTATGATGATATAAAACTAATATATATAATACTCATATATAAATCTTATGTCACCTCTCTGAATATTTATATGTTTATTTAGGACAAACTAGGAATGAGACTTGTAGATTTTTATAGGATTTTTCTCTTTGATTCAAAGAGGACCCAGTATTTTACAGAAAAGGCTGCTGTTTTAAAAGACATAGTCTGCCTAGCTGTTGCCCTTTGGTTTAAACTTGAGAGTGTGTGAATCCCTAAAGCATCCTCTTCAACCTAACAGTCTTGACAACCATTTCCCTTTCATCCCCTTATAAACAACAGCTTTTTGAGTTTTCCTCTTTATCCATTCTCTCTTCGTGCCCAGCTTAGACCATTCTAAAACACAATGGGGCAAAATGTACCCATGTCCCCTTCCTCCATGTTTGCCCCCACACCTCCACCTCAGTGCCTTCTCTGCAGAGACCCCAGTGCCCAGGGATAGGATGGGCTATCACTAAAGTGTTAGCTTCTTAAGCACTTCCAGAGTGTTTAAAGATTTTATCAGTTAGGACTTCCGTAATTACTTGCATTTTATTTTTTTTTTATTTTTTATTTTATCTTTTTTATTTATTTTTTTTCAATATATGAAATTTATTGTCAAATTGGTTTCCATACTTGCATTTTAAAAGAGGATCCTGAAGATGGGATAATGCTCAACTCAAAAGAATGAATCACTAATAGTGTAAATCACAAACAAACTAACAAAAAAATGTAACTGGAGAAAGAGATTTGCTTTAAGTCACTAGGAAGGGAAATCCACTGAAGCTACAGGCTTGGCTAAACTTGCCTACCAGGAGAGAGAGAAGGAGGAAGGTAACTCAGCCAAATATGGAACCCTGGGACTATTCCCCCTTAAGTCAGTGGCAGGGGCTTTTGGGAGAGAGTGCAAGGGGAAGTGGATGGGAAGTCCTCCTGGTGGGGAATGAGAGTGAGATGGTCGGGTGGGAGGGCAGTGGGGCCTTTGCCTGCTAGATGGGTAGTCTGGCATCATACCTGAAGGCAACAGTGGGCCACCACTCTGGAGACTCAGGCAAAAAGATACTGTACAGAAGCCAGTGTTTGAAGATTATTCCAGTTTATGTGGGCTTCATAAATTGTGGAAGAGAGAAACCTGGAACAGAAAAATCAGCCAGTAAACTACAGCAACAATAACAGCTAATATTTGCTAAGTCTATATTTGTGTGTCAGGCACTGTGTTAAGTGTCTCATGTTCTAACTCATTTAAAAACTGGCCCAAACCTATGTTGTAAGTATTACTATTACCCCATTTTATAAATAAGGAAACTGGGAAACAGTGAGGTTAAATTACTTGCCTAAAGCCTCACAGCTGATAAGTTAGCAGGGCAAGGATGCAAGGCCAAGTGTATAAACCCTATCCTGTACACTGCCATGATGATGGCGGTGGAGGCAGCTGTGGCCATGGAAAGACAAGGCATGCAGCAGTCACTGCGCATACAGTCTATATTCTGGGGCATGCAGAGGCAGAGGAAAAGAATAAAGACTGCTTCTCAGGAAATTTTCTCAGATGGCAAAGGCTGGAGTCAGGAGGTAAGAAATGTGTGATGTGCCAGAACCATTGTCATCACACAGCTGGTAGCATGGCCTCCCTTCTATAACTCATCGGATTCCTGGAGTATTCCAAGCAGGGCTTCTGCTGGACCCCGTACCACTAATGTTTAAAGACTGGTAACTTCCTTATTGAACACCAAATATATGCCAGGCACTGAACTAGAAGTTGACATGTATTATCTCATTCATTTCTCATAGCAGAACTATTTTAACTTCTATTTTATAGATGAAAAAACTGAGGCTCCGAGAAGCAATGTGACTTGCCCAAGGCATGCAGCTATGAGAGCACCAAGATTTGAACTCAGGAAAGTCTGACCCCAAACGTTATCAGTTCCCTGTCCACTCCGCTGCTGATAATATTTCAGGTTCTAGAGTTTGGGTGTTTCTTTCTCTATTTCCCCAGAGGAGGCTTATTTCCCATCAAGGAAGGAAGGTTAAGCCATCCTCATTTAGGTTTGTCATCAACACACCTCAACACTCCTCCCTCCCTATGCCCCCATCAAAAAGAAAATAACCTATCAGTTTCTGGAACTGTAGGTTGATGGACGGCTTTCCTCAATCCATAACCTTGTCTGGATATTTCCTTCCCCTTTATGAACTCCCAGGGAGCAAGGTCACCAGGGAATAAGCACAAGATAACAGAATCAGGAGGCCTGGGTTAGAGTTGTGGCTCCTCAGCTCATGGATGTACGATTATGAGCAAGCCTCAATTTCCTCTTTGGGTTATCGGGAGAACCAAGTGAAATGATGCATGTGAAACACTTTGTGAACTAGAAAGCCCTATGTATCTATTCCACACCACCAACCCATTCTCCCTCGTCAGTCAGGATTGAGTCCAGAATAACTGTCCCCTGTGTGGCTTTCTCCACATTAGGGGAGATGAAACTGTGGACAGGGAAGTCTGGACATCCATCAGAGGTCGGCTGTGAGCAGAACCACCTGCCTGCCAAGCCTGCCGGAGTCCAGGCCAGGCAAGATAGCTTGAGTTTGTATGGGGCTTTGCAGCTTACAAAGCACATCGACATCTGTCATCTGGTGGCTTCACAACCATCCTATGAGGCAGGCAGGTGGACAGCATTATCCCTGCCGGTCAAAAGCAAAAACTGAGTCTTCAGAGAGGTTAATAAGTTGCTCAGAGTCACAAAGTTCCTGAGTGGAGAGCTGGGCTCATACCTGAGTCTTGGGCCTCCTGGCCCAGGGCTGCTTCCTGCTTTTAGTGGCAGGCCCGGGGTCCACAGCATAATTCCATCACAGCTTCATCACTGCCCTCAGCATGCACCATAGACTGGGGGACATAATGATGCATTGTATACATGTATAGTTTTCTATAAATTCTGTATAAATGTATAATGATGTACAAGTTTTATAAATTGAGCATATATTAATTTTTATTTTGCAGGTCTTTGTTTTAATCCTGAATTGGGAGCATTTGCTCAAACACTTCGGAAGACCCTTGAAAACCCCACCAGCCCAACACAGTGTCAATAGAACCTGATAGTTGAAGCTGCCTGCTCCCTACCTGAGCCCCCTCTCCCTGTTCCTGCTCAAAGTATTCTGATATGTTCAGTTCACCTCACTTAAGCTCAGATATGGGATCCCTCCCCACCAGTGGACCAGAAAGTCATGGGGTCCCTTTAAGTGGACAGGTGGACAGGGGGATGTCATGGGGAATGCCCACAACCTTCACTTGTTCTTCAATTAGTAGCCTAGCTATCATCTTTCTGGAAGCCTACCCTGACTCCACCACGCTGGCGTGCCTTTTCTGCGTCCCCACAGTGCCCAATAATGAGCTCAATTGTTCTATGGTAAATGTGAGTCGCTTGCATAAATTCCAGACAGGGACCAAATGAGGCCAGGGACTGTGTCTAGGTCATCTCCATCTCCCCAGCATAGGACCCTGAATAAATGCTTCAGAAGAGAGTAAGTGAAACATGAATGAATCAATGGAAGGTTATTTACATCCCCTCTAGCTCTTAAATATACCTCTATTCCTTCTCCTGCATGTCAGAACAAAGGCGATAGAGGGGAGACATAATGATTAAAGCCAGGAAAATAATACTTTTAAAAAATAGCTTTGATAGAAAGTTTTGTTTTTCTGTTAAGGTCACAGTTTCTATAGGCTCTCAAATAGATGGTCCACGGCACAGAGCATAGCCAGAGAAGTGAGATGTGCTAATGTCCTCTCACATTCATGATCCTCTAACTTGTTTAAGGACAGCGAATTATCTTTCCATTCCTTACCAGGTGGCTAATATTCAAGCTGCAGTGACCAAGTATTTTCCATGCAGCAGTTTCAATTTATCCACTTCCTTTAGTAACTACCTCTTTTTTTTTTTTAATATACCTTAGGGCTTTCTCCTTGACCTACAAAACAGCACTGTGCACTCTGTGTTCTTTGGGGAGACGTCCTCCAGAACCTTTATTTGGAAAAGCGAATGTGTGCCGGAGCCTGTCGTCCTCAGTGGGAAGTTTGATTCATCTCACCGGGGAACGGTTGGGGGCTATTCCAGTCTGGGCTTCCACTTCTTCCTTTAATGAAGTGGCACCTATTTGGATGATAAGGAGCCACTGAAAATTGGGAACATCTTACAAATGCAAAATGCCCTTTTATATAGAAATGTATCTTACTTTAGAATGTGTCCTGTAGTATTATTCTAACATAATAAGGATTCCTACAAGGGGCTTATAATAACTTGGGGAAATGTTTATGGAATAACATTAACTTTAAAAGCAGAATGTGAAATTATACATACAGTATGTCCTCAATTCTATACTTTTCAATGAGAAACGTACATAGGAAAAAGAAAGACCATTTTCTCATTTGATCTTCACAACAACACCGTAGTATTATTATGTGGAATTATTAAATAATTTGCCCAAAGCTGTACAGTTATATGTGCTGCCCAAGGTCACAATGCACGGAGAGAGGTTGGATTGTTCATGTATATTTTACCCAGAACTGAATTTGGGAAAGGGGAGGGATACTTGGAGCTTTGCCTTTGAGGACCGCCCTTCCCTAGCACCATGGAGTCTCATTTGACCAAATGATTAGCTTTGGCCAGTGACACACAACTCAGGTGATTTAGAACTTCCAGGTGAAAACTTTAAAAGTGGGGGTGCAATCTCCATGTTCTCCTTTGCCTTCAGCCTAAAGATTGGCAGTCCCCCAGAGAAAGGCTACCCTGTCTTCTGAATCCTAGAAGAATGACAACATGAAGTGGAATTGATACCTAGTATGATCAAGGAAGCCATTGAGATTTGGAGGATGTTTGTCATGACAACATACCACAATAAAACCTGGCCTATTCTGATTCAAAGGCATTGAACATTGAGACTTGCTGACAAATGACTTCTTACAGTTTAAACTGGGGGGGGGGGGTGATACTATAGAGAAAGTAGGGTCTTAGAACCAGATCTGAATTTAACACAAGCCAAACTTGGCTACACTAACTTCCATTATTTTAAAACAAGGATTATAATATATCATACAAAGAGCTGTATTAAACAAGACAGTGCATATAAAGTACCTGCCACTTAGAAAAAAACAGGAACTGATTATTATAAAAACTTTTCCACATAGTTTTTATAAAGATGCCCCAGTGCTGGGCGCCTGGGTGGCGCAGTCGGTTAACCGCCCGACTTCAGCCAGGTCACGATCTCGTGGTCTGTGAGTTCGAGCCCCGCGTCAGGCTCTGGGCTGATGGCTCGGAGCCTGGAGCCTGTTTCTGATTCTGTGTCTCCCTCTCTCTCTGCCCCTCCCCCGTTCATGCTCTGTCTCTCTCTGTCCCAAAAATAAAAAAAAAATAAAAAAAATAAAAAAACGTTGAAAAAAAAAAAAAAAGATGCCCCAGTGCTAATATGTGTGTTAAACAAGGTATAGTTGTACCTTTTTGATTTTGGAGTTGTTCTTTCTACCAATGAATAAAATATTGTGATGACTTTGGTTTTCCCCTACCAAACAGTAATAAATGCACAATATATAACATTAATATATTCACATATCTCTAAGGAAAAATCAGTGGTTGTCATGATTTAAAAACTTATCATTAATAAAAACTAATACTAAGATAAAATGAACAGAAGGAAAATAACATTAATGGAAATCCATTTAACAAATATAACAACTGAGGTTCAATTGTGCATAACATCAATCTAAGGAAATAATAGAATAACATTTAGAAATAATGGACTCTAACTTCTTCTAAATCAAAATTCCTACTCTGGTAAATACACAGTTTCTGTCAACAGACTTTCAATCTGAGAAAATTAAATACATACAAAAGATCCAATGACCACTGAAAGTCACATATGAACATATATCAGAATTATTACACTTGTAGCTCTCTCCTCTTTATGAAATTTTAGGTTGTATAACTCTCCTACTACTTCCTAGATTACATAATGAATCTACACTTTTTTTCTCTTTCCATTACTCCACCTTCACACAAAAAGGGAACATTCATGGATATGTCAGATTGTGACTATTTCTTTATAATTTGATGCATCTAAATAAAAATCCGATCATTAAGTTGCAGATATTTCTGTAGAAAGTGGAAATATTTCATCCTCTTTCCCAATGCCAGATCACAGCCTTCTACTTCCTTCTTAGGATGCTCCTAAGACAGTAAAGTTGGTAATCTATTGGTCAGAGACATTCCTCCTACATTTTAATATTTTTACAGGTTGTCATGCCTTAAAATACAGAAGCATATGTGTAATGTCTCTTCTATACACACCCTCAAACCCAGGGTCAGCTTCACTTAAGAGAGACAAATTAAAACTGCCTGAAAGATCTTCCTGGCTCCCTTAATAAGTCCATCTCTCAGTTGTACAATATCAATAGTGGGGGAAGAAAGTAATGGGCGGCATGGCTGTGTCCCCAGCCCCAATATGTCTACTGAGATTGACCTTCCCATTGGGAGGTCATTAACCACCTCAATGGTCATGATGTTTGCCCCAGAATTTCTGCTCCCTGTGCACATGTCCAAAGCATGACTTAAGAGTTCTTCATTTGGGTCCCCTCAGCATACCCTAAGGAAGTTTCTTCCCATTTACTCTCAGTGGGGACAGTGTGGGCCCAGCCACAGGGAAGGCTGTGAGGATAATTTCTTACCCTCATTACTGCTGCTGCTCCCCAGAACCACCGGCCCCAAAGCGACAGGCTCCTCAAGAAATCAGTTTACCTTGCCCAGTAGATACACCAATAAGAAGATCAACTCCAGGCCAGAGAGTCTCCCCCTACCCCACCCTCCAGGTCTTGTCTGGCCGTGACCAAGGGGCCCATCTTAGACTCCCCAGGCTCACCACTTGAGACTGCTTATGGAAAACTGGACTATAAAGACAGAGGAGAGGGGTGAGGCTGAAGGCACGTCCCCCAGCCTTGCCCATTTAGACACTGAGACAGGACAGATACTCAGTCACACTTATCAGAAGCAAGAGTACTCCTCATTTCACAAATTACTTCATCATAGGCTCCAAAGCACAAACCATTTCTCCAACTTAGGAATTCTTTTCAGAAAGATTTACTCCCTGTCCCCATCAGCCCATTGTTGCTTCGTGTTACTGTGTCTTGAAAGCGCTCCTCCTTTCTGTACCAACCTGAGCTAAGCTGTACAAAGACACTTTCACACTACTCTTAAGTTCTCTCCTTTCATTGTGTTCAGCAGCAAGTCCTCCCACTCAATGCCCTTACCCTCCAGTCCTCTGCACCCTGTGTGAGCAATTTCCTTTAAGAACCTATTTCTGTGAGAAGTTTGGTTTCCCACACTAAAGAACTAGTATTTGTAATGTTCTAAATATTGAAAATTATACACCAGGTGATTTTTCCTTTTCCTCCCTTATCTGCCAGAAAGCTCAGAGCCAAACTTACAGCTCAATTGTGGAAATTAAGTTGGGCCCACATATCCACATCATGTTTCTAATTTATACATCCCCATCCAAAATTGTTTATTTATATATCACCATTTTATTATTACAAGCTTCCTTTTTAAAGGAAACTATTTATTTTGAGAGAGAGAGAGAGAGAGAGAGAGAGAGAGAGCGAGCGCAGGGGAGGGGCAGAGAGAGAGGAGAGAGAGAATCCCAAGCACTGCACTGATAGTGCAGAGCCTGATGTGGGCTCAATCCCAGGAACTGTGAGATCATGACCTGAGCTGAAATCAAGAACCAGACACTTAACAAAATGAGCCACCCAGGCACCCGTATTTTATTATACAGGTTTCTATATGCATCCTCAACTCTTGCAAAATCCAGAAAGGAATACAGATGATACATGGATAGTTAACTAGGTGGAGAGATAGATAATAGAAACATAGACATTAATAGATCAAAAGAAGTTTCTAACTCATTGATCATCTATTTAGCCCAATTTCTTTACTGACTGTCCATGATCTTCTGAGTAGTAAATTCTTTTCTTCATTTTTTGTCCTCACTCTGGACTATGTTTCCCCTTCAGGAACTCACAATTACAGAGTAGGAATATTGTCCTTCAAGGCACAGAGGGCACACAGACTCTCACATGTTGTGGCAGTGAGATATATATAAATATATATATTTATGCAAGGCTGACCCAAGTCTCCTGGTTTCTGGCCCAATGATCTTTTCACAGCAATTCCTGCTTTTTGTGCAGTTTACCACATGGAAAGCCCACAGTTACAGGCAGAGTTCAAACTAACTACATATTTTTTGAGTCCTGTTCTCACCCTATCTTCTATCCTTTCCTGGGTCAAGGATTTTCCCTTCCCTTATCTTTTCCTTGAATATCTTTACCTTTTACAGAACTTTCTTTCTATTGCATTGTCAATCCTTCACTTTCAGAATTTTCTGTGCTAAAAGAACAAAACAACAAAACTCATAACTGCCTACCTGGCCTGTTGTCATAGGTACTCAATGAATGTGCATTCTCTTCCTTTACACACTTCAACACATATTTAAATGCTCCTCTTCCTTTTTCTCTGCCCCATTCCTGTACTTACATCTTTCTATATATGTTGACCTGCAAACTCTGCCAAATGAACCAGCAGAGAGAGAATAGACTCATGTCAATGTCATTCTGGTGAGAAAAATAGAAATAAAAATGTGCCAGCCTATTGAATTGGGATATCAAAAAGCACTCCCTGTTTTCAATGTCTTTTCATACCCTTAGCATATTCGATGTTTATTTTTACATAGCCAAGGAAAATGACGTCTGTCTGCTCTTCATCACTTGATTTTTATTGAGGAAACTTGACTTCAATGAGGTCACAAGAGGGAAGTTAATGATTTGTAGTGGACATTTGTGATAACTTCAATGTCCATTCCTCCCTCTGCGTTTTTTCATCTGGGGATCCATTTGGAGATCCATGTGGTTCTAAGGAAGCTAATTCTGCTCTCTGGTGCCAAAGGTGGAGCACATGACTTAAGCCTAAGCAAACCAGCACATTCCATTTCCTAGCTATAGTTATTCATTAGCTGGCGGGTCAGAGGACCTTAGGGAGCCTAATCAAACTAAAGTAGGGCTTTTATTGTATTCACTGGGTCAAGAGCTTTCTCTCCTTCTCTGGAAATTGGAGGTCTAATATTCCTCCAGCCATTTTACTAACACAAAACAGACCAGCTTGATGATGAAGTCAAAATGTAGAGAACTGCAAAGAAATGAAGACAGGGCCCTGATGATATCATGAACCTCTAGGTTAGACTTTACCTAAACTTAGACGTTACGGTTACATGAATTAATAAATTTTCTTTATTATTTAATCTCATGCATTACTTTAAGATAAAAGCTTCCTAACTAATACACTGATGTTACCTCAAAATTCATGTCAAGTATGTTTGTTTTTGATACATAACAATAGCTGTGATTCATCTTTGCTACTTCCTCCCTGTCCAATACGCTGAAGACACCAAGCAGATGAAGGGTATGATGGTGTGTGTCTATGTACATGCATTTTCCCAAATAATCAACACCAACAATCATCATTATCCCCATCATCACAGTGGATGGGGCCATCATATGGAAATCAAACTCAGATGACCAAAGTTTACAGCAACATTTGAAATTTAGTATCTCAGAAGCATTTCATTTCCGTCCCATAAAAGTTATGGTATGCTGATTAAACACTGACTGGAGGCTAAAAGAGTGCTTACTTGAAGTTTATAGGGATGGAAAGGATGCATTCTGTTGCCACCTAATTTTTTTTTCAAAACATTGCTGCCCAAATACAGCCAAATATATGTATTTCACGTGTTTTAAGGGAAAGAGGTTTCAGACGCTTTATTTTTTATAATGTATTTTCTGCTAATAAAATGAAAAAGAGCAAATACTGATAAAAGAAACCATATACCTTTTCCAAAGAAAGCATTTGTTGTCTTCAGTTTCCTCACTTCTGTTTTTGAGGAGAAAGAGATAATTTATTCCCTCTAGTAAATGTTTTTCACGTGCAAGTCTCCCAACTTTCCCTTTTGTAACTGCGGTCCAGAGCAATGAACCTTTTGTCCTCACGTTCTTACCCCTCCTTGATTCTAAAAGACAAAGGACAAGAGCCACCTGAACAGATTAAAAAAAAAAAAAGCAAAGAAGTAAGAAGCTGTCTCAGCAGGGGAACGGGGTATGTCCATAAGTCCTGCCTATGGGGCTGCTCCTTACACAGAAGGCAGGGATAAGGGCAGGATGAAGCTAATAGGACCAGATGCCATGAACGATAGAGAGCAAGCTTTGCAGGTAGGAGACTGAGAGGCTGCGGGAAGTTTCCCACACTATGGAAAAGGCATGCACTGGGGATTTTAAGTAGCTGGTTAACCTGTAAATGTTTGAGTTATCTTTAGATACAATATTGCTTCAAAACTAATCCCTGGGTTTCATGGCTCAGTAAACAAGAAGTATGTCTTTTGGTGATTTCTTTATTTCTTGTATTTTATTATGAGTATTTTCAAACAGGTAGAAAAGTTTAACCGATTGTGACATGTACACCCATGTACTCACCATCTAGACTCTATAATTAGCAGTTTGCTATATTTGCTATACATTTATCCACCTTCCCTCTCCATTCACCAATCCATCTCATTCTTTGTGCATTTCAAAGTAAGTTGCAGACACCAGTATACTACCCTCCTAAATACTTCAGCACACTTCTCATTAACCAGAGTTCAAGGTTTATTTACAATACCTTTTCCTAGGTGAAATTTACATAAAGTGAATTGCATGAATTTTAAGTTTGCCATTCCATGAGTTTTGACAAATGTACATGCCTGTAAAAGGAAAACTCCTGTCAAGACATAGAACACTGCCGTGGTGATTTCTCTCTAACGTGAACTATCAGTAGTGTTGTCTGCTGCATTCCTTCATCCAGCAAATATTTGCTGAGCTCCTATGTGGTTCAAGTATTGTGCCAGGTGTTAAAGATGGAGAGGTAGGGGCGCCTGGGTGGCGCAGTTGGTTAAGCGTCCGACTTCAGCCAGGTCACGATCTCGCAGTCCGTGAGTTCGAGCCCCGCGTCAGGCTCTGGGCTGATGGCTCAGAGCCTGGAGCCTGTTTCCGATTCTGTGTCTCCCCCTCTCTCTGCCCCTCCCCCGTTCATGCTCTGTCTCTCTCTGTCCCAAAAATAAATAAACGTTAAAAAAAAAAAAAGATGGAGAGGTAAATGAGATGTGGCTCTCCACAGGAGCTGACAGTTTAAAGAAAGAGATATTTGAATTAATTAGCTAATGAATTTATCTTAATAGTCACAGTTGCTGTGGAAGTTTACTCACACAGGCGAGAGGTCAGCCAATACACCCAAGGTAGTCTTGAGAAGGTAGCTTCACAATGGACATTTTAACAGATGAGAAGCAAGTCCCTGACATCCAGGGATGAGAGCATTAAGCAGCCAGAAGTCTACGACCCTTTATGGCATCTGACATGGCTGAGATATAGGAGGAAGGGATGAGGGTAAGGTTGGAAACAATGCAAAGGCCAGGTCCAGGAGGACCTTGAATGTCCTGCTAAAGGGTTGAGCTGTTATCCAGAAAGAGATGGAAAGTTGAAGAGGAGCCTGCTAGACGCCTGAGCCAAAGTGACCTGGGTAAAGTTCACTTCATTTTCAACTGACGAGAAATGGAGAAAGGGACTAACATGGAGGCTCTGGTGATAAACAAACATTTTGGGATTAGGTGTTAAAATATGGAAAATTCTAGTCCATAATCCAGGCTTTTGGACTCAGTGGGCCATGGAGGCTCCAGCTGGCTGCCAGACAGAACACAGCATCAACACACTGTTAAATGCAGGGAAGGAGCCCTGGAGAGAGCCTGGCCTCCAGCTCCTCCTCCCCTCACAGCATGAGAGCCCCAGGGACCAAGGAGAATTGGTGAGGCCAGGCTGGGAAAACCTGGATTCCAACATACTGTCTTTTAATGTAGCCAGTTGCACTACAATCACCTGAGAAGATCATGGAACAACTTGTTTGGTGTTGTAAAGGGTCCTGCCAGACTTTAATCAAGAGATAAATCTTGTGGCTAAAACAGTTCAGTCACTTTTGTTTATACTGAGAGAAAATAAAGTGATCACACAAACACAGGTGTGTGTGCATGTGCATACACATACACACAACTGGCTGCAGTCAAAGCTGAGTCCTCTTTTGTTCTCCTAAGAAGTGTGAAATGACCCAAGCGTCAAATTCTCTTTCAAAGGAATGGAAAATACTTGTACTGTTATATGACAAGTGGTGAATCCACAGTGGATTATTAAAATGAACAGTGTTAAAATGTAAAACACTGCTTGTTTAAAACAAAAAGATAGCTGTGATCTCTCCAACAGCTGGGATGCCTTTTCAACTCCTAATGGATTTAATTAGTGGTAAAAGTTGAATTTTACAACATCAATAAAAATAAGGGCAGAAGCGTGGATGAAGAAGAGAAGAAAGCAACTTAATGAGGAGCAAAGAGAAGAAATAATTTCAAAGATATCATGTCTTAATTTCTTCCTGACTTTTTAAGAGAGCTAGAGTTTTATACATCAGCTGAAACTATCTTGTTTAAACTTCCAAGAAGAATTACTGTTGTGGACTGAATATCTGTGCCCCCCCTCCAAAATTCATAGGTTGATATCTAACCCCCAGTGTGATAGGGCTTGGAAGTGAGGCCTTTGGGAGGTAATTCGGTCATGAGGTTGCGGCCATCATGAATGGAATTAATGCCTTTATAAGAAGAGGCCAGAGAGCTAGCTCACTCTTTCTACCACTTGAGGATATAAGAAGTTAGCTGTCTGCAACCCAGAAGAGGTCCCTCACTAGAACCCCACCACTCTGGTATCCTGATCTTGGACTTCCATCCTCCAGAACTGCAAGAAATAAATTTTGGTTGCTTATAAGTCACTCAGCCTATGTACTTTGTTACAGCAGCCCTAGCTAAGACTGTGACCAAAAAGACTAAAAGTGCTGACTTTTAGGTCTTAATATCCTTCACAGTGGAAAGCTTTCCTATGGGAAGTTCTCTTCTCTTCTCTTCTCTTCTCTTCTCTTCTCTTCTCTTCTCTTCTCTTCTCTTCTCTCTCTCTCTCTCTCTCTCTCTCTCTCTCACACAAGATTTATTTTATTTTTAGAGAAAGACAGAGAGATACAGAGACAGAATGCAATCAGGGGAGAGGAGCAGGGGGGAGAGAGGGAGAGAGAGAGACAGGGAATGAATCTCAAGCAGGTTCTATGCCCAGCGTGGAGCCCAATGCAGGGTTTGACGCAGGGCTTGACCCCACAACCTTGGGATCATGACCTGAGCCAAAATCAAGAGTCAGACATTCAACCAACTGAGACACCCAGGCTCGATCTCTTTTTTAATTTTGAGACTCTCACTGAGCTCTGAAAAGAGTAACAAAAACTCCCTAGATACTTGAAGAAATTGGCAACGTTGCCTCATGTTCACACCTCATTTTAAGTCAGAGACCAATCTTCATGAAAAGCAAAAATCCTAAACACTGACCACACCTCTTTTTCTTTAATAAGTGGAAGTTTTAATTGGCTTAAGCATGTTTCTTGGCCCATGTGCAGGCCTCAGCCCCTCCCTCTGGTTCTTTTGCCGTTGTGTTGAGTTTTTCTTTTGGCTGGCTGCTCCAGGTAGAGGCTATGGCATCTCTAGCTCACATTCTGGGGACTGACAAAGAGTTTTTTGTCCCAACATCCAAAATAAAAAAGTCCCATAACTGAGTCCCGTTGGACCCACTTGGCTGACTTGCTGATCCCTGAGTGAAATATGTCCACTGTCCCAGGACTGTATCATATTGTGGCCCTATAGTTAGGTAGTGAGACTGAATACATGGCTTGAGTGTTGGGGGAGAGTTTCCCCCAGGACAACAGAAGGGTTATTACTAAGATGGGGGGAATGGATTGGAGGCCAGCAAAAATAAGAGATATCATTAGGCTCTTCTGAAAGCTTAAGGCTTGAAACACATGTAAAAGAAGAACCCAAGAAACAAGTAGACAGCACACCTGCATCCCCATTGGTCAAAGTGGGGAAGGAGAATGTGGGTTCCCGGGCCTCTACACTGAGAACCACCACTCTGCACCTGCTTCTCCTGCCATTTACCTCACAGCCCATCATTTACACAAAGTACCTGAAAGCCTCCTTGCTGGTCTCAGAAGCAGAACAGTGCTCAGAAAGGCACAGTAACCAGTTGTGCCCACAGAGTCTAGAGTATGGCCTTAAGCTTGTTTTTAGTCTCCCCCCAGAACTATTCTTCCATAAATTCATATTGCTAGTTACACCATCATGCACTCTTCTCATATCTTTAACAAATATTCCAGTCATTCAATGGCAGCTGTGGAAAGCCCTCTGGCCATGAGTCCAGGAATCCCCATTCTTTTTTTTTTTTTTAATGTTTATTTATTTTTGAGAGAGACAGAGTGTGAGCTGGGGCGGGGAGGGGGGGGAGGAGCAGGTGGGCAGAGAGAGACAGAGACACAGATTCTGAAACAGGCTCCAGGCTCTGAGCTGTCAGCACAGAGCCTGATGTGGAGTTCGAACTCACTAGCCATGAGATCATGACCCGAGCCAAAGCTGGATGCTTAACTGACTGAGCCCTCCAGGTGCCCCAGGAATCCCCATTCTTTCTAACAGTAATTCTGCAGGACATTAATAGATGTTGTGCCTAAAAGGAATTCTATGGGCAAAACAGTGTGGGAAATACTGAGTTAAACAATGTTAAAAAGATTTATTTCATGTAAGACTCCTCATAGTCTTGAACATGTTACCTGTGTATTATGAATACACCAGAGGAGACTTGTTAAGGAACATATCCCACATTTCTTTAAACAAGGAATTTTATTTCAGAAAATTTCTAGAGAAGCCATTGTTTCTACAGAACACATCTTAGAAAAGCTGACCTTGCCTAGCCTCTTTGCTTTCTAGATGAATAAACCAGTTCTCATGGAATTTTAATGACCTGCTCAACATACAACTGGTCAGTATCAAATCCAGGACCACAAGATCCAACTCTCAATTCCCAGCGCCAAGCCTTGTCCTTTACACTGCATTCTCACTGGTGGCACCTCAGGATTCCGGGGCTATTCATTCCCAATGAGAAAGATGAGGGTCTGCCCTGTGGCTGGAGGCAAGGGTAGACTCTCCAAGTGAACTTCATTCTATACAGGCTGAGCATCTCTGCTTTCTCACCAACACCTCAGAACTGAGGCAGCAGTAAAATTAGTTAGTAAACAAGGCAACAGCTTAATCAAGTGTTTGCACAGTGGTTGGTACATAGTAAGCTCTCAAAGTTATTGCTACAGAGAGCTAGGACCATGGACAACACTAAATATGGTCTTAGGTTGAGGTCCACAGAGGCAGGCATTCAAAAACATTTGAGTGCTGGTGGTATCTTTGGGAAGTGGTCCCAGGAAGCAGATAGGTAGGGATATGGAGAATAAGACAGGGAGGGGAAAGAAGCCAATACAGGGTATGTTCATGTAAAGGTTACCAGAGTGGTCCACTGGGGCTAAATTCTCAGGGTCATCTGTGGAAGCAGGATACAACACACCTCAAAGATATCCTGCCCAATGGGCAAGGAACTGGGGTATCTATCACCAATACAGAGCAAATGTCAGCTGGACCATCAGCCAGGTGTATGAAATGTTTGGATATAGCTTTTAATATCAACCTTGACAGAGAGAAATAATAATAATTTGGAAAGAATGCTTGTTGCAAAATTGATTCTACACAGTGAAACTTTGATAATTTTATTAATTAGTCATACAGCCAGGTATACTATTTGACAAGCCTGGATTCTAGAATGTGTTTAAAGGAGTTTAATTGTAGTGCTTTCTGAGTTCCAGTACCCATTAAAAACTTAGCTCTAAGGAGATACCATTTATAAGTCATGCCCTGCCTCAACCACTAGGTATTGTTAAAAGTACTTTGAAAGAAAATTTAATTTTTTTTTGAGTCTTTGGTTTGAAGTAGTTACTATTATAGAAAGGGTTCCTTAGCTTATGAGTAAAAGTTAGCATTTTTAGGAAATGAAATTCTATGGAAATATCTATGCCACAGTCATCCTAAGCCCAGTTTGAATGAGGGAGTTTTGTGGGGGAAGGATCTGCTTTGAAGCTTATTCATTTGGGGATTGACAGCCCTCAGGCCCTTGATGGCTGATGGTGGACTATCTTAATTCCTTGCTATGTGGGCCTCTCCACAGGGCTACTTGCAACATGGCAACTTGCTCTCCCTACAGTGAGAGCTCTAAGACAGAGCAAGAGAGACTTAGGAGTTAGAAGTCAGTCTTTTTCGTAAACCAACCTCAAAAATGACATCCCATCATTTCTGAGGGATTGTATTGGTTAGAAGTGAGTCACTAGGTCCAGCTCACATTCGATGAGAGAGGATTGCAGAAGGGCAAAAATACTAGGACATGAGGTCAGGGAGGGCCATTTTAGAGGATATCTACCACAGTCTGCCCTCTGGCTCCCAGTCATTCATGACTCCCCACATGTTTTCCCCCAAAGAACCTTTAGGTTTTTCTCAGTCACAATATTTTTGTAAATGCTCACTAATTGAATTGGATGTTTGGCAAGAAAATCATCCACTTGAGCCCTGAGCCAGTTCTACCATGGGCAGTGCTGGGTTTTGAACTTCAAATTCAGGTACCCCCTTGGTAAAACCAGTGGAAGACACATTCCATCAGTGTAATATGTGGGAGTGAGACTAGGTCATGGAATTTAACTGGCATAGCAGGACATGGTCAGATAGGGTTAAGGAGGAGTTAACCAAATTTTTTTCCTGAGTAGGTGCCATGAGAGGCCCTTTCAGGACCAGGCTTCCTGGGGCAGTGGACAGAAGAGCTGAATGAAGGACTTAAGGACATGCATGATTTGTGCCTGTGCAGTGTTAATCAGGAATATGAGTCATAATGTCCATTTTCCAGGTTGAGAGAAAGGGGGGGGGGAGGGAGAGATGATATAATTTAGGGGCAAACAGCTTAGATTTGGGAGTCAAACCATCTGAACAGCATCCCACCACTGACTCTACAGTGTGATCTTGAGCAAGAAGCTTAACCTCTTAGGGGTATTGTGAGGGCCAAATGAATAATTGCTGTAAAGTGCTCAGCACAATGCCTGGCACAGGATAAGGGCTAAACCATACTAGTTATTGTCATTTTCACAAATTCTCTTTGAGACTTTAGGTAGGGCCCCAACTTCACTCTTAATTCACATGCGGCAATCATTTGTTAGGGAAGCTGCCAGATGACAGTGCTGGTTCTATAGCTGAGGGACTCAAACTTCTAGCCCCCTGGAGGACCTGCCATGCCTGGAGGACCACAAGAAAAACTCTTGTTTGTCCCAGGTGGTCTGTACATCTGCTGCCAGGCAGCTGGAGCCAAAACTCTGATTGGAGTATAATAATCACACAGTAACTGTCATGGGAAATGAGAAAGAGGCAGGTTCTGTGACTAATCCAAACCACACTCCACAGAGATCTCCCATATGCAGCCAACCCTCAAATACAGAGCCCAGGCCTGAATATTCTCTGTAATCCAGCACTAAGCAGAACATTTGGCACACAAAAGGTACAATGAACATTGGCTGGGGATAAGTCCCATCTTCTTTCCTACGTCAGGTACTACCTCAGTCCCCAGATAGTAACAGCTGCCATTCACTGAGTGCCATGCACTGTGCCAAATGCTTTCAAAACCCATTACACCCTATAAATTCCCCAATCAGTCCTTCATTATATGGATGTGGAAAATATGTGGCAGCAAACAGTCTATCTGACAATAAAGGCTATGTGCATGTCCTAACCAAGCTGCCTGAAGCACAGGTGAAAATGCAAGATGGAGGGAAGTTTCTTTCATCTGCCTCCCTCACTCTCCAGGGAGTTGGAGAGGGACATCCTCTTCTGCTGACCCTAGATATACTCAAGATAAGGAAGCCACGGGGCGCCTGGGTGGCTCAGTCGGTTAAGCGGCCGACTTCAGCTCAGGTCACGATCTCGCGGTCTGTGAGTTCGAGCCCCGCGTCGGGCTCTGTGCTGACAGCTCAGAGCCTGGAGCCTGTTTCGGATTCTGTGTCTCCCTCTCTCTGACCCTCCCCCATTCATGCTCTGTCTCTCTCTGTCTCAAAAATAAATAAACATGAAAAAAAAATTAAAAAAAAAAAAAAATTAAGGGGCGCCTGGGTGGCGCAGTCGGTTAAGCGTCCGACTTCAGCCAGGTCACGATCTCGCGGTCCGTGAGTTCGAGCCCCGCATCAGGCTCTGGGCTGATGGCTCGGAGCCTGGAGCCTGTTTCCGATTCTGTGTCTCCTTCTCTCTCTGCCCCTCCCCCGTTCATGCTCTGTCTCGCTCTGTCCCAAAAATAAATAAAAAACGTTGAAAAAAAATTAAAAAAAAAAAAAAGATAAGGAAGCCACGTCTTCCTGCCTAACCCCCATCAGACATCTGCAGAAACTACTGGAAAATCTACTCAGGCTTTGAGCTCCGGGTCCACCTCCACCTTGTATCACCAACAAAAAAAGCAGCTCAAATGGGCTGAAAGAGAGCCAATTATGTGCCTTTCTTCCCAACTCCTCATTAGTGGTCTGAAATAAACTATGGTGGGAATATTGACACCTTGGAAATTGGTAAGCACTACAAATCTGTACTTTTTCCTTTTTCCTGAAGAGCTGGTTCTTAAACATTTACCAGCACACCACTGTTACAGAGTAAGGAGATATAAAATCTTACCATCCTGAGACAATGTTCTCATCAACGTGCAAACATTTTATGCTGCTATGAAAACTAGGAACATGTCAGATGGAGCCATATGCTACCTCTGGGAGACCAAACCTTTCAATTGCCTTGCTTTAAGTATTACAGCTGTCATCCTAGAATTTTTCATTTACCAATATAACCCTTAATCCACCTATAAAATATGATTCACATAATGAATCCAGGTATTTCACCCAGTGCTAAATCCAAAAGCAATTAGCCTTTTTGTTTATTTCATGTGGGAGTTAGACTAAAAGCTAAATGAACATACAAAAAAAGAGCCAGGCATTGGTCCAAATGTCTGAATGATGTACTAATTAAATTGTATGACAACACTGCTATCTTTATACATACACTTTATTACAGGTTGGGGAATCAGCCCAGGCCTTCCAAGTCAGCCTCTAGGAAAGCACTTCTTTAAAACTAGAGCAGTCCAGGGTAAGGCTCTGGAAGGCAGATTTAGCTACACATTCAGAAAGAACAGGTAAGACTTTGAGTAATATTTGAAAAACCTCAGTTAATTTTTCTCCTTTCTGTGTTATGATATGATCTTAATCAGGAGTAACTTTGAGTAATATTTGAAAAACCTCAGTTAATTTTTCTCCTTTCTGTGTTATAATATGATCTTAATCAGGAGTAAGAATTTCAAAGTCTGTTTATCTATGTGTTCACTAAATAAATATGATGAAGCTTAGTATAGATGCTGGGGATAATATAAAATTAATAGGATCTGATCCAGGCTCCATAAAAGTCTTCAGATAGTCCCAGTCTGGCAGAGAAGTGTATATTTATGAGAATCATATCCCTAAATGTGATCTAGGACTCATGGATTTCTTGTGGATCCCAGGGAGGATTGTTAACACTTCCTGGGGGTGATGGGGGGAAGTTTACTGAAAGGCTCCCCAGAGGAAAATAGATTTAGATGTGTTTCTCTGTCAATTCTTTCATCCTACTTCATAGGCTCCCATGAAAACCTAATGAAATATAGTAAAACCTTGGTTTGCAAGCATAATTCATTCTGAAAACATGCTTGTAATCCAAAGTACTTGTATACCAAAGTAAATTTCCTATAAGAAATAATGAAAACTCAGATGATCATTCCACAACCCAAAAATATTCATATAAAAATGATAATACTGTAATATAATACAAAATAATAAATAAAATACAAAATATAAAGAAAAATAAACAAATCAACCTGCACTTACTTTGAAAACCTTCATGGCTGGTGTGAAGGAGACAAGAGAGAGGAGGTTGTTGTGTAGCACAACTTCCACTATCACTAACAGATGCTGACTACAACACAGCATTAATCAACTCTTGCCATATACTATATGTAATATAACTGGCAATAAGGCAGCAGAGGAAGGGTCTATATCTGCAGGTAGCCTGACCTAGAATGAAGTAAAGCATGCCTAAGTTTACTCTTGTATGGAAAAGCAAAGGACTGGACATAGGTGCTTTGAAATGACAAAAAATACACTAGTGCCAGTTGTGGGCACCTTCCAATGTTCTGAAAAATCACTGATTTCTGCCAAACACCATGGCCTGAAACCGAGCATCCAAGCATGGGAGACAGTCACCCACAATCCCACAGAGAGAAAGAGAGAGAAAGAGAGAGAGAGAGAGAGAAAGAGACAGAGACAGAGACAGAGAAAGAGAGAGAGAGGATCCATTGGCTCAGTTGTGATCATGCGACATTGAGCATCACATACTACTTGTATTTCAAGATGTTGCTCATATATCAAGTTAAAACTGAATTACAATTGAATTGAATTGTATTAGAAATGTTTGCTCATCTTGTGGAACACTCGCAGAACAAGTTACTCACAATCCAAGGTTTTACTGTATATGTTGTTGAAGCAGTTTGTTTCTAAAACTCATGCTGTTTTTTACAAGGAAAATCTAGAAAAGAGTAGTAACAGTAATAATGACCAATATAGGGATGCCTGGGTGGCTCAGTCAGTTGAGCATCCGACTTCAGCTCAGGTCATGATCTCACAGCTCATGAGTTCAAGCCCCACAACAGGCTCTGTGCTAACAGCTCGGAGCCTGGAACTTGCTTCAGATTCTGTGTCTCCCTTTCTCTATGCTCCTAACCCACTCACATTCTGTCTCTGTCTCTGTCAAACATAAATAAACATTAAAAAAAATTTTTTTTAATAATGACCTATATTGAGGCTTTCCAGAGACCAGAAACTGCTTCAAAAGCTTCACAATATTTAATTTAATTACATCTAATTTTCACAACAACACTAGTTAAGTACAGCTGAGCAAAGTAAAGCTTAGTGAGTGATGGAGGTAGTCTTTGAATTCAGAGGCCTAGTGCTCCCCATCATCATTGTCTCTCAAGAATTACATAGCCAAGTGCAAGGGTGCCATCACAGATCTCACCCTACTTATCATAATATCATCTCTGTATGTTTCTATTCTTTAAAGACATTGTCTGATATAATAAATAAATTATTACATGAGCCCTGGAGTCCATCTTGAGTCCTCCTCCTGGCATATCACTTCCTAGGCTGTGGCATGATGACAAGGTGTCTCTTCAGTCTCAGCTGCCACTATTGCCCAGCCCCAGGGAGGACTCACATGTTCCCTAGATCTGTCCTCCATGCTCATCTGTTGCCCCTGACAGATAACACTGCTCTCACCCACTGGTGTTCATTAACTCTGCAGTTTCCTCACAACACACTTGGTGGCTTCTTTATCCATCACAATTCTCTTGCCCCAATTCCATCCAAACAGGGACACAAGCTCTTCCACTGCTATAATAAGAGGTAACCCTGGGGCTCACTAGGACAAATCAGCCTCAGCGGTCCTGATTAGTTGTTACACATCAAGTACTAGAACAGACACCCATAGAAATCTCCAGCTCCTCCTCCTCCAGTGTCCCACTCTCCCTATCCCCAAGGAAGACAAAAATTCCCCTTTTCCAAGCCCATGAGGAACTTCCATGGAGGAGCATTTATTCCCTTAAGGGGAAACCCCACACATGGCCCAGACACAGAGGCAGCACACTTAATAGACTGTGATCCAGTCAAGCTAAATAGCATTAGGTATGGGATCCAATAGAACAATCTAAAATGTATCTTCATTTAGAAAGGGATAAAAAGCATTTCTCTAAAGGTTCAAGAGCATGTCCTCATGCACATTCTACCCAATTTGCATTAATAATTAGGGCACCTAACAACTTGGACTGCAGCAACTATAATCAGCTTTTTGGAGAATTCAGTTTCCCTCCACAACAATGAGTGGTCTAGGTCAATTCACAGAAAGCAAATTTGAAAAATCTGTGTTGGAATAATTGGCAGGACTGAAGAGGCTTTTGGGAGCCATGACCCAGTGTCTTCAGACTGTCATCTGTCCTCAGCTTTCTATCTCTGTGTCCCATCTTCCACCGCCCATACCCACCTCAACCTCAGCTTGACCTGCAGCCCCAACTCCCCCAGGGTCAGCAGCCCATGCTGGGTTGGGCACCAACTCACCCCTGCTAACCTTCTCCTGTAGAAGAGCCCCTCCTTCTGCCCCAACTCCCCCCAACTGGGGCAGATACAAATAGAAGTAACACTTCTTAAACACTGTTAGAAAGATAAATGAAAAGCTATAAGTTATAACTTTTTCCAAAGTTGCTAAAACCATCTCAAATTGCTGTAAACTTCATAGTAAAAAGTCCTTATGAATCAGTGCATTTGTCATTTGGTAAATTCAGTGAGCTGGTGATTTGATGAAATTTGTAAAACAACCTATAAATATGAAAATATTATCAATAGTAAAATGACTTATATATTAGAACAATATATAAAATAAATAAATACATCCTAAGAAAATTTTATATGAAATCCATAAATTTTAGTTATATTCAGAAAAAGTATATATCCATTTATTCAACAATATTACTAGGTAAATTTTATAAGCCAGGGCTTAATCTAGGAACTTGAAAAAGAGCAATGAACAAAATATTCTTGCCTTCATAGGATAATAAATATAATAAATGCTACACTGTGCGAGAAGAAAGTGAGTAATATGGGAAAACAAAGAAAAGGTATAGGGCAACGGAATCAAATGCAGAAAGAGAAAAGGCAGTTGGACGGACAATTGAGAAAAACTATCTTAATTGAATCTATTTACGAAAAACAAAAATATTCATAAACTATATTCAAAAAATTCACATTCGTTAAATATATTTGAGAAAAACAATTCTTAAAATAAGTTTAAAAGATAAACTTGTATATTTAGTAAATTCAGCAAATTGACTTGCATTTGTGTACTAAAAAGACCCACTCTAGAGATTTTTCCCAAATGAACAGTCTACCCCAAGAATGAACTGATGACTGTTAGAACAAAATTGCTAGCAACTTCAAACAGTGCTTCTCTTGATGGTGACCAAAAAAAAGGTAAAAAGATGGCTGCTACAGTTCCAAGGAGGGTGCTCAGGAAGAGTTGGGATGGTCCTTGGTGTGGACAGGCAGAGAGGAGAAGCAGCCAGCTAGGGAGCTCTTGCAGAGACAGGACCACAGCCTTTCCTTCCTTATACAGGGCCTAGCACACAACAGTTGCTCAATCTAAGTTCATAGAATAAATGATAACATTATGCTTTGTGTCAAATAGGTGCTGAGGAATATTTGCTACTGATGACAAGGTGTTCCAAGCAAGGAAAGAGAGAATGGGTATGGTCTACCTAAAGCATGGAGAGAATACTGAGCTGGCTGCAGTGGGAGCAGATGTGTTAAATGGTTGGGGACAATATTTGAGCAGGTGAGCCTGATACTACCAACGAGAAACCAGACGTGGGATAAGACAAAGAGAGGGAGAAGACTGGTGCTTCATCTGGGGGCTGCAGTATTTATCAAACTGTGATACGCCTACAAATTGCTTGAGGAATTACATCAAAATGTAGATTTTGATACAGCAGATCAAGGTTGGGGCCTGAGATTGTGCATTTCTAAAAAGCTCCCAGGTTATGCTTATGCTGTGGGATCACACTTTGAGTAGAAAGTCCTAGAGAGTCCACACAGGCTTCACAAGTCTGTGAACTCCCTAAAATCACCTGCAAAATGCTGTACTCTGTACACATGTGCATTTTCCTATAGAGAAGCCACAGATTGCATTAGACTCCCAAAGGGGCCTGTTATTGGTGAATTGTGGCCCCCCCCAAAAAGATCCACTGTAGTCCTAACCCCTGGTACCCGTGAATGTGACTTTCTTTGGATACACAGGCTCTTTGCAGGTGTAATGAAATTAAGATGAGATCACTAGAATGGGCCCTAATCCAATGTGACTGATGTCTTTGTAAGAAGAGACACACAGACACACAGAGAGAATGCTGTGTGACAAGAGAAGTAGAGAATGACACAGTTGCAAGCCAAGGAACACTAAGGATCACCAGAAAATCACCAGAAGCTAAGAAAAGGCAAGGAAGAATCGTCCCTTAAAAGTTTCATAAGAAGTATGGCTCTGATGACACCTTGATCTTACACTTCTAACCTCCAGAACTGTTAAGATTTCTGTTATTTTGAGTCACCCAATTATTTCTGGTACTTTGTTACAGCAACCCTGGGAAACTAAAACAGGATCTAAGACACACACACACACACACACACACACACACACACACACATTGAGTTAAGAATTATCATACAGATACAAGAATCATTCATGATTTTGAGACTGAAACTGGCAGCCATAACTGGCAACTTGCAACCACTACACCTCCACTTACCTTTGCTACCTTACTTAAACCATAAAAATGGCTTCTTCGCCAATCAGATCTTTGGGATCTCCAGCTTTTTCTTCTCCTTAAGCCTAAAGGAAGATGTACATTCTTTCTGGACTTGTACTCCCAAAGAGCCTGCTATTTTCTTCTTCATAAAGAAGGTGGAGAAACTGAAGCTGATGGCTTTCCTTCCTGCCCCAAGTTTTGTCTTCACCTTGGTTCATACAATCTGGGTCCCCTTCTTTATTTTTGTCCTTCCTCAATATGAGGAAAGAGGCAGCCTTCCCTCTGTAGAGGAGTAGATTTAAAACCTGGAGGTATTCTGCCCCGTGCCTTACCCAGACTCCCAGACTCACTGGAATGAGGGACAAGACACAGATAATTAGCTGTGTTTCCAGGAATTTCCTCTGCCTCCAGGCACCTTCTGTCCTCCACTGGTGTCTGGATTTTAGGAAGTCTATTTCTCGCATCTGCAATTATGGTAGCCACTAACCACCATCACACTTCTCAGCTTTTGCTGAGAGGGAAGGATAAAAAAGGAAGAACAAGCATTTATTGAATATGCAGTACACAGTTCTGTATACATTTTTCCTGTTAACTCTCAAGTACACAAAGTGAAAATTAGTATCATTATGCCATTGATCTCATCTTCCAAACTAGGACACCAAGTCACAGGGCTCACAAGGAACAGAACCAAGATTGCAATCCAGCTCTGTCTGATCCAAGCCCACGTTCTTCCCAGCACTCTAAGCTGCCTCACTGAGGCTGATCTAAACAGTCAAATCAGCGGAAAATATAAAACAAGTCAGGCTCAATTCTATTGTTCCAGGATGTTGTCTTTAAGACAAATATATTTTGGTGTCATGTAAATACAAGCACCATCTGTTGTGTGTGTGCTATCTGTCTGATCCACTTATTCTATCTGATGCAAAAATAACCGCCATCAGCTATTCAACAGACAAAACAACCAGAGCAGCACTTTTCCATTGGTTATTATGAACATAGGCATAGCTTTGGCTTTTCCACAGTAATCCCCAACTCTGAACTTGCAACACCCCAGGGTATTTCCAGTCACTGTAAGGGATTTTGAAAAATTCTTTAAAATTCTCAAAATCAAGTAAGTGTCAATGTACTTTAAGAAATAAAAAAGCTCAGCACCATGCTTTTCAGAAGGTAAGAGAAGGACGTATGGTGAAGGCCAAAAAATGGTGAGAGTGGCCAAAATGAGCACAAGGAGGAGGGTGGGTCTGCTTTGTTTCTTTATTTAAGTGCCCCCCCACCACCAAGAAACAGATTAATATGTCATTCTTGCTTATAAACATGCATGAAGACCTTGATGTGGATATGAGACTGTATAAAAAAAAGTGCCCAAAAGGCTACAAAGATTTCTGGGTGAAAGGTAAAAGAACATGAAGCTAAATTTGTTTGGAGAAAGGAAACCTAAGAAGCAAGGTTGTTTGTTATATTCAGAAGTGACAAATAAGCACCATTTATGCCTCCACTTCCATTTCCCTTACCTGTGGCAGACACTACTCAATTATCACAGAACTTTAGCACTGAGCCAGAACTGAACCTCTGAATCTTTCTCAATACAACTCTCCAGGGAAGCACATGAAATCTTTTGGCCATATCCCTGATATGGAGCAGGCTACCAATCAGCATGTTGATATATACTGTTACAGCGTGAAGGGCAAACAGGACAGTAGAGTCAGTACCCAGACACTCTCTCTCTCCCGCCCTCTTTTCCCTTGCCTTTCATCCTCTAGTTTTCTCTCTTCATCATTTCTAGACAAACCCATCCATTTCAAATTATTCTAAATTTGTGTTCATTTTTATCACTGGGCATCCACCCACCTACCCTCTCTCTCATAGGTGTCCAACAACTAAAGTCACATTTATAAGAAATGGCTCCATACTGGAAATCTGAGGACCTCATTTTGAATCCAGCACATTCCAGCTCTCTGACTCCGGGTGAGCCCATTGCCTCATCTACACAAAGAAGATACTTGCAGCCATTTCTTCATAAGGCTACTATGAATATCAAATAAAACAACATAAAAGACCTCACACAGTACCCAGAACAGATATTCAATAAAAGTTAGTCTAATCTGAGGAAACAATAAGTGTAAATATTTCAAGACAAATTCTCCACCAGAGTTTAAGTACTCTAATCCACCATGTTACTGACATTGAACACTTTCTCTTGAAATGTAGTCAGCTGGGGCCTCTCTATCCCTTGAGATTTCAGCAAAATTAACATGACCAATTGGCTTTGGAAACCCAAAGCCCTTCCCACAGTCTCCATGGATTCCAGAGGCTCATGTTCTCAGGACCTCCCTTCCCTCCTGGTCTCCTATGACCTCACACACAGATTCTGCTCAAAATCTCTTCAGCTAAGAAACAAGTTTAGTTCCTTTCACTGTTGGGGAATGCAAACTGCTGCAGCCACTCTGGAAACAGTAAGGAGTTTCCTAAAAAAATTAAAAATAAAACTACCCTTTGACCTGGGAATTGCTATACTAGGTATTTATCCAAAGTATACCAAAATGCTGATTCAAGGAGTACATACACCCCAATGTTTATAACAGCACTATTGAAAACAGCCAAATTATGGAAAGTTCCCAAATGTCCATCAACTAACTAATGGATAAAGAAGATGTGGTGTGTGTATATATATATATATATATATATATATATATATATATATATGAATATTATGAATATATATGAATATTACTTTGCAATGAAAAAGAATGGAATCTTACCATTTGCAACAACATGGAAGGAATTAGAATGTATTACACTAAGTAAAATAAATCAGGCAGAGAAAGACAAATATCATATGATTTCACTCAGAAGTGGAGTTTCAGAAACAAAACAGAAGAACATAGGGGAAGGAAAGCAAAATTAGATAAAAAGAGAGCCCCAGCTGATGTATACCGTGAGCGCCATGACATGAAGGCGTGTGCTCTGCAGCACGGGAATGAGGTCTGTCGAGTTGGTATCCAACCTGGATGCCTGGGTTCCAGGCCCTGCTGTTGTGGCACTTCACAAGTCATCCAGCTGAAGATGGAGACCTGTTGAACTGGCTCTTCTCAGGAATTTGTTCCCAAAGGGGCCATGATGGCAAAACAGCACGGAAGGTTTTTTTGGCATATCATGTCCATGAAATACAGCCAGATCAACACTAAATCATCCTGCACACCTAGAAAACTGATTTGAGCATTAACACAACAATCTGCACAACCTGAACCACAGGACACAGCAGGTACACAGCACAGAGAGGTGAGCTGGGTGAGAGACAAGCCGGGAGAGCAGGAAGCTGTTTGTGCTTGTGGAGATGGGGGGAGAGTATGGGAAAAGCACCCCTCGCCAAAAGCAGCTGGAGAGAAAGTGGAAAAGTGGTAACAGCTGCAGAGACTGAACAAAAAAGGGAGAAAGGAGAAAGGAGAGGGTTTAAATTCCATTAAGAGTCTATAAACAGGGGGGTGCCGAGTCTGAAACTCTGCAGTTCAATACCTGGTGGTGCTCTGGTGGGAAGGGCAAATCACCAGGAGCAGAGGATGAGGTCAGGGGGTCTTCAGCCACGTGGGAAGAGGCGGCTCCCCTGCTGTAAGGACATTTGGTGGAAACTGTGCAGCCACCCCACAAGCAAAGGTGCCAACAGACCCCAGAGCACAAACATATTCGCTGGTGCTGGAAAAAGGATGTTAAGGGGGAATCCTTGTGCCAGATGCGTTGTGACTTACTATAATCCCTGAAACGCTGCTGCTACATGATAGCATGAACTTTTTCTGGGGTGGGCTGGCACCCTCACCCTCAGTCTCTGGGCATGGGCACCAGCACGGTCCTGTAAACGTTCCTGAGTGTGGCTGGCACCCAGCCATTGCTCATTGAGACCCTCCCTCAGAGGATATGAGCGGGTCAAAGCCTCAGTCCCTCAGAAGTGAGGAGTTGGGACACACAGCCACATCTGAGAAAAAACTGAGGAGGGAGGTACCGCCAAGCAACCTGATGGCCTGGTCACAGATAGTGTAAAAGCAGAGAGTGGACAGAAGCTGGAGACAAAAAATGGGTGCATGATTACTAATGGGGAAGAAGAGTTCCGATACAAGATACTGGGTACCTGGGTGACACCATTTTCACTCCTCCTGTGCATGTGCATACACACCTACAAGCACCACAACAATCCACCCCAGTAAGCTAAGGAGCACCATCTAGTGGAAAAAAAGCCATTACACTAAGCCCCACCCAAATGGGCCAATCTCCCTCTTCAGGAACACCGTAAGTCTCTCTGCCTGCTTACTTTACAGACTATAAAGTGCTTCAGAGTTTGACTTCTAGGGGAAAATGATGTAATTTCAATCTTATTTCAATCTGTTCGCTTGTCCATCTATTCAATTTTTTTGTTTTTCATTTCTTTTCTTTTTCTTAAATACAGAAAGAGAAAAAATTCATTTTTATTTTCAATTTTTATTAAATATATTTAATTTTTTCTACATTTTTTACTTTTTTTGTAAATTCTTCAAATTCTATTTTACTTCCATTTCATTTTATTCTATTTCATTGTATTCATTTTTTCAAATTTTCAAATGTTCTCCTTTTTTGTTTTTCTCTCCCCTTTTTTCTCTAATCTATCAAGCTTCTTTCAACAACCAGACCAAAACACACCTAAGATCTAGCATCACTAATTTGATTTTTGTGTGCGTTCCTTTTAATTTTTTTATTTTAATTTTTTTACCTTATTAAATCTTTTTCTTCCTTCAAAATGATGAAACAAAGGACTTCAAACCAAAAGAAAGAGCAGGAAGAAATAACAGCCAGGAACTTAATCAACACAGATACAAGCAAGATGTCTAAGAATTTAGAATCACAATTATAGGAATACTAGCTGCGGTTAAAAATAGATTAGAATCCCATTCTGTGGAGATAAAATAAGTAAAAACTAGTCAGCATGAAATAAAAAATGCTATAACTGAGCTGCAATCTCGAATGAAAACCACAGCAGCAAGGGTGGAGGACACAGAACAGTGAATCAGCGATATAGAGGACAAACTTATAGAGAATAATGAAGCAGAAAAAAGAGGGAGACTAAGGTATAAAGAGCATGATTTAAGAATTAGAGAAATCAGTGACTCATTAAAAAGGAACAACATCAGAATCATAGGGACCCCACAAGATGAAGAGAGAGGACAAGGGATAGAAGGGTTATGTGAGCAAATCATAGTGGAAAACTCTCCTAACCTGGGGAAACACATAGATATCAAAATCCAGGAAGCACAGAGGACTCCCATTAGAGTCAACAAAAACCAACCATCAACAAGACATATCATAGTCAAATTCACAAAATACTCAGGCAAGGAAAGAATCATGAAAGCAGCAAGGGAAAAAAAGTCCCTAACCTACAAGGGAAAACAGATCAGGTTTGCAGCAGACCTATCCACAGAAACTTGGCAGGCCAGAAAGGAGTGGCAGGATATATTCAATGTGCTGAACTGGAAAAATATGCAGCCAAGAATTCTTTATCCAGAAAGGCTGTCATTCAAAATAGAGGAGAGATTAAAAGTTTCCCAGACAAACAAAAATTAAAGGAGTTTGTTACCACTAAACCAGCCCTGCAAGAAATTTTAAGGGGGTTTCTCTGAGAGGAGAAAAGATGAAAAAAATAAATAAATAAAGACCAATAAATAAAAACCAATAAAGACTAGAAAGGACCAGAGAACACTACCATAAACTCCAACTCTACAAGTAACATAATGGCAATAAATTGATATCTTTCAGTACTCACTTTAAACGTAAATGGACTAAATACTGCAACCAAAAGACATAGGGTAATAGAACAGATAAGAAAACAAGATCCATCTATATGCTCTTTACAAGAGAACTACATTAGACCTACTGACACCTTCAGATTGAAAGAAGGAGGATGGAGAACCATCTATCCTACTAATGGTTGACAAAAGAAAGCCAGAGTAACCATACTTATAACAGACAATCTAGACTTTAAAATAAAGACTGTAACAAGAGATGAAGAAGGGCGTTATATCATAATTAATGGGTCTATCCACCAAGAAGACCTAATAATTGTAAGCATGCTCCAAATTTGGTATAACCCAAATATATAAATCAATTAATCACAAACATAAAGAAACTCATTAATAATAATACCATGATAGTAGGGGACTTCACCCTACTGACAGCAATGGACAGACCATCTAAACAGAACATCAACAAGGAAACAATGGCTTTGAATGACACACTGGACCACATGGACTTAACAGATTTATTCAGAACATTACATCTTAAAGCAGAGGAATACACATTCTTCTCCAGTGTACATGTAACATTCTCCAGAATAGATCACGTACTGGGACACAAATCAGCCTTCAACAAGTACCAAAAGATCGAGATCATACCATGCATATTTTCAAACCACAATGCTATGAAACTCGAAATCAAACACAAGAAAAAAATAAAGATAACAAATACTTGGATACTAAAGAACATCCCACAAAAAAATGAATGGGCTAACCAAGAAGTTAAAGAGGAAATTAAAAAGTACATGGAAGCCAATGAAAATGATAACACCACAGCCCAAAACCTGGGTTGACAAAGCAAAGCTGGGCTTAAGAGGGAAGTTATAGCAATCCAGTTCTTCCTAACGAAGGAAGAAAGGTCTCAGATACTTAACATAACCTTACACCTTAAGAGCTGGAAAAGGAACAGCAAATAAAACCCCAAACCAGCAGAAGACAGGAAATAATAAAGATTAGAGCAGAAATCAATGCTATCTAAAACAAAAAACAAAAAAAACCACAGTAGAACAGATCAATGAAACCAGAAGCTGGTTCTTTGAAAGAATTAACAAAATTGATAACCCACTAGCCAGTTTGATCAAAAAGCAAAAGCAAAGGACCCAAATAAATAAAATCAAGATTGAATGAGAAGAGATCACAACCAACACAGCAGAAATACAAACAATAACAAGAGAATATTATGAGCAATTACACGCCAATAAAATGGGAAATCTTGGAGAAATGGACAAATTCCTAGAAACATATAAACAATCAAAACTGAAACAGGAAGAAACAAAACTTGAACAGACCCATAACCAGTAAAGAAATAAAATTAGTAATCAAAAATCTCCCAAAAAACATGAGTCCAGGGCCAGATGACTTTCCACGGGAATTCTACCAAACATTTAAAGAAGAGTTAAACCTATTCTCTTGAAGCTGTTCCAAACAATAGAAATGGAAGGAAAACCTCCAAACTCTTTCTAGGAAGCCAGCATTACCTTGATTCCAAAACCACACAAATACCCCACTAAAAAGTAGAACTATAGACAAACTTCCGTGATGAACATGGATGCAAAAATCCTCAACAAGATATTAGCCAACTGGATCCAACGATGCATTAAATATATTATTCACCACAACCAAGTGGGATTTATACCTGGGAGGCAGGGCTGGTTCAATATCTGCAAAACAATCAATGTGATTCATCACATCAATAAAAGAAAGGACAAGAGCAACATGATCCTCTCAACAGATGCAGAGAAAGGATGTGACAAAATACAGCATCCTTTCCTGATAAAAACCCTCAAGAAAGTAGAGATAGAAGGATCACACTTCAAGATGATACAAAAGCTATATATGAAAGACCCAACACTAATATCATCTTCAATGGGGAAAAACTGAGAGCTTTCCCCTTACGGTCAGGAACAAGACAGGGATGTCCACTCTCACGACTGTTATTCTACATAGTATTAGAAGTCTTAGCCTCAGCTATCAGACAACAAAAAGAAATAAAAGGCATCCAATCGGCCAGGAGGAGGTCAAACTTTCACTCTTTGCAGATGACATGATACTTCATATGGAAAACCTAAAAGATCCCACAAAAAAACTGCTAGAACTGATCCATGAATTCAGCAAAGTTGCAGGATATAAAATCAATGCACAGAAATAGGTTGCATTCCTATACACCAACAATGAAGCAGCAGAAAGAGAAATCAAGAAATCAATCCCATTTACAATTGCACCAAAACCCATAAAATACCTAGGAACAAATCTAACCAAAAAGGTGAAAAATCTATCCACTGAAAACTATAGAAAGCTTATGAAAGAAATTGAAAAGACACCAAAAAAAAATGGAAAAATATTCCATGCTCCTGCATAGGAAGAACAAATATTGTTAAAATGTCAACACTACCCTAAGCAATTTACATATTCAATGCTATACATATCAAAATAACACCAGCATTCTTCACAGAGCTAGAACAAACAATCCTAAAATTTGTATGGAACCAGAAAACACCCTGAATAGCCACAGCAATCTTGAAAAAGAAAACCAAAGCAGGAGGCATCACAATTCCGGACTTCAAGCTGTATTACAAAGCTGTAATCATCAAGACAGTTTGGTACTGGCACCAAAACAGATACTCAGATCAATGGAACAGAATACAGAACCCAGAAATGGACCCAAAAATGTATGGACAACTAATCTTTGACAAAGCAGAAAAGAATATCCAATGGAATAAACACAGGCTCTTCAGCAAGTGGTGCTGGGAAAACTGGACAGCGACATGCAGAAAAATGAACCTGGATCACTTTCTTATACCATACACAAAAGGAAACTCAAGTGGATGAAAGACCTAAACATAAAACAGGAAGCCATCAAAATCCTGGAGGGGAAAGCAGGCAAAAACCTCTTTGACCTTGATGCAGAAACTTCTTACTCAACACATCTCCAGAGGCAAGGGAAAGAAAAGCAAAAATGACCTACTGGGACCTCATCAAAATAAAAAGCTTCTGCACAGTGAAGAAAACAATCAGCAAAACTAAAAGTCAACCGACAGAATGGGAGAAGATACTTGAAAATGACATATCAGATAAAGGGTTAGTATCCAAAATCTATAAAGAATTTATCAAACTCAACACCCAAAAAACAAATAATCCAGTGAAGAAATGGGCAAGAGACATGAATAGACACTTCTCCAAGGACGACATCCAGATGGCCAACCGACACATGAAAAAATGCTCAACATCACTCATCATCAGGGAAATACAAATCAAAACCACAAGGAGATACCACCTCACACCTGTCAGAATGGTAAACATTAACAACTCAGGCAACAACAGATTTTGGAGAGGATGTGGAGAAAGGATTTCTTTTGCACTGTTGGTGGGAATGAAAACTGGTGTAACCACTCTGGAAAACAGTATGGAGTTTCCTCAAAAATTAAAAATAGAACTACCCTATGACCCAGCAATTGCACTACTAGGTATTTATCCAAGGGATACAAGTATGCTGTTTTGAAGGGGCACATGCACCCCAACATTTACAGCAGCACTACTGACAATAGCCAAAGTATGGAAAGAGCCCAAATGTCCATCGATAGATGAATGGATAAAGAAGATGTGTGTGTGTGTGTGTGTGTGTGTATAATACACACACACACACACACACACACACACACACACACACACAATGGAGTATTACTAGGCCATCAAAAAGAATAAAATCTTGCCATTTGCAACTACGTGGATGGAACTAGAGGGTATTATGCTAAATAAAATTAGTCAGTTAGAGAAAGACAAATATCATATGGCTTCACTCATATGAGGATTTTAAGATACAAAACAGATGAAAATAAGGGAAGGAAGCAAAAGTAATATAAAAACAGGGAGGGGGTGAAACATAAGAGACTCTTAAATATGGAGAACAAATAGAGAGTTACTGGAGGTGTTGTGGGAGGGGGGGATGGGCTAAACGGGTATGAGGCATTAAAGAATCTACTCCTGAAATCATTGTTGCATTATATCCTAACTAACTTGGATGTAAATTTTTAAAATATATGGATTAAAAACTGCATAAAAAATAAAAAATAAATAAAAATAAATAAATAATAAATTTAAAAAGTAGAGAGAGGGCTCTTAAAGATATAAGTGAATCTTAAATACAGAAAACAAACTGAGGGTGCTGGAGGGGTGTTGTGTAGGAGGATGGGCTAAATGGGTGATGGGCACTAAGGAGGGCACTTGTTGGGATAAATACTGGGACTTATATGTAAGTGACGAATCACTAAATTCTACTCCCAAAATCATTATTACATTATGTGTCTACTAACTTGGATTTAAACTTTTAAAAAATAATAATTAATTAATTAATTAAATTAAAAAAGAAACAAGCTTAGCTCCTTTCTTGTGCGTGTGTGCGTGCGTGCGTGCGTGAATGTCTCAAAAAAAGCTTCTGGAAACAGAAGAGCCCTTGTCTCTTCTACTTTGTCACTGACACTGACTGTAGCCCCATATATATGGTTATCCATTTCCAAGCTCTGTGTGTTGAGGGCCATCACCCTACCCATCCTAGAATACAGGACATAAAGCAACCTCCTACCAAAGGTCTCTCATGTGACACCCATATCTGGTCTGCAATACACGTTCATATCTTTTTAGCCATGACAACCTGTGAGTGCAGAATGACCCCAATGTGGCAGTTCAGCCAGTCTGAGATTTTTAGATTTCTTTTAGATTTCTCAAATGTAGACTGAGAAAAGTGGAGCCACCACATTCCCCTACCCCCACCTACCTGCAATCTGCACACAGCTTGAGCCTCCTTGAAAGGCACTCTCTCTTGAGATGAAAGGGTTGTATTTCCTCCTACCTAGGCCCATGACCTTATAAATATTATTTGTTCCACGTAATCTTCTTGAACTATGCCATTCCCCCATCAAGAAATGAAGACTTTCCTTCTCCTTGAAATTAGGGAAACCATTATGACAGTCTCAATAATAGAATATGTGGCAGAAATGACACCACATGATTTCTAAGAAAAGGTCATAGAAGGCAATATGGCTTCTTTCTGGCTCTCTCTATCCAGGACTTTCAATCTTAGAATCCAACCATGTTGTAAGGAAGCTCACACTACTTGGAGAGGCCATATGTAGGTGTTCTGGACAACAGACCCAGCTAAGATCCAGTCAATAGCCAGCATCAGCAGCCAGACAGATGAGTAAGTGAGACTTCAGATGATCCCAGCCCATTTCTTCAAGATACCCCAACTGATTCCAAGTGGAGAAGAAAAAAGCTATTCCTGCCAAACTTTGTCCCAATTGCAGATTCAGGAGCAAAATAAATGTTGTCCTTGTTTTAAGCCACTCAGTTTTAGAGTAGTTTATTTTGTAACATTAGATAACCAGACCAATAGGCCTATCAATCACTAGAGATTATATAAATGTTGACACTCCATACTTCAATACTAATTAGTTAATACTGAGAGTTAGGAGTCAGCACTCTGGCACCAGAACATGTCCCAGCCCCAGCAATACAAGGACCAGAACCTCACCTGCTCATTCTCTAGGATCAACTTTTAAAAACCAGGGACGAGTGGTCCCAATGTCCTCCCTAAGATTTTGTAAAGTTCCATACAACCTTCTTTCTCATAGTCTCCTGCTCTATGCTTCTGTTTTTGCTGAATTAGTTCTGTCAGCAGGTCATCTCTCCGAAGTTAATAGATGTAAGCTTACTCTGATGTTTACAAAAAAAAGTCACATAAGTCTTGGTCTGTGAATCAGACATTATTGTGTGTTTGGGCATACTAAGGTGATTTACACAGCAGAACTAGAAATTAAATTTCAGACAGCCTTATTTCTTTCAGGCACCCATCCTAGCCACCTCAGGCCATACAGAGACCTGAATCTCTCCAGATTCAGATCTCTCTCTCTCTCTCCACTCTCATCTCTAACATGTTTCACTCCTCACTGCCTTTCTCCCCAACTGCCATGAGGAATTCCATGTCCAAATATCGTACTTTTCTATTGGGTAGGTCAGTAGCTCTCAAACTTGACCATGTATCAGAATCTCAAGTGATGCTGATGTTGCTAGTCTGGAGACTACATTTTGAGAAGCACTGGTATAGATTACATTTCTCTCCAGCCCTACCAGGTCTACCCCAGGTCTACTTTTGTTCATCAACTGATTAGAAAAAAGCATACACCGTGATGGGTATTGAGGAGGGCACCTTTTGGAATGAGCACTGGGTGTTGTGTGGAAACCAATTTGACAATAAATTTCATATATTGAAAAAAAAAAAGAAAGAAAAAGAAAAAAGCATACACCCAGTTAGCTGCCCAAAAGATGCTTGAAAGTATCCAGAAATCACTTCTGCTGTAGAAGTCAGTTATGGTCTTAATTATAGTAATTTCCCCCTCTAATTTGTTAGAGAAGCAATATAAGTTAGTCACACTGGTTTAGACCTGGCTCTACCAGTCACTAGTTGTATAATCTTGGCCATGTTATTTAACATCTCTGAACCTGATTTCCTCATATGTAAAATTATGGATAATGATTACTGTTTAGAGCTCTACAAGTAATAAGGGAGATAATGCATGTAAAGTACTAACTAGTTTCTGGACATAAAAAAAAATACTCCCTACATCTTAGCTATTTTCCACAAACCTTGACCAAGCCCCTGGAGTATTTCAGGTACCCTGCTGGGCACTGGAATGAGTAATGAAGCCACATAATAGGAGAAAGGAAGGACAGTAAACAAACACAGGTTGTCAGGTTTATGCTATAGATGAGCTCTTGAAGCCCTCCCATAATTCAAGACTAATTCTTCTTAGAAATAAAAGTTAAATGGGGAATGTATCCTAGGGGGTGCATAAATCTACAAACATTGTAGAATAACGTGTTCTAATGCAGCCTTTTATTTTCTTAGCATTAGCTCTAATATTTTGCAGAGGGCTTGTTCTTACATTAATAGCATATCATGGCAGTTGTGAGGCTTCCTTATAGTATTTCATCACTTCTGACTTCTATTTCAAAGTTATTGATCTTTCTGGTAAGTTTTTCATCACTTGTACAAACATCACCTAATGAATGCTTAGATGACTTTGCTAAATTATAATAGGTGGATGTTAAAACAGCAGGACAACAGCCACCAAAAATTATTCACAGAAGTTCAGGTGCTTGAAAGCAACAGAAGGGCCACAAAATGCAGATGCCACAGATCAGCTACAGTGGCACCACGATGTGATAGCAACAAAAACACATTTCTCACTTCATGGGTCCTCCAAGTCTGGGATGAGTACTTTATTTTTTGTTTATTTGTTTTTTTTTGATGTGACCATTGTTTTAATTTTTTTAATTTTAATTCCAGTATAGTTAACATATAGTGTTAAATTATTGTCAGGGGTAAAATATAGTGATTCAGCAATTCTACATATCACTCAGTGGTCATCAAGATAAGTGTACTTTAAATTCCCTACTCCTATTTCACCCATTCCTCAACCCACTTCCCCTCTGGTAACTATCGGTTCTCCATAGTTAAAAGTCTGTTTCTTGGTTTTTCCCTTCTTTTCATTGTTCATTTGTTTTGTTTTATAAGTTCCACATGTGAGCGAAATTACGTGGCATTTGTTTTTCTCTGACCTACTTTGCTTAGCATCATACTCTTGAGCTCCATCCATGTCATTGCAAATGGCAATATTTCATTCATATTTAGGGCTGCATAATATTCCATTATATGTATCTGTACATGCACATATACACACCCATACACACACTACCTCTTCTTTATCCATTCATCTATCAATGGACACTTGGGCTGCTTCCATAATTTGGTTATTGTAAATAATGCTGCATTAAACACAGGGGTGTGTGTATCCTTTTGAATTAAGTGTTTTTGAGTTTTTTAGGTAAATACCCTGTTGTATAATTACTGGATCATAAGGTAATTCTATTTTTAATTTTTTATGGAACCTCCATACTGTTTTCCACAGCACCTTTGCATTCCCATTAACAGTGGGAGAGTTCCATTTTCTCCACATCCTTGCCAACACTCATTGCTTCTTTTGTTTTAGATTTTAGCCATTCTGACCACTGTGAGGTGGTATTTCATCTTCGTTTTGATTTACATTCCTCTGATGATGAATAATGTTGACCATCGTTTCATGTGTCTGTTGGTCACCCGCATGTCTTCTTTGAAGAAATGTCTTCTGTCCACTTTTAACTGGATTATTTGTTTTTTGGGTGTTGAGTTATGTAAGTTCTTTATGTATTCTGGACACTAACCTTTTATCAGATATTTCATTTGCAAATATCTTCTCCCATTCAGTAGGTTGTCTTTTAGTTTGGTTATTTCTTTTGCTGTGCAGAATCTTTTTACTTTCATGTAGTCCCAATGGTTTATTTTTGCTTTTGTTTCCTTTGCCTCAGGAGACGTATCTAGAAAATGTTGCTGTGGCCAATGTCAGAGAAATTATTGCCTGTTCTCTCTTCTAGGATTTTTATGGTTTTAGGTCTCACATTTAAGCCATTAATCCATTCTGAATTTACATTTATGTATGGTATAAGAAAGTGGTCCAATTTCATTCTTTTGCATACTGCTGTTTGGTTTTCCCAACACCATTTATTGAAGACTCCATCTTTTTCCAATTGCATATTCTTTCCTGCTTTGTTGAAGATTAATTGACCATGCAACCATGGGTTCATTTATGGGTGTTCTATTCTGTTCTATTGATCTATATGTGTCTGTTTTAGTGCCAGTACCATACTGTTCTGATCACTATAGCTTTGTAAGATAACTTGAAGTTAGGAATTGTAGTATCTTCAGCTTTGCTTTTCTTTTTCAAGGTTGCTTTGGCTATTCTGGGTCTTTTGTGATTCCATAAAAGTTTTTTCCAGCTCTGAAAAATGTTAGTGGTATTTTGATAGGGATTGCATTAAACATGTAGATTGCTTTGGGTAGTATAAACATTTTAATAGTATTTGTTCTTTCAATCCATGAGCGTGGAAAGTTTTTCTATTTCTTTGTGTCTTCTTCAATTTCTTTCATCAGTGTTTTATAGTTTTCAGAGTACAGGTCTTTCATCTCTTTGGTTAAGTGTATTCCTAGGTAACTTATGGATTTTGGTGCAATTGTAAATGGGACTGATTCCTTAATTTCTCTTTCTGCTACTTCATTATTAGGGTATAGAAATGCAACCTGGTTCTCTTTGTTGATTTTGTATCCTGTGACTACTAAATTTGTGTATCAGTTATAGCAAATTTTTGGTGAAGTCTTTCAGGTTTTCTATATACAGTGTCATGTCATCTGCAAAGAGTGAATGTTTGACTTCTTCCTTACAAATGTGGCTGCTTTTTACTCCTTTTTGTCATCTGATTGCTGTGACTAGGACTTTCAGTACTATGTTGAATAAAAGTGGTGAGAGTGGACGTCCTTGTCTTGTTCCTGACCTTAAGGGAAAGGCTCTTTTTTTTTTTTTTACCATTGGGTATGATGTTCACTGTGGGTTTTCATATATGGCCTTTATTATGTTGAGGTATATTCCCTCTAAACTACTTTGTTAAGGGTTTTTGTCATGAATGAATGTTGTACTTCTTCAAATGCTTTCTCTGCATCTGTTGAAGTGATCATATGGTTTTTATCCTTACTTTGTTGATGTGATGTATTATGTTGATTGAATTTGTTTATACTGAACCACTTTGCAACCCAGGAATAATTCCCACTTGATTGTGGTAATTTTTTTAATGTACTGTTGAATTCATTTTGCTAGTATTTGTTGAGGGTTTTTGCATCTATTTTCATCAGAGAAACTGGCTTGTAGTTCTTTTCTGCTGTGTCTTTATCTGGTTTTGGTATCAGGATAATGCTAGCCTCATAGAAAGAATCTGGAAGCTTTCCTTCCTCTTCTATTTTTTTGGAATAGTCTGAGAAGAATGGGTATCAAATCTTCTTTAAATCTTTGGTAGAATTTACCTGTGAAACCATCTGGTCCTGGACTTTTGTGTGTTGGGAGTTTTTTGATTCTTGATTCAATTTCATTGCTGGTAATCAGTCTATTCAAATGTTCTATTTCTTCCTGATTCAGTTTTAGACAGCTATATATTTCTAGGTATTTATCTACTTCTTCTATGTTGTCCAATTTGTTAACATATAATTTTTCATAATATGCTCTCATAATCCTTTGTATTCTGTGGTGTTGTTGATTGTTATTTCTCCTCTTTCATTTTTGATTTTGAGCCCTCTCTCTCTTTTTTTCATGAACCTAGCTAAAAGTTTCTCAACTTCATTGTTCTTTTCAAAGAACCAGCTCCTGATTTCACTGATCTGTTCTATTGTATTTTTAGCCTCTATTTTTATTTCTGTTCTAATCTTTACCATTTTGATGTTTTGTTTGTTCTTTGTGTGATGAGTATTTTGGTTTCCATTGTTGCTGCTGTTCATTTAGAGGGAGTTGTATTCCTTTACACTTTGTACATAAAGTGAAAATTAGTGTTTCTATGTTGCACTGTTTGAAGTTTGTCACTCGGATTCCCATGAAATGTATATGCCCTTAATCACAATGGCCTGACAGAGATGGCCAAGGGTGCTGAGATCACTCTGGTGTGATCTGCTCCCAGCATGAGCAATGCCATCTTCTATTCCTGCAGCTGCTCTTTCCCTTCCTCATGGGCTCGCCTCTGCTTTCTCTGTGTGCTCTCATCAGATGAGCAAACTAAATAAAAGCAATAATCTTACAAGATACATTGTGTCATGGGCTGCAGTCTGGATCCAACATCTTGTTTCTGACAGTTAAAGCAATCAATCCCCTAGGAATTAGTGGAAATTAGAGAGAAAAGTGTATCCTTTCAAACACGTGACTATAATAAAATTATTAAAAAAAACAGCTAACCCCTTTCTAGTATAAATACAGCCAGCTTGACTTACTTTTTAAAAGAATGAAATCTCTGAATATATTTTGAATGAAAGTTTAGAATTATGATACAGAATAGTGTCAACTATTTGGTAACTAAAATTAGAATAAAATAGGCAGGATTCTAGAAGTTACATTTTAGGGAAGTTAGCATCTGCCTTTCCATTGATGTTGTACATTTTTATTTTTTTATGTTTATTTATTTATTTTGAGATAGAGAAAGGTTGGGGTAGGGGAGGGACAGACAGAGAAGGAGAGAGAGAATCCCAAGCAAGCTCCATTCTGTGGGTGCAGAGCCTGACACAGGGCTCCATCTCACCAACCGTTAATCATGACCTGAGCCAAAATCACGAGTCAAACACTTAACTGACGAGCCACCTAAATGCACCTGCATGTTTTTCTTTAGTAGTATTTCAAATAGAAGGAAAATACTTCTAACATTACTTAATCCAAGCATACTTCAAGATGTAGGAAAAAGAAAGGTACTTACTAATAATCCTGACTGTCAAGATGTATAGTATGGATCTAACACTGAGTGATTCCTGAAATCCTAGACTTTTGGGAGTCTCTGATATCCAACTAAGGATATGCAACAAGAGTGTGTGGCAGAATAACTAGGAAACTATTAGTATGTTCTCATTGTATCTTTCTTTCCTCATTCCGCAAAGAAGACTATTTTTGTGTTCCTTTGTCTCAGGGGTACTTGTGTTACAAGGCAGAAAGTTGAAGTTACCTGAAAAGGCCTTCTTCCTAGCTCTTGTTGAAAGCCAAAACTCTTTGAAGAGATTATGCTCCCTCACTCTCTAGGGTGTGAGGATAAAAAAGCTATTGTTCCTGCGTTGGGGGACTGGTAAACCAGCCAAAGTACCCACTAACATTTGGGGCTAGGACTGGGTGCTCCCTGAGAACATTTTCTAAAAGTCGTATCTTTTCAGGGTGCCTGGGTAGCTCAGTCGGTTAAGCGGCTCACTTCAGCTCAGGTCATGATCTCATGGTCCGTGGGTTCAAGCCCCATGTCAGGCTCTGTACTGACAGCTTGGAGCCTGGAGTCTGGGTTGGATTCTGTGTCTCCCTCCATCTCTGACCCTCCCCCACTCATGCTCTGTCTCTCTCTCTTTCTCTCTCTCTCTCTCTCAAGAATAAATAAACATTAAAAAAAGTAAAGATTATATTATAAAAGTCATATCTTTTCAAGTTTTTTCTTTAGGTTAAGAGGTTGACATGATTGCTATTAAGAAAGTGATGAAAAGATATTGTAGTAAACTTGTGAACTATTCCATGAAATGTTAACAGTCAGACACAGAGAGAAATAAGTCTCAGGAAGGAGCCTTTCCAGTTTGGATGATCCTTTTCCCCAGCAGACCTTGGAGGCAGAGGCCTCCACTGGGTGTAAGGAGCGCCGCTGAGAGCCTCAGACCAGGTGCCTGCCCCTGGTGTTAGAACCTGGCCTCGCCTCCTAGTAGAGCTAAAAGAGGTTGTCCAGGACTGCAGTGTTTCTATGGAGAGCACTCTCAACTGAGTGTAGCATAGGAGCAGCTGAGACACCTGCCTTCAGGGAAACACAAGGGTTTGGACAATAAGTATCTCAGTAGCAATCAGGGCACTGATCATCAAAAGCTCCTCCTCATCTATTCTGGACTGCGCAAGCCCCCTCCCATTGTGAAACCTGGCAGCCTGGCAGAAACACAAGCACATTTTACAGCTATCTCCTTATGAGGCATCCTATATGATTAACCCTGGCTATCTTTCCTAAGAGGGACTGGGGCCCTTATAACAGAATCTTAATATATCAAAAATGGTAAAACTAATTAATACTAGACAAAAGGCCACAGGCAAGCACAGTTTATAAATGTCAGATGTATCAAGTACTGGTGATGAGCTCTATTCTTAGCAGTATTTAAACTATATTATTAAATGATTAATTTGAGAACATTTGATGGTTACTCCTCAAGCATTTAGAGGAGCTCACTATGTGCCAAGTACTACACAAAATATTAATCCTTAAAGTATGAAAAAAAAATTGTTCCTCCCCTCAAGGAGTACCCCGTTTAGTCTGGGTAAGATAAGCCTAGAAAATGCTTTACAGAGGTATGCTATATTTCTATGTCAGCCTTATTGGTAGCAGAATGGCCCACGATGGACCAAGTCACTGACTTTTGGGGCTATAAGTGAATTTCTGGATTTTATTCAAACAATAATGGAAGAATATACTTCCTCTCTTGTTACGGTTTCAACCTTTTCACAATTTGTTTCAGCGAAATGGTCTTTTCTAGATTTAAGGGTTCATGGGTCTTTAAATGGATTTCAAGGAATCAGTGAAGTGGAGGAGAGACTTACCATATTTACGCTGCTTCCAAATAGTATGAAACTTGTGTCTGTGGAAAAAAATTAACTTTTGTCAAATTTTGTGGGTTTTTAAATTTTTTTATTGTTTATTTTTGAGAGACAGAGCATGAGTGGGGGAGGGGCAGAGAGAGAGAGGGAGACAGAGAATCCAAAGCAGGTTCTAGGCTCTGAGCTGTCAGCACAGCACCCAATGTGGGGCTCGAACTCACCAACCGTGAGACCATAACCTGAACTGAAGTCAGACGCTCAACCAACTAAGCCACCTAGGCGCCCCTGTCAAATTCTGTTTCTAGGGAATTCTTTCCTACCTCTCAAGTGTAAAGCAACATGGGATATTACTATACTCCATCAGGTAGCAAATAGTCATCATCATCAAAGTGCCTTCCTACTGATACATATTTCTAGATGTAAGCTTCCACTGTAATTGTGAGCATCAATTCTAAGTACATGGCCTGACTTGGGTTGGAAAACATCAAAGAAAATAAAGTTGAAGAAACTGTGTTTCCTTGTGTTTAATCCCAAATGTGATGGACACAACAGAGTCGAGATCTTGAATCATGCTTTATCAATTAATTTGTCAAGAAATAAACGCTGGGACTTCCACAAGATGGCATATAGGAACTCACCTTCCACAGACACACCAAATCTATAGATACGTAGGGATCATTTCCCTATGAAACAGATCTGAAAATTAGGTGAAGTGCTTTTCCAAATAAAATATAAAAAGACCACATCGAGATGAGTAGAAGAGGCAGAGACACAATCTCACCAAAACCCCACTCCCAAGGCAGCAATGCACAATAGGGAGTGATCTCACTGGTCCAGTACTTTTCCCGGAAGAGTGAGTCAGTCCCTCACTGATGCCCCACATCAGGCACCCCAACCCCTGGGATCTGCACCAGAAAGATGAGCCCTGAAAACATCTGGCTTAGAAAACAAATGGGACTAAAATCCAAGGACTCAAAATGCTATAAGAAACAGAGATTCCCATTTTAAAGAGTTTGTATGTAGTCTCACTTGCCCCAAGACCAGGCAAAAAAACAGCAATTTGAAAAGTGCCTGGACTACATGTGAAGGAAATTTATTTGCTGATCTAAAAGTATCTGCAAGACAAGCAGTTGAAACTCTCCCTAAAGACAGAAGCACTGGCAGATGACAACTTTCTACACTCTGCCTACCTGGCTAGCACAGGTGAGCGAGCTCCAGTACGGCATCCTCCCTGCCCTGCTAAGACAGGAGGGGGTGAGCAGTCACCTTGATAAAACCATTGAGCATGGGTGGTTGTATTTCTCCCCCTCCCTAGCTTGGGCAGATAAGCACCAGTGATCATGGAGTTCTTCTACTCCCTAGATAAAGTCAGCAGTCATGGGGTTTGTGACACTCCCCTACTCCCTGACTGGGGCTGGCAAGCATAAGGGGTTGTGGCATTCTACTACCAGCCTAAAGCTGGTATACATGCACAAACAAGGCACTCTCCTGCTGCATTCTTAAAGCCTGAAAGTGCATGCAGTCAAGACATTTTCCCACTGTCTTTCTGAAGCCAGAGAGTGTGCCCAGACCTCTATATTCTGCAGCTGTATAGCCAAACCCAGCAGGTACATACAGTCAACACAGGGGGCATTCCATGATCACCTAGTCCTTGAGGCCAAAGGGGCTTGGTTCCTGAGCTCCACAGGAACATAGAAATTGGAAAGACAGTTCCTGGCATGTAACTACCCCCAGAGCACTGCACAGACAGCAGGCTGAGATACAACCTCAGTCTTCCTGTGAAAAATGGCCTATTTACTTAGCCTTGAACTTTAGCTTAAGGTTTAGGGTTCAGACTTCCCACATATCTAGAGGCTATGGAAGCACTCTCAGAGAACATAAGAAGGGCAACACCATCCTGATACACCCTCTTGACTTCATAACAGCTCAGCAAAACTTCCCAGAAATGGATTTTTACACTATCCCAGAAAGGGATAGTTTTTGCAACTATCACCCAGGGAACATCTTCAGAACTCCTGGTCTGGAGCTCAGCAGGGATTACAAATGCAGCCCAACAGGACTGTATATATTTGCATACTTTAAAAGCTGCTGCCTGAAGGTCTGGCTTCCAATCATCCAGAAACTAGGTGCTAAATGAGATTCCTCCCCTTGGATCACTGACAGGTCTTGGCACACCCTCAATAATGGGAACATGTCAAAAATAAATCAGATAGTTTAGACAATCACAAAGGTTTGAGAGGCAACCAAGAATTAGGACAAGGTTGAACAAGAAGGATCACCACCTACACAAAGCCACCCCTTCATGACTGAGAGAGGTAGCTGCTTTGCTTAATATATAGAAACAACACAGATAGTGCAGCAAAATGAGAATAGTGAAGCAAAATGAGGAAACAGAGAAATATGTTCCAAATAAAAGAGCAAGTGGAAACCTCAGTAAAAGACCTTATTGATACAGAGATAAGTAATCTACCTGATAAAGAATTCAAAGTAATGGTCATAAAGAGCTCACCAAACTCAGGAGAAGAATCAATGAACACAGTGAGAACTTCAACAAAGAAAGAGAAAATACAAATACCAAACAGAAGTCACAGAGCTTAAGAATACAATAATTGAACTGAAAAATACACTAGAGGGGTTCAAGCGCAGACTGGATAAAGTAGAAGAATGGATCAAGAAAAAATATTTTTAAAAAGTAGATAGCTTAAGGGACTTCTGGGCCAACAACAAGTGAAACAATATTTGCATTTAGGGGTCCCAGAGAAAGAGAGAGAGAGAGAGAGAGAGAGAGAGAGAGAGAGAGAAGCAGAAAACTTATTTGAAGAAGTGATAAATGAAAATTTCCTTAACAGACATCCAGGACCAGGAAACCCAGAATTCCAAACAAGATAAACCTAAAGAGAACTGCACCAAGACACATTATAATTAAAATGTCAAAAGTTAAAGAGAGACTCTTACAAGAAGCAAGAGAAAAACAAAGTGTTACATAAAAGGAAACCATACAAGGCTATCAGCAGATTTTTCAGCAGAAACTTTGCAGACCAGAAGGGAATGGCATGACATTTAAAGTGCTCAAAGGAAAAAAATGTCCAACCAATAATATTCTACCCAACAAGGTTATCATTAAGAATTGAAGAAGACATAGAGCTTTCTATACAAGCAAAAGCTAAAGGAGTTCATTAATACTAAACTTGTCTTCAAAGAAATATTAAAGGAACTTCTTTAAAATGGAAAAAAATGGTACTAACAAATAACAAGAAAATATATAAAAATGAAAACCTCCCTGGAAAAAGGTAAATATATAGTAAGATGTGGATTAGTCACTTCTAAAGCTATTATGCACGTTAAAAGACAAAAGTAATATAATTAAATAAAATTATAATAATTAGTTAAGGGAAACATAAAATTAAAAGCTATAAAATATGACATCAAAAACACAAAATTGGGGAGCAGTGAAAATTTAGAACTTTGGAATATGTTCAACTACAGAAGTTACTATCTACTTAACATAGACTATTATGTTATGTTAAGATGATATATGGGAACTTCACAGTGACCACAAAGCAAAACCTTATAATATACACACAGGGAAAAATAAGAAAAGAATCTAAACATAGCACTAAACAAAGTCATTAAATTGAAAGAGAAAAAAGAGAAAAAGAAAGGAACAGAGAGAAACTAAAACAAAGCCAGAAAACAATTAACAAATGCAACAAGTACATACTATCAACAATTACTTTAAGTGTAAATGTACTAAATTCTCAAAAGACACAGAGTGGCTGAATAGATAAACAAACAAAAGACACACATATACCACCTATAAGAAACTCACTTCATGGGTGAAGAAGTCTAAAGTAAATAGACAGAAAAAGATATCCCATGTAAATGGAAATGAAAAGAAAGCCAGTATAGCTACCTATATCAGACAAAATAGAGCTTAAAACAAAGTGTGTAATAAAAGAGAGGATCAATCCAGAAAAAGATATAACATTTATAAATATACACGCATCCAACATAGAAACACCAAAATATATAAATCAAATATAAACAGACATAAAGGGAGAAACTTACAGCAATATAATACCAGTAGAAGATTTTAACACCCCATTTACCTCATTGGATCAATTGTACAGGCAGAAAATAAATAAGGAAACATCAACCTTAAATAACATATTAGAACAAATGGATTTAATAGGCATATACAGAGCATTCCATCCAAAAGCAGCAGAACACACACTCATTTCGAGTACACATAGAACGTCTCCAGGATAGATCATGTGTTAGGTCACAAAACAAGTCTCAAGTATTCAAGAAGATTAAAATTGTATCAAGCACCCTTCTGACCATATCAGTATGAAACTAGATATCAATTATAAGAAAAAAAAACTGGTGGGGCACCTGGATGGCTGTCAGTTGAGCATCCCACTTCAGCTCAGGTCATGATCTTATGGTTTGTGAGTTTGAGTCCTGTGTCACATTCTGTGCTGACAGCGCAGAGCCTGAAGCCTGCTTCAGGTTCTGTGTCTCCCTCTCTCTCTGCCCCTCCCCTCCTCATGCTCTTTCTCTCTCTCAAAATTAAATAAACATTTAAAAAATGTAACTGAAAAACGACAATTACATGGATATTAAACATGTCCCTGAACAACTACTGAGTCACAGAAGAAATCAAAGGAGAAATTTAAAAAAAATACCTAGAAACAAATGAAAACATAAATATTATATACCAAAAACCATGGGATACAGCAAAACTGGTTCAAAGAGAAAAGTTCATAGTAATATAGGCCTACCTCAAGAAACAAGAGAAATCTCAAATAAATAATTTAACTTTATACATAAAGGAACTAGAAAAAGTACAAATGAAACCCTAAGTTAGTATATCAGAGCAGATATAAATGAAATAGAGACTAAAAAGACAAAAGAAAGATCAATAAAATGAAGATATTTTTCTTTGAAAAGATAAAAAAAATGAACAGTTGTCTCTTGAAAAGATAAACAAAATATACAAACATTCAGCTAGCTTCACCAAGAAAAAAAGAAAAGGGACTCAAGTAAATAAAATCAGAAATGAAAGGGGGGAAGTTACAACTGATACCAGAGAAATATAAAGGATCATAAGAGACTACTATGAACAATTATATGCAAACATATTTGATAACCTGGAACAACTGGATAAATTCCTAGAAACTTACAACCTTCCAAGACTAAATCAGGAAAAAATAGATCTATTGCAAATAAGGAATTGAATCGGTAATCAAAAATCTCCTAACATCCAGGATCAAATGGCTTCACTGCTGGATTCTATCAAACATTCAAAGATTTGATACCTCTCCTTCTCAAACCTTTCCAAAAAATTGAAGAGGAGGGGATACATCTAAACTCATTTTATGAGGCCAGCATTACTCTGATACTAAAACGAAACAAGGACCACAAAAGAAAAATGACAGGCCAATACCCCTTATGAACGTAGATGCAAAACTCCTCAACAAAATATTAGCAAACAAATTTCACCAATACATTAAAAGAATCATACACCATGATGAACTGGGATTTATTCCAGGGATGAAAAGATGTTTCAACATCTGCAAATCAATCAACATGATACACACTAGCAAAATGAAATATAAAAATCAGGAACATCTCAAAAGATATAGCACAAGCAGTTGATAAAATTCAACACACATTTATGATAAAAATTCTCAACAAAGTGGATACAGACAGAATGTACCTCAACATAACAAAGGCCATTTATGACAAAGACACAGCTAATATTATGATCAACAGAGAAAAGAAATAGTCATGAAGAGCTAAAAAACGCTACAAATGGAGTGCAAAATAAAATGGAGGCAACCACAGCTCGGATTGAAGAGGCCGAGGAGAGAATAGGTGAATTAGAAGATAAAATTATGGAAAAAGAGGAAGCTGAGAAAAAGAGAGATACAAAAATCCAGCAGTATGAGGGGAGAATTAGAGAACTAAGTGATGCAATCAAATGGAACAATATCTGTATCATAGGAATTCCAGAAGAAGAAGAGAGAGAGAAAGGGGCTGAAGGTGTACTTGAACAAATCATAGCTATGAACTTCCCTGATCTGGGGAAGGAAAAAGGCATTGAAATCCAAGAGGCACAGAGAACTCCCTTCAGACATAACTTGAATCGACCTTCTGCATGACATATCATAGTGAAACTGGCAAAATACAAGGATAAAAAGAAAATTCTGAAAGCAGCTAGGGATAAATACGCTCTAACTTTTAAAGGGAGACCCATAAGACGAGTGGCAGACCTATCTACTGAAACTTGGCAGGCCAGAAAGGAATGGCAGGAAATCTTCAATGTGATGAACAGAAAAAATATGCAGCCGAGAATCCTTTATCCAGCAAGTCTGTCATTCAGAATAGAAGGAGAGATAAAGGTCTTCCCAAACAAACAAAAACTGAAGGAATTCACCACCACTAAACCAGCCCTACAAGAGATCCCAAGAGGGATTCTGTGAGTGAAATGTTACAAGGATCACAAAGAACCAGAGACATCATTACAAGCATGAAACCTACAAGACATCACAATGACTCTAAATCCATATCTTTTTATAATAACACTGAACGTAAATGCACTAAATGCTCCAACCAAAAGACACAGGGTATCAGAATGGATAAAAAAACAAGACCCATCTATTTGCTGTCCACAAGAGACTCATCTTAGACCTGAGGACACCTTCAGATTGAAAGTGAGGGGATGGAGAACTATCTATCATGCTACTGGAAGTCAAAAGAAAGCTGGAGTAGCCATACTTATATCAGACAAACTAGACTTTAACTTAAAGGCTGTAACAAGAGATGAAGAAGGGCATTATATAATAATTACAGGGTCAATCCATCAGGAAGAGCTAACAATTATAAATGTTTGTGCGCCGAATACAGGAGTCCCAAATATATAAAACAATCACAAACATAAGCAACCTTGTTGATAAGAATGTGATAATTGCAGGGGACTTTAATACCCCACTTACAGCAATGGATAGGTCATCTAGACACAAGGTCAATAAAGAAACAAGGGCCTTGAATGATACATTGGATCAGATGGACCTGACAGATATATTTAGAACTCTGCATCCCAAAGCAACAGATAATGCTTTCTTCTCGAGTGCATATGGAACATTCTCCAAGATAGATCACATACTGGGTCACAAAACAGCCCTTCATAACTATAAAAGAATTGAGATCATACCATGCACACTTTCAGACCACAATGCTATGAAACTTGAAATCAACCACAGGAAAAAGTCTGGAATACCTCCAAAAGCATGGAGGTTAAAGAACACCCTACTAAAGAATGAATGGGTCAACCAGGCAATTAGAGAAGAAATTAAAAAATATATGGAAACAAATGAAAATGAAAATACAACAATCCAAACCCTGTGAGATGCAGCAAAGGTAGTCCTGAGAGGAAAATACATTACATTCCAGGCCTAGCTCAAGAAACGAGAAAAAATCCCAAACACAAAATCTTAACAGCACACCTAAAGGAAATAGAAGCAGATGGGGCGCCTGGGTGACACAGTCAGTTAAGCGTCTTACTTCAGCCAGGTCACGATCTCGCGGTCCGTGAGTTCGAGCCCCGCGTCAGGCTCTGGGCTGATGGCTCAGAGCCTGGAGCCTGTTTCCGATTCCGTGTCTCCCTCTCTCTCTGCCCCTCCCCCGTTCATGCTCTGGCTCTCTCTGTCCCAAAAATAAATAAACGTTGAAAAAAAAAATTAGAAATAGAAGCAGAACAGCAAAGGCACCCCAAACCCAGCAGAAGAAGAGAAATAATAAAGATCAGAGCAGAAATAAACAATATAGAATCTAAAAAAAAAAAACTATACAGCAGATCAATGAAACCAAGAGTTGGTTTTTTGAAAAAACAGACAAAATTGATAAACCTCTAGCCAGGCTACTCAAAAAGAAAAGGAAGATGACCCAAATAGATAAAATCATGAATGAAAATGGAATTATTACAACCAATCCCTCAGAGATACAAGCAATTATCAGGGAATACTGTGAAAATTATATGCCAACAAATTGGACAACCTGGAAGAAATGGACAAATTCCTAACACCACACACTTCCAAAACTCAAACAGGAAGAAATAGAAAACTTGAACAGACCCATAATCAGCAAAGGAATTGAATCAGTTATCAAAAATCTCCTAACAAATAAGAGTCCAGGACCAGATGGCTTCCCTGGGGAATTCTACCAGACATTTAAAGCAGAGATAAAACCTATCCTTCTCCAGCTGTTCAAAAAATAGAAAGGGAAGGAATACTTCCAGACTCATTCTATAAAGCCAGCATTACTTTGCTTCCTAAACCAGACAGAGACCCAGCAAAAAAAGAGAACTACAGGCCAATATCCCTGATGAATGTGGATACAAAAATTCTCAACAAGATACTAGCAAATCGAATTCAACACCATATAAAAAGAATTATTCCCCATGATCAAATAGAATTCATTCCTGGGTTGCAGAGCTGGTTCAACATTCGCAAATCAATCAGTGTGATACATCACATTAATAAAAGAAAAGATAAGAACCATATGATCCTGTCAATCGATGCAGAAAAAGCATTTGACAAAATTCAGCATCTTTCTTATAACCCCCCCCCCCCGAGAAAGTTGGGATAGAAGGAACATAGTTAAATATCATAAAACCATTTATGAAAAGCCCACAGCTAATATCATCCTCAATGGGGAAAAACTGAGAGCTTTCCCCCTGAGATCAGGAACATGACAGGGATGTCCACTCTACCGCTGTTGTTTAACATAGTGTTGGAAGTTCTAGCAACAGCAATCAGACAAGAAAACAAAATCAAAGGCATCAAAATTGGCAAAGATGAAGTCAAGTTTTCACTTTTTGCAGATGACATGATATTATACATGGAAAACCCGACAAACTCCACCAAAAGTCTGCTAGAACTGATAACATGAATTCAGCAAAGTCTCAGGATACAAAATCAGTGTACAGAAATCAGTTGCATTCTTATACACTAGCAATGAAGTAACAGAAAGACAAATGAAGAAACTCATCCCATTGACAATTGCACCAAGAATCATAAAATACCTAGGAATAAGCCTAACCAAAGATGTCAAAGGTCTGTATGCTGAAAACTATAGAAAGCTTATGAAGGAAATTGAAGAAGACACAAAGAAATGGAAAAACATTCCATGCTTATGAATTGGAAGAATAAATATTGTTAAAATGTCAATATTACCCAAAGCTATCTACACATTCAATGCAATCTCAATCAAAATTGCACCAGCATTCTTCTCGAAGCTAGAACAAGCAATCCTAAAATTTGTATGGAACCACAAAAGACACCGAATAGCCAAAGTAATTTTGAAGAAGAAGACCAAAGCAGGAGGCATCACAATCCCAGACTTTAACCTCTACTACAAAGCTGTAATCATCAAGACAGCATGGTATTGGCACAAAAACAGACACATAGACCAAGGGAATAGAACAGAGACTCCAGAATTGGACCCATAAAAGTATGGCCAACTAATCTTTGACAAAGCAGGAAAGAATATCCAATGGAAAAAAGTCTCTTTGACAAACGGTGCTGGGAGAACTGGACAGCAACATGCAGAAGAATGAAACTAGACCACTTTCTTACACCATTTAACAAAAATAAACTCAAAATGGATAAAGGACCTGAATATGAGACAGGAAACCATCAAAACCCTAGAGGAGAAAGCAGGAAAAAACCTCTCTGACCTCAGTCGCAGCAATTTCTTACTTGACACATCTCCAAAGGCAAGGGAATTAAAAGCAAAATGAACTATTGGTATCTCATGAAGATAAAAAGCTTCTTCACTGCAAAGGAAACAATCAACAAAACTAAAAGGCAACTGATGGAATGGGAAAAGATGTTTGCAAATGACCTATCGGACAAAGGGCCAGTATCCAAAATCTATAAAGAGCTCACCAAACTCCACACCCAAAAAACAAATAATCCAGTGAAGAAATGGGCAGAAAACATGAATAGACACTTCTCTAAAGAAGACATCCAGATGGCCAACAGGCACATGAAAAGATGCTCAACGTCACTCCTCATCAGGGAAATACAAATCAAAACCACACCAAGATATAACCTCACGCCAGTCAGAGTGGCTAAAATGAACAAATCAGGAGACTACAGATGCTGGAGAGGATGTGGAGAAACAGGAACCCTCTTGCACTGTTGTTGGGAATGCAAACTGTTGCAGCCACTCTGGAAAACAGTGTGGAGATTCCTCAAAAAATTAAAAATAGATATACCCTATGACCCAGCATTAGCACTGCTAGGAATTTGCCCAAGCGATACAGGAGTGCTGATGCATAGGGGCACTTGTACCCCAATGTTTATAGCAGCACTTTCAACAATAGCCAAATTATGGAAAGAGCCTAAATGTCCGTCAAGTGATGAATGGATAAATAAGATGTGGTTTACATACACAATGGAATACTACTTGGCAATGAGGAAGAATGAAATATGGTCTTTTGCAGCAACGTGGATGGAACTGGAGAGTGTTATGCTAAGTGAAATGTCATACAGAGAAAGACAGATACCATATGTTTTCACTCTTGTGTGGATCCTGAGAAACTTAACAGAAGACCATGGGGGAGGGGAGGGGAAAAAAAAGTTAGAGAGAGAGGAAGCTAAGCCATAAAAGACTCTTAAATACTGAGAACAAACTGAGGGTTGATGGGGGGTGGGAGGGAGAGGAAAGTGGGTGATGGATATTGAGGAGGGCACCTGTTGGGATGAGCACTGGGTGTTGTATGGAAACCAATTTGACAATAAATTTCATATTAAAAAAAAACAATCTAGAGATTCTATGTAATACCTATCAAAATTTCAGCAGCATTTTTCACTGAACTAGATAAAATAATTCTAAAATGTATATGTAACCTCAAAAATCCCTGAATAGCCAAAACAATCTTGAGAAGGGAGAGCAAAGCCAGAGGTATCATGCTCCTTGATTTCAAACTATACTACAAAGCTACAGTAATCAAAATAATATGGTAGTGGCACACAAACAAACACAAAGATCAATGGAATAGGATAGAGAACACAAAAGTAAGCCCATATATATATGGTCAATTAATTTTTTAAAAAGGAGGCAAGAATATACAATGGGGAAAGAACAATCTCTTTAGTAAATCGTGCTGGGAAAATTGGACAGCTCCAGCAAAAGTGCTGGTGTAACTTGGCCACTATGTTACACCATCTATAATAATCAACTCCAAATGGATTAAAGACTTAATTATAAGACCTGAAACCATACAACCTTAGAAGAAAACATAGACGGTAAGCTCCTTTACATTGATTTTGGTGATTTTTTTTAACCTGATTCCAAAAGCATGGGAAACAAAAACCAAAATTAACAAATGGGGCTACATCAAACCAAAAAGTTTCTACACATTCAAGGAAACCATCAACAAAATGAAAAGGCAACCTGATAAATGGGAGAAGATATTTGTAAATCATATATTCAATAAGGGGTTAGTATTCAAAATATATAAAGAACTCATACAACTCAATAATTAAAAAAATCCAATTTAAAAATGGGAAGAGGATCTGAATACACATTCTTCCAAAGATGTACATATGGCCAACAAGCATATGAAAAGCTGGTCAATATCACTAATCATCAGGGAAATGCAAACGAAAAGTACAATGAAATATCATCTTACACCTGTTACAATGTTTACTATCAAAAAGAAAAGAGACAAATGGTAGCAAGAATATAGATAAAAGGGCACCCCTGTACACTGTTGGTGGAGGTTTAAACTGGCTGTCATTATGAAAAAGAGTATGGAGTTTCCTCAAAAAAATTTAAAATGGGACTACCATGTGATCAGCAATTCCACTACTGGGTTTCTATCTGAAGAAAACAAAAACACTAATATGAAAAGATATGCATCCCTATGTTCATTGCAGCATTATTTATAATAGCCATGATATGGAAACAACCTAGGTGTCCATCAATGGATGAATGGATGAAGAAGATGTGGTATATACATACAATGGAATACTGGTCAGCCAATGAAATAGAATGAAATCTTTTCATTTGCAACAACATGAATGGATCTAGAGGCTGTTATGCTAAGTGAACTTTGTGAGACAAAGAAAGACAAATATCGTACGATTTCACTTACATGTGGAATCTACAAAACACAAAACAAACAAAACATAATAAAACCTAGACTCATAGATACAGAGAACAGATTAGCAATTGCCAGAGGGAGTGGGGTTGGGAGGGATTAAATGGGTGAAAGGGGTCAAGAGGTACAAAGTTCCAGTTATAAAACAAATAAGTCAGTGGGATATAATGTACAGCATGGTAAATGTAGTTCATAACATTGTGTTAACTTTGTATGATGACAGATGGTAACTAGATTTATTGTGGTGGTTGTTTCACAGTGCATACAAATGTCAAATCACTATGCTTACACCTGAAACTAATAAACATTTGACCCTTGAACATGGGTTTAAACTGCAAAGGTCCATTTATACAAGGATTTTATATAACAAAGTACTATAAATGTAACTTCCTCTTCCTTGTAACTTTCTTAATAACATTTTCTTCATTCTAGGTAACTTCATTGTAAGAATATAATATATAATACATATGACATGTTATATGTATTATACGTATATACATACAACATGTTATGTGTATATACGTATAATACATATAACATATAAAATATGTGTTAATCAACAGTTTCTGTTATTAACATAAGGCTTCCAGTCAATAGTAGGTAACTAAGTTTTCAGGAAGTCAAAAGTTATACACAGATTTTCGACTGCACAGGGGTCAGCACCCCACAGCCCCCATGTTGTTCAAGAGTCAAGTGTAATATCATATATCAATTACACTTCAATTTAAAAAAGAAAGAAATGCTGGAGTTCACTGGCTTTCTAAAGTACAGGTGTTGAAGCAATTAACTTCGGGCAGAAAGTTTTACCTTGCTTAAATGACTAGAAAAGTCCATTCTCGGACTGATTTGACAAAGAGTTCCACTCATGACTTGAGGGACTTGAGTGACATCTTGGGCCACCTGAATGAGCCATAACTCTTGACTCAAGGTCCAGCAGATTCTATTATGGATGCTGTTGAAAAAACTTAGTCTCCTGACCAAGCTACCACTGTGGAGAGGTGTCTGGAGAAAGACAGCTGTGTGCTCCTTGAATTGTTGGAGAAAGGGCATCTGGAAGCCAGAGCCAAGATTGAAAAGGCTTTGCTGGTTCTTGTGCAGGTTCCAATGAGCAGACAAAAAAAAACCCTGAAGAATATTTCTGTTGGGTGACTTTAAAATTAAAATGCATGGTCCTGATTCTTTCATATGACAAAGACAACATTAATGATTCAGGCATTGACAAAGTTGATCTCATTAAATTGAAGACAAATAAAATAATATTACATGATTTCAACTCAAAGTGTTCTTAGAGAATTTTGTATTCCTTGATGTAAGCCTATCCTCACCCATCAGAATAACTTCCGAAAACTCTAACTCTTCTGTTAGCAAATACTACAGTAAGTAGAATTTGCTCTTTGTTACTACTAAAGCGAAAAGTCTAAACTGATTGGATGTGAAAGATATTTGCATTATCATGTAAAAAAAAAACCACTCTATAATTTTAATCTCTTGTTCTAACCAAGCAACAGCAATCTTATGAAACTCACTTTTTAAAATATTTATTTATTTTGGGAAGAGCGCAAGTGGGGGAGGGGCAGAGAAAGGAAGACAGAAGATCTGAAGCAGGCTCTGCCCTAACAGGCTGACAGCTGTGAGCCCAAAGTGAGGCTCAAACACAAGAACTGAGAGATCATGACCTGAGCCAAAGTTGGACGCTGAACCGACTGAGCCACCCAGGTGCCCCTTATGAAACTCACTTTTGAACTAAATTACATTTTATTTTTATTTGCACATTATGACTTACTAAGGTTTTTCAGGAAATGGCTATTAATTTTTGCATGCAAATTGAGATTAAGAGGATTACAAAGACTTTTTAAGTATTGTTTTAACATTCTAACTATGTGAAAGATATGTTTGCAATGCAGCAAAATAAACCGTATGCGGAAAACGTGTGTAACATGTTTATGTGCATTTTTCTGGAGAAGGCATCTATAGCTTCTATCACATTCCTGAAGACTACCCACCCATTCACATATACCCCCAAAAAGGATCAAGAATCAATGACCTAGTGAGGCACCTGGGTATCTCAGTTGGTTAAGTGTCTGACCCTTGATTTTGACTCAGGTCATGACCTCATGGTTTGGTTTGTGAAGCTGAGCCCCACAGTGGGCTCTGTGTTGTTAGCACAGAGCCTGCTTGGGGTTCTATCTCTCCCCCTCTCTGTCCCTCCCCACTCGCCCTCCCCCCCCAAAATAAATAAATAAATAAACTTCAAAAAAATCACTGACCTAGTGAAATGCATATTTTCTGATGGGCTCTGAATTAGTAGAGAGAGCAAACCCAAAGTCATATTTGGTGGCATATCATAATATAGTGGACAATGTCACCAAATGTCACCAATGTCACCATATGCCACCAAATATGACTTGGGTTTGCTCTTTCTACTAATTCAGAGCCCATCAGAAAATATACATTTCACTAGGTCAGTGATTTTTTTCCCATACAACACCCAGTGCTCATCCCAACAGGTGCCCTCCTCAATACCCATCACCCACTTTCCCCTCTCCCCCACCCCCCATCAACCCTCAGTTTGTTCTCAGTATTTAAGAGGCTCTTATGGTTTGCCTCCTTCCCTCTCTATAACTTTTTTCCCCCTTCTCCTCCCTGCTGGTCTTCTATTACGTTTCTCAGGATCCACTTAAGAGTGAAAACATATGGTATCTGTCTTTCTCTGTATGACTTATTTCACTTAGCATAACACTCTCCAGTTCCATCCACATTGCTGCAAAAGACCATATTTCATTCTTCCTCATTGCCAAGTAGTATTCCATTGTGTATGTAAACCACATCTTGTTTATCCACTCATCACTTGATGGACATTTAGGCTCTTTCCATAATTTGGCTATTGTTGAAAGTGCTGCCATAAAATTGGGGTGCAAGTGCCCCTATGCATCAGCACTCCTGTATCCCTTGGGTAAATTCCTAGCAGTGCTAATTCTGGGTCATAGGGTATATCTATTTTTAATTTTTTGAGGAACCTCCACACTGTTTTCCAGAGTGGCTGCAACAGTTTGCATTCCCACCAACAGTCCAAGAGGGTTCCCGTTTCTTAGAGTGGACTTTTTTTTATCAACAGTCTATGGATCTGGGTTAAAATGAAGTTCTTATTCTTTTCTTTTCCTTCATAGTCCTCAAAGTCCATGTCCGTATCTCTGAGGCACAAGGCAATTCTAGCAGTCCTAACCCTGAAATCCATGGGATACTTATTAGGGATCTTATGATAGCAAAATGTATTTAAAATAATTAACCTTTGAACCAAATATTAGAGCATAAAAATACATTGCCATTCAGTTCTCCAGAAGACTCATAGCCAATAAAGAAAAAGAAAGACTTAAAGGAAATAAGGACAGATGAAGTCAAACACAGAGAAGACATTCAGGACAACTTTCCCAGAGGACCAAATACATATACACATAGACCAGGGGCATGCTGTGTGTGTGTGTGTGTGTGTGTGTGTGTGTGTGTGTGTGTGTGCGCGCGCGCACCTATATTTGTATGAGCATGTGAAATGAGCAAACAGCAGTGATTTCTTCCAGCCGAATGCATATCTTTGAAAGTGGAGAGTCAGCCCTGGTGATGCTAATGGAGTGGAACATAAATATTGGCAAGCTAGTTGTCAAATAGAGGCTTTTAAAGGTTGGAATTTTCAAGGGAAATGTTAACTGCAGTTAAAGGGCCAAAGTGGTCTTAACCTGATCTCAGAATCTAGAATTTCACTTGAAGTTCTAAACACCCAGGACTGTTATGCTAAATTTAGCCTTCCCAGCTCTGCAAATGGCATTTTGGAACGTTTGGTCCATAACGATAAATCACCACACTTGCTGAATATGGGGTTAGAAGGGGACTAGCGGGTATAACCAATTAATATATCAGCCTCCCAAGCATTTCTGGAGCAGAGGTGAGGGTGCAGGCCAATAATGAACTGTTTTGCCACATTTCAAATAGCAAGTGCTCTCACCCCTAGTCAGACCTCCCACCCTCCCCCGCCCCACACACCCAGCATGTCTTTGCTTCTCACCACTGCCACAGTTCCAGATCACACCCATCCTCCAAATCAGCTCAGTCTTTACCTTCCTGAGACTTTCTTTCCCATCTCCCCACAACCACATTGATCTCTACCTTCTCTAAGTTCCTGTATATCTTTTATTCTCAATCCTGCTCACTAGCTAACCCAGGTTGCTATCTTTCCTATAATTGCAGCTAATAACACTTACTTGAATTTTTACTATGTGCCAGTCACTATGCTAAATGCTTTACAGGAATGACCTCATTTAATCCTCACAGCAACCCTATGATACAGTTTTTATTATCATTCACAGAAGAGAAATGTTCATATGAAGAAACTAAGGCTTAGAGATGTAAAGTAACGTTCCCAGGGTCCACAACTAATAAATAGCGGGACAGGCAATCAACCAGGTTGCCTGGCTCAAAGCCTGCCCTCTTAATGGTAAAATGTATAGCTGCTGTATATGTGCATATACTATCTACCCAGCTACATTTTAAGCTCCTCAGGGCACCTGTATCACATTTCCTTCATGTGAACCACAGAGCTGGCATTATGTTACACCCATAATCAATCAATACTTATTGAGGGAGTAAATGAATTAATAAGTGAATTTTAAAAATCAATGCATCAACTGCAAAACCTAACAAATTTAATTGACTTGGACCTCCAAATAGCATGCAGAATCAGGAAAAAAATGTTCTTGTTACTACATTTGGCAGTAGAAAGCAGATAAATTGCTGACTTGCTCCCCTGTGCTCAGCCCAGAATTGGAGCTGGGGAATAGGTCTCTGTGAACAATCATGACATCCCTCATCTTTGTCCCTGGAAGCCCTCCAACCCCTCAAGTCTATCCAGATCCTCAGAATCCACAAGGTTCACTGGAAGAGAAAAGAATAGTACAGAGGTTTGCCAGTGCCGAAATCAATTCTTCCCTAGACCCAACACTCCCCACATCCATATATTCATTCATATACACTCAGAGAAAGATGATTCTAGTTAGTTTACTTCAATAAATGTTTGTTGAGCAACTAACCCAGATAGTCACAAACTGGGCTACACATCACAATCATCTGCAAGATCTGAAAAATTGCTGAGGTCTGGGCCCTACCCCAAAGCAATGGACTCAGAGCTCAGGCACTGCGATGCATTAACAATCATCTGTGCAATTCTGATGTGCAGCTGGGGTAAAGAACCACTAAAATCCATGCCAGGCACTGGATGCCAGGAGCTGAGTCATAGAGATGTGAGTGTGAAAAGGGAAGTTTGCAGAATAGGAGAGTCACAAAAACAATTAAAAACATCACGAAAAATTAATTGTAATGAACACACCACGAAGGACGCAAACAGCAATAACCACAGTCCACCATGGGATCTCAGAGGAGGGTTACCTGCCCTCACGAGAAATTTTTGAGTTGGCAGGACTGGAGGATACAGATGAATTAGGGAGATGTATTTACATAATGAGATGCTGGATTGGGTTAGAGGTGTCAGGTTGAAATGTATGCTTTCAAGAGTAGAAGGTTAGACCTCCATAAGCTCTGATGTCCTCCTTCTGCATATTTCCAAATGCTCCCAATCTCTGGCAGCAGCTATGACTGCATTTCAGAGACCCCTGAATTCCTCTGAATCTCTCTGAATCTCATACACGGAATGGAAATAGCAATTATTAAGCATTAGTCCTTGGGATTTAACATCAGATTTTAAACTTTTGGGAACTTTTAATAAGCCATCAGTAGATATTGAGAGATTTTGCCCTAAATTTGTTCATCTGTAAAATAACCATAATAATCCATACTTTTCCACAGATTATGAGGATTCATGTATTCACTCAATAAACATTTATTGAGCCCCTCTGTATTCCTGGCAAGGTACAGAGATATAATGATGAACAACCACAGAGCCAGACCCTGTTCTTGTGGACCTCACAGTCTAGCAAGGAAATAATCACACAAATCCATGTGTAATTACCTACAGAGTGCTGTGAAGGAAACATGTATCCCTTAATGCCATGAGAGCACCTAATAGGGAAACCTGGCCTGGTCTAGGGAGTCAGGAAAGGCATCCTCCCAAAAAAGTAGCACTTAGGCTGAGATCTGAAAGATGTCTAAAAGCCAAGGTGATGAAGAAAGAAGAAGAGAAACCAAGCAGGGGGAAGCCTGGGTAAAGACCCTGTGGCAGAAGTGAACCCAGTGCAGGGATTAAGCAAAAGCAGGCTGGTGTGGCTGCAGCACAGAGAACAAAGGGATAGTGTGCAACACAAACTGTGAAGGCAGTCGGGGCCCTGCCAGCCACATCCTTATCCCAAGAGCAGAGGAAGTCACTGGGAGGCTTCCAGCCTGTTACATGATCAGACATGAATTTTAAGAAGCCCCTCTGGCTGCTAAGTGGAGAATGGATTGGAGGGGTAAGAGTAGACCTGGATGAACCAGTTAGGTTGTTACTGAAGTGATCCAGACCAGATGTGGCCATGTTTATAGTCTTGAACATACAAAGTTTGGGGTTCCAGGTGCAAAAGAGAATTGAATTTGAGATAGCCTGTGGCCCATAAATGGTCACTATTTAATTAATGCTATATAGATATTCAGGTATATAGAAACAAGGCTATTATTTGGAAAGGGAAATAGGTTGCTTTTGACACTTTAACCTAGATAAGCAGTGGCAATTCCACCTTCCTTAGACCATCATTTTGAGTGAGGCAATCCATCAGGGCAAGAAGGTTGAGCCAAGAGCTCCAGACGCCCCTTCAGAATGTCCTTGGTAAGTAGCAGGTTGACCCTGGGAAGGAGCCAATGAACCAAGCCACATTTCTTACCCTGGGACAGATGCAGAGATGTTGCCTTCAAGTTCAAGAAGAAGGAATTTGTCTCCATGTAGCTAGAATTATAATTCTAAACCTACTCAGGAATAACAAATTCCGAACTCAGAAAGCTTTGGTCCTGGTTGAAGAAGATGAGGGGGGTTAAAGGCCACCATCCCTGGTCCAGAGGGATTTCCGTTGGAAATCCTAATTAATCAGAGTTCCTAAGGTCATAATCTAGGCAAGCCATGTACAATCAAACAGCCAGTCCCAAAAGGGGCAACCAGGGACCTGTTTCTCTTACAAACTGGCCAGTCTCTTTATAATAAACTTTACATTCTTAGATAGGTAATTCTATAAGGTTGTAGATGGAGGCACCCACGCCCCACAGGGGGTTCATTGCATGGGAGCTGTCAGCAGAGGAAGATAGAGAGCCCAGAGGCTCTTGATACAGTCACCATGGCAACCAACCCAAATCTGGTCCATTTTATTCACAGACAAAAAACCCAGTTCAGTGAACACTGTAGGAATGTAGGAGCAGTTTAGATTAACCAGGCTATCTTCTGGCCCCAAGCAATCTGCAGGATAAGACCTTGCATTAGGCAAAGGTCTTCACTGTGACAAAGCAGAGGATTTGTTAAGCTTTTTGGATCTCAGTGGGCCCATTTAACTTCTAGTGTGGGATAAAAAAATTACTCTTCTCCAGACAGGTGGCCTAAAGTTTCACATGAACTCAGTTTGAAGTGGTAATGGTCATACCACAATAAATAATCGTTCCATACCCATTTTCTTCTTCATCACATGGGAAGTCAGGAAACTATACAATAAGCAGCTTGTGATCTCTGACTTACCAGATAAGAAAATAGATCACATTTTACAAATATGGAAATATGTCCTGGAATCGGCTTGAGTATTAACATATAATTCACATGTGTGGTGTCCCATTTTTTCCTTGGTAATGAGAACAAACAATGTCTCTGAGAACTGAACTAGGAGAAGCAGCAAGAGTCTTCTCAAGTAAACATTCAACTCATTCATTCACTCATTTAATTTCACTTATATTTATTGAAAACCTACTCTGTGCCATAGGGCTACAAAAATGACTAAACCAGGACTCTATTCACAGTTCAATGAGGTGAAAGAACTTGATTTAAAATAAATAATAAATAAAAGATGCAAATGTGTTAGCACTGTGTAAGGCAAAGTAAACTGCAATGGCTCAAATAAAATGGAAGCTAAATCTTGCTTGTGCAATAGTCCCAGACACAGGGTCCCCCACCATACTGACAAGAGAGTCCACCATCTTCATTATGTGGCTGCCATGATATTCTGGTTGCTGTTCTATGGGAGCTCTCATGGACCAGAATTGGACGTGGCACATATCACTTCCACTCACATGCATTGGAGAGAGGTTAACCACATCTCCACATCTATTTGTAAGGAACCTGGGAAATGTAGTTCACGGCGGCACCTGTGTGCAGTGCTATGATCCTATTGCCAAGGAAGAGGAAGAGAGCAGAATTTGGAAAACGAGTCCTCCTGACATTAACAAAGACATAAACGAAGTTTTCTAGAAACAGAGAAGAGAACCTAGGAAATACATATCATACTCAAAAATATTTCAAATATCTATGAAAGAAAGATTTAACTTTACTTGTAATTCAGTAAATGCTAATTATAGCAACAATGAAGTATCACTTTCCCCTCTTAAGTTTCAAAAAACAACAGTGGTTATTATTGCCAAGGGTCCAATAAAAAGAGGTACTTATAACTACCGAAAGCACTAATTAGTACAATCTCTCTAAAGGGCAGTTTGAAAGTATGCACGTAGCAGATTTTTTTCAAAGTCACAACAATAAAGGAAATCAGGTATATAATCCTGTAACCTCCTTCATTAATCTATATTTTAACCTGGATTCTGAGCCTACTTCCTACTTCATTCAGGAGGGAAAAATTACACTTGTCAGTTCAAGGTACTACTGACTTCCAATTTAAAACTCAACTCTTTGGGGGCGCCTGGGTGGCTCAGTCAGTTGGGTGTCCGACTTCTGCTCAGGTCGTGATCTCACCGTCCGTAAGTTTGAACCCTGCATCAGACTCTGCTGGCAGCTCAGAGCCTGGAGCCTACTTCAGTTTCTGTGTCTCCTTCTCTCTCTGCCCCTCCCCCACTAGCGCGCGCGCGCGCGCGCGTGTGTGTGTGTGTGTGTGTGTGTGTGTGCGCGCGCGCGCGCGCTCGCGCTCGCTCTCTCTCTCTCTCTCTCTCTCTCTCTCTCTCTCAAAAATAAAATAAAACAAAAATAAAATAAACATAAAACTCAACTCTTTGGAAGGAAAAATTCATCAAATTCAGGATTCCCTCTACAGGTGGCCTCCAAACTGGAAATAGGTTCTCCACTGAGGCCTCCTTGGAAGGAAAAATTCATCAAATTCAGGATTCCCTCTACAGGTGGCCTCCAAACTGGAAATAGGTTCTCCACTGAGGCCTCCTGCCTCAGTGAAATTTTAGAATTTTAGAATTTCAACCTCCAGAACTCTAATAGAATAAATTTGTGTTGTTTTAAGCTACTAAGTTCGTAGTAATTTGTTACAGCAGCAGAAGGAAACTAGTGGCCCTTTCCTTTGCTCCCCCAGAACCCTCTCACCCAGCATATTGATCCTACAGCACAGACTAATATGCTACAGGAATTTGGAGCTGGGAGTAAACAGTGCAGCCTAACCTGTTTGGGGAGACATTCTCAGGTAGAGCTTGAGCCAGACCTGTCAGATCTGAATTTGCTGAGTTGAGAATAGACATTTGGACCACAAACAGTAATTGCAGAACCAAGGCAGGAAGGTAGGAGTGGTAGAATTTATATGTTATGGTAGGTGAAGACAACTGGCCAGACCACAGAGGTGACTCGAAGAGATTCCACAGATCTCATGAAGAAAGCTGGCACCTTCAGCATATTCCTAATGCTTTGAGATTGATGTCAGGACAAATGGGACCCCTTTCATCTGTTGATGGCATTTGCCAGAGGCAGAATCCTGATGGTAAGTCCCAAAGCACTGAATGTAGGAGAACACAGACACCCTAGTAACTATGAATTTGTGATGTGTGAGCATTGAGCCTCCTTTGGAGAGAACCTCCAAGCCCTGCCCATACCGTGCCCTGCTCAACTGAACAAGTCACTCAACCTCCTGGGCTTCATTCTGTTATAAAAAAAAAAAAAAAAAGTCTTGGAGCCCATGGATGCAGAAGAACAAACAGCAGGACCTGGTGAAATCCTGAGGTTCCTTGAAGCTCTTGGGGCCTGGGTGTCTATACCAGAAATTACATCTTTTTGGACACACAACAAGGCCTGGTCACAGCCTGGAAAGCTCAGCCCCATCCCTTAAGCAGGGACATCCAGAAGCTGATATTCATGAGGGATAATTGGGGGTAAAGTATTTTAGTTAGTCTGACCTGTGGGTATACAATAGAGGAAAGACTGAAGACATGAAGAACATAGAAGAAAGCACTGGCTGGAAGGGGTATGTGGAGGAAGTGTCTTGGACAGGAGGTGAAAACAATGTCAACCACATTTCCAAACACTGGTTGTGTAATGAATTATTCAAAAGGCTGGTCTTTGGCCTCTTAACATCCTCTAGTAGGGTACTTTTATCACAAGGCTTACTGAGATCAAGAACTGGACAATAAATTTTCCATTCTCCTTTATTTAAGTACACATATTGAAGAGCTGAATATAGCACATATTAGTGGCATGATCATTGCTTAAAATAGTTAATAAATCAATTCCAATGTCTTCCAGTGCATTTCTGGGTCAACTCTGCCATTGACTAAGGCAGAGCCTGACCCTTGGCACTTCAATGAGCACTGGAGGTCAAAGCAAATAGAGATCCAGGTATGTCCAGCAGGGATTAAGGAACAAGCAGGAGATCAAAACAGGCAGCAAGTCAGAACTGTTGGTCATCACACAGAAGATGCACAGGCCAAGAAGATCATAAAGAAAATGTATGACCTAATCTGAAGATTCTTATATACTTCCTGTTGCGGGTGGACAAAGCCAAGGGTATAAGCAGCCAGAGTCCTTAGGTAAAACCAGGTGACTACACTTGAGGAAGGGGTGGTAAAGCTACAACCACAGAAGATATACTGGCAGCCTCTTTCTAATTCACCTTATATTTTACCATGGTGTCAAGTCCCATTAAGGCCTGGGAAAAATCCCTAAGAATATAGAATAGTATAACATCAAATGTCTCTCTAATCCAGGTCCTATAGTTGCTGGTAACTTCTCTGCACTTGAGGCTTCTTTGTCAGCCATGAGAAGGAACCATCAGAAGGATGGAGAATTGTGTCCTCTCTACTTCCCTCTCATTCTTCTTCTCTTTCTTTCATTTGGCAGAAGCAGAGAAAGAGGAAAAATCATGCTGCTGAAGTGTGAAAATTCCATGACTCATGCTATTCTTCAATGAAAGTAGCTTTCTTCTCAACTCCTAGAGACATATTCCCTCCAGTTAGGTGTTTCCCATAGTAGCTGCTGGATAGGTATTATTTGAAATTTGCATTCTTTGCCACCCACACAACCTACACATTTTAAGCTGTTTCTGACATAAGTGGTTCCCAAAAATCTTTTATAAAGCATCTGTATCTCTTACCATGGAATATTTTATCCCAACATTTAAACATGGATTTTACAGTATAAATGTAAAGCAATCTCTTCACACAGACACATTCTGGGAGTGTGCAAGAAAGAATGGGGGGATGAATAGGGACCAGAAGGCACAGTGCTGGGAGCATGCATCAGCTGGACTTCACCAGACTCTGAAAGTAGATAGTTTTTAAGAAGTTTGGGCATGGCTTAAGAAAAGATCCCAAGATGATGTGAATGGTGTGAATGATGCAACAGTTATTCTCAGACTCAACCTGGTAAAGCCACAGTTACAAAGCACCCAGAATCTGAAAAAGGGCAACACATGGGACCAGGGGTAGTAGCTGCAATGCATGAACGTTGACCAGGCCAGATGTTCTCTGAAGCAGAGAGCTATAAATGAAAGAGGACACCCTCAAAAGAAAATATCCAGAATCCTCCAGGGAAACCCAGATAACCAGAGTGAAGGGAATAGTTTAGGTGAAGGCAAGGGAAAAGAATAAAGGCCAAAACTCTACAAGAGAGACAAACCTGGGTTTAAGACCCAACTCCACTGCCAAATTCCTAACATAAAACAGGTAATTTATTATGAAAATCTACAGCCAACAAATTGGATAAACTGAAAGAAATGGATAAATTCCTAGAAATATATAAATTACCAAAACTGAAACAGGAAGAAATAGAAAACTTGAACAGACCAATAACCAGCAAAGAAACTGAATCAGTAATAAAAATTCTCCCAACAAATCAAAGTCCAAGGCCAGGTGACTTTGCAGGCAAACTCTACCAAACAAACATTTAAAGAAGAGTTAATACCTATTCTCAAATTATTCCAAAAAAAAATAGAAAAGGAAGGGAAACTTCCAAATTCATTCTATAAGGCTAGCATTGCCCTGATACCAAAACCAGATAAAGACTCCACTGAAACAGAGAACTACAGGGGAGTATCCCTGATCAACATAGATGCAAAAATCCTCAACAAAATACCAGCAAACCAAATCCAACAATACACTAAAAGAATCATCCACAATGACCAATTGGGATGCAAGAGTTGTTCAACATTCGCAAATCAACCCATGTGATACAACACACTAATAAAAGAAAGGATAAGAATCGTATGATCATTTCAATAAGTGAAGAAAAACCATTTGACAAAGTACAAAATCCGTTCATGATAAAAACCTTCAACAAGGTAAGTTTAGAGGGAACATACCTCAACATAATAAAGGCCATACATGAAAAACCCACAGTTAATATCATCCATAATGGGAAAACCTGAAAGCTTTTCCACTACAGTCAGCAAGAAGAGAGAGATGTCCACTTTCACCACTATTATTGAATAATAATTATTCAATTATTATTATTATTATGGAAGTCCTAGTCATAGCAATCAGACAACAAAAAGACATAAAAGGCATCCCATAAGCCAAACTTTCATTATTTGCAGATGACATGATAACTATATATATATATATATATATATATATATATATATATATATATATATAAACCTGAAGGACTGCAGGACAAAAAATTGCTAGAAGTGATACACGAATTCAGTAAAGTCACAGGATACAAAAGCAACATACAAAAATCTATTACATTTCTATAGATTAATAATAAAGCAGCAGAAAGAGAAATTAAGGAATCAATACCATTTATTATTGCACCAGAATCCATAAGATACCAAGGAGTAAACTTAACCAAAGAGGTGAAAGACCTGTATTCTGAAAAGTATAAAACCCTGATGAAAGAAACTGAAGAAGACACAAAGAAACAGAAAGTCATTCCATGTTCATGGATTGGAAGAACAAATATTGTTAAAATGTCTACACTACCCAAAGCAATCCATACATTTAATGCAATCCTTATCAAAATACCACCAACAGCTAGAACAATTCTAAAATTTGTATGAAACCACAAAAGACCCCAAATAGCCAAAGCAAACTTGAAAAAGAAAAGGAAAGCTTTTCCTTTCTTTCTGTCTTTCTTTTTTTTTTTTTTTTGAAGCATCACAATTCTAGACTGCAAGTTATATTACAAAGCTGCAGTAATTTAAACAGTGTGGTACTGGCACAAAAATAGACACATAGATCAATAGAACAGAACAGAAAATCCAGAAATGAACTCACAACTGTATGATCAATTAATCTTTGACAAAGCAGGGAAGAATATCCAATGGGAAAAAGACAGTCTCTTCAACAAATGGTGCTGGGAAAACTGAACAGCAACATGCAGAAGAATGAAGCTGGACCATTTTCTTATACCACACACAAAAAATAAACTCAAAATGGATTAAATACTGGGAGACCTGAAACCATAAAAATCCTAGAGGAGAACACAGGCAGTTGACATCGGTATATCTTACTAAATATACCTCCTGAGGCAAGGGAAACAAAAGCAAAAATAACCTATTGACACTTCATCAAAATAAAACACTTGTGCACAGCGAAGGAAACAATCAACAAATGGGCAGAAGACATGAACAGACACTTTTCCAAAGAAGATGTACAGACAGCAAACTGACACATGAAAAGATACTCAACATCACCGATCATCATGGAAATACAAATCAAAACCACAATGAAATATCACCTTGCACCTGTCAGAATGGCTAAAATCAACAACACAAGAAACAACAGGTGTTGGTGAGGATGTGGAGAAATGGGAACCCTCTTGCACTGCTGGTGGGAATGCAAACTGGTACAGCCTCTCTGGAAAACAGTATAGAGAGTCCTCAAAGAGTTAAAAATAGAACTACCCTATGATCCACTAACTGCACTACTAGGTGCAAAATACTAATATACAAAACACAAAATACAAAAATACTAATTTAAAGGGATACATGCACCCCAATGTTTAGCAGCATTATCTACAATAGCCAAACTATGGAAATAGCCTGTATCTTTCAAATGATAAATGGGTAAAGAAGATGTGAAATACACACACACACACACACACACACACACACACATACACACACACACAAGAATATTATCCAACCATAAAAAAGAATGAAATCTTGCCATTTGCAACAACATGGATGGAGCTAGAGAGTATTATGCTAAGCAAAACATGTCAGTCAGAGAAAGACAAATACCATATGATTTCACACATATGTGGAATTTAAGAAACAAAACAAACAAGTATAGTGGGGGAAAAGAGAGAAAGAGGAAAAACCAAGAAACAGACTCTTAACTACAGAAAACAAGCTGAGGGTTACCAGAAGGGAGATAGGTGGGAGGATGGGTGAAATAGGTGATGGGGATTATAAGGAGTGCACTTGTAATGAGCACTGGGCATTGTATGTAAGCAATGAATCACTAACTTGTACACCTGAAACTAGTATTACATGGTATGTTAACTAACTGGAATTTAAATAAACATTTTTAAAAAAATAAATGAAAGAGGTAGCATTACTATTGATCATATAGAAATAAAAAAAATTATGAGAATACTATGAATAATAGTATGCTAACAAATTGGATAACCTAAGTTAAACAAATTCCTAGAAATAGAAGGAAAAAAAATGGTCACTTAGCCTCTCTCAGTCAGTTTCCACATCTATAAAACAGTGTGGAGAATAACAGAGGTGATTCATATAAAGCACTTAGTGCAGTACCTAATACATAAGTGCTCAATAAATGTTTGCTAGTTTTGTCCTCGTTGCCATTCTCATCACTATATTTATTGTTATTATTATTATTAGAGAGCAGGACCGTGTCTCATTCCTATTCAATCTCCAGTGCTGAGCACAGAGCCGGACATATAAAATTCTTTCAGTAAATGTATGGAATGATTGAGGGCAGGGCTGGCTTCAGGGACATGCAACTTGTGGAGTCACCAGGGCCCTGTGCTTAGAAGGGTGCCAGGCTTAGAAGGGTGCCATGCTTTGCTGTGGCCATCTTGAAATTCTTAATTTTTGAAAAAGGGACTCCACATTTTCACTTGCTCAGGGCCCCACAAATTATGTAGCTGGTTCTGAGAGGATACGGTTATAAGGAAGATGAAAGGAGGAAACTAAAGTAGGAATAATTTGGAGAGACAAGAAATCTGCAGAGAGGCTATTAAGAATTATGGTGTATTTTCTCACCAAGTATTTCCTCTCCAGAATACAATAGCCTTCAGTGGATCCAGCAACTGTTCACATCCTGAGTTTTCATCAGTCCCCACATTTGCCATATATTAGAGAGATATTTACCAAAAATGTCTGGGACCCAACCTGTTCTTAATCAATAATATTTCCAGAGTTACAAAGTCTTGACTCTAAAAGACCAAAATAATAGGGAAGAAAAGCCAATTCAATAACGACATTTTCTAGATGCTGGCTCCTGATTTTGCTCTCTATTATACTGACTAAGGAAACGACAATCATAATACACATAGTTTCACAATCACAAATCAATATTTTAAAATCATCACTTCCTCTCAAAACACATGACCCCAAACCATTACAGCACCTGTATTACCAGGCATTCCACATCAGAACCAGAATTCTCAGCAGCACTGAGACTGGCTGCCTTAGTCCACACCCTTCCTTGCTGGGGTCAATAGTTGCAACTTCACAAACCAGTCACTTCTGGTTTTGCATTTCTGCCCACCACACTGTCACAAGTTGCTAATGGAGCAAACTACGCTTCACTGTTTACAATGACATTAAGGACTTTTTAAAATGTGGGGCCATTTAAGCCCCTTTAGAAAAACGTCTTTGTTTGAATATGTCAGGGGCTAGACTCCTGGATGAGCTATCATCAACCACTAGGGGACCGTATCAGTAATTCACTCAATCTGTGGCCTGTCCTGTGCCAGGTGCAGAGGTCCCAGGAATGAGGGTGACACTACTTCTCACACAGCTCATGAAGGAGCTAAAACAACCCACAAGTACAGGTCGAAGACAATAGTACAGACCCTAACCCAGGCAGGGGGAGAAAAAGACATACTGGATGAGAGGATACCTGAACAGAGTTTTGAAGAACAAGCAGGGGAAAGAACATTCTGGGAAAATAGCAGCAACACATAGGGTATAGACTAGGGAGAACTTGGCTTGCTTCTGGGGATTTAGGTGCTTCCTCACCCAGGACTTCTGGTGTGTAGGGAACAAGAGGAAAGGCAGGGCAGACAGGATCTCCTGAGCCAGGCTGTTGGGTATTTACCCAGAGGGCAGAAGGAAAACTGCAAAGTATTTTGTTTTGTTTTGAGCTGATCAGATTTGTGATGCAGAGACACAGCTTATCTGCAGGTTAGGTGGGAGGATTGAGTTGGGAAAGGGACCATGCTTGTGCTCTGGTTTTTAAGTTAGCTTTTATTTGTTACCAGCTTAGAGGGTATTTGAGACAGCTGCTACAGACTGGGAAAGGAATGTTGCAACAGACCTAGGTGTTTACAGGATTTCAGGAAGATTTGCTCAGCTAAGTGTGATGTAACCCTCTCCCCGCCTCCCCATGAAATCTCCTGTAAATGTTATATTGTCCATCAAGGCTTTCAGAAGGCTTGCATTTGGGGAGCAGATGTGACAATATGCAAAGAAGAGTTTCACTGCAAGGTTGGCATTTGATGGAGCCTGAAAACTCAGTTACTTTCAGATTATATAAAGATCACTCAGGTGAAAGCCTGGAGGATGGACTGGAGCAGATGGCAGTCTGAGATTGGAAATGAGGAAAGCAGAATAGAGACTCCTACAGTTGTCCTGTGAAAAGACTTAAGGGAGTGGCCATGAGAATACAAAGAAGGAGCAGAACTGAATGGTATCTAGGAAATGGAAGCCAACAGATCTTATTGCTAACCAGATGTAAGAGTTAGGGGAAGGAACTAAAGATGCATCCAGGGAACCCAGAGAACATAGCCTCCCCCCTCTGAAACAGGGAACACAAAACAGCACAGTTTCAGGAACAGTCTTGTTTGGGATATGGTGATTTTGAGTTATCTGTGGGACATTCAAGTGGACATGTGCCGTGAGCAGGTGGATGTATGGACTATGCTAGAGATATCCACCACCATATCTCAGCTGGATTATTGTATTAGCCTCCTAAGGGATCCACTGTTTCTGCCTCTGATCTCCTACCAGTTCGGGTCTCAGCAGAACAGCCAGTGTGATTTGATAAAACATGAGTTGGAATATGGCACTTCTCTGCGCAGAACTTCCCAAAGGTTCCTATCACACTGAGTTGTAATGACAGTCTTTACTGTGTGACCTCCCTTCTCTAGTCCATTCCACCATTTTGCCTCCTCACTGCTCCTCCCTGGGACCTTTGCAGATGGGAGGGGAGTTGAGGGAATTTCCTCTTGGAGGCCCCTGTTTCCCTGAGAGGTAAGAAATGGATCATCTTCTCAGAGTATTTTGGAAGATTGAAGGATAATGGCCATGAGGAAGGGGTGAAGGTGGGGTTCTGGAAGAGTTGCATTAAGAATGAGAGAGGGAGCTGGTGGGATCTCTCTCAGATGCTACTAAATGATAAACATAGGGAACACAGGAAATACCTCATCTCCTCTCAGAGAAAAGCATAAAGACAATAACATGGGCTGCCTTTACATTCAAATCAAGTTATACTAAGGTATGAGAAATTACCCATTGCCCACAAATACTGGGGCCAAAGCCAAAAACATGGACATAAACTTTAGCATGAGAAATTAAGTTGACTTCAAAAGTTTGATATACATATTAATTACACATATTCTAGGTAGCCTTAAGACTCAAGAAATCAAATTTTGGTATGGGATTAGGCCCATTCCCATCTTGACATAATAATTTACATTTGTAAGTATTATAAATGTTTTATAGTATAATGATTAGAAGTGAGAACCAGAATGGAGACTCCTATGATTGTCCTGTGAAAATAACAATTAATATGGTCCTTTTATATAAAAATACATTAATATTTTTATAATGTAAATGTTAAATACATATAAACTTATAAAGTTTTTTATAACAACACAGGCACTGAACAGGTATTAACACCCCTCTCGTAGGGTATTAGAGCAGTTGAATTGCCTAAGGTCAGTGACAGGAGCCAGAACCCAGGCTCTATCCAGCCTGTTTGGCCACTGTTTTTCACTAACCAACTAACTGCTTTTTCAGTCCGATCTTGAGGTTCTTCTCTTATAAATGAGGGTCCCTGCCAAAGAGGATGGGGCTGACTGGCATAGGAAGGAATTGACTTGGGGCAATACTGTGGCAGATAGGACAGGGATGTCCTTGAGCTGATGGTGACTCATAAGGTCGCTGCATCTCTGCCCAGCAGGCACAGGGTGTGGCACACGAGTGTCACTCAGTGGCTCCACTTCAGAGCCCCCTGAGAGTGTCTGATCACCAGCCCAGGCCTAATGCTCAGCCCCACAGGGACTCTCCTGATGCATGTCCAACTTCTCACAAGCCTTTCCTGATGTAGCAATGATGAAATCTTACACATTTGTTCCCCAGCCTGAAATGTGTTTATGCTCCAAACTTAAGGTTTGTAATGGGTTTTGCTCACGGGAATGATTATTTTAGGGCTGACTTTTAAAAAGGCAATTGATAACAAGTTTACCCAGCCAAAAAAGCTCTGGCAATTATCTGCAAATTCAGAATCCGTGAAGAGCCAAACCAGATCATTTAAGACCCCCTGAATCCATTCTGGGGCCAAGATTATCCAAATTGACAAGCTAAAAATGAGATAATTTATGCTAAAATGGTGTTTATGAAATCAAGATGCTATTCTGGATGGCTGCTGCTGGGAGCTAACACAATCCTTTCTTCCCTTACTTTTTTCCTTCATGGGTTCCTTCTCTCCCATATTCACTTTCCCAGTTGGAGTTGTATGGAGGGAAGGTATGTAGAATGCTTTTAGACTGAAAACTGTGAGAGTTTTTAAGTTTTTCATGTGAAGCCTTGAATTATTTGTATTGAATAAAAAGGTCTCCAATGTCAGGGTTTGTTGTTGTTGTATGTTTGTTTTTCATTACAGCTCTGGGCAGAGAAAAACAAAAACCTCCAAACTAAAATAATAACAGCACTGGCACAAATGAAAACTTGAAAAAAGTAATCTCAGAGACATAAAAGTTATGAAGAGACAAAGAACTAGTGAGGGTTTGGCGGGGGGCGGGGGTGGCGGGGGGAATTATATGACAACAAAAATTTAAAAATCAGCACAAGAATAGATATAAAATCAAGAAACTCTACCAGAAAATAGAGCAAAAGATAAAGAATTTAAAAGAGAACTAAGAAAACTTGAGAAGTATATCCAGACAGGATATCCAGACAGAACAAAATAAAAACAACAGAAGATATTTTCAGAGAAAGTATATAAGAAATGAAGGACTTGAGTTTCCAGATTAAAAAAGTCCACTGGGGACCCAGTACAATGAGGGAATAAAGAGCACACCTCATCATGAAATTTTAGAATACTGGGTTAAATGGAACATCCTTAAAAAAAGAAAAATCACACTCAGAAGAATAAATTCCAAAAGACATCCTACTTCCCAACCACACAACTAGATGCTAGAGAACAGTGGGGCAATGCGTTCAAAATCTGAAGGGAAAGGTCTTCAACATAGAATTCTATAAATAACTAAATTATCAATGAATCACAAGGGTAAGATAGAACTGTCAGACACAGAGCTCCCAATTTTTTTTCTCATTTAAACAATTTCTCTTAGAAAGCTACTAGAGAATACGTTTTGGCTAATTACAGGAGGAAACCAAAATATAAAACCAAAAAGGTAAGACATGGAGATCCAGAGAAGAGGGGATCCAGCCCAGGAGTAAGGGGAAATAAAAATCCCAAAACAATCTCCTTCAGCAGACTTGAGTCCTGATTGAGCAGAAGAGAGGACTGAGGATTTCCCAATCCATGAGCATGGGATATCTTTCCATTTGCTTGTGTTATCTTCAATTTCTTTCATCAGCATTTTATAGTTTTCAGAGTACATGTCTTTCACCTCCTTGGTTAAGTTTACTCCTAGGCATTTCATTCTTTTTGGCGCAATTGTAAGTGGAATTGTTTTCTTAATTTCCCTTTCAGCTACTTCATTATTAGTGTATAAGGAATGTAACAAATTCTGTATATTAATTTTGTATGCTGCAACTTTACTGAATTCATCTATCATTTGGGTGAAGTCGAGGGTTTTCTATATATATTTTCATGTCATCTGCAGATAGTGAAACTTTTACTTCTTCTTTGTCAATTTGGATGTCTTTTATTTCTTTTTGCTGTCTGACTGCTATGGCTAGGGTTTCTAGTACTATGTTGAATAAAAGTGGTGAGAGTGGACATCCTTGCCTTATCCCTGAACTTAGGGGAAAATCTCTCAGTTTTTCACCACTGAATACAAGGGGTTTTCATATATGGACTTTATTAGGTTGAGGTGTATAGAATTTAAGAAACAAAACAAAACAAAAAGGGGTGCCTGGATGGCTCAGTTGGTTACGTGTCTGACTTTGGCTCAGGTCATGATCTCACAACTTGTGGGTTCAAGCCCCGTTGTCGGGCTGTGCTGACAGCTCAGAACCCGGAGCCTGCTTCAGATTCTGTGTCTCCCTCTCTCTCTGCCCCTCCCCCGCTGGAGCTCGCTCGCTCTCTCTCTCTCTCTCTCTCTCTCTCAAAAATAAAGATTAAGATATAAAATTTTTAAAGAAAAAAGAAAACAAATGAACAAAGTAAAACAGAGAAAAACAAAAGAACATACTCCTCAATATAGAGAACTGGTGGTTGCCAGAGGGGAGGAGGGAGGAGTAAATAGGTGAACAGGGTTAAGAGTACACTTATTGTGATAAGCACTGAGTAATGTATAAAAGTGTTGAATCATTATATTGCATACTTGAAACTAATATAACACTGTATGTTAATTATACTTGAATTTTTTTAAACAAATAAAATAATGAATGAAAAAAGAGGACAGAGGAACCAATAGCATTGGCACCCTACTTTGCTCAACTGTGAACAGTATCTACATATTCATCATAACATACTGCTATATGTTATAAAATATGTTATAGCTATTTTGGAAGGGTGAGGGGTGGTGATAGATGGAGCAAATTAAGAGAGCTAGGTCTTCAACTACCAAAACAGGAGTGAGTAGATACTGTGCAAAATGGATTAATGAAGAAAGATGAGAATAATCACATCTTTACATATAAGAAACATTTTCAAGAATGGAGAGGGACTGGGGGATATGTAGGAGACTTTTTTCCACTATTTAGTAATATGTAACTATATTACATCAGTAAAAATGAAATCTAAATTAACTTTGTAAATTCAAACATCAGTCTATTTTCATACACATAAGAATGATTAAAAGTCTCCATTTAATTCTATTATGATCCCTGAACATCAACAAAGGAGGTGTTACCACTCCTTTTCACAAGTTTCTGATAAGTTACCCTATAGGATTCTTTACAGGTTTCTGGGAAGAACTTTTTTTTTTTTTTTTTTTTTTTTTTTGCCTTTTTTTCAGTGGTAAGAGGCAAAGGAATATTAGTTGAAATGTGTGAGGTCTAAATCAAAAGTGAGATTCCAGGCCTCTACCCCATCTTCCTACCTGATTATATACAATACAATCAACAGGAAACCAATCTTCAACCCTATTTCAAGAGTTGACTAGACTTCTGACTAAATAATGCATGATTGCCTATATGTATGAGACTGAACTGCTGATGGGAACATAGAAAGAAAGAAGCCACAGAATCAAACTTCACCTCCTTTCTCTTATCTCTCCCCTTGCCAGGAATGCCAATAGGGAAATGGCCCTAGAAGACCCCAGTTCCCACTCTGGTTGGACTATATTGCTGAACCTTTGCATCCATAGAAGAAATTTGTTGGACTGAATCTTCCTCAGCCTCCAGAAGACCAAACAGTCATGTCATCACCCAGGAAAACTAAGAACACAAAAGGACTTCCACAATGAATTTTAGTGACCAACACATATGGGGACCAAAATGATTGCAAATTACACTGAGGGAAAGACAGAAGAACATTCTATAGAGCCAGCAAGCAATGTATCTGTTAATCTTATCTGCCAACAGCCCTGAGTGGATGTGAACCACTGAGTTAGAGGGAATGAAACACCTTCAGAATAAGCAATGAAGTTGGACAACACTTGTGTAGTAAGGAGGCCAACCAAGGGCTCTGCCAGTCCTGATGGTGACAGAAATAGGGCAGAAGCTCCAGCTCTCTCAGCAATATTCCCTATTAATGATGCTAATGACCCCCAATAATTCTGTTCTTTTTTTTCCTCTTTTCTCCAATTATGATACCCCTGACCTCAAGCCTTTGTCCTCTGCTTTGGGGGCAGGGGGAGGGGAATAAGTTGATTCATATAGCTAAAGAAACAAATCTAAATCAATAAAAACTAAAGGAAATAAATTATAAGGAGCACCCATTAAAGACCCTTAAAGAGGATAAAATGGTTTCAATTTTACTCTGTCTCACTCACTTCTCCCCACTTCTTCCCCAGATATACCTGCATCTATATATTTATACAGGTTTTTTTTTTTATTATTTAGTTAATATGAATTACAGGCCTCATGCTTCCTCCCTTCTAAATCCAAAATAAGGAAGCTTTCTCTTTTCTCTTGCTCTCTTTTTTTCTCCGCTCCCCCTCACCAACACGATTTACATTCTCAATGTAATGTATTAAAAAGTTGACAGGGACGAAAGGATTCACACGATGTCTGCTAAGAAACCCAATTTCCATGATGAATTGCCCGAAGCCCCTGAATCACAAACCATTTTTTCCGCTGCTCAGAAGTTGGGTTTTTTTTTTTTAAATCTTCTTAAAGCCTCTTTCCTAATCTTCGGCTAGAAGAGATGGGTGAAAGGATTTTTTTTCTAAACTAAGGAAAGTATTAGCATCTTGGTTGTTGTGCATCAAATTTGAAAATGCAAGGTTAGTAATATTTCAAATCGGCCATGGTCCAAACCTCTTGATAAGTGAGTGTGCTCTTTCGTGTTCTCTCTCACCTCCTTCCCCACCCCACCCCCTAGTCTTATAGCCAGTAATAAGGAGGAGCTTCAGGAGAAAAGATAAAATTAGGGTGATTCTATAAATATCTACCCCCTTTTGGAAAGTTATAAAATTACAAATAAAAGATATCCTCTTTCCTAGAGTTGGCTGGTTTGGCCATACCTAGGTAAAGATTTCAGCAGCAAAACCCTGACCCAACTCTCATGATATATCTCTCAGCTCTGGAGCAGATGCTGTGATCAGAGCTGCAAACATCACTGAGCATGTTCTTAAAACACCGGATTTCATGTGCCCAGAAGAATTCACCCTGGGCTACCCATTACCAGAAGGGTAAAGGACAACACAGCATCCATCTGAGTTTTTGCTGAAGGTTTCCACTTTAAAAAAAAAACCCACTCATTCACAAGCATTTTGGAAATCTGGGGCCTTCCTAACTATCTTTGATTTCAGCCTCACATTCTCACTATGTGCTGTGAAGGAGTCAGTCAGGTGCCACTCCCCTACAAGGCACAGTTGGACTTTCCCTGCTACCCAAGCACCCTGACTTTCCCTATAACCCACTCCCCCCAGAAAACTTACCAAAAAGGACCAAGCACTAATGAAACTTTAAGAGAATTAAAGAAATTTTTCTTTAAAAAACATATTCAACATTATACATGGGGAAAAAATGGGACTCTGCTATTGTCTATAAATTTCCAAAACATTTGTTGATGTATTGAGAGAATGAAGAGTCCAGATTCTGGAGTTTAAGTCTAAAGTCACAATCCCCAAATTTGAGAGTCATATGAAAGCTATGAATTCTCTTTTAAGAAAAATTTACAGTGAAGATATTCAGAAAAGTTTTGCAATTCAAGAGAGGATATGAACTTGAATGTATGTTTTTACAATGGTAAAAACCTCCATTTTGCAGGTGAAGATACTGAGGGCTTTAGAGGAAAAGAAACTGGCCTCAGCTTCATGGCTAGTGAATGACAGAACCAGGACATGGTCAGATTTGGTTCCTGGCTCATATATTTCCAAGCATGTAACTTCCTGACAGTTTATAGATAATGCATCTGGGTGACTAAGCAAGGGTTTTGCAGCCGCACAGTTTTCCCTAACGGTTATGTATCCTGAACATTGTCTATGCTCTCCTAACCAAAGAGAAGTAACACAGTGAGGCAGAGTTGGAAAAAGATAGGTGCTGTCATTACCTTTCCAGATGAGCTTTAGCAAGTAGACATAATGGGCCACCTAACTGTAGTCTTCAAGTTGGCTTGGTTCAGAGCTAACAGGATGTCACCAGGACTCATGTCTCCCCAGCACCCAAGAAGAGAGGAAGGTAAACTTCACTTGAATGTGGAGATAGTTTACTTTAAAGGAAAATCTTTGGGTTGATCACTCATATTTGCTTCCCCAAACAATCCTTATAAATTTTTTTGAAGTTAATTTATTTATTTTGAGAGACAGAGAGAGCGAGCTGGAGACCAGCAGAGAGACAGGGAGAAAAAGAACCCCAAGCAGTGAAGATACTTCTGCTCTACCAGTTCAGAGCCCAAAACGGGGCTCAAACTCATGAACTGCAAGATCATGACCTGAGCAGAAACCAAGACTGACCCATCCAGGCACCCCCCAAACAATACTTATACAGTCATTATTCTCATACTACCTATATCCCTTAAACAAAGAGACAACTGCATGGAAATTAAATATAAAGAAGTTGGCAATACAATGGAGAAAAGACAGTGTTTTCAACAAATGGTGCTGGTACAACTAGACATTTACATACAAAGAAAATAAGATAGGCAAATACCTTATACCGTTCACAAAAATGAACTCTGAATGGATCACAGAATTAAATATAAAATACAAAACTATAAAACTCCTAGAAAATAACGTGAGAAATAACATAAGAAATGCCCTAGACATGGCAATGGCTTTTTAGATACAACACCAAAGACATTATCCATGAAAAAAATAATTGATAAGCTAGACTTTGTTAACATTAAAAACATCTGCTCTACTATGATATTGTGATATAATAAGAAATATATATTAGGTCTTCACCCCTGGTTCCTGACACAAGAGCTTCTAAAGCCCTTGGAATTTCCTGAATGATAGGAGTGAGAGAAGCATCTTTTGTTATCAAAATAAGTCCTTCTCAACCATACTTGAGTTTCTGCTAATGAGATGACTCTTGTTGGCCCCAAGATAACTTCAAGATGGGAGCTAGTTGCCACAGGAACCAACCATGTGATTAGAGGGTTGAAAGTTTCAGCCCCATTCTCTGACCATTGCGGATAAGAGAAGGGCTAGAAAATGAGATAAACATCAAAGGATTTAGTCAATCATGCCTACATAATGGAACCTCCATAAAAACTCTAAACAACACTACCTGGAGAGTTTTCCAGTTGGTGAACACATGGAGGTACTGGGAGGGTGACACACACAGGACAAGGAAGCTCCATATACCACCCTGCCCATACCTAGCCCTATGCATCTTTTCCACTGGGCTGCTACTGGGTTGTATCCTTTATAAGAAACTGATAATAGTAAGTAAAGCTCTTTCCTAAGTTCTGTGAATTATTTTAGAAAACTATCAAACTTGAGAAGGGGGTTGTAGGAACTTTATAGCCAGTTGGCCAGAAGTACAGGTAGCCTGGACTTGTGATTGGCATCTGAAGGTAGAGGCAGTCCTGTGGGACTGAACTTAACTTGTGAAGTGTGCATTAATTCCACGTAGTTAGTATCAGAATTTAATGAAACTGCAGGACACTAAGTTGATGTTAGCAGAAAATCATTTACTGTGGAAAACCCACACATTTGGTGTCAGAATGCTGTGTGTAAAGAAACAGACCAGATCTCTGAAAGACATTATCAAGAGAATGAGAGCACAAGCCACAGACTAGGAGAAAATGTTTGCAAAAGATACATTTGATGAAAGACTGTTATCCAAAATATGTAACAAACTCTTAGGACTCAACAATAAGAAAATGAACAACTCAATTTTTAAAATGAGCAAAAGACCTGAGCAGACACTCCACCAAAGACAATACAGGTGGCAAACATGCATACAAAAAGATGATGCCCATCACATGTCATTAGGGAAATGCAAATCAAAACAACAATGAAATGCCACCTTACCTATTAGAATGGCCAAAATTCAGAACATTGATACCACTAAGTGCTGGTAAGGATGTAGAGCAACAGGAACTTCCATTCATTGTTGATGGGAATGCAAAATGGTATAGCCACTTTATAAGACAGTTTGGCAGTTTCTTACAAAACTAAACATTTGTTACCATAAGATTCAGCAATTGCACTCCTTAGAGTTTACCTACATGAGATGAATACTTATGTCCGCACAAAAACCTGTACATAGATGTGTATAACAGCTTCATTCATAATTGCCAAAACTTGGTAGCAACTAAGATGTCTTTCAGTAGGTGAATGGATAAACAAACCATGATACACTCAGACAATGGAATATTATTCAATGATAAAAAGAAATGAACTATCAAGCCATATAAAGATATGGAGGAACTTAAATCCATATCACTAAGTAAAAGAAGCTAATCCAAAAAGACTATATACTCTATAATTACAACCATATGACATTCTGGAAAAGGCAAAACTGTGGAGACAGTAAAATGATCAGTTGCTGTCATGGAAGGGGGGCAGAATAAGAAGAGCACAAAGGATTTTTCAGATAGCAAAACCGTTCTGTATGATATACAAATAATACACGTTATTATACATTGGTAAAAACCCACAGAATGTACAACACCAAGAATGTACCCTAATGTAACCTATTTGGGTGACAGTGATGTGTCAGTATAGGTTCATCAACCATAAAAAGTATACCCCTGGTTCAGGATTTTATCAACTATCTGTGGGGGAAGCTGTTCATGTGTAGAGACAAGGGATATATGAGAACTTCCTGTACTTCCTGCTCAATATTTCTGTGAAGCTAAAACTGCTCTTAAAAATGAAGTATATGTGGGGCGCCTGGGTGGCGCAGTCGGTTAAGCGTCCTACTTCAGCCAGGTCACGATCTCGCGGTCCGTGGGTTCGTGCCCCGCGTCAGGCTCTGGGCTGATGGCTCCGAGCCTGGAGCCTGTTTCCCATTCTGTGTCTCCCTCTCTCTCTGCCCCTCCCCCATTCATGCTCTGTCTCTCTCTGTCCCAAAAATAAATAAAAAGTTGAAAAAAAAATTAAAAAAAAAAAAGTATATGTAAAAGAGAAAAAATAAATTATGATAAAATAAATGAGTTGTACAGGGCTGGTGGTACCTTTTTATGTCAAAGCCTATGGAATTGTGTTAAGACCTGTGCAAAGACAAAGGAAGGGAGGAAGGGAAGAGAGAGAGAACGAGAGAGAAGAGCAAAATTCAGAGGTCATATAAGGTCAGGGATGAGAAAGAAGGTACATTTGAAGTCGATTCATCCTCAGTGAGGTAAAATGGAAGAAACAGTCTAACTATTCTGAACGTAGCCCTTCTGCATGATTTAAAAGTCACTAAAATTGGAATGGGAAAAAGGTACTAGATAGTAGTAAATAATCATATTAGAAAAGAAAAAGGAAGATTTCACTTCATTGGCTAATAAGAATGTTCACCATTGATGGAATAATAAGAAAAGAAGATTCCATCATGGCGAAGAAATGGCCCTATAGAAAGGAAGTGCCATCAGAAGAGAGACGGTCTTTCATTCACTTTTGTGTGACCGGTGCCTAGAATGTGGCTAGCACCCAATTAATGTTAAATTTAAAAATGATTTCATAAATCAGAAGGTTTATGTTTAGGAAATAACTAACTAGAATATATAGAAATGAAAAATATAATGACCAAAATTTAAAACTCAGAAGAGAAAAAGAGAAAGGGACAGAGGTAATTTGTGAAGAGAAATGGCTACGATTTTTCAAAACCGATTAAAGATTTTTATCCACAGATTTGAGAATCCCAGAAAATCCCAAGCAGGATAAATAAAAAGAAATGTATCCCTCAGACAAATCATAGAAAATTTGAAGAAAAAAAATAATCAAAAATCATAAATTCAGTCACTGAAAATGGAGTGATTACCTTCAAAGAAATGGCACTTAGACAACCAACTTCAGAACAAAAATCAAAACTAAAAGACAACAGAGAATCTTTCAAAGTCCTGCAGGGGGAAAAAAAACACAACCTAGAATTATATATCCAACAAAAATATCTTTTAAGAGAGAAGATAAAATATTATTTTAGAAAAATACTAAAACATTTCATTATCAGCAGAGCTTCACAAAAAAAATTCTGAAGGATATGCTATAAGCAATAATCCCAGACTGAAGGTCTGAGACACAGGAGGTAAAAAGTGAAAACTGAGTGGAAATAGAAGAGGAATAATAAATAAACATGGACATAAACAAGTAATAATAATGCCCATGGGGTTAAAAAATTTAAAGGCATTATTGCCAGAGAGTAATAGCCAAAGCTATAGTGAATGGAATTACAGTGTTCTAAGGTGTTACTTGGAAGATGGAGAAAAGTTAACGTTTTCTTTTATAATTCAAATATGCATTTTGCAATTTCCAGAGGAACTTCTAAAAGAACAAAATAACACTAATACCTACCCCCTAAATTTAGGAGGGATGGAATTAAAAAAAAACAAACAAACAGGAAAAACTAAAATGGAGGAACATAAAAGGATGTAGAAAATAACACAAAAAATCCAAAAATATCAGTAATTATGATGAATTTAAACCAACAATGCTTCAATTATGAAAACGAGGTTTAAGGGGTGCCTGGGTGGCTCAGTCGGTTAAGCCTCCAACTCCTGGTTTCAGCTCAGGTCATGAGCTCAGGTTTCATGGGTTCAAGCCCCATGTCAGGCTCTGTCTGCACTAGCAGTACAGAGCCTAGTTGGGATTCTCTCTTTCCTTCCCTCTCTCTGCCCCTCCCTGATTCGTGCTCTGTCTCAAAATAAATAAATAAACTTAGAAAGAAAGAGAAAGAAAGAAAGAAAGAAAGAAAGAAAGAAAGAAAGAAAGAAAGAAAGAAAGAAAGAAAATGAGGTTTAAAAAAAACAAATGGGTGCCCGAGTAGCTCAATTGGTTAAGTATCGGACTCTCGATTTTGGCTCAGCTCACAATCTCATGGTGGTGAGATCAAGTCCATTTCAGGCTCCACGACGAGCCTGCTTAAGATTATCTCTCTCCCCCTCCCCTGCTCACACTCTTGCTCTCTTGTTCTGTCTCAAAAAATATTTTTCCTTTTTAATTTAAAAATGAAAATAAAAAAAACCATGAAATCCAACTATACACTGTTTTCAAAAGACACATAAAATATAAGGGTATAGAAAAGTTCAAAGTAAAAGGTAGCATAAAAATACGGATAAAAAAGATGGGGTAGCTGTATCAGTATCAGACAAAACAGAACTTAAGGAAAATATCACTCCTAGAGATAAGATCAGTCACTTCATAATAATAAAAAGTTTCAATTCATGAGTAAAACAGAAAATATTAAGTTTATGTGCATTTATAATATGGCCTAAAATATACAATGGAGAAATTAATATAATGAACAGAAAAGTAAATATCCATCAATCGTGAAGATTTCAACACTCTTTCAAGTGTTTCATAAAATATGCTGATAAAAAAATCAGTGGGGATATAGAGGATTTGAAAAACAGGATTGACAAACTTGACCAAATGTTTATCTAGAGAACACTATACCCAACAACTACAGAATACGCTGCTTTTTGCAAACTTACACCTATATTTACAAAAATAGACCATATAATTGGCCATAAAGCAAGTCTCAACAAATTTCTAACAACTGAGATGAGAGTATATTTTCTGACCAAAATTCAATTAAACCAGAAACAATATTAAAATGATCTTTAAATTCTCAAAAATTTGGGAATTAAAGTTATATTGTTAAACACGGGTCACAGAAGAAATAATGGAAATTTCAAACACTTCAGGCTAAGTAACAAGGAAATTACTATATACTGAACACTACACACTGAAACCTATATGAAATATTGGCCTTAAAATGCATCTATTACTTAGGGAAAATGATTGAGGAGTGAAGCATCCATCACAAAAAGTTAAGAAAAGAGGGGGGAAGAAATATACAAAAGAGAGAATAACAGCTATCAATAAAACAGAAAGCAAATATAAAAGAGATTGGCAGGAAGAAGGGAGGAGGAATAAAAAACAAAGCCAAAGCTCATTCTCCAGAATAAGAGATGGCACAGATAACAGCAGGAATGAAAAGGAAATCCGTTCAGGTGCTAAAGACATCAAACAGGCAGGAGAAAATTATGAGCAACTTAATAGTTACAAATTTAAAAATACATATGAAATGGAATACTTGGCATATCTGATACCCAGAATATATAATTTTTAACACTCCCAACTTCTATTCAACAAAATTGTTTCCAGGAACAATCATGTAATCGAACAAATAATAATAATGCCAGAAAAGAAACACAATGAAAATTTATTTTGCTGAACTCTGTATGCTAGTAAACACATACCAAAAATTTTTTTCAATAAATTTTACAGGAAAGGGCTGCCTGCTGAATGGCTCAGTTGGTGGAACATGTGACTCTTCATCTTGGGGTTGTGGGTTTGAGCCCCATGTTGGGTGTGAAGATTACCTAAAAATAAAATCTTTAAAAATACATATTACAGGGGTGCCTGGATGGCTTAGTCAGTTAAGTGTCTGACTCTTAATTTCAGCTCAGGTCATGATTTCACAGTTCATGAGATCAAGCCCCACATCAGATCCTACACTGACAGTGCAGAGACTGCTTGAGGTTCTCTCTCTCCTCTCTTTGCCCCTCCCCTGCTCGCTCGCTCTCTCTCTCTCTCTCTCTCTCTCTCTCTCAAAATAAATAAATAAACATTTTTTAAAAAATATTCAGGAAAGGGTCGCCTGGGTGACTCAGTCAGTTAAGTGTTCAACTTCAGCTCAGGTCATGATCTCACAGTTTGTGGGTTCCAGCCCAGTGTCGGGCTCTACGTTGACAGGTCGGAGCCTGGAGCCTACTTCAGATTCTGTGTCTCCTTCTCTCTCAGTCCCTCCCCACTCATGCTCTGTCTCTCAAAAATAAATAAATGTTAAAAAAATTAATATTATAGGAAAAAAGGATGAAAAAGTAATGGAGTAATACTTTTGAATTGTGCTAATATATTTTAAAAGAGAAAACACTTACATAGGAATCTGTCATTGCAGTGAATAGAAATAATTTCTGATTTTGAGCCTAAACTCCAAGTTTTTCAATGACTTCATCAGAATTGATCTTTCTCACATATCTATACACACAGGCAACTTAGCCAGATTTGCCAAACTATCTTCACTCAAAGTTGAGATAAAAACACTTTATTAATTTTAATTTTTAAAAATTATCTTTCATATGAATGGGCAGATATTCAAGCAGTTAGGAAAAGCCTAATGTTAAAACACAATGTTAAGCTTGTACATGATTAATAAATGTACCACTCCACAATAAATTCCAGAAATTTCAAAACTGTCCATGCCTCTGTTCTTTGGGATCCATTCTACTTCCTTTCAAATATCTCGACAGATGTTTGTAAACTCCAAAGTGGTCACATAGAATGATAGAATTCATGTAACTCAAATTCTGTTCCTTTGCATTTCCAATCACTGTACTATCATTGTTATTGTTAATTTCTAAATCACTATTTAAACCTAGGAATTAGAAATTCCTATATATAAGTTCCTGTATATAAGAATGTTCCTAGCAGCACTATTCATGATTGCCAAAAAAGAAAATCAAAATAACCTTAATTTCCATCAATAATAGGATGGATAGTATACGGTGTAGTCAGACATGGAGTACTGTACAGCCAAACCTTCTTCTAACAGTGCCCTTTTTCTTTATAACACCTAACGCAATTTGTTACCACATGTGTCCATTTGCTTACTCTCATTTATTGCCCATTTTCCCACTAGTTGGTAAGCTCCATGAAGGCTAATACCAAGTCTCAATTTACATTTAGCAACCAGGCTAGTGCCTGAGACATGGTAGACACTCAGAGGTCATTTCATACACGCATGCGTGAGTGAATAAAGAGTGGTTGCAGTTAAGCCCTGCTTGCCTAAGAACAATTCTGTCACTTTGAGGTGACTGTCGTGATTTCCTATGTATTTATCTCTTTGGTTTGTCCTCAAAAGAAAACTTTATTTTCCTCACTTCCAAAATCCCAGAAGACTTTCAAACGTGGCAATGAAGTGGAATTGATTTATTCTGAGGACTTCGGGTCATCTAACGCTAGTCAGAATACAACCAATAAACGTTATTAGTGTTTATTGCATGCTAATTGCACTACAACCCTAAGGGTCTCAATCCTATGAGGTAGGTACTACTGTTATTACCATTTTGCAGATGGGAAAACTGAAGCAAAGAGTAACTTTTCAAAACTCATACTGCTGGGTAAGTGGTAGAGTTGGATTCAAGCCCAACAGGCCACACTGTGCTATGCCGCATCAAATATTCAGGGTTGTAACGAAGAATATTATTAATTGTAACTCACACCACAAATTGGTAGCAAGTTGAACAGCATAGTCTGGGTTGTGCGGTGAAGAGAATGAGCTGATGGACGCCACATGGGGCCTGTGAAGCCAGGCTTCAGAAAGCCAGCGCTCATGTGGGCTTCCAATAAAGAACCCTTCAGATCCCACCTTTTTCCTGTGCTGGGTAATCACAGGATTTACCTGGAGGAGCCAGGATTGTGTCTCTTGTGATCCTGGCTGGGGGCTTAGAGTTCCTGTTGCTACTGGAGTCATCTATAATTAGAGGATTAAACCATCTCACATTTGGGCTGACTGCAGGCATCCTTGACAAGCATCAGTCTTCCTGATGGGTACGGATGTCTCTGTGGCTTCTGGCTCCATGTAGAGATGGATAGAACATCAGAAAAACAGACAAGGAAAATGAACTGCAGAAACGTTTCAAGTTTTCACTTCTGCCTGCTCAGATTGTATTCCCTTTTTCGAACGTTTCATGCACCAGTGATATATGGCCACCCTTCCTTCCTCTGCCTCTCCAGAGACTGGCTGCAGCACAGCATATACACAACTTGTACCACAATGCACTGGATTATACAGAGTCTAGAGACACTGTCATTCATACCTCCTGGTTTGGCACAGGTAAAGCATCGGGGGTCTCTTCCAAAGCTGCCCTTCCTTTCACTGGCTCCTCTTGATACACTGGCTTCTGAGCTGAGCTGAGCTAAGGCACAGGGTCTGTTTTCTGCCCTCAAGCTGTAGAGCTCCTCCATTAAGTCCCTAGATCCTTAAATACTCAGCCCCCAGTCTTTGTGACCTCCCTCTGATGAGAGGGAATGCAGAAAGGGGCTGAGACAACAGCTTCCCCAGACAAAGAGAGCACCGAGGAACAGCTCAGTTTGTTAGTAAAAATATCCCATTTTTGTTAGTTCCCCAAGGGATGGAATCCCCTCAGGAACTTAAAACATGGTCATCCTTTAGTTTGGGTTTTCAGAGGGAGGCTAACAGAGTTATAATGGGGAGGGGCTTAGGCACCAGGTGTAGATTGCATGAATCACCTATTGCTGTGTAACAAAGTAGGTTGGAGATGAATCCCAAATATAATATGTATAATTCCCAAATTGTAACAAGTTTATTACAAAAACATCAAATGACATTAAAGTATATTAAGGAGAAGATCAAATGATCCCCAATCATTCCACCCACACCCTAAAGATGACCACTGTTATTAGCCTGTGCCTATATTCAGAAATCCCTCCAAAACATATAAAAATTGGTAGATGAATGTTAACAAATTGTAAAATATTATTTATACTACTTATAATCTAATTTTCTTAATAATATGTTCTGGACATTTGTCTATGTCTGGGTAATTTGAATGATTGGTCTACCTTATTCTTATTAATCACTGCGTTGTATTTCATACTCCAAAACAAACCTCAGTGAAGAGAATCACTATCCATCCAGTTACTTACCAAGTCCTGGTGTATTTGACTCCTGAATTCACTCAAATTCACCCCTCCTCTCATCTTTATCATTACCACTTGAGTCCAAGCTACCATATTTTTTCACCTAAACTTCTGTAACTATCTTTCAGTAAGAAGCTTTTCAAATTATAAATCCGATCAGATCATCAATCCCAACATCCAGTCCCTCTTGCTTTAAAAACATTGTAATAGCTTCCCTTTGCTCTTGAGATATGAACAAGTTGCCCACAAGACCCTCCTAAGGTGGCTGAAGCAAAAGGTCATGCACATTTTAAATTTTGATAATCATCATCAATCTCTCCAAAAATCCAAGTGAGGTTACATCACCACCAAAGGTACTTGAGAGTATAAGTGAGAAAGAGATGTTTTTAAACTCCCCCACCTCTATCCCACTGTCGCCACTATCCTATACCAAAAAAAAAAAAAAAAAACCTCTCAGGGACTAAGTGTTGATTTAACCAGCACTATGTCTTTACATCCATAAAATAATATGACTTCAGGCAATTTCAAATTAATACAGAAAATGCTGCAGTAGCTTCAACTCTGCCAGCTATGTTTCCACACAAAGGCTCAGTTGGGAGGTAATTACAAACCATAGAATCCTGGGCCTCCTGCAGACCTGAAAGAGGGCAGGTCTGTTTGGCTACTGAGCACTTCCAATTTCAGTATCTCTCAGGCAGCCAGCTGGAGGCTGCCATCTGGTTTGTGAAGGGAAGTCCCTCGATGGTTCTTTCTTCAATCTGGAAAAGCATTTGCTGTCAATTTCCTCTTTTTAAGTGTTCACTGGATCAGTTTGAAGCCACACCTTCCCCGCACATTTTCTCCAGGTTAATTCTTGATTAATGCTTAGCAAATTGTGAGGCCTCTAAGAGTGAAGTCACATTTTGAACCCACACTTAGATTAGATTATGATTCATCTCCAACCTACTTTGTTACACAGCAATAGGTGATTCATGCAATCTACAGCTGGTGCCCAAGCCCCTCCCCATTATAACTCTGTTAGCCTCCCTCTGAAAACCCAAACTATAGGATGACCATGCTTTAAATTCTTGAGGGGACTCTATCCCTTGGGGAACTATCATAAATAGGATATTCTTACTAACAAACTGAGCTGTTCCTCTGTGCTCTCTTTGTCTGGGGAAGCTGTTATCTCAGCCCCTTTCTGCATTCTCTTAAGCGAAATAGGATAGGATTCTTCTTGGAGGAGCCCCGAAAGGGAACTTTGGCTTTAGAGAAACACAGGCCTGCCTTTGAAGTAGGACTCTCAGGTTTATTAGCTGTGTGACCTTGAGCTTGAAGGTGATTTAAAGTCTCTGAATCTCATTTTACTCAGTTAAAAGTGAGACTATTACTTATCTCAAACTAAATAATATCATCTGTGAAAATCTTGACTTTAGGCTCAATTGTAGGATCGAATAAAAGTTGTAGGATGTTTTTAGCTTTGACATTTTTTATGGCTGTTGTTAACCTGTGTTTTTGTTTTCTATTCTTAGCTATCACCATTCTTTACTGTATCTGGGGAATTGTCAGAACCAAAGAAGTAAAAAGAGAATCTCCTACACTTTCTAGAACGTAAATATACATCTGAAAAAACTGCCTTATATTACCACTTTAAAATTTCAAAGTAAGCAATCAATATATATAACTATATAAAAATAAAGTATGTCAGGGCTTGAGGGCAAAAGGGGCAAAAAGAAATAAAACATAATCTCCTCTCATATCTGATGAACTAATCCGAAATTAGCAAATAATAATAATACCAGCAAAAAAAAAATTCATCAGCAACAATCCAAACATCTGCAAATTTCAAAAAGTGGTGACCAAGAAGTGAATCAAGTTTATGGTGTGGCTCTGTAAAGTCCTAACATTGGCCTCAGCTCCCAACTGGCAAAAGAGGTGAGTCAACAAAATTCTGAGACTTCCTCCAACAGCCTCCTGTCTGGAGAGAAGACTAAGGGCTGAGCCAAGTCAACATCATAGTTAAAACTCTTGAGATATCAACCCCCTATCTCTCACAGTACCATCTTGGGATCTCCATAAAGAAGCAGTAAAATAGACTTCTAAGGTGCCAGGCTGCATTGTGAGGATGGTCTGAAGCCTGTTCCTCCCTAGAAAACAGACATACCCTGACTAGAAGGTCTAAACTCAGAATGAGGCCTTTAATAAAATCCCAGAAGACAACCCAGAGTCCAAGCCACACAGCAAAACTAGCCTGCCTTCAGAAGTCTTCTGCTTTTCCACCTCTCAACCCAGCTCCTGCCCTGTGCCCTGGGGAAAATTGAAAAGTAAATAAAACTGCAGTAGCTCAGCCTTTAAACTGTAGTTGAGAAATACAGATCTCAGTTACAGAGGAAAGAGAGCCAAAAAAAACTTCATCCACACTCAATCAGATAAAATAGAAGGACAAATGGAGCTGCCCACATTAACATGAACGAGATACAATAAATAAATAAATAAATAAATAAATAAATAAATAAATAAATAATAAATAAGTAACAGCTATGCAAATATACCACATCTAAAGGAATGTAGCACGCTAATGACAAAGTACTCATTTTAGAAGAAAATTTCATGCATCTGAGTTGGGCTACAGAGATACTTCATAAAAACATAAAATCAATAATCAAGAATATGAAGGCAAAATTAGAAAACAACAGAATGAGACCAAAAGAGAGATTACATAGCTAATGACATAATGTAAAGACCAAAATCACATCATTAAAGAATAATCAAATTAGAAACATCAATGAACAATCCAGGCCTTGTTGACTGAGAAATGACATGAGATAAGAAATAAATCTTGGGGGAAAAAAATAAAGAGTTTTAAAAGCACTTAGAAAATAATAGAGATGAAGGACAAAGGCTGTCTAACGTAGAAATTGTCCCCGAAGAAGATTCCGAAAACAGAATGGAAATGTAGTTAGAGATATAACACAAGAAAAATTCCCTGCTATAAAGAACTAATACCATGTGCAGAAAATTCCAGTTCAACAAGACACCACCTTCTTGTACTACTGAGATACAAAGACTATGAAAGAATTATTCAAGCATCCAGCACACTCCAAAAAACTACAGATCACCTATAAAGAGGCAAATGCCAAACATGTAAAAGTAACAAATATTCTCAACATGAAAGAATTTGAAGGATAAAGCATCTAAGAATCCTTCTTGAAAAACCTAACTAATAATGCATCCAGCTAGTCGAGAATGAATGGAGGAGCACCAATAAAGGGAACAGTGCAAAATCCAATACCTATAGACAGTGGACCTGTGCCCACAGCCTCATGAGAAAGAAACTGGGACACCAAACCCAGCCAGGTCAATGTGAAGGCAACCAACAGACATTTTCAGGGATGCAAGAATTCAGAGAGTAAGTAACATGAGTTCATCTTGAAAAAACTTGACAAGGAAATCCAGCTTACTGAAAATGAATCACAATTTTAAAAAATAATTCAGAAAAGCAGAAACTGTGGTATAAGGACAGGTAGGGCAAGGGGGAGTAGCAAATTCATTTAATTATAGATGTAAGACTAAACCTTGATAATTATGGAATTAAGGAATTATAAATGTAGAATATAAATGCTTTATACTCTGACATTTTGTTAAAATAATGTCACTAAAAACTCATAAGATGAGGGGAGTGGGAAATGAGGTGAGAGGAAGATTAAAAGTTTTAATTTCCTTATCTTTCATAGCAGAGAGTCAATCAATATGTCTAAAATTAAACATGGATCTTTAAAAGAAAAAAAAAACCTCTAGCTTTCTTAATTTTTTTTTTTTATAATCTTTCTTTGTAACCTTAGGGAGAACTTTTAGGATCTAATATCTCTGTGGTGAAAACACATTATCTGAAGTTCCATAATTCCTTTGGTTTCTCTTTGGTTTCTTTTTCTTCTGTTAAATTCAACAAAAATTCAATTTAATGCTTTTTTTTTCCTTTTCTAAAAATATATAGTAAGACCCAATTTTTACAAAAATATTCTTCATTTTTCATTCCATTTACACACAAAAAGAGCTACTAGGAATGATGTTCACCTGAAGTTACTATGTTACTTCTTCATAGGATGAGGTGATATTTTGGGGTGTGTGTGTGTTTGGATTTTTTTGCTTACATATTTTATATTTAACATATGTTACTTAAATAAGAACAACAAAGTCATTTAGCCTTAAGCACTCAAATACTAGATGGCAAAAATTGGTCATAAAATCCTCCCATCTCTATATGCATGCCCCTTTACAAAATGACTTTGCAGCTCCATCATTAAGGGGCAGAATCTACTTCTCTATCCCTTGAATCTGAACTGGTCTTATGATCTGATTTGTTCTAATCCAGCAGAATGTAGCAGAAATAACACATGACTTCTGAACATAGGCTTTAAAAAAACCTTGCAGCTTCTTTTCTCATGGTATTAGAATACTTCCCTGACTGCCATGTGGAGAAGCCTCGGTTGACTTACTGAAGGAGGAGAGGCCATGCAACAGAGTTGAGCAGTCAAAGCCCACTAGACTAGCCAGCTGACAACCAGCATCAACCACTACATGTATGAATGAGGATATCTTTGACCATCCAGACCCTGTAGAGCTACCAGATGACTAAGGCCACTAAGTGACCCCAGATGAGGCTAGCAGAAAAGCTGCCCAGCTGAGCCCAACACAAATTGCTTCCCCACCAAATTATGAGTAAAAAAAACAGCTATTGTTTCAAGCTGCTAATTTGGAGGTGGTTTGTTATGCATTAATAGGTAACTGATACATGTCAACATAGGTTCAGTGTGTTAAAACATGGTCAGGCTTTTGATTTAAATGGAAGACCAAGCACATATATTTGTCTCCCCAAGTCCACTGAGTCAACATTAAAATAATACAAAAGGAATAAAGTCATAATAACAAATTGCAGCCAATTCAGGGATAAACCAACCTGTGGCAAAGAAAATGAGACCACAGTGATTGGCTCCTAGGTCTGGGAGGGGATCAGCATAGGGTTTGACAGATGCTAAAAGTCCAAAATATTAGACGTCTTCCAGAAAGGAAATATGAAGGTCACTCACATCTACTGACCAATATCATGAAAAACATATTTCACCAAACATTTTTCTAAGCAATAGCTAAACCCTGAGAAGTGAGATAAACACTTCATGTAGAATCAAATATCAAATCCATATTTACAGGGGAAAGAAGTGGAAAATGAGCCAAGAAAAGAAACATATATGCAATAATCATAAAAACAGAAGACACTAGCAGAGTATTCATTCAACCACAAGTATTTATTGAGTGTCTCCTATGTGCTAGACACTATGCACACAGAAACCAAAGGAAAACATCTGCAAGAAAGAGAAGGTGCTAATGTTGTCAAATGCTGTAAAGAAGTCAAAGAGAGTGAGTTCTGACAAAAAGCCAGCAGCTGCAGTGAAAGATGGGAGCCCTTGATTACTCTGGAGAGTGCAATTTTAGTAGAGAGCTGGAGGTGGATGTAGATAGTGAAAGTTACAGGGGAAAAGTGAATAGAGGGGTTATAAGACTACTTATTGTAGAGACTTTGGGGTGATGAAAAGGTAAGGAATAGGATAGCAATCACAGGGAATAAGTGAATCAAGTAAAGGCTTTATTAAGGTGGCAGATTTGCTGAAGAGAGAGAACTTGAGTTTGAATAGAGGGAAAGACAAGTAGATGTATATACAGACTTAGATGTCCTGAGGTGAAATGGAGAGAAAACAGGGCATCCCATTAGAATAGTCCAGATCTCTCAGCAAAAGAGGAATGATGTATTTCAGAAGATAAATCTGTCTATATGATCAATTCAGAGAACCTAAAGCCTAGAGGGTGGCTCTAGGATGTTTTCCACCTGCCTTATCTAAGTATATAGAAAATCTGGCCCAGGCTAACAGGTTGTGGCCACCTAGAGCTGTGCAGAGGTACTACCTATCCCAATCCCAGAGTAGGAAACATCTAAAATGGTTCTGGTGATCTTTTACTTCCAGGTATGCATGCCCTTGCTTAGTGCCCTTCTCTTGTGTGCGGACTAACCTACTGACACACTCCTTATGAATAAAATATGATGAAAATGATGAGATATCATTTCCAAGGTTACATTAAAAAAGACTTTGGCTTCCTGTTAAACTTGTCCTCTTATTTACTCCAAAGAAGACAGATACCATGTTCTTATCTGCCCTGAGCGGAGGACCGCATAGCAAGAGACTGAGGAAAGGTTCCAGCCAACAGTGAGTGAGGAATTGAGGTCCGTCAGCCCAACAACCCATGAGGAACTTAACCTGCCAAAAGGCTGGTATGCGAGTTTAGAAATGAATCCTTCCCCAGTCTCACCTTGAGATTACTGCAGTCCTAGTCAACACTTTAACTACAGCCTGGTAAGAGACCTTGAACCCTGGAAAACCACATCTGGATGACACACATAAACTGTGAGACAATAGGTGTTTCTTAAGTTACTAAACTTGGGGTGATTTGTAACATAGCCATAGATAATAAGTATACCTGGTATCACAGTGCCAACAGGATCTAACAAAGCATCTCAACAAAGGGTTTCTCTGGACCCCTGATGATAGCCCCTAGTATTACAGATAATCTCCAAAATACCAACTGTTCTCCCTCAAGAATATATAATACAGATACTTTCCAAGAGTAGAAATATACTTTGTTTAAACTCTGTCATTTTCCGTGTTTCTAAATTCTCAGAACCATTTTACTTATCATCCAAAGACTAGCTCCTTCCACAGGTAAACTGCCCCATATATGAGGTTTCTTCCTTTTTGCGTTTCCATGCTTCTGTCCCACTGGAATCCTGATCACCTTAGCCCCCAAAGCTCCTCATTTCTTTAGTACTCGCCACTGTCAGTTATCTATTACTGTGTAACAAACTTAATGACTTAAAACACCATTAATGTATTACTTTCCACAACTGTGTGAGTTGGTTGGGCAGCTCACCTCATCATTAACTCCGGCAGTTGGAAGGTCTGCTTGACATTCAACTCAGCTGGGGCAGTAAGGTCAGCTGGGATTTCCACGCTTCTCTTCATGTGTTTACCCTCAAAGAGACCATACCACGCTGGGCTTACACACAAGGTGGAGGCAGCATTCTGATAAGGTAAGTCCTGATGCATAAGCATTTATCAAGCTTCTTCTTGCTTTATGGATGCTGACTGATGTCCCATTGGCCAAAGCATGTCACATGACCAAGCCCAGCATAAATGTGGGCGGGAACTACAGGAGCATGGATAGTGCTCCAGGCACAGGGATTGAAACTACTCATTAGAGGTGAATTAGGAGGAGCAAACTACCAGATTTCTTAACTCAGTCCTAACCCCATTCCTAGATTAATCTTCCCCAAACACTTGTTCCATTATCCCAAACACTTGCTCAATCCTCTCTTGGATTCAATGAGGCATTGAACAATTTCTCTCATACCCACCCTGTGGATAAAATGTTGAAAATGTTAAATTTAGGGAGGAAGCAGTCCTGCTGTGCTACATGCTACTCATTGATTACATCTGAGAATTACAACCAACCAGGCAACCAGAGGACAGTCAGGATAGGGAGGGCTCTCAAAACCAACTCTTGTCTGAGTGCACAAACTATCCTTCATATCTTTATCCCTAGTCCCCATCTACAATGTGTTAGGCCTATAAGTACTGGATAGATGGATGGATGGGTGGATGGATGGATGGATGGATGGATGAGTTACAGCTGGAGCACCAAATGAAGGATTCTTAGCCAGAGCAGTGGTTCTCAAATTTAAACATTAATCAGAAGTACCTGGAAGACTTGTTGAACCACAGGTTTCAGGGACCCATGCCCTAGGTGCAGGGAGAAAAGCTGAGAATTTGCATTTTTGGCAAGTTTTCGGGTGATGCTGACATTGCAAATTGGGGACCACACTTTCAGAACCCCTGACCCAGAGAAGAGGGAAGAGAAGATGAAGGGACGCCATGCTATCATTCAAATATCAGAAGAACTGCTGTGACCCAGAGAAAGCTGATTTGTTCTGCGTCGTTTCAGAATACAGGTTTTGGAAAGTTACCCAGGGATAGATTTTGATTTAACATTAAAACACATTTTTCTAATAACTAGAGTTGTGTAACAATGGAATGGTCCTCCCCCTCCTGCCTCTTTTCCTGCCTTCCCTTAACTTCCCTCCCACTGCCAAACTGCTGTTCCAATAACAAGTTTACAGCCCTGGCTGAGTATAGATCTCGCAGTTCCACAATCAGAAATGTCCCTCTCCCAAGAACCAAATGTCAGCAATTTTCTGAATACAATCTTAGGAGAGAAAGAATCAGGCTCTAAAATATCCATTTGTCTCATTTTGTGCTGTAATATTATGATGATGAGTTTTGGTTCCATTTGGCCATTTCTGTATGTTTATCCCATACTGCTAATTTCTAATATAAAATCAAATCCCATTTTCACATGACACTATTTTGTTTCCCTGTGGAATTATACGAACATTCGTAACAATTTTCCTTTTGAACAGTGTGCCACACAGGAAATGCTGATAACACAATTTCTTAACACACACCAAGTACACAGGTTACACAAAAGCAGATTCTATTTTAGCTTTCTTGAGAGGCTGTTTAAAAGTTAAGTTCCCCTTAATGAAACAGCAAGAAAAGGGGCTTTGCTTTTCTTCTCTCAGCATCCCGGCTTTCCTCCCTTTGTGGGCTTATGATGTTTTCCTTCTTCCTCGTGTTATCTGTGTTTCCTGCTCATCTCAACTTGATGACATGTTGCTGAGACAACTAAGTCGCTAACCTTCTTAACTTGGCTTTTGTTATGTGCTTGCGTGTGTTTAGGAGGGATATTTTCATTTCTCTTAGAACACTCTGTGTCTGCTCTGAGGAGGGCTATTAGACCTGAAGGCGGAGAACAAGGGAGTCTTTTTAAGTGCTTGCTATTCAAATCGCCTTTTTACTTCCTTTAAGCCCATCATTTGTACAGGGTAGGGCACTGGTGGAAGCTTCCCTTGCTGCCTACGGTCAGGATTAATTCACTCAGTGATGTCCTGTCTATTCCAGCCCAGACTCCTTTAGGGGAGGAGAAGGTCTGAGGACAAGCAGCACACAAAGCGTCCATCACATCAGTTCCTTTATTTTGTCTTTCATCCCATTGCCAAAAGTGGGGAGGCAGCTTAACTGTAAAATAACTACTCTGCTGTGCCTTCATCTATTTGGTTATCAGATAAAATAAGATTTGGACATAAACAAAACCCTCATTGGCCTACCTCCACACTGAGCTGTCTATAACACTAAAATAACTTTTTTATTTGCCTGGGCTTCCTCCCTCCCCCACACCACTCTCTGCTGCTCCCCTTGAGGTCTAACCTCTGTCTTTTCTATCTTTGCCCCCTTCAAGTTAATCTTCCCCCTCACACAGTGATTGTACAACAGAGAGCTCCTCCTGCTGCACAAGTAAATGCATACGAACAGCAGATCCTGGAAAGTCATTTCTTACGACGCAAAACTAAAGTTTCACTCTGTTGATACAAATTCACCTAACTAAATTTAAATTGTGATGGATAAAGAATATAGAATTTAGAACCAACTTTTAACCCATCTTCAAAATATCTTACTTGTCTAAATTTTTCACTTTTCAACTAGGTTGTTACTTTGGTTATTCATTTGTTTATTTTATGTTGTAATTTCAGGTGTCACCTGCATAGATGTCCCCAGATTTCCAGCCTCTGGGGTTTCCTTTCCCACATCCAGAAGATGTCCAGCAATGTCTTCTAGGACAATGCTCACAACCATCTCTGGCTCAAGTTTCCTCCCTCTGCTGAACTCTCAATCTCTCTCTCTCTCTCTCTCTCTCTCTCTCTCTCTCTCTCTCTCATCTCCTGTGGTAGGTCTCTTATCTAAGTTTCTGGTTGATTTAAAGGTGGAGCACAGGCCCTTTATCTTTACTTCCCCAAGTCAAGCACTAACCAAGGTTGGTGTATACAAGAGATTTACAGAAGTTTGGGCTTGGGGTCAGCTAGGCCACAGCATATACAACAAATACTTTTCACTGCTTTGCTTCCCAGGACTAAATAACTGACCCACCCTGCAGCAGTGAGGCAGTTCCAGCCCTCCATATGCACTCAGAGAAGGGCTGGAGAAAGAGACCAATTGTCTTTTGAGCAAGTAAAGAAGACCTTGAAGTTCCTAGAAAGAGCTGAGCTTTCTGGGAAGGAAAAGGAATTATGATTTCCAAGATCTAGAGCCTAGAGCATTTCAACACTAATTGTGAAATATATTCAAAAATGGAATTGAATGCAGTAATGACAGAAGAGTCATTTCTCTGCCTGACAATAAAAAAAAAATTGTTTTCAATAAAAATAAAATACCTTTCTGGTCTTGCAGAAAAGAGCCTGAAGAAAGAAGAAATCCCAAAAGAAAAAGGGACCGGTGCTGTACTTTTTCAGAGCAACTCCTGGGACAGAGTGCCAGCTTCATAGAGAGGTCCTACATCAGAAAAGCCTTAGCATGACCAGGGAGCCACATCACAAGGTGGGACCATGGCCACAAGGACCTCCTTACAAGGAGCCATACAGTTCTCAGTGAAGCAAGAGCTTGAGTTTACTGCTGCTCAAAAATGTGCCCACTCTAGTTACAATCAATAAATCACCCTTTTTTTTCATTGAGATAAAATTCATATAGTATAAATTCACCACTTTAACCATTTTTTATCAGACATTGGTGACTACCTCCCTCCCAGATCCTTATATGCTCCCAGAGAAATTGAGATTCCTGGACGCTGAGGATGAAAACACTGAGAATAATTTTTACATATCAATGTACACTTGCCCTAGTGAGAGCTAATGTATTTCTCAAGTACCTCTCTCCAAATATCCAGGATGATAAAGCTTTAGCTTCTCCTGGGACAACATCACACCAGAACACACATCCCTGCCCTGACTCAATCAACCCCTCTTTTAATCGCTATATTAGTCAGCTTTGCTATATCATGTCTCAGGAACATGACATAAACCCAGCTCCTCAAGAAAGTTTCTTTCAATATTTGAGAAATTTCAGTTCATGGTGGTGATAGTTGGAACTTAATCAGAAAATATGTGAAAAACATAGTACTGTCTACCTTGTCCCTTCATTCTTTCCTGTAGGTTAAGTTTATTTCAATACTAGATTTTAAGTGGTTTGAAGGCAAGGATTCAAATGTGCCTATTCCTCCTGTTTCCCTACTCCTACTTACCTGGAGTGTGCTTAATTAAATATGTGCTGAATGAACCAATGAATAAGTAAATCTATTGGAGAACTGTGAACAGGTATGTGAGTTAATAGGCATGAGACTTTACATTAAGCTTTCTTGTTAAATGGCAATTAAATGCATTGACATTCATTATAGCCTGAATATATTGAGAATCTAATTGCTCACATGTTGCCCATGCAATTTCTAGTTATTTCAATGACAACTTGATGTCTTTCTGACATACTTATTGTACCTGGATCAATGGCTATTTAACTGCTAATTGATCTTTTATTAACATATAATAACTCTTATTAAATCTAAATTAAAGTCTTAATTGAGACACTTTATCTGCAGTGTTTCAACACACAATCCTCGTAACATAATGGATAATCGACAGAAAAGCTAGTAACATATTATCTGTCACCTTTCTCATTGACCTCAGAACGGATTTTCAGCTTGAAGATTTTTTTCACTTCATTAAGAACACTGAGTGGCAACTACACCCAGGAATTCATCAACAACATCAAATTTCTCACTTTTCACACACAGAACTAGTCTCAGCCTCTGCTTTCTTCCTCACCCCTCAAATGAGGCCACTTGGCCATCAACAGCAATCAATGAGCACTATTCCTTTAAACACAAATATGGCCAGCACACAACCAAAGAGGCTGCAGTAAGTAGTAATGACACCCCCCCTGCTCCCAAATTACCCTTTCTTCCTTCCCAGCCCCACCACAACCTTGCCTCTTCTTCTTACTGTGTGACTCCGCCCAGTCAAGAGAATAGTCCTAACCATTGGTCTGCCACTTGGGCAACAGCTCACCTTACTGAATCAGCCCAATTTCCCTCTCTTACTCACTCTTGTCTAATCCATGCAGTGATGTTCCTAAACTCCACTGCCCCACCAGGGCCCATGCCGCTAGCCCTTAAAGGTATATATCTGGGGCCAATCCTGATCTCAATTATCAGTTCACAGTTGTGCTGATCCGGATCCAAACTTGCGTCCTGGTTGTCTAATCTAGGCTCCTGGCCTATCACCCTGTCCATGGACCATGGTTTTAGTATCTTATCTATATCCCATTCCCTGAATAATATCAGCCCTCTTTTGGTGCCTATGACTTTACTAACTGTTCTCATACTTCACCGGTGCTCATAACATATCTAAATTTTTAAGGGTCACTTGTTTCTGGATTCCCAGCCAGATAGCCTACACAGCACCTATTCCCCACATCATCCCCCAAAAAAGCCCCTCTCCCACATAGCCACAATGTTCAGGGGAAGCAAATAGCTTCCCCAACCTCAGTAATAAGCCTGAGAATCCAAAGGAATCTCATCCTCCTTGCTAGTGATTGGTTTGAAAATGAGCCAATGAGGATAAGCTTTCTAGAGGCTTCTGGGCAAGTGCTTCCTTGCTTTTCTGGGAGACCTTCCCAAAGGGACATTCTCACTCTTCCTCTGGACATTATCATACCCATACACAATGCCTGGGAGTGATTAGTCACCTCATCATCTGTCTAAGGATAATTCTGGCATGGAGGGGAAACAGAATGAAGAAAAAACACAGGAATGTGCCTAAACCATTGGATAAATCAACCCTGAAGCCAGCCCTGCCTCTGGGATTCCAGTTATATAACTTAATGAATTTCCTTTTTGTTTATGTCCATTGCATTGGAGTTTTCCATCACAGCTGAAAGCATCTTGGCTGATGCACCATTTGCCACATGCCTCTCAGGACTCTGATTCCTTTAGGTGGACACATGCCTTTCCCCCCTCCAGTGCCTGCTACTGGGGTGGTCTTCCAATCAGGCCAATATCCCAGTGCACCCAATATTCTCTGCAGGATTGGCCTTTCTTAGCCATTGTAGGTGGGGCCACACTTAGTACCTGCTCTCTTAAGTTTCAGCCCTTTACAATTGTCTGAGCTCGGCTAATAGGACATTCACATTTCAAAATAAAAGAAAATGAAGAGAATTCATGTAAAAGTATGTATTCCAACTACTAGGAATTCCAAATCAGAGTGAGGATGTAGGCAGATACTTTAGAACATATAACATTACAAAAGGTAGTAATTTCTTAAAAATCAATCCTTACAAACATAATACTTAGAATGAAAATACTAAGCATAAAATCAAGAGACAAATGAGAAAATCTGTCTAACAAATAACACTATTAACTATATACTTGGCAAAATGGCCTACAAAAGAAAGTCTTCCTTGAGAGCAGTTATCAGAATGTAAAATCACTGAGATTATATATATTTGATTGGTCCTTTTATAAACATTTTATTCAATAATGTTCATTAACCATTTTGCTCAGAATGATCAAAATGTACCTTCTGTTTTGAAACATTATGTTGAAAATACTACTTTATTGACATTTCCCAGTTTTCATAAATAGGGTTAAGGATCTCAAAGAAAACCATTGAGAAGAAGGTTTGTGACTCACTGGCCAAGTCTCTAGCAGAAGTCATTCCCAGTCCCTCCCACACCATCACCACCATCACCTCGCCTTTCCATCCACATAGCCATCCTGCTATGACGAATACTCATGAAACAGTGTTTGCTCGGATCATCCTTCCCCTAGTCCAGCCATCAACTACTTCCAGAAGTAAAATGAGTGTTCACTCATGAAGTTTGTTTTGCAGATTAAAAACAAACAGCATGGTACCCACTGGTGACAGAGAATGGATACTTCTATTTTCTAAATCTGCATTTTTATACTATTTTAAGTAAGGAAACTTTATTTAATAAAATACTGAAACCATTAAAAATAAATAAATAGCACAATTCTGTGGGGAAAATTAACTGTTTGCAAAATTCAAATAAACAATTAGAGATAAGCTATATTAAATAGTGATAGGAACCCAGTCTTTGAAATGCCTTGTATTCAAATCTTAACTTCACACTTACCAGCTGAGTGAACTTGTCAAGCTAATGACGCAAGCTCCTGACCACACTGCCCTAACTTGTAAAAAGGTAGTTGTAAATGAAGAGGGCTGCATTTAATAAATGTGAAAAACAGGGCACAGCACCCACACATAGTGGCATTCAATTAATGGAACAGTAGTCCCCCTTATCCACAGGGGATGTGTTCCAAGACCCCCAGTGGATTCCTGAAAAGTCAAATAATACTATACCCTACACATACTATGATTTTTCCTGTACATACATATCTATGATAAAGTTTAATTTATAAACTAGGATAGTAAGAGATTAACAACAATAATAATAAAATAGAACAATTATAACAATAAGCAGGCATACCTCATTTTATTACACTTTGGTTTATTACACTCCACAGATACTGAATTTTTTACAGATTGCAGGTTTATGGCAACCCTTCATCAAGCAAGTTTATCAGCACCATTTTTCCAATAGCATTTGCTCACTTAATATCTCTGTGTCACATTTTGGTAATTCTTGCAATATTTCAAAATTTTTTCATTATTATTATATTTGTTATGATGATCTATGATCAGGGATTACGACTCACTGAAATCAGATGAGGATTCACATTTTTTAGCCATAAATAAAATATATTTTAATTAAGGTATGTACATTATTTTGTTTATTTTTGAAAATAAGAGTGCACATGAGTGGGGGAGGGGCAGAGAAAGAGGGAGAGACAATCTTAAGCAGGCTCCATTCCCAGTGGCCCAGCATGGAGCCCAACAAGGGGCTCAATCTCATGACCATGAGATCATGACCTGAGCTGAAATCAAGTCAGACGCTTAACCGACTGAGCCACCCAGTACCCCAAGGTATATACATTATTTTTTTTAGACATAATGCTATTGCACACTGTATAGACTACAGTATAGTGTAGACATAATGTTCATATGTGCTGGGAAACCAAAAAATTCATTTGACTTGTTTTATTAGGATATTCATTTTATTGCAGTGGTCTGGAACCAAACCCACAATATCTCTGAGGTATGCCTGCACTGTAATAAAAGCTATGTGAATGTGGTCTCTCTCTCTCAAAATATCTTACTGTACTACACTTATCCTTCTTCTTGTGATGATGTGAGATGGTAAAATACCTGTGTGATGAGATAAAGTGAGGGGAATGATTGGCATGGTGATGTCAGTAGGAGGGCCATCTGCTTCCAGACTACAGTTGACCATGGGTAACTAGAACCACAGAAAGTGAAAACACAGATAAGGCGGACTACCATAGCTATTATTTGAATTTCTTTAGTTCATTATATTTTTCTATCCATAATAGGAATCGGTGTCATTAATGGGTTAATTTAATTATAAAACAAACCAAGTGTTTCAGTTGTCACAGTATCCCCATCTGTGCTGTTATCCTTTCAGTGCCCACTCTCCTACTCCTCCACTCATTTCGTAGCCCTAGGCATCATTATTGCCACTCCAAAGGGCCAGAGACTGTCCCTGACCCTGTTCTCCATGGCACTGGGTGTTTGCATGTCATTCTTCCCATCAAGCCTGTTCACTTCTCTCATAAAGAATATGAATTTTTAGGGGCACCTCAGTGGCTCAATCGGTTATGCGGCCGACTGCAGCTCAGGTCATGATCTTGCGGTCTGTGAATTCAAGCCCCGCTTTGGGCTCTGTGCTGGGAGCTCGAGCCTGGAGCCTGCTTCCAATTCTGTGTCTCCCTCTCTCTCTGCCCCTCCCCTGCTTTCTCTCTGTCTCTCTGTGTCTCTCTCAAAAATAATAAATATTAAAAACAAAATTTAAAGAATATGAATTTTTATTTTTATGAAGATGCAACTCTTTCAACTAGTTAAGTGACCCTGTGCACCCTCCTATTTTAAACATTTAAAAATCACTGTTCGTAGGGCCTTTCATTTCCCAGCTCCCTCTCCTGCACCCCTCCCCACCTTCATTATGACCACAGGCATGCACAGCCAGACCAGCTCTCACTTACTGTGAGTGCCCAACCAGTTCACAGGCTTTTTGATAAATCCTTTCCTGAGCTAACTGTTCTAAACTGGGTTGGATGGCCCTCTCCGGTTCCCACAGTGCCCCACATTTGCCTACTGCACAATCCTCATGACAATAGGTTGTACATTTTCATTCTCATGTCTAACTTCTCTCACTCAACTATGAGCTCCTCAAGAACAGGGACCATGGGTTATTCCTCTGTATGTCCAGAGACCACCATGATGTCTAGCAGGTAAGAGCTCCTAATAATTAAATGGATGGGTAGATGGACATCTGTATAAAAATGGAATACTTGGAAGGAAAGCATATATTTTCTAATTCTGTAATTACTATCTTTGTTTGGCAAACATGATCCAGATATGGAATAAGATTTTTTAATTATTATATCATTTGTTATTGAGGTATAATTTGCATACCAAAAATGCACAGGTTTTAAGTTTATAATTCACTGAATATTGACAATTAGATCAATGGACTAGGATAAAATGTCCAGATATACGCCCACATACATGGACAATTTTGACAAAGATGCCAAAGTACTTCAGCAGGGAACAAAAATCTTTCAACAAATGATGTTGAAACAATTGAATATATGGGTGGAAAAATGAACCCAACTCCTACCTCACATCATACATAAATATTAGAGATGGATAAACAGCTCTAGAAGTAAAATTTTAAACTACAAAAGTTAAAAAAAAGGAAAAAATCTTCATAATCTTGGACAAGATACAAGATACAAGATAAATTGTTCCTCATCAAAATTTATTAATGTAGTCATCAAAAACACTAATAAGAAAATCAAAAAGGATAGATGATTTTTAAAACTTCAAAAGAATGCTGTTTTTTTTCTACAGATACTTTTTCTCAGTAGATTTCACTGAGACCTTTCACTCTCAGACCCAAAACCGTCCATGTATGAACGTGTAAGAAATGTAAGAAACCATGTTTCTTACACAAGCATGTATAAGAATAAGCAGAAAACCAAAAACATAGTTGATACCCAAGTACTTTAAATATTCTCCAAAGCAGAATTCAAAATAAATACTATAAAATGATTAAAGAAATAAAAGGTAGACATAACTAAAAAGTATCAAAATGACCTAGATTTTTAAAGGCCACTTTTATCACTTTTAGAAATAAATATGTAATCATTGAAATTAAAATTTAATGAATTTAATGGATGGGTTAAACATCAGGTTAGTCACACATGAAAGAAACAACAATGAACTGAAACATGGAGCTGAAGAAATAATCTCAGTTACAGCATAGAAAAACTCATATAAAAACATAAAAGTTTAAGAGATGTGGGCAAGACAGTAATAGGCATCAATCGGAGTATACCAGAATAAAAGAATAGACAGAATGGGGGGAAAAATATTGAAGAGAAAATGGCTAAGAATTTTCTAGAACTGATAAAAAACATTACCCTTCAGAATTTATAAAAATAAGTCCACAGAAACATAATGGTGAAACTTAGACCACCAAAGACAATAAGAAGATCTCAAAAGCACTCAAATAGCAGAAAAACAGATCCCCTAAAAAAAAAAAAAAAAAAAGACAAAACTGATTCCCCAACCACAACAATGAAACTTTGAAGTTAGTGGAATAGTGTCTTCCAACTGCTGAGAGAAAAAGATGATCAACCTGGAGTTATGCTCAGCAAGACTATCGTTGAGGGTGTACCACCAAGAGAACTCCAGTAAGGAGCTTCTAAAACATGTACTTCAGGTCTCAAATGGTCTTTTATCCAGGGCATGCATTCTCAGTGAGGTTATAACACCCCCTGGGAGAGAAAATGTGTTCTTGGTAGGCAAAAATCAAAAATAAAAACAACCTCACTCTATGTATAAAGTATAGGTATACCTAAAAAATAGATAAATATACAGTCTAACCATGGTATTGAAATTGACTGGGGGGAGGGAGCAATAAGAAAAAAAATCTCAAAAAGCTCATAGAGAGTGGAGGCAATAGTGAAAAGAAGGCTGAGAATTCAAAGTTTTGGAATTAATAAGAGAATTTCTTAAGGTGGCTAGATTTAAGATCAATATACAAAAATCAGTTGTATTTCAAATATACTACCACAAGAAATTAGAAAGTATAATTCAAAAAAATATAATTTGTAATAGCAACAAACAATATAAAATAAACCTAATAAAATAGATGTAAAAACTGGAAGTAGAAGTGTATAGAACTTTACTGAAAGTTGTGAAAACAAGCCAGAAAAAAAATGGAGAGGTACCCAATGTTGTATTTAAGAAAACTCAAAATCCTAATGCTCCCAAAAACATCTATGGATTTATTGTAAACTCAAATCAGGCTTTAGGGTTTTCTTGTCTACTCTTTTCAGTTAGTTTTTATCTGAGTTTTTATTTGACAAACAACGTTACATTAGTTTCAGGTATATAACATAATGATTCAACAACTCTATATATTATGCTATCATCATCACAAGTGTAGCTGCCACCTGTCACCATACAGTGTAATATAATACCACTGACTATATTCTCTATGCTGTACCTTTTAGTCCTGTGACTTATTCATTCCATAACTGGAAGTACCTCCCACTACACTTCACCCATTTTGCCTATCCCTCTGGCAACCATCAGTTTGTTCTCCGTATTTATGGGTGTTTTCTGCTTTTTGTTTATTTACTCATTTGGGTTTTTTCAGATTCCATAGATAAGTGAAATCAGATAGTATTTGTCTTTCTCTGACTTCCTTCACTTAGCATTATACTCTCTAGATACATCCATGTTATCACAAATGGCAAGATTTCATCCTTTTTTACAGTTGCATTATATTCCGGGGTGTGTGTGTGTGTGTGTGTGTGTGTGTGTGTGTGTGTGTGTATGTACATCTTTATCCATTCATCTGTTAGAGGACACTTGAGTTGCTTAAATTTATATGAAAGAGCAGTGTCCAAAGACATTCCTAAAGAATAAATTGGGGGAAACTGTGCTATCAAATACCATGACATCTCATAAACTACAGTACTGAAGATAGGACAGAGTCAGCACAGGGATCAAAAAAGTGATTGATGCAGTAGCATAGAAAACCCAGAAACAGCCCCTGCACATGTGTGGATAGAGAATGCTCTACCCCTGCATTGCCAATAAGAGCATCATTGTTTCTCACTGGTTCTCCTGGACCAATTGCTATTGCCTGCACTATTTGTGGATCTGATGGCTTATGTGACATGGTACCACCTCTAGATCCAGAGAAGAGTCAGCCCCAGTTGAGCCACAAGTACTGAGAATGGGAAGAAGATCCCCCCCAAAGAAAAAGAGGCAACCATAAACAGAAAAGGGTAATGGGTGCTAAAAGGAGAAAAAAAAGTCCACCACACATGCTATAGACCAGTTCTCATAAAAGTGACATCCTTGGTGATCAGAGGAACACAGATGTTGGTACAAAGTATTCACAGCATGCCACGCAGGCCCACAGACACATGCACAAGTAAGGGGGCTATTCGTTTCATGTGTGCCCTTGTCTAATTACCTTGTCTTTTGCTTTCAAGTGAATATTTTGTTATTATTTTTTAATGTTTACTTATATATGAGACAGAGAGACAGAGCATGAGCAGGGGAGGGTCAGAGAGAGACAGACAGACAGAATCTGAAGCAGGCTCCAGGTTCTGAGTTGTCAGCACAGAGCCCGACACAGGCCTCGAACTCACAATCCATGAGATCATGACCTGAGCCGAAGTTGGCTGCTTAACCAACTGAGCCACCCAGGCACCCCAAGGTGAATTCTTTAGTCTCACTCTGGGTCCCTAAGTCAGCATCTTAGAAAGCATGTTTTTTTTCAACCCAGGCCTCAGGCTCATTATCTCCTAACATTTTCTTAAAAGAACATATTTTCTTCTTATTGCTCTATTGAAGCATTTCCCAAAGTATGTTCTGCAGAATCCAAATGCTTGGGGTGTTTCTGGGTTTTAGATTTTTTTAATCCACTATGAAATAAATCTGGGAACAGTTCACTCATGTCTTGACTGCCATACCACTAGACCCTGGAGCTTTTAACATGACAATGGACACTGAGAATCTTCTAAAATGGGATCTGACCCTAAACTCCTACCACTCACACCCTCTTACAACAGTGACCCAGGGCATCCTCTCTTCTCCAGGCAGTGATAACCATCAAGAATAGAACTTCTTTAAAGATTCTAGGGAGCAGATTCCCTTTGGCTGTATCCCTACACCAGAGACATTCCCAAACAGGGCCATTATTTCCAAGTCACAGAGTCATGGCACCACCAGACAAGATAAGGGGGAAAAAAGGAGGCATGGAAAAAGTCTTTCTGGCTGCCCCCACCTCAGCTAAGCTGTCTCTAAAGCATCCTCTTGAAAAGGCAAACACCCTGACATTCAAGGTTGCCTCCATGGGCATGTGACCTGTGCAGCCCCACAAGGACCCCCACTTAGAAGGGGACCTGCACTTGATTTAATGTTCTGCAGTCACTGTCTTGAAATTCTTGGTAATTTTAACAAAGGGCCCCACATTTCTATTTTGCACTGGGCATTGCATATTATGCAGCCAGTTCTTCTACCAGTGCAGTCCACTTACTTGCTACCACATTTATAAAGTCTCCAGGTGGGACATTCTGTAGGAAAAACTGAAATGATGATGCTGGAAGAACCCTTTGAATCTCCCAGGAAAGGAAATGCTGTGTTGGTCTGTGCTCTGAGCAGCACACTGGTGACTCCAGGAACATTAGCACACAGCCCTGGACCAAAGGGCCTCGTTGGCCTCTCTAAAAGAAAAAAGGACAAGAACAACACAATGTCTCTGGTGGTAAAATACAGCATTCCATCTTTCCATAGTTTATCTCTGCCCTCCAAAAACAAATGCATCAAGGGATGGTCCCAGCAACCAAGGTTATCATTTTGATTGGTGCCAAAAATTGGGACCCAGCGATGGTCTTATGATTGATTCTGAGGCCCAGAAAGGAAAACATTAATATTGATTTATCTATTCATTCTCTTTATTCATTGTTCATCCATTTACCCAGACTAGCCATAGCAACTAGATGCTAGAAAATTAAATTTAAAACAACTCCTATATTCTAGGTAGACTCATTCTCCTTTCTCTGCTGCTAGGACTGTGGCTCTAAAAATCTAAAGTCTCTGTTAATTTCATATTTTAAATAGTGTGCAATCCACTAAGGGAGGGCCAGAATACTCACAAAAATAACGTTAGAATAATATAAACCCCAAAACTGCAAGATTGACAGACTTTGTTCCTTTGCCTTACTGTGAAACATCTCAAAAAATCATAACAGGGGGCAATGGCAGCTTTTAAGCAGGTAGACACTTCTTACAGCATCAGAATAATAAATATCATTTCATCCTCACACAGCATCCTGTGGTACAGCCCAGCCACTCCACATGACAAAAACATGGGGCAGAACATCTCCCCGTGACCAATTCTAAGATCAGAAACCTGGAGTATTTACATTTATATTGGGGCATCTTTAACGTGGAGCCCATCAACTACAAATAGGTATTGATCAAGGTACAAGCACTATACTTATAATATTGAAAAAGGAAGATTATGGCTTGCTCTCATGGGGTACAACACTGAGATGAATTTTGCAGAACTGCTCTTATGTTCAGCTCCTGTTTTGGACAAGCCATAGAATGGTCTTTAGTAATTACTGCCTTGCTTATATCGGGCTAGCTGTCCTAGTGCCCTAGCCACCTAAGTCCAAAGCTCCCAACATGAGATCCTTCTTTACATCACATTTCTAAACCCTACTATAAAATGATACTACAACCTTCTTTCTCTCTCTCTCCCTCTCTCTCCTTTGCACACACACACACACACACATGCACACACATACACATGCACACACACATGTGTACTTTGGTAAAAAAAAAAAAAAGTACCAAAAAAATGCCAGATATTGAAAAGAGAGTTAATAACTGGCACACTAACAAGACATTTGAATCCTAAAGTCATTATTAATGGAAAGGATGCAGGACTATGTGCATCCTGAGTAGAATACAAAGGAGCATGGACACAGGTTACACTAACATTAGCCGTACAGGCTAACTTGGTCCAGGATACTGGAACCTCTTGCAATGAAGTATGCAAATACTTCCTATTCCCTTTCACTCAACATGAGATTTATGGTTGCCTCTGAATGAGCCCATTAAGATGAAAACATTTGTCTATCTGAACAGAAAGACATCATTATCATTCCAAAAGAGTGCTTTCATTTGAGGCCACTTTTGCCTGCCTAGTATACAGTAATGTAGTTGCCCCTCAGGAACTGGGAATCCATATTGGGGCTTGGGAACAAAGCCTGGCCAATAGCAAAGTGTATCGTACCCACTTTGCTACTCTGGTGTCTAGCCCAAAGAAGGTCAGATTCTTCCTTTTCTCCTAAAACAAAATCCAAGAAATCCAATCATGTCACTTTACATTGAGACCAGTAAGAAAAAAAAGACTAAGAATTAACTTATTTGCTTATAAGAATTAGTTCTCCCTAGGCTAAAATGACAAACTAAGACAAAATCCAGCTTTCCCTGGCAATTAACTAATGGCACTTGAAAGGATACCCTTCCTCCAGCAGGTGTTTTTGGCATACTGAATAAACAACAGGAGATAAAGTTTGTGTTTTTATGACCCAATTTTCAGTGCATTACCCTTGTTTTGAGATAAGACAATTGATATACTTAAAAAGACTTTCCTTCAATCAGATCTGTACCTATGTTTCTAAAATAAGAGGTTATATTAAAGGAAATTTATGTCCCATTGCCACTCCTTTATAATACATTAAGTACTTTGAAAGTCATTACTTGTTTCTCTTCAAAAGAGAATTGAATTTAAGAAGGAAGCTTATCTAAGTTCTTTAAGATTTGGAAAGTAATTACTGAGATAGGACTGTATTCATTTCAAGTGAAAATTTTACTTAAACACAGGAAGCCACATGATTAAAAATGAAGGTTCTTCAAAATGTTATAAATTTTACTTTGCAAATTAAAAAAAAAAAAGTGATCCCAGAAAAAATGTAGCTTCTCCTGAGACTGTTTCCAAAAACAACCCTCTGACCCAACGCTGCCTATGTCCTTGCATAATCACAGGTCTGGAATCAACTCTGTTTGCAAGACAACTGACCTATCTTCTCTCAAGACTGCAAAAGGACATTGGACAGTGTTCCATTTTTAACCTTAAAGGCTGTGGGACTACAGATGTCCAGATGATATACAGTGCTATTTTTTTTTAATAATGCACATTTAAATTAGAGAACAAACAGCGTCATTTGGGGTCCATTGTAAGTCATTGGCATTTATTAGTGTCTTTCTCCTTCCCTTTTCTATGATAACACTTGTTTTTAGTACACTGAAGCCAACATACTTGAAAAAGATGTACATGACAACCTCCAGCCTGGCAAAGGGCATCTTCCCCTTGGTACCTGGCTACAGATCTATTCTAATTAGTTTAGTCAACTCAGATGGTAAACTGGTCTCTGTACATCACAAAGGAGTCCTTTCAGAGTCTTGCCAGAAACTGGAAATGAGAAATGGAATCAATCAGTTGTCAAAATTTTGGGCCTACAAAAGCCACCAGGGTCCATTTTGTTTTATAAATTATTTTTACCAAAACTTCAAGGAAAGGATACCCTTCATCTTACAGAAACCATTTCAAGGAGGGAAGAAAGGAAAGCCACCAACTAATTTTACTAAGTTTATAACTTGTAATAAACTTGTAATATAACTTGTTATAATTTGATAACGAAACTAGAGTACAGTGCAATAAAATACAATTATAGACCAATCTTACGTAATTGTTCATATATGCAAAGAGTCCTAAAATATTAACAAATTAATTTGTTAATAGTATGTTTTTAAAATTACATCATAATCACTTGGGGTTTAGCCCAAGATGCAAACAAGTTTCGACATCAGAAAATCCATTAAGACGTAACTCCCATTAAGGAAGTGAAGGGGGAACCTCAGTAGGTGCTGACAAGTCATGAACATTCATTCGTGACTTTTTAAGTGGTCTTCATGAACTATGAATAAGAGGGAATTTTTTAATATAAAAAAGGTATCCACCAAAAACCTAGAGCAAACACAACACATAATGTTAGAAACTTAGAAACACTGTCATTAAAGTCAGAAATACAATAAAGATATCTGCTCTCCTGCTACTGCTCAACACTGTTGTGGAGGTACCAGGCAAAGCAGTAAGACCAAGGGGAGAAAAACAAGAAGTCTGGAAAGAAAGACACTAAATTGCTGCTATTTGCAACTATTACTTTCCATGTATAAATGCAGGATAAACTACAGACCAAATATTAGAAGCAACAAGAAAGTTTTTGCTGGCTACAAAATCAATATACTAAAATCAGTAACATTCCTAGCAATAACAATAATCAATCAGTAACAAGTTTTAAATACAATAGGGTGTATATGCACATGCAATTCACAACAGCGGCAAAAATTTTAAGGAAACTTGGAATAAATCTAACAAAATATTTTAAGAAAGAATTATAAAATGTTATGAAAGGATAAAAAAAGTATTGGATAAGTAAGATATACCTTGTTCATGAATGGGAAACTGAATAAAGATGTAATCTGGGGGGGCACCTGGGTGGCTCAGTCGGTTGAGCATCTGGCTTCAGCTCAGGTCATGATCTTGCGGTTCGTGGGTTGAAGCCCCAAGTTGGGCTCTGTGCTGACAGCTCGGAGCCTGGATCCTGCTTCGGATTCTGTGTCTCCCCCTCTCTCTGCCCTTCTCCTGCTCTCTCTCTCTCTCAAAAATAAAATAAACATTAAAAAAATTTTTTTTAAATTTTTTTTCGTTTATTTATTTTTGAGACACAGAGACAGAGCATGAGCAGGAGAAGGGCAGAGAGAGGTAGACACAGAATCTGAAGCAGGCTCCAGGCTCCGAGCTGTCAGCATAGAGCCAGACGCAGGGCTCAGGCTCACAAACCGCGAAATCATGACCCAAGCCGAAGTTGGACGCTTAACTGACTGAGCCACCCAGGCGCCCCTAAAATTTTTTTTAAAAAAGAATGTTAAAAAATTTGAATTCTTATCTGGAAAACAAAAACAAGCAACAACATTAAACTACACATAAAAGTAAATTCCAGATGAATTAAAAATAAAAATGTGAAAATGAAAACTTTAAACTTGAAAGATGAAGGAAAATTGGTTTCCAATTAAAGACAGAAAGTCAGATGCATATGTTAGTATTTGCTTCCTCTTTAAATCCCAGTAAAATAACAATTAGTGGATTTCCAAGACATGAAACCACAAAACAAAAGGAATAGAAAGATTAACAGCAACAGCATAATTTGCGATCTGAAATGCAGATGAGTGAGCAGTAGTTTACTTAACAGACCCCAAGAGGCCAGATTCTAAACTGGCAGTGAAGACACCAAGAAGCAACCTGATTTACTGGACAGAGTATCAAAAAGTTTATCATTGGCTTTACCAGGATGTGAGAATAACATTGAGTTATAAACAAGAAAATTGTTAAAAGACTTTTAAAGAAGCATTTAGGGGGTGCCTGAATTGCTCAGTTGGTTAAGCACTGGACTCTTGGTTTTGGCTCAGGTCATAATCTCACCATATATGGGTTCAAGCCCCCGGTTGGGCTCTGTGCTACCAGCACAGAGCCTGCTTGAGATTCTCCCTTCCTCCCTCCCTCCCTCTCTCTCTCCCCACCCCCACCCCAACCTGTAAATAAATAAATAGACAAACCTAAAAAAAAAAAAAAAACATTTAAACCCCCAAATCCCATCCTCATTTCGCCAGCAAGGAAAACTGCCCATTCCTTACCCTGTAGTTTATTCATTGAGAGGACAGAATAGAAGGTCTATGGATGGGGGGCATCAAGCTAGTTGAGGGTACCTGATGAAAATAATAAGATTAAAGTAAACATTTTAATTCTGAAGGTTGAGACTCTTGGCTTATTTTCTCCACTTAGTTTCCATAATTCTGATAGCCAGGTTTATATATGTTCCAGTCAATAACATAAAAAGCTTTTCTAGGGAAAACTCCTACCAAAAAGATCTAAAAAATATTACACTGGGAGTTTCTAAACACAATTTTCCAAGCCAATCTTCCTACAGTGACACCCACAGTTGACAAGTCCCAATCAGGTTTAGTGCCCCATTCAAATACTAGACAGCTGAGGATCCCCCCCCCCCCACCGTTTGTAAAAGTCCTAATTAAAAGACCAAAGCTTAAAAGGAAATTTGAAGGAAAAAGACTCCAAGTGAGAAGAATAAAACTTTGAAAACCATTATTAGTATCATTACAGACATGAGAAGACATTATATATCCATGAACTAATAACAAGATAGCATTTTTTTTAAATGAAAGAAAATGGATGGGGCGCCTGGGTGGCGCAGTCGGTTAAGCGTCCGACTTCAGCCAGGTCACGATCTCGCGGTCCGGGAGTTCGAGCCCCGCGTCAGGCTCTGGGCTGATGGCTCAGAGCCTGGAGCCTGTTTCCGATTCTGTGTCTCCCTCTCTCTCTGCCCCTCCCCCGTTCATGCTGTCTCTCTCTGTCCCAAAAAATAAATAAACGTTGAAAAAAAAAATTTAAATGAAAGAAAATGGAGAAGTTGTTTTAGACCCCCCAAAATTAAAAAGACAATAGCAAAATGAAAAACCTCATGTTGAGGGTTAAAAGATAAAGGTGAGGGGCGCCTGGGTGGCGCAGTCGGTTAAGCGTCTGACTTCAGCCAGGTCACGATCTCACGGTCTGTGAGTTCGAGCCCCGCGTCAGGCTCTGGGCTGATGGCTCAGAGCCTGGAGCCTGTTTCCGATTCTGTGTCTCCCTCTCTCTCTGCCCCTCCCCCGTTCATGCTCTGTCTCTCTCTGTCCCAAAAATAAATAAACGTTGAAAAAAAAAAAAAAAAAGATAAAGGTGAAAGATTATCCCTTAAAGTAGAACAAAGAACTAGAGACGGAAGATACAAGAGAAACTATAAAACCTTGAGAGGAAATTATCACATAAATAATTCAAAAATTTTCCCAGAAATGAATAATAAACATTTTCAGACCAAATGGGCCCAGTAACTGCCCAGAACAATGGATCACAATTAACATGCATCAGGACCTATCTTCATGAAATTTCAGAACACTTGAAGATCCTTCAAGCTTGCAAAAAGGAAATACTTAACCGACTGAGCCACCCAGACGCCCCTACTGCAAAAAGGAAATACAATAGCGAGAGGCGTCAAATAAAGTACAACTATCAGAATAGCTTCACAGGCATACATAACAACATTCTAAAAGTAGAAGACAGTAGAGCAATACTTTCAAAATTTTTCTGAAGGAAAATTATTTTCAACCTAAAAGTATATATCCAATAAAAGTATTTTAAGTGTGAGGGCAAAACAGGACATTTGTAGACATTTAATTTTTCAAAAAGTTTCTCTCCCATGAACTGCTTTTCAAGAAGCTACCATAATATGGCCTTTGCCAAACTAAGGCAAACTAAGTTTTGGCATACTAACTTAGTTTTCTTTGTAAACTAAGAAAGTGGAAGATAGAGGATGTATGAAAGAAGAAATCCAATACAGGAAATGCAAAAGGAAAATTCTTAGGATAGCAGATATGCTGCCAATGTAAAGTAACTAGTGCTAACTGGAGGAGGTTAGAGGCCCCCAGGGACACTTCTTCAAGACGATGACTTTGGCAGAACACCTGATATATTTGAACATATCAAGAGGAAAGTTTTATATACTCATACAATTAAATACTATACAGAAATTTAGATGACTCAACACACATACATATCTCAATATGGGGAGATTTGGAAGACAAAACGCTGAGTGAAAAAACAATGAAGGTACTATGAACATTGTGACACCATTTGCATTTTTTTAATTCATGGTACTAAAAACACTGTAGGCTTTTGTTGGGGTGTTGGGGAGAACCAAGGTCATAAAGTTCACTCTTCTGTGGGAAGGGGAACATGAATGGCACTGGGGAGGAAAAATAAAGGGGACTTCAATTTTATCTGTAAGGTACTATTGCTTTTAAATGGTTTTAAAACCCTAAAGCAAAAATGTCTAAGTGTCAATATTAGTTAATTCTGGGCAGTGAGTATACAAGTATTAATCTTACATTGATCTTTCTATTTTTCTGTATTTTTCTTTTCCAGAAAGGAAAGGTGGAAAGACGAATGCTACGATCACAGCCTTTCAGAGGGCCTAGGCTGATGGGCCAGGAAAACAGGGGCCAGACAACATGGGTCCATTGCCATTGCCCCTCCTAAACTGTCTTCTCTTCATCTTGTTCAGTACATTGCTTATAACAGAGCACAACCATTCTGCAAGGTGCATGTTTCATTGTTCAAATAAAATCCCTTTTTAAATCTCAGCTTTTTTTGTTTTCTCAACATAGTCCATTGAATCACAATTCATCAACAACCCAGGAGTAGGAAGGGTGCGTCACTCCCTTTAACAGCAGAGAGCTAAGACTGAAATGATGGTTTGGGAGAAGGCTTGGTAATTAAAACATAGTTAATTGTTCATATTATTACTTAGGATAGCTGTTACTTTAATGGCAAAAATATCAGTAGCCATGTATTGTCACTTGCTTGCTCTCATCTACATCTAGCAAACTGCTGCCATGCCTCAAGACTCTACCCTCACCTGGTGGCACCTACCTCAAAGACAGGTAAGTGCCTAGGAGGAAAGCCACATGACTTGAGGTTAGTATCTGTCAGTATCCCCTAAAAAGTGATTGGAAACATCACAGTGATCAAGGGGTTTGGGAGAGGGTAATGCAAAGAAGGCATTTGTTCTGTTTAACATAGAGATTTGCCCTTGGCCATGAAAGGACCTGCTAAATACTCAGCTTCAAGTGCATGTTCACAGCTTCTGCAGAAAGCCAAAAAGCTGAGCCTACAGATACCAGTGCGTATGGTCTCAGATATACTCGAAATAGTTCATCATCATACTCTTTCATTTGATTTGGAACTGGAAGAATTGCAAAAAAGACAAAATGAAAGGTACTGGACAGTTATCCTTTCTCTATTAGAAAAAAAAAATAACTTTGAAGTGTGGTGAGAATGTTGTGTGCTTGGGTTCAGGTCAGTGCTTATATTCACTGACGCTTGATGGGTTTCTGGCTTCAAATGTTTTATCAAGACAATCCACCTTGTAGCAATCTCCAAAGAAGGCTGTGTGGCTCTATTAGGTCCGCAGTTTGCTTTTTAAAAGTGACTAAATGTGCTTTTTCACAACAACGACAAGTCATCTCCCTCCTAGAGCCAACAGAGTTTGTCACCCAGCTTCCCCCGCTTTTCAAAGCCAGCCATCAAAAAGCAAAGGAAACGTCATGACTTTGGAGCGGTCAGAAAGCTCTTAAGTCGCAGTGCACGCTATTTCTCCTTTTGTGGCACAGAAAAGAGTGGACAGACACAATGAATAAATAATCCCATTGTACTTACACATGTGTAACAATCCTTCAAAATGAGGTTAGGAACAAAGATAGGAGATAGCAAAGCAGCCCAGTCTTAACAGCTTGCAATTCCAAGGCCTAAACTGCTTTTGCAAACACAAACACACACACAGCAACCATGAGAAAATAAAAATTAAAAATGGCATCCTATTCAGAGTGCCAAGAGGCTCAGCCTAAATGGCCTTCTGTATAATTCACTTTGGACACCTTCAGCCTCTGTGGCTAAAGGCAGCCAGGCCGGGCCAAGGTTAACACCTTAAACTATTCAAAATAACTGACTTTGAAATAATCATCAGGGTCACCAGTTGTTGCTAAAAACACCTCTTCATCACTTTTACTTCACCACGGCCTTTCCTTTCCCTTAAAAGAAGCCTCGTGGTTTGATGCTCTAGCATTTGTGCAAGGCCTCCATTTTTCATCTCTGGTGCCTACAGCCGCCTCTCTCTACCTTGAACTGCAGAATGCAGGGCAACAGCAGGGAGCACAGTCCCAGCAGAGAAGGTCTAACACTTGACAGAGCAACCAGTACTGAAAATACAGATGGATAAAGCTCAAGCCAGAGGTTCAAGGGTTCACAGAAAACAAAGAGAATTCCAGGAACTCAGAACCTCAAATGACCTTAACGAATTAACAACTGCAGGGGCATCTGGGTGGCTCAGTTGGTTAAGCATCCGACTTCAGCTCAGGTCATCTCATGGGTTGTGGGCTTGAGCCCCGCATCAGGCTCTGTGCTGAGAGCTGAGAGCCTGGAGCCTACTTTGGATTCTGTATCTCCCTTTCTCACTGCCCCTCCCCTGCTTGTGCTCTGTCTCTCTCCCTCTCAAAAATAAATAAACATTAAAAAAACTTTTTTTAAAGAAAATGCTTGTGCTTTAAAAAAAATTAACAGCTGCAAGCTTTAAAAAAAAAAATATATATATATATATATTTTTTTTTTTTTTAACTTACATCCAAGTTAGTTAGCATATAGTGCAATAATGGTTTTAGGAGAATTCAGTGACTCATCCCCTACATATAATACCCAATGCTCATCCCAACAAGTGCCCTCCTTAATGCCCCTTGCCCATTTAGCCCATCCCCCCACCCCAACCCCTCCAGCAACCCTCAGTTTGTCTCTGTATTTAAGAGTCTCTTATGTTTTGTCCCCCCTCTTTTTATATTATTTTTGCTTCCCTTCCCCTATGTTCATCTGTTTTGTATATTAAATTCCACATATGAGTGAAATCATATGATACAACAACTGCAAACTTTTAATTACATTTTTAAAGAAAGTGGGTGGGGTGATGCAGTTTGGCATAAAAAAAGAACTCTTCATTAAGATAGAGAGTGTTTTTTAAAACACATTTAAAAAAGAGTGTTTTATTCTCTCTTCACAAGACCAAAAAATTGTTTTCTAACTCTGTAGAAAAGTAGAATTTGAAAACTAGAAATGTTAGGTATAGAAGCAGGATTGCCCAGTGTTCCTCTCCGTGATAGAAGGGGAATGTTGGCAGGTCTCATTCCCGCCTTGCACAGCTTAGTGCTCTTCTTAAACCATACCTGGGTAAAAGATTTGATACTCCCATTGATGTAGGAGAATATCTGTCCTAAGAAAACATAACACTATGTTTAAGCACTTTTCTTCAACAAAGCTCAAAGAATTCTATTTAGTACTGGATACAATATATTTCTCTTTCTTCCATTGATTTACTGATTTTAGATCAATAAATATTTATTAAGTACCTCCTCAAGTCCAAGCACTGTGTAGGGCATAATATAAAATTATATATAATTTTAGGTGTCCCATATAATTTTGAAGAAGACATGGCCTTTGCCTTCTCAGAGTTTATAATTTCAGACTGCATTAGAAAAGAGAATGTTGCGTGTGGTAATGCGAAAATCCTTAGCAGCTAGTCAGGATTAGAGACCTCTCAAAATTAGATATACAAATGGCTATTTGTCCCAGTGAAAGGCAGTCACTGAGCCCAGGGTTTTTCCTTGGTCTATTTTTGGTTTCTTCTTTGCCCGGCTTCATTAAGTTTTCATCCCCAGCTGCTGTCAGAGTCCTAACCACCTCAGAGAAACCAGAGAGCCTGAACTTCATTAAGGCAGCAAAGACGATTAAGAATACAGCCTAAAGTTGTGGTTCCCAAACTGAGTGATGGGGTACCCCAGGATGCTACAACAAACACATGGATATTTTAAAATTTCAAGGGAAATACAGGGATATATGTTAGACCCTGTGCAAACCACTACTACAAATTTGTGTATAGATCCAGAGAAGGAGAGAGAAGTTTTATTTTCTATATCCCTAAAGTTCTAAGTGTTAACATTTTAAACTACATTATCAATGTGCCTATAAGCACACAATTATTTGAAGCAACATAAGTTATTATATATGTTGGTATGTAATTATTAAACATATAGCATTTCACTGAATATACTACATTACTGATTTTAAAACACATTTTTTAATACACCTGTAGGGGGAAAAAGTCCTGTCAATTAAACCATGATATAATACTTTCTTATCAGCTTGGATTTTTTTTTTTTTTTAGATTTATTGGAATAGCTCTTTTAGACTTTAGACACAGATTTTAACTACATATCATTCTTGTGCATTCATAAAAAGGGTAACGTAAATGAAATAAACTGGCTACAACATCTTCACAGTCTGAGGCTAGGTCTTCAGAATGAATTTTCAACCTAAGGATTAACGATTACAGTTTTGTACCCACTATACTCTGTGCTATCAAGAACATCAGTGAAGCAACATTTCTTATAAGAGTGCTCCACTGTTGTCTTTGGGATTTTCTTCCAAGCCATTGACACTGTTCCATAAGTTTTTATTCTGGAGCTTTCTTACATAGAATTATCAGGCTATAAAGCAACTTCACAACTAAGATCTTACTGAAAGAATTATAAGGTGCCACTGACTCTGAGACACATCTTGATATCAGACATAGTCAATGCTCTCATAGACATAATAATTATGTCTGTAATGCTACCCTGGGTAAAAAGGAAGGTTGCAGGCCAGGGACGACAGACACACATCAATATTGACGAAAGTGAAGAGTCATTAACCAACTGAGTAGTGAAAGGATTTTTAACCCAGTCATTAAAGCCAGTCACTTTCTCAACCAAAAAAACCTTTTGTTTATTGCCACTGGAGATTTATCCATCATGAAATAAAGCATCAGAGCAGGAAGAGGTATGCCTATGTTTTCTAAAGCAAGAGGAAATGAAAAAAGAGTATCTGCAGTCTTCAGGTATGTTCCCAGGCAGATAAACCTTAGGAAAGAAAATATGTGGAGCCTGGGCACCTAAACTCTCTGTGTACCCTCTTGCTGCATGGAACATCACCGGGTAACCCTAGGAGCATACATTCATCGGTCTGAAGATTACAACACCATGGTGACTTGATGTCTAAAGTGCAGGGCAGTGAAATCTCTTAGAGGTCTGGCCCGGAATGGACAGACTGCTTCATAGCTCCTAGATGCCTAGGACAGAATTCCTCATGGAAGCTGTGATGTCTTAAGAGAAGCTTCAATTCCCAGAAACACCATCATCCGCCAAGCCAAAATAATGCCAGACTTTCCCTCCACCCCATGGGCCAAGCAACCAAAACTGAGACAAGAGAAGAACACTTCCTGGTACTTTAGCAAGGCAAATATTGATATTCCCCCCCCCCCCCCACCACCACACACACATAGAGCTCTTTTGCTTCTGTCACAGTTTTTGTTCCAAAGACCCATCATCACATAAACATCTAGCCAGGGAGTGTGCCTAGATGCTTATGAAAATGCATGATGTTTTAAAAATGTTCTTCTGTGCTTTAATCCCCCTTTAAAATTAATGTTCCTAATTCCTGGGGCTGCCGCGATAGGATCTCGGCCATCTGCCCTTGCTGGTTCCTATGGCATCCTCTGATTAAACAAAGGGGGCCAGCTGAAGGTGCAGGGGTTTTATTTTACAGGAGTCCATACATTCTCCACAGGCTTCATTGAGGAGTATGAGGGGGTTTTTTGTTTTGTTTTGGTTTTTTGTAACTAAATGAACAAGTTGTCTTCATCTCTTCTTCATTAGAGAACTGGAAAAGAGACTCTCAAGACTTCTGGTATTTCCCATACTCAGAATTTCAGACGTGACTTCTCCCCAGCAGCTCCCTGTCTCTATCAAAACGCTGTTTCCATGTTTGCACAACCTTTTGTCCACTCCCTTGTCATCTCTCTGATACATCCTATATGTACAGTGATGCCCCTGACCTTTCTACTTCTCTGAGAATTCAAACACTAGCACTGTAAACCATGAAACAAAATAAATAAAACCGTACTGTAGAATTTAGAAACTGAATCCTCTATTCCATGGGCACATCTGATCTAACTGCTTTGGCAGATTCAAGTTTTTATAAGCCACAAAATCATATTTACCAAAAGAAATGAAACTTCATTTTCTGTAACTCCGTTCAATTTGATCCCCCATTTCCATCTGACAGCAGCAAACAATTTAGCCATACCCAAGTAAATTTAAATTAGTGATCATTCCAATATTTTAAATTTAACTTTGTCAAGTTTTGTGGGTCCCTCGTCTTCCACCTCACCCTATCCCCCATTTTGTATCCCTTTTTTATTCAGGGTAGCCGCTGAAGAAAGTTTGGGATGTGGGAGTCAGCATGGAGGGGACCTCTGGACCACAGCCAACTTCACCCATCTGTTAGCATCCACTGGCATGAACTCTTCACCTTTGATCAGACACTAATGTACTTCTCCTTGTGATGCTGTCCAAGGGGCACTTTATTCTCCTGCCATGGTGGCCAGGGAAATATTAGCCAGGCCACCACTTCTAAAGTTCCAGACGATAAATAGGTTACAAGTCATTACTACTCTTAGAAACCCAAATTTAAAGGTGTTTCTAGGTACCCCTCCTAGGTCCACCCCATGGTGGTGCCCAGGGAGGGAACCTCACTCCCACTTCTAACCTCTTCCTTCTTCCCCAACTCCATCTCCTTCTTCCCTCTGGACCTATCACTTATGGCACCAGTTCTCAGTGGGAGTGGTACTACACCCCATGGCAATTTTGAAAATTTGTGAGGGCATTTCCCCCAAAACATTTTATCTTGAAAGCTTTCAAATCTGTGGAAGAATTGCAAGACTAGAACAATAATTATCCCAGTGATCAGGAAATGTAACATCAATACTATATCTATTATCTATTATCTATTATCTATTATCTATTATCTATTATCTAATTTGTTAAATGTCCTCAATTATCCCAATAATATTCTTTGTAGCTGGTTTTGAGTTCCATCCAGGATTCAATTAAGGATCATAACTGAATTGAGTTATCAAGTCTCTTTAATCTCCTTTAATCTAAAATAGTTCTGGAATGGGGCACCTGAGTGGCTCAGTTGATTAAGCATCTGACTCTTGATCTCAGCTCAGGTCTTGATCTTAGGGTCATGAGTTCAAGCCCCACATTGGGCCCCATGTTCAGCATGGAGCCTACTTAAACACACACACACACACACACACACACACACACACACACACTTTAAATATCTGGCACTTAGTGGACAGGAAGCATAAGTAATAGTCATCTCACAATGCATGGGATGGTCCTACCAATAAAGAATTGTTCTAAATCCCACATGACTTTTGAATATTTCCCCAGACATTCATAGCAGTTTAAAAAATCATTTACAGGGGCGCCTGGGTGGCGCAGTCGGTTAAGCGTCCGACTTCAGCCAGGTCACGATCTCGCGGTCCGTGAGTTCGAGCCCCGCGTCGGGCTCTGGGCTGATGGCTCAGAGCCTGGAGCCTGTTTCCGATTCTGTGTCTCCCTCTCTCTCTGCCGCTCCCCTGTTCACGCTCTGTCTCTCTCTGTCCCAAAAATAAATAAATGTTGAAAAAAAATTTTTTAAAAAGCATTTATATGGTGGGAGGAAACTTTTGGAGGTGATGGATATGTTTATGGTATAGTATATGATAATGATTTTAGGAGTATATACTTCTCCAAACTCATCAAATTATACACGTTAAATACCTACAGCTTTTTGTATGTCAGTCAGACCTCAATAAAGTTAGGGTTTTTTTTTTTAATTTTTTTAATGTTTATTTACTTTTGAGAGAGAGAGAGTGTGAACTGGGGAAGGGGTAAAGAGAGGGAGACACAGATTCTGAAGCAGGATTCAGGCTCTGAGCTGTCAGCACAGAGCCCAATGCAGGGCTCAAACTCACGAACTGAGAGATAATGACGTGAGCCAAAGTTGAACGCTTAACCAACTGAGCCATTCAGGTGCCCCAACTTGGGATTTTTAAAGCAAATAATAATAATAAAATATAAATGAAAATTGTTTAATTTTTTTTTTCAATGTTTATTTATTTTTGGGACAGAGAGAGACAGAGCATGAACGGGGGAGGGGCAGAGAGAGAGGGAGACACAGAATCGGAAACAGGTTCCAGGCTCTGAGCCATCAGCCCAGAGCCCGACGCGGGGCTCGAACTCACAGACCGCGAGATCGTGACCTGGCTGAAGTCGGACGCTTAACTGACTGCGCCACCCAGGCGCCCCAAAATGAAAATTGTTTAAATAAAATAAAAAATAACTTAAAATTATCTGCACTGAGAGCCTAATTCTATTTTACATATAAACACAAAGCAATTTTTACACACTTTGAATAAACCCTGAATTTTCAGGAAGAGCAACAATATAAATTAAGGGAAGACTGTACCCTATTTTGTTAGAAATTTTTTCAAGAGTTTATTTCCAAAACATATGTCACTAGTGACATTGTCATTCATAATAATTAGGTTACCACATGATACCTCTATATCAGTCTGTGTTCAAGTCTGTCACTTTTATAGCAGTTCTGTGTTAAAGTTCAAGCATCGAACTATATTAATAGTGTCCAACTACTTAAATGTTGAAAGACATGCTTAATTTTATGTTACTTTTATTTTATTTCTTTTTTGTATTCAGTTAGGGCATTGTATTGGATTTTGCTTGGTTTTTTTTATTCTATAGGTAGGTCATACTTATCTATCATTTTATTTCAGGATAACAAGGGCGACTTGTTATCCTGTTATACAGTACCAGTTATACAACGGCGTTTCAAAGGGATTGTTTAAAATGTATAAGTTAATAAAGAAAATGTGCACATAGAAATTAGGGAATTATTGATTATATTTAGATGTAATGCTCATATTAGAGTTATGTTTTCTAAAACAGACTTTTATTTTAGAAGATTACATACAGAAGTATTTGCAGATAAAATGCTCCCCTTCCTGGTCTGCACTCCACCTATTCCATCAGCAGTGTCCCTGTCTGGCTCCTCTCAGTGGAAAGCCTCACCTCCCTAGTGGAGAAGATGGAGCTCACCCTGAGTGAATCAGCCCAATGCCGACTCAGCACCTACAAACAGGTCCAGGTGGCTAGACCTGAGGAGCCCTTCCTCCTGCACAAAACCAACCCCTCCCCAAACCTGGGTCTAACACCCTCCCCTCCAGTATCCTTCCCTCTACTTACCTCCAGCTGCACCAAAGGTCTCTCTCCCTCTGTGCCCTTTTCCTAGTTCCTCTCATGCCCTCCTTGCCATCTATGCTACCCTCAGACTGCCCATTTGTTTTCACTTCTTTGCTTCCCATTTACGCTTAAACCTGGTCTCTGCCGCATCGTGTCTCGGAACTGCTTTCACAAAGCACACCAATGGCCTTGACTGCCAGATTCCACAGGTGCTTTCTAGGCCTATGCAATGACAGCATGGAACTTTCTGCCAAGTTTCATGCTGATTTCCTTCAGTGCCTCCTCACATTTCCTGACCTGACCACCTCTTCCTTCCCCTCCAACACTCTCAGGAGCTTCCCTAGAACCCTCAGGTTCATCTGTGGGCCCTTCCTCTGACACTCCCAGGACTGGCACTCACCCCCACCTTAACATTTAGTATATGTTAGGAGTACTTCCTAGGGGACAGGAACAAGATCTCATTCACCTGTGTTCCTCCAGGGTCCGGTCCAGAGTCTGGCACAAGGTAGGCCAGGTGTTTCCTGGCCTGAGCTGAATGTCTGACGGCAACACACCCAGAAATGCCCTGGCTGGCTCTGGACAGCTTGTGGTGACACAATCACAAGTTTCTGTCAAAGTTAGATACTCACATTTTGGCACTGGCACATGTGAAGGGTCATTACAGGTTTCAGGACGCCCCTCAAGGTGATCCATTGACCTGAGAGATTCTGAAAAAACAAGTCCCCATCTGTGCTCAGGTGACATTTCAAACACCACCTCCACACATACACATTGAGTCCCCACCTCCACATACACACTTGCCAAGGGTGTATGTATGATAGGCAAGGAAGGTTGAGGCAATCTCAGACCACATATAAAGTATGTAAATGATCTACTAATACCCTCTATTTGTGCCTGAACTTTGCAGTTGAGGGTAAAAACCAAGAGTATTTCTTCCACCACATGTGCCTCCCTCCTCTACTAGCAGGGGTGGAGGGGAGTCGATATAACCCATCCAGGGCAGGGGCTTTTCTTCTTCCTCTTTGAATGTTCTCAGCAACTTACTTAGCTCCTTGCTCAGAAGAGGCACTCAATAAATAAAATGAAATTTTAAACCAAAACCTGAAGATTTACACCTCATTGTTTTGGGTTGTTTTGTTTTGTTTTTTCCTAAGAGCTGGAATTTTCAGGGAATAAAATCATACATATCTTCTGATTAGTGATTAATGACAGACCATTCACAATTCTTTCCTGCATTAAAATTGTTCTTTAAAATGCAAAATTAGTCAACTCTCTCACTTGGGGAGCAGAGGGGCTTTCTGGAATCCAACCAAGTCTGCCTCTCTCAGTACATTTCCCTGCTAGCAATGCTCTTAGGAATCAAATGTGGTTTATTTCATTTTAAGTCGCTTTTTTTTTTCAATTCAGGAAAATGAATGTTGGAGCCAGATAAGAAACTATAGTCTGCTTTCAAGAAGGTTACAAGAAAACTGCATCTTGCATTACTAATCCTTTATCTTCATGTTAACAAAAAGATTACTGACACATTTTTGAATGAAAGAAAATAAAATAGCAAATGCATCTTAGGAAATGTGTAACTTTCATGCAACACACAAATCAGTTGTTAAATATTTTTTAAATGAAGGAAAATGCATAATAAATTTTTCCTTTGGAAGTAAAGAAACCAACTTTTGAGGATAAGAGAAAAAAAAAGAAAACTAGGATTGGGAATCATCCTTTCATAGAAAGGAAGATATGAATTAAATGATTATACCCATAACTTCTTAATAGATAGCATGTTTCCTAAAAATTATTTTATTAGCCCACGTAAGTGTTGTTTGTGAGGGGAAACATTTCAGAGGTGTCTCTGTGCTTCTCTCCTACAAAGTCAGACTCCATTTCCCAGAGTCCCCTGAGGAGGATTCTAGAAGAAGCCAGCCAGATGCATTTACCCAAGAACTTCAAGAATAACACCAGAGATAGAGAAGTGACTCAAACCAATTAACAGTGCTGACCAAACTGGCCCCACTGCATGGGGTCAGGTTAGGACTACCATCCTTGGCATCAGACAGACCTTCCTCACTCTCAGCCATGCCACTCACAAACTGGACGTCTTCAGCAAGTTTCCTAACCTCTCTGTGCTCCATTTATCAATTGGACATAGCAATATACTTACCAACAGAGAATTAAACGAGCTAATTTGAAAGATTAAATAAATAAGTAATTGAGGAAACATACTCACACACAATAAAAGAGAGTTACTACATTTGCACAAGGAAAAGAGAGGAGCCTGAGAGCTGCAGATTACAGGATGGAGGGAGGATGAAGGAAATGGGGCTGGCCCTTCCCTCAAAAGATGATCCATGCCCACCGACAGAACTCAGAAGATCTAGAGGGGCATCTGGTTGAGGGTTTTGTTTTCCTTTAAAAGTGGTGAAAGATGCTTAAGTCCACTTTAAAAGTTGGGTTTCCAGGGATAGCATGATAATCTAATCATAAGAAATACATCAAAGTTTTCTTAAGTACTTTTTATATCATCTCACTTAATCTTATAACAGCTCTACAGGGAAGATGTTTTTATCCCTATTTCACAGATGAGAAAACTGGGGCAAAGAGCATTTAAGTAACTTTCCCAAGGCTGGTAAACAAGTTGTAAGATCTCATTACCAAAGCGATGCACGCCAATTTGTCATTTATTTAAATTTTTCACATGCATTATTTCATTTAACAAATCTGAGACAAATGTTTTTTATAGATAAAACTCAAAATAACTATGAAATATTTATTAGCATGTGTCCAGAAAAATACAGTATGTTCTTCTACAATTCACATTTCTGTCATGCAAATTAGTTCATACAAGACTGAGAAATACAGAAATGATGTTAATTTAACACAGAAGTCATGTTAATTCACGTACAATTTTTGCCAACATTTTCATGTTTCTCAGCAAATGTAGTAAGCTGGGTATCTTACATGATACGCATCATTCATCCGAAGTTCTTTCTGAAGTCAGTAAGACTACCTCCTCTGTCTCAGATGTGCTATTGCAGGCTTCTTTCCACCTTTATTTTCCTTTGTTTCTGCAACCCATCAACCGCAGCACTTCCTTATCTGTATTTCCATTGAGCATTTTTTTAGGGTAAGGCCTACATTTGCTGCAGTATTTTTCATATCTCAGGGATTTAACATGTCTTTTTCACTGTGCTAATATTTTTACTAGAGTTGCAACTGCTTTTCAGTGTTATGGTGACAAAGTTTTGAGTGGTCTGTTTCTCATTCTATTTTCCCATAATCCTTGTTATTTCTCATATACAATTTTGTAGAAGGTGGGTTTTGTCAAAAAAGCTTACATTACATTATTAAAGACATGCTTATTCAAGATAAAATGCTTGAACTGGCTCACCATTGTCTTTTGTATATATGTCAGCAGTAGGTAAATTTTTTGGTTATGTTTTTAATGGTCTGAGATGGCCAACAACCCAATGTTTTTAGATTTTTTAATTAGGCCAGAACGTGGAACAAAATAAAGTCCTGGGGAAAAATTATTTCAGATCCCTCTCCCTTGCCAGATCTAATTCTGCCTTATGGGGTCTCAGTTATTTGCTCCCTTCCAAGAAGGTGTACCGACATGATGTGTCACTAGTCCAGACATTGATTAGACCATAATTACCATGAGTGAGACCACGGAAGCTTAAAGGGCTGCACTCACTTTCCTGCATCCTCCTCTTGATGTAGAAGAACCAGAAATCTTGCCAGGGCCACAAAAGAGCCCTATTATTTCTTTTTCTCTTCCTTCTCACACACAACTGAAAGAAGAGAATGAGTTCCAGCCTGTTCTACAAATCTGACTATATCCATCCCTCAACACATCTTCCATTTCATTTCTCCATGTGGCCAACCAGAGGGTAGTAAGAATTCCAAAATTTTTATTCTTGGAAGACATGGAGATACCCACTTAGGTCTCAGGCCCATGCAATATGCTTTAGCCAAGCCTTTTCCAGAGAACCTGAATGGAGATATCAGCTACTTATGGTGTCCTGAAGATAAGGTTCTCCAGAGGAATGGAGTCAGCAGGATGGAAATACAGAGAGAGATATTCAGATAGAAGGATAGATAGATAGATAGATAGATAGATAGATAGATAGATAGATAGATAATGAAGAATTGGCTCATAATTATGGGAACTAAGAAGTCCCACAATATGCTGTTTACAAGCTAGGGAACCTGGAAAGCTGGAACCAGGGGAGTCAATGGGTTTAAAACCTAGTCCAAGGACTGAAGAAGAGGAGATGTCCCAATTCAACAGTAAGGCAGGAAACAAAAGGGGACAAATTCTCCTTCCTCCACGTTTTTGTTCTGTCCAAGTCCTCAGTGGATTGGATGAAGTCCATCCATACTGAGGAAAGCAACATACTTTATTGAATCCACTGATTCAAATGCTAATCTCATCCAGAAACACCCTCACATCCATACCCAGAAATAATGTTTCATCCCTTGCCCAGCCAAACTGACACACAAAATTAACCATCACAGGGAGTGACTGGCAGGGCAAAATTTGGGCACATTTTGGTCTCTAATCATAATATCAATTTATTCCACAAAATCTGACCCATAACAACAACTACAAGATTGGAGCCTCACAAGGTGTCCATTATGGAATGACACATATAAATTTTTGGCCCTCCAGCTAGGTTACCAAAGCACAATATCATGTTTTTAAAGTCATAGCCTTACCACAAGCTCCCCAGAAGCAGCAGTGCTTGTCTCGCTCACTACCTGGGTGAAGTCTGAAGTTTCATCACCCAACACAGTTTTCAATCCTGGAGAAAATGCCTAGGAAAGGAGCAACTAATAATACTAATAGTTCAGATGATGTTATCATATTCATTATTTCCTTACAGAGACATTCCCAAGGAATCCACTGAGTGTTCACCATTTGAACTTACATATGGGAGAAAGGTTAAGAGGTCTTTTAATTCTAATTAAACACAACAGTGGAGGAAACTGTATTACATGTGAGGAAAACACTTAATGAAAGGAGCCCTCTAGAGAAAAAAATAATAATAAAGGATAAGGACTGTGGAAACTGAGACATTCTGTATAATAAATCACCATATTTATTTGCCTGGCTAGTCTCTTCCTCTGGAGACATCCTTCCCTAGCCTATGTGGACCTGAGAGGCTGTCAATCACAAGGAACTCCCTCTTCCTCCCCCATCCACACAGACATGGGATTGAAACATAGTCTGGTCAATCAGAATTCCCACCTACCTTCTAACCCACAATGCTGATTTGCTCAGGAATAGGCATGTGACACAGATGACCAATTAGATTCTTCACCAGGACTTTTCTGGTAGAGCCACTAAGATAAACTGTTTCTTGCTTTGAGGGTCATAGTGCTGGAAGGAAGTAAGACAGGAACTTCCACCACTTTGCCTGAGAGAAGTAAAGGGGAAACATGTCTATTATGAGAAGGAAAAAAAAAAATGAGGCCAAGAGAAAAAAGAAGCAAAGCTAAGAAATTGCATCTGAGAAAGTTCTGTTGACAACTAACGGTCACCTGGATCCAAGTGAGCCTGAGTCCAGGGTTACCTCTGGACTTCTCAGTTCAATGGGCCAATAAACCCCCCCTGTCTGCATAAGCCAATTTGATTGTGGCTTTCTCCACTTATAACTGAAAGACTGCTGGCTAATGCAAGGGACTTTCTGCTATGGTACAAAGATGAATTTATCAGGACAAGAAAGATCCCACAACCAGGAATTTTCTAGATAAAATGTCCTGTTAAAACAGCAATAAACCAATGCAATCCACTTAAATATCTTACTGTCATATATTATTCCTCACTAATGGGCTCAGGTGTGAGGTTTAGGGCTGTCTAAAAATAGAGGAAAAAAATGAAAAAGGATTCTATAGAATCTCCAAATATCTTTCTAGGGGAAAACTACAAGGGTTAGGTGTTCTAGACTGTCTTCTCCACAACCTGTCAGAGACCACCTTCACTCAGCTTCTAACCCTGCTTTCCCAAAAGGACTAATTAAAGAAGAAAAGGAGCTAGCACTGCTTGGCACCTGAACTATACTGGACACTGCTGGGTGTTTGACATATGCTATCTAGTCTTCATGGCAAGCCTATAATATAAGAATTACCCATTATGCAAATGAGGAAACCAAGACTCAGAAAGGTTTAGTGACTTGTCTAAGGCTACACAGCTAGTACATAGCAGGGCCAAAAATTAAAACTTTTATCTGTATGAATCCAAATTCCATGTTCTTTCCAGTTCAGGAAGCTAGAATACCCACTACCACCACCATTTCTTGGAAGTGGATGTAGAAGGAAAGCCTCAATTCAGTTACACCATCCTTCACCAGGTTTTCTAGTAGTTGTGAGGAAAGACACACACATCAGGATCACTACCCTCATGGAGAATACAATATTGTAGAGGAAACAGACCATTATACAAACTACCACACTTCAAGTATGAATGAGTATAAAGTCATGTGGGATCCTGAAGAGAGAAAGACAGACTCCAATGGAGTATGGCAAAGGAATGTTTTAGGGAGAAGGAATTTAATCTGGGCTTAAGAATGAGTGGGATTTCAATATGTTGAAAGAGTATGATAGGGAGGCCTTCTCCTTTGACTGAAACATCATATGAAGTTAGTTAAATGTACCCTTGAATTGTCTGGATGGTACAAGGGGCTGAAGGGGATGAGACAATGTATTGATCAGAATGGGCTACTTTGTGCTATAATAACAACTCCCAAATCTCAATAGCTTAAAATAATAACACATATGTTAGTCAAGTACATGTTAACCACGGTTGGCTAGAGATCTACCTCATGTCTCTTTCATTCTAGGATGCAGGCTGATGAAGAAGCCTCTATCAGGAGTGTTGCTGGCCATCATAGGAGAGGGCAAGAGATCTCTGAAGGGCTTCATGCCATCATTTAAATGCTCCAGCTTGAGGGGCGCCTGGGTGGCGCAGTCGGTTAGGCGTCCGACTTCAGCCAGGTCACGATCTCGCGGTCCGTGAGTTCGAGCCCCGCGTCGGGCTCTGGGCTGATGGCTCAGAGCCTGGAGCCTGTTTCTGATTCTGTGTCTCCCTCTCTCTCTGCCCCTCGCCTGTTCATGCTCTGTCTCTCTCTGTCCCAAAAATAAATAAACGTTGAAAAAAAAATTTTTAAATGCTCCAGCATGAAAGTGACTCCTAACATTTTCACTCACAACTCTTTGTCCAGTATTAATCCAAGGCTCCAATCACAAATGGCTCAATAAATACAGTCCTAATAGGTTCCCAGAAAATAGGAAGCCAGAGGTATTTGGTGAACAATAGCAATGACCACCACACTTGGTTTAAATGCTTGTCCATGACAGAGTTCACACAAAGCAAGGACATGAGGAGAAGACAGCCACATGGAGAACAAAACAGAGAGTCTGGAAATGAGGCCAGCAAACATGCAAACATTGATTAAGCTCCTATGATGTGCTAAGCATTGTACTAAGCACTAGGGATCCAAAGATAAATAATATAGTGTCTCTATCTTCAAGGAGCTCACAATCTTATGGTAATGAATGATGCATGCTATGGACTGAATTGTGTCCCCTGAAAATTCATATATTGAAGCACTAACCCCAAATGTGACTATATCTAGATATAGGGCCTTTAAAGTAATAATTACAGTTAAATTGGATAACAAGGGTGGGGCCCTAACCTGATAAACATGGTGTCCTTATAAGAAGAGGAAACACCAGAGCTCTCTTGCTCTGAGTGCACACAAAGGAAACACCATGTAAGGACACAATGAGAAGGCAGTCATCTGCAAACCAGAGAAACATGTTGCCAGAAACCAATCCTGGTGCCTCAATGGACTTACAGCCTCCAAAACAGAGAAAATAGATTTCTGTTGTTTAAGCTACTCAGCCTGTGATACTCTGTTATTGCAGCCAACCAGATTAATACAGTGCATAAGCAGATAATTATAATGTGATGTGGTAAGTACAATGATCCATATGCACATGTGGGCACATGGGGGTGGGGGGGAAGGCCCCTTCAGTGATTAGCATGACAATGGTGTTTCATGATAACCCAGGTCACCCTGATCCTATATCCTCACACAGAAACCAGGGGCAGGGCCCTGCCTCTTCTTGGAGGTAAAGATTCAGGAGCATCAGGTAGCTTCTTCGATAACCAGTCATGGTCTAGCAGGTCCTCATGTTACTCAAGGCAAGCACTATGCAGAAAGATTCTTAAAAAGATGTCTAATAGTTTACCTCCTTAAGGATACGCATGAAAAGAGAATGTGCCAAGGCTGATACTATTACTTACACCCTATTATCCTCTTTGGTCATCAGCCTCTTCACACTGCAGCCCTATACAAGCAATAATTTTCTGAAAGACTCAAGAATTCCACTTTATATTGGATAAAAGCAACACATTGAATAAGCAGAACACGTGGAATGCAATCACAAAGCATTTCTATTTTGTCTTTCTGTATCCCTTTAAAATTTATCAGTAGAGTAAGTACTTCTGCCCCTGTATAAAACTCATGCTGGCTCCATGACTTTTCTAATGACATGTAAGAAAAAGAAGACTACAGGCACAGCTTCAAAAGGGCAGTTAGAATGTCTAGTCCCATGTATAGTCAAAACTTCTAACTTCATTCCAGGCTACAGCTGCTCTTTCTCTCCCCAGCACTGGCTTGCTACCTGGGAAGAGGGAATAGTTGACTTCCATCTTCCTTGCTCATGTCTCTCATTCCCAGTTCCTGTTTCTGACTTTCTAAGAATGGGGGCCCAGGGAGAAGGGTGAGGGGCACTATCCTAAGTTCCATAGTTATTACTCATGGCATATACTACCCTGATATGCCTGTGAAGCACTTTCACACGTATTCAGAGTTCCCCATTGATTTCTCCCCTGCAATGTCCTTGACCCAAGCAAATCCACCTCTAGTCCAGTTGGTCACTTTCTTGTGTCCACAAACCCCGGGCAGTCTACCTCCAGTTTCTGCAACTTGGGTCTCATTGACCCTTCCAGAAGTCCCTAGTGGGTGAGACTCAGCTCTTGCATACACATGCAGTCGTCTAAGAAACACTCATGCCCCTCTGCCCTGACAAGGGAATCCCAACACAGACACCACCTCAAGTCATCCACCATTAGCTAGCCAGCCCATCTCTCACTCTTTTAAGATTTACCCAGTGGGAGCCAGCCCCAAAGCCACTGTCATGAGGTCATAGAAACTCTGAGTAATCTCACTGATGTGCCTTTTTCTAGGCTTGAGGCAAAATCAGGCATAAGTCACCGCTCCCATGGTGAGGACAGGGGCTACTCACAATGAAGATCTTACCAAAGAAATTCTCCTCACAAATTCTCTCTAATCTCCAAAAACCCAACTGTTTTTATCCCTAGTGTAAATGTATATTTAAGAGAAACTAATTTTTAACATTTTCTCTGAAAATTTGTATAATGTTTGGCCCCTTGCTATGGTCTCTCTCACTCATTGTCTTTGAGTTTCAGCTAAAACTTCCATTTTAATATTCAGTTACTCAGACTGTGATGGGCAGAATTGCCTTCATGCCTAAAGAATCTACACCAGGAATCCAGAGATTTCAAATAAGACTCCCCATAGTTTTCAGAGACCTGAACCCAGTCTCACTACTGAATTAACATCACAGAAGGACTCTTCTTCCTTTGTGGGGCTTCTTCAAAGAACTAATTCCGTCTGATCTCTTTATTGTCTTTGGTTTTACTAATCCTGATTTTGAAGTATTTAGATTCTAGAGCCAAAGGCTGATACCTGTGTCATTTAAATCAACCAACTGACAGCATGTGTTCTGTCTGTAATGCACTAAGATTAGAACTCATAAGAAAAGATGACCTCACTGGAAGAAAAGACCCATGAATTTGGAAATTTACAAAAGACACTTCTAAATAATCCATGGGACAAAGAAGTCACAACAAAGTATAGAACATTTACAAGTAAATGATGGAAAAGCTACATATAAAAATTTGTGAGATATACCTAAAGAGGTACTTAGAGGAAAATTTGTAGTCTTGAATGCATATTTTTAAAAAGAGAAAAAGAGAAATGTAACAAAGTGGGCATCCACCATAAGAAGTTATTAGAAGAAACAAGTAAAATCAAAGTGTAGAAGGACAGAAATAACAAATCATAAAATTAATAGTAATAAATTAAAGAAATTAATGAAATTGATAACAAAAGGAAGTAGAATGAGCAATAAAATAGACGAATCTCTGACAAGACTGACAAAGGAACTAAAAATAAAAAAGAAAGCACATGGGGTACCTGGGTGGCTCAGTTGGCTAGGCGTCTGATTCTTGATTTCAGTTCAGGTCATGATCTCACAGTCATGAGACTGAGCCCTGCATCAGGCTCTGCACTGACAGCGCAGAGCCTGCTTGGGATTCTCTTTCTCCCTGTCTGTCCCTCCTCTGCTCATTCTCTCTCTCAAAATAAATAAACAACTTTAAAAAAAAAAAAAGAAAGAACACAAAAATAATACTAAAAGTCCTTAAAAAAACACAGATTCAGTAGATATTTAAAAATCAAAAGGAAATGCTGTGGAAAACTTTATGCCAGTTGGTTGAAAATTGAGGTGACATGAAAAAGATAAATTGCCAAACTTGTCTAAAGAAGAAATAGAATACTGAATTAGAACCATAATCAGTAAAAGCATCAAGCCCTGACAGTTCTACAATTAAGTTTTATCAAATTTTCAAGAAACAGATAATCCTTACCTTATCAAAATGTACCAAAGAGTAGAAAAAAGGGAAGGATGCTCAACTCATTTAATGAAGTTTATATAACCTTGATACAAAACAGGACAAGGAGATTTCAAGACGGAAAAATTATAGGTTAATCTCTCTTTGGAAAAAAAAAGGTTTAAAAATAGTAAATAAAATATTGGCAAAGTTAATTAAAAGAGTATGAAAAAATTGATGATGAGTAAGTAGTTTATTCCAATACAAGAGGATGTTCTAACAGTTAAAAATTCTTTTTCTTAACAAAATAAGTTATCCAAATGGCCAATTAGCATATAAAAAGGTGCTTAATATTATTAGTCATCAGAAAAATGCAAATTAAAATCATAATGATATACCACTTCATACTCACCAGAAAAGCTAAAATTAAAAACTAACAATACCAAGTGATGACAAGGATCTGAAGCAAATGGAATTCTCATTTGTTGCTGATGAAAGTGAAAAATGATAAAACTTCTCTGAGAGGCACTTGGCATTTTCTTATAAAATTGAATATATTTCACAGGCCAAAATTGTGTCTCATGTGACAATTATGTAACTAATATAATTTATTATTATAAAATAATTAATCATGGGGCACCTGGATGGCTCAGTCAGGAGAACATGCAATTCTTGATCTGAAGGTTGTGAGTTCAAGCCCCACATGGGGTATACAGATTACTTAAATAAATAAAACTTTAAAAATTAAAAAATAAAATAAAGTAATCTTAACATTAATTTTCTAATATGCCATATTTTACACAACATATTTGCAGTATATATAACCAACAGATGACTATTATCAGGATATTAAAGAGTAATATATAAAGAAAATTACAAGAATAATCTACTAGAAACAGTTAAAAGTCAGTTCTATAAAAGGAAAACTCAAATGGCTGATAAACATATGCACTATCAGGAGAATGTAAATTGAAACATCAAACTTCACCAAATAATCAAATTACCAGTTGCGCAAGTGGGAATAGGCCATTCCAGGTAGAAGAAACAGCATGTGCAAAAGCATCTAACACTATGAGAACACATTTATACCTCCATTTGTGCTTCTGTCTGAAGAGAGCAGCAAAAATTTTACATGCAAGTAATCATCAAATCTGGACAAAGAAATACCTTTCTCTGCATTCCCTAGCACAAAGCCACATGGAAGTCTAGTGGCTCAGCTAAAAGAAGCTCCCCAATGACAGGCATTCCTAGGATCCTGGAGGTCTCTCTCATGGGTTATGTTTACCTCTCCTATATTAACAAATGAGTTCCAAGTCATTCAGCCATTTATCCTGTTGGATGAAAGGACTCCATTTGTTGTGCCTGAATCAGACACAACCAGCAGATGGGATTACTTCCTGTCTTCCTCTTGCAAAAGCTGCCCCTTCCTGGCCTAGTTCCAGGAGCATCTGATCTTTGGAGCATCCTTGTGCCATGTCCTGCGTGCTGACCTTCTCTGGCATAATCGTATATTACCTCAGAAGGCTGTGTTACATTGCAAGTCCAAAACAGAGACAAAAATAAATTGTGAAGAGAGTATAAAACAACCAGGGGAAAGTAAAATTACACATCCCCGATGTTGCCAAACTAAAAAATATCTTTCATTATCTACTTGTTCCTCATTATTGTCTCTATTTTTTTTTTAATGTTTATTTATTTACTTTGAGAGAGAGCATGCAGGGGAGAGGAAAGGGGGGGTGGAGAGAGAGAAAATCCAAAGCAGGCTCCACACTGTCAGCACAGAGCCCAATGTAGGGCTCAATCTCATGAACTGTGAGGTCATGACCTGACCCAAAACCAAAAGCCAGATGTTTAACTGATTGAGGCACCCAGGCACCCCGTCTCTATTTATTTGATAATTGCAGGTTTTTTAAACTTCACTGGAATATTACCAGTTTAAAAAAAAAAAACAGGTAATCATGGAAATGGACATTTTTTAGCCCAAGAAATGAAGATTTAGGGCCATGTGTGATTTTTGGCATCATTTGCGTATAGTGAGATAAGAACAAAAACATCAGAGGCCTAAATAAAATCCTGTAGTGGAAGGAGGGAAGGCAGGATCAGTTCTGCCTGGCCATGAGGAGGGAAGGAACACACAGCACCAGCCCCACAGGCAGCAACTGGCTCCTTTTCCTGCAGAGCCCGGCCCTGGGTGAAGACGACTGTGTGAATGGAAAGAACAGCCTATAATCTGGATTAATATAGTAACTCACCCACCCAACTAATTATATCCTGTTTGAAAGTTAAGAGTCATAGGGTCAGGGGCACAACTGAGATTCACCCATCAGTGGGACTCTCTCTCTCTCTCTTATTTTAGAAGTGAATAGCAACAGCAGGAGAAGTATAAAAGGGATAGGTTTTGAAGGCCAAATTGAAGAGCAGAAAGAAAATGAGGTAAGGCAGCTGTTGCAAGCAGGTTCATTAAGGTAATGTGTTTATGGAGTATAAAAGCTGCTAGAGGAGTTTACTCTAGGCCCCTCCAAGCAGAAGGCCTGGTGGGGGAGTTGAGCATGTTCAGGGGTCTCCCAAGGAAAGCTGAGAGTGAATCTTGGGGTCTAGAGAATCCATCACCTCACCAGACCAGAATCAGCCCATATGAACCACATGAAGCGAGGCCATGTTCCTCAGCCTTTTTCTATTTTCATCTCTCTATGCAGCCATTTTAGGTATTTTTCCTTAATAGCTCTCCCATTACATTTTAATACCATAGATATGCTGTATACCTGTTTACATATACATACGTATCTGTACTGGATACATAAAAAGTGTTAGATTTTTTTCTTTTTTTTCTTTGCCTCCCAATCACCAATTTTTACCCCATTCAAAGTGACATCATGCTCTTGGAAAATGTGTGGCCTAGCTCCAACTCTTTTCTTCCATCTTGCACAGAATTTTCTTATAACCACAATCAACAGATTACATTAAATTATATTTTCATAAAACAAGTACAACAAGCAAATTAGCCAGGAACAGATTTATTATCCTGATTATAAACATTGCGGTGGTTAATGGCACTCACATGCATCTAGTGGCAGGTAACAGAATTGCAGAAATATAGATGAAATGGAGAATCACTCAGGTCTAAAGCAGTTTTGTGTTTCTCACAAAAATCTCACACATACCTGTCTCACCCCACCTTGAAGACCAATCTATATTCCGCATAGCCCCACCAGTCAAGATTTTGTCGTACTTTCTGACCACAATTAGTGTGGAATAAAAATAAGTTTTGTTTTTATAAAAACAAGTTTTTATTTTCAAAATTTAAATCATGATATAAAATGTAATATGATTTTGTGGGGCCATATTTTCTCAAAATCCTGATTAAGCATCTCTAGAGGTGGGGACAGGGTACCCATGTGAAAATCGTTCTTCTGGAAAAATTGACTCAAGCATAAAGCAAACATCTCAGAGTTAGACTGAAAACAACTGGTTAAAGCCAACTATACAACCAATTGGTTCCCAAAGCAACCACCTGTGTGATTCAACTGTATCTTTGCAAATTGGTCTGCATTATAATAGTTGTAATAATAGTTACCATCGTTCCAGTAACAGAGAAATTTTGAAAAGTGCTACTGTTGTCCCCATTTTGCAGCCATAGAAAATGAGGCTTATGGTGGTCTTAGGTGGTCATACCTCGTCCAAGCCCGCAGGGTTAATGAGTGGTTGAATCACAGTTCAAATCTAGCTCTGCCTAACCACGAAACCCACATTTAACTACAGCACAGCCTCTCCCTTTGTGCAGACAAAGCCTTGGTAGATAGCAGTGTTAAATATTTCTGCTAAAATATAAGCTGTGTCATTCAACTTTGTGGATTTTTGAAAAATTTGGACAACAGCTCCATCCTTCTAAAATCAAGCAGGCTGGAAAAGCCACTGGGAAGATTTGTTTTCAAATTTGAGACCCACTCCAAGAGGGTGTGCTCAGAGTTCAGCAGACAATGAAAAATCGTCCCTAGCTCTACCCACTAACAATTGGTGCGCACAACTCCGGCTCTCTATCAACCTCCCGACTCTAGCCAGCTAAGAGGACTCTCTACTTTGCATGCGACTGCACAGAGGCAATTTATTTTCTCATTGGAAATGGTGAAGCTAAGAGAGCAGAGCCGTGTCACACATGGGGGAGCCACCACTATAGGGAACAGAAGCTCCTTCCAGCTTGGCTTAGCTGCCATCTTTTAGGCTGCTGTGATAGCAGTGAGAATGGTGCATACCCAATCCCTGTCTCAAGCAGGATTGAGAGTGTCTCAAATCCCTGCCTTCTTAGAGAGAATAATGGCAAGGGTTCGTGGGGGAGAAAGGGAGGGGAACCTCTGCCTTGAAACTCTGACTATTGGGCTCCTTAAAGATGGATTAGCATTTCAGAGATTTATTCAGTTTCTTGGGTAGAGAAGCTGACTCACAGATACTATAAGTTTGGGTGTGATAGCTTAGAGCTAAATCTGTGTCCTCAGGAAGAATCTCAAACCAGTAATTTTAAGAAGGCATAATGGAGTGCTGTGATAACCCCAAAACTCCATAAATAATGAAGTCACACCCCTCTTATCCGATAGTCAAACATCAAACACCCTCAGCCATCCAGAGTATCTGAAAACATCCAAGTATCCCTAGCAGTCACCCTGCACAGACAGAAATTAGAAGCCAGAGAGAGCCTGAGACGAAAGATTACAGAAAGAATGACATGATTGGTGAGCTGGCAATGAAAGGTGCTCCTTCATAGGTAAACACAGACTCTAAAAATCAAGTGCCATTAAGAGCAAAAAAAAAGGAATGCGAAAGAAAATGAGAAAAATATACAAAACCCAAACCCCAGAAACCTACTAAGAGTAACCTGACCAATAGAAGTATGTGAGCCACAAATGCAAGCTCCATGTGTAATTTTAAATTTCCTAGTAGACACACTAAAAAAAGGAACAGGTAAAATTCACTTTAATGCCTTATTTTACTCAGCCCAGTATATCTAAGATATCATCCCAACATATAATCAATATTTTCAAAGTATAGATTTTACATTCCTTTTTTTATACTAAAACTTCAAAACCCAGCATGTATTTTACACTCACGGCACAGCCCAATTCGGACTAGCAACACTCCAAGTGCTCAACAGCACAGTGTGACTAGTGGCTAATGTCCTGGTGGAACATCCTTAGCCGTGTGCTCAAGAGAATCACCAAGAGTGACACAAGGACATTTTGTTGCAGCATTGCTTGTAAGTAATGAGAAATTGTAAATAATCTAAAAATGTCCATCAAAAGGTGTCTAGATTATCTAACTTTGCTATATTAAATAATGAAATACAAAGGAGTTGTTAAAATGAATAAATTAAAGCTAAATATATCACCATGACACTGCCTCAAAACATAACACTGAATGAATGACAAAAGCAGTCTGCAGAATCATGCATATAGCATACCTTTATGTAAAGTTTTAGAAATACTCCCACAAAAGCAATATACTACTTTTTGAAAGAAATATATACAATGCAGTGAAAACATAACATCAGACAGAAGGAATATGCACAGACTTTGAGAAAGTGGTTAGTTCTGGGAAAGGGGAAAGGAAGGAAGGAGGGAGAGGGAGGAAAGGGTTTTAAGACACAACAAAGAGTCCTCCATTGAATGTGTAATATTTTATGTATTTAAAAAATAATCTGGCACAAACATAACAAAATGTCCAACTGCTAAATCTCAGTGGGGAGTATAAAAATACTTATTAAGGTAATTTCAGTTCTTTTCGATATATTTCATATATTTTGTGAAAGAAGAAGAGAGGAAGGGGGAAAAAAGGAGAAGACACATGATCACAACAACAACAACAAAAGAGACAAAATAGTTTGAACAACCCAGCAGAGGATTCAGGGTCATATTCTACCTGCCTCCTGCGGACAGCAGAACCCATTTGACCTTTTCCAAGGATGCCTAGTATTTGTTGCACTCCAGCCAAATGCAAGAGAAGCAGCACATTCAGAGATGCTCATGAACGTAGCGAAAAAGAAAATACTCTCTTGTTTTTCATACGCTCTGTGAAGCCTGAAAAGCATCTTATCGAAAAGAATCTATTGTAGAAGGTTTACACAGAACTTTCAGCACATAAAGGATTAACTTAACCTGCAGCCCTCTGGAACCCAGGCTGAGCAGACCCCCTATCTGGCAGTAATGGCTAACTAATGAGTTAGGTTTTTACACAGCCCTCACAGCCACTCCCTGGCTTTATCACACCGGTGCTGCATCACCTCATTCGTAACTTTGAACTTGGCACATCTACTCCTGGTCCACAACAACAGAGGTCTCTAAACTCTCTCTCTCTCTTTCTCTCCCTCTCTCTCTCTCCCCACTTGATTCTGCCCCCTCTATTCCCTGCTGAGAGTGTTTGACTCTCAGCCCAGGGAGGATTCTGTGCATTTGGTATCCTCCACAAACCTGAAGAGTTTCCTGTCCTTCATCTCTTTCTGATGCATCTATTACAGATGCATCAAAACACTGATCCCACAAAATCCCCACTTTTAGCACTTATGTATTCACGAGGTACTCATTTATCCCTAACCTTGTTTATTATCTCTGTGCCTGGTTCCTCTCTTGTATAAAAACGGCTTCCTCAGTTCCATGGAAACAGCATTCAATGTTAAGCACTATCAGAGATTTATTGTTTAGTGGGATCTTGTTAAGCTTAAGCAAGCATCACACCCATACAACTTTTTTTAACACCCTCACCAATAAGGAAAAAGAAAAGAAAAAATATATGGTCAGCGAGGCACAAGTTTTCACTCTAGAAACCAGTCTCCCAATCTGACAAATTAGTTTACAGTCTCTGGTCAATCTATTTAAAGTTGTCTAGGTATCCAAAGAAGACCAGACAGCATAAGGTTTTCAGGGTCTTTGGGACTTCCTAATGGATGGTTATTTATAAGCTGAATTCCTCTGCTTTCACTGGGAGATGTGGCACCAGAGAAAGAGCTCCATTTCCTTAAAGGAGCAATTCTTGCGTTATACTCCTGGGCTAAAAAAAAAAAACAAAAAAACAAAAAAAAAAACTCAAGATAAATTCCTGTGTTATTTAATAAAAATTCCAAATAGTCTGTCACGAATCATAGAATTTTTTGAAATCCATTTATTTTAATGAAGGTTAGCATTTTAGCTGTTCATAAATATAAACTACTGGGAAAGGAGAGGTAAAAAACATTTAATTTTTCATCGTCCAAACAGGCATTTTTAAATAATTTGAATAAGTCTTAAAGTCCTATGACTCTATTAAAGCTTTCAATGCATGGGCATTGCTTATACATGTTAACATCACAGAAATAAAAGCTGAGAAGCCTGAGATGTGCCTCAGTAATTTGAAAAACAAAGAACAAGTATTACTATTTAAGTGGCTCCTGGACAATTTAAATATATTGAAATAGAATTTCATCTTTCCCCTAAGAAGCAACCCAGGAAGAAATGTCCTTTCTCCCGGTTTCAGTCTGTCCTGACCCACCAGCTGAAGGGATTATCTGCACTTAGAGCCTGGAGAAAGACAGACATTGTCTTCAAAGAGGAGAGGCCTATTCACCCACAAATGCTTTCAGGGTCTGGAGGCAAAACACAAACTATACTCTGGAAAGATATATATATTTAAGTCTCTTTCTAAAATCTTTTAAAGCAGACTCTACTTGAATAATGGGTAGATTTTGTTTTGTTCTATATTTTCCCACTTTGCTACCAAGACTATATATGAATCTGTAACCCTCTGTCAGTGAGTTTATCCTTTCTTCTTTTTTCTCCTTGCCCTCTTCAGATCTCTCCCCTTCCCTTTCATGCCCTATTTTAAGAGAGTGCTCTGTTGAATTCATTCCGCCAGAAAATAGCAACATACTTTTGTCTTTGGCGCCCTCTTATGGTCACTTTGTTATTATAACAGCATGTCGCAGCCTCTTAGTGAAGCATAAATCCCCAACAAGGAACTTTGTCATTTTAGGGTTGAAAGCCATAAACAAATTCACTTTAATCTGTTTGCACAGAATGCCAATAAACCATTCACCCAACTGGTCAAGGACAAAACCTCAAACCCAAATAGGCCCAGGGGATACTCTTTCCATCTTAGGTAATGCTCCCTCTCCCCTGGCTTTGCAAAGGATGTGAAAATTCCATGTTGTTCATTGTTAGCCAACTCCCATAGACTAATCTTAGCTCCATGCTTCCATATTTTTCACTCATTCCTGCATCACACATTTTCTTCCACAGGCCCAAAGCGTTTCCATTCACAGCAGTGATTCACATCCCAGTGAAACACATCCTGCGTGATGTGTGAGTGTGCTCATCTCTCTGAGCCAATTATGGTGCCTGGAGCACACTTCCACCCCTTCCCAAACTTCCCCCAGCTGCTGCTTATCCAACAGGCAGACTCCAACATACTTTTCAAGTTGCAGCTGAAAAGCCACCTTCTCTGACCTTCCCATTCTGTGAGATGCTCCGTGAGAAAAAGGTTCTGTGAACAAATACATTTGGGCAATGGAATATACTACGTCCCCTTCTTTATTCTAATGTTTGTTTATTGAGAGAGAGAGAGCTAGCAGGGGATGTGCAGAGAGAAGGGGGGTGGGACAGAGGACCCAAAGCAGGCTCTGCACTGACAGCAGAGAGCCTGATGCAGGGCTTGAACTCACAGACCTTGAGATTACCACCTGAGCCAAAGTTGGACTCTCAACTGACTGAGCCACCAGGCACCCCTCCCCTTCTTGAATAGTATTCACAGAACTATACTTTGGGACACATGGCTTTTTTGTCATACTAGTACAGCTGAGTCACCTCTGAAGAGCCATATCTCACCCACATCTGCATCCTGAGAATGGGAAAAACTGGTGGGAATCCTTACTTATCTAGTCTCCTGCCCTCAGTAGGAAGCCGAGAGCACTCCTACCCTCATAGAGAGTTCAGAGAACCCTGCTCAGTCAGAATCATGAACCAGCACTAAGGCTTCCTTGCACTTCTAAGTGGCCTTTAGCTGACTTTCTTGCCAACCACCTGAATTCTTGACGCTCTGACCCTCCACCCCACTGCTGTCTCTATATCAGAAACTTGTTCAACCCGAGCCTTTGAAACACAATTTCCCGATTCTTACATTTGCCTGGATAGAGACTCCTATGGGCCCTGACCTACAGGAACTGTGTGACCCTGGGGGTTCCTTCTTACTGGTCACTGTCCCACCATCCCTGTCTCATCTTCCTCTACATACTGCAGCCACTCTCACCCGTGGAGAAAACACTCTCTTTCAGGAGAACAAAATGGCACTTCAGTCAATTTTGTCTTCCTGTATCTCCAAACTCTTCCCACTTCCTTCTGACCCCACCAACATGTATTCAGGCCACCTCATCTCTTCCCTCGATGAGTACAAACTGGTTGGCTGCTTCCACTCTTTCCTCTATCCCTTCAAAGTGTTCTTTTTAAAAAGCAAATCCGATCATGTCATTCCCCTTCACAAAACCTTGCAATGATTTCCTGTTGCTATCAGGATCAAGACCTAATCTCTTCATGGCTGCAACCCTGCTGAATTCCCCAGCTTTGTCACACCATCTCCTGCCCCACATGGTATAGCCACACAGATAGTGTTCAGGTCCCTAAAATACCACTTTCCTCCCATGCCCAGCAGACACTACTTCCTTGTCTGGAGCTCTCTTCCCTTCTGGGCACTCCACATGGCTCATCCCACCCATTCTTTACTCTTGTCAACCTCCCCTCCCCTAGCAGTCTGACTCACATGCTCCCTGGATTAGGGTCTGCCCCGCCCCCCCACCAGACCTTCCCATTGCCCCTTGCACTCTGTTAAAAAAAAAAAAAACCCATGTTACTTTAAGTTACTGCTTAATGTATTCTCCTGCACTCAGAGCAGACACCAAGAGGGCAGAGGCCAGGTCTGTCTGGCTCACTCCTCCATCCCCAGACCCCAGCACACGGCCTGCCACATGACCGTGTTCTGTGAACATTTGTTGAATGAATTCTAGAGCACACAATTTCCTTGTAGCCACAGAACATTCACTGACAGTAATTTTGCGGCCTGTTTCAGGGTGAAGCCTCCTTAGATATCATGCAAAAAGCCATTTCTCTATGCTTCCTTAAAATGACTGGATTCCCTACCCCAAATTTTAATCAAGCCTAAAATAAACTGCATTCCACATCATCAGAAGGGTCTTTCTCTTCCATATTATCTCACACCCCTCCAACTGAGGTCAAAACTGTGATAAGAACATTTCTCATAGCTAGCATTTCAAAGTTTAAGTGCTTTTGCATGTATTATTCCACAATGTAAAATCACATTATTCTTGCATAATTTTAGATGCACAATTGCCAACTACTGTTTTTAAGTGGATCTCAAAATTACTCATCTATACCAATTCACGTAATCTGATCATCAGAAAGACCCTGGAGCTTTTAACACTAGGTGACAGAATATGGTAGACCAATAACTTCAAAAGTTCTGAGGGAAAAATTATTTTTTTAATATAATTTATTGTCAAATTGGTTTCCATACAACACCCAGTGCTCATCCCAACAGGTGACCTCCTCAATGCCCATCACTCACTTTCCACTCTCCCCCACCCCCCCCCCCAATCAACCCTCAGTTTGTTCTCAGTCCTTAAGAGTCTCTTATGGTTTGCCTCCCTCCCTCTCTGTAACTTTCTTCCCTCTCCCCCTCCCCCATGGCCTTCTGTTAAGTTTCTCAAGATCCACATATGGTTGAAAACATATGGTATCTGTCTTTCTCTGCCTGACTTACTTCACTTAGCATAATACCCTCCAGTTCCATCCACATTGCTGCAAATGGCCAGATTTCATTCTTTCTCATTGCCAAGTAGTATGCCAATATATATATAAACCACATCTTCTTTATCCACTCATCAGTTGATGGACATTTAGGCTCTTTCCATAATTTGGCTATTGTTGAAAGTGCTGCTATAAACATTGGGGTCCATGTGCTCCAATGCATCAGCACTCCTATATCCCTTGGGTAAATTCCTAGCCAAATGACCCCCTAGCTGGGTCATAGGGTAGTTCTATTTTTAATTTTTTGAGAAACCTCCACACTGTTTTCCAGAGCAGCTGCACCAGTTTGCATTCCCACCAACAGTGCAAGAGAGTTCCCATTTCTCCAGGAAAAATTATTCTTAATCTCAAATTATTTCTACTTGACCAAACTATTGGTCGAGTGTAAAGGTACAATACAGACATTTTCAGATATTTAAGGATTCAAGATTTGTTTTCCCATATATTTTTCTTAGAAAATTACTGGAGGGGCACCTGGGTGGCTCAGATGGTTAAGCAGCCAGATCTTGGTTTCAGCTCAGGTCATGACCTCATGGTTCATGGAATGGAGCCCCACAATGGGCTCTACACTGACAGTGCAGAGCCTGCTTAGGATTTTCTCTCTCTCTCTCTCTCTCTCTCTCTCTCTCTCTCTCTCTCTCTACCCTTCCCCCACTCATGCTCTCTGTCTCTCTCTCAAAACAAATGAATAAACACTTTTAAAAAAAGAAAATTACTGGAAATCTTGCTTTGGCAAAAGAAGGGAGTAAACCAAAAAAAGGATAACATAGGATCCAGAAAACAAATGATGCAGACAAGGACAGGGGTGAAGGGAAGCCTGAGTACCCCAGCAAGGGACTTGAGGACAAGAGCACAGACTAGAGCAGGAAGACATACAGGAGGGCACTGAGTGCAGCTGTACAGTTCATGTCTGGCACACATGTACTCCACCTCCACCGAGATCAGTGGGGCTGAAATCCAGCCTATACTTGGCTCTCCAAGTCAGGTATTCTGAGGAGAGTGGAGTATCCAGGTTCTGTATTAGCCTGTGCTTTAACTGAAAAAAGGCAATAAGAGAAAAGGGGAGGAAAAGTGGAATTGACAGGCTGTTTGGAACTCTTAAGTGTTTGGAAAAAATTATCAGTAAGTTCATTGGACCATCTGGAAGGCTTAAACAATAGAAATTTATTTTCTTTCAGTTCTGGAGGCTGGAAGTTCAAGATCAAAGTGTTGGTAGGGTGGGTTTCTTCTAAGGCCCCTCCTTGGCTTAAAGACTCTTAAGGATCTGTGTCCTAATTTCTTCTTATATGGACACGAGTCATATTGATTAGGGCTCACCTTAATGACCTCATGTTTACGTAATCACCTCTCTACATGCCCTGTTTCCAAACACAGTCACATTCTGCAGTACTGAGGGTGAGGACTTCAACATATGAATTTGGGGAGGGGGCCATAATTCAGCCCATAACAGTCACATAGTAAACTAAACAAGTGAAAAAAAATAAAGCAGTTATTAACTCCAGGAAAAATAAAGTTGTAGCAGAAATAACCACAGTAAATGACGGTCAGCAGCAAACAATATTTACATTGTCATTACAGTGTAAACACTGACTAATTTCTTTTTTATTTAAGTATAGTTGACATACAATGTTAACACTAACTTCACCAAAGTTTGTGCTACTGAGAAAATGAGGAGTGGCAAAAGTGTAGGAGGCAGGAGAGAGTAGGGACCTATAAAATCCTCAGTCAACATAAAAGAAAGATAACAGATAATATTCCAAACAGGTTATTCAAGAAAAATTTGAACAAGATTATTGAGAGATGTGAAGGTAAACACTCAAAGAAACAGCTCAAGTGGTTGAAAGTAGTTGTATTTGGTGAGAAAGAATCGAGGTGGGGAGGGCTAGAAAAAGCAACTACTATATTTTATCATAAATTTTTTGTACTATTAGTGTTTTAACTATGTGAAGATTTGACTGTGGTTAAGAAACAATTTTTGGAAGTTTAACTTTTAAGTAACTCAAATGTTAACACATTTGGGAGGTTGCTGACACAGACTCCTGCTACTACATTAATTTATTTATGTGCAAAATTCCGTATAATCTCTTCTTGCCTCTGTTTAATTGAAACACATTCTAAGTTGCAAAAACTGCTGTTTAAAATCTTCCACCATTGCAACTACTGATTTGTGTGGGTTGGAATCTTCTCAGTATTTGCAGCCACAACAAAATTCAGAAATGAACTGGATTTTGAGTTTGAAGAGCACAATGATCACCCAGAACCTGATTTCATATGTATGTGTTCATGAAAACTGACTCATCGTTCTCATTAACTTTATAATAAGTATAATAAGTAAACGTCTTATGGTTTCCCTGATATAAATGTATTCTAATAAAATTCTGCTTTTTCTCTTCTTTTTTTTTTTTCAGATAATGAAAGGGAAGGCATTTAGGAAGGCTGCTCTTACATGGGAGCCCCTTTTCCCCTTGTCCACTTCAGATTCCCAACATAGACTAAAATGTCCAAGCTTTTCATCACTGCAACAGAGATGCCAGCAATTAGGGGAGGCGGGGACAGTCTCTGGAGACCACTGCCTACAAGGAAGGCCTATAATCATCTATCTCTCCTAGTTTGGGAAAGTCATACAGCTTTGAAGTTCTAAGCTTTATGCCCATTTTTACATAAGTAATACAATGAATGATCTTTTCAGCTCCTTGATAACACTCATATGCCAATGTAGAGGCAAGATACTGACCCATGGTCAGCTGGAAAAAAAATTATTTATAGAATTATGCTCAAACACTTCCTAAAATATTAGTAGCAAAACCAGATAATAACTGTATGCTGATGTGAAGGAAAGCATCTTTGAAAAAGTTTCTAATCAAAGATCCTGCCCAGCTGCAAGTTGATTTTTAAAGTTTCTTAGAATTCAGGGTGGTCACCAAGCTATTGCTAAGTGTTTCTAAAGTTACTTGTTTACTGAGGAAATAGGATACAGGATTACACATATCAGTGATCCTTCTCTTCCCTGTAAAGATGTGCAGGGACCAAGACATTAAATATCCAGGAGTTTAACATTAGACCCAAATTTTTTAGCTCCACTAATGTGACATTTTGTTTACAGTCAAGAGCTAATTTTTCAGGGCTAGAGAGGATATTTTTAATTGAAGTATAGTAGCCATATAATATTAAATTCAGGTGTACAACAATTATATACATTATGAAATGCTCATCACTAAAAGTGTATTTATTATAACATTATTGACTATATCTCCTATGCTGTACTTTTCATCACTGGGGCTTATTTATTTTATAACTGGAAGTTTGTCCCTCTTAATCCCCTTCACCTGTTTCCTCTATTCCGCCATTCCCCTTCCCTTTAGCAACCACTAGTTTGTTCCTTATATTTATGAGTCTTTTTCTTTTTGTTGTTGTTTTTGTTGTTATTGTGTATTTGTTTTGGTTTTTTTTATTCCACGTATAAGTAAAATCATATGTCTTTCTCTGTATGGGGTATTTCACTTAGCATAATACTTTCTAGGTCAATTCACATTGTGGTGAATGACAAGATAATCATTCTTTTTATGGCTGAGTAATATTCCTCTGTGTGTGTGTGTGTGTGTGTGTGTGTGTGTGTGTGTGTGTGTGTGTCTTCTTTATCCATTCAACTATAGATGAACACTTGGGTTGCTTCCATATCTTTGCTATTGTAAATAATGCTGCAATAAACATAAGGGTGTATGCGTCTTTCTGAATTAGTGTTTTCCTTATCTTCAGGTAAATACCTAGAAGTGGAATTACTGGATCATATGGTACTTCTATTTTTAATTTTTTGAAGAACCTCTATACTGTTTTCCACAGTGGTTACACCAATTTACATTCCCACCAAGGTGCATGAGGGTTCCCTTTTTTCCACATCCTCACCAATACTTGTTATGTCTTATCTTTTGGAGACTAGCCATTCTGATTGATGTGAGGTAATACCTCACTGTGGCTTTGATTTGCATTTCCCGGATGATTAATGATGTTGAGTGAGAATTTTAACATCTTCCCAGATGATCAGTGTTCACCTCTGGATGTTTCCACCTGATGGTTAGTAGTTCCTTCACCACTATCATAATCATCATTGTCAATGTTTTGTCTCACTAGGTCACATAAACAGTAGTAAATTGCCTGAAGTACAGATAAACCTCTGTTCTCACATTTTTTATGAACGTATAAGTTAAAACTTTATAAACTTATAAACTAAAAATATAATGGTATATTAAGACCAGAAATTGTAAATTCAAATGCCCATAGAGACCAGGTACATAATGTATGTGAGGAAGACACAAGAAAAACATATACTCTGCCTAAATTGAGCTCCCACTATAATTCTCCCAGCTGACTGTTGCCATGTTGGATGAGATTCCAAATTTGCCAAATATTCCAATTTTTCAAGAGAAGGTGGATTTTTTTTTATTTTTGTGTGAAATATAATTTTTGAATTTGGCAACCCAAAGTTTTTTAAACATTTGTAAGTTTTGCAAAATAAGGCTGTTGACTTGACTCACCCCTGAGGATGGAGTTTCAGCTTCTGACTTGGACAATTATAATAGATTCTCTTTCCATTGATTAAGCCATAAACTATATCACAGAGGGTGTTAAGCAACATTTCTAAGTAAAATGGACACAAGTGTTACCAACCTGAACTCTTACAACTCCCTGCTTTGAGGAGTGACATGGGTTTCTTTCCCCTAGCTACAGACTGCCTCAAGCCATGACCCTGTTTTGACTGGACCCTCCAGTTGATTAAATAATCATCTGTTGGCTCTCAGCTCTATTCCCACCACTTATGTTCTGTTTCGTATCACGAAGACTACAGTCTGCAGACTGCAGACTACAATCCCCACACTTGTTTCCCAGCTGAATTCCAGTCAAGTTCAGCCAATGGAAAGCACTGGAAGAGACCGAAGAGCAGGAAGACGGCAGAAACTAGTGTTCATTTTCTCCCTCCTCTCTCTCCTCTCTCTCTTCCCCTCTTTTTGCAGTCCACCCTAGCAATGACTAAGCCTCAGGTAGCTAAGCCTGGGAATCAACTCCAAAGCAGGTACCTCGGTAGCTTCTTGGTTCCAGATCACCCTATTTCCCCTTTTTTCTCCATGCCTCTTTGAGTAACCTCACCTTACTCTGTTTTGTTTTCCCAGCCCTTCCAACACCCTTATTACTAATTCCTGGATAAATTTCTCTCTTGAAATGCCTTATCATTTTTTTCCACTGTGTCAAGCCTGACTATTCAAGTACTCACATATTTCTATGTACATTTGGTTGTATGGATATTTGGCTCTGAAATTTGGTTGCATCTGCAAGGCATTCCTTGCACTCCTGCCATTCTTACTAAAATTCTAGGAACCTTCTTCTTCCAAAATCAAATTAGCTGCCACTCCATCAAAAGTTCTTGAAGTGGAAAGTAAGGCAGTTTTTCCCAATTTTGCCTTATGATACAAATTGCTTGGGGTATTTGTTTAAAGGTAGTCTCCCCTCTACAAACCTTATGACTCAAATCTCCTGCAGAGTGGCTTAGAAATCTATACTTTTTACCAGCACTCCAGATGGTTCTAACCTTCAGACAAGCTTGGGAAACTCTTGTGAGGACCACATTTCTATGGGTGATTTCTATTCCCATTAATAATTAAGATTCAATGTTAAGCAAACTTATTGTGGTAATCATTTCACAATTTATGTAAGTCAAGTCATTATGCTATACATTTTAAAACTGTACAGTGTTTTATGTCAATTCTATCTAAAAGAAACTGTAAAATAAGAGCAGTAATTGTACTGAATGTTAAAGATAATGGGAAATCAGTAAAATAATTTGTAGAGGGAAAAAATTAAAATTAAATAATTGATACCTTCTGCCCCAGATAGTCATCTTGGCTTCAGTGGGCAATTCAAGCCATCATCTCCCCACTGGACACTTTTACACATAAAAAGCTACTGGTCACTGACAGCTTTACTTTTTTAAGACAAAATTAATCTACCAAAATGATGTAAATAGTAATAAAACTAAGTACTTAAAAACTGGGACTATGTCATTGAAATGAATGGGTTTGGGAATTGGAAAGACTTGGATTTAAATACCAATGATATCATTTAGTAACTATATGATATACAGCAAGCTATTTAACCTCATAGAGCTACAGTCTTCTATAAAATGAGGACAATACCAACTACTTCACAGAACTGTTTTCAGAATTAAGTGAAAATATGTAGAAATTACCTTGCATGGTCCCTGGCCCATAAAACATATCCAATAAATATCTTTCTCTTTTCCCAACCCATAAGAACAATGCTAAATTTGTGGTAGATTTGTACTGTGTCAACCTACTTGAGCTAGAACTACATTTCCCAAAATCCCCCTTTCCTGCATAATCCTAGGTTAGTATGGAACTCAAAAGACATTTTGCTAGACATTTGGAAGATGGGAGGGAAGAAGCTATATTGCCTGTTCACAGTCAACAATTAAATACAAATAAACAAATGGTGGTAGGTGAAAGGGGGCAATCTGATAGGAAATAAATGGGGAAAGGAGAGGATGTTATTGCTACCTTACATAGACAGGATGCTCTAGGAAGGCCACTCTAAGGAAGTAATATTTGTCCCTTCATCCTGATGCCTCAAGGATAAGCTGATGGTCAAACTGGGAACAGAACCGCCCAGGCAGATAGAACTGTAAATATAAAGATTTAAAGGCAGGTCAGAGTTTAACTGAGTTTAACTGGCTTAAGAAACAGCATTTCTGTTGGGCCAGTATGACCCCAGCATCTGAAATACAACAAAGAATGGCACTAGGGGATGGTAGCGATTTGGGCAGAAGGCAGGCCATGTACAGCTTTAATAGGCTGGTTTTTTTTAATGTAGATTTTATTCTAAATGTAAGGACCCCTGATGGGTTGGGGGTAGGGATGGCATGATGTGACAGAATACTGTTTGTGTTTTTTGAGAGATCACTTATTTCAAATCTTTTAGACTCTTAAATATTTTTTTAAGTTGCACAATAAATATCAAGTGTTGGAGAATTAGAGGGAAACAAAAACACTCACAGTACTGGTGGGAATGTACTGCCATTTTGGAGAGCAGTTTGACAGTTTCAGGTAAAATTAAAAATGCATTACCATATTGTCTAGCACTTTCATTCATTCCTGGAATCTGACAGAGAAATTCTCAACTACTGCACAAAAAGACATGTCCAGGGATGCACATAGTAGCAGCCTTGATAATAATCAAATATTAAAGGCAGTGAACTATTGATCAATGAAAATAAAATGAGGCATATCCATCCAATACAATTCTATTCAGTAATTAAAGTAAATGAACTTGATCTCTATCAATATATAAATGTTTGTAACATGCAAAGCAATACCAGACATGGATGTGCTAGACTTTAGATACAAATATGTGATAAATGTGTAAAAATGTGGACAAGAAAAAAATGTGGACAAGAATGTCATATAACAAGTTCATTATAGTGGTTGCTTCAACAAAAGAAGAAAAGGGGGATAAGTGGCATCAGCAAGATGGTCAAGTAAGACATTCTTCACTTGTATCCCTGTTCAACAATAATTTGGCAACCACCCACAGACAAAAGTGCCTTTGGGAGCACCCAAATTAGAGGAGTAAAATTGTCTTTGTTTTCAGATGACATGAGATGTATACATATAGAGAGAAAACCCTAGACTCCACAAAAAAAAAAAAAACTATTAAAATCATAAATGATTTCAGTAAGGTTGTAGGAAACAACATTAACATTGAAATATAAGTTGCATTTCTATACACTAACAACAAAACATATGAAAGAGCAATAAAGAAAACAATCCTATTTGTGATAGCATCAAAAAGATTAAAATACTTTGAAATAAATATAACCAAGGAGGTAAAAGATCTTTATATGGAAAGCTATAAAATTTGGTGAAAGAAATTGAAGAAGATACAAACAAATGGAAAGATATACTGTGTCTGTAGAGTTAATATCGTTAAAGTGCCCATACTATTCAAATCCATCTACAGATTCAAAGCAATTCCTACAAAATTCCAATGGTATTACAGAAATAGGAAAAAAAAATCTAAAATTCATATGGAACCACAAAAGACCCCAAAGAGCCAAAGCAATCTTGAGAAAGAACAAAGCTGGAGTCATCACACTTCCTGACTTTAAACTATACTACAAAGCTATAGTAATTAAAATAGTGTGGCACTGGCTTAAAAATTGACATACAGACCAATGAAATAGAAAAGACAGCTCAGAAATAACCTCATGCACATACAACCAACTAATATTTGACAAGAAGCCAAAAATATTCAATGAGGAAAGACCAGTCTTTTTTAATAAGTGATGCTGGGAAAACTGGATAATCACATGCAGAAGAATGAAACTGGACCTCTATCTTATTATACCACTTACAAAAATTAACTCAAAATGGATTAAGGACTTAAATGTAAGCCCTGAAACCATAAAATCCCTTTTAAAAACATAGGGGAAAAAAGCTTCTTGACATTGGTTTTAGCAATGACTTTTTCAGTATAACACCAAAAACACAAGAAACAAAAGGAAAAATAAATAAGTGGAACTACATCAAACTAAAAAGTTTCTGGGGGCAAAAGGAATAATCAACAAAATGAAAAGGTAATCTATGAAATGGGAGAAAACATTTGCAAATCATATACCTGATAAGTATATCAGCTAACTTATAAGTATAAGCTAATATCTAAAATATATAAGGAACACATACAACTCAATTGCAAAAATAATAATAATACTTTTTTTAAAATAATCTGATTTTTTAAACGGACAAAAGATCTGAATAGACATTTTTCCAGAGAAAATACAGATGGCCAAGAGATACATGAAAAGATGCTGAACATCACTTATCACCAGGGAAACAGAAATCAAAACCACTTCACACCTGTTAGAATGCCAATTATCAAAAAGACGAGATAACAAGTGTTGGTGAGGATGTGGAGAAAAGGGAAACTTTGGTGGTGGGATTGTAAATTGGTACAGGCAATATGGAAAACAGCATGAAAGTTCCTGAAAAAAAAATAGAGAGAAAGGAAATGATAAATGAAGGAAACTTAGAACATCAAGAAAGAAGTAAGAACATGGTAGCTAAATTATGGGTAAATAAAATAAGCTTCTTCTCCACTGGAGAGGTCTAAATTATGACTGATAATGAAGCAAAAATTATAGAATCATGTGGTTCTAAATGCATAGAAAGGGAATATTTAAGACAATTACATTATAAATGGGAGAGGCTAAGGGCACATAAAGAGGTAAGGTTTCTATACTCCCCTCAAACTGGTAAAATAACAACATCAACAGACTATAGTAAGTTATGTGTATATATAATGTAATATCTAAAGCAGCCATGAAAAAAATATATACAAAAATATATACTCAGAAATACCATACATAAATCAAAATGGAATTTGAAAAATATTCAAGCAGGAAATATTCAATATTGAATATGGAGAATATTCAAGGCAGGAAAAGCAAACAGAATAAAGAGAAAACAAAAAATGAAATGTCAGGCTTATTGACATATTAACATATCAATATTTACATATCAATAATTGCATTAAACATAAATGATTTTCATGTATCAATTAGAAGACCAAGATTGGCAGAGTAGACTTCAAAACCTAACCCAATTATATGCTATCTACAAGAAACTCTCTTCAAATGTAATGAAATTGGCAGGTTGAAAGTAAAATAATAGAAAATTATATATCACATAAACAGTAACCAAGGAAAGTAGGAGTAGACTTCATAGCAAAGAAAATTACTAGAGATGGGGAAAGACATTATATAATGACAAAAGGGTCAGTCCACTAAGAAGACAGCAATTCTAAATGTGTATAGACAAAACAAGAGAGCTGCAAGATATGGAAGACAAAAGAGAAAAGACAAAGAGAAAGAGAAAAGAGAAAGAGACAAATCTCTCTTCTGAAAAGAGAAAGAAACAAATCCTCAATTACAGTTGGAGATTTCAACACCCCTTTCTCAGCAATTTATGGAACAACTAGACAGAAAATAAAATATAAAATAACTCAACAACGCATTCAACAACAAGATCTAATCAATATTTATGGAACACTCCACCCAATAACAGCAGAATACACATGATTTTCAAGGGCTTATGGAACACATACCAAGACAGATCATGTCTGGGGCTATAAAATAAACCTCAAAAACTTAAAAGAATTGTTATCTTAGGGGTGTGCTCCACAACCACAATGGAATCAAACTAAAGTTCAGTAGCAGAAAGATAAAGGAAAAATCTTAAAATACTTGGAAACTAAACAACTTCCAAATAATCTTTAGGTCAAGGATGAAATCTCAAGGTAAAAAATAATTTAATTGAACTGAGTGAAAATGAAAGCACAAACTATCAAAATGTGTGGGGTACAGCTAAAACAGTGCTTAGAGGAAATTTTATAGCACTAAGAGTAACAGTCTAAAAGCAATAATCTAGGCTCCCAACTCAAGAACCAAAACAAGAAAAGCAAAATAATTCCAATCAAGCAGAAGGAAAAACATTAAAGAGAAATCAGTGAAACAAACAGCTGGTCTTTGAAAAGACTGATAAAATTGATAAACTTCTAGCAAAACTGAGAAGGCAAAAAAGACAATACACAAGTTACCAATATAAGGAATTAAACAGGGGACATCAATTTAGACCATGCAAACATCAAAAGAAAAGTAAAGGAACACCATGAACAACTCTACACACATACATATAACAGTAAATGAAATGACCCACTTTCTCAAGAAACACAAACTGCCACAAATCACCCAACAGAAAGTAATTTGAATAGCCTTGTAAATGCTGAGAAAATTGAATTCATAATTTAAAAACTACCAAAACAAAGGAAAAAAAAAACCCTTCAGGCCCAGATGGTTTCACTGGAGAATTCTACCAAATGTTTAAGAAAGAATTAACAACAATTGTATACAATCTCTTCTAGAAAGTACAATAGGAGGATACACCTTCCAATTCATTTTAAGCCAGTATTATTACCCAAATGCCAAATCCAGACAAAAACAATACAAAAATGGGGCACTTGGGTGACTCAGTAGGTTGAGTGTCCAACTCTTGATTTCAGCTTAGGTCATGATCTAACAGTTCCTGAGATCCAGCCCCACGTCAGGCTCTGTGCTAACAGCGCAGAGCCTGCTTAGGATTCTCTCTCTCCCTCTCTCTCTGTACCCTTCCACAACTCATGTGCACACATGCTCTCTCCCTCTCTCTCAAAATAAATAAATAAACTTTAGGGGTGCCTGGGTGTCTCAGTCAGTTTAGCTTCCTTCTTAACCTCAGGTCATGATCTCACGGTTCATGAGTTCAAGCCTGATGTCGGTCTCTGTGCTGTCAGCTCAGAGCCTTAAGCCTGCTTCAGATTCTGTGTTTTCCTCTCTCTCTGCCCCTCCCCTGCTCTCTCTCTCTCTCTCTCTCTCTCTCTCTCTCAAAAATAATAACCATTTTTTTAATTTAATAAATAAACAAACTCTAAAAAAAATACAAAAAAATAAAACTACCAACCTATATCCCTCATGAGAACAGATGTAAAAACCCTTAACATAATATTAACAAATGGAACTCCAAGTAGAATTCAACAATCTGTTAAAAGAATGATACACCATGATTAAGCGGGTTCCCCCCTCCCAGGGATGGAAAGCTGGTTCAATATTCAAAAATCAATCAAATTAACAGGTTAAAGAAGATAAATCATTTGATCAATCAATGCAGAAAAAGCACTGGACAAAATCCAATACCTAGTCATGATTTTTTTTTTTAATCTCAGAAAACTAAGAAGAGAAGAAAACATCCTCAACTTGATAAAGGTCATATTCAAAAAACTATAGCTAACATCATACTTACTGGGAAAAAGTTGAATGCTTTCTCCCTCAGATTGGTAATGATCTGTTCTCACCACTCTCACTCAACATAAAGCTATAGGTTCTAACCAGTGCAGTGAGGCAAGAAAAGACATACATATCAAAAAGGAAGAAATAAAACAATCCCTATTTGCAGATGACTTGATTTTCTACATAGAAAAACTCAAGGAATCCTAAAAAAAAAAAAAAAAAAAACCCACAACCTCCAAGAACTAATAGATGAATTCAACAAGGTCACAGGATACTAAATAAACAAAAATCTCAATTGTGATTCTGTATACTAACAATGAATACATTGGACACCAAATTGAAAAATATAATACCATTTACAATCTCTCAAAAAATGAAATACTCAGGTATATATCTAATGAAACATGGACAGGACTTGTATACTTAAAAATACACAATGCCAATAAAAGAAATCAAAGAAGATCTAAATAAATGTAGAGACATACCATTATTTGTGGAAGGGAAGACTCAGCATGGTAAAGATGTCAACTCTCCCCAAATTGATATGTAGTTTAATGCAATTCCTACCAAAATCCCAGCAATACTTTTTGTCGATATAAACAGGATTACAAAATTTATATTAAAAGTCAAAAGAACTAAAACACTTAAAACTATTTTTGAAAAAAGAAGAAATTGGGAAGAATCTGTCTACCGAATTTCAAGACTTATTATATAGCTACAATAATCAAGACCTCATGCTCTTATACAGAAACAGTATCAGTGGCATTGTCCTAGACAGGGTGGATAAAAAAAGACTACACACGTGATATTCTACTTGACCTTGGCCAGAAGTTTGAAAAGCCCTAAATGCAGAATCCTTGGAGATGTTTCAAGAGTGTGATATACATTGAGTGAGTTTATATAACATGATATACCTGAATAAAAACCAAACCATCAGGGCGCCTGGGTGGCTCAGTCGGTTGAGCGACCGACTTCAGCTCAGGTCACGATCTCACGGTTGGTGAGTTCGAGCCCTGCGTCAGGCTCTGGGCTGATGGCTCAGAGCCTGGAGCCTGCTTCCGATTCTGTGTCTCCCTCTCTCTCTGCCCCTCCCCCATTCATGCTCTGTCTCTCTCTGTCTCAAAAATAAATAAACATTAAAAAAAAAATTAAAAAAAAAAAACATCATGTCTCTCATTTGTCTTTGAAACTGAAGGACAAGTATCTGAATTTTTCATTTGCTTTTACTTAAACTGTTCATTAAGTGTGCTTTAAGAAAAAAAAAATTAAGCAGGAGGCATCACAATCCCAGACTTTAGCCTCTACTACAAAGCTGTCATCATCAAGACAGCATGGTATTGGCACAAAAACAGACACATAGACCAATGGAATAGAACAGAGACTCTAGAATTAGACCCACAAAAGTATGGTCAACTAATCTTTGACAAAGAGGAAAGAATATCCAATGGAAAAAAGACAGTCTCTAACAAATGGTGCTGGGAGAACTGGTCAGCAACATGCAGAAGAATGAAACTAGACCACTTTCTTACACCATTCACAAAAATAAACTCAAAATGGATAAAGGACCTGAATATGCAACAGGAAACCATCAAAATCCTAGAGGAGAAAGCAGGAAAAGACCTCTCTGACCTCAGCCACAGAAATTTCTTACTTGACACATCCCCAAAGGCAAGGGAATTAAAAGCAAAAATGAACTATTGGGTCCTCATGAAGATAAAAAGTTTCTGCACTGCAAAGGAAACAATCAACAAAACTAAAAGGCAACCGACAGAATGGGAAAAGATATTTGCAAATGACATATGGGACAAAGGGCTAGTATCCAAAATCTATAAAGAATTCACCAAACTCCACACCCGAAAAACAAATAATCCAGTGAAGAAATGGGCAGAACACATGAATAGACACTTCTCTAAAGAAGACATCCAGATGGCCAACAGACACATGAAAAGATGCTCAACGTCACTCCTCATCAGGGAAATACAAATCAAAGCCACACTCAGATACCATCTCACGCCAGTCAGAGTGGCTAAAATGAACAAATTAGGAGACTATAGATGCTGGAGAGGATGTGGAGAAACGGGAACCCTCTTGCACTGTTGGTGGGATTGCAAACTGGTGCAGCTGCTCTGGAAAACAGTGTGGAGGTTCCTCAAAAAATTAAAAATAGATCTACCTTATGACCCAGCAATAGCACTGCTGGGAATTTACCCAAGGGATACAGGAGTGCTGATGCATAAGGGCATCATAGGGTACCCCAATGTTTATAGCAGCACTTTCAACAATAGCCAAATTATGGAAAGAGCCTAAATGTCCATCAACTGATGAATGGATAAAGAAATTATGGTTTATACACACAATGGAATACTACGTGACAATGAGAAAGAATGAAATATGACCTTTTGTAGCAACGTGGATGGAACTGGAGAGTGTTATGCTAAGTGAAATAAGTCATGCACAGAAAGACAGATACCATATGTTTTCACTCTTATGTAGATCCTGAGAAACTTAACAGAAGACCATGGGGGAGGGGAAGGAAAGAAAAAAAGAAAAAAAGGTTAGAGAGGGAGGGAGCCAAAACATAAGAGACTTAAAAACTGAGGACAAACTGAGGGTTGATGGGGGGTGGGAGGAAGGGGAAAGTGGGTGATGGGCATTGAGGAGGGCACCCGTTGGGATGAGCACTGGGTGTTGTATGGAAACCAATTTGACAATAAATTTCATATTAAAAGAAGGAAAAAAAAAAGAAAAAAATTAGCATGAAATTCCATAGGAAGGGAAAAGCTAGTTGTTCTGCAAATATCCAGATGGATGAGTGTGCTGATTTCAACAGAGAAGACAAATACACATGTATGTTGCAAGGAATTAGAAATTTTGATTAGATTTACTGGATGTAAATTAAATTTCTACCTCTAATAAGATGGTAAGGCACATATTAAGGGAGAAACTGAGAAGAAATTACACCTGTTACATTTTATAGGGTTTTTTCCTAAAAATACTGACAAAGATTTGCAGCTGAAGAAAACGCATTTATGTTACATCACTACTAGTCTGAAGGTGAAAAGAACTGATAGAAATGTGTTTTTCAAAAATAGCCATCATCTTCCTAAAAACAAGCTGGAGTTGAATAAGCCTGATGATAGACAGTCTGGCCTCCCTATTCCGGGGTTATGCAAAGACCATAGGTATGGGGAAGGCCATAAAATGGATCACTTGCTTTTGCAGATTGCTATGGACATGCTAAACAAAGTGAATAGGCATCAAAGTAATTAGTAGCACCTGGCTCCTCTTTAAATACTAAGCACATTTAGAACAGTGGTTCTCAAATTTCAGGATCCTTCCAGAAATGCTTAGTGGGTTTGTTAAAGCTCAGACTGCTGGGCTCCAACCCGAGTATCTGATTCCTAGGTCTGGGGTAGAGCCTGACAGTATGCATTTCTAACAAGTTCCCAGATGCTGCTGGCCCAAGGACCACATGAGGAGAGCCACTGATTTAGAGAAATTTACACACCTGTTTGGCATTTAGGGAAATCATAACAGAAAATGTTTCTCTGGAGATGTGCTGGTAAGCCTCCCTTTATCAGATACAATGTGTTCCCTTTCTTCTAGGAAGCTCAGAACTATATTTTTAAGATTATATTAAAATATCAACTGAGGTTTGAGGAACATCTATATTCCTGATCCTCCACGGCTTCTCTTTTAATTGAAAAATGCTTCTGTTTCTTTTAAGTAGTAGACAGGGTAGAATAAATGGATGAACAAATGAATGAACGCTGGTTGCACTTTATTTCTGGGCTAGAAAAATAGGTCTTGGAAGCCAACAGCACTCACGAACTATAAGCCTTAAAATTTGACATGACCTTCATAAAACTCCAGCTGCCAAGTGACCATCCTGCGCTTCTGCTATTCCTCCTTGGAAAAGCTAGAGGAAAGGCCAATGAAAGAAGTTCAGAACGTCCACGTGGGCTTTGATTTGGAGCTGGTTCACGCTGCCAATCCCACACCTGGCTTGCAGGTATGAGGCAGAAGATGCATTAATGCATAGATGACAGTGGCAGAGCTCTGGCCCAGTGCTTAGCTTGTGAGCCACAGAGCCAGGTTCCCACTGTCTCTTATTACACTGGCTGCTGCAAGGTTCTATTCAAAACTAGCTTTTGAATTTTCCATTGAGACATTTTCTCTGGGTCTGCTCTCTAGTGCAGACAGCCACAACAAGAACAGCCTCAACAGGGACCCAAGCCCCTCAGTCAATCCCTAGGAACCAGTCACAGGTTTGGCAAGGGTCCTACCACCTGCCAGGGGCTTCATCAGCTTCTGTTCCCAGGTGAATGGCCCCTTCAACAATACCACTGTTCCTCTTGTTCACACAAAACACATGTGCACACAAATGCATATACACACACATACACACTGTTTCTAGGACTGCTTTACAAACTGCTAGGTATAAGGTTTTAGAATGTCATTTATAACAGGAGTCAATAACCGTATACACAAACTAACTTGGAAAATAAAAACACTGAATTCTGATATGTTTTCTCTAAACATATTTCTCAGTTTTGGCTAATTATTAACTTGCTGTCAGCTGAATTCAACCTGTAGTTTTCAAACTGTCCCTTATCAACTGATTTCAACCAGGGTTTTTCTTTATTTGGGGTGGGCTGAGTGTAGACTCAGGTAGAGCAGCCTGACAGGGAGTCTAAAGTGATTGGGGGTGTACTCCCTGAAGGCAGGAGGATCTTGGAAGGCTGAGCCATGTAGCCTTGAAGCAACCTGTGGATAACAATAGCTACCATTAGTCAGCACCTCCCATATGCCAGACATTTTATCTTGCATTTAACCCTCACCAACAACACTACAGGATGTCTATCATCCTCCCCAGTTACAGATTCTGAAGCCCAGAGGGACTAAATGAGTCAAGCCAGCAAATGACAGAACCAGATTCAACCCTTTCAGCTCCAGAAACAACCCTTCTGTTATACACTGCTGGTTTCCTTCTAGACTCATCATGAACTTCATTTTCTCATGTCCTATGACTCTCTAATCATGGTGCCACCAACTATATCAAATTCCAAAGCTATTTGGAAAGATAAAAAAAAAAAAGTAATAACAACAGATTAAATATATTTTGGCTTCTGAACTAATTCTTACTAAAATTAAAAGATGCATTCCTGTCCAGATAATGGCTATGTTTTGTTTTGTCCTTCTTAGCTAGGCTTCTCATCTTCTGGTGGCTAGAACTAATAAAGGAGTTTAAATGCACAAGCACATCCACATGAGGACACGCTTCCAAATTTGCCTGTCTAGCATCTACCCTCAATTTTATCCTTGCAGTTGAGCAAGGCTGGTCCCACCAATATGCCAGATGTTAACAGCCATCGAGATTTATTCAGAGACAGGTCCCTAATTCAAGTTGGCCTGATCCTCCTTCCCAGGGTTTTTTCCCAAGCAACTAAGAAGACACTCTATGTCTATAGAATGTAAACCTAGAGAAGAGCCTGCCTGAAGACCACACAGAAAAGAAGAGAGCAGAGACATGGGGAGACAGTCCTGATAACGTTGTCCAAGTCCTGAATCCACCATGCCTCACACCAACCACCCCTGGACTTTCCGGTTATGTGAGGTAACACAGTGCTATTTGGTCTTAAACCAAACTGAGTTGGGTTTTCTTTCACTTACAACTGTATGAGCTCTGATGAGGTGTTTATTTCTAAGCCCCAAGTCTTAGCAGATGGTACCTGCCAGGCTCTGGTCCCTGCTTCCCTCTGTGCTTTAGTTGGGGTCTTCCAGTTGCAAAGAATTCAAATAGATTTGAGTCAGTGGAGGAGCACTTATGTAAGGCTCTCTGTAGATTGCTGAGGAGGAGGAAAGGATGTGAACTCCAGGAACAAAGATTCTGGTTGAATCATTCTCTACCCACAGAAAAAGAGGAACTTCAGGAGTGAGTGGATTTCCATTTTGCCACTCTGCACTAAGAGGATTCAACTATTGTCAGGTATCTTCTCTTACTGTGGTTTGTCTGTTCCAGTTACCTCATTGCTTATTCTTTCAACCTGCCATTTCTCTGCCTTGAGTCCCTGCTCCCCATAATGTTGACTGTCCATGATCCCTCCTGACTCCCACTTTTCCTCAAGGCTCCTCTTCACACAGCCCTTAAACTTCAACTCTGGCCCCTCAAAGCCTGTTTCTCTGGACAGTTCCTAGTCCACGATCCTGAAAAAGAAACAAAATTGGATTGACCCAGCTCCTCTTTATCTGCAGGGCAACTTCATAGGTTGCTGACCAGCCTAGAAAGAAGCTGCCCTTTTGGGTCAGTAAGCACTTCTGATCCAATCAGCTTCAGACAGGGGTGGAATCTTTTGCTTTTACTTATAAGGAACCATGAGCAAGGCAAGTACCATGACTGACTTCTCTAGTGTACTCTCTTTTCCCCCAGCTCTGCCAATATGACTTTTCTTTCCACCTAGTATCTTTTCTTCCCTCTCCCTCTTCTGGTGAAAAAGTCATCTCAAAGGTCACCTCTTCCAGGGAGGCTGTGTTAGGTTCTCCCTACACAATGCTACCTCTATCATAGTTCCAATCATCTGCTAATGTCATTGTACAGATAACAGGATAATGATTTAACATTGTAACTGATGTCATTTTCTCTAAGATTACCTGATATCTCAAGGCTGTCCTCTCTTTGAGGAGCTAGACTTTGGGAACATAGGAAAACATAAAAAATGTATTCTTGGCTTTTGTGCTTCAAAAATCCATTTAGGGGACATAAATCTGGATTTCATATACTGAAAAAGAAAAACACAGCCCCTGACATTTGGGATCTGGCTTAATACTATCAGCCTGGCCTTGGTTTTGCTAGGAGCTGGCCTGGCACCCACAGATAGGTCTGAGTGTTCTCTTGTCAATCATAAGTTTCACAGAATGTCAGTATCAGACAAGGCCACTATGAAACTATAATGGATCAAGACAAAAACAAGACCAGTCCATAATCATGTCTGAACACAATCAAAATGCAAACCTGTCCAAGCCACAAAAATACCCAACATCCTCCTCCCCCAGCTAATATGAATGACTGCTGCTTCTTTACCAATTATAGCTTTAGCCTCTTTCTAATCTTCCTTGCTACTAGATAAAATGTATTAAGATACCCAACCATAGAATTACCCTACTTCCTGACAGCATCCAATCCAGAGCAAAACCTCATTTTCTTAAACCCTTTCAAAATCTCTTAACACAAGCCCAAATTCTATAATAAGTCCTTTCTAATACCCTCTTACAGACAACACCTTGATTCTTTATGGTATGTGCTCTCCCTCACTGCAACAAATAATAAGCCAAATTTGTTCAACTATAAGTGTGTTCCTGCTGGTCTTGGCTGGAGAGCATTGACATTCTAAGCTCTGAAGAAGTCAAGTCATAGTTTATGCCATAAATTAAAAGATTTGAGGGGCACCTGGGTGGCTCAGTCGGTTAAGCGTCCAACTTCAGCTCAGGTCATGATCTCACAGTTTATGGGTTCGAGCCCCGCGTCAGGCTCTGTGCTGACAGCTCAGAGCCTGGAGCCTGCTTTGGATTCTGTGTCTCCCTCTCTCTCTGCCACTCTGCCGCGCGCTCTCTCTCTCTCTCTCTCTCTCTCTCTCTCTCTCTCAAATATAAATAAACATTAAAAAGTTAAAAAAAAAGATTTGAAAAAATGTGTGATCAAAAACATTTAAAAACAGTTTTTTACCAATCCCCACTCATAGGAAAATGCATAATATTCTATAATCTGGGGAGCTGAGGCAAAGGGGAGAGAAGATCAAAGGGAAACACACTGGCATTATGCTACTGAAAAATAAGTATACTCTGTGGGAATATTGGGACATCAAAAATCAGTATTGCAATCACTAAGTAGAAAAGAAGAAATAAATGTAGACCCTGGTGGGCCTCTGAGAGGGATACCCATGCCATTTATTCTCCCACCTCTTCCCACCTATCCCTAACAACCCAGACACACACCAAGCCAAGTCTTTTGGAGGGAGTGTGCATAACAGAATTGCCAAATAGACCTGGAGATCCAAGAATAAGGCGGATCTGTGCTCAGTTCCCAGGTAAAGTCCAGTAATTAGCAAAAATAATGGAATTTCCTGAAGCCCAGCATCATGGCTCTCTGAACCCAGCCATTTAGAGATTTTTATGTAGATTTCATTACATAGGTGATTGATAAAATTATTGACCATTAGTGATTGAACTCAATCTCCAGCCCAGAGGTCTGAGTATAGCAGTGGACCTGAAAGTTCCAAGCTTCCATGAGTTCAAGCCCCATGTCAGGTTCTATGCTGACAGCTCAGAGCCTAGAGCCTGCTTCAGATTCTGTGTCTCCCTCTCTCTGTCTCTCTCAGCCCCTCCCCCTCCCCTCAAAAATAAATAAAAACATTAAAAAAAAAAAAAAAGAAAGAAAGTCCCAAGCTTCTAACCAAGGTTTGGTCTTTCTGGTGACCAGCCCCCATCCTAAAACTATCTAAAAGCCTGCCAACAGTTGCTTCATTAGCCCAAACTCAGTTACAGTTGAAAAGGACTTGTTATGATTAACAAAAGATGCTCCTATCACTTTCATCTTTCAGGAAGTTCCAAGGAGCTCTATGCCAAGAACCAGAGACAAAGACCAAATATACATTTCTTATTATACTACATCAGCACAGTGCATGGAACAGCCAACTGTCTGGGTACAACCAAGACTATTGTGGGAGCAGCTAAGACCCAGATCTAAAAAGCCTTGTGATTAGGATTAAAAAATACAGCTATCATCTAAATGAGCCAGCCCTTATGGACCAGATGGAAATGAGATGAGATGGTCAGCAGTTGCAGGGTGGAAGATGGTACTGAGTTCTCCCCAGCCTAGGCACTCTGATGCCCATCCCCCTCCCCCGCCCCCAGAATTCAATTCAACCTCGTGGAAAGAGACTGGGCAGGAAATCCTGAAGTGACTAAGATTACTTACATTAACCAAAATAAAGTGTCCGTTTGTTGTTAGAATAAAAGTTTAAAATAGAAATTAAGTTCTGTTCTGGAAAAATTAAAACAGTTTCATTTTTGGGCACCTGAGTTTTTTTAATGACATCATCCCACTACTTTTTATCACTGCTCTAGTCTGCAGGTATTTTGAGTCATGTCCACAATACGTGTCTTTCTCCCTCACTAAACTCTAAGTCCTTGGAACATTAGAACCCTATATTATTTGTATTGATTCACCAGTGTCTATCACAATGCAGGCTTTGAATTTGCCCTGGATCAGCCATTAACCATCTATATATCCTTAGGAAAACTGTTTAATTGCTTTGACATCCCATTTCCTTACCTTAAACTTAGGGAATCTATGGCAAAAATAAAGCACATGTTTTCACCAATTATAGCAAAGACTAGTATTACATTGGTAATAAGTATGAATTATAGAATATTTTAAGAAAATGTGTTTTTCTATTTTATAGCTATATACTAATCAGAACTGGGTTAACTAGATTCAACTACTCCTTTAATCCAAGGGATTCAGAGTAGTCCTTAGGGAACCTAATTTAATGACTAGATAAGGCAAATTTGTAATTAGCGTATCAACTGCTTATATGGAATTAAGTCTTTCCAAAGTGCTTGAAGGTACTTGAAACAGTTTATCTTAAGTAGACCAACTGTTCCCAAACCTGGCTCATCATCAGAATCATATATGGAACTTTTTAATCACAGATATCCCTGGGCCCACCATGGAGATTTTGATTCTGTGGGTCCTGGTGGGCTCTGGAACCTACGTGTTTAAAAAGTTTCCCAAGAAATTCCAGTGATCAGTCAGGTATGAGAATCACTACCTTAAAAAAAAACTCACTAGAAGATGGAAACTCCAGCCATATTTGAATTATTATAGATTCCAAATTAATTTCTCTTTTTTTATTTTATATTAGAACATGTTTCTTTTTTCCTTTTTTAATTTTTTTTTCAATGTTTTATTTATTTTTGGGACAGAGAGAGACAGAGCATGAACGGGCGAGGGGCAGAGAGAGAGGGAGACACAGAATCGGAAACAGGCTCCAGGCTCTGAGCCATCAGCCCAGAGCCCGACGCAGGGCTCGAACTCACAGACCGCGAGATCGTGACCTGGCTGAAGTCGGACGCTTAACCGACTGCGCCACCCAGGCACCCCTCCTTTTTCCTTTTTTAAATTAGTACACTACTAGTGAATGCTATACCTGGGAGTTGTTTCAAAATAAGCTGGAAAGTTAAGAAATGGGCTGGAGAAGTAGGGTAAAATGAAACAAGATTGGCCATGAGTTGATAATTATTGAAACTGGGGCACAGTACAAGTATTCTATTTTGTTTTTATTCTCTCTACTTTTGTATGGTTTGGGAACATTCCATGACAAGTTTTTACAAATAAAACTGAGGTATGTGAATACGTAAAGCCTCCTGTTTCTCCCTTCTCATAATCTCATTCCACAGTAATAACTATTATAAGTTACTGTGTATCCTTCCAGATATTTTTCAGTGCATTCTATAAGAATCTCCATTTTTTTATTCCACTTAATGTGTCAACCTTATGCCAAATCCCATAATGAAACTGGTTTAGGAGATGTGGGAAATTTTTCACAGAGAAATCACTGCAATCCCCACACCAACCTTCCTCCTGTTTCCCTCACTCCCACCATTTCCTGCTTCTCCCACAGCAAACAAGGAAGCCCCTTAAATCCCAATCCATCTGCCTGAGAGCGATTACTGCATTTTTTACACAGCGCACAGGACCATGTCTCCTCTGATTCTCCCCTCCTTGGGACCTATAAGATGGATGGATGGATGGATGGATGGATGGATGGATGGATGGATAGACAGACAGACAGACAGACAAATAGGTAGATAGAAGAGACAGGAAGGGATGGAGGGAACAAGAGAGAGAGAGAATGTTTCCAAAAACTTGGGTCATCACCCGAATTTCTCCTTTATAATCCAGATAGATCTGGCTCCATGTATTCACAGGCAGAGAAACATACAATTCTACGTGCACATCCTAGCATGAGTGCACACACACACAAACACACATATAAATCTCTTTTGACCCTATCATGTACATACTTTGAAAAGTTTGTTAGAAGAACCAGCCTGGTAATAATTCACTGCACCTCATGTATAATAAGCAGAAATGCACCGGCCTTTATGATGAATTGCCAGGGTAACACAGGGACATCTTGTTTGCATTTCAATGCACCAAGTGTCAGATTCTTATTTCATTACTCGCCGGCACATTAGTGGACGGTTTTTAATTTCTTTTTTTTTCCCCCTTTAGCAAAGCTCTGTGGAGACCTCTCGCTTTTGCCACTTGCATCAGGAGCAAGGTTGCATTATTTTTAAATGCTATAGTGTCTGGGTCTCACTTGAAATGTTGCTGAATTAACAAAATAAATGATAGCATACTACCAGCAGTTCTATCTGGCTTTTTTTTTTTTTAACACAAAATTTCTCTTGCTTTTATTGAATTCATTCTATAAAAAGGGGTTGGAGGATTTGTGGCATCTTCTTCATATTTTAAACTGGAAGGTGTTGTTTTTAGTTATGTTTTTTTTTTTTCTTTTACTTAGGTTCACACTGTTCCTTATGTGAAACAATCTGAGAAGCTACAAGAAGCTATTCTCAGGGGAAATGTGGTTCTGAATTACCTTGCAATCTGCTGGGAGCTGCTGGATGCTCAGACCCACCATGAAGTCCCCTGACCTGCCCCATATTCAAAGGCAGCAGACTAAATGTAGATGCCATATAGACTGAGAGTAGATTTGTTTTTAAAAATTCTCTCAAAATGTGAAGTGAATGTTTTCCTAATATTTTCCAATATACATAATGAGATTTAATGGAATGTTCTTTAGAGCAGTGATTCTCAAATTTTAGTGGGCATCAAAATCACCTGGAGGGTTTGTTAAAGTACAGATGGTTGGATACCACCTCCAGAGTTTCTGATTCAATAGGTCTGGGAAAATACCTGAGAATTTGCATTTCTAACAAGATCCCAGTAGCTGATGCTACTGATTAGGAAATATACTTTGAGAGCCACTCTAGGGCTATAAGCCCAACTCTATCATTTACCTCCTAAGTGGTCTTAGGAAAGTTACTTGACCTCTCTGAGATTTAAGAGTCCTCACCTCAAGAAGCAAGAAAAGTCTCAAATACACAACCTAACCTTACACCTAATAGCTAGAAAATGAACAGCAAATAAAGCCTAAAGCCAACAGAAAGTGGTAAATAATAAAGATTAGAGCAGAAATAAACAATATAGAAACATAAGCCGAACAGATCAATGAAACTAAGAGCTGGTTCTTTGAAAGAATTAATAAAATTGATAAACCCTAGCCAGACTTCTCAAAAAGAGAAAGGATCCAAATAAATAAAATCATTAATGAAAGAGAAGAGATCACAACCAACACCACAGAAATAAAACAGTTATAAAAGAATATTATGAAAAATTATATGCCAACAAACTGGCCAATATGGAAGAAATGGACAAATTCCCAGAAACACAAACTACCAAAACTGAAACAGGAGAAGAAAATTTGAACAGATCCATAACCAGAAAAGAAATTGAATCAGTAATCAAAAATCTCCCAACAAAAAAAAGTCCAGGGTCAGATGGTTTCCCAGGAGAATTATACAACATGTTAAAAGAGTTAATACCTAGTTTTCTCAAAGTTTTCTGAAAAATAGAAATGGAAGGAAAACTTCCAAACTCATTCCATGAGGCCAGCATTACGTTGATTCAAAACTTGACAAAGACCCTACTAAAAAGGAGAATTGCAGGCCAATATCCCTGACTAACATGGATGTAAAAATTCTCAACAAGATACTAGCAAATCAAATCCAACAGTACACTAAAAGAATTATTCATCACAATCAAATGGGTTTTACTGCTGAGCTGCAGGGGTGGTTCAATATTCACATATCAATCAATGTGATACACCACACTAATAAAAGAAAGGATAAGAACCATATGATCCTCTCAATAGATGCAAAAAAGAAGTATTTGAGAAAATACAGCATCCTTTCTTGATAAGAACCCTCAACTAAGTAGGGATAGCTGGAACATACCCCAACATCATAAAGGCCATATACAAAAGACCACAGATAATATCATCCTCAATGGAGAAAAATTGAGAGCTTTTCCTCTATGGTCAGGAAAAAGATAGGGATATCCATTCTCACCATTATAGTACTAGAAGTCTTAGCCTCAGCAATCAGACAACAAAAAGAAATTAAAAAGCATCCAAGTCAGCAAGGAAGAAGTCAAACTTTCACTATTTGCAGATGACATGGTACTCTATATAGAAAACCCAAAAGACTCCACTAAAAAATTGCTGGAACTAATACATGAATTCAGCAAAGCTGCAGGATATAAAATCAACATACAGAAATCCATTGCATTTCTATACATCAATAATGAAGCAGCAGAAAAAGAAATCAAGGAATCAATCCCATTTGCAATTGCACCAAAAGCAATAAGATACCTAAGAATAAGCCTAACCAAAGTGATAAGATGTGTACTCTGAAAACTGTAGAACAGTTATGAAAGAAATTGAAGAGGACACAAAGAAATGGAAAAACATTCCATGCTCATGGATTGGAAAAACAAATATTGTTAAAATGTCTATACTACCCAAAGCGATAGACACATTTAATGTAATCCCTATCAGTATACCATCATTTTTCACAGAGATAGAACAAACAATACTAAAATTTGTGTGAAACCACAAAGACTCGAAATAGCCAAAGTAATCCTGAGAAAGCAAAGCTGGAGACATCACGATTCCAGACTTCAAGTTATATTACAAAATGGAAGTCATAAAAACAGTATGGTACTGGCCCAAAAGCAGGTACGTACAGATCAATGGAACAGAATAGAAAACTCAGAAATGTACATACAACTATATGGTCAACTAACCTTCAACAAAGCAGGAAAGCATATCTAATGGAAAAAAAGAATCTGTTCAACAAATGGTGTTAGGAAAACTGGACAGCAACATACAGAAGAATGAACCTGGATCACTTTCTTATACCATAGACAAAAATAAATTCAAAATGGATGAAAGATCTAAATGTGAGACAGAAAACCATCAAAATCCTAGAGGAGAACACAGTAGCAATCTCTTTGACCTCAGCCACAGCAACTCCTTACTAGACACGCCTCCAGAGGTAAGGGAATCAAAAGCAAACATGAACTACTGGGATTTCATCCAGATAAAAAGCTTCTGCATAAAAAAGTAACCAATCAACAAAACTAAAAGGCAACTTATGGAATGGGAGAAGATATTCACAAATGACATATCTGATAAAGGGTTAGTATCCAAAATCTATAAAGAACTTATCAAACTAACACTCAAAAACAAATAATCCAGTTAAGAAATGGGCAAAAGACAGGAATAAACATTTTTCCAAAGAAGACATACAGATGGCTAACAGGTACATGAAAAGATGCTCAATGTCACTCTTCGTTAGGGAAATACAAATCAAAACTGCCACCTCATGCCTGTTAAAATGACTAAAATTAACAACACAAGAAACTACAGGTGTTGGAGAGGATACAAAGAAACGGGAACACTCTTACATTGTTGGTGGGAATGCAAACTGGTGCGGCCACTCTGGAAAACAGTATGGAGCTTCCTCAAAAAGTTAAAAATTAGAACTACCTTATGACTCAGCAATTGCACTACTAGGTATTTACTAAGGAATACAAAAATACAGATTCAAAGGGGTACACACACCCTCATGTTTATAGCAACATTATCAACAATAGCCAAATTATGGAAAGAGACCAAATGTCCATCAACTGATGAATGGATAAAGAAGATATGGTGAAGAGACTCTTAAAAACTGAGAACAAACTGAGGGTTTATGGGGGGTGGGAGGGAGGGGAGGGTGGGTGATGGGTATTGAAGAGGACATTTTTTGGGATGAGCACTGGGTGTTGTATGGAAACCAATTTGACAATAAATTTCACAAAAAGAAAGAAAGAAAGAAAGAAAGAAAGAAAGAAAGAAAGAAAGAAAGAAAGAAAGGAAGGAAGAAAGAAAGAAAAAGAAAGAAGATATGGTGTATATATATACAATATATTGTATATTATATTGGAATATTACTCAGCCATCACAAAGAATGAAATCTTGCCATTTACAATGACGTGGATGGAGCGACAGTGTATAATGCTAAGTGAAATAAGCCAGAGAAAGAGAAATACCATATGATTTCACTCATATGTGGAATTTAAAAAGCAAAACAGATTAACATCCGGGAAGGGGTAAAAAGAGAGGGGAATAAACCGTAAGAGACTCTTAATGAGAAAAAAAAGAGAGAGAGGCTCTTAACAATAGAGAACACACTGAGGGTTGATGGAAGGAGGGGGGATGGGCTAAACAGGTGATGTGTATTAAGGAGAGCACTTGTTATGATGAGCACAGGGTGTTATATGTAAATGATGAATCACTAAATTCTACTCCTGAAACCAATATTACACTATGTTAACTAACTAAAATTTAAATAAAATTTTGGAAAAAAAGAAAACTGTAATCATAAAAATATATACATTTAAGAGTCCTCATCAATATAACAAAGATGGTAATGGCACTCTCCTCTAAAACAATTATTAGAGAAAATGAACAAATAAATATAAAGCACCAAGAACAATGCCAGGCACATAGTAAGTGTTCAACAAACATTAATCTTCTCCCTCCCTCTTCTTCCTCTCATGGCAGGGAGATAAGAGGCCCTATAATACATTTCTCCACACAGTGCAGAAGTCCCTCCTCCGGCCTGCCTGAGTAATTACTCAGCTCCTGTCTGGTCGCCTCCAGATGTGGGGACCTCCCTACTTCAGAGAAATCCACCGCTTTGTGGTCAGCTCTCATCGGTATAAAGTTATGCTGACTTGAAACCTTGCTCCCTGAAATTACATGCTACTGTCCTCCTCAGTTACAAAGAATAAACATTGCCTATAATTTTAAAATGTTTAATTCAGGACATCATATGGGCTTATCAACACAGTGGACTTCCAACAGGAATAGATCTTAAACTACTTGGTACACTTTGTTGTGCTTATTAGTGACTTCAGTCACGAATTCATTCATTTATTTGTTCTCTTAGTAGGCAAAGTATGTGAGGAGAGCTCTGCTAAAGACAAGCTTGGCAAAATGGACAGAAGCTGGACTGTGCAACTCAGGTAGGCCAGACTAAGAGGTCTAAGCTTTATTCTTGGGTAGCAGGAGGCCTTTGACTAGTTTTGTTTTTTTTTTTTTTTAACGTTTATTTATTTTTGAGACAGAGAGAGACAGAGCATGAACAGGGGAGGGGCAGAGAGAGAGGGAGACACAGAATCTGAAACAGGCTCCAGGCTCTGAGCAGTCAGCACAGAGCCCGACGCGGGGCTTGAACTCATGGACCGCGAGATCGTGACCTGAGCCGAAGTCGGACGCTTAACCGACTGAGCTACCCAGGCGCCCCTGACTAGTTTTAAACCAGGGAGCGAAATGGTCAGGTTTGTATTTCATAAGATCACACTGTCAAGAGTTTGAAGAACACATTGCATGTGGCGAACTGGAGCCAAGGAAACTAATTAGAAGGTTATAGAGAAGAATGAACAGGAGAGATGTTGAAATGACAGAAAGAATAGGATGTGGTCATTAGTTGTATGTGAGGGATAAAGGAAAGGGGGCGTCTAGGATGAGGTCTAAGGCCCTGGTGGCTGAACAAAGGGTTGGCATTTACTGATAAAGGTAATATGTAAAGAGGACCAGGTTTTCTAGGAAATAATCAGTCCAAATTGGGACATGTTAAACTTGAAACACTTCTAGAACATCCTGTAGGCAGCTGAATACATAGGTCTGAAATCTCAGGAGTACAATACAAATTATAGATGTTGATGTGGGAGTCAAGGACTTATATATTATAGCTATTATAGGTATAATTATAGAATTCTAAATATAGGATAATAATTGCATAATTATAGGAATGAATAAATACACTCAAGGTGAGACAGCAAAGAGGACCAGGAAACAACTTTGAGGAACAGCAACATCAGAAAGGCAGAGGAACCAAAAGGAATCCACCAGATGGAAGAAGACAGAGGAGAGAACAATAACACAGAAGCCAAAGAAGAAAACCTAGAAGAGGGGTGGTCAACAGTATCTGGTGCCACAGTGAGGACTTTAGGTAAATACTAAAAGAGGCCCACTGGATGTGGCAACCCACAGAGGATCTTGGTGAGCAAGTGTTTGTGGAATAAATGTGGTGAAAACTACATAGTTGAGCTCATGTGAAGAAAAGAGGGAATGAGAAACTGGAGACAAAGTATATTACTTCAAAGAGCTTGGAAGCAATAGAGAGACACAAAGATAGAATGGGTCAAGGAAGAATATTTTTAATATCAGAGAAAAATGAGCTTAATTTACTGTAAAGTAGAAAACAGCAGCTGTATCCAATACTGCTCATGAGTTTATATACGTGTTTATGGCTGAACCTTTGTTTTTTTATTTATTTATTTTGAGAGAGAGAGAGCATGAGCAGGGGAGGGGTAGAGAGAGAGGTCTGAGCTGGCTTAGCGCTGCCCAGTGATAGGGGCTCCATCTCATGAACCATGAGAGCATGCCCTGAGCTGAAATCAAGAGTCAGGCGCTTAACCAACTGAGCCACCCAAGTGCCCCAATAGTAGAGAACAAGGATGCATGCCTCATCCGAGATTTGAACCTGGGACCTCTCGTACCCAAAGCAAGATTCACACCCTTAGACCAACAAGTCTTGCATGCTATGGCTGAACCTTTGTGACTGAGAGACATCAGTCTCAGCAAAGTCAATAATAATAAGATGATTTACAGCAATGGAGGACTGAGCTTTGACTTGATGCCCAGACTATGCTGACTTGTAAGAAAACAAAAACTGTTAATTTCCATGCTACTGCCTCTACACGCAGGGTTTCCAGAGTTTGTGTCTCTAGAAAATGTAGCCATGCTTCCTCAGAAACACTAACACTCAAGCCTGGGGAAGGAAGCAAGAAGATGACTCCCACATTAGGTGATAGGCACCTGTCCCATCACTTTGCCACAAGCCATGCCATGAAGGTAAAAGCCAGCTCTGGAGAGCAGGTTCTCTGCCAAGTACTCACCCATGACCCTCTTCACATTTATTCTCTTGATCTATCTCCCACTCTCCCCCACCAGCTGTCTTTCTCTCTGGCCCCAGTAAGTGTCTCTTACCCTCCTCATTTTTGTTGACCCATTCAGACCCCATTTTTAGTTCACCCTCCCATTCCTACCTTTACTGTACCCCCAGTTTTTAAAACATTCTTAAGTTCAGCAACCAAACCAATTCCAGGTAAAGGACAAACTCGTGGCCTGTTACCTCCACAGAGCACATCACCAGCCAGACCAGACACAGCCCCTAGGAGGAGAGGAGATAATAGAGCTTAAGGGTATCTATTACCCTAACTACACCTCTACCCTTATATCCCCTACAGCGCAGCACAATGTCTTATACATATGGGTCCTTGGTAATTATTTATTAAATTGAAATGTACCTAGTGGTCCTCTCCTTTACTGTATTTTCTTCCAATTTCCCAGGATAGAAGTGATTCACACTGTCCTAGGATTCTCAGTGCACCCATCTCATGAATAAGGGCCAAAACTAGACCTCTAGTGGAGCAGACGTCCTGTGGCATGCTTTGCTCACCACTCTCCAACAGATGAATTCTCATGTAGGTGCCTGAGGTCACAAAACTAGCATATGGCAGAACAAGAATTTGAGCCTGGCTCATCTGGTCCCAAAACCTGTTCTCGTTAAGACTGTGCTATCTTCATTCATCTACATGATGTGGTATATGGAGGGTAATATCCTGCCCCCAAATGTCTCCCATACTCAGCAGGCATTATGCCCTCTCCCTGAAGAAGCTTTCAGGACTATAGTCATCAAGAGACCCCACCGATCCACCTAGGCCTGGGACTAGGGTGAGATGACAGGTTGACTCTGCATGTGCATGACCCTCCTAAAATTATGTACCACAGAACTCTCAGTCACCTCACCGTGGTGCTGGTCCTAGATTCTCTTCAAGGATCTCCTTTTGCTATATTTAAAAAACACTATTTGAAGATACATAAAATTATCTCATTGGAGTGACATCACCCATATGACTAAGACATCCCTCATTTGTGTCCTCCCCCCACCTCAACAACAATTTGGCATCCATCCACAGACAGAAGTGTCTTTGTAGGAGCTGTCAGATCCAGCACCACTTGCCAAGGAACCAGGAGGACACACCCACCCAGGCATCAGATAATAGGCACAGAGACCTCCTTCCTGGCTGTGTACCCTGCAGTGACCCCAAACCAGTTCCAGTCCCTCTCAGCTATGGTGTGGAAGCCCCTGGAAAACAGTCTTAGACAATTACCCAGGGAAGAAAAAGCCTTTGTGGAAATCCAGGTTTCCAGTGAAGATGTTCCAGCATACCATTGGAAAGAGGGAAATACCAGTGTGAATGCATTAGAAAGGGTAAGAGGAACAGTTTGTTTTACCTGCATCATCCTTTCCCCAAGACGGCACAGCTCAAGGCCAAGAGACATCTTGGCCTGTGATTTCTCTTGTGGGGAGAAATCAGAGCATGTGAGTGAACACCTGGCTTCCCTAGCTGTGCAGGGTGCTGGCAAGGAGGTCCATTCCTCTCTCACTCCATCCAGAGACTTGAGTCATAAGCTTCATAAGTAGGGTGCAGGAAGACAGTGGGAAAGCAGCAGTTGGGAATCTTGGAGAGCATTAAAGGGATGTGATCCTATTAACAATGTCAAGGACTCCATCAAACCTATCCATAATTGCTGGAACACCTGGCCCACACGTCCTCACAACTGACACATGAGCATCCTCAGTGTTCCACGCACCTCATCCACACACACATACACCCACCCAGTGGCCAGCTCTCAAGGCATACTACCAATGGCAGTGAGAGCAAGTTTTGGCAGGTGCCTAGTGAGCAGACACAGAAAGTCAGCCCAAATCTACAGGCCAAGGAGACTCCATAAACTTGAGCCTTAGTACCACCTTCGGGAAAACAAAGGGGAAGCTGTCAGCATTTGATCTCCTCCCTTGTGGCCAGACAGAAGGCATATAAGGTTAAGAAATCTGCCACAAGAGGGAGCAAGAAGTGTGGAGTAGGTATATCCATAAAAGATCTGAGAAAGCCTCAGAAACCCTAGTAGGACTAATAAAAGGTATGCCTCTCCTGAAGTCAGTTAGTAAAGACAGAAGGTGGTGACTGTTATCTCAAATGCAAAGACAGCAACTCAAGACTTCAAGGAACATGAAAAATCAATAAAACATGACACCACAATAACCTTCTAGTAATCAACCCCAAAGACATGGGCATCTGCAATTTGTCTAATAAAGAATCCAAAATAGTTGTTTTAAGGAAACTCAATAAGCTAGTAAAGAACACAGAAAGACAATTCTATGAGACCAGGGGGGAAAGCACTCAATGAGGAAAGAATAGTCTCTTCCATAAGTGGAGTTGGGGGAACTGGACAATCACAGGCAGAAGAATAAAACTGAAACCCTATCATACACCTCTCACAAAAATTAACTCAAAATCGATTAAAGATTTAAACATAAGATCTGAAACAATAAAACTCCTAGAAAGAAACATAAGGAAAAATCTTCTTCACATTGGTCTTAGCAACAATTTTTTTGGATATGACACCAAAAACACAAGCAACAAAAGCAAAAGCAAAGTAAACAAGTGGAACTACATCAGACTGAAAACTTCTGCACAGCAAAGGAAACAGCTAACAAAATGAAAAGGAAAACCTAAAATATATTTGCAAATCATGTATCTTATAAGGGGTTAATATAAAAAATGCAGAAAGAACTAATATAACTCAATAGCAATAATAATTATAATCCAATGTAAAAATGAGTAGAGGATCTGAAGAGACCTTTTCCCAGGAAGACATACAACTGGCCAACAGGAATTTGAAAAGATGCTCGGCATCACTAATCATCAGTTAACAGAAATCAAAACCATAATGAAATACCAACTCGTGCCTGTTACAATGGCTGTCAAGACAAGACACACAAGAAACAACAAGTGCTGCCAAGGATGTGGAGAAAAGGGAGTTTTTGCGCATTGCTGGGGGGATTATAAATTGGTACAGCCACTATGGAAATAGCAGTAAGATTCCCTTAAAAATTAAAAACAGAGCTACCATACAATCCAGAAATACCACTTCTGGGTATATACCCAAAAGAAATGACATCAATATCATAAGGAGATATCTGCACTCCCATGTTAACTGCAGCATTATCACAATAGCCAAGATATGGAAATAATCTAAGTGCTCATTTACAGAAAAATGGATATAGATATAGATATATAGAATAGACATATAGAGATAGAGATATATAGAGATAGATATATAGATATAGATGATAGATATAGATATAGATATAGATATAGATATAGATATAGATATAGATATAGATATATAGAGAGAAAGACAATTCTATGAGACAATATATAGATAGAGAGGGAGAGATTCGGCCATGAGAAAGAAAGAAATCTTGCCATTTGCTACAACAGGGATGGACCTTAGTGGCATTATGCTAAGTGAAAAAAATCAGAAACAGAATGATAAAAACTGTATGTTCTCACATGCGGAATCTAAAAAAGTCAAATTCATTGAAACAGAATAGAACGGTGGTTTCCAGGGGCTGGGGATGAGAGAAAATTAAGGGATATTGGTCAAAGGGTATAAATTCCCAGTTGTAAGATGAATAAGCTCTGGGGGTCTAGTGAACAGCATGATGGCTATAGTTACCAGGACCATATTATATACTGAAAGTGGCTATGAAGCTAATCTTAAATATTCTCACCATAAAAAAAAAAGAAATGGTAATCATGTAAGGTGATGGAGGTGTTAACTAATCCTAATGTGTTAATCATTTCACAATATATAAGTTTATCACATCATCATGTATATCTTACACAATGTTGTATATCAACTATACCTCATTAAAGAGAGAAAAAATTCTCTCATTCCTATAAATTTATTTCTACTTTTTATCAGTCTTGTTTATGTGCACAGTAGCCCCAAGATAAGTAGCAAAAGATATTCAGCATATTGCTTGAGCCAAGGTGCTGTCAAAGAAGTCAAACCTTACAAAGCTATTTGCTATGGCCGATCCTATAATAAGGAATGAAAGTAAGAGAATATCAAGTGTCCAAAATGGGATAATTTTTTTCACTTTCCTTTACCATACCATTTAGTTTGCAGGGATTTTTTTTAATAGTAAGCATGTGCTATATTTATAATGATAATATATAGTCAGGACTCTTTTTTAATAAATCTTTATTTGCAATGGAAGAGTCTTGCCAAGTAATCCACAATTTTTTTTTAATGCTTATTTATTTTTGAGAGAGAGAGAAACAGCACGAGCGGGGGAGGGGCAGAGAAAGAGGGAGACACAGAATCCCAAGCAGACTCCAGGCTCTGAGCTGTCAGCACAGAGCCCGACACAGGGCTCGAACTCATGAACCGTGAGATCATGACCTGAGCTGAAGTCGGACACTTAACTGATTGAGCCACCAGGCGCCCCTCCACAATTCTTTTTGAGCTAATTTCTACATTGTAACTGACCTGGGGGACTGACTCTGTGGCAAGCCTGAAGACATGGGCCATAGCATCACAGAGGGAAGAACTTCTGTGGACTTCCTGGGATTCAACTTGGATTCTTTGTATACAGTGCCCTTCCCCAGCACACACAGGGCCAATTCTCATGGCTTTAAATAAATTTTCAACTTGCCAACCATTCCTAAATTTGTCTCTGCAACCCAGACCTCATCTCAGAGCTCTAAATTCTGTATATACAACTGCTTATCTAACATTTTCATATATATATCTATATATCTATATATCTATATAGATATATATCTATATCTATATATCTATATATCTATATATCTATATATCTATATATATAGATAGATATAGATATATATATAGTAGGCATCTCAAAATTAATATATGCATTACTCAACTCTTGAATTTCCTCACAAAACTGCTCCTCTCTTGATGACTTCCATTGTTATGGGCTGAATTGTTCACCTCCCCAGTCAGGTTCTTACGCTGAAGTCCTAACACTCAGTACCTCCAAATGTGACCATATTTGCAGATAGTATCTTTAAAGAGATAATTAAGTTAAAGTGAGGTTATTAGTGTGGGCCCTAATCCAAAATGACTGGTGTCCTCGTAAGAAGAGAAAATGTGGACACCAACACTTACAAAGGAAAGATGACGTGAAGACACGGGGAGCACAAGGCCATCTACAAAACAAGAACCCTGGAACAGATTCTGCCCTCAGAAGGAACCACCCCTGCCAGCACCTGGATCTTGGACATCCAGACTCTAGAACTGTGACAAAATAAACTTCTGTTGTTTAAACCATCCAGTCTTTGGAACTTTGTGACAGCAGCCCTAACAAACTAATACACTAAGTAAGCAGTTGGTACCACCAACCTCTAATAGCTAAAAGCCAGAAACTAGAGTCAGTCCTGAGATGCCTTCTTGCTCAGCCCCATATCCAATCTCTAACCAAGTCCTGTTGTGTCAACCTACAGAATACATCTCAATCTGTCTACTGATCTCTACCGCCATTGCCACCACTGGCCCAAACCACCATATCTATTGACAGGAACCATATCAGCAGTTTGATGACCAAGCATGGTTCTTGTCAGTCACCTCTAGAATAGTAGGAATGGACTTCTGAGGGGAAACCTATAATTTCCTAAAGATAACTTAACAGTATAGGGGTGGTTAGGGCCAGATGTTAAGGAGGCAGGTGTCACAACTCTTGATGGGTCCTGTGCCAGCAGCTGAGTGGGCCTCTAGCTTCTGACCAATTCTGACATATTTAGGCTTATTCTGACCCTCAACACCTGCCCCATTATTTGAGCTTGACCTCACTGTGCAGACTTCAGATCCAGAGCCCTCAAGGCTTGCACACCCATGGATTCTTCCTTGCCCATCTACCTACCTGTCTGTCTTCTGGTTGTCTTCGTTCTGCTCAGACCCTCAGCATGTGAAGGTAGCCAGCACTGCTGCCAGCCCTTCAGTTCTGCCTCCACCACCAGCTCCTTCCCAGAGTTTCTGGGCCTGGGCTTCAGCCCTTCGGTTGCTCCTCGGGCTCAGCACTTCCACCTATGCAAGGCATGCCCTTTTATTGATGGTTTCCCAACACCTATTGAAAGGTCAATCCCCTCCTCTGCAACATGGTACACAACCACCTGGGCCCTGCTTACCTCGCCAGCCCTGTCTCATATATCCCCCCTCTCCAGTAGGCCACTCATTTCACACTTCCATGTTTTGTTCATGCTGTCCCCCCTGCTTCAAATGCTTGTCCTTCACTTTTACCCCTGGCTTCTCCAATTTGTTCCTTGAGATGCAGATCAGATGACCACCTCCCTCCATATTCCATCCCTCACCCTTCTATACCAGTTCTAGATGCTCCCTCCTCCTGCTCCTGCATTTCCTCTTCTCTCTGACTTTACCCATTATATATTAGGTATTTGTTTATTTTTTTCACCTTCATCACTCTACTGTGAGTTCTTTGAGGGCACAGACCACCTCTTACTGACCATTGTATCCCCAGGCCTAGCATAAACTGCTCACACACAGTAGGTGTCAAATAAGTGTTGGTTGAGCCAAAATAGCCTGCTTCAGAGACCAGTGAACCCTGTGTCCCAGGCGCCAGCCCACAACAGGGTGACACGTTTCACCCTCTCCACAGCAGGGTATCTGGCTGCTGCCTTTCCTGGACCAAGTCACATGATAGCTGCTACAAATGAAGTACACAGGTAATGTAGCCTAGACAGCTTTTTAAAGTTTCTCAAGGAAAAGAAAATTGTGAAATGCCCCACTGGGGCCAGGAAGCAATCTCTCCTAGTCCAGACTTGCGCCCAAAGCCAGCTGCTTGGGCAGGGAGATAACAGGGCCCCATGCTGAGCTGCCACCAGCAGACTCAGAAAAGTAACAAATTGACAACATTCAGGAAGAAGATTCCTCATTTCCAATAGTATCATCTATACCCTGTGGCATAAAGCACCTCCTGCCTTATTAACGTCTTTTACATTTTTTAGTGCTGAATCCAAGGTGAAAGGGAGGAGGGGGAGAAGGTACGTCTGTACCAGAGTCCTTTAGGAACCAGGAAAATGCCGTGGCAGAGATGAATTGTAGACCCAGAAATAGCATTTTTTGGATGAAATGTATAATGTTCACTCTTTTCAAAAAAAATGTTTAATACAGCCCAAATGACATCATATCAGGTCAGACAGAGCACAAGGAAGGAAGAAAAATACTAAGCATGAGAAGGATTTAATATAGACAGGAGCTTTCTAGAATGGATTCCACACTGCACACACTGAAGACCAGAAAGAAAAATCTTCATCAGAAAGGGTGTCTCCCCTTACCACAGTTAAATACCAGCTGGATTTACTTGGGTTTTTATCTGCTGCATTTCCAATACTAACATCAAAACTTGAAGAAGAATATTTAGCTAGTGTAGTCAAGCTCCCCCCATAGATATGCTTGCAAAGTAGTGGAGGGAGGACCTTATCATATTCACTAAACCCAGTATAATTCACTCACACAGAACCCCATTCCCATTGCCCAAGACTTCGGTTCCCACGTTCCCCACCCCTGAAATCATAAGCAGCCCAATGTGTCACTGAATTACAGAATCCTAGAGATTAACATGTCTCCATTAGTAGTCTCTTGGTTGCAAGTAACTGTAGCCTACTCAATCTAGTTTAAGCAAAGAAAGGAGAGGGGGGGATTTTCTTTAAGGCCACTAAGCTGTCTTACAGAATCCAAGAGGAAGAATGCAGCCTTTCTCAGGAAAGAACTAGAACATGCAACTGGAAGTCATCATGATTTCAATTCCATCCCTCATCTCTGATTTTCTCTGCAAATCTGCTTCACTGTCCTATTTCTGAAGAGTGGTATTTCCTGATCCTTACCCAGAGGACAGATTGTGCAGCCCACAGCTCCTAAGGCAGCATGTTGCAGCTCCACAAGGAAACTAAGTAACAGGTTGTCCTCCCAGTTCAATTCCAAATTCCTAGAGAAGGGAATCTGATTGGCCTAGCTTGAGTTAGGTACCATCTCTGTCTCAATCAGCTGTGACTAAGGGGCTACATCCTGCAGTGCATATGGTTGCCTTGGGCTCACCCGGAGCCACTAGGAGCAGTTCCCAGGGTACTCCAGGGTAGATGTGTTTGTGTGCTAAGGTCCAGAACCAGCACTGTACAGTGAACCACTGTATCTCACCTAACCCTGTCCAGTCTCTGCCCAGAAATCTGAACGAAGTGAAGAAAGACACGGTGTTTGGAAAAGTGATGCAGGAGAAGGAGACTGAGATAGAGATAGATAAAGAGATAAGGTATAGGCATCATGAGATGCCAAGAAATGAAAAAGCAAGACAAGTGTTTTGGCATGGTTTTCAAATAATCGTTTATCAATAAAGAAACCACAACCATGGCTGAAATTTTAGACAGCTAAAGAAGGGAGGTGCAGCCATGAAGAAACAATTCACACACAGAAACGTGGAAAACTAGGAAGGGCAAGGAGGATATAACTAAAGTGTTTTCATCCACTGAGTTTATACAAAAGCGCTTATAATTTTGTTTTCCTTTTTCTACCTTGATGAAAAATTCTTGATTTTCATACTACTGTAGAACCAATAAATTCTGGTATGTATAGCATTACTGTTAATGATTCACATTTCTATTTTAATAAAGTTGAATCATGTGTAATTGCCATTTTCACACAACAAAACTGACAAATATCAGCAATTTCAAAATATTATTTTTCAAAATAATACATATACATATTTTAAATTTTTTAAATGTTTTTATTTATTTTTGAGACAGAGAGAGACAGAGCATGAGCAGGGGAGGGGCAGAGAGACACAGAATCTGAAGCAGGCTCCAGGCTCTGAGCTGTCAGCACAGAGCCCAACACGGGGCTCGAACTCACAGAGTGTAAGATCATGACCTGAGCTGAAGTCGGATGCCCAACTGACTGAGCCACCCAGGCGCCCCATATATTTTAACAGAACTATGGATTTATCAATACTGGGGACTACTACCACTGCATCCCTAATTCAGCTTCTCAGAGACAACCATTTTTAATTTTTCAACAGTTTCTTCTGATGGCTTATTTCTAAATAATATTAGTCTATTCTTATTTCTTTTTTTGTTATTTTTTTTTTTAATTTACATCCAAATTAGTTAGCATATAGTGCAACAATGATTTCAGGAGTAGATTCCTTAGTGCCCCTTACCAATTTAGCCCATCCCCCCCCACAACCCCTCCAGTAACCCTCAGTTTGTTCTCCATATTTATGAGTCTCTTATGTTTTGTCCCCCTCCCTGTTTTTATATTATTTTTGTTTCCCTTCCCTTATGTTCATCTGTTTTGCCTCTGAAAGTCCTCATATGAGTGAAGTCATATGATTTTTGTCTTTCTCTAATTTCACTTAGCATGATACCCTCCAGTTCCATCCACGTAGTTGCAAATGGCAAGATTTCATTCTTTTTGATTGCCAAGTAATACTCCATCGTGTATATATATATATATATATATACCACATCGTCTTTATCCATTCATCTATCGATGGACATCTGGGCTCTTTCCATACTTTGACTATTGTTGATAGTGCTGCTATAAACACGGGGGTGCATGTGTCCCTTCGAAATAGCATACCTGTATCCCTTGGATAAATGCCTAATAGTGCAATTGCTGGGTCATAGGGTAGTTCTATTTTTAGTTTTTTTGAGGAAACTCCATACTGTTTTCCAGAGTGGCTGCATTCCCAATTACATTCTTATTTCTTGATATTTCTATTTTATACTTTATTGTCAACTTCCTCCTGTGGATGATATGAACCATCTCAATGCCATCAAACATATCAGATAACCTACCAGTTCCAGTAATTTTCCTGGAAACATTCCTACCGGAGACTTCCATTTCTCTGCTCAAATTTCACCTGGTGCTCTCTAGATCTGCAAACTAGCCGCAGCACTGGAACTTCTCTTCCCTACCATCCTAGGAACTCCCTTTGTCTCTCTCCTGTGTTGCCTCTCCCCACACTGACCTAATGTTCTCCTCATTCTTAGTTTGCCATCTTGTTTTGTGGAACACACATCCAGTAGCTCTCTGAACATCATGCAAAGGAGATACATTTGTAAGAACTTGTATGTCTGCAAATGTCCTTCTATCTTCGATCTTGATTGGTGGTTTGGCAGAATATGGAATTCTAGATTGAAATGTATCTGTCCTAGAATTCTGAAAGCTTTGTCTTCCTTCTAAGGTACCTATTGATAAGTTCCATGCCATTTATGTTGTACATAACCTGCTTATTCTCCTAAGACAATTTTAAGCCCTTCTCTATATCCCTGATGCTCTGAAATTACTTGAAGATGTACTTTATAGTCAAACTCTGTTCATTTATTTTGTTGGGACTTTAAAACCAGAAGCTCCTATCCTGGAAATTATCCTGTATTATTTCTGTAAAATGTCTTGTATTATTTCTTGGATAGTTTCCTCTCCTCCAGTTTTCTCTCTTGTCTCTTTGGGGCTCCTATTAGTCAAATACTGACATCCTGATCTGGTTCTCCATTTCCATCTTTTCTTTCCTATTTTCCTATTTTCATCTCTTTTATTTTTTATTATATTCCTGAGAAACTGTCTTCCACATTATCTTCCTCGGTGTTGTCTTTGAACTCACTTATTGAATATAATATGAATTTTTATCATATTTTATATCCCAGGAGTACTTCCATGTCATATCCCTTCTTATCTCTCTAAGAATACCTCACATTACCTCTAAGGATATTTAATTATAGGGAGGGTTTTTTTTTTTTTTTAGGCTTTCTTCTTTCTTTCACATTTGTGTTTCTTTGGAGTTACTTTTTCCTGTTTGCTTGTTTGGGTCACTATCTTTTCTGGGAGAGATTTTTTACAAATGTCTGCTGATCCAACTATTAGTTGGTTGTCCAACTAACAGTAAAGTCCTAAAAAACTGAATGGAAGCTCTGTGTGTTTAGATGCAGTTTGTTGACTTCTGGGCTTTATAGCAGGGGGTCAGGTGGTGACCTAGCCACTTTGTGTGGGGGATTCCAAATATCAATGTCTGGAGATCTGTTTTCTCTTGTATTCTTTGTCCTTGTAGGTTTGTGTGTTTTTTATTCCTTCTGTCATTTCAGTGAGATTTGAGTAGGGAAAAGAAATAAGTATATAGACCCATCACCTTGAGCTGAAAGTGCTCTATTACACTTCTGACCAGTAATCTTTTTCTTTTTTCTGGGAAATAGGGAGTTCACATGTATCCTTTGTGTCTCCAATACTGTGTTTTTGCCTCCTGGTGAATCAGCCCTCAAAAGTCAAGAATGTCCCTGTATCTTTTCCCCCTGTGTCTCTGAAGCCATCTCTCTGGGTAGAACCCACTTGTGGGTTCTCGCTGGTTTTTCTGCTTCCTTGAATGCAGAGAATAGTCAGCATCTTGAGGAACTTACTCACCATATCTTCCTCCTTCCTGCTTTAACTAAAGCAGCAGGGATCTACTTGCCAGAACACACCTATTTATTGCCTGTACAGTTACCTTCATTCTCACAGTCCCACCTAGTCAACAATTCCAGTGTGACTTTGAGCCTGTCATACCTCATGGGGCCTTCTTTGCAGCCACCCCAAACCTGACAAGGAATATGGGCTTCCTATGGAGAGTAGTATGATTTGGGGGAGGGGGAATGAGAAGCATCTACTTTAAGGTGACTTTGGGGGCACCTGGGTGGCTCAGTCAGTTCAGCGTCCAACTGGATTTCAGCTCAGGTCATGATCTCACAGTTCGTGAGTTTGAGCCCCATGTCAGGCTACAGACTGATATCGAGGAACCTGCTTGGAATTATCTGTATCCCTCTCTCTCTGCCCCCCCCCTTCAAAAATAAATAAACATTAAAAAAAAAAAGACAACTCTGTGTTTTGCCCCAACTTGATCAAATATTCAAACTCTCTGAGACTTAATTTCCTCATGTGTGAAATGGAGATAATATAGTGATTATATAGTGAAATAACATTTAACATAGTGAAATAACACTTCAAAGCATTAGTTGATAAGTGGCTGTGTAGTGTACAGTGACTACTCTCCCACCGATGTTCTGCAACTAAAGGGAAGGATATCCACTGATGTAGCAATGGTTACCTTTGGGGACAAATGTGCTGCATTCTTCACCTTCTAAGGTCAAAGGACACTTCCTGAGTGTAAGACAAAACTTGTAAATGGAGATACCATAGAGGAAGCAGATTTGGCCTTGTACATCACAGCAAATGAAAGAGCTCCAAGATGGAGGAGAGGGAAACGAGTTTGGGAAGAAAGAAGGAGACATCCTCTAGCAACCCAGCTCCCCACCTCTCATCCCTGGGGCAGGCTCAGGCTGTGCAGAGATGCTCTGAGAGCAGAGGGGGCTGGGCCCTGTTTATCCTAGAGCTCTTAAAGTTGACGGGCAGCCTTGCAGAGATGACAGTAAGAGGCTATGGGTCTGGCTATAGGAATCCCAGGAGTTTCCATGGGCATGAATGGAAAGCAGAAGTTTGCTGAGAATGAGCACTTGTGAGCTAGCCTGGATGTAACCATAGCATAGTCAGGTAGGCCCCATAGCTGAGGCTGGGGAGGACAGATCAGAAGAAGCTCTCTACAACTAAGCTCAGGGTGACAAGGCCAGAAGTGGGGCCAAATCAGCAGAGGAAGATACCCCTGCTCCCAAACTAAGCACAAACTGAGATGGGAAGAGAGACGAAGAGGAGCATCTGCAGGAGATAACTCATCAGTGAGGCAACCACAGGCCAGATGCCCACCGACTTGATGCCACCAGGTCCTGAAGGCTCCTTTAACCAAAATGCATGAGTATGGGGGCAGGGGGGGTAGCAGACCTTGAAATGGTTATATTTTAAACCAGGAATGATCAAAAAAATATGTTGGGTTGAAGAGTTGAAATCGTGCTAGATTACATTTTTTTAGCAGCAGGAATAGGGATTTGCAAACTGTGTTCAATGCTAGAGAAATTTTTAGTTTCATTTCTTCTCATCTGAGTCTTAGAGGCTATTGGGACCATAAAAGTCATGGCCATTGTATTTGCTTTATATAGTTCTTACCGTGACTAAATGAGGTTCCATCCATGAAGTCCCTAACACTTGGCTTGGCACATAAAAAAACTCAAAAATGTTAGTAACACCCATTAGCCTTTGCCTACCCCTTCTAGAGTTAAGACTAGTGAACCTAGAAAAATAATGCAGGAAGCAAACACTCTCAGCCTAGGAGCAGTGCTTACCCTGCTCGCTTGTATGCCCTAGGCAGGGGAAGCCTCCCCCATACTGATACCCCTGTCCGCATATTTATTTTCTGCAGAGCAGGTCAAGATGGGCTTTTGCTCTGATCCCCTATGGACTAATGCTTTCCCTCTGCCAACCACACTCTGAGTTCTCACTTTACCCAAAACACCACCACTTAAGATCATTGAATCATCCTTTTTTCCCATTTCAATATGAAGCCTAAGGTACACCTACAGTCACTCTTCTAAGAATGTTAGATAAATAATGCAGTTAACAAAGACACTCTATGTTCAATTCAGCTGACTTTAAAGAGAGATGATGTGGAAAGACCCCACTAAAGAAGGACAAATTCAAAATATCTGTGGCCAAAATGAGGCGGTCCTGTCGAGAAGTTCCTTCTACCATCAGGAGGGCCCTAATTTCATACCCATGTAACAAGTTGATTCCCTCATTTTATAGGCCTTCAGCTGGGTCTGCAATCTGATATATCAATTTCTTTCTTCTAGGAAAAGATGAGCTACTAGGCAGCTGAAGATGAGATTTTTAAGAGAAAGTTAAAGGAATTTTATAGCCTGCTTTTGTCATCCATACCACCCCATGACAGCTGACCTCCTAAATACTTATTAAAATTAATATTGTTTGAGCAAGTCAAAAGAGAAGAAAAAACTCTGTAAGTCTATGCATAACATAACTCTCCCCTGCACACAGCCTGGGACCATACACGATAGCATCACATCATGGGCTGCAATGCTGTTGTGATGGAAAGAACATTGTGCCAGGAATGAATAAACTCTGTCCAAATGGCCTTTTAGAATAACACTCCCAGTTTTAGAATCTGATGGTTCATTCATTCCACCTCTGTAATTTACCAGAAGCATCCACACACATAATATTGCCATCTGGTTATTGTAACAATGATTTGGTAAAATCTCAAGTCAAACCAGCCCTTGCCCAAGACCCAGCTACAAGCCTGCAGTTGGCCCCTGCTATTACACACATAATACATCAAAGGCTTTGGTCCCCAATCCATAACTATAAAGAAGCCATGTCAACATGTACTGGGGTATACAATCAGTTAAAGGGCCCTCTTGTGCACTTGTGCAACTATAATGGTAATGCTCATACATATGATACATCATAATTTACAAAGGCACTTTTCCCAACCTTATTCCAATTAATCCTCAAACATTATAAAAGTAGGTACTGAGGCACCTGGGTGACTGAATCAGTTGAGCATCAAACTTGATTTCAGCTCAGGTCATGATCCGAGGGTCACATTGGGTATGGAGCCTGCTTAGGATTCTCTCTCTCTCCTTCTGCCCCTCTCCCCTGCTCATGCTCTCTCTCTCTCTAAAATTAAAAAAAAAAAAAAAGGAGGTATCATTATCCCTATTTTATAGGGGAGGAAACTGGGGCTCATAGAAAATAAATGACTTGCCCTAAGTTACAGAGTTAGTAAGTGGTAGGGCCAGAATTTGCACCTAGGTCCCTGATGTTGTATCTGCATTTGTTCCAGCAGCCCCTGTGGATTGTGGTAGGGCATAATGATGTTATTCCAGTCACTCACTTTTGCCCACGACCTTCCCTACTTTTTAGGCAGCATTTAGGGCAGTCAGGCTTACTGTATTGGAAAGGAAGGGCATAAAAACCAAAGAACAAAAAAGTGAGTTTCCAGTTTTTGAGGTGAAAATAGAATTTTGGAACTTCTGGTAGAAAAAAAAAAAACAGCTTTAGATCTCAAAATCCTGGCTTCTGAGTACAAAAAGGCAGCATTCTGTACTAACAGTACAATTAGGAAGACATGCCTGAGGAAGAGCAAGTCAGTTCCCCAACCCAAAACTCCACAGGCCAGAAGGAGGCAGAGAGATGGAGAGAGAGCCACAGATTAATAAAGAAGTGGGGGCCGAGGACCCCAGTGGGGCTTCTGGATCTGAGAACTAGACCTTGCAATGGATAGACTCTGAGGCAGCTCTCCATGATCTCCACTTCCTGGTACTCATGCCTCTGCATAATCTCCTCCCCTTTCGTGTGAGCAGGACCTGTTACTGCCCTCCAATAGAATACGGCAAAGGTGACAGAATGTACGTGATTATGTGTATGTGACTGCACAGTATACAATTTTAGTGCTATCTTGCAAGAATACACTGTCCCTGTTAACTGAAAAGCCAGCTGCTGTGTTGTGAGCTTCTCTATGGAAATGACCATGTGACAAGGAACTGAGAGCCTCCTCCAACCAACAGCCAACAAAAATCAGGCCCTCGGTGTGGCCGCCTACAAGGCACTGAGTGCTGCCAAAGAGCATGTGAGCCTGGAACAAATGCTCCCCTGACTGAGCTTTGGGTCAGAGAGAACCCTGCCCTGGCAGCACCTCAAATGCAGCCTTGCAAAGGACTCAGCTAAGCCATAGCCAGACTCCTGACCCACTAAAACCAGGAGATAATACCTGTGTCTCGTTCTAAGCCTCTAGGTTTGTGGTAATGTTTGTTGTGCAGCAACAGAAGACGAGCACAGATTAGTTCAGGGATCTGTGGAAGAAGGGATGCCTGCCACTCACAGGTAAGACCCAACAGGGTGAGGTCCTTGAGAGTTTCACAGCCCCATTGTGGTGCAGACCCAGTGGAAGAAAATGGTGGAGGGCATGTCTGAGCAAATAGGGCCTGGCATGGCTGTCCCTGAGTCTTCCTCACCCCGGAGAAACTCCAGAGTTCACTCAAGGGGCTCAAGGATATAACTGAGGAGGAACAACAGACAAGGAAGAGCTTCATGGTCGGAACACAGAAGGCACAAGCCAATGACACATACATCTCTGCAGGTGCCAATAGTTCAGAATGCCAAGAATCACATCTCGCGGGTGCCTGGGTGGCTCAGTAGGTTAAGCATCCAACTCTTGATCTCAGCTCAGGTTATGATCTCACAATTGTTGAGTTTGAGCCCCATTATCAGGCTCTGCACTGAGCCTGCTTGGGATTCTGTCTCTACTTCTCTCTGCCCCTCCCTCCCAAAAAATAAATAAATAAACTTAAACACACACACACACACACACACACACACACACACACACACACACACATCTGGGATGTGTAACTTTACACATCCCCAAAGCCAGCATGGACTCTTGCTGTGACCAAGACCTAGAGCTCTCCATAAAGCTGAGATATCTCCAACTCCCTGTACTTGATGCCACTCCAGGGACAAGGTGGGAGCTGGGGCAAAAATCCTGAACAATTGTGTTCAAACTGGAAATGGCTGCATCTACCTGGAAATAATTAGGATGCATGTTCTACCATCAGCGGAGGAGGAGGATAAGTAAACAACCTGATATTCCAGACTGATGAGTTTTAGAATAGCAGAAAAGGAAGAGGTCTTAGGGATGTGCAGGAAAGGTCAGTAGAGGCTTCCTGGAGGAAGTGACACCTGAGTTGAGATTTAAAAGATGAATTAAAGTGAGATTCTATGAATATAAGATTCCAAACTTCTACGGTTCTATGAGTTTAAGTTTTCAAAGTTCTGAGATTCTTTTTTGCTGAAGTCTGAAGATCAAAGGCTCCCTCCTGGCATTGTTATCTACTGGGTCCTGCTTGGGAGTAGTGGAAACACAAACTAATATATCTGAAATGTATCTGAATCAGACTCCTATTCCTCCTAATTTCCCACATCTTTGTCATCTCTGCCTGTAGGGCTTTCCTCCTTTTTTAATTTACTCTTTTATTTTAATAAAAGTTTCACATGCACACAATTTCAAGAGTCCAATTTTTTGTAGGACTTATACGAAAAATAGTAGTTGCACACAGTGCCCTATCCCTCCCCCTTTCTCACCACCCAAGGAAACCCACTTTCAACCTTTACAAGACTGTTTTGGCCTTTTTCCTCTCCATCTGTAAGTAACATACTGAGGTTGCTCCTTGATTTTTCAGATGTTCTATCCACTATACCCTGACATTGAGACTCCTGCCACTCTCTCCAATCCACCACACACACACCTACTTCCTATCTCCACTCACTCAGTAGTGTTACTGTATGATTTAAAATCAGTACACTCAGTGCTTACATTATTATGATTATGCAATGTTATTCACAACTGAGTCATGGGGCTTATGAAATATGGTTACTTTACTTTCTAATACATTTTGTTTTCCCTGGAGTTTATGATTGTCTTGGTCTTTCATTTGCTAAGTTTCCTATACCCTTATCATTCATTCAGCTGTGAACTCTTCTTCATATATGTAAATCTCTTCTCAATATGTTTAAACTCATTAGGCATTTTATCATTTTTATCTTCTTGAGTAATTGTCTCCTAGTCTTCTGACCCACTTGGGCAATCTAAACTGTTTGCATGACTGTCATCTAGGGAGTTCCCTTCACCATAGACCTGAGGATTCCTTTGTTTCTCTCCGGGGTTGGATTCTCTGTTTCTCATATCCCAGTTTGTAATGTCATATCCCATTTCACCATCTTTTGTATACACACATACATGTACATACACATACACACACATCCTTCCTGACTTCATGTACTTTTGCTTCCAACAACCAACACCTATAGCTCTTTGGAGGAGAACTACCCTTGGGTTACTAGAGGTGCTTTGCCTAAAGCCAGAGATCCAAGTACCTTGGAATTTTCATCACTCACCCAACATGCCCCAGAACAGCTCTTATCCATTGATGGACTAGTATGGGAACATGCAAGCCAGCTCCTTTTTTCAAGTTGGGAAAGCTCTAAAGTAACTTATACTTCAGCATTTTCCTGCAGGATCAGACTGAATTATGCCTGCAATCACACCCTGCCTGGCCTCTTCTATTTTCTTGTTCTACTTCCTCCACTCTCTTCTTATCTCCTTAGTTGCACAAGAATCCACATCTCAGAGTCTTCAAGGCGGCCCAACCTGAAATACATGTCCTCCTTTGGTTTAATCCCTTGGTTTGTTGGAACACATCTTCCAGTATGGAAGACCTATGTTTGAAAAATGTCTTAACGCTACCGACACATAACTGACTGCTTGTCTGGTGTGTTAGTTCTATGTGTCAACTTGGCGAGGCTATAGTACGCAGTTACTTAATCAAATGCTAATCTAGATGTTGCTGTGAAAAGTGTTTTATAAATGTGTTTAACATCTACAATCCTTTGACTTTAGATAAAAGAGATTGCCCTCAATAATGTGGGTGACCCCCAGCCAACCAGTAGAAAGGCCTTAAGAGTAAAAACAGGTTTCCTGAAGAAGAAATTCTGCCTCAAGACTGCAACATTAATTCCTGCCTGCCTGCCCTACAGATTGCAGACTTACCAGCTCTCCCACAGTCACATGAGCCAATTTCTTGGGGGGGAAAAAATCCATTTTTATATTTGCATAAATACGTACAATTATACACTTATATACCCAATAAGGGAAATAGTGCCCATTGGCTCTGTTTCTCTAGAGTACTCTGATACTACTGGGCATCTGAGTCGTTTAATGTTTTGATGGTGTTGCTTTATCATCCTATGCTACCTCCCAGTGCTGCTATTGAGAAGTCCAATATTATTCAATTCCTGACCCTCACTATAGAACCTGATTTTTCTCTCTGAATCTTTCTTCATTCTTACTGTTCTGAAATTTTATGGTGTGTCTTAGAGTCAGCTGATTTTCTCTCATTGTGTTTGACACTCAGCAGGACTTCTCAATTTGAAACTTGAATTTTTAATTCTTCAAAATTTCCTTGAGTTGTTTCTTTAATGATACATTCTTCTTTGATGTCTCCATTCTCTCTTTCAGGGACTTTAGTTTCTGGGTGTTGGACTGGTCCTCTATCTTTCTTGGATTGTCCCCCCTATCTTCTATTACCAGACTTTTTCTTCTATCTTTGAGAGGTTTCATATTTTTCTTCTTATCCTTCTATTGAGCTTATAATTTCATTTCTCATATTTTCAACCTCTAATAGATACTTGTTTAATAGTAATCTTTTCTTGCTTTATGAATGAAACAAACTTTTAGTTCTCTGAGGATATTAGTAGTAGTTGTTTTTCACACTTTTTCCTTTTTTTTAAGTTTATGTATTTATTTTGAGAGAGAGAGAGAGAGCACAAGTGAGGAAGGAACAGAGAGAGAGAGAATCCCAAGCAGGTTCTGCACTGTCTACAGAGCCCAATACAGGGCCCAAACTCTCAAACCATAAGATCATGATCTGAGCTGAAATGAAGAGCCAGACGCTTAACCAACTGAGCCACTCACCCTCACACTTGTTCCTACTGCAGACAATTTACTTGAAAGTGTTTGCATCTCTTTGTTTTAATCTCTCTCTTACATGTAAGATTTCTTCATACTATGTATATCCGAGACCAATCTGCTTAAGAGTGTGACTCTAAAAAGGTGACGGTAAGTCCCAAGTGTGTGATAGAGTTCATGAACCATCATCTTCACAGTAGGGTGATCTGGCTAGGCTGTTTGTCAGGGACCCTGATGTCAGTGTCTTTAAATCTTTCCACTTATCTGCCAAGCTTACCTTCTGAAATTTTGTATATCCCTAACACACACTATTTCAGAGATACCCCATCTGAGATAGCCCTGACTAGAATGCAGACGGTTGAGATTAATGACCTCTGATGTTCTCTCCCTCCTATATATCTGTAGAATGTGTTATCCAATCAATGACAAATCCCAAAAAGGTGATAAGGGACACAAGAAGTACATCTCATCTCTGTAGAGCTATACCAGATGACAAAATGAGCCTAAAGAAAGGGAAGATGGAAGCTTCAAGGCAGCTGTGATGAGGAACAAATCCTGATTTGAACTCTAGTTCATGCATGCTCTTCCTCTAGCGACCCCAAGTGTATTGAGAGGAAATACGGGCTTTGGCTCCACAGACCAAGGATAATTCCTGTTTTACCCACTTCCCAGACATGTGAGTCAAGGCAAATTACTTAGTCTCCCCAAGCATTAATCTTTCCTTTGGAAATCCAGGTTGGGAGGCAATCCAGTTGTCCCCAGGACCCTAGACTTCCTCTGCCATTAGCCTAATCCATTCCATGACTGTCAGCTTACTTGCCTCTCACCCTGTGCTAACCATGGCTCATGGTTGACAGGGGCTGGGTCACTTACCACTGGGCTACAATAGGCAGCCCAAGACCTTGAACTCAGTGAATGTTGAACCAATGTTCACTCTCTTTCCTTTTATTTCCCGCTATGAACTAGGGATCATAATCTCTTCAGAAAACTTAATTTTTCCGTTTGCTTCTACGTAAACAGTGTCCACAGAGCACAGGGAGAAAGTCAAGAAGAAAAACAGAGAGAAGTTGATAAGCTGAGAGGAAAAAGCAACAGCTGGAAGAAATTTGAGAAGAAAAAAAAATAGCACATGACCAAAACATGATTTAAAAAATAATAATAATAAGGAGGATTGGAGGAAAGGAAGACCAGAGGATGCAGGTAAATTTGGATTCTGGAGAAGAAAAATAGAACATAATAGAACTATATGATTGCAAGGATATAACATCTCAGTCTGGCTGAAAGCAAGGTTCTCCTTTATGCTGTCATATTGGTTTTGCCCAAAACTCTCCCTTTTAGTTAACTGGTCGTGCCCCACACTCCCCCCATGCAGTATCTTCAATGGCTACCATTTCCTTCCATGAATCTATCTTCCTATCTCTGCCATGGTTGATTAAGTTAGTGGTGGACATCCATGGTCTAGGCCAAAGACAGCCCTTCTCCAGAATGTTTTTCATTAATGTAGACTTAAAGAAACAAAATTCATGTGCTCTCAAAAGCCTTTTCTCACCATGTGGAGAAAGCCCATCTGCACAGAGAAGCAGAGAAGGAACACTGGCCATGTTCAAGACCATGGATCAAACTGTTGCTGAAACCCCATTGTTCCCCTTCCCTTTTCACAGTATAACGGTTCAATCTTAACTGATGTACATGACCCAATTCCTCCTTTTACCCAAGTCTGCTCAAGATGAGTCCCATCACCTGCAATCAAAATGGTCTTAGTTAACAAGACATATGTGAAGACTGTAATAAAAGCCTGCACTATTCATATACTTAGAAACATTTTTACATGTGCAAAATATCTTCAATCTTGCTAAGTCATTAAAGCAGGGTTAGGTGGAGAATGCTACTTACCCGTGTTTGTTACCATGACTTTCGGGAAATTAAACTTAGCAAACACCCATCCTCTAAAAGTCCATGTTTCCAACTTCAGATTGCCCTTCCTTCCCATTAATGCCCACTTCAGTCTCCTGCACCACCAGTTCAAACCTTAAAGGGATACCATTTCTTTCCTCTCCTTTGACATCAAATCCAAAATAACCATCACTTCTAGATTCTACAAGTTTTGAAAGATTGTTCCTTCTCATAGACTGATACCCAGCATCTGTCTTCCAAATACTGGAAGTTAAAAAAAAAGATACACTCCCAGTTTCAGTCAAGATAGAGTAAGTACAATCCAGCCTCCCTTTCCCACTGAATGCAATCAAAAATCCTGGACAGAGTACATGGAGCTTCTATCTGAGGACTCTGAAAAGTAAACGGTGGCAGGTAGATTGGGGAAGGAAAACAGAACTCAAAGAACCACCAAAAGAACAGTGAGTTTTCTGGTTTCATCCTTTAGTGTCTTTGAGCCTAGACTCAAAGGCAGTTGGAAGACTGGAGCTGTGCACCAGCTGAGGACAGAAAGAACTCCAAGGGAAACGATCTATATTTCTGTTCTGAGGCATAAGAAAGCAAGCCCCTACAGATCTGATGGAGTGGGTTGGCTTTGCTTGTTTTTTTCCATTCTCACTCCCTAGCCCATAGGCAATTTCATGGCAATACAATAGATGGGAGCAGTAGCCAGGTGGGCACCTAAAACTCTGAGAGAGAGTCATCTCTGACCAGAGAAAGTGGGGTCTCCATAATATGGGGAGAATCCCCATTGCTTTTTTTTTTTTTCTCTACCTATTCACTCATTTCATGACTGTGGGCAGTCACAGGAAGTGCATGGCAGAGTGGGCAGCTTTTCAGCCAGAGGAGTAGGAGAGGAAGACCTTGGGAGCCAACTAATATCTAGGGAGACTCCAGCCACAGGGACAAGTCCTGATAGGCCTAACTTCAGCAAACCATTGGTCTCATTCCTCTTGACAGTAATTGGTTTAGGAATGACATGGAATGCAAGTCTGGCCAATGAGATCTGAAAGGAAGGCTGCTGATAGTGAGGGCAGAAGGCAAATCTTGGTAAACGTTTCTCTTCAAATGGGAGAGAATAAGTCCTGATATTAAGTGTCATGTCTATGGACTAGAGTCAGAACAGCTGTGCTGGAACTACCATTGAAGCTGAGAGAGGACAAAGCTGATGCTCTGAGATTAGCAGAATGGAAAAATGGAAAGAACCTTCAGCCATGGAATTAACCAGTCTGGAGCTGCCCTGCCTGTGGGCTTCTTCATATAAGGGATAATAATTTTTCCCAGTTTTTGAGTAAACTGAGGCAAGATTTTCTGGAAATTTCAGTCAAGTTACCTTAGAGTTATACCTTATAAGATACATACAAGGCAAAAAGATTGCTAGACCAGGGGCATAAAGTCAGATCCTCACCCAAACCTGCCCTCATTCTACATTGTTTCAGATTCATTCTCTAAACCCTGGAGCAGAGCATTACTTAATCTTCCTCAAGGTTCAGAGGATGTATTAACTTAAGGAGAAGTGAGAAGTCTGTATCTGGAACAGAGGGAGAAACTCCTCCTCTTCCAGACCATTCACAGATATTTGCAGCATCCTTATATTGGTTTCCTGCACAGGCAGCAGGCCCTACCCACAGGTGATAACCTAACTACAATAATAGTAGCAGTACAGAAATAGTAAGGTCAGCTCTCCAAGGAAAGGTAGAAGCATCCTATGTGTTTGAAAAGAATTTACTACATGGATTACACCTGTAATAACGTTTTAACCACCATTTTTTGTTTTGTCAAATAGATGTTTGACTGTTTAAAGAATTTTATAGGAAAAATATCCCATGAATTTAAAACACCCAGCTATTTACATCCATCTATATTTTTTCCAGACTCATCAAAGCACAGACACCATGTACATGAAATCTGTAAGAGTGACTATTCTATTCTGCATTCTGTTTTGCTTGCACTTAGCATGGTGATGTATGCACATTTTCACATATGTCTCCGTTTTAGCGGTCACAGAGAATTCTGATATACCATGCTTCTCTTAGCCATTCCCACTCACTAGGCATTTTGGTCACTTTCCATCTTTCCTTATAATGAATTTGATGCCATAAATATCTTTGTATAAATGACTTTTCTTTTCATTTGAATTATTACCTTAGGGTATATTCCCAAAAGTGGGATTACCAACTCAAAGGGTATGAATGCTTTCATAGTTTCCATTACGAATTGCCAGCTTGCACTTCAGAAAAATAGGGACAAATTACAGATTAGCCAGTAATGTGTGTGAGTTTTCAACACAGAAACTAATATAACAGGTCTTATTGATCTTATTTTTGTTGTTGTTAATTTAATATTGGCCCTCCATTGCTGTTCAAATCTGCATGTCTTCAATTACTATTCAAGCTAAACATTTTTCATGTTAGTTTCCTATTTGCAGACAAAGAAATAAAAAGACATTTTGCTACAGCAAATCTACCCACTAGGATAATATGGAAACATTATAAATTGTAAAGGCAATACTAAGGAAAGATGTTGCCTGTCATTCTTTATATGTAAACAATATCTTCATATTTTTTGATAAATTTTCACATAGTGTCCAGGTCTTATCCATAAGTTTGCATAATTCTGTATCTATTTTGAACCGTAAGCCTTATTCATAACGATTAAAATGATTTTATAAGTTATTTCATTTAGCATTTTCTTTTGCTACCAAAAGTTAAAACTCTTTTGTAATTGATTTGATTTGCCTTGTTTCTGATGATATCTTCTATTGCTTTAAATATCGCAAATATATTTCTCCTCCATTGTAGAAATAAATATGCTATTTCATCCTCTTTTGATTTTTTTATGGCTTGTTTCATGGTCATTTGTAAGGTGCAAACCTGAGGTAAATTTCATTACTGCCTGGACTTCTGACATACATGGCTAAATTCTTCCCTTACAACATTAACTGAGGATAAGAACACCCAGCCATTTAGTTCTGTGTGTGGCGGGTTGGTACAGAGCAGCTCAGAGTTCAGGATGCTACAGTTCCATATGCTTCACCCTTCCACAGGAATCCCTACTGACCAGAAAGAATAAGTAATGGTGTTCATAAGCATCTTGAGATAGAAAAAAATGCATGCGTGCGCGCACACACACACACACACACACACACACACAGGGGTTGTTTTGTAATTTTTTAATGTTTATTTATTTATTTTTGAGAGGTGGGGGGGTGGGGAGGAGACACAGAATCCAAAGCAGGCTCCATGCTCTGAGCTGTCAGCACAGAGCCAGATACGGGGCTCAAACCCACAAATCATGAGGATCGTGACCTGAGCCAAAGTCAGATGCTTAACCAACTGAGCCAACCAGGCACCCGCCACACACATATTTTAATGCATGTCTTTCTGCATAATTTCTTATAATTGCATGTGAATCACAATTATCTCAAAGCAAAAAGTTTAATTGAAAAATACTTTAAAATTCATGAAAATTTTGTAACACATTTTCTTTTAAATAATTTCCGGATTCACATCCAGGCTCTCAACAAAAGTCCAGAAGCTTGGAGCATGGCTATTCTTTACCAATTCTGATATTCTAGGAAAAAGTCCCCAGGTGGTGGGGTCTTTATCCTCAGCCTCCCATTATTTGAGGAGTCAGCTCTCAAACATTGCAATGTTAAGGCCAAAGGTAGGTTTAAAAGTGCTGGGTTTTAACCAAATTGCCAAACATTTATTAAGGACCACAGCAATCTTGCTTGAAAGCCAGGCACCAGCTCTCAAGTAAACAACTTGTAGCACAGAAAATTAATATTTTAAAGCTGCCAACAGCTTCTTGCCACTGCTACAGTTGAGGCTTAATTTTTGAAGCTGAGGAACTGTCATTTTGGTAACCAAGTGGATTTTGCATCCTAAAGTTTAAGCTGGAATTTGTCCTTGGGCAGGTCTTCCCTTTCTTCTTTCTATGGTGACCTTTTTAGTCATGCAGACAGAGATAAAGCAATTTCTTACCCCTTTTTCTGCAAGCAGCCCTGAATTGGTCAGGGCTTCAGATGTTAAGTATTCTGTTCACTAATGAAAATTTGGTTTACTTTTTAGCAGGACTGTGCCCTTGCAAATAAATTATTTTAGAATATGAATTTAAGCTGCCCAGTCCCTGAAAATTATTGCTTGTTCGTGAAAAATATTTCCTTTCTTTATCTATCTCCAGTGTTTTTCCCCAGTAGATTGCCAGGCCAGCAGAAACATCAGGCCTGACAGTCTTCTCACCGTGAGGAGAGCATACCCGGCTGAGCTTGGCAATTGCTCCCCAGCCTGGCCAGTTGGAACCCCACACTTGGGGTTCTGCCCCTGCTACCACTGCTGCCTCTATCCCAAAGGCCCCGGGCCCTGAAGCAATCCAGCCATTAGGAGTACAGGTATGATTCTGAATCCCAATTCCACCACTGAACCCCTGTGTCACTTTGGACAACTCACTTTACCTCTCCTGACTCAGTTTCTTCATTTTCAAGACGGGAAAAGTAATACCTACTAGAGGGGTGCTATGAAAATATTAGTTTGCTCCCCCTGTCCCTCATCCCGGATTCAGGGGCTCTGCCATTCTTGTACACAGAAGCTGAAGTCCAGTTGGCCAAAGGGGATGATGAACAAGAGAAATGACCCCTCCTACTCCATCCCCCACTGGATACACCAGCACAACCAGTTCTCTGCAGCAGCCACCTAGAAGCTCCTAAGTATGGGGAGAGCCCAGGAGTACCTGCAGCCAAGAAATGCTGCATTGTGCCTGGAACCTCAGCTTGTCTGCCTTCCCTGTGATCTGCCCCTCCTCTTAGGTGCACAGAATTGCAGCTGACTCCAAGGCTGACCTTGGCCTTCCTCACATCCTGGCCAAGGAGACATGAGGATTCCTGAGGGGTACATAGCCTCTGCTCAATGGGTCACCCTTACTGAGCTACCTGTTCTAGCCCCTGCTCAGGTGGCCATCTTGGGCCAGAACCAATACCCTTAGGCTCTACCCCTCACTATATCCCTGGATCATCCTTCTACTCCTTGAAAGACGTCTCCCCATGCAATAGCCCCCTGCACTACCCTCAACACACACACACACACACACACACACACACACACACACACACACAGGACCGTACCCAGATCCCCTCAGATCCCCTCTACCAGTACTGTGTGCCATTACCAAGATTCTCTCCCTGTGTGCTTTCCTTCAAAAAGCTCTCATCCTGCAGCCTTCAGAGAATGATCCCTGGGCTGCTGGAAACTTTATCCAGACACAAGGATAAACAGAATGTCTGGGAGTTTATGCCCCTGGGCTGCCTGAAGCCAGTGCATGACTGGTGCCATAGGAAAGCAACTTCTCAATGAGAGGCAAAATGAGGGATAATTTGTGCTCCAGAGTACTGCAAAGGATCAAGCCAAAGCAGAAACTTCGCCTAAAATCACACTGTCCAGCTTCCTCTTCTTCCCTGTCCTGCTTATCCTACTCCCTTACAAGTCTCCCCAGGGAGCACTTCCTTAATAAATCGCTGGCACATTCCCTCTCATCTCAGCATCTGCTTCTGGGCAACTTAAGACACAACACTAGCTTGGCAAACACTCTGAAGAGACGCAAGGCCACCAGGTCTGAGCCATTTAACTGAGTGTGTTCTCAGGTATGTGTGTGAGAGAGTGAGAATAGGCATGTTGGTATGGAAGTACACAAGTATATAGGTGTGTTGCTGGAGAATGAGTATATACATATAAACAAGTGTGTTTGCCTGTATTTATATGGGTCCAGATGTGTGTGTGTTTCTGTTTGCAAATGTGGACATAGCTGAGGAATGTGTGCGTACCACTGTGTGTGCATACAAGACATGGTAGGTGCATGTACACATGCATGTGTGCTTGTATCTAGCTCTCCTTTGTAGGGTTACAAGCAGAAGTAATTTAAAGCGTCTGAACATCTCCACGGCCAGCAGAACCTACATCTTTCTAACAGGCCAGCAAACAGTTGGGTCTTGGGCCCTTGAGTAACATAGCTTCCATTCTCAGTTAAGCAAACATCAGATCTACTTCCACACAAAGTCCACTGACACATCAGTGAAAGACTTGGAGAAGAGGGGTATCTGTGGTAAATGAAACCTGGACCACCAGGAAGCTAGGCCCACCCCCACATCATAACAGGGTTTGGCATACAATTTCCTACTTAGTATTATAAACCAAGACAAGTTTCTCATCCTCTCTGTGCCTCAGCTCCCTCATCTGAAAACAAAGATAATGGTAGCATCATTAGGCAATAGTAGTATATTTACTATATTCATTTGTTAGGGCTGCCAGAACAACATATCACAAACTGGGTGGCTTAAACAACAGAAACTTACTGTCTCATAGTTCTGGGAGCTGGAAGTCTGAAATCAAGGATTGGTTCCTTCTGAGACCTCTCTGTTTGGCTAGTAGATGGCCACTTTCTCCTTCTGTCATCACCTCATCTTCCCTGAATGTATATCTATGTGTCTAAATTTTCTCTTTTTATCAGGACACCAGTCATTTTGGATTAGGGCCCACCCTAATGACCTTACATTAACTTGATTGTCTCCGGAAAGACTCTATGTCCAAATAAGATCACATTCTAAGGTACTAGGATTAGGACTGAAGACACAATCCGATCCCTAACATTTACCTTTTAAGGCTGTTATGAGGTTAAAATGAGTTAGTTTTTGGAAAGTGCTTAGCTCAGTGCCTGGCATATAGTAAGCCCTATGATACATTTTGCTATGATAATGATGCTGAATTATATCAACTTCAGAACTTTTGTGCCCTGTAATAATAAGACAGAAAAGGGGGTGCGTAATGCTTGTAAGAAAATTAAAAAGCTTTGTAACACACAAAAGGTGAAAGAAAAGACAAAACCCATCAACAATTATTTACTCTCTGGTTATTGTGAAACCAATTTCCACCAGTCTGTGGAGTATCTGAACCTAGTTTGTGTGCCCCAAAACTGAACATACCAGGTGGGCAAAATGGACCCACTGTTCAACAACTCTTTAAACAAATATTTGTACTATCACTCTCCAAGGCTCACTTACCCACTGCCACTCCAGATAAACAAGTGAAACCAACCCAGACTGAAAATCATCAGTAAAGAGACAGAAAATGGGACCTTGCCTCAAGACATCTCTTTTCTTTGTTAACTCACAGCCCTGAGATCACAGAACCCAAGAGAAAAGAGAGGAGATCTTTGAGTGCATTGTTGAGTTGCAGGCTCAGGGAGCTTCCAGGATAAATACTATAATGGCATGTTTATATTGTGTGGGCCAATCAGGAAACACTGCATCTACTACTGGCCAAATAGAAATGGAAATTACTTCCTCCAGGACCCCCTAGCGGGAACACAGCAGCTAGGCTTGCTAAATGAACCACACAGTGGTGGTGTCCAATGGAAGACCTCTGAGCTGAATTCCAGCGTGGGTCATTCCCAGCTCCACTTCTGACCACTGACCAGCACCTCCAATTTGCCCTTGTGGGCCTGGGGTGGCATCTGCACCCACAGGCTGGACCGGGCCATCATTGTTGCCTCAGCCAGCAAGCTATTGCTTCAAAGGGCTGGGTGAATGTAAATACAGTTATTTAATCTAATGAAGTTATTAATGTAAATGGGTAAATATTACAGCAGATGTATTCAGTTCTAAGTAAGAGAAAATCTAACTAACTGATTCAAACAATGCAGGCATTTATCTTTTGCTAACAAGAAAATGGGAAAAAGGTGATCATAGAGTTGGTCTGACAACCTAATGATGCCATCGAGGAACCAAGAGTGCCTGTGTTTCCATGTTCCCATCTTTGACTTGCTGGCTTTGGCCCCCATGCTTGCAGCCTCACAGTTGCAGGATGGCTGTTCCTGGTAACACCACTTCTTCCCTCCGTCTCTCCAAGCAAGGAGTGGGAGCAGCTTCCTGCCATTGCTAATTTCTGGGTTGTTTCTTCCATCCACTGCTGGTCTTCTCAGCAACTCTACCCTCTGCTTAAACAACTTCCTGCATTAAATTCTTTCTGTTGCAACAACCAAAGTGATTTTGTTTTCTCAGTTAAAACCTGACTGCCCACGTGGTTAACACAGCAACAAACTCATGTCCCTAAAGAGTTTTAAAAGTACATACCTGAGGGGAAAACAAAGATAATTTTTAATAAAAGTTAACAAAACTCAAAGTAGACAGTAAGAAAATAATATTGAAAATGAACCATGTGATCATATGACAATGGTAGTACCCTTGACAAGTTGAGAAGGTGGAAGAGGCCAGCACCCCTTCTAGCTTATTCAGTACAGGGCACTGGGACAAGGAAGGAGTGTGGCTCAAATTTAGCCTTGCTTCACTCATTGCACTATGTACCCTACAAGGGGCTCTTCTCAGGGAAGGGGCACTTTTTTATAACTTACCCAGAGGTGTCCGTAATTTTCATTGGCTAGACTTGGCCCTCTCTAGAGTTGTCAAAAATTATGAAAAAAAAAGGTGGGGGGGGGGGACGCCTGGGTGACTCAGTCGGTTAAGCATCCAACTTCAGCTTAGGTCATGATCTTACAGTTCATGGGTTTGAGCCCCACATCACACTCTATGCTGACAGCTCAGAGCCTAGAGACTAGAGCCTGCTTTGGATTCTGTGTCCCTCTTTCTCTCTGCCCATCGCCCACTCATGCTCTGTCTCTCTTGCTCTCAAAAATAAACATTTAAAAAAAATAAGGCCTACCTGACCACTAAAGAACTTTGTTTAAGGTTTTTAATGCTTCAGGAACACAAGGAGAAGGGACTCTTAAGAAGGAGGTTCCCTGTCCAGAGGCAAGGCTGGGGTATTAAAATATGGAAAGCCTTGCCTCTGGAGGAGCAGAGAGCAGCAGTGACTACTGCAGCCCTGCTGGAAGAACCCCTTTGACAAGGGGACCCACACCTTTGACAAGTGGCCTGTTCCCCATAGCTGCAGCCTTCTTTTCATTTCTTTTCTCTGTCATTCGGGAGGGCGGCCTCAGAACTTAGAAAATCAAGTTTGACCTCTGATGGCTTTAATAACAGCCCCCACCCCATGAAACAGCAGGACTCCAGAAACCCAGAAGGACCTAAGCACACACAGTTATTTCTGGGCATCCTCGAGGGGAGCCTGCAGGTACTCATAAGTTGGGCTAGGCAGTTGCCACCAAGCATCAGCCCTTCCTTCCTCTGGACCCCACATCTCATTTGTCCATATCACCCTGCCCACAAAGCTGCTTGCATGAGCCTCACCTCTGTCAGCCCATGGGGGAATGTCTCCCTCTATCCATGCCACAGATGCTATGACAGGTGATCCCAAAGCCACCCTCCAGAGATGCCCTCACAGTGCTGGGCCCCAGAAGTGGGAGAATGATCTCCTCACAGCTCTGTGCCTCTCCTCATCACCTGGGTCCCCAAGCAGCTTTGTCAGCACCCAGAGTCTCACCAAGTGGCCCCATCAACTCCTGGAGTACCTCCATCCCCACCTCTGGACCTGGGCAACCTGGAGGAACCTGGGCACCAGCAGGGACCTCTGTGTCTTCCAGGGTTTCCCCACTCTCAGCTTACAGGGCCTCATGCCCAATATACTGACCTGAACTTTAAGCAGATACCAGACCCCCACTCAATCTCCCCCTCTTCCTTTTTACATCTCTTGCCACCAAAAAATCCTCTATGCTCTTCCAGTTACAAAGCAAAAATTCCCAGATACTGATATGTCTAAGAGAGAGAAATAGTACTATCTATATCAGCAGCCAACAGAAGACTTTCCGGTATACTTGGCAGAAGTATGCCAAGGAGGTATCTCCTTGGCAGGGGAGGGCATTAAGCAGGGGCTCCGGACAGTTAAAGGAAATATTGTAGTGGCATTTACTGCCTCCTGTTTGACCTCCATGCCTGCAGATGGCGCACAGCAATGTCCCAGAGCAGGGGATATGCCCCAGCAGGTGGCCAAGAGGCAGACAGCCTCTACAGGGAGAATGGGGTTTGGAAGGTGGCTGTTCAGCTCCCTTCCCTCTCTGCTCTTGTCTCTCCTCTCTCCCTTTTCCTTTCCTTTGTCTTCATTTTTACCTGCTTCTCCTTCCTGCTCTTCTACCTCCCTCCTCATTCCACTTTCTCTCCAGTACTACTTGTGGACAGAGCACTTTTCTACATGCTGTTAGAAGTGAAAAAGAAATAAAAGACACTGGTCCCACCCTTAGGGATTAATGAGATTACCCAAAAAAAAAAAAAAAGAAATCTGCATGCAGAGCTAAGCAGAAGGGTAGGACTGGGTCAGAAATGGCTTTGACCCTCTGAAATGTTTCTTCTTTGTTCACCTGTTAAAGCAGCCTTGGGGGAAGACATGTCCCAAAGAGATAACCCCATGGGATCCTTCTGGATCAGTTCAGAAGACAAAGGAAGAATTTTGGAACACTTGTTGATGTCTGCTCAGTGACACAACTGAATTTATCTAATAAAAAATAAGAAAGCACACAATTTTCTGTAAGGAACTCATCTATTTCTTTTTTAAAATATGATAATGTCCTGTTTGAATATGTTTTTAAAGAAAAGTCTTGGGGCACCTGGGTGGCACAGTCGGTTAAGCGTCCGACTTCAGCCAGGTCACGATCTCGCGGTCGGTGAGTTCGAGCCCCGCGTCGGGCTCTGGGCTGGTGGCTCAGAGCCTGGAGCCTGTTTCTGATTCTGTGTCTCCCTCTCTCTCTGCCCCTCCCCCGTTCATGCTCTGTCTCTCTCTGTCCCAAAAATAAAATAAAAAACGTTGAAAAAAAAATTTAAAAAAAGAAAAGTCTTTAGAAGCCTCAAGCACCATAAAAAGTAAGAGAGGGAGGGAGCCAAACCATAAGAGACTCTTAAAAACTGAGAATAAACTAAGGGTTGATGGGGGGTGGGAGGGACAGGAAAGTGGGTGATGGGCATTGAGAAGGACACCTTCTGGGATGAGCACTGGGTGTTGTATGGAAACAATGTGACAATAAATTTCATATTAAAAAATAAAAATAAAAAAATTAGAAGCGTCAAGCACCTTATTGTCAAAAACACTATTACATATAAGGCCCAAAAACTGTAAGGAAGACCACAAATATTGTAAATAGGAGTTTAAAAATTCACTCAACAAACTTAAGTTTGTATTCAGACAGAAGGGAGCTGGACATGAGAAAACTACTCCTTTCTAATTGGGAAAGGTCATCCTAAGGATTTCTAAGGTCAACATAGAGGAGTGCTCCTCTTTTGTACCAAGAAAGACAGAGGCCTATAAAGTACAAAGTTATTTTCTCCCTTATACAAAGAGGCAGGGATCTGGGCTCTTAGGGAAAGCTAAGTGCTGGCTGAAGGCATGAACCTTCCCAAGCTGTCTAAATACTATTGAGACCAGTGTTCTGGCACATCCCAGACAAAGCAAGCAAGAGTCAATATCATCTATCCCAGTCTGAGGGGAGGAACCAGGGATGGGTAAACAGAAGCAAGTTGGTTCTTCCTATGTTTTTATGTTTCTTTAAATCTTACCCTAAACATGATAGTCTATCTAACACACATATATCATATTAATAAGAATAAACTCTGTAGTGTTTCTGGCTTAAATGCAGCTTTGGAAAAGGAAGCTGAATTCTCTTTCCGCTTCCCATGGCTATGGGAAGCCTAGTTGTGGACCCCTGTGATTCCCAGTGGGTACCTGAACTGGAAACACCCAGCTTCAGAGGATGCCTAGAATTATTTGGCTAATCTACAAGTTAACAGTAAATAGCACAACTCCTACCTAATCAAGGCATGGGGTGGGGGTCAAAAAAATAGCTGCCTAATCGGACCAATGACTTAGACAAAGCAAAGGGGAAATGGATAGCAGCACACATTTTCCTGTTGATAGCCCATAGCTGCTTCCACCACGCCTTTGGATTAAGAATGATGGACAGGAGAACTACCTTCTGCCAATTAATTCCAGAGTATAATTTGTAGCCTGGGCCCATCCTGGAAGATCCTGGGCTGCTAACAAACCATGACACTGCTTTAATTTCTCCTTTGCCCCCACACTTTATTAAAACCTGGAGTGGGTTCCATCAAATATCCCTTCAAGGGAAAAACAGAGAGAGGCAGAGAAATGGAGCAACATTTGTCTCAATGCAATATGAAAGATTAGAGTTTGCTGGATAAAGAGGGAGAAAGGAGGGGGTAGGAATTCTTGTGAAACACACGCACGCACAGGGACACACACACACACACACACACAATTTCTCTTTTGCAATGACCTCCTTATGCCCCATCCATCAGCCTGGGGTTGGCTTATTCTAACTAGCAGATTCCTTTATTCTGTATAACAGGCCCATCAGACACAATCTGCATGCCAATTACTGGCACAGACCCCTTGATACCAAAAAATGGAAATTAGCTGTCAAGGAAAGGCTTCAGCCGGCCAGGTCTCTTTCTTGCTCTCTATTTCCAGCTCATATACACACTCACTCTGCTCAGCGCCTGGCTCTCACCAGGGAGTCCCCAGTGGAAAAAGTCATCTAAAAAATACAAACATATTTTATTGTTATTAGTATTAGTTGCTGACTTTCTCAGTACAATGTGAAATTCACCAGTGGGCAAAAGCTGCTTAGGGCAGAAATGGGTGAGAGAGGTTGATTTCTGATAATTGCATTTCTTTGGGAGCAGATCAAGGCGTCCCATGAAAGGACATTCAAAGAAATGTGAGGATAAGGGCAAAAGAAAACAGACAAGGAATGGGATTCTGTAACCAAGATAACAATCAGAACTTTCACACTTAGGAATGGGCCTAGGCAGAGTTGAGAGGACAGAGGTGAGATGAGCTCCATGAACAAGCCTGCATTACCGCTTTGCATCCTAATAAGCTCTCACAAAGCCAGGCTGCGGCCAACCTGGAGGGCTTCTTATGGACACAGAATCACTCCAGTGTATTTTCAACCCAACCTAAGCATGCTGCCCACAAGGTTTCTGTCCTTATGCTCCCAGAATCTCCAAAAGACCACATTTTATGATAATTCCTCTTCTCTTTTTTCCAAAGTGAGTCACAGAGCAAGGGAGCTTGTCTTCCACTGTCCACGCTGTCCAGGATCCATGTTGAATCTCATTTGGTGGGATAACGTAATTCATCTGGATCACTGTGACCTCAGAGTGGTGCCCTGGAAAATTCAGGGCACTCCCCTTCATTCAGGGACATATCCAACTTAATACCAGAGAGGACCCTATCCTTAAAATTTTTAGTGAAGAGTATCTCTGTATTAAAATTTTAGTTGTATGGATCCATCCAACAACGTTTTTCATTAACTATTTTCATTATCACACAAGTGTTCAAAATCTGGATTCCTTCACTGACAATTAGAAAATATCTTTACTTCTAAACAAATTGTCTCTTCCTCCCATGCATTCTGGGAGTTAAAATTGTCAGCCAGGAAAATCTGCAGTTTTTTAATGCACAGCTTTCAGAACATGATGTAAAAACAGCTTAATTTGCCCAACTGAATTCCTACTATGTTCCTCACACCCAAATGTACAGTAAACATTTGTGGAAACAATGAATGAATGAATGAATGCCAGGAGCTCAGGCAGGCACTGCAAATAGGTTGGTGAAAAAGACACATACCCTGACCTTGAGGAGCTCAAGGTCAGACCTAGTTGAAATTCCCCATCACTCATTTCCTGTCCCTGTACATATTTTGTAGTTGGTGTTAACAAATGAGTCTCCTTGGCTTCCCCCGGAGGATTGCTTATGTGTTCTCTCACTCAAATGCTCTTCTTCAAGCTCCTAGTTTTGAGTTACTGGATTTACAAAAAGCTATTTACTTTCTTTTCACCCAGAGGGCTCCTGACATCAAAACAAAAGCAATTTGGTTTAGGATCTGATGACATTTAATGTTCTAACCACTCCCTTCACTTCAGGGATGCTTCAAGGATGCATTTCTAGTTTTCCTCCTACTTCTCTACTCCTTCTCATCCTCCTTTGAAGATTCTTCTTCCACTCCTTAAATATGAGTATCCCTCTGGGTCTGTCCCAGGTTCTCCCCCTCTCTTGTATTCAGGCTCTAGGACAACAGAAAAGGCAAGGAGAGTCAAAGCAGACCCCCAGGTCTTTGGCTTGAACAACTGGACAAATACAGATCATTCTAGTTGGGCATCTTTGGTTGCTAGGAACAGAAATCCATTCAAACTAGCTCAAGAAAAGAAGGATTTCTATGAGGACACAAAGCATCTCAGAGGAATGCAGAAAACTTCTAGGCCTAGGGAAGGCGAAACTAAGGCCACTCCAAGACTCTCCTTCTCTCCCCTTAGTGGCTCCTCAGCTTCTCTAACTACCTCCACTCCCTTCCTGTCCTCCAATCCGTTACCTCTGAGTTGCCCCTTTTCCCAAACTTCATGTACCCCTTTACTGCCACCCCAGACAAAACTCTACCACAGTCTTTCTGCTCCAGTGCCTACCATAAACTGAACACTTACTTGGTATCACTTAGATTCCCCAGAATGGCATCTGACCAGCCCAACTCACTTTTTGTGCTCCAGGCAAGCTTATCAATGAGCTGCCCTTAGATGAGGTGCACATCCCTGTGCCAATCAGCTATGACTGGGGCAGGGTCAGATGGCCTGCTGTCTATGTAGCAGGGGCTGTGGGTGGAGGAAGATTCTCTAAGAAGAGAGTGTTGGTGAAGCAGTTACCCCCAAATGTGCCAAATACAGTGGTATTATTAAACACAGAGGCTAATTCTACAAATATTCATTGTGAAAATGCTAAATGCGCAGCAAGAGAAGAGGGTTGAGGCTTAAAGGTATGCCATTTTAGAGGAAATGGACTCAAAAGGACCAGCAGAAGTAGTTTCCATCACTTTAGATGTGGCAATCTAGGGAGAAGAGAGTTTTGACAAGTGCATTGGTTTTTTATTGCTGCTATAACAAATTGCCACAAACTTAGTGGCTTAAAACAATGTAGATTTATTCTTTTACAGTCCTAGAGGTCAGAAGTCTGAAATGGGTCTTATGGGGCTAAAATTATGGTTATCGGCAGAGCTGTTTTCCTTTTGAAGACTCTATAAAAACACTCCATCCCTTGCCTTTTCCAGCTTCTAGAGGCTGCCAACATTCCTTGGCTCATGACCTAGCATTACTCTGGCTTCTTTTTCCATTATTATGGCTCTCCTTCCCTGAACTGGATTCTCCTGTCTCTCTCTTCTCCTTATAAGGATCCTTGTGATTACATTGGGACCACCGAGAGAATCCAGGATAATCTCCTCATTGCAAAATCCTTAACTTAATCGCATCTACAAAGTCCTTTGTGCCATGTAAGGTAACATTCACAGGTTCTAGGGATTAGGACATGGATATCTTTGGAAGGTCATTATTCTATCCACCATATGAAGGACACAGCGATCACACAGGACCAACACTGCCACTGGTCTGAGGAAAAGACACTGAGTCCAGGCACAGTCCTCATCTGTATCCAAAAAAAAAAAAAAAAAAAGGTTTTCACAAAATGGAAGGAGTGGAAATTAAATGTGAAGAGATTAGAGGTATACAAGTGGTAAAGAAAAGGAGGCAGAAATGCTGACCACTCCTTTAAAAAGTCCAGCAATGGAAGACGAAGAGAAGACTAGAGTCTGAGGGAGAATCAGGCCAAAGGAGGATAAAGAATGACACAGTCATTGAAATATAAAAGTTGTAGGCAAAGACCCCTCTGAGTCATGAGGAAGCAGAAACAGACCAAGTCTTGGGGTGCTCAGGCTCAAAGGCGCTTCCATGGAAATGCCCTGGAGGGGCCACAAGAGGAAAAGAAATTCAACGTGATTCTTAGCATATCCAGCTGAGTTGAGATGTTGACTCAACTTCCTTGACTCTCCTGAGCAGGCCTAGAGGTCTGGAAAAGGAACAAGAAATCAAACATTGGAGATGGCTGGGTTGGAGGGTCAGCAGGATGACTTCATGCAGAATCTGGAAAGTGAGCTAGGCAGGGCTGCTAGAGAGAGCATAGGTAGAAAACCAACAGCAGAAAAAAAAGGGGGGGGCTGCTAAGTACAAAGGGCAGAGAAGCCAGAGAAGGCTAGGCAGTAGAGAACTGAAGTGGGAGGGGCAGCCTAGGTAAGGGTTCCATCAACACTTGTTGAGTGACGGCATGCATGGAAGAATGAAGAGCCAATCTATAGTTACAATGCTGCTGGTCTGCTGAGTGTGATGTAGGACATGGGGCTGAAGAAGAGGTGGTTGTGATTAGATGTGGGAGGCTGGAGATGAACGTGTCACATCACTAACAAGATGTGTAGATGAAGGTTACTGGGCTTCTTGGATGACCCATATGCTTACCACTGTTTAATAAGCCCGTGGCCACCAGGAAAGAAGGGACTCAAGGTTATTCCATCAGCTTTGACCAAGTTTTCTATCATTATTTAGCCCTATATCTTTCTCTGCTGGAGTACAGGGTGGTTATAAAAGACATCTTGAATGACTCAATTCAAGTAAACCTGAAATACAGTCTCCACTTGCCATGCAAATGTTTATCCAAGCTTGTCAGATGGACATTGGCAGAAAGCACACTTCTTCCCCCAGAGAAAAGAAAGATGTCACTAAAATTATCTTGGACTCCATAGGTGACATTAGTATAGCCAGACTGCAGAGCATCAAGTGCCAATTTACATGTTAGCTTCTGTTGTGCTAAATGGAAGAAATCATACCCTTGTTGTGTCAATTATGTAGGTGAGAAAACTCCCCCTGCCACGGGCCTGGCGCTGGGCTGCACGTGGGCCCAGGGGCCACTTATCTGCTTGTATAGGTGGATTCTTTGCTGCTTGGCTCTAGAGGAAAATGCATCTTACATAAGGTGCTGCTCCATAGATAAGTCTGTTGTTAATATGCCTCAGACTGCCTTTGCCATGGCTATTATCACGGATACATGCGACGTACATCTTTTTTATCGGTGTGCATTGTACTTGTGGTAAAAAAATAAAAAAATAAAAATGGAAAAGAGACCACAGGATGTCATTTGTTATTTTTAAAAAAAGAAAAAAATTTTTTGCTGCAGATTCAACCCATACCACATATTATCCCCAATGAATAAAACTGGAACATCAAACATGCATTAATCAAATTTGTGGGTTTTTCAGAATGGACTTTTCCATAGTTTAGTGTGATTCAGCAGGTACTTGCAGGGCATTATGCCTGAGCTGAATGAACTTGTTAAATGCTCCCTGTTATGATTCTGTCCCATCATTATTGTTTTAAAAGGTAGAGTAATTTCCTCCCCCCTGCCAAAAATAAAGAGGATTTGATGATGAACTCTTTTAGCTGAGAGAATGGAGGAGGAGACATGGGGGCCCAGTGTGAATCTGGGCCATTTCTTCTTTAATATCCAAGAACTCATCAGTCTAGGGAAACAGAGGCAGCTCAACCTGACATTTGTTCCAATAAAAGCTGACTGTGCAGCAGAGTGAGCCCCAGCTGTACTGTTAGGGAACCTCTTCTGAAGACCCTGACCTGCCTGGGGGCTTCAGAGTTGTGGGAAACTGTTAAAAGGTGTTTTCTGGCAGTGATAAGATAATAATGCATTTTCCCATTTTCCTGGACCCAGGAAGACAGACACTTGAACAATAACCTGTGATGAAACCACCCAAGGAAGCCAGGGCCAGGAGGCGCCTCAGTGAGTTCAGAGTAACCATGTCTCTGCGCCTCTGTGTCCCTATCTATGAGAGGCCCAGAGTGGAATAAATGACCAATGACATCCCCGTGCTGACTGTATGTGGACAGTGCCTAAGGGCCATATTTCACCACCACTCTAGTCCTCTCCATACCATTTCTGGGCTTCCTGTCTCGGCAAGGAGCAGCTGAGGTGCTAGCTGGGGATCCCACTTAAGCTCTGGCTTAGCCCTCATCTCAAGAAAAGCCCAGATCCCAGACTAGAGTTGATACTAAGAGGAAAGGATCTTCCAAGAGGCATAGAGACCCCAAAAAGGTGGGTCTGAGGACAATGGGTAGAGACTGAAGAGTCTGACATTCTTTGAAAAGGAATGTGAATCCTGGGTGTGGTCTGGCTGAGAGTTTTTTTCATCGCTTGCCCAAGAGGGTGTACACTGATGGTTCCAGTTTCAAACAACATGCACAAGGGCCAAGGGAGGACACACAGACATGTGGAGGGGACATTCTCAACGCTCCACCAGATCCTCTTGGATCTCTTTCGCCATTTCTGTATACCTCTCTCCTGGCTTCACCATGCTTTTGTCCTAATGGCCAGCGATCCACTTCTGGAATTCAGACCCTTCACATGGAGGTCAGTTTTACAAGTCCTAGGCAGTACTGAATGCTGAGAAAGAGTCTTAGATATTTTCCAGAGCTTGACCCAGACCATCAGAATTCTCTCTTGCCTATAATTCATGTGTACCAGCACTCCCTAACCCTCTCATCTCTTTGGGAATACCATGACCCAACTGGCTGCCTGACAATCAGTGAACCATATTTATGTTGCCTTCTACATGACACTAGGCATAAAATGGTTAAATCAGGAACCCTAGTATCCCCACCACAATCCCACCACCCACACCCTCTTCCTTACCCTCAACTGCTAGGGCCTGGAGGCATATTTAATGGTGTCAATCACACAGAAAGTGCCATGATACCTGTGTTTTGTCCCAGACCCAAGATGAAGACTCTTCTATCCAATGTAATATTAAATGCCCCTCCCATTGTAGATTGTAGCAGCAGAGAACACTAAGCAAGGCAAGGTACCCAACATCCCGGCCCCAAAAACAGGCTGAGTGCTCAGGTTCAGGTATAGAGGCCAAGGAATGAGAGAGAACAAGAAAATAAGAGAATGGGAGTGAGCATCACACACACAACCCCTCCACTCACCCTTCTTGTCAGGCTGGCAACCATTCATTCCATCGTGTCCTGAAGTTAAGAACCCTGCATTCACTCATTTGAAAATGGAGTAATTGCCTATGTGCCTATCCACAGAAATTAGCAAATAAAAATTCAATATTTACAGATTCACTTTGAGTATGTACAGATACAAAGAGCTTTCTGCCAACAGTAAAAGTAACTAGGTCCAAAGTGAATCCAAAATTGAACAAATTAGACCAACTACCTCTTGGTCCACTGCATAAGGATAGCTCGTCACCTTGGGGCCCTTGGGGGACCCTTCTTGTTATGCAAATTAAGGCCATATATAGTTGGAAAGAGGATGCTAAGACCCCATGGGGATATAAGGTATACAGTGCCTCATTGTATAATGCCCTAGAGGAGTGTAGCAGGGCTATATGGTGCAGTGAAGGCAATACCCCTGCTAGTGCCCCTAGATCTGCAGGAAGGTGAACTCACCAGGGTAGTTAGAAACATTAAAGCAAGAGGATAGAATTTTTATTGATCAGGCTCAAACGTAAAAATCTTAAAACAAAAAATCAACCTTCCAGTGTAAATAGAGTGGATCATGAAAGAGGCCTGGCACAGGCTGGAAGAGAGACTAAAGACTATTTTATTGGTAAACCATTCTAGGGGGATCTACCAGTTCCCCCGAGAACTTTCTACCAGCCCTATACCCATTGTCCTTAGAGATCAACTGAGACCGCATTCCAGAGTGCCAACCCACGCCTCCACTTTCTCTTAGCCCCGGCATAAGGTCCTAGATTGAAGAACTACCCCACATAAGTTTAATACTGATTCAGTCAAGCTTCTTAAATCCAGAATAGCAACCACTTGGCAGCCCCCTCTGCCCCAACTTCCCCCAGGACTGAGGGGGAATGCTCCTCCGAGTCTGGTCTTCTCTTGCACCCGGGGAAGAGGAGCAATTCGTGGCTGCTGAGAACGAACTGAGAGAATGCCTGGCACTCCGTGGCAGTCCTGGGTCCCTGGCTGTCCCCACAGCACCCTCCCCTCCCCCACCCCGCCCCCTCGTCAGCGCTGTGAAGCGACCATCTCTGCTGCGCCAAGCCCCACAATTCACACAGGAATCCACGTCGCAATCCGGGGCACAGCATCAGTCGGTCTGCATTACCTCTCCATAATAATCTCATATATCAAATCTGGGAGACCCCGGCTCTGCCTGTGAGCGACTCCGTTAGACGCTGAATATCATTATCAGAGCCCCTCGCTCCCTCGGCTTCGTATGCAAACTCCTGAGCTCCCTGGAGTCCTTCCCGAAGAAAGTGCCCTGCTCCACGGAGGACATTTGTTATTTTGCAGGAGAGGTCGCTGAGGCTCCACCGAGACCGAACGAAATTAACGGCAGCCGCCACTTGGCGGCAACCAAAACCTACAATGACACCTAGTGGCCTCTCTGGGAACTGCAGCCGCTCTGGCGGGTGGCTTGGAAAGCCGCTCCGAAAGCTGAACAATGCCACTGGTCTAGATATTCACTAATACCCAGAAAGAGTGAGAAACAAATATTCACTTTTCAACGCCCCTTTGGTGATAGATAAACCCACCTTTAATGTTTAAATATCTTAACTTGTCAAACCGCGCGGGGGGGGGGGGGGGGGTTGGGTGGGCATATATTGAAGCCATAACTGTTTCATCCCATCTCAGGATAAAGCCAGGTCATTGAGAAAGGGAAATGGGGGAATTGAATCAAATGCATAAGTGGAATCCATCTTTACATTGCACATCTCTATGACTTAGAAATCAGTCCTACACATACTCACACAAATGTGCAAAGATAGCCATCGCATCAGTGTTTGGAATGAATGAATGAATGAATGAGAAAGAGAGAAAATAACCTAACGGCACCATGTATATATGTTAACAATATGTATGTAACAATATGTACAATATACATGACAAGTCATACATATATACACAGTATACGTGATATGGCATTTTTTTTGTTATCATTACCGAATTCAATTTTACCTTTATTTGGAGTCTCCATTCCTCCTGATAGCAGAAAATGTAATCATGGTCTGTCCTGGAAGAAGTCAGGCATTTTATATTTCAACTTAGTCAATGCAGTTTTCTTTCCTTACCTTGGCTCTTAAATTTAGGGGCCTATTTCATCACATTTTAAGGGGAAGGTATCTGTTCCCCAAATCTCCAAATGGAGGTTTATCACTGACCCCTCAGTCCCTGAGTCCCCAAACTTGATCTGGAGAGTTCTATAACCCCCTCATATATGATATCTAACCTCCAGGGGAGGGCACATAAGGCTTCCCTTTTAGACACCCTAACTTTTTCGTTACTTCTTCCCCATCTTTCCTCTTCCTCCTCCTCAGCTTGATCTAGTCTGGGGATGGGAGGAGGGGGGAAAACTGTCAATATATAATCTTCTCTATCTTTTCTATTTTATAACTAAGATGAGAACTTTCTAGCTTAAAATCCAAGAATTTGGCATATTTCATCTGATTCCACTGTGACAGCTTCCTTAGAACGAGTATCTCCCATCTACCTTCTTAAATCCTGAGTGGAGGAGGGATCCAGAGTAAAGGCAGTATGGAGTGGGAGAACCATAACTGGTGATACTGCACATATCATCCCATCTCAGAGAGAAAAGGATCTAGAAGGAGACACACCACATATTAACAGAACTTCATTGCCTCTTCTAGAAGACCTGAATCAGTGGGGCCCCAAACACTGAGACAGGTTGCAACACTTAGAAAACCTCCTGGAGTGAGCCCCTACTGTGTGCTGCACCATGTGTCTGAGCCCTAAATAACAAGTGCCTCAAGTTCATCACAAGCTACAGAAGGAGGAGACGCAGCAGAAAGTCTTCTCCCCCTCCCCATTGGAAAAAAAACAAAAAAACAAAAACAAAGACTTGTTTAATCAGTTTACAGAGAAAGAAGAAAATTGTAGAAGGTTATGGAGACTCCAGTCACATGTCCCCTATTCTCCTACCCTGAACCAAGGAAGGCAGGAGACTCTTATAACCCAGATGTTTCCTTTGATAGGAATATAATCTGGTGCAACACTGTCTCACAACTTCACTGATACTTGATCTCCTTTTCCTGTTCCCAGTGGGGCATGGGGCTGCTTGGGAGAGATTGTTTGTTTGTTTTTTACTACTTTACCTTCATCACAATCTGTGTACTTTTCAAACTGGAATTTTATTGCAATTATAGAAATGCTTCAGCCATTCCCTCTCCTACGTTCTCACTAGTTTTCTCATTCAGGAACTCTTCTTGGATGTGTGTTGGAATTTCTCAACTACCTTCTGTGACTAAACATCTTATGCATATTTTTCATATTTTTATCTTCTGATGGTATATTATATGAAATTTCTATCTTTTGGTTTACTCATCTCTCATCAGTTATTCTAGCCTGTTGTTTATCCTATTTATTGTAGTTTTTACTGCCAGTAGCAGTATTTTTCATAATATTCATGTTTCATAATCCCCTGGTCTCCTTGCAGAGATGCTATTCCCTCCTTACCTCTTCAATATATAACACGATGCTAAACTTAAAAGTAATATTCAAATATTATAACTCACCCATTGACAGGATATAAAAGGGTTGAGTTGTTGGACATTTCAAAGGATTTGTGAGGAAGATGTCTCTGAAGTGCTCCGAGTTTCATTGCCCCCAGGGAAGGGTGAAAGGGGAGCAGTTTATCTCTAAACCCCAAGTTTAGGGTTCCATGCAGAGAACCCAATATGTGCTCCTTGCTGTTGGGGAATAAAGGGGATGGGTGCCTGGCTCAATTTGAGGAGGCCAAGGGCCTGCGAATGCTGAGTAGATGGCAGCATCTGGGAAAACCAGACACCAAGGAGGAAAACACAGCTGTGTACTAGTTCGGGTTCTCCAGAAAAACAGAATGAGAGAAAGAGAGAGAGAGATTAGAAGGAATCCGTTTACATGATTATGTAGGATGAAAAGTCCCAAGATCTGCAGACTGGAGACTGGCAAACTGGAGACTCAGGAGAGCAACTGTACAAGTTTCAGTCTGAGTCCCAGTCTGAAGGCAGAAGACTGATATTCCAGCTTGATGACAAGTGAAGAGAGAATTCTTTCTTACTCAGCCTTCTTATTCTATTCAGGCCTTCAGTGGATTAGATGAGGCTCACATACTTTGAAGAGGGCAATCTGCTTTACTCAGTGCACCAGTTAATCAAATGTTAATCTCATCCAGAAACGTCTTCACAAACACACCCAGAACAATGTTTTTCCACATGTCTGGGTATCCCATGGCCCAGTTAAGTTGGTGTAAAATTAACCATCACAAATTCACCCCTTGCCAATTTGGCTTTCACATGCCTCTCCTTAAAACATGCTTTATCTCCAGGGGTGCCTGGATGGCTCAGTCCATTGGGCATCCAACTTCAGCTCAGGTCATGATCTCACGGTTTGTGAGTTCAAGACCCATGTGAGGCTCTGTGCTGACAGCTCAGAACCTGGAGCCCGCTTCAGATTCTGTGTCTCCCGTTCTCTCCGCCCCTCACCTGCTCACGCTCTCCCTCTCTCTGTCTCTTCCTCTCAAAATAAATAAACATTAAAAAAATTTTAAACATGCTTCATCTCCAAATAAAGATAATAAAAGGTCATAATGCCATCCAACATGATATAACTATTCTGCATATAAACAAAACCACACTCTTTCCCCAGAAGAGGTAAACTCCTTGAGTAATGTTTACTTCTCTTTGATATCCCATAACTTAAAATACTATGGGATATAAGGTTAACATTATTTTAATACTGATATACATGATATAAAGTCAGTATATCTTATGTTGCATGATAAAGGAATAAGAGAGGGAAGATTAAAGGTATCTCTTTTATATATTCACACACACCTATAAACATTCATAACACAATAAGGAGGAATAATTGTAATAGACTCCTCATTGCTGTATCTGGTCATGTGGTCATAGCTGGTATTTACAACTACCTTCTTCTGCTACCCATTTCCTTTGCCTCGTTCTTTACCTGCTGAGGTGACTCAAACCCTCATTCCTAAAAGGTCTGGACTGTTAGTGGTCCTGACTGGACTGGATTGTTGTGGTTTTCCATTGAGTTCAATCATAGCACATGGTAACAATAGGAAACACCCTAAGGGATCTCCTATATTCCATACATTTCCTTACCTCCACTGTGGAGTAGGAGTGTAATTTCCTCTGGTAGTCAAAATCAATCACCCAGCATCACAGTAACTCCTTTCTTTGCCTGTTGATTCAGAGGCATGAGGACTATAGAGTAGCCAAGTGGCAGGCTTAACTTCCTGGTCAAGAGCCATTGTTTTATCTCTTGGTGGAGGGTTTCCTCCTGCTGTAACCAAGACCTCTAGGCCAGCAGAGCATAACATTATGAGAACAGGAAACCCAAAAATTTTGCAAGTGGGTCACTAGAGGTGATAATGCATGGTGCCACTGCCATTTCCATCTCTTGATTCTTGGACCTGTGAGCTTTGGCTATGGGAAGAAGGGTACTACTTTATACTGGATATTGACTCAAAGCATAAAGTCTTGTGAAGAACACTGTCCTAGCCTTGCAAAGGTATTGCCATCTAGATGGTACCATAACTGAGTCTTTAAAAGACCATTCCATAGTTCCATCAAGCCATGTGCTTTGAAATGGTAGGAAACATGGTAAGATCAATGAATTCCACATAAGCATGGGTTCATTGCAGCATTTCTTTTGCTGTGAAGTTCCTTGATCAGAAGTAATTCTGTCTGTGTGGAATATTATGATAGCAGATAAGGTGTTCTGTAAGCCCATGGGTGGTGGTTTTGGCAGAATCACTGTATACAGGGAAGGCAAATCCAAATCCAGAATAAGTGTCTATTCCAGTAAGAAAAAAGCTCTGCCCCTTTCATAATGAAAATGATCCAATATAATCAACCTGCCACCAGGTCACAAGCTAACCACCCCAGGGAATAGTGCCATCTGGGGACTCAATGTTAGTCTCTGCTGTAAAATTGGGCACTAGCAGTGGCCACAGCAAGGCTGGACTTGGTGAGTGGAAACTCATGTTATTGAGCCTATGCATAACCTGTATCCCTGCCACCATGGCCACCTCATACATGAGTCCATTGAGTGAAGACAGAAGTGACTGGGGAAAGGGAACAGAACCCACAGAATGAATCATCCTATTAACTTGATTATTAAATCCTTCTCTTCAAAAAAAAAAAAAAATCCTCCTCTTCCAAAGGCACCCTTTGTTGAGCATTCAATGGGACACAAATATCTTCATGTTTTTTGTCCATTCAGAGGAATCTAACCACAGAGCTCTTCCCCCAAATTTTTTGTCACCAATTTTTCTTTTTTTTTTTATTTAAAGTTTACTTATTTTTGAGAAAGAGAGAGAGAGAGCACAAGCAAGGGAGGGGCAGAGACAGCGGGGGAGAGAGGATCCAAAGCAGGCTCCATGCTAACAGCAGAGAGCCCGATGCAGGGCTTGAACCCACGAAATAGTGAGATCATGACCTGAACCAAAGTCAGGTGCTTAACCGACTGAGCCACCCATGTGCCCCTGTCACCAATTTTTCAATCATGTTCCTTCCAAGTCCCTGACCATCCAGCCAAACCATTGGCTACAGCCCATAAATCAGCATATAATCGCACATCTGGCCATTTCTCCTGCCAAGCAAAGTGAGCCACCAGGCACATTGCTCAAAGTTCTGCCCACTGGGAGAGTTTCCTTCCACCACTGTCCATCAGGGATATCCCAGAGAGGAGTAATAGTGCCACAGCTGTCCATTTTTGTATAGTACCTACATAATTATAAACCAGGCTCATGTCTTCACTTCCTGTGTCAACTGATCACAGGAAACTCCTCATAAGGCCAAAGGTTCAGGCTAAAAGGGAGAAGTCAATGTTCCAAGAGTGGGGATCATGGACGCTTGGGCTACTTCCTCATATAACTCACTGTGACGTTAGGGCCTGCTCAGGCCCAATCACATATATATGCTACTTCCATTTCATGATGGAGTGCTGTTGTGTCCAACTTTATGGCTTGGTGTGTCAAATGATGCCCAGTTCATGACTGACAGTTCAGGTCACATGGTAACTTTGTTGCCCATGGTTAAGCATTCTGTCTCTACTAAATCCCAGAGCAGGCCAAGAGCTCCTTCTCAAAAAGAATGTAGGTATCTGCTGAAGATGCCAGAGCTTTGCTACAGAATCCTAAGGGCCTATGCAACAATTCACCTGTAGGGGCATGCCCAAGGCTCCAAACAGCATACCTACCTGCCACTGACAGTGCAAGCCCCATTGGATCTGCTGAAGCATATGGTCCAAGCAGCTGAGAGGCTCACACAGCAGCCTGGACCTGTTGCAGAGCTGTCTCTCATCTGGTCCCAACTCATAACTAGCAGCTTCTTGGGCCACTTGGTAAATGGGCTAGAGTAACACACTCTTATGAAGAATATGTTACCTCCAAAATACAAAGAGTCCCACTAGGGAGGCACCTGGGTGGCTCAGTCGGTTGGGCGTCCGACTTCGGCTCAGGTCATGATCTCGCGGTCCGTGAGTTCGAGCCCCGTGTCGGGCTCTGTGCTGACAGCTCAGAGCCTGAAGCCTGTTTCAGATGCTGTGTCTCCCTCTCTCTCTGACCTTCCCTCATTCATGCTGTGTCTCTCTCTGTCTCAAAAATGAATAAACGTTAAAAAAAATTTTTTTTAAAAACAAAGAGGCCCACTAGGCATTATGCCACAATTATGGTTGTAGGAGACGCCAGATGCAACAATTTTACCCTTCACCTTGGAAAAGATATCTCAACAGACCCTGTACTACTGGGCCCCTAGAAATTTCACTGAGATAGAAGGCCCCTGAATTTTATTCAGATTTATTTACCACCGTCTAATACATACATATTACCACTAAGTTTAGAGTAGTTGCTCCTTCTTGTTCACCAGATCCAATCAGCATTATGTTATCAGTGTAATGGACCAGTGCAATATCTTGTGGAAGAGAAAGGTGGTCAAGATCCCTATGAACTTCCTTTCCTGATTGTGGCACTAAGCGGTGAGGAGGTCTTCTCTACATTCACAGCCACACTGTCCATGCAGGTCTTTAGATGCAAGAAGATGGCCACAGCACTGGTGCACTGCTAATGGAGCAATGGCCTCATCAAGTTGAATGGACAGCCCCTGGAGATGATATAGTCTCACACACTGCAATACAAGCTACTGGACCTTGTTCTGCTTCTGGAAAAGGTGCACTTTGCCAGAGTGGACATCTGAGTCCAAGTAAAGGGTGGTGGTTACATGGCCCAGATGGATTTACATAATCCACCTCCAAAGCCTCAGTGGCCTATTATCAGAAGTACATGGATGAGGCTTCCAAGAAGAAGATCAAAGACATCCTCATCCAGTACCACCAGACCCTGTTGCTAAGTGATCCCCAGCACTGTGAATCCGGAAAATTTGGCAGTCCTGGTGGTCATGCTCACTATCAGAAATCCTACCGATAAGCCCATCATGAGAATCAGGGTTCAAACAAACAACTGTCAGAGGGGAAAACAAATCTCTGTGAACTAAATTATGACACAGGGCTGGAAAGTTGATATACCCTTGAGGTAGGATAGTGAAGGTGTATTGCTGGCCTTGTCAGGCAAAAACAAACTGCTTTGGTGATCTTTACTAATAGGTATTGAGAAAAAAGCAATGGGCAGATTAACAGCTATACACCAGGTACCAGGGGATGGGTTGAGTTACTAAAGCAATGAAACCACCTCTGGTACAGCAGCTGCAACTGGAGTCACACCTGGTTAAGCTTATGATAATCCATAATCCACTGTCATTCCCCAAGATCCATCTGTCTTCCAAATAGGTCAAATAGGTGAGTAAAATGGCGCTATAGAAGGAATCACCACCCCTGCATCTTTCAAGTCCTTGATGGTAGCACTAACCTCTGCAATTCCTCCAGGTACTTGGTATTGCTTTTAATTTACTGTTTTCCTAAGTAAGAACAGTTCTACTTGGCCTTTCCCATCCTAATAACCCTCATTCCACCAATGATGGAACCAGTGTGGGGATTCTGCCAGCTGCTAAGTATATCTATTCCAATTATGCATTCTAGAACAAGGGAAATAAACACAGGATATGTTCATGGGCCCAATGGGCCCACTATGAGTCAAATCTAAATTAAAGCTCCATTAGTCACATGACCTCCATAACTCCCTACCCTTGACTGGTAGGACACAATGACATTTTGGGTCTCCTGGAGTTAATTCAGAGTCAGTATCCAGTATCCTGGGTCAATTCAGAGTCAGTATCCAGTAATCCCCAAAGCCCTTATTATTTCCTTTCTCCAGTGCACAGTTGCCCTCCCAGAGGCTATAATTCCCTTTGGGGAAGGCTGGGAGGAAGATGAGTAGTATAAATTTTTGGTTGTATACCAAAGTCCTTCCTAGAGGGGATCTAGCCCTCCCTTCATTCACAGGGTTCTGGGTTTATAAACTGGCTCACATTTGGGAATTGATTGAGGAGCTGGGACTCTGTTTTTATAATTCAGGTTAAACTTGTTCACTTAAAAATTTTCTTATACAGATCAAGTAAACATTTAGTAGGCTTCCCACCTACTTCTAGGAATACCACGAGCAAATAGCCAATGCCAGAGGTCAGTATGAGTTGGACTGTTCCGATTGCTGCTTTGACTCTGCTGTCCACTACAGTAACCACACTCACCTTGCCTTTGGCAGTTGAGCACCACCACTTCACCCCTGCCACCCCAAGATCCAATTACTCCCACTGTATTTAGGTTTCCCAATTCCATGACTGCAGCTCTCACTAGAAGGCCTGGTCTACAGAGAAGAGCAATCACAGCGTTCTACAGCAAAATGTATGTCTTCTGTACCTTCCCAGTGTGAGTGAGTAAATCTTAAATGACAGATCCACTCTAACATTCTAATCTCCCCAAGCTTGTGAATCCCTTTACGTTAAGCCAAGACAGGTCAGTCATTTCTAATTTGCTCACTGTGGCCCGCCTTTTGGTCCGTTTATGTCAACCAAACAGTTACAGCCGTTCCTAACTCCTTGAGCTGCAACATAAATGCAGTATCTCTGCTTAGTGCACCTGTATCAATAAATCCCACATGATCCAAATTAATGTTCCTTCCACTATTACCTCACACCCTCCATTCCCACACACATTCCCCAGATTTCTGTCTACACAAATTAGAAAACTCAAGTAGTTCTTTTGGAGTATAGTGCATCTCCTTATGGGTCACACTTTGTACCTCATTTTTAGGGATTGGTGGGATTTGAGTCTAGTTATAGGTCTAGACACAAAGAAGGGAGGTGGAGGTGGGGCCTAAGGAAACTCACCATTGTCACCATTGTCTGGCAACTGCCTCAGGGGAGGGGAGGCCATTATAGCTTCCTCAGACAAGGCAAAGCTAATTCTCTCAGTAGGGAATCTCTACCACTAGAGGTGGGAAGGCAGCTTCTACTGGGGGGCAGGGAGGCCTCTTCCACAGGCAAAAAAGATTCATCAAAATTTAGGGGCTCAGGGTGCCTGGATGGCTCCTCCATTAAGCATCTGACTTCGGCTCAGGTCATGATTTCGCAGTTTGTGAGTTCCAGCCCAGCACTGGGCTCTGTGCTGACAGCTCAGATCCTGGGACCTGCTTTGGATTCGGTGTCTCCCTCTCTCTCTGCCCCTCCCTGTGCGTGCGCACCTGCTCGCTCGCTCTCAAGCTCTCTCTGTCTCTCTCTCTCTCTCTCAAAAATAAATAAACATTTTTTTAAATTTTTCAAAAAATAATTTAGGGGCTCAAATTCCCCAGCTTCATCAGGGACTTCATCCCACACACCTCCAACCCAACTTAACAGGATCCCATTCTTTCCCAGTATGCCCTCACTTTAATACCCTGCAAGGCTGGGAGTTCAATTTACATTATAATTCAGCCAATGGCAGGGTAAGATTCTGCATTTGATTTTCAGCAATTTCAACTCTTCAGCTATAGTAGATAAGAGTCTCCTTCAGGGCACACATAGAAGCTTTCAGGTGATTTACGTGGCATTTGAGCTGGGAATTCAAATCCCTGAGTTCATCCTTTTCTTTTGCCACTTTGTCCAGCAACATTAGAAGCAACCAGCCAATCTCATTAGATTTGTTATTTTTCAAAAAATGTTAGAAAGTATTATATACACAGTTACCCAGTTCCTTGATTAGTGGATGATTAAGAGTATCCAATAAAGATATTTGGTACATCTTTATTGCCAAACTATGCCATGAATTATCAGTGTTCTCTTTACTAGAGGAAATAAAGTCACTGGCATCTTTAAATCTAATCAGATTAGAGAACCAATTCCAGAAACCCCAGAACCAATTCAGAAAACTCATCCTTAAAATTCTTTTCTTCTAGAACCACTCTATCAAAATCTGTATTGGTCTGGGAGATAGATGGATGAATAGATACATAATAAGGAATTGGCTCATGTGATTATGGAAACTAAGAAGTCCCAAGATCTGTACTTGGCAAACTGGACACCCAGGACAGCACTGGTGTAAATTCCAGTCTGAGTATGAAGGCAAGAGAAAACTGTTATCTCTGCTTGAAAACAGGCAGAGAGAGAATTCTTTCTTACTCAGCCTTCTTATTCTATTTAGGCCTTCACTGGATTGGATGAGGCTCACCCACATTGGGGATGCCAATCTGCTTTACTCAGTCTACCAATTCAAATGTTAATCTCAGAAAAACCTTCATGGACACACCCAGAATAATGCTTATCCAAATATCTGGGCACTCCCATGGCCCAGTCAAGTTGACATATAAAAGTAACCATCTAAAGCTGGAAAAATAAAATTAATTGCCTACATCATGGAGTTACAATCTGAAAACTTCAACAGAAAAGCTTACAAAGAGCTCACAAAAGTGCCCATAGAGAAAGAAGTTAGCTTTAAACCTCAGCCAGTCCCAGGGAATCCAAACCCAGCTTTCAACTGTTCCAATCACGTAAGCCCCTCCCTGAGCCCCTTCTTGAAATCCAGTATCAGACAGGCCCACAATGGCAGCAGGAGAAGGAGGAAGAAGTAAAAAAAGAGAGATGGAAACAGACCACATACTTCCCTGAAGTAAGGAACCCCACCTGCTAAAGACAAAAGAAGGTTTCACCCTCATAAATGTTCAAAGTTTTACTGTCTGGGAATAGGTGATTTTAGTTATGAACTGAATTAAAGTGATTGAATTAAAGTAATGATAGAGCTTTCTATCACCGAAGAGTGACCAAAAATGTCATCGATTGACAAGGAAAAAAACTGCCCCCACTAGATAAATTTTAAAAGAGGGTGGGGGACACTCCATGAGTCAGTAGATTTTCAAAGCGATTACTTCCATCTCTTGTGTTATGAATTTTTCTGTTTGCTGAGTCTATGAAATATAATGGAAATATAATGGAAGTGAAATATAATGGAAAATCATAATGGATTCCATCATGTCCTTTGTCATTTTTCTTTTATAGCTCATACTGCATGGGAGTGTTTTCCTCGAACAAGTCGTTCCACGGTAGGTACTTTTGCAGCTGCCTTAGCCCATTCTTCTCAGTTTGCACACCTGGGAACAGGTCTTATGTTCTGGAGTTTCAAGTGTTTGCTCTCAGCCAACAAAATTCCTGGTGCCACACTCCTGTGCAGAACCAGCCAGTTCCCATTTTTTAACAAAGATGTCCCTTTTTCTTCCTGCACCCTGGGCAATAGCACATTTCTGGAGTGTTTTCAGTCACCATTCACTAAGTAGACAAGACAACCAGCCCCAGCCCCAGCTTCATGCAGTGAGCATGGGTCCACTCTCCTGCCCAGTGTGAGGTACATTCATTTCCATTCCCACATGAGCTTTGAAGCCCAACCTATGTATACCCAGTTCCTTATACACTTGGGCTACACTTCATCAGCTTACTCCATAGATTTATTCTTCACTATTGGTCCACAAAGACCACGTGTGTGCGTGCATGCATGCATGTGTGTGTGTGTGTGAGAGAGAGAGAGAGAGACAGAGAAAGATAGAGAAAGTCCTCTGTGTTTGGAGGAGGTTACAGAGAGGGTTTGTGTGCTCACTCTGCCAACTTGATCATATTTCTTCAAGTCATGCCTCAGACACTGCTGAGCTACTAGACAAGCAGGTTGTATATCCCAGGCCCAAGTCACCTCAGTTCAGCAACAGAGCAGACAAGCCCATTTCTACAAGTAACCACATTTTCCCTTAGTGATGGGAGGCACTTGCTTATTACTGGCTTTGGCAGAAATCTCTCCCTCTCTTGTCCTGCCTGCTCAGAAGAGTGGACGCCTCTCCATGACAGCTGATATAGGACAGACTGTTCCACATTCTGGAGAAACACAATGCCAGAAGCTCCCCCAAGCCCTCCCACTCACAATAAGGAACTTCAGAGGTGACTCAGAACTTTCAGGTAAAATGTCAGATGCAGACGCTGATACCACACAGGTCCGCTGGCTACTCCAACAAGCTCGGAAGGCTCTGAGCCTCCAATGCTCTCACCAGGCTCCTATTCTTTCCTGCAGCTGCACCATCAGCCCAGCCTGGCTCAGCCTGGCTGATCAGCCCAAGCCTCGAAGCTCCAACAAACAGGGTAAGAAAGACAAGAAGAGGGGCCTGAGCACTCCCACTGGGGCAGGTAGAGAGTCCAGACCCAGACAGGCAACATGGATGCCTCAGGAACCACATCTGCTTGACATAGAAGCAGCCCATGGAGTCACACCCCTCAGGCCTCAGCAGCCATACACACCCTCCTTGAGAGCAGAGCAACTGGCCAATCAGCAAGAAGTTCAGCTGACTGGAATCACGGAGTACCAACTATCCACCAGACATTGCACTAAAAATTTTACGTATATTTTCTCATTTACTATCTACCCACCATGATTGGGGAGGTAATATTAGCTCCATTTTCCAGATGAGTAACTGAAGCTCAGAGAGGTTAAGTAACTTGCCCAAGATCACACAGCTATTAAGTGATAAGAGTCATAATTCAAACCCAGGGAGTCTGAAGCCAAAGCAGTGCTATTGGTCCCTCTGCTCTCACTGCCTCTGGCAGTGGGGTTCTCCAGGATGTTGAGCTAGCACACCCCACATCAGTTCTCATGGAGAGGTGTCTGCTCCTCTGGGAGGGACAAGAAGACACTGGGCCTCTGTCTAGGCAATAGGGAGTAAAGGAAGGCTGCACCATGGAAAGCGAGAGACATTCTCCAACCGTACAGAGTCAGAGCAACAGGACCCCCAAGGATCCCATTTACCCTGGGGTCCCAAGGTTCACCTGCAATCAAGACTCCCAGGTGTCTCATGTTGGAGGGCACCCCAAAGGTCCAGTGCAGCCCTACCCTTGCAAGGCAGTCCAGATGCCCCCAGCTCTGCCTTCAGGGGGAATATGGGAATTTGTGCCATTTAGGGCTTAGAATTAGGCAAGATGCCAGGTAACCCCAGTGGCCTGCTTCTGTGACCCGGTCTCTCCCATAGCTGCGTGGTTGCAGGTCCCTGGCTTCTCTGATCTGCACTGCTGGCAAATGCACAGCCCGCATTGTGCCAGGCAGCCTTTGCCCACCAGGGCACTCCAGACCTTTTGGGTTCAGCCCAGTCCCAAAAACCTACATAGCCCCTGATATGGAGAGTGCACACTCCCTGAAAATCTTTCCTAGGTGGTAGCTTTATACCAGTGACAGTCAGTCCCCACTTGGAATGGCTACCTGATGTTGTTCTGGGTTTCTCCAGCAAGCAGGTGTCTGTCACCGCAGGGTACCGAGCAGCCCATGTACGCCACCCCCCTCCTCCCCCCCCCCCCCCCCCCGCAAAACAGTCCACATGCCTCCAGCTCCACCCCCAGGGGGAATTATGCACATTTGTGCAGGTGAAGGCCTGGAATTTGGCAGATGCCAAGTAGTCCCCCAAATCCTTTCCTGTAAGCCAGCCTCACCTAAAGTTGTTCTGTCCCAGGACCTGGCTCCCCCGTCCTGTCCGCGCATGCACAATCACAGACCACAAACAGCACCTTGTTAGCAGACCCGGCACTTGAAGGGGGCACCCCTAGACCCGTGGGTCTCCAGCAGGACCCCACGAACTAAATGGCTTCAGGGTGTAGACAGCCCACAGCCTGAAGATATTTCTGAGGCGCCATTTGAAACTGAGGACGGCCAGTCCCTGCTTGGACCAGCTGCCTGACGGTGTCCTCGGCTCTTCCGGCATTTAAGGCCCCCCAAGTGTCTCTTATTGGAGATTAATCTGACCTTCTCACGTGGCCCCACCGTGGTAAGGCAGCCCACAAGCCTCCAGCTCTGTTCCCAGGGGAGCTTGGAGCCTTGTACCCTCCACAGCCCCCAGCAACCTTGACTGGGCCCGTGCGACACTTGCCCTGTACCAGGAACCTGGCTCCCCTGATGTGCACGGCTCACACATGCCCAGTAAGCACCGGTCAGCTTGCCCAGAGCAGCCCCGCCCCTCCAGGCCTGTGGAGCTCAGGTCGGTCCCAAACCAGGGTAAAGGGAGCCCAACTCCGCAAAACTTCTCTGAGGCAGCTGCTTTAAAGGAACAACAGCCAGTCCCCATTTGGACTGGCTGCCTGCTAGGGTCCCCGGCTTACCAGTCATCAAGGCTCCCAGATGTCTTTTAGGGAATGGTACCTCGGGCAGCCTCGTCAAGCACTCTAGCCTCCTCCAGCTTCTCTTTCAGGGGAATATGTGCATTTCTGTTGGCTAAGGCTTGGAATTAGGCAGATGCCAGGTAACCCCAGTAGCTCCATCAGGTAACTCAGCTTCTCTCTACAGCTGCCATATTTCCGGTGCCTGCCTTCCAGGACCTGTGCGGCTCCCGCATGCGCAGTACACACCCCATCCGCCCACCCAGCGCAGCCAGGGCCCTCCAGGTATATGGAGCCCAGACAGGCCCCAAACCACCTGCGCAGACTCCTGCGTGGAGGGATCCCACCCCCGAACATCTATCAGAGGCAGCAGCCTTAAACTTGCAACAGTCTGACCCATTTGGACTGCCTGATGGAGTCTAGGAGTTTGGCCACAATCAAGGCTCCCAGATATGTCTTATTGGAGGGTACCCCAACTGTCCAGAACAGCCACCACCCTGGCAAGCAGTCCAGATGCCTCCAGCTCTGCCTTCAGGGGATATATGCACATTTGTGTAGGTTAAGGCTTGGAATAAGGTAGATGTCACATACCCCCAAGCACCTGCTCCTGTGATCTGGCCTTTCCCTACAGCTGCCCTATTCCAGATGCTTGGCTCCCCTGACCTGCAAGGCCTGGCATACTCATTTCAATCCCATCAGCTTTGGGTAGTCTGGGCACTCCAGGCCTGTAGCACTAGGCCAATCCCCAAACCCCTGTGTCCAAGGTCATACAGCAAGGAACCAGCTACATCAGGACAAAAATGTATCTCTAAACAGGAGCAGGCTCCAGTTTAGTGTTTCTGAATCCTAGGCACCTTCTCAATAGTTACAGTCTTTTGTTTTCCCTTTACTTTGTTGTTGTTTGCCTGTTTACTGAACAGCAGATTAGCAACCTCCCCTCCTCCCCCACCCCTCCAACCTTCCCCAGGAAATCCTTCTTCAAGTCATCCAAGGACCACACATCTGTCCTTTTTAACATTCCCCCAAGTGACTCTAGCATTTTGGGATCTGCTACTCCAGCCATTCTTGCTCTCCTTGATTCTTTCCTCCTGTACCCATGCTTTTGGAAGGAATGGGCTGCCTCTTCTACTCTTTCCAGCTCCCTTCAGAGTTCTAGGCAGTGGGGCCTTCAGCCCCCACATTTAACACAGCCCTCCTGCCAGACCCATTGGCCTCTTCTCTCCACAGCACAGGATGCTGACAACCACCCTCTCCTTACAGTTCACCTCCCTCAAGTTCTAGAAAACTACGAAGATAGAGAGAACGAACTGACCACCTCAGTTCTCTGCTCACACCTCTTAACCTCCCTGTACACAGCCAGCCCCTCCCGCTGCAGGGATGGGCTCTGTGTCCTGTGAGTACTGCTCTCACTGCCTCCTGGACACGTGGCACCCCAAACCTCATCCCAAAACAAACTCATCATCCTTGCCCCAAGCACAGGCCATTCCACCTTCCCAGTCTGTCATTCTTCCAGTTTCTTAGACCCTGGACTCACGTAATTATTCTTCCTTCCTCTGTCTCTTTCATTGGCTAAGCCCATTGACTATAAGTAGGACCAAATACATAGTTTGTGGGTCTCCTGGTGCATGAAGCAGAAAAAAAGTCATTAAAGGCACATAAGAAGCTTTTTACTTTCTTCTGTGATATTTTTCTATGCTTGTCCTAGTGGTTTTTATTTGCTGTTTAATGTGTTCTAAGTAAAAAAAATATTATAATTTTTAAATATTAACCAAATTTTACTGTTCATTTTTACATCGCAAATACCAGAGCATTTACCTCTTGCATGGAATCACCGAAATGACACAATTCCTCTTTCCTGGCTTGTCCCCAGACAGTGCCAGGAGCTGGCCAGAAAAGGCAGACTCAGGAAGTTTGGAAGGACAGGATCCATTAAACCTCAACTCCTAAAAGCATTAATCTTATGGGTCTTTTTAATACATGAGTATAATCAAAGATACTTTAATTGGAGTTTGATATTTTATGTGGCCTTGTCTGACTCAGGGTTTCAAGTGGCAGGGTCAAGCCACTTATGTTGTCCTTGAAACATAAAATTCTTTCTAACTGAGATATTCTTGTGTATGCGTTTCTGTTTACATCATCTATGCAATAGAGAAGACAGTAATACCAACATAATACACTTTTTTAATCTTCTCTTAGACTCCATTATTTAAATGCACTATGCATACCATTTTAGACTCATGACTTCTCAGATTTACCCTATGTCAACTTGGCTTGCTCTATGACAGTAAGCCGACACTCTTATTTCTGATGTTCAAGTTGTCTTAACTTTGCCAGTGGAAGCCCCTTTTAGATTGGCTCCAATGTCCTTTTGATTCCATTAATTTATTTAAACTCTCCTGCTTCCTGGTCTTGTTGTTCAGTTGTTCAAGTTCACCTTGAACTTTCGAAGTACAGAATCTGCCATTTCTCCCAAGGTGTTTTGGAGGGAAAAGAGAACTATAGACCAGAATGTGGAAGCTGAGATGCATTGTTGGGTGACATGTCTCCCTGGCCACTTCAGCAGACAAAGAGACAAAAGGATGTATTTTTAGTTTACTATTTTTGTTCTTTTAAAAGCATGAGTTCGTATTGATTTTTCCAGTTCAGTTCTAACAATAAAGTATTCCTACTCAAATCCTTTATTCTACAATTGTATATCCTTTCTTTTATGCTAAAAAAAAGTCTAGATTCCTAAAAAAAATTAATATAATTGCTTATTTTCTTTGAAAAGAAAATAATTCTAAAATAACTTTACATTAATGTAAATTATCAAATTACCTAATAAAGTTCAATTTTTCTAATGCTTATTTTTTTGCTTGTTTTTAGGCCACATTCCACTAAAGATTTGCAAAAAACAAAAAAATGTTTGCTCTAGAGTCATTTATAATCTCTCTATTTGGCTTTGTAAGTCCTGGCATAGAGATTTGATGCAACCATTTTCCTTCATTTTCTCTCTTTTTTTTTTTAATGTTTATTTATTTTTGAGAGAGAGAGAGAGACAGAGCACGAGCAGGGGAGGGGCAGAAAGAGAGGGAGACACAAAATCCGAAGAAGGCTTCAGGCTCCAAGCTGCCAGCACAGAGGCTGACGTGGGGCTCGAACCCATGAACCGCGAGACCATGACCCAAGCTGAAGTCAGACACCCAACCAAATGGGCCACCCAGGCGCCCCCATTTTCCTTCATTTTCAATCTGAGAGCCCTAGCATTAGATTAGCCCACAGACCAAAGCTCTTAGTAGGTGGAGACTGGTAGCCACAAGGAGAAAGAATGTCCTCTGTAACATAAGATGATGGAGACACCTCTAGCAGTGTAGTGGCCAGAATTCTGCACAATGATTGCATTTCACCATTATCTGTCCATCTACAATGGCTTACCCCATAGGGATAATATCAAGACTGGTACGCATGATTTCTGGCTGAAAGAACCAATTCTGCCTCCTGTTAACTAACCTATCCAATCTACATTATTTTCAAACATTCTGTTGTTTTTTTCTTTTCTTGTAAAGTCCTGTTCTAATCTCCTAAACTTTTTAATTTATCTTGCTCCTTTTATGAGCTACAAGCTCTCACTTCTTTTATAATGTTCAACATTCCCTTACCAACCTAATACACGGTGTTATGTATTGTTACCTCAAGGTTTGCAGTGAAGAATCAAAACCAATTAGCAGTGTCTTAAGCCCAGAACTAGTCAAAGCTTTTAACTTTCTCACAAAAGGATCGAATTCTTTATGATTATCCAAGAACAGTACCTGTAAATGCATAATCTTGAGATTTTACTTGAAATCCTTTTTGACTTATGGATCAAAATTCAGACTTTATTTCATATACATCATTATTGTCCTTATTTGAATTATTAATCAACCTAGAGTAGACCTCCAAATTCTCCAAAGTCTTTGGAAAACACAGTTACCAATTACCTTCATTCTATACAAAATCCAAATTTGCCAAAGCCAAATAAGAACGTCATGAAATACAACCAGATACAGTTCAATAAAGTTTCAATTAAAAAATACATAGCCAGATATATCAAATTATATCACAATTTTTTGATAACTGAAACAACAGATTATTTCACCTTTAAACCGTTCTCAGAAAGTTTAAGTGGAAACTTTTTACAAATTAATAAAATTTCCAGATTGTGTAGATTCTCATAGAACCCATTCATAAAAGATATCACTGTTTAGAAATGATACCACAGGGGCACCTGGGTGGCTCAGCTGGTTGAGTATTCTACTCTTGATTTCGGCTCAGGTCATGACCCCAGGATGGAGCCCCTCATCAGGCCCTGTGGAGCCTACTTAAGATTCTCCCATCCTCTCCCCCTGTTCCCCTCTCCCCCACTTGCATGCTGTCTCTAAAAAAATAAAATTAAAATCATTAAAAAAAGAAATTATAGCACACTGCTTCATAGGACATTAACTAGTTAATGTTAGAGGAGACATCAAAATTCTGCCCAGAATCAAATATGTCATGCCCCAGATTCCTGACTTTGTAAGCTGTAGGAGGGACCTCAAGTGAATCACAAATTCTTTGAATTTAGGATAAAAAGATAGATTATCTGGTTTCAGTTATCAATATTGTTGATGCCTCTTTCAAGTTTTGAACGGTATTTAATTAAAAAAAAATAATTTTGGAATAAATGTGGTTTTTTGGGGGGGGAGGTGTGATTTTTTTAAATGAATCATTAGCCAAAGGAAAGAACCGGCCCCACTTCTGGCATACACCCTGCTGATACCATACATGTCTCCAGAACCTGGGCTTTTTGCTTTTAGGCAGCAGGGTTAGAACCATCCCTCAGATCCAGCTGCTGCCTATCAGTTCTTCAATTTGCAGCTTGTCTTTGCCAACCCAAAATTAAGCTTCTTCTGCAGAGTTTAAAACTTTGTTAGAAAAAGGAATAAAAGAAAGAAAGGGAAAGGAGGGAAAGAGGGAGGAAAGGAAGAAGGAAAAAGATGAGGAGGAGGGAAAGGAAGAAAGGAGGCAAATCCTTATATCTGACAAACAGCTTATCTCATAATTTAAAACTGAACTGCTTACAGTCACCCATATTTAAATTTATAGCATCTACTTGCTGCCATCTATCTGCTAACTTAAATCTCTTCACTTAAAATACAATAATTCTTCACCCCATTGGCAATCCTCCACAATCTAGGCTTAATCTGAGGAGAGGGCGCTGTTCCATTTTGATCTATTTCCAATTGCAAAACTCAGACGTGAAGGTCAGAGAGTGGAGATGGAGAGTTAACTTCATGACATGAGTCTCACCTGGGAAGGCCCTTCAGCCTTGTTAATGTAGGTGGGATGACCTCAGAGGGCCCTAGTTCTGGGGGATGATTTCCTAAGGCTAGAAACCAAAGATGATGGTTGTAGACTTAATCTTACACTAAGGCATCTCCAGGAAATGTGGAGACTTGGGGCCACTTCATAGATGACTGGTTTAAAGGACAGGAGCAAAATGTAGACGTTATTGAGGTTTGTGCCAGGATTTTTAAAGTAGTCATTATAAATTTCTCCAACGGAGTCCAATGGAGAGACCAGGGACAAATATCTTCTCCACAGTAAGAGGATTTGTGTTTTTGCTCTTGGGACTTTTTTGCAGGTACCCAAGAAGGCTCCTGCTCAGTTTTTCCTCCACGGTCCTTAACCGGGTTTTACAACCTCTCCTGGGCTTGCAACCTCTCACAGGGAGGCAGGAAGACCTGAATCTTCCTTTTGGGAGCGTCCTGCTCTCACATGTACATGCTCCCAGTTCAGGCAAGAGTGGGTTTTCCAGGACCTGAAGGTCCCTGGAACCCACAAGACAAACTGTAATTTGGGGTCAATTCTTGTATGCCAGTTTCAAATTTCACAGAGTAGGTGTCACAGTAGTTTAACATGGCCTCACGGGGGCGCCTGGGCTGCTCAATGGGTTAAGCGTCCAACTTCAGCTCAGGTCATGACCTCACAGTCCATGAGTTCAGTGTCGGGCTCTGTGCTGTCAGCTTGGAGCCTGGAGCCTGTTTCAGATTCTGTGTCTCCCTTTCTCTCTGCCCTTCCCCTACTCGCACTCTGTCTCTCTCTCTCTTTCTCTTTCTCTGTCAATACAAAATTAACATTAAAACATTTTAAAAATAACATGAGCTCATGAACAATGGCCTGAGGAACACTTCAGAAAGTCAGTCTAATCTAGGGATAGGCTAGAAACAGGACACACACAAGAAGAAACAAAAACAAAACAAAACAAAAATCTCTTTTTTTTTAAGAGATAGGGAAGGACAGCATAGAAGAAAGAGGGACACCCACATAGGGAAGGGAATGCCACATGGGCAGAGAGAAGCCCCTAATGACATGCTGGAGACAGAGCCCCAGTGAGGAGATGGCGTCCACTATATTCTGAATCAACTAATGACAGTGGAGGTTTGTTAGAGGCCAAGCCCATGAAGCTTTGTAATTGAGTTCTCATTCTGGGAAACTTTTCTGAGTTTTCCTTTCTCAATCCAGGAAACTCTAGGCGATTGGCTGAGTGGGAACACAAGAAGAAATTTTTCCAGCACTCCACACAAGGTGGCGCCAGACACCAGTGAACTTAATGAGGTCCCCTTCCAAGAGGGCTCCAGAAGCTTTGCAAAAGTTCCTGGAAGGGATCAATCAATTCAGACCAGATTCAAAGGAAACTAAGAGCTCTGCACCCACAGAGAGCCTAAGAATAAAATGGGGCATATAGAAAATAAGAAAAAGTATACACATATATATTATACATAGAAAATATGTATGTTATATATATACATAACACATATAAAAGATAGGGAAGAGGCAGACAAACTGAATCTACGAAGCCTCTGTAAAAGGAAAATAAAGGCATGTCACTGGGAATCCCTGGCAGGACAGGAAACAGGCAAGACGGAAGGACTGGAAATGGAGAGCAGCCAGTGAAGAGGCTGTTGCACATGTCCAGGCAGAAGAGAGTTGTGGCTTGGGCCAGGGATTGGTGGTGTTGGAGAAAAATGCCTTCTGACTGAGGTATTTACATTTACTGGTATTCTTCATTGATATGGTGAGTCAATAAGCCCAACATGACTACATAACAAGACTCACTGAAATGCATTCTATTCATCTTTTTTTGAGAATTCACTGTATTAGCTTTGCTTTTTTATGTGTTATTATGGACTCATGACATTTCAACTCTGCCAACTGATGTCAGCCAATATTCTCATTCTGATGCTCACACTGTCCCAACTTTGACTGGTGGGGGCCCTTTTAGATTTCAAACGACCTAGTTACTTAAAGCCAGAAGAAATCTGGCCCAACAAGGTGATAAGTGTTCTGAGATTGCCTCATACTCTTCTGCCCCAGACCAGACATGAAATCATTGTTCCAAGAAACCCTGGCTCCTTTGGGGAGAAAAATAGCATTAAAAACCATAATGCAGGCATTAGTGTGCATTATGGGGTAACATTGCTACTGGGCCATTTTGATGGGAAAAAAGCCAGAAAAGAAAGAAATTTGGGGGCCCCTGCCAGCTCAGTCAGTTAAGCATCCTACCCTTGATTTGGGCTCAGATCAAGATCTCACAGTTTGTGGGCTCGAGCTCACATCAGGTGTCATGCTGACAGCCCAGAGCCTGCTTGGGATTCTCTCTCTCCCTCTCTCTGCCCCTCCCCCCGCTCTTGCACATGTGCACGCATGTGTGCACTGTCTCAAGATAAAAACTTACAAAAAGAGAAATATATTTTTAATTGTTTTACAAAGGCATGACTGTGTATTGATATGTTCAATTCAGTTCTAACAATACATTGCTCCTACTCAAATTTTTGAGTCTACAATTGGCTTTCTCTTTCACCAATCCTGAAATCTAGGTTCCTATCAAAATAAATATAACTATCTACTTGCTGTATCTGACAACTTAAGAGAATATCTCCAAAAACAAACCAAAAAAAAAAAAAAAAAACACTATCAATACAAACAGTACAAATACTAAATAAAGTTTTCATTTTGGAAAGCATACTCCTCAAGACTTCTTCCCAAATTACTCCATTCTAGAACTAATGGTAATCTCCCTCCCCTGCCCACCCCCCCACCCCTGGCTATGTAAGGATGTAACTAACAGTTGTGGTTCAGTTGTTTCCATTCACTTTGATTTAGAGGAGGCTGCAACTTGCCCCCATCCCCATTTTCTGCTCTACCTTTTCATTTTTCATTAGACTTCCACACCCCCAATATGCCAGATAAGTCACTTAAAAATAATAATTACTGTCATTATTTGATTTTGTATTATCTTATTATTCGTCTTTCCCCCTTCCCCTGTGGAAATGTAAACTTCATGGAGCGGTGGGTTTTGTTCACTGGACTCTGGCAGTTCCCTGAGGGCAGGGTAAGAAAGCTGGGTTTGGGGGCACGTGGGTGGCTCAGTCGGTTAATTGTCTGACTTCGGCTCAGGTCATGATCTCAGTTTGTGAGTTTGAGCCCCAGGTTGGGCTTTCTGCTGTCAGAGCCCGCTGGAGCGTGCCCTCTCTCTCAAACATAAATAAACATTTAAAAGAAAAAAAAAAGAAAGAAAGCTGGGCTTGATTCTGGGGATAGGGGCATTCCATGGGGTTGAGAAATTGCAGATGGTCAGTCTTCCTGTTCTGTTGTAGTTATTAACTGTGCCCTTTTCACTCCTTAAAGATTTTTTTTTTTTAATTTTAAAGGGAAAGAGAGAGAGTAAGCAGGGGAGAGGGACAGAAGGAGAGAGAATCTTGTTTAAAAAAAATTTTTTTTAATGTTTATTTTTGAAGGAGAGACAGAGCGTGAGTGGGGGAGGGGCAGAGAGAGAGAGGGAGACACAGAATCCGAAGCAGGTTCCAGGCTCTGAGCTGTCAGCCCAGAGCCCAACTCAGGGCTCAAACTCACTAACCGTGAGATCATGAGCTGAGCCAAAGTCTGTGAGCCGAACGAAGTCAGACACTTAACCAACTGAGCCACCCAGCCTTTTATTTCAATCTTTTTATTTTAAATTTTGTTTATAAATTTTTTTAAGTTTTTAAATATTTTTTTTTAAGTTGGGGCGCTTGGGTGACTCAGTCGGTTAAGCATCCGACTTCAGCTCAGGTCATGATCTCGTGGTCTGTGAGCCCTGCGTCTGGCTCTGTGCTGACAGCTCAGAGCCTGAAGCCTGTTTTGGATCCTGTGTCTCCCTCTCTTTGCCCCTCCCCCACTCATGCTCTGTCTCTCTCTCTCTCTCTTTCTCTCAAAAATGAAAAAAAAATTTTTTAATTTTAATATAATAAAATTTAATATAATATAATAATAATTTTAATATAATAAGTTTATTTATTTTGAGAGAGAGAGAGTGCAAGCATGCATAGTGGGAAAGAGTAGAGAGAAGGAGAGAAAATCTCAAGCAGGCTCTGTACTGTCATCACAGAGCCTGACATGGGCTCGAACTCATGAACCATGAGATCATGCACTGAGCCCAAATCAAGAGTCAGATGCTTAACCAACTGAGCCACCCAGGGGCCCCAAAGAGAGAGAGAGAAAGAGAGAGAGAGAGATTGAGAGTTCCACCACTCTCAGCGCAGAGCCCAATGCAGCACTTGATTCCATGACCATGGGATCATGATTGGAGCTGAAATCAAGAGTCTGTTGCTCAACCCACTGAGCCACACAGGCAGGCCCAAAGATTTTTTTTTATTTTTAAGTAATCTCTATACCCAATGCAGGGCTCAAACTTACAGCACAGAGATCAAGAGTCGCAGGCTCTACCAACTCAGCCAGCCAGGTGCCCCTCTTTTCACTCCTTAAAGTGTCACAGTTCAAAGAACCAGGTGATGGGGGTAAATGGATCGGAGGGGAGGAGAGGAGGCCTCAGGAGTCAGGATATAAGCACTCCAGGGGAGAGGGAATGACCAGCTACAGAGGAGGCAAGCCCTCTCCTATTGGGGACTAGCTCAATGTCTAGTGCATGATTGCAATGACCTCAGGGGGTGCATGTTTGGGAACTGGAAAGACAACAGAATAATCGGGAGAAAATTCTCTATACATATACGTGCCAGCAGGAATGGATACACACTGGGACAAATTGTGAGAGGGACTCAAGCAGAGGGAAATCTTAGGTGATTTCTGGATTCTAGTCCTGGACAGGTGACAGAGGGACAGCAGCCCCAGGGTGGAAGCAGGAGGAGGGAGAGTGATGACCAGTAGAGTAAGATGGCCTTTATTTTTACAAACTGAAAATATGTCTCCAATTTAGGCTAAATATAAAATCAACACATACTCTTCATGAAAGAATCAAACAACACAGAAGCATATAAATGGTACAAAGGAAAAGATCTTCTGTAATGTCATCTTTCTGGAGAGTCCACCTCTGGCTACTTGAGACCCCACCGGGTGGAGAGGGGGTTGTAGACCTCTATCTTGTAGGGGAAACTATCTGGTTGAAACAGTTAGATTGTCCCCACCTCTGGGCTGGCTGGAAGGCGCCCAAGAATTTGGCATGGAGACAAACCAGCTCTGAGGCTCCAAAGCTGGGAGGGGGCGGGGGCTAAGAAGGGAGGCACAGGTCTTGCCCATCAAACATTTTACTTCTCAAGAAACTTCCCTCTTTATTCCTTCTCTAACCCTGACTCTTTTCCTCGCCTGGTAGGGAGAAGGGCAGGAAGAGGCTTCCAGAGGTGAGTCATGGATGAACATGCTGGAAGGGGCTGAGGACACCTTGAGTGAAGCTGTCTTAGGCAGGAGAGGTACCCAAAGGGATTTCCTGTAGAGCAAGGCCTCCAGGAAGATCCAGGATCACCCTGACCAGGTAAAGCTGTGGCCGGCTGCATCAGTCAGGGTTCTCACGAAGCCAGAAGCTGTCTGCTCTCCTTCCCTGTCCCATCCCCTACCTGAGGTCACCCCCACAACTCATGACCAACGGTGGTCTTCAGGAGCCTCTCTGGACACAAGGTCGATAATGTAGCTAGAACCCCAAAGACCACTTTTTTGGAAGAAGCCAAAAAGATTACCAAGGTGACCCTTTTTTATTTTTAATTCTATACTTTAACAACTCTACAGGTAAAGGGAACACAGCAAACATCACACATTATTGACATCCTCCTGCATTCTCCTCTCCTCGTACACGTACATTTTGCCTGCCTTTAGTATGCACACATTATTTACTCTTTACAGTATCTCATGAATCCACAGCATCCCATTTTCCATGGGCCTGGGGCCTCCCTCTAGGTCATGTATTGTAGAGCTGGCTGAGCCATTCACCTCCGCACAGGCATTTGGCTGGAAGCGAAGTCAACACTGCTGTGCCCATCCTTCCTTTCCTCTTCAAGGTTTCCTCTAGGAAAGTGGGATCTCCAAGCCAGCCGTTGTGAAGAGTTTTTATCATTCTTGTTATACTCTTGTTATATTCTGCAGAGAAGGTGAAACAATCACAAGGTACAGTGTTGCCAGCTTCCCAAAGTTCTGCAAGTGCTGGATATACATATACATATATATATAGTGGTTTAACGGTTGTATAGTGAATTCCCCCATTTCAAGTCACTTTCTCCAGGTCATTCGGTCAGTGAATGGCAGACAGATCCAGTTCTAAGAGGCCACGTCTTCTCACCCCAACTCAGTGCTCTGTCTACCAAACCACTCTGCTTCTGACAGTCGCTTCTAGACATGGACCCAGCAGGCTCTTCTTGCTTTTCTTGTCCTTTGTCCATGGAGGAAAACTGATCCACAGCCTTTCCCTTCCTTATTTCTGTGCCATGCCAACCAGCTTCTCAGTTTCAACTGGGCCCTTCCAAAGCCTGCCTAGATCCAGGTCCTGAAGGGTTCCTCCGAAGACAGCATAGCAGTGGCACAGGCTTCCACCTCTTCCCTCCTGCAGCTGATTAACTTCTGGGGTGAATTGGTTATTTTCTGAAAAAATAATTTTCATTAATATTCATTATCATGTCATAATATTCATTATGGTAGAATATTATACTACTGCTACATTATCGTAGCAATAAAGTAGTAGTCACAATCATAGAGAATATTGCAGAAATCTCAGCTATTTGATTAATTAACTTTCAAGCAGGAAAAAAAAAAACCCAAAGATAATTTTAACCCTGGGATCAGGGGTTTCCAATATTTACTGAGATCATCTTCCAGTTCACAGACCAGCAGATCTCTTGGGGCCCGGCTGTGTCCGTGCTCATCTCTCTGGGACACTGCCCCACGAAAGCCCAGAATGTAATTCTGGTCAAAAAGTCTAACCTCCTTCCACCAGAGAGCTCTGAAAATAATGACCTTGTGAGATGCTCGACATACAGCATGTGGCAGGGTGCCCAGTCCAGAGGGGGTGCTCCATAAATGGGAGTCCCTTCCCACTCATATTCGTGTTGCTACCATCTTCTCCCAGCGCTCCAAAACGTATTCCTAACTGGCTGTAAAAGTGCAGGTGTCAGCATTTCAGAGGGACTCTCCCCACTGCTCCACCAAATTCACTAGGTTCTTCTACAGTTGTCTCCCACGACCCTTCCTGTCATCACTCCAAGGAGGAGCACATGGGCACAGCAAGTAAGCAAGGGGTTCCTCCACCTCAGTGCCCAGGAGAAATCAGCTTTAGGGAGCCAGGTGCCCTTGATCCTTGTTTGCAAAGAGGCGGCTGCAGGGCTCAGTCCTAGTGTTCACAGGCATGCAACGGGGAAGGACAACGTACAGGGTTCACCGAGGGGGGAGTGCTGTGTGGAGCCCACCACCAATTTCCTGCTGCTGGTCCAGTCAGATCCTTAGGATACTAGCTACCTAAATCTGCAGGGATTACATTTGATTATTAACTCTAGAGCAGCACTGTCCAATGGAAACATAATTTGAGCTATATAGACACCTTAAAATTCTCTAGTGGCACATTTTAAAAAGTAAAAAATGAACAGGTGAAATTAATGTTAATAATGTACGTTCTTTTTAAAATAAAATATTAATTTATGATCTATATAAAAATATTAATGAAATGAGTTTTCAAAGTCTATTACATATTTTATATTTACAGTACATCTCAATTTGGACTAGCCCCATTTCAAGGGCTTAATAGTCACACATGGATTGCGGCCACCATGTTGGAAAGTGTAGTTCTAGAACATGAAAGTAAAACACCACAATCTCAGAAGTTCAGAAGGTATGAAACTCTCATCCTGTAGGCTAGAACAGACTTTCAAGCAAGGCTCAGTTGATTTGTTTTTTAATCTGGATTAGTTTTCCACATTTAAAAATCTGATTTCCCATAAACATTTAGAGTTCTGGTTCCTCATTTAAAACTTGGAGATCCAGTAGCGCTGGTTCACATTCCCTCTCAGCAAAAACATGCCAGAGCTGAAAAACAGCTGCCTTCTTTAGCTGAGGACATGTTTGCCATGGTCCCCACCATCTCTCTCTGTCGAATTATGTTCACTGCAGTGCACTTTTTTTTTCTTTTTTTTTTTTTTTTTTTTTTTGTACCTGTCTGGGCCCCAGAGACATCTGAACACATAAACTCCACTTTCTACAAAGCACACTAAGCCAAACTTGGGATGGCCCACTGAAGAATGACTACCTTGGGGCCACCTTTATGCATACCCATATTCCTGTGGAATGGGACAGCAAGAAGAGAAAGAATAAAGTCAGTCACAGAAAGGAAAGGAAGACTCTTTCGCACCAAAGTCTCCATCCCTATGAAGCAATTATGGATGAAAGACAAGGAAAAGAAATAATACTTTAAAATAGGGACTATACACTGAGCATTCTTTTTTTTTATTTCTTTTAAAAAATTTTTAATGTTTATTTATTTTTGAGAGAGAGAGAAACAGAGCATGAGCAGGGGAGGGGCAGAGAGAGAGAGGGAGACACAGGATCCAAAACAGGCTTCAGGCTCTGAGCTGTCAGCACAGAGCCTGACGTGGGGCTCGAACCCACAAACTGTGAGATCATGACCTGAGCTAAAGTTGGACGCTTAACCGACTAAGCCACCCAGGCACCCCATTTTTAAAATTTTTTTAATATTTATTTATTTTGAGAGAGACAGAGTGTGAGTGGGGGAGAGGCAGAGAGAAAGGGAGATATAGAATCTAAAGCAGGCTCCAGGTTCTGAGCTGTCAGCACAGAGCCTGACATGGGGCTTGAACTCATGAGCTCTGAGATCATGACCTGAGCCAAAGTCAGACGTTCAACCCACTGAGCCACCCAGGTGCCCCTGAGCATTCTTGATATAATTCTCTTTGCATATATATTTTTGTTTTAGACTGTTACTTGTTGATATAAATTTGAATGGAAAGAAAATCTTAATGGTGTATTTTAGAATTCAACCATCACCAACTGTGAAATTATAGATGTAGACATGAAGTGTTTAATCCAAACAGATAAATTAAACACTTACAAACTCCATAGGGCTTTTTGAAGAATTGTCAGGGATTTCCACTTGGTAATTTTCCAAAGTTTGATTAGAAAGATGTGTGGGTTTTGCAAAGATGGCTGGAAGTTGCTTGTTAGTACTTTAGAAGATTATCACTAAGGCAAATGTTGAAGTACAGCTAGGCTGTACTAAAGTCAAGGCTGCGGTAGGAGAGAGGGTGGTGGTGACATACAGCTCCAGAATCTGTTTGGGATTTAATGAACACTAGTGATTGAGCTCTCATACAGCACTATGGGAAATATACATATACTCAGAGAAATTGTTCACTGAAAACATCTAGGGAGAAAAAGAATAATAATTAAAAGCCTTATGGAAAGGAATGTGCACAGGAACAGACACCAGAATGATGTAGGGAGGATGGTTAAGAACAGAGAAGGGAAAGGTAGGCAAGGATAGTGGTATCTATCTCCCATGGATAAAAGTGGTCATATTCTCATAGAATATCCTTATTTCTGGTCTCCTCTAAAGTTGTTTGGTTTTCTCCAAACACTATTTTTAAAAAAAATTTTTTTAACATTTATTCTTTTCTTTTTTTCTTTTCTTTTTTTTTTTTTTTTGAGAGACAGAGCGTGAGTAGGGGAGGGGCAGAGAGAGAGGGAGACACAGGATCCAAAGTAGGCTCCAGGCTCTGAACTGACAGCACAGAACCCAACGTAGGGTTCAAACTCACAGACTGTGAGATCATGACCCAAGCCAAAGTCAGTCACTTAACCAACTGAGCCACCCAGGCACTCCTAGAGTGTGGCTCTTAATGCATTAGAATTCCTAGGACTTCTTGCCATTTGAGGGCTCTTCCTGTGTACCTGAAATTCTATAAGCAATTGACCCTTTACATGGTTCTTTCCTGGCCCTTTGCTCTGTCATTCACTTTGGGTCTTGGAAGGATCCTATGTCCCTCATCCTGCAGTAAGGAGGGACCTCTGCTGGGCTGCTGAATGTAGACTGGAAGAAGAAAAATGAGAGAGAGTGTTAGGAATGGAATACCCTGTGAGTAGAGGGTGAGCATGAGTAACAGAGTTGAGAGGAAAACCACAAAAGATGGTTTGATGGAGTCCAGCCGAGGAAGGCTAAATTTTTTACCACATGTGGAAAAGAAGAGCTATGACCTCCCTCAGACAGGGATGCTATCCTACCGTTATCATTTTGGATTGGTCCAGGACCTTCTCTTTCACTCCACTTATGGTGGAGGAGCACTGATCAGACCAATCCTCCTACAGATAACAACTTTAAAAATTGGTCAAAACATGGGGCATCTCAATAGCTCAGTCAGTTAAGCATCTGACTCTTGGTTTCGGCTCAGGTTATGACCTCATGGTTTCATGGATTCAAGCCTTGCATCAGGCTCTGCACTCACAGCACAGGGCCTACTTGGGATTCTCCCTGTTCCTCTGCCCCTCCCTCACTCATGTTGCCTCTGTCTCTCTCAAGATACATAAACTTAAAAAAAACAACTGATCAAAATATAAAATCAACTTCCTTAGGTCACTGGAGAGCAATGAACAGTTGACACTTGAAAGAAGATAACATCACTGGGTGAGTTTCACATTTTTTACAGTTCCCCGACGGAGGGCAAGTCTCTCTTGGTGCCATGAACAGTGACAGATATGGATGCAAACACAAAAGTTAGATGGTGAGAGGACCAGAGTTCAGTGTTAATGGACTGAACATTCCAGCTAAATGGCAGAGATTATTGGAATGGATTTATTAAAAAAATAAAATTTTAAGACCAATATATGCTGCTACAAGAGACACACTTTAAATATGAGGATATGGATAAGTATAAAGTCAAATGGATAGAAGATAGGCTGTTCAAACAGTAAATAACAAAGAGTTATACTGATATCAGGATAAGGAATATTGCCAGAGATAAAGCAGGACACTTTATGATAATAAAAGTCTCAATTATTGTTTATATACTTTTTAAAATTTATTTTTGAGACAGAGACAGAGCATGGGCAGGGAAGGGGCAGAGAGAGAGGGAGACATAGAATCCGAAGCAGGCTCCAGGCTCTGAGTTGTCAGCACAGAGCCCAATGCAGGGTTCAAACCCACGAACCATGAGACCATGACCTGAGCCTAAGTCAGATACTTAACCGACTGAGCCACCCAGGTGCCCCTAAAAGTCTCAATTATTAAGGAAGACATGACAATTATAAACATACATGCACCCAAAACAGAGCATCAAAATACATGAGGGAAAAATTGACAAACATAGACACATCTACTCTCCTAGTTGGAGATTTTGTTGTCTCACTCTCAATAACTAATAGAACTATACCAAAATATCTGAACAGTATGATAAAATATTTTGACCCAATTGATATTTATAAAACACTACTCCAACAACTGCAGAAGACACATCTTTATTTTTTTGAGAGAGAGGGACAGAGAGAGAATGAACGAGCACGAGCAGGGGGAGGGTCAGAGAGAAGGAGAGACAGAATCCCAAGCAGGCTCCACACCATTCCTGCAGAGACCTGATGCGGGGCTTGTGCTCAGGAACTGTGAGATCATGACCTGAGCTGAGATGAAGAGTCAGACGCTTACCCGACTGCAGCACCCAGGCACCCCCAGAATACACATCCTTTAATGGTCCCACAACTTTGAGCCCCTAGGGTTCTTGCTGAAGGGGAATAGGCCGGCCCTGCCCCCCTGTGTTTGCTATACCATGGTGCCTTCCTGTTTGGCAGTGAACCATTTAGTCATTCAGAGTGGGCTGGTGGGGCGCTGATGCAACGCACATTGGTAAGCAATGATGGAAAAGGGAAAATGAAATGAGTCAATATATTTAAAGACTTAGAACAGTGTCTGGCACTTAACTCTGCACTAGTGTCAGCTAAAGTTAGGTCTACATAGAAGCGCTAGAAAGAGAAAGAGCTGGTGTTAGGATGACAGGGTGGAGGGTGTGGTAGAGACTGGGTCACAGGGAGGATTACTTCCACGTGCAGGGAGAGCACGGCCTGTGCTCGCAGGGTCATGCAGATATCATAAGAGTAACTCCTTCCAGAGTGACTCCAGGCTAATGAAGAACCATAGGCACTTGTGATTCTAGTTGCCTCTGAGAAGCTGACTGCTAACTCCCTCCTGCCAGGAGAGATCTGTGAGAAATCCCTGAGGTGACAGGGATGGGTTTGTTTTTGTTTGTTGTTGCTTTGTTTTGTTTTGTGCTGCTTTAAGTGTCAAGGTCTAGGTGGCATGGGGGGCACAGGAGTTAGCAAAATGGCACATAGGGAAATACTGGAGGCCTGCTTTTGCTTTCCTCCCACCCTGGCATGGGCATAGGACCTACCCCCATTGGAGACTCAAACCTGCCTTGGCAAGGAGATGAGAAAACAGGTGGGGACCCCTAACCATGGGTAGTCTCTGGCCAGGTCCAGACTGTCCCCCAGCCCCCAGCCAAAGGCAAAGCATGGTCCATGCTTCACACACATGCACTATGCCCTGAGAACCAATGAGGCTCTTGGCATATGAGTTGAATATGTTGGGTTGGAACATGAATGGATGTAGCTGCTGTTTTAATTATGGCAAGGGACCAAGAATGCTCGCAGGTCAGTACAGAAGTGTAAGATTGTGCGTGACTCTTGAAATGCCGAGCATCCTGAATGGTGTAACACACCTGCTCTATTGGCTGTGCCAGGTCCTGAGGGCAGGAAGCAGTGGCCTGATGGGAGCCTGAGGAAGGCCACCACTCCCCAGAGAAGAAGGTTCTCTCTCAGCCCCTCTAATTAGAAGTGAATTCTAATTCACCTGGGTGGCTCAGTTGGTTAAGTGTCCGACTTCCACTCAGGTCATGATCTCACAGTTTGTGAGTTCGAGCCCCACATCGGGCTCTCTGCTGTCAGCACAGAGCTCAGATCCTCTGTACCCCTCTCTCTCTCTGCCTACCCCCACTCTTGCATGCTCTCTCTCTTGAAAATAAATAAACATTTTAAAAAAAGAAGTGAATTCCTATAAATCCTCTTCTCTCCTCTTTGTGCAAATGCTTGTAAAGCCACAGAATGTGTGCCCATGCCAGACTCATCAAACTCCATCTGGTAAGCGTCATGCTGAAAGGAAAAAAGAATATCATTACCAAGGTGTCGGGAAGCACCACCACGGGACAACAGGAGTGCCGGAGCAGCCGGCCCATTTTCCAGATGGAAAGGGGCACAACCACGAGGATCAGCATGAAGCCAACAAACCCAAACAGGGCCAGCGCCAGGGGGAGGGTCTCTCCTGGAAATGAAAAGATAAGAACAGGCTTAGGAGACAACAGAGAAGGTGAAGTCCCCCACCCTGGCCTCCCTCGCTTTTTCCTGGAGTTGGCTTTGCACATCGGCCAGGACGGCAGATGCCAACATCCTGAGATTTGACGTCTGCCTTAGTGACTAAAATTACCACCATTAAAACCATTTTTCTTAGAATCCAGATTAAGGCGTTGTTTTCAGAAAGCCCCAGGGAAGATTAAAATCTTTTTCTTGGGAAGGGAAAGGGAGGAGCATCATGTGTTAGGCCACTAGCTGTGTTAACACGTACCTCGGCGCAGCTGCCGGGAGGAAGGCAGAGTGCCAGGACACCGGCAGGATGAGGGGGAGGTGCCGAGAGAGAACAGCACAGAAGGGAGCTGGTGGTAACTGAAAACAAAATGTGTTTCACAATTTGCTCTTGGCATTGACTTACATTATGGAGGGAAATACTGACCTCAGAAAACAGTCACGTTATAACTACGATATATCGAGCCCCTGCTATCGTTAAGTGACTTACCCCCGGTCACACAGCTAGGGCTGGCTCCGAAGCCCAGAGTCATTGTACTGAGCATGCTCAGTACATGCATCAGAAAGTGCCAAGTGTGAGCATCTGCAGATGCAGAAGGGGTGATCGGTTATGTTCCCACCTTTCTGTTCCGCGTGACGTGGAGCAACTCACTGGGCCCCTCTAGGTCAGACCCCTCACCCATGGTGTGAAGGGTGGCACAGCCAGCGAGGCCACAGAGAAGGCTGTGGTATCAGGTATATGGCTAGGGGCACTGTGCTCTGTTTCAGTGATTTTGTAAAATACTTCGGCAGTACACATCAAGAAATAAACGAATGTTCATACTCTTTCATTTACTCCTCTGAGTGGATTCCAAAAAATAATTTCAAGGAAGGAAACAATTATACGCAGAAAGCGGTTCGTGGCGACATCTGGACTGGGGCAAACAACCCCATAACCAGTCTCCCTCCGCACCTCCCACCACCTCCATGTATGCTCTGGTGTGTTTTGTTCATAGCACATACCACCAAGTGAAACTATCTCATTTGTTTACTTGTTTGTAGCCCGTCTCCCCAACTAGAGAATAAGCTCCCGTGAGGGCAGGGGCTTCCCTGCTGTATCCCAGTGACTAGGCCAGTATTGGGCACATAGTCAATGCTCAGTAAGTAGTCACTGAATGAATGAATCAATCAATCAATCAATGAACATCATCATCAAAAGCAAATGGAAATCACCTAAAACACAGAAATAGATCTAAATACCCCAAAATAGGAGACAAGTTAATATATTATGTGACATTGGCATGGTAGCTTAGGAATTCAGCTATTAAAATGGGAATTGGGATATACACAAATTTGTTCACTACAGCCTGATTTCTAATGGCAAGACTGGAAAGCACAGAATATATAATATGCATTATAATATCATATATATTATATATATTGTTATATATATTTTGGCACATTGATTAATTCACTTATTATACATCTTCTTTAAAAATGAGGTAGGTCCGGATGCCTGGGTGGCTCAGTCGATTAAGTGTCCAACTCTTGATCTCGGCTCAGGTCATGATCTCACAGTTCATGAGTTCGAGCCACACATCGGGCTCTGCACTGATGCAGAGCCTTTCTCTGTCCCTCCTTTGCTTGTGCTCACTCTCTCTCTCAAAATAAATAAATAATCTTTAAAAACTGAGGCCTGTCCACATGTACTGATGTGAAAAGATGTTCACAATACACTTCTAAGTGAAGACAAGTAAGGTACAGAATGGTAAGCACAGTACAGTCCCATTTTTGCCTATAGTATTGGCATCACACAATGACTGGAAGATTCAACATCAAACTTGCCAAAGGAAACCTGAATGGTGTGGGGGAGAATGGAGAACATGTACCTCTCACTTTATACACTTCTTTGTTATTTGGATTCTTCACCAAACTTGACTTACATGATTTTAAAAAGTAGTATAGGGGCGCCTGGGTGGCGCAGTCGGTTAAGCGTCCGACTTCAGCCAGGTCACGATCTCGCGGTCCGTGAGTTCGAGCCCCGCATCAGGCTCTGGGCTGATGGCTCAGAGCCTGGAGCCTGTTTCCGATTCTGTGTCTCCCTCTCTCTCTGCCCCTCCCCCGTTCATGCTCTGTCTCTCTCTGTCCCAAAAATAAATAAACGTTGAAAAAAAAAATAAAAAAAAAAAAGTAGCATAAAATAGTAACCAGGAAATCCACGTGGAAAATGTTATGAATGTTATATCTGTGTAAAGCGAGCACAGAGTGTGTGCACAAGTGTCTACACATGGACAATGGTGGAATGATCATACCACCATGCAGAGCAGTTTGGGAACAGTGGTCAAAACTCAAATATGGATGCCTCTGACCAAGCAGCTCTACTTCCAGGAATTCATCCTTCAAATATACACACACCAGCAAGCTGATCTGTGTATGATGTAATTAATTAAAGCATTGGCTAGAAGAGAAAAATATTGGGAAAAAAACCTAAATGTCCATCAATGAAGGACTAGTTAAATTAGTCACATATACACACAACTATATACTGTGAGGCTGTAAAGAAGGACGAAAAAGGGGCGCCTGGGTGGCGCAGTTGGTTAAGCGTCCGACTTCAGCCAGGTCACGATCTCGCGGCCCATGAGTTCAAGCCCCGCGTCAGGCTCTGGGCTGATGGCTAGGAGCCTGGAGCCTGTTTCCGATTCTGTGTCTCCCTCTCTCTCTGCCCCTCCCCCGTTCATGCTCTGTCTCTCTCTGTCCCAAAAATAAATAAAAATGTTGAAAAAAAATATTGTAAAAAAAAAAGAAGGACAAAAAAGTTCTTTATTGATATGGAAAAATCTATAAGATATATAATGTGAAAAAGACAAGATCCAGAACAGTGCATCAAGTATGCTACCATTTGTGCTAAAATAAAGGGATATATATATATATATATATATATATATATATATATATTCTCATTTACTTGTATATGTATTTTTTTTCAATATATGAAGTTTATTGTCAAATTGGTTTCCATACAACACCCAGTGCTCATCCCAAAAGGTGCCCTCCTCAATACCCATCACCCACCCTCCCCTCCCTCCCACCCACCATAAACCCTCAGTTTGTTCTCAGTTTTTAAGAGTCTCTTATGCTTTGGCTCTCTTCCACTCTAACCTCTTTTTTTTTTTCCTTCCCCTCCCCCATGGGTTTCTGGTAAGTTTCTCAGGATCCACATAAGAGTGAAACCATATGGTATCTGTCTTTCTCTGTATGGCTTATTTCACTTAGCATAACACTTTCCAGTTCCATCCATGTTGCTACAAAGGGCCATATTTCATTCTTTCTCATGGCCACGTAGTACTCCATTGTGTATATAAACCACAATTTCTTTATCCATTCATCAGTTCATGGACATTTAGGTTCTTTACATAATTTGGCTATTGTTGAGAGTGCTGCTATAAACATTGGGGTACAAGTGCCCCTATGCATCAGTACTCCTATATCCCTTGGGTAAATTCCTAGCAGTGCTATTGCTGGGTCATAGGGTAGGTCTATTTTTAATTTTTTGAGGAACCTCCACACTGTTTTCCAGAGTGGCTGCACCAGTTTGCATTCCCACCAACAGTGCAAGAGGGTTCCCGTTTCTCCACATCCTCGCCAGCATCTATAGTCTCCTGATTTGTTCATTTTGGCCACTCTGACTGGAGTGAGGTGATATCTGAGTGTGGTTTTGATTTTCATTTACTTGTATATGTATTTAAAAGTCTTTAGAAGGGTATACAAGAAATGAATACCTATAGGGAAGGGGCTGGAATTGCAAGGATGGGGAAGAGAAGTAGAAAGGAGAGTTTCCACATGTATCTTATATTTTTTGAATCATATGAAAGTACTAAATTTTTAAAATAATTATTTAAAGATGAAAATGTTACACAAAAATGTCATTCGTGGTGCTTGAGTGGCAGAATCGTGGGATATGGGGTATTGTTTTGTTTCTTTTCAAAGGATTTTTTTTTAACACTGTAAGTTTTAGACTATAAAAAAGTCAAGGGAAAAAAAGTTAGGTCAAAACAGAGGATTCTGTAGACTTTCCATCAAGTCCCTTCCAGCTGAAAGTAGCGGTGATATACAGTGGGGTGCCTCCTTGCAAGGTCTGACTCTCATACCTCTCTGGCACCCTCAGCCCACCCTGGTTCACAAGTGCTTGCAACATCTGGCCTCAGGCCTAGGGAGCTTTCAGGAGGAAAGTGTTCTAGACAGCTGCTCAAGTGACCCCAACAAGCCCCAAGGTGAAATCTTGCTTCCAAGAGAATTACAGGAAAGTACACTTTCACCACAGAAACCCACCCAGCTCGGGGGCAGGTCAGTGAAACCTAGGGCAAACTCAGAACTAAAGGAACCCAGCAGACAACCCAGCATCCACCAGGAGGGGCCTTCACCTATGTAGGACTCCAGGAAACAGGCAAGCCATCCGTACCTTGCACCTTGACACATTCTGTCTGGCTGAAAGGGCTGTGTCTCCCGATGGCCTTCACGAATGTCTGGACCTTCACACAGTAGGCAGCCCCTGGTTCCATGGTTTCCAGGTGCACCGGAATGCCCCTGCTCCTCACCACTTTGACATGTTCCTTTAGGAGACCAGAAAACAGTTACACCCTGAGGGAAGCAGGACAGGACAAGGCAAGAAGAGCCAAGGAAGTAAAGTTCTAGATATTTCCTTTCTGAGATGCATATAAAATGTTCCCTCTCATTTATTCATTCATTCATTCTCATGTATTTATTAAGTACCTACTATGTGCCAGGTACTATTGTAGGCACAGAGACATAGCATTGAACAAAATAAAGTCCCTGCACTCATGGAGCTTACATGGGGGACAGAGACAATTATAGGCCACATGGCAGGTGGTGATAGAGCTGTGAAGAAAAAGGAAGTAGGGCAAGGAGGTATAATTATGAGAAGGGACTAAACAGAGTAGTTAGGGAAGTTCTTTCTGACAGGGTAACATTTGTGCAAACACTTCAAGTTCAGAAATCTGACTGAGCCGGGGGACTTGGCATGGCCAGGGTAGCCAAAGTGATCAGTTCACAAGAGCAATGGAGCCAGTAGGATATGCTTCCTCACCCATCCATCTATTTACCCATCTGTCCACCCATCTGTATACCCCTCTACCTCCACCCACCTGGTGAGGCCTGTGCTCCACATTTGTACCTGTAGAGGCTTGTCTGGGCCAAGCCCCAATGACTCAGAGTACATGCTCCTCTCTCAGCACTGGCCCTGCCAGTTTCCAAGGGTGGGGAATGGGCTCCATCCCAAAGAATCTGAGGGAGCTGCATGCTCCCTCCTGCCTAGGCCCTGATCTATCCCCATACTACTCCCTCTGCCTGGCTGGCAATGCCATGTCCTACCACTGGGCCCTGACCCAGCACAAGTAAATACTGGAAACTATTGTTTTGCCTCCCCCACCTACACATGTCACTTTTCAGGGGAAAATACCCAAATTACAGCCCCTGTTGAGTAGATGGTAGGGCATGTGCCTGGCCCCCCAGATACTGCTGTGAGGTCAGGGGCACCCTCGGACAGCTCTGTTCATAGATTCTGTGAAAGCTCTCTGCTGCCTCCTATCCAGATTTATAATGAAGGCTGTTTCCCTCATGCTGCCTACAGTAGCCTTTGTAAGTCATCTTGGGTGGGGTCTCTGGTGGGTCTGGCTATCCCTTAGTTCCCACTCGAGCTCTAGCCCTTCTGCCGTTTCTGTTTGCTTGGCCATTCACTCTGGGAGTGCCAACATCCCACCCAACCCAGTCTGCAGCAACTATCCCACAGTATGATGGGGCAGTGCCCCATCTAGGCATTCTGGGTGGCCAACTGGCCACTAATTAGACAGGTTTATTCACAAGCCAGTTCCTGGCTCTCTGCCCCAACTTCTGCACCCTACCCAGATACACGCCCTTAAGAGGATTGTGCCAGTCTCATATGCTTTTTAAATCATCTATATAATCTAGAACACTCTGGTCTGCTGTACCTAAACATACTTTAGGGAGAATGGCTGAGGAGACAGGCTGATGAGGAATGAGAAAGGCACTGAAAGATATTATGGATCGTACCATGTTAGAGTTTAGGGCAAAGAGGCAACCCTCACACCTCAACAAATCTGGCCCGAGAAGGCTCCAAGCCAAAGCGTGGGGTGGACCAAAGCAATTCTTTCAAGAGGAGGCTCTAGGATTGTCAGTCTACTCCCATCTCTCCTTTCCCATCCTCCACCTAGGCCTGTTCATGCTCAGGCCACCCCCAGACAGTGAGCACTTTAGGGGCTGGCTTTCCTCGCCCACCTCTCAGAGGTCTGTGACTCCATCCCTGAGGCCCGACTCCAAGGCCAAGGCCGGAAGTCTCACCTTGGCACCAGGCTCCCTCCTCCAGTAAGCCACAAGGAACTCAAACTGGGACCCCAGGTCTTCCAGCTTAATAACCAGATGGAAGCCGTCCTTGGTGACATCCATCCCAGGCGGGGTAAGGATGGCTGTTGGCAAGACAGGGGGAGAATCAGAGCCAGCCCCAGACAGGACTGATTTCTGTCCTGAAAGACCAGAACCAAGTCATCAGTAGAAACATGCTAGGGTTGTAGGGAAGGGAGGGCTGTGATGTCACTTCCCAGCACGCAGAAACTGTACCATCATCTGCCGTGTCTGAGATTTTGCTTGCCATGGTTTCAGGTACTTGTGGTGGGGAGGGAAGCAGATGATTCTCCTTTTGATATACAATGAGAAGGTCAGTAGTTAACGCTACGTCACAGTGTCCATGTCATGCACCTCATTCCATCTCATCCCTTAGGCATTATACCATCTCATATCACTACAAGAAGAAGGAGGGCCAGTATGGCACATTAAGGTGCTTTAAGAGAGGAGAGACCCCATTCACAGAACTTTTATTACAGCATATTGTTGTAATTGTTCTTCTGTTATTAGTTATTGCTATTAATCTCTTACTGTGCCTAATTTAAAAATTAAACTTTACCATAAGTATGCACATATAGGAAAAAACATAGTATACATAGAATTTGATACTATTCTCAGTTTCAGGCATCCACTGGGGGGCTTGGAATACATCCCCTGCAAATTAGGGGGACCTCTGTATACCAATACTCTCTTGTACTTAGCAGGTGCTCAGTAAATGCTTTTTGAATAATGAGCAAAATAAAATTTTTTAATGACAAAGACTTACTATAATTCTCTTTTTCACTCTTCTCCTTGACCATAATAAAGTCCTCTGCTCTGTTCTTTGGAGGCATACATACTCAAGAAAAGTGACTCAGTACTCAGATAAACACTTCTTTCTGTTTTAAAATTTTATTTTTTTAAATCTTTATTTACTTTTTAGAGAGAGAGAGAAAGAGACAGAGTGTGAGCGGGGGAGGAACAGAGAAAGAAGAAGATACAAAATCCGAAGCAGGCTCCAGGCTCTGAGCTGTCAGCACAGAGCCCAAAACAGGGTTCGAACTCACAAACAATGAGTTCATGACCTGAGCTGAAGTCGGACGCTTAACCAACTGAGCCACCCAGTCACCCCTCTGTTTTAAAATTTTATAATCCATGTTCTTCTTTTTACTTTTTTGGCAGAAATTTCTCCTCACCTTGACTCATCTAAGTGAGCAGATGCTATTTCATAATGCTTGCCAAACACCTGCATGAATTCAGTTCCATACTGAACAGTTGGGTCCATTCTTTGCCCCCCTGGAATGAACATACCCGGCAGGGACATGTGTATCACTGTAACTCAAATAAATCAGTGATATATATTGGCTGCTGATGCCTTTAAGCATCAGGAAATCAGCAACCTGTGGACGGGTTGGCCATTCTATTCTTGGTCCAAGAATTCTTCATCTCGTATTCTTACTGGGGATGCTGGAAAGTCAGAGGGCTTTACAAATTCCAGTAATCAACTCCAGAAATTACAGCTTAAGCACAAACTCCCATCTTTCATATGGCTGGATCCCAAACAGGGCAGGAGCAGCCCCTGTGGATTCTTACCCATCAGCAGACCGAGGACAGAAGGGTGCACATAGGCAGCCTCCTGTCCCTGGCCACTGATGACGGGTCCATACTTGCCTATCAAATCTAGACACTGCATGACCAGAAGGGCCACCCCAATGGTTGGCTTTGGCTTGGGAAGTACAGTGGTGTGTGTTCTGGGCTAAATCCCCCTGCACTGAGGTCAGTGGATACTCAGAGGAAAGGCAGTTCCTAGAGGGAGTTTTTGGAGAGCAAAGCATTTCCTGGCATTTGAAGAGCTGCCTGGATAGTGGACAGGAGAACCGGGAAGTCAGGGACCAACTGCAAAACATAACCAGTTCAGAAGCTTCAGTTTTAAGTAAAAATGATTAATATTGGATCCTCTCTTCTCCAAATTTATTGAGAATAGAATTAGAGAAAATGACCTAAAGTCATTTCAGTTCAGAGGAGAATTTTTTGACAGTGTTGGGGCAGGAACCTCTGTCCTGTACATTCTACATACTTAAGTCATTTCATCCATCCAGCAAGCTTAGGAAGGTGGTACAGGTGACGTAATTGAGAAGTCAGAGAAGTTATATGACTTGCCCAGAATTACATAGTTAGTGGCCGGAATTTGAGACCATGCCTTTCCATATTTCTAGACTCTTGTGTGGGGATATTTAGTCTCTGTATGAGTTGATCTCAAAACTAGCTATATATGAGAACAACCTGAGGAAGTTACAAACTCCCAGTGAACAAAATGCACACTGATTATTTAAATCAGACTCTCTGGGGATGGGCCCCAGACATGTGGTTCTAAAGCTCTGCTGTGACTGGAATGTGCAATCAAGGTTAAGAACCTCTACTCTCAACAAGGCTTCCCCTTAACTGGGGCGCCTGGGTGGCTTAGTCGGTTAAGCATCCAACTTCAGTTCAAGTCATGATCTCACCGTTCATAGGTTTGGGCCCTGCGTCAGGCTCTGTGCTGAGAGCTCACAGCCTGGAGTCTGCTTCTGCTTCTGTGTCTCCCTCTCTCTTTCTTCCCCTCCCCCGCTCACATTCTGACTGTCTGTCTCTCTTTCTCAAAAATAATCAATGAAAAAAAATTTTTTTAAATAAGGCTTCCCCTTAAGAGTAAGAGAGCTTTTTCAGAAGAGCCTTAAAACAAGATTTTTCACATGCCTGGGGAGAAGTTAGGGTGGCCCTTTTCAAAGGCAAAAGAACAGATTTAATACCCCTTTCGGAGTCATGATTCCATCCTAAATCTGTAGCTAACTCCACCTACGCAGCGATCACAGAGGATGACATCTTCTACCTTCTGGTGCAGGTATAGAGGCTCCTTCCTGTTCCTCAGCTGCTCCTGCAGTAAGACCTTTTCCTGTTTACACAGGGCTTCTCAAGCACAAGTTGTTACTGCACACCATTGCCCACATAGTTTTATAAGCATTTTCTTATCTCCATCTGACCTATGCCTTCCTTTCCAACAATAGCTGCCAGTCCCCAGCGATGGTCTTGGCTATAGTCCCAGGATTCTAGGAGCTGGAGAGAGGTGGTGCTGGGTGCTGCCTGGGCACTGCACCCTCCAGTGACCCTCAGCCTCCGCCAGTGCCTCATACTGGGATCCCACTGCCCCCACGGTATCTGCTCTCAGTGCCTGGGGAAAGAGGCCTGGGCAGAGAAGCCCACATTTTGCACCAAAATTCCTATTGATATCCCATTCTGGGGGTCTCACTCCTGCCCCCACCTCTTCCCTCCTTGGCTCTCTGGCTCTCGACTCTGGGCATCCCCGAGGTAATAATAATAATAACACTTACCAGTAGCTGAGTGCTATGATAGGACAGCACTGCCCAGAACACTTACATAGTACACCTTATATGGTCCCCACAACTACCCAGTGAGGCAAACTGTTGCCCTTCTTATGGGTGAGAAGGCAGGGAGCCAGCTATCAAGTGGCTGAGCTAGGATTTGAATCATACCACTCTGACTCTAGAGGGCCAATTTCCCCTTCACATCTGTCTTCACCTTCCTCAGCCCCTTCTACCTTGGCCTCCCTCATGTTCCGATTTCTACCCAATCCTTCCATGTTCCCCACCACCTGCAGACCCTGACAGAGACAGCCAGGAATGACTTCCAAAGTCTCTTCCAAAATGAGAGGGCATGTGGGAAGCAGTGGCAATTTTTATTTATTTATTTATTTATTTATTTATTTATCTATTTATTTTAGCGGTTGAGATTTTTTTTAATGGACCAGTTAGGGGGCATCTGGGTGGCTCAGTCGGTTAAGCATCTGACTCTCGATGTCATCTCAGGTCATGATGGAGCCCTGCATCGGCCTCTTGGCTATCAGCTTAAGATTCTCTTTCTCCCTCTCTCTCTGGCCCCTCCTCCACCCACACATGCACACCCACTCTCTCTCTCTCAATAAAAATAAACATTTACAACAAATAAATAAATGGACCAGTTAGGACTGTTTGTGTTCAAGGCTAATTTGATGCTAACAAGAATTCTGAAACTCTCAGTGAATTTGGTTCCTGAAGGGGAGGCCAATGGGGATGGGGGAGTAAGAAGAGAAGTGCCTTACTTGAATTTCGATTGAAGGGAGGCTTCAGAGTGCTCCAGGCTGAGGTCTGTGAGCCCTGGGTGGCCCTGACACGGAGATTGTATGGCACAGTGGCAGTGATGTCATCAGTGATGTCACACTCAGGACCTTTGGTGGGTGAGCACCAGCTGCTGGGGATCCAGACGTGGCTCATGTACAGGCTCTCGTACTCTCTGGCCAAGGAGAAGAGGACATCGTGTCATACCAGCCCCTTCTACCTAGGCTCAATGATGGGTGCAAGTAACTGCCTCATTGACCTGCTTTTTATGGATCAGCAAAAGAAGCATTTGCTCCTTTCTCCAGTTCCTCCATCCACCTCCTTCACCCACCATCCATACTTTCTTACTCCTTTTATCACGGGACAAGGGAAACCTAGGCATAAACCCCAATCTGTCCTGGCCTCTCCATCTCCACAGCACCCCCTGAATCTTGGCTACTTTCATCCCTGGCTTTGCTGTGGTCTCCTGACTCAGCTTCCACTTCTGGTGTTCTTCAAACCATTCATCACTCAACAGATCATGACATTTCTCTTCTTAATGGCTTCCAAAGCACTTAGAACAGAATCCAAACTCTTCCCTGGGACCTGCAACACTCTCTGGCCTTCTCTGCCCCTAAACATGATGTTCCCTCTACACTGGCCTCCTTGCCATTCCTCCCATGCTGAGCTCTTATTACCTTAGGACCTGTGACTACCTGTTCACTGTGGCTCAAATGTTCCATCCCTGCTGTTCACAATGCTCCTCCTGTCCTTCAGATACCGGCTTAAACATATCTGAAACCGCCTAGAGCAGTGTGGCCCGATAGAACATTTTCCATATCGGTGTTGTTCAATATGGTAGTCACTAGTCACATGTGGCTATTAAGAACTTGCGATGTGACTCATATGACTGAAAAACAGATGCTTTAATGTGATTTTAACTGATTTAAATTTAAGTAGCAATCTGTGTCTAGTGCTACCACACTGGACAGTGTAGACCTAGTGTATTTGATTCTTTACCATTTTACTGTCTGTCTCCTCTTCTAAATGGAAGCTCCCTATACCTAGAAATTTTGTCATCTGTACCCTTGAGCCTAGAGAAATGTCTACACACATAGGTGTTCAGTGTGTATTTACTGTTAATGAAACATATTGAGAGCCTTCTGTGTCCCTGTCTCTTCTCAAGAGCTCTCAGAGCCTGGGCACCTGAAGAAGAGTAGATCCTGCCTAACCCCAGGTCCTGCTAATCTTTAGGATCATGATTTGTTTTGGCTCCTACAGGCAAGATCATAGTCAGGAAAACTGAGGCCTCCCCCACCTCCAAAAGATCTGTGACTCCAATGATTTATCCACCTCAAGTCAGAGCCAAACTCATTTCTTAAGATTTTCTTTAGCATTGGACAGTTGGCTCACTGTTGAAAAGAAGCTCTACCAGAATGTGTTTATACACACTTGTATTCCCAGAGAGCTCACTGTAAAATCTACAGCACAATTTCCCTTGCTTCTTCAACTGTCCCAATGCCCATGCAAACAGAGGAGGCAGATCGTGGAAAATAATCTATCCCTGGGCTCACCAAGCCTCCTTCAGCTCTGGCATGACGACTGTATCTCCAGGAATCAACTACTCTTTAAGGGAGAAAAATTAAAAACAAAACAAAACAAATCAAACTCACCCCTGGTACTCGACGAAATAGTATATTATTTCTCCAGGCACCGTCACTGGGCTCCACGTCAAGAGATGCTTCATGTTGGTTGATTGTACAGAGAGGTTCTGAGGGGCAGGCAGGATGGCCACTCCATCTGGGATTGAGGTAGTTAGACAGGCTGACACTTGAACTCATATCAGGGGAATGTCACAGCTTCAAATTAGTATCTAATGAAAGGCCTCACATGTTAATAAAACTGAAACAATTCTAATTTTATCATACTTGCATTAATGCTAAATTGTTGCTATCGTCATTGTAATTCTGCCTTTGGTGATAAATGGCATATTAACATTAGCAATAATAATGGCTGATATTATTAAGCACTTACCATGTTCTATCTAGGCCATGTGTTACATTGTTACATGATTATCTCACTTAATCCTCATGATCATACTGTGAAGTAAGGACCATTGGTTTCTCCACTGTATAAATGAGAAAACTAAAGCACATTATTTACAACTCTTATGTCAGATCCACCTAGATGCAGGCCTTGACTCTGCCACTGACCATGTGACTAAACCCATGCAGGTTCCGGCCCCTTTCTCATTACCTCCTTCCACTATTGCCACTCAGGTACCAAAGCACATCCCTTCACATCCCCCAAAAATCAAATGGGGAGTCAGCTGCCAGCTGGGAAATACAGGCTCAGGTCTGCTGTGGAAGGAGTCCAATCCAGAAGGGCACCAAGCCAGATGGTAGACTCCACTCCAGGCAGACTGCAGGCCCCTGAGGCAGCTGGGACACAATCATCTGCTCACACAGGTGTGTGGTGTGCCCAGGGTGTGCACACAGTGGGTCTATGGTTTTCACACAGAATCAAAGAGACCTGTGAAACTGAAGCTGCACTCCTAAGGAGGTGGGCAGTCCTGGGATTCATCCCTGCATGCAGCCAAGGGTGCAGTCTGGATCTTCTGCTGTGGTTCTTCTCCTCCCACTTTGACACAGCTCTCTTTTAGTCCCTAACACCTGCCTCCCTTTGCTGTTACAACCACAGTGATAACATCAGTAGCACAGTGTGGGGGGAACTGGGGCCCTCACCAGGGGCCTTTTCATCTCTGTGCCTGTGTCCAGATTGGCACCTGTTGTTCATTATCAAGCCCTGTGACCATGAGGGGATGGGGGGCTGATGCCCTTGCTTCTCTAATGTAGGACCCCAGTGATACACCTCCATCCTACTCTTGGCATCCACGACCCGCCCTACAAGGAAACACCTGGGGTACCCACAGGAAGGCCTCTTACCCTCCCCACTCAATTTTGCAATCACCCCAGGGGTGAAAAGGAAAAGAGCCAGCTGCAGTGGGGTGGCACAAGAGGGTGGGGCATGATTCTCTCTGACATCCTTCCTCTGCTAAAGTATTCAAAATATTTCTCTAGTCAGATATATGGGTATCACATAGCTATGTAAATATACAGCTATAATTCATAACTTTAAGACTCTCAAAACTGAAATCTCCAGGCAATGGTTTCCCTGGAGAACACTACCAAATTTTTTTTTTAATTAACACCAATTTTATACAACCTTTTCCCACAAAATAAAAGAACTTTCCAACTTATTTTATGAAGCCAGTATTACCCTGAAACCAAAATCAAAGATAGTAATATATTTTAAAAACAAAAACAAAAACCAACAGAACAATATATCTCATGCACTTAGATGCAAAAATCTTGAACAAAATACTAGCAATCCCAACTCAATAATGTATAAAAAAGATTATACACCATGACAAAGTGGAATTTATTCCAGGTACGCAAGGCTAGTTCAACATTTGAAAATCAATTAATGTAATCCACCATATCAAAAAGCTAAAGAAGAAAAATCCTACAGTCATATCAATTGACACAGAAAAAGTACTTATAATATCTAACACTCATTCATGATTTTACAAAGAAGACGTCTCTCTTCATGTTAAGAACAGCAAGAAGGGGCGCCTGGGTGGCTCAATCATTCAACTTTGGCTCAAGTCATGATCTCAAGTCATAATCTTGCAGTTCGTGAGTTCAAGCCCCACGTCAGGCTCTGTGCTGTCAGCTTAGAGCCTGGAGGCTGCTTAGGCTTCTGTGTCTTCCTCTTTCTCTGCCCCTCCCCCACTCATGCTCTGTCTCTCTCTCTCTCAAAAATAAATTTAAAAACGTTTAAAAAAAAAAAAGAACAGCAGGGAGTTATCTCAATTTGATAAAGACCATCTACAAAAAACCTACTCATAATACCTTACTTAATGGTGAAAGACTTCAATGTTTTCCCCCTAAAATCAAGAACAAGGCAAGGATGTTCATTCTCACCACTTTTTTTTTTTAATTTACATCCAAGTTAGTTAGCATATGGTGCAATAACGATTTCAGGAGTAGATTCCTTAATGCCCCTTACCCATTTAGCTCATCCTCCCGTCCTCAACCCCTCTAGTAATCCTTTGTTTGTTCTCCATATTTAAGAGCCTCTTATGTTTTGTCCCCCTCCCTGTTTTTATACTATTTTTGCTTCCCTTCCCTTATGCTCATCTTTTCTGTGTCTTAAAGTCTTCATATGAGTGAAGTCATATGATATTTGTCTTTCTCTGACTAATTTCACTTAGCATAATACCCTCGAGTTCCAACCATGTAGTTGAAATCACCACTTTTATTCAACATAATACTGAAAGTTCTAGCAACTGTCATGAATCAAACAAAAGAAGTAAAAGGCATTACAGATTGGAAAGGAAGTAATAAAACTCTCCCTGTTTGCAGATGACATGATAGGCTATGTAGAAATTCCCATGGAATGAGGGTGTCTGGCTGGATCAGTCAGTAGAGCATGCGACTCTTGATCTCAGGATTGTGAGGGTGAGCCCCACATTGGGTGTAGAGAATACTTTAAAAAAATAAAGGGGCGCCTTGGTGACTCAGTTGGTTAAGCATCTGACTTGGGCTCAGGTCATGATCTTGCAGTTTGTGGCTTCAAGCCCCACACTGGGCTCTGTGCTGACACTACCAAGCCTGCTTGGGATTCTCTTTCTCTCTCTCTCTCAATCTGTCCCTCCCCCACTTGTGCACTCTCTCTCTCTCAAAATAAATTCACTTGAAAAAAATAAAATAAAATAAAATCTTAAGAGAAGATCCCACAGAATCTTCAAAAACAAAAACAAAAACCTCTTACAACTAATAACTGAGTTCAACAAGTATTATTATAGGATACAAGATAAACATAAAAAATTAATTGTATTTCTATATATTAGCAATGAACATTTATATACCAAAATTAAAAATGCTATTTACAATCACTCAAAAAAATGAAATAGTAATAAATCTTAGGTATAGAACATATCTAGGATCTGTAGAGAGAAAACTCCACAATGCTGGTCAAGGATTTCAAGGCCAAACTAAATAAATGGAGACACATACTGTGTTAATGGACTGGACAATTCAACATAATTAAAATGGTAATTTTCCCCAAGTTCATATACAGATTTAATGTAATTCCTATCAAAACCCATCAAGGATTTTGTAGATATAGATAAGCTTTATCTCAAATGTATAAGAAAACAATTTTGAAGAAGAATAAAATGAGAGGAATAAATCTACCCAATTTCAAGACTTATAGTAATTGAGATTGTGTGGTATTGGCCAAAAAAAAAAAAAAAAAAAAAAAAAAAAGACACATAGACCAATGAAACAAAATAGAGATCCCAGAAATAGACCCACACAGATATACTCAACTGATTTTTGGCAAAGGCACAAAAGTAATTCAATAGAAGATGAATAGCCATTTCAACAAATAATACTAAAGCAATAGGACATCTGCAAGGCAAATAATAATACATCTCAACCTAAACCCTGCACCTTATTTTAAAATGAACTCAGATGGACTATAGAGGGGTACCTGGGTGGCTCAGTTGTTTGGGCATCAGACTCTTGATTTCGGCTCAGGTCATGATCTCACAGATGATGAGATTGAACCTCGTAGGGCTCTGTGCTGGGATTGGAGCCTGTTGAAGATTTTCCTCTCCCTCTCCCTCTGCCCCTCCCCCTCTCACACACGCATGTACATGCACTCTCTCAAAAAAAAGGATAGACTGAATGTAAAATGTAAACTCTAAAACTTTTAAGAAAAAACAAAGGAGATAATTTTCAGGGCTAGGCAAAGAGTTCTTACTCTTGACACCAAAAACTAGACTCATAAAAGGAAAAATTTATAACTGAGCATCATCAAAATTAAAATCTTTTTTTTTTGTTTATTTATTTATTGACTGATTTTGAGAGCAAGACAGCAAGAATGAGCAGGAGAGAGGCAGGGCAGGGAGCAGGGTTGGGGAGAGAGGATCTGAAGCAGGCTCTGTGCTGACAGCAGAGAGCCCAATGCAGGGCACGAACTCACAAACTGTGAGATCATGACTTGAGTTAAAGTCAGACACTTAACCAACTGAGCCACCCAGGCCCCAAGATTAAAATCTTTTGCTCTGCAAAAGAACCTATTAAGAGAAGGAGGAGACAAGCTACAGAATGGGAGAAAATATTAGAAAACTACCTATCTCACAAAGGACTCATGTCTAGAACATGTAAAGAACTATTAAAAATCAACAGTAGAAAAGCAAACAATAATTAGAAAATGGGAAAAAGACATGAAGAGACATGTCACTGAAGAGAACATACAGATGGAAAATATGTACATGAACAGATGTTCAACACCATTTGCTATTAGGAAAATGCAAGTTAAAACCACAATGAAATAGCCACACACAGTTATCCAGATGGCTAAAATAAAATAAATAATTAAAAAAAAAAAAAAAGACAAAACCAAATCCTGGTGAGGATGCAGAGAAAGTGGATCACTCATATATTGCTGGTGGTAATGTAAAATGGTATTTGCCATTCTGGAAAATACATTAGCAGTTTCTTGTAAAACTAAACTTATAATTACTATACAACCCAGCAATTGTACTCTTGGGCATTTATCCCAAAGAAATTAAAACGTCTATCACAAAAGATCTATACACAATGTCCATAGACAAACTGGAATCGACCTATATGTCCTTCAAGAGCTGAATGGTTAAACAAATTATAGAATATCCATCCATGGAATACTAAAAGGAACCAATTAGTGACACACAAAACAACTTAGGAATCTCCAGGGAACTTTGCTGAATAAAAAAAGCCAATCCCAAAAAGTTACATACTGTATGATTCTATTTATATAACATTTTGAAATTATAAAATTTTAGAAATGGAGAACAGATTAGTGGTTGCCGGAGGTTAGAAACAGTGGGGAAGTGAGGGTGGTAAGAGGGAGGTGGGTATAGTTATAAAAAGGCAACAGGAGGTATCATTGTGATGTCTGAACTGTTCAGTATGCTGATTCTGGTTGCAAACACACAAACGTATACACACACTTGTCCACACACACATAAACTAATGTGTACAAGTAAAACTGGAGAAATCAGAACAAGACAGAATTGTATCAATGATGTCAACATACTGGTTGTGATATTATTCTACCGTTCTCCAAAATACCACTGGGGGAAACTGGGGTCCCTGTATTATTTCTTTTTTTTTTTTTAAGTTTATTTATTTATTTTGAGAGAGAGAGAGAACACATGTGTGCATTCTCACGTGAGCGGGGGAGGGGCAGAGCTAGAGGAAGAGAGAAAATCCAAAGTAGGCCGAGTTGTCAGTGCAGAGCCCAACACAGGCTCCACCTCACGACTGTGAGATCATGACCTGAGCCGAAATCAAGAGTCTGACACTCAACTGACTGAGCTACCCAGGTGCCCCAATCCCTATATTATTTCTTAAAACTGAACGTGAATCTAGAATTTCCTCAACACAATTTCAATTAAAAAAAAACAACCATAATATCATGACATATTAATAGTATTAATTCTGATTATGTGAATGACAGGATATATTTTAAAAGATCATGATGGGCACCTGGGTGGCTCAGTCAGCTAAGCATCGGACTTCAGCTCAGATCATGATCTCACAGTTTGTGGGTTTGAGCCCCGCATCAGACTCTGTGCTGACAGCTCAGAGAGAACCTGCTTCAGATTCTGTCTCCCTCTCTCTTTCTGCACCTCCCCTCCTCACGCTCTGTCTCTCTCAAAAATAAAATAAACATTAAAAAGAGAGTTTAAAAGATCATGATGGTATAAACTCAAAATGAAATGCACCTAGGAAAAATGTGAAGTTCTATAATTAGGTCCAGTCAATTAAATCAGTGAGGGAGACCTGTTTAGGGAGGGTAACCTGATGATTAGGTCACTTAAGGATTTAAGCAACACGCTCTGAGGTTGAATTACGCAGTATGTCTTTCTTCATAAGAAGGCACCTAGGGCAGGAAAACAGCAAAAGATGTCCCAACCTTTAGGTGGTTCCATTGTGTTAATGCAATAATTTGCACTTGTGTGACTCTCTTCTACCTGTGGAACTTCACAGAATCCATTCACAAATCCATTGTGGGCAAAATACTCAGTCTCCTTCCTTTATCAAAATGAAAACTGCTGCTGCTTTTTGAGCCCTAAAGGTAACGTCTTTAATATCCTTATGCTATTTGTATAGTGTATTCCAAATATCATCTTTGTTTTGCCCGGGTTTATATAACACATGTACACTGGGTATGAGATGGAAAAACAGTAATGCCCATGAACTACTGAGGCCAGGCAACATTTAATAGAGTTACATAGAAAGTACCACGGCACTGCATGAAGAATGATTCCTTTTCTGCTAGGACACTAACCAGGAAATAGGAAATGACTCTATGAGATGGAAACTCAAGCCAAAAGTGATTCTTCCCACCTTCAAAGTGTTTAAAAAAAAAAAAAATCCTCTCCAACTGTTACAGAATATGGTCTTGAGAACACAGTTAAGGGGAGAAAAAGAAAACTTTGTTATCCACACAGCATTCTCCTTTATAAGAAGTGTCCTCAGTCATGTGTATTGATGTCAAGTCTCTGAAGAAACCAGTTAAAAAAGACTCTACCTGATGTAAATGTGCAAGTGCAAAAACAAAGAATACAGTTGACCCTCAAACAACAAGGGATTGAACTGTGCAGGCCTCTCATACACAGATCTTTTTTGATAAATACAGTACAGTACTATAAATGTATTTTCTTATCCTTATGATTTTCTTAATGGCATTTCTTTTTCTAGCTTACTTTATTATAAGAATACAGTATATAATACATGTATTATATGAAATGTGTTAATCAACTATTTATGTTATTGGTAAGGCTTCTGGTCATTAGTAGCCTATTAGTAGTCAAGTTTTGGAGAGTCAGAAGTTATATGTGGATTTTCTATTGCACCGGGATTGGTATGTTGTTCAAGGCTCAACTGTATAGTCAAGGGGAAAGTAAGAGTAAACTTGGAAGTGTGGACAGGACAGAGATTGGCCACATTGAGGAGGGTGCAAAGTCTGAAAGAATTCTATCTCTAGCCATGCTGGATAGGAATTCGCACCAGAGTTGGAGAGAGATCCTGGAACCCTCTGTATAATCTTTTGGTTCCTTGTAAATATTTATGCTTTTTTTGCATAAAGAAATTTAGCATCTTAAAACAACACACGTTTATTATGTTACAGTTCTGTAAGTCAGGAGTCTTACACAGGTCTCACTAGGCCTATGAGTTGGCAGGACTGCATTCTTTCTAGATGCTCCAGAGGAGAATCTATTTCTTTGTACTTCCAGCTTCTAGAGGCTGCCTGCATTCCTGCTCATGGCCCCCTTCTTCCATCTTCAAAGCCAACAATGGCTGATTGATTCCCTTTCATGCTTCAAATTTCTCCTTCCTTCTCTTCTGTCTTCCCATCTCTCTCTCACTGCACCCAGAAAAGGTTCTCAATTTTTCATGTATTAGATTGGGCCCTCTCTGATAATCCAGGATAATCTCCCAGTCTCAAGGTTTCATAATATTAATCACATCTTTAAAATTCCTTATTCCATGGAGGGTAACCTACTGCAGGTTCCAGGGATTAGAGCATGTACATCTTTGGAGGACCATTTTTCTGCTTATGACATGGGGCTTACACTACAGAGGATATTGGCTCTAAAAACGACACTATGCCCTAAAATTCCTCCCTCAAATACAGTCAATTATTGTAAGAAAATTACTCTGTATATGAGCAGAAGAAAAGGCCAAGGCTGAGCAAGGACATGGCTGCTGAGCAGGCTGCTGGCATCACTCGCTGCTGCAGAAACTGGTGCCTACAACCCAGCTTTAAAAGGTACGCAAACAAATTCATGCCTCAGGAAAGTGACAGATTAATTCATAGTCTTAAAGTATGGTCTTTGGATCAGCAGCATCACATTACCCAGAAGCTTATTAGAAATGCAGACTTCAGGCTACAACCTACATTTTATTGAACCGGAATCTGCATTTTAACAAGATCCCCAGGTAATTCATACGCACATTAAAGTTTGAGAAACATGGGTCTAGAGGCTATTCTCAACCATGGCTGCCCCATTAGAATCATGAGGGAGATGGTTTGATTTTGTTTGGTTAAGTTTTGTTTTAAAATAATTTCAGACTTAGAGAAGAGTTGCAAAATATAGTACAGAGAGCTCCCATATACCCTCTACTTCATATACCCTTCTACTTCAGCCATCCATATGTACATAAGCATAGTACAATTACAAAAATCAAGATATTAACATTGATACAATATCATTGATTAAGCTTCAGGTTTTATTTAAATGCCACCAGTTTTTCCCCTAACGTCCTTTCTTTTTTTCCCAGGAACCAATCCAGGATCCCACATTTAGTTACCACATATCTAGTTAGTCTCCTCCAGTCTGTTCTTGGTCTTTATCTTTATGACATTCCTTTTTTAAAGAGTACTACTCAGTTGTTTTGTAGAATATTCCTCAGTTTGGGTTTTTCTGATGTTTTCCCATAATTTGACTGAGGTAATACTTTTTGGCATGTATTCACAGGGAGTACATGATGTTAGTATGTCTTATTCCTGGTGGTGTTAGGCGTCTCTAATGTAAAAAGTACCATTTCCCCCTTTGTAATTAATAAATAACTTAGGGGAGATACTGTGACACTATGAATATTCTGCTTCTCCTCAAACTTTCATCCATTAATTTTAGCGCTTACTAATGGCTAGTATTTGCAACAATTACTGCTGGGATGTTCTAGTTAACGGTGATTTTTCCATTTATTAATGAGAATTCTGTAAGGAAGAGCTGTTCCTTCTCCTCTATTTATTTATTCATTTATTCCTTCGTTCAACTACTTATATTAGTATGGACTCATGAATATTTATTTTATTCTATTGTTACTTACTTTGTTACTCAAATAATTCCAGCTTTGGCCATTGGGAGCTCTTTGAGATTGGTTCCTGCGTCCTTTTGACTTACTCCCACTCCTCACTCTCTTTTTTCATGTTATTTTTATTAATAAAATTGTTATTTTTGGAATTATTTTAGATTTACAGAAAAAACTGCAGACAGTACACAGAGTTTCTATATATCCTTCACCCAGCTTCCCCCAATACTATCATCTTATATAGCCATGATATATTTGTCAAAACTAAGAAACCAACATTGGTGCATTACTACTAACTAAACACACTTATTTGAATTTTGCCTGGTTTTCCACTAATGTTCTTTTTCCAATCCAGGATTTAATTAACGATACTCATTTCATTTAGGCCTCCATCCTTTTTGGAGCACTTTCTTACCACAAATGTTCTAGATTTGTATTTTCTCTGCCCAGTCCTGGAACAAACCACTTCTCTCAGAAGGCCCACCCAGAGAGTTTTGAAACATCCCAATGGCCAGGAAGCACCCTAGATTAATTAAGTCAGAATCTCTGGCTGTGAAACCCAGGCATTTAAGAGCTCTCCAGGTGATTGCAATGTGCATTTGAGTACCACTAATCCAGACCTTACCCACCCACCCCCACACCGTTGCCAAAGAGTAGTTGAAACTATAATAGTGAAGTCCCAAATGCCAAAGACTTAAATGTATTTCCCAGCAGGCCTTTAGGTTTCCTAAAGACAAGAGACTCCAATTTGTCCATCTATAATCAGCGCCTTGCCCAGAACCCAGCACATAGTGGGTACCAGAAGTGCCAAGTGATGAAAGCTAAGTAAGTGAAGCAAGGCTTGGCTCCCTTCATGAAATTAGCCTCAGCCTGACTTCCTTTTTCCTAATCCCCTATGTTGCTTTGGATATTTTTGCTGCTAAGTAAAGGCTGCCCACCGCAAAGCCCCTGGGCAAAGTTTCCAGGCAGAAATCCTTGTTTCTCCTCCCTACAATGATGCCATGCTGGCATCCTCCCACTGGGTCTGCTGTCAGCGCCCCTCATTTGGGTTCCTTTCTGCCACTTTCACCTCCAACGGTCTTTATGGCAAATGCTCAGAAAAGGTAGTACCATTCCTTTATTCCCTGTATTTTGTCCTCCCTTTTCCTGGTGTGCTTCAGTGTCTCAGCTGCTTCTGCAGAGAAGTGCAAAGGGCACAGGCTCTGGAATCAGCCAAACCAGAGTCAAATTCCAATTCTCCCGCTTACGAGATGCACAAACTTGGGCAAATCACTGAACCTCTTTGAATCTCTGTTTCCTAGGATGTAACATGGGGATAACACCACCTACCTGACAAGATTGATGTGAGAAGTCAAGAGAACATTTTTGCTAATCTGGAGCACAGTGTGTGCTCAGAAACGGCCAGTGTGATTGTTGTGGCCATTATTATTGTTGTTGCTGTTGGTGGTAGTAGTAGTAACAGCAGCAGTAGCGGCAGTAGTAGTATGGGAGTAGTAGTAGTAGTGGTGGTAGTAGTGGGAGGGGGAGGAGGAGGGGGAGGAGGAGGAGGGGGGAGGAGGAGGAGAAGGAAGGGGAGGAGGAGAAGGAAGGGGAGGAGGAGGGGGACAAGGAGGAGGACGAGGAGGAGGAGGATGAGGACGAGGAGGAGGATGAGGAGGACGAGGAGGAGGACGACGAGGACGAGGAGGAGGAGGAGGATGAGGAGGAGGAGGATGAGGACGAGGACAAGGAGGAGGAGAAGGAGGAGGAGGATGAGGAGGAGGACAAGGAAGAGTAGGACGAGGACGAGGAGGACGAGGAGGACGAGGAGGAGGAGGACGAGGAGGATGAGGAGGAGGAGGACGAGGAGGACGAGGAGGAGGAGGATGAGGACGAGGAGGAGGAAGACGAAGAGGAGGAGGACGAGGACGAGGATGAGGAGGACGAGGATGAGGAGGACAAGGACGAGGAGGAGGAGGAGGACGAGGAGGACGAGGAGGAGGAGGATGAGGACGAGGAGGAGGAAGACGAAGAGGAGGAGGACGAGGACGAGGATGAGGAGGACGAGGATGAGGAGGACAAGGACGAGGAGGATGAGGACGAGGATGAGGAGGACGAGGAGGAGGATGGTGAATAGACTGTGCTAAACCCCTGACTTGTGCTTGTGCAGATAAATCACAGAGTGACCTCTGGAAAGACCAGCAATTACCTTTACCTCATTATAATAATAAAATCTCCACCCAAGGAGGAGCACACGGTCCATTTACCTAACATACACTGTATGTACAGGCATGTTGCCTTAAGGTGCATGTGTGACCTTATGCCCACCTCTATATACCATGACAAGGCCTCCCTATCTGAATATTCATCCTAACCCTAAATAAAAGGAACCCATTCACCCTTGGGAGTTACTGCTTTTGAAGCCATTCCCCCATGATCTCCTTATCTGCTGCAAATACAAGTTTTCTTTGTGCAACAAATGAAGCCGGTGCAGTTTCTGACTCCTCAAGAAGCGAACTCACATGGGTTCAGTTACATAACTATGTATGGTGATGGATGTTAACTAGATTTATTATGGCGAACATTCTGCAATATGTACAAGTACCAAATCATTATGTTGTATATCTGAAAGTAATATAATGTTATCTGTCAAGATACCTCAATAAAGGGAAAAGAACCTGGGGGGAAAAATGCTGAGCTTTCCCCTTCTCATTCGGCCTTCCCATCTTCTCCCTCTGGCTTAGTGCAGGGAGTGTTTTTCTGGCAACTTGTTCCACCAACTGATCAATCAGCTAACTGACCAATTAACCAACATGTTTAGCCTATGCTAGGAGCTTCGAGGACACCAGAAAAGATGCCCAGGCCCTTCCCTCAGGTCAGTGCAATTAACAGAAGTAGCCCACCCAAGTAGAGTATGTGGGGTCAAGGGTCAAAGGGGAGAGCAGTCCAGCAAGAGTCTGAAAGAAGAGCGACCCATCCAGAAAGATGATAGGAGGTTGGGCCAGAGATGGTGTTTCTGGTGGGAAGCATCATAAAAGCCAGGAGGAGGAAATGAGGGTGTTACATGTCAGTGTGAAGACAGCAGCTGCCTGTAGTTTGTATTTGTTGTCAAGGAATAGTGAGAAATAGACTTGAGGCCTGAATATGCTGGGTCACGAAATAAACAGCAGATTCGAACACCATGTGTTGAGCAACTGGGACACCATAAACCTGATGTTAAAGCCGATTCTAAACATTTGCAAATCACTTTAGCAGTAAGTTGTTGCCGAATTGAAACTAAAACAATTAGTTCTCAGTTAAAAAAAAAAAAAAAAAAAAAAAGAGAAGACAGGAAGTACTCAAGGCTCCTACCAACACTGCGAAGTGCCCAGTACCTTGGAGCATTAAAATTAGAAATTTCTCTTAAAGGTGTTTTGACATGAAGAAACATCAAAGACTAAAGAGCTTCAATTTTGGAACAATAAAGCATGTAGGTACAAGCAGCCAGGGGTGGAGCAGAGAAAATTATGTAAACTGACTGGTAGGGAAAATGCCCCAAACCAAATTTTTTAAAATGCTATGGAATATCCAACTGCTACTCCTTCTGCAGTGATCAGGAAAGAAGTCCAATTTTTGTAAGTCTTATACCCGATATCAAGATTGCAAAGTAAGCCTTTTTATTCATGTGTATTTTGTCAGAATCTTTATCTTACTTTAACCTGTCTTTACAGATAACATCTCCAAAGCACACACAGACTGAGATGACCATGTTGTGCCTTTTAAAACCAGATGAGATAAATAATAAAATGCATGGAGCTCTGCTAACCTTTAAACTATTTGTTCTGACATTTTATTTTTCTAGATTGTTCTGTGACCATTCGGAAAGAGATTTCCAACTAGAATGCTGGCTTTTGCTTTATGATATGGGGATGAAGGTTTAGGAAGTGAGAAACCTTTTTATAGAAACAGACATAAGATGTTCTACACATATGTTACAACTCCAAATTCTGCTGAAGTTATTTTTCACCTTCTTAACCTATATTTGAATCCCAAGCTATTGGCTATATCCTAATTCGTACTTACCAATGAGCAAACATGGAATCAAGGTGTAGAAAAACCACATGATAAGACTTGCCAAAATTTCTTCTAGAACCGTAGAGGGGGTCTGTATTTGGCCAACTCAGCTCGACCTGGAACACCGTTTCTTTCCAGAATGAAGCATTCTGTCCATCTCAGCCATCCTTGCTTCAGAATGTAGATGTTGGAGCTGAGGTCTGAATTGCTGTGAAGCCTGAATTGTTCTAGGAGGAGCCAGCCCAGACAGCTCAGAAGGGGCGGGCTGTGCAGCACCCTCCTTTCTGTCCAAACCCATATATTGCATCAGAGGGAGTGGTCTAGGAGAGCTCCAGAGAAAAGATAACTCTGAGGAGCTTCCATAGAGGCCCCACTGGTGGTGAGCCAGCAAGATTATTTTACCCTCTCATCAAATAGCTATCCTCTTCCAAGTCTCCGTCTTGTGAGTTCATTCAAGCTGAGTACTTATTAGCTCCTTGTGCTACATACTTCAGAAAAAGTAGTTAAAATTTTTTCTAATATAAAATTTTTTAAAGGTCAGAAGGTAAAGAATATAGCTTTATATTTGCTTCTATTGGCAAAAAGAAAACCTGGAAGGAGATACAGAAACTAACAAGATTGGTTACCTTGGGGCAGAGAGAGAGGGAATCGGGAAGATGTAGGAGAAAAATGGGACTGACTCCTTGCAATTTATTTTGTGTGTTTGGGGGCTTTCCTTGGAAATTTTTTATTGTAGTAAAATACATGTAACATAAAATTTACCTTCTTGATCATTTTTAAATGTACAGTTCAGTGATATTAATTCAAATTGTGCAACCATCACCACCATTTGTCCCCATATCTTTTCATCTTGTAAAACTGAAACTCTGTATCTTCCTTCCCCTTAGCCCCTGGCCACCACCACTATACTTTCTGCCTTTATGATTTTGACTACACTAAGTATCTCATATAAATAGAATCATGCAATGACTTGTCTTTCTGTAACTGACTTACTTCACTTAGCATAATGTCATCTAGGTTCACCCATATTGTAGCATATTGCAGAATTTCCTTCTTTTTTAAGGCTAAATCATATTCCATTGTATGTATATACCACAGTTTGCTTAGGCATTCATTCACCCATCAGTGGACATTTGAGTTGCTTCCACCTTTTAGCTATTGAATACGCTGTTATGAATATGGGTATAGAAACATCTCTTTGAGACCCTGCTTTCAATTCTTCTGGGTGCTGTATCTTTTTATACTGTGTGATGTATACATTAGTGGGAGAACATGGGTTTTAGAGTGCCGCAGATTTTGTTTCCAGTTTCAGAACTTATTTGCAACATAACCTTAAGAAAGTTAATCACTTATTCTTTCAACAAACATTCACTAAGGGCCTACTGTATACTAGATCTGGGAATTCAATAGTTCCTGCCCTAAACCAAAAACTTACAAACTAGTGAGGAAGATACGTATGGAACAAATAATAAATCAATATTGAAGATGAAGTGACAGATATATAGGAGCATTAAGGTAAAATACCTAACCTAGCCTGGGGGATTAGAGAAGTCATCCTGAAGGAAGTGACTTTTAAGCCGAGTAATAAATGCTGAAAAAAATTAGTGAGGCATGCTGTACTTAGGGAACTACAAGAAGTTTCATTCAAATGGAGAGCAGCAAGGCTGGGTAATGGGGCTCAAAGGCAGACAGGACCAGGATTCCAGACAGCTTTGAATGCCTTGTTGAAAGGTTAGAGTTCATTCTGAGAGCAATGAAGGTCAAAGGAGGGATTAAAAGCTCAAATCTGACCATGTTATTCCCTGCATTTGAGCTTTAAAAAGTTTGTGACTGGAGTGGAGAAAACAAACAATAGAAGGGGCCAAACTGGAGGCAAGAGGACAAGGAGTAAACTATGTTGGTCAGTGAGATGAGAGATGTTGTTGGCTTCCATTAGGTTTTCCTAGGTCTGTAGACAGAAGTGACTAAATTCAAAAGATGAAGGAGGTAGAACTGACAGCTCTTAGATTTAGAATGGATTAGGAGGGTGGAGAGGGAGAACATGACTTTCAAGTTCTAGGTTTGAGTAACTGGGTGGATGACAGCACCTCAATTGAAATAATGGAAAGGAGGAGGGAGAGGTGGTTTAAAGCCAGGCAGGGTTGAGGGTGGTACAGTAAAAGGTTGCATGTGTTAAGCTTGATACACTGCAACTTGAGATGCTTATGGGGCAGCTGCAGTCTAAGTATGTTAACGATCTTTGTCTCAAGTCTATGGGGGTGTCAAAGGTATGGCGCCATTTCCCCTACCTTCAGCATTCCAGTGGTAGCTGAGACCAGGAAGTGGGTGAGAACATTCAAGGAGAGTATGTAGATTAAGGAGACATGTGGATGTGCTCCTGGAGAAGACTCACATGTAAGAACCAGCACAAGAAAAAAGAAACAGGGAGAAAAAATAGGTCACAGAAATAGCCCTGGAACAAACTATGGTCCTGGAAATGATGAAGGATGGAGAAATCAAGGGGGAGTGCAGAAGCGTCACTGAATTGATCGTTGAAAAATGTCCCCTGGATTTAGCACCAGGAAGGCCATTGTAATCTAAGAGGAGTTTCAGTGGAGAGCCTGGATCAGAAGATAGTTGTAGGTTGAGAAGTGGATGGGAAAAGTAGTACTCCTTTGATGTGAAGGGGAAGAAAGCAACTCCATAAGCCTCATGTTTTCATTAACACAATAGACAATATTTTACATAGTAGTTGTGGGATTAAAGAATACAGACAAAACAAATTAGCCCAGTGCCAGGAAATCAGTAGTCTTCACAAAGCTGTATTAACCATCTGTAATATTAATAATGTTAACAATAAACACAGGGGTGGCTGGCTGGCTTAGTCAGTGGCAGATGTGACTCTTGATCTCAGGGTTGTTGGTTCGAGCCCCACATTGGGTGATTACTTAAAAATAAAATCTTTAAAAAAATACAGTAAATAGTTGACTCTAATTAAACTAGCCCTTTGGTTAGCTCTGCTAGCTAGCCCTTTCCAGCTCCCCATCTTATGGTTTGGCCCCTGGATCAGCAAAGAAAGGCTTCCAGTTCAAGATCTCTACTAGAGGGTAGTAGTTAAAAGAATGGGCTCTAGAGACACAATCAGTTGGCATCTGGGATCTGCCACTTACTAGCTGTTTTTTAGGCAAGTCATCTAAACAGTCTGTTTTAGCGTCCTCAATTATAATAGTACCTAATTCCTAGCACTGTTGTGAGGACAAAGTGAGATGGTACACTTAGAATGGAGTATAGCAAAGTAAGTCTACAGTAAATATTAGCTATATATATATGTATTTTACTACATCATGGTCAAGAACACTTGGTGGATACTCTCCTCGATCCCAGCAATGTGAGTCAGTGGCCACATCTGTGTCCTGACCTCTGGTCACCAGCTGATTGTACAGTCTCCCACTGCTCTCCTGGCATCTGATACTGGTTCCCTTTGCCTTTGGGTCTGCACACACCCCAACTTGGGAGTGCTTCATATATGCTGGCCTCACCACCTGTCCCCAGTTTTATCTTTGTTCTCCCAGTCCTGGTTTCCTAATTCCTCTATCCTAAATCCCCTTCTGCCCACAATCTCCATGTGTTAAAAGCTAACAATAAAAGTCAACATGTACTGGGTATCTACTATGTGCTGGGAATTGTCTTAAAGACTTTCCACAACCATAAACATTTCCATGTTTTATACAACAGACTTGCGAGGTAAGATTTGATTTCCAACTTTTCAGATTAGGACAGAGGGCTCAGAGAAATTTATTTACTGTATATCAGAGAGCCTGTCAGGGATGGAGACAGGAATTCCAACCAAGGTTTGCATTAACTCCACGTCCCCGTCATTCACCTTACTGTCCTGTAATGTGTTTGAGGAGCACAGTGTGGTGAGTGATCCCAGAGATTAGCAATGGTTTTAGGGAATAGACAAATCTCAATAGGGAATCCTAAGGATCTACCAATTTAGATTTGGGTCAGAGAGATGCATTCAGTTTAGCATTCCAGCTGGGAGAATGGCATGAGCCAGGCCCAGGGATTGAAAAGTTGCAGGGAATACAGGAGAATGGAAAGGAAAAGGTAAGTAAACAGAAAATGAGACAGAAAAACACTTATTTACTTATGCTGTGGGGGAAGGAGAGTTATTCATCAGACTTTGGGTCTTAGGATAGTTAAGCACTATGAGTCCCTGTTAAGATGCCTGTCTGCCATGCTGACAAGGCAGTATTGCCTACAAATCCTTCACAAGCCACTGCAAGGAGAGTCTCTGTCTTGGGCTCAGCACACTCAAGGGACACTGAGGGCTAATGCTACCTGCGTGCCACAGCTTTTGAATGACAGTCTCTTGTCAGGACCGGTTCATGACTCAAGGAACTCAGACCATCCACCTCTGCTTGGGCCTGCCATTAGCGAGGACTTCTGGAGGGCTGTGCTTCACCTAGTTCTTATCCTAGCCTAGACTAGATATCCCCACTCTGATCTTGCCTTTCCTCTTCAGACTTTGAGGTACTTCTTTCTATTCCTTCTCATTAGCTGGTTGTGGTCTCTTGTCTATGCAACATGCCCAAGCCAAACTATCCTTTAACCTGTTCCTGCACTTCTCAGGTTAATGTCTACTGCTTTCCAGAGTTGAAGGATCATCTAGGTCTGAAAACGAACTGCTGGAAAAACAAAACTATTTCCTACTATAAGCAAGTACAGTCTAGAAATAGGAATTTTTTTGTTACACTATTTGCCACTCAACTATTTGATATTTAATTATGGAAGAAAAGGAAAGGAGATAAGTTTTTATGGAAAGGTAGAGAGGCAGTGGGTAGGGATTAGGAGGTTGATGGTCAAAGAAGAGATCCCTAAAAAGCCCTCTGAGTCCTGTAGGGCAGGGACTAGAATGAAGCAAGGGGCAGTAGGGTCCAAAATTTGAAGCACTCACTGTTAAGGTTGTGCAAGATAGGTCCTGGTGCCCTGGCATAGACTGCATGATCAATTACTTCATTCCAAAAACCATTCCTTGACCTTCTTGGCACAGAGTAGTTCCCTTCCCTTTTCCGGGATTTCTAAGTATCTAAGTCCTGTGTTTTTAGTACATCTAACATTTAGTTCTAATCCAGTCTCAATTTTTTTAAGTTTATTTACTTTTGAGAGAAAGAGCGGGAGAAAGGCAGAGTGAGAGAGAAAGAGAAAATCCCAAGCAGGCTTCGCACTGTCAGTGTGGAGCCTGCTGTGGGATTCGAACTCAAGAATAGTGAGATCGTGGGGCACGTGGGCGGCTCAGTCGGTTAGGCATCTGACTTCGGTCAGGTCATGATCTCAGGATGCGTGAGTTCGAGCCCGTCAGGCTCTGTGCGGACAGCTCCAAGCCTGGAGCCTGCTTCGGATTCTGTGTCTCTGTCTCTCTCAAAATTACACATTAAAAATTTTACAAAAAAAAAATAGTGAGCATCGTAATACAATTTTCAAATGATTATGGTTACTGTATTTTCACTCAACCACTAGTATAACCCCAGTGAGTTGTCAATGATTCTATTAAGTGGAGCACACTATGCTCGAAGGTCAATTTTTTTTAAAAAATGTTTATTTTTAAGAGAAAGCGCAAGCATGAGTGGAGGAGGGGCAGAGAGAAAGGGGGACAAAGGATCCGAAGCGGGCTCTGCGCAGAGCCTGATGCAAGGCTCAAACTCATGAACCGTGAAATCGTGACCAGAGCTGAAGTTGGACATTCAACCAATTTAGCCATCCAGGTGCCCTAAAGGTCAATTTTTTTTTTATTAGAGGCTTCCTTTAATCACCCTATGTAAATTAACACCTCACTCTTACTCTCAACCCCCACAACCTGATGATCTATTCTTTCTTTAGAGCACTTCTCCATCAGGCATCACTAGAAAGGTAAGTTTTATGACAACTTTTAGACAACTTTGTCTATTTTCTTCACTATAACATTGCTAGCTCAGAACTCTTGATACTTAAGCATTCAAATATTTGTGGTGAGTTGGTTAGATGGATGGATAAATATCTCCAAAAGCTAAACACTGACACACAATCATACACAGATGTAACAGTTCAAAAATTATTTTTTTCATCTTGGCACCAAGTGATTAGCATATGCCCCAAGGAAGTCAGTATTTGTTTTCTGTAACATCGTTATCTATAATCTAGAAAACATATCAAAACAAGTAAAATTTGGCATTACACTCTCCTAGAAACAACAGGCTTGAATATTCAGGGATTACAAATTTCTTCCAAAGAATTCAAGAAAATCAATTAATAATCATTCCTTCAAAATAGAGAACACGTCAGTCTTATTCTGGAACCCACCCGTCCCCATAATTTCCCAAAGGCTATCTGCAACTTTTCCAGATACAAATTTTTGTAGAGCCAGCCCAGAAATTTATTTAAACCAACTAGATATCTTTACCTTAGATGTCCATTTTGTCTATTTATGTTTTCCTACTTCAGTCATTATGATTCCAAAAGGTACCAGAAAACATGAAATAAAGGAAATTGGCTACTCTTTTTATCTTCTGTGGTTATAACTACAAATAAAATTAGCAACATTACAAAATGCTGAGTCCAGCTTTACCTAGTTTTAAAAACAGCTTAAAAAGTAATTTGAGAGAAACATTTAAAGACAAGTCAGACCGGTAGGTAAATTAAATGTGCTATGCCACTGTAGGCAACAGGCCAATTCTGAAATATTTGATAATGAAAGTGTTCTGGCCAACAAACATATTTTTAAAAGGGCACTTTGGCTTAAAACATTTACCTCTATGAACACGGCCAATTATAATTGAAACTCCTTCTGTCCTTCAAAATCTCACAATTTCATTTTAGGTTCTACTCCTTAAACAAAAAAGTCTTGGCAAACGGTGTACACTTTCAGATCAAAAGAACATCTCGTTAGTAAACTAGAAAAATGTATTTCGGTTCCTTGGTCACTTGGTTTAGGTCCTGTAACAACAAGAAATTAGGGTGTGGAATATGCATAGCATACTGGTCTGCACGTGTTTAGAAGATGAGAGAGTTGAATCAGATAAACTTGCTGAACCAATAGAACCAGCTTATGAGAACACAGAAGCTTCCTACTTGCCCAGAGTAGAATCAAATAATGGTTTTCCCTAGCAGTAATGTTGTATTTTTTAAAAAAGTCCACTGGATGCTCTTCAGAACATAAAATGAAGATGTCATTTCTCTTGTATCAAATGTCCTTTAAGGAAGAAATGACTACAGTTTTAAAACCATGATATTAAAGATGAGTAAGTTAAAGCATGTTGTAATACTACATTTCTAACTTGTTGATTTGGACATTGCATCTGAGGTGTTTCTGGAAAATGTTAGTTTCCAGATTCTAAACCAAAAAAATCCATGTTACAGGAAAGATAGGGTCTAACAAAAACTACATTTGGAAACATGAACGGGGTGGGGGAGGGGGTAAAGGTTGGGAAGTAGATATTAGAGTTTTGGGGGGGGGTTTTGTTTTTTACCATGTACATCAGTAAACATAAGGGGACCATTCACATTAGGTTCTATCCAATAGTCACCTTGTGGGAATTCAACTCTAGGATTGCCAGCTTATTATTCAAGGTAAACCAGAATTCTGAATTTTATGTGATATTCCCCAATTTTTAAATGTTAACAATGACTTTTTAAAGCACTGTGTGGGCTGTATTCCTATTTGGCTGTACCCTGAACAGGGCACCTGCCCAAGATGTGGGAAAGGGGTAGTGATGAAATTTGGGACTTTTCAACAAGGAAAAAGGCTGGGCTTGCATTGAGGGGCAGGGGAAAGAGGTTTCCTAATTCTCACAAAAGTACTTAAGCTGACAGTAGTGCCCCTACTTCTTTGCAATCTCTGGATTAGATGACAGAATGAGTGCATTAAAGCTGGAGATAATTTATGTGCCACAGATCTATAAGGATGGTCTTTTCCTAACAACCCAAGTTACTCATCTGCTAGGCCTTTTTCTTCTTCCAGCAATAGCAATGGATTAGTCTTCCTGTTTTCAGTGATATACCTGTGACACTGTCTTGAATTACGCTACGCACCTGTGTTACTGTTCATAGTAAAAGATACATTATATGTGTTCATATATATCCAGCTGAATCCTAACAACTTATGACCAATTAACAGCTACTGCAAAAAGCTATTCATTATTGAACTTATATAAAGTTCTGAAATAAGTTCTTCCAAGATTTTGGAGAAGTTATTTATAGAAGTGGGTTGGGCAGGGTTATGTGTGTGTGTTATCTGTGTTTAAATTGATGGCCAAGTGTCTCCTTCTATGTGGAAGAAAATTTCTGTAATACTGCTCTTCCCAGAACTCTCCTTAGTCTAAAGCAAGCACACAGAGGGCAGTGTGGTATGATACAGGATGTACCAGGCTGGGAATAAGGAAACCTGGTTTCCAATAAAGTCCTGCTACTAGCTAGCTATGTACATGTTTTCTAAGGTTTTTTTCCTTCTTCTTAAAATTGCTCCAAATAAAATTCATGCTTATAAAAATAGCCATTGATGTAAAGACCGGTTTAAGACTTTTAAAAAACTGATAAAACATTTAAGTACAAAATTCCACAGTTCCCAGTGAGGTTTTCATCCCATAATAACAAGAGCACACAATAGATATTATTGGCTCATCATCTCCCTGGCATTTGCAGGCCACCTGGTGCAAATCCACCTGGTCTTGAGAAACTATAGGACTTGAAAGAAGAAAAATGTGGCAACAGAAAAAGAAAAGATGAATGATGATACCTTTTATATCTGTGTGGAATAGGTTTTCTCTTGTCTGCTTTGACAAATGGGAAGAGTTATACAGCCTGCTCTCCCTGCCTCACCTACTGGATGCTGTTCAAGCTCTGTTTTGTTGAACAATCAGATGCCCAACTCTGATGAGCTGAAGATGAGTAAACGCAGTGCTTGTTAACATGGTCATAGGGGCTATCTGGGAACTCTCTAGTTATTATAAATCTAACTGTGGCACAGAAATGTGCAATCTACTTCCACTGTTACTCCATTCCTAGCTGCTTTCTCAAAATCCTTAACATAAGCTCAGCAGAGTTTGCTATAAATAGTTTGTGACTGTGATACAAAGTATTAATTGATTTAAAAAAAAAAAAGACTGGGGGAAAATGGAGAAAAAGAAAGCATTGTCAAATGTTTAAAATTAAATAAAAAGTTGTTTACTACCTAGTCATATTTATAACCACTTTAAAACTATTCTCAACTTCAAGTGATTTGATAGCAAAAAAGGTATGTATACATGACTTTTATTTCCATTACACTTGTCCACTAATAATCTTAATAAAAAAGGGAGACTGACAAAGATAATGAAATATGAACTGAAAAGCTTTTAAAGGCAGATGTGATGAAAATGAAATATCATACATCGATGTCTTAATTATATTTGCAGACTCCTGTTACTTAGTGGGAAAAGCCAGGGCTGCCACCCAGTGGCAATGTAAGTCTTTAAATGATTTTAAGAATTAAAGAATAAAAAATATTTAAAATAATTTTAAAAACACAAAACCAGAAACCTCATGAATTGGACAACTTCAATTTTAACATCAGTAATTCTGTTGTATGAAATGCTTATCTAGAACATACTGAAGAACAGAAACATTTATTTGCTTAGGCAGCACTGGGGAGTTTTTTAAAATATCGTATGATTTCCTAGTAAGTTACATGGCTTTAGTAAGCATTTTAATTAAAGTACTGAAGGTTACTTTGCTTAAATTTAAATTCCAGAATTAATAATGCGGGGTTGGGGAGCTAAGACCACAAAATACAGCTGTTTTCTTTCTTCTGTGACCTGCAGAAGCAGATTCAATACTCCAGAGGAGTCTCCCAAAACTTCTGCTTGTTAGTAAACAAAAACCTAATAGAAACCCCTGCAAAAGTAAGATTTTAAAAATAACTTTCTCTAACCATTTGGCACATTCCATTTTTTCCTCAGGTATAATCAATTTTAGTATCTCAGTCGACAAAACTCAAAGCTAAAAGGAGGAAATGAAAATAGTAGAAATACCATGCCTGGTAATTACTGATGTTCAGAGGTGGGAAGAAACCAAGTAACTCACTGCCTCCTATTTTCCCAACATTTGGCCACAGCTTTTTTTCACACTGACATAGATATCAACATACCCCAAAACAAGATGCCTTGGTAAAATAACAACAGAGAAAGAATAATATAACACTAAAGCATCCACTGAGAGTTTGAAAAGCTAAATATCTCAGACACTGTTTTATTCTCCTGAATAACCAGTTAAGAAAGAAGCACCCCCTCAAAAAATCTTAGAAATTCAGAGATTTTTGTTTCCAATAGCTGTAAATTAAAAGTATACAAGACATATTTTCTAACCTATATCCCATTTGTTTTGCTTTACAATGAAGACAATAATTTTTTTTAAATGGGAGACACAACATACTTGATATTTACAATGGCTTACAACAAATACCTGAAAATAATTTCTAATTTTCCATTTATTATTGCTATTTAGTCACAGAAAAGATCAACATTCTCCATGAAATTTATTTTAGCATATGCCATATAATGATATAATAACTTTATATGAAGAGAAACCACTGCGGAAATGACTAACATGGTCCCTTACAGGGAAATAAAGGAAAAAAAAAAAAACCAATAAATTCTTCCATATAAAGACTTCTAATCTGCATCATTTTCTCAAAATATAAAACCTTAATATTAGAAGCAAAAAGAAAAACAGCAAAGAAAACAATAAAAAAGAAGACCAAGGATAAGGAATTGCTTTGTGCAGATGCTTTGCATATGTAGTATATATGTATGGGCTGAGTTATAATAAAAATACTTATGTATTATAGTCATTCTCATGTAGAGTTAGAAAGCAATTTCCAATCAAGCATGACTGGACTGACATTTTCTCAGTCTTCAATTACGTGACGAATTATAGCTGTGTAGCAGTCACTTCTGGTCAGTATTATCATGACAAATGCTTGATAAGATACAGTTTTTCTCCTTGTTCACTTGTAAAAATTGGTGCCTTTTTGTAATGTTCTACAAGTTCTTCCATGGTGCTGAATTTACGCTGCCCAATACAGTAGACAGTCTCTTTTAGTTGAACTTTAAAATGCTTGTTTTTCCCTTGTGCTTTTAGTGATACAGAGAAATCATTTGGCTAAAAGAAAAAAACAGGTAGGGTAAACATTATGAAAGACATCCATTACCATTTTTATATTAAACTAATAATAGCTAAAATCTGAGCACTTACTAAGGCTCTAATTAAATTATTTACATAGATCATCTCCTTTACAACTTCTAACAGACCTATTTTAGAGATGACAGAATTGAGGCCAAGAGAAACTAAAAATCATCCATCTAGTTAATAAGAGAGCAGGATTCAAACTCAAGCAGACTCCAAAGTCTCTTAAATAATATGCTCTAACACCCACCAGCAAATCCTTTAGTTTAACACCTGGGACACAAGAGCTAGCTTTTCTCCTATCAGACTATTGGAGCAACACATGAGAAAACGTGGGCTAATAGTAGCTATCCTACAGACTGAGATAATGCTCTGAATTCTCAGACAGTAAGACACTAATGAGAAATCATAAACTCAAATGCCTACAAGGGGAAAAAGACATGTAAACAAGTCAGAGTGGACAGACAAGGAGGAACAACAGTCCATGGCCAATCCAAAGGCCAATCCACTTAGCTGTGATTGCTGCTTTATAGGAATATAGGCAATGTTGGCAGGCCCTCCAATTTCAAAAGGAACTCTGTCATCTGAATTTTTATAATAAATCTCAATATTTAAATACAAATTCAAATGTTTAAAAATATTGCTCAGGTCAAAGAAAATATGCCTGTTTGAGACCTTTACTTTAAAAATTCTACTGGTAAAATGGTGTATTTTGGCTAATATCCGTGCTCAATTACCCACCACAAGAAAATACATAGTATTCTGCAATCAAGCTACTTTCTGAGTTTTTTTGTTTGGTTGGTTTTTTTAACCTAACACTTTCCTGAACAGTCTAAAAGCCTCCATTTATATAGTTACTGCCAAAGTTTCGAACAGTGGGCTTCCTGGAAATACCCTATTCGTATGGTTACTCTTACTACCTGCTCTAGGGTCACTCCCTTCCTAACCCCTATTACCCACTGCTTGTCCTAGAAAGCAGGACCAGGTCAGGCATCTAACAGAAAACAAATCCCACCACTCTTCCCTATCATCAATCCTGCTCTTCTTGAGGGGTTACATTTCCTGAACTTTATATCAAGCAGTTCAATTAGCCTTGACTTCTCCCTCTTCTTTCCTCCCTCCCTCTTAAATATAGACACATCATATGAGTGTGCACACACTCACACCAGACAGGTTTTCTTCTGACTTTCAGTCTTTTGCACAATCACACCTTCACCTCTGTATAACCAGATACACAGAAACAAAGCCAATACTAATGATTTGAAAAGTGGAAAAGTAGTGGTATCCTTTTTAAAAGGAAAAATAAAGACCATTTTAAACGGAAATAAGTATCATCAAATTTCTAATACCCTAACCAAGAGCCCATATAGCTATTTTCTTTCAATTTTTGTGGTTTTATAGTTTGTTTTACTAGTGCTAGAATAAAAATATCTTTTATTGCAAATGCATTTCAAATACATTGACTATTAAAATAGGTTTTTCAGGTAAATAATAAGTGTATTCCAATTTCCAAACAACCAATTTATGAAGAAACTTAAATCTCAATTGTTTTAATTTATGGATTTTCTTTACTAGAAGGATGACAGTGCATCCAATATGCAATTTAAGACATGTTTTCCCAGTTTAGTCTACTGCATTGCTTTACTCTGAATGAAGAATCCAGGGTTCAACTTTCTCCATTTTTCAGTTTAATGCAACAGAAGGTATTTCAGAAATGCAAGACCAACAGACTTAAATAAGGCCGAATAATCCAGTGAGGTATCACTGCTGGGGTATATTTTATTCAAAATAAGGTTGGAAACAACACTGACTTTAGCTTTGGAACATGTTAAGTTTATGTCCCAACTTACTGCCTGGCTAATTTTAGGGAAGCAACTGAACCTCTCCAATTTTCTATTTATTTATTTTTTACTACTCAGAGCTCTATTTCCATTTACCTTTGAAAACCAACTTACCGAAGATTCACTATCACGAATGAGGAAATCACCTTCATGCCCTCTTTCATTTAATGCCATTTCTGCTTGATGCCTGGTGACCTTCCCATAATACCATGGATTGCCAGCAAATTTTCCAGTGAGTGAAGGCCTAATGTAATCACATTGCGGAGGTGATGGTTCCAAACCTGAGGTTAATGGATTATTCTGCATAATGGTAACATAGTTTTTTGGCACCAGACCAACCATTCCATTGATCTTCCTGCATTTCCACCATTCAGGGTCATTTTCAGGTTTTTCAATAACATCCATTACATCTCCTTTCTCAAAATTAAGTTCTTCATCATTGGACGAACTGAATGGGTAAAGAGCCTGTACCACATGCAACACTTGCCCAGTATTTAGGTTATTGACAACTGCTGCTAATTTCTCTGACAGGGAACCCACATGGTCACCCAAAGGACTGTCGCCTTCCTCAGTTACATAGTTTGAAGGGAACCATCCAACTTGTCCATTGTAGCTACCCCGCCACCACCCATCACTGCATTTCTCCATGACAATAACCTTTGTTCCTTTTATCAATGATAATTCATCTTCTCTCTCTGCCATGTAGTTAAATTTCACATAAGCAGGCATATTGAGGTCATAGAGGCGTTCCCCTGGGTCAACAAAGCTTTCATCAGCAGGAGATGCAGAATCTGGCACACTAGGTTTTCTTTTCACTTTTCCAATGCCTGTTGATATAAAAAAGAGTAATAAGAGATTATAAGACAATGATAACCGAAAAACCCAATTCATTCATCATTAAAAAATATCCTCAACTCTGTAGTTCTTTTAAGCCTTTAAATTTAGATAACAAATTTCTTTCTTCTTTTTTTCCCCTTTCTTTTTACATCTCCATGACTTGTTTATAACTGGAGGTTTGTACCTTTTGACTTCCTTCATAAATTCTCTTTTCATAACCAAACATGTAAATGCAGTTATTGTATGACAGTTTACCTTCTCATCTTTTCTCTCACCAAAGGTGCTGAAATAATTGTGTAACATAATGACAGTTTTCCTAAATTAACAAGAATTCTTCCAAATGTAAATATAGATTATTTCTCTCACATCTACAACATAAGTAATGAAGGCTCCACCAAACCCATATTATTGTTTTATTTTATTAACCTTGATTCTACAATTAGCTGTACTGAAATAGAACAACAAATTACAACTTGATATGCAATATAAAATTGTAGTTATGTCTGGGTACTCCTTCCATTTGCTTTCTTAGTTCCCAGATCCATGTTTCCCTATTTACCTCATTATGTTTATTTTAAAATAATATATTATTTACTTGTTTGTTTCCCTCACACTATTCCCAAGTATGCTCCTCAAGGACAGGATTTTTTTTTTTTTTACTTTGTTCACAAATATCACACCAAGAATCTGAGAAAATGTTTAGTACATGGTAGATGCCTAATATGTATTTGTTGAAAGAAATGGGAAAAGCACCAAAGAATATTATCACCCTAAATATATGCTACATCAACTTTGGTCATGCATTTTCACTGCTGATCATTTCTTACACATAATTTTGTGTTGTGTTTTTACTGACAGAACTGAGGCATTTAAAAAGTTTCTCAAACCTTCTATCTTAGAACTCTTTATTACCCTCTTTTTCTTCATGCAAGTTTTCAACCTCCGATCCTTCTGGGTTCTTAAATACCATTGTTCCTGCTGCTTTTGGGACTCTTGACCATCCTTGCTTTCCTCCTTCTTATTCCCTTCTACTGTCTAAAATCAAACTCAGACCACTTCTATTCCAAAATAAAGTTACTTCAACTCTGCTACTCTTGAACTACACCATTCTTTAAAGAGGTGTCTCCCTGGGGTGCCCGGATAGCGCAGTTAGATAAGCGCCATGACTTCGGTTCAGGTCATGATTTCGCCATTCGTGGATTCGAGCCCCATGTCGGGCTCTGTGCTGACAGCTCAGAGCCTAGAACCTGCTTCAGATTCTGTGTCTCCCTCTCTCTCTGCCCCTGCCCCTGCTCGCACTCTGTCTCTCTTTCAAAAAAGAAAGAAATATTTAAAAAAACTGTTAAAAAGGTGTTTTTTCCTTCAACTTAAAACAAATTTTTTTAATGTTTATTTTTGAGACAGAGACAGAACACAAGCAAGGGAAGGGCAGAGAGAGGCAGGGAGACACAGAATCCAAAGCAGCCTCCAGACTTTGAGCTGTCAGCACAGGACTGACACGGGGCTTGATCCCAGGAACCATGAGATCATGACCTGAGCTGAAGTCGGATGCTTAACTGACTGAGCCACCCAGGTGCCCCTCCTTCAACTTCTTTACCACTCAAGCATTCATTCCCTAACTCCTTATGATCTGGTCCTTTAATCTTTACCATTCTACAAAATCCACTCATTAAACCATTCTTAGAAAAACTGTGTCATTTCTTTACTGCCAAATCAGTACCTTTTAGAGTCCTCATTCTTTTCAAACTCTTTATGTGGCAACCAAGATCACAGATTACTCTCTCTACTGTTGTCTCTTTTAACTTCCCTAAAAGCCTCCTGCATTCCCTAGTGACTAAATATTCTTGTGTGCATCTGTCTGGGCTCCTCTAAACCTTATTATAAAATTGCATCATACTTGTTTCTTGAAGACAGAAAACTAGAAAACTAGATCTTAGTACCTTTGTATCTCCAGTGCCCACACTAGTAATAGGAACAAAGTGAATGTTTGCTGAATGAAAAAGTGAATGATTCCTTATAGTTGAAAAGTGTTTCCCAAGATACAGTGCCTGGACTTCCGCTCTACTTCAAAGAAATCTTATACTTTCATCTTCCATAACTTCTATATAGAAAGCTCCAAGGTCTCTTTGCAGTTTTAAGCTCTTTCTGGAATTCAAGCACTACAATTCAGACATTGCTAGAATCTAGTAAAAAAAAAAAAAAAAAAAAAAAAAAAAAAAAAAAAACTTAGAAAAACCTTACAAAAACTAGGGCAAGGCGTGGTGAAAAAAGCTGCTGCTCTGAAGTAAGAGAATGCTGTGGCATTTCACATTGCCTGCCCACAATGGCTTTGAGGACGGCAACTGGCACTTCTAATGCCAGAGGGAGCTTATTCTCAAAGAACTGTGATTGTGAGTTTCAACCTGTCTGGCAGCCACGTGAAGGACTGGCACAATGGCTTGCCTTGGTTTCACTGGACCTGGAACATTCCCATTCTTTTACTGAAATCATTTAGTTGATGCAGCACGTTGGGGTAAGGGACAACGACCAGGATAAGGAACAGACAGACTGAAGGAAGGAAAAGACAGAACAGCACCTTCAGAGGCCACACACGACAAAGAATACAGAGTTTACAAAAACAGTTTAGGGAAGTCACTAAACAAGCAAACAACAATGCACAATTAGAAGCAACATCAAACCTTAGGAAGGGGGTAGAATCTGATACTAGAAAACTGTCAACCAAGAATTCTATAATTAGCAAAACTGCCCTTTAGAAATGAAGGAGAAATTAAGACACTCCTACATAAACAAAAATTGAAGGAGTTTGTTACACTAGACTTGTGCTACAAGAAATGTTAAATAAAGTCCTCCAGGCTAAAATGAAAAGACACTGAAAAGTAACCTGAAGCCATATGAGGAAATAAAGAACAACAGTAAAGGTAGCTCCATTCATAAATATAAAAGCCAGTAGTATTAGACTTTTGACTTGTACATCCTTTTTTCCTACATGATTTAAGATACAAATGTAGAAAACAGTAATTTCAAATCTAGGTAAATGGGCACCCAATGTATAAAAATGGAACTACAAAGGAATAGTTTTGCATACCAGCTAAATTTCCATTAATTCAAACTTGACTGCTAAAAAGTTAAGATGTTAATGGTAATCCTCACGGTAATCACTAAGGAAATACTAAAACATATATAGAAAAGAAATGAGAAGGGAAAATGGTACATCAGAAAAAAAAATCAATTACAAAACAAGACAGTAATACAGGAAATGAGGAGAGAAAAGGCTTAAGACCTGTAGAAAATAAAGAGCAAAACAGCAGAAGGCCTTCCTTATGGGTAATTACTTTAAACATAAATGAATTAAAATACTGGATTAAAGGGACAGACACTGGCAGAATGGATTTAAAAATAAGATCCAACTCTATGCTATCTATAAGCACTCACTTTAGATCCAGATATACAGACAGGTTGGAAAATCAAAGGATGGAAAAAGATGGTCCATGACAATGGTAACCAAAAGAGAGCTGGGGTGGCATAGCTGTCTGTTAGTATCAGACAACACAGACTTCAAGACAAAAGTTGTTACAGAAGATGAAGACAGACATTATATATTGATAAAAGGGTCAATCCATCAAGAAAACATAGTAATTACAAATATTATACACGCCTAACAAGAGAACCCCAAGACATATAAAGCAAAAGCTGACAGAATTAAAGAAACTGACAGTTCTACAATATAGAGACTTTTTTAAAAGCACAAGAATGCAAAAATCATGGCACTGAACCGACTGCATAAAGGACACTTATTTACAATATGACAGCTGAAACAAAAAAGGCAGAGCATCACCTTGTTCAACCTCAGCTGACAACATGTGCATCAGGCAACTCAAAATTTCTGCCACTCTGCACAAGTCCACAAAGGCATCACAACTATCGATTTGAGGGCTTATAAATAAGTTTTAACAAGGAGCCTAATTCACAAATATGGAATTTGCAAAAACAGGGTTAATCTATACTAGCAAACAATATAGCAGCATATTAACAGAAGTGTACATCATGATAAAGGGTGATTTGTCTCAGGAATGTAAGAGTAGTTCAACATATGAAAATCAACATTATATACTACATTAATACAACAGAGGGAAAAAACCCACATGATCATCTCAACTGATACAGAAAAAGCAATGGATAAAATCTAACATCCTTTCACGATAAAGAATATCAGCAAACTAGGAATATAAGGCAATTTCCTCAACATCATAAAGGGCATCTATTTAAAAAAACCTACAGTTAACAACACACTCAATGGTAAAAGACTGAAAGCTAAGATCAAGAACAAGACATGGATGCCCTTTCACCCACCTCTATTCAACACTGTACTAGAAGTGCTAGCCAGGGCAATTAGGCAAGAAAATGAAATAAAAGACATCCAAACCAGAAAGGAAGAAGTAAAATCGTCTTTATTTGCAGATGACATAACCATATACAGAGAATATCCTAAAAAAATCCACACACAAAAAATGTTATATTAAACAAATTTAGCAGAGTTGCAAGATACAAAATCAACACACAAAAACCAGTTGTACTTCTGTACAGCAGCAGTGAACAATCTGAAGAGGAAATTGAGGAAACAATTCCATTTATAATAGCATTAAGAATAAAATACATAGGTTAAATTTATTAATCAAGGAGATACAAGACCAGTATACTGAACACTACAAAGTACTGCTGAAAGAAATTAAAGTAGACTAAATAAATGGTAAGACATTCTGTATTATGGACTTGAAGGCTTAATAGTTTTACATGGCAATAACTAACCAAAGTGATCCACAGCTTCCATGTAATTCTTACCAAAGTTCCAATACTTTTTACAGAAATGAAAATGCTGATTCTAAAATTCATATGGAATTGCAAGGGACACCAAATAACCAAAACAATCTTTAAAAATGAAAATAAAACAGAAGGATTCACACTTCCCAATTTCAAAACTTACTACTCAGCCAAAGTATTCAAAACAGTATGGTACTGGCACAAAAGGACAGACATATAGACCAACAGAATAGAGCTGAGAGTCCTGAGATAAATTCCTACATCTGTGGTCAACTGATTTTCAACAAGGGTGCCAAGACCATTTATGGGGGAAAGAATAGTCTCTTTAACAAATGGTACAAGGAGAAACGGATATCTACATGCTAAAGAATGAAGTTAGACTCCTATTTCACAAACAAAAATTAACTCAAAATGGATAAAATATTCAAATATAAGAGTTAAAACTTTAAAATCCTCCAAAGAAAACACAGAGGAAAATCTTCATGACCTGTGTATTAGCAATGAATTCTTAGATTTGACCCAAAAGCATAAGCAATAAAAAATAAATAAATAGGGCATCTGGGTGGCCCAGTTGTTAAGCATCCTACTTCGGCTCAGGTCATGATCTCACAGTTCATGAGTTCGAGTTTCACATCGGGTGAGCATGAGCCCAGCTTTGGGTAAAGCATGAGACCCAGGTGAGCCCCATTTCTCTCTCTCTCTGCCCCTTGCTCACTTGTGCTCTCTCTTTTTTTTTTTTTTAATTTTTTTTCAACGTTTATTTATTTTGGGGACAGAGAGAGACAGAGCATGAACGGAGGAGGGGCAGAGAGAGAGGGAGACACAGAATCGGAAACAGGCTCCAGGCTCTGAGCCATCAGCCCAGAGCCCGACGCGGGGCTCGAACTCCCGGACCGCGAGATCGTGACCTGGCTGAAGTCAGACGCTTAACCAACTGCGCCACCCAGGTGCCCCTGTGCTCTCTTTCTTAAATAAACAAATAAATAAATAAATATTACAGTCTATATCCGGAACATCTAAAGAACTTAGAACCTAGCAACAAAAAGAACCTATTTCGACAATGGACAAAACACTTGAACACACATTTCCCCAACAAAGATATACAAATGCCCAAAAAGCACATGAAAAGATGTTCAACATCATTAGTCATTAGGGAAATACAAATCAAAACCAAAATGAAATACCACTTCACACCTATTAGGATAGCTATAACCAAACCAAACCAACAAAAAAGGAAAATAACAAGTGTTGGTGAGGATATGGGAAAACTGGAACCTTTCTTACACTGTTGATCAAAGTGTAAAATGTTACAACTGCTGTGGAAAACAACGTAATGGTTCTTCACAATGTTAAAAACATAATTACCATATGATCCAGTAATTCCACTCCTAGGTATATACTCAAAAGAACTGAAAACAGATATTCCAATACTTGTACGCAAATGTTCATAGCTTCCCCATACACAATAACCAAAAGGTAGAAACAACCCAAGTGTCCATCAACAGATTAATGGATAAACAAAACACAGTACATACCCATTTAATGGAATATTATTCAGCCATAAAAGGAATGAAGCACTGATATACGCTACAGCAGATAAACCTCAAAAACAGAAGGCCAAGTGAAAGAAACTAGACACAAGATAACATATTTTATGATTCCATTTACATGAAATAGCCAGAATGTAAATCCAGATAGACAGCAAACAGATTATCAATTACCATGGGATAAAGAGATAGGGTAATGGGTAGTGACCGCTTAATGGGAATGGGTTTTTTTTTTTGGGGGGGGGGGTCATAAAAATGGTTTGGAACTAGATATGATGGTTGCACAACACACTTTAAAAAGATGCATTTTGTTATATGATTTATACCTCATACAAATTTTCTTTCTTAAAAAGATTCCTGCATCAAATCCTTATTCCCTTTCTGCCAACACTTTCTATTCCCAGTGGCTCTTCATACCTATCAAATTAAGAGAAATACTCTTCCTAGAATCTATAGCCCTCTCCAGAATGTCCTCACCCTTCCTTTCTAGGCTTATGGTATAGAGTAATGAAAACAGCATCGACTTTATATGAGCCTTTGGGTTCAAATCCCAGCTATACCACTTACTGTGGAAACTTGAGCAAATGATTTCATTTTTCTGAGTTTAGAAATGGAGAAAACACTACTTACCATGATAGTGTTGTAAGAAGTGAATAAAATAAGGTAAAGTAAGAGCACAGTACAGATATAAATGTTAAATAAAAGATTCTTCCCATAATGCCCTGCAATTATCCTGTATCTTTCTTCTCTACCCAGTTCTCCCAGCACCATTTGCTAAAGAGACGGTCTTTTTTCCACTGGATCCTCTTTCCTGCTTTGTCAAAGATCAGTTGGCCATTCATTTGTAGGTCCAATTCTGGGTTCTCTATTCTGTTCCACTGGTCTATGTGTCTGTTTTTGTGCCAATACCATACTGTCTTGATGATTACAGCTTTGTGTAGTAAAGGCTAAAGTCTGGGATTGTGATGCTGCTGCTTTGGTTTTCTTTTTCAGTATTACTTTGGCTATTCGGGGTCTTTTGTGGTTCCATATGAATTTTAGGAATGTTTGTTCTAGCTTTGATAAACTATCCTAAATCTTAATAAAAATGGGTCACTTAAGTCCCCTGAATAAATAACATTTCAATCTTCCTTTGCCTTATTTGCTAGTTTCTTCCCAAAACCTTATTAAAACATCTCCCTATCGGGGCGCCTGGGTGGCGCAGTCGGTTAAGCGTCCGACTTCAGCCAGGTCACGATCTCGCGGTCCGTGAGTTCGAGCCCCACGTTGGGCTCTGGGCTGATGGCTCGGAGCCTGGAGCCTGTTTCCGATTCTGTGTCTCCCTCTCTCTCTGCCCCTCGCCCGTTCATGCTCTGTCTCTCTCTGTCCCAAAAATAAATAAACGTTGAAAAAAAAAAATAAAAAAATAAAATTTAAAAAAATTAAAAAAAAACCATCTCCCTATCAAAAACTTACCCATTCAAGAAGTGCCATTTCAAATTATTTTATTCATTTCCCATGTTATGTTTTCCAACATACTTCATTTCCCACCATCATCCGCCAATGATGTAAGCTCTCCTTTTTAAAGCACCCAGCACCCTGTACTTCTGAGGTACTTGTATGACAGCATACAAGTCTTTTAAGCTCATCTACTAGAGTCATCAGCTTCCGGAAAGGAGCATTCCATGTCTCACTAATCTTCTGCATTTCCTATACTATTTAGAACTGTGTGCATACCAGATACTCAATAAACGTTTGCTACATTGATTAAAATTGAAGAGTGATATAAATCCAAATTTTAAACTTGAAGCTAAAGGCTAGTTTCAAAATGATTTTTTTTTAATTCTGAAAAAGATGTCTAAGACTAATTATACACTGTCAAAAAAAGAATGAAGAATTTTTGGACAGACTCATGGAAAACACTGAAAACAACCTATTTTAATCTCAGAGGCCAGAAATATTTCAGGGAAAAAAAACATAAGCTTAGAATATTTGTTTTTCTATGCAACACAAAACCCTCTGTCTCTCTTGTGAGCATTTCTTCAACCTCACACTAATGCTACAGGCATATAAGCTCCTCAGTACCCAAAAAAAAACTCATGCTCTTGAAAGACTCTGAGCCTTTGCCCACAATGTATTTTATTTCAAACACTTGCCACCCTCATTCCTCAAGACTCAAACAAGGTATCTTCTTCTCACTGGAGATTTTCCCTCTCTCCCCAAAACAGAACAGATATATTTCTCCTTTGTGGCATTACTGCTCTTTGTAAGTATTTTTACCACAATGTTCAACCCTCTGTATACCCATATTTATTTCTTTGAGATCAAACACCATGTTTTTAATCACCTATTTCCACTGTCTGGCCCATATTAAGTGTTCCATTAATGTTCATCATGGGAATGACTGACAAATGTATGTATAATTGAAAGCTTGCCTTTTCCCCCCTCTGCTTCCAACTCTTTGGGAAGAACCTGTTTATTATTGCCCTCTCTCTCTATTTGCTAAAAAATGGTCCTTCCGATTTCTTGTTAACAATGAGAAAATGCATGGAAAAGTACTTTACAAAATTATACAAATGTAAAATATCAGTTTCTCTTAATTTCTCAACTATGTTATAATCAGCAATAATGAGATCATTCCACAATAAGCAAGCTCCCTCAGATCAAGGTATTACCTTTTCTAAATTCTTCTCAACTTCATAATTAGTCCTCCACAATCCTCCTAATCTTAGTCTCTTTTGTGTCAAATCCTACTAATCCATTGCTTATCTGACTCTAATTCTTCCTCTACTCTTTAGTCATAATGAGTACAACTAGGAAAAGTCTAATGAAACCCTAAATTTAAATTTTAGTCCTGCTATTTACTGGTCAATTTGATCTTGGTCAAGTTATTTAATTTTCTTTAAACTCCAGTTTCCTGGTTTGTGAAATGGTGGTGTGTGGTAAATACCTACTGCATAAATTTAAAAAAAAAAAATTTTTTTTAAGTTTATATGTAAAGCACTCAGCACAGTGCATAGCACATAGCAGGCACTCCATTAATCAATAGTAGTTATTACTCCTAGTGCTTCTGGCACTTAATTTTTCAAAAACACTTATATATTTATTATTGCATTTTATAGCTAGACCTGGCCAGAGTTGGAAGGGAATGCTCAGGTCTCAGCACTGAGGATGTGCACAATTCTGAGGCAGTCATTTTTGAGGTGGGAAACAAAGGCAGAAGGAAATGGCAGATAAAATTAAATTTCCTTATAACCTGCAGCCTACTGACAAATACTTGAGGCTGGCAGAGTAAAAAAACATTTCTCCAGGAACTTCCTACTATCTTAACGTTAACGCTTTGCTAAAGAGAAGAACAATGCTAGCTTGACAAAAAAAAAAAAAAAACAAAAAAAACAAAAAACCCTAGGCCTCCAGTATCCTTTGAGTCTTCTTTAGCAGAAGAAAATCTCTTTGGAAACGCCCTTTTGACTTTACCTCACCCAACTCCCAAGTATATAACCAGTCACGGTCCCAGGGCAGCTCTTTCTGCCCACAGGTCCAGTCCCCGTGCTTTAATAAGACCACCTTTTTGCACTAAAGACGTCTTCAAGAGTACTTTCTTGGCCATCAGCTCCAAACCCTGCCACCACTCCAAAACTTTATCAATTTTTATCATTAGCTTTTTAAAAAATAAAACCAAAAGTATTAGTATAGCTTCCAATCTTCCCCTCACTCTTACCCACTGGTCTTACTTCTTTCCTCCTATAGTACTGTTTCTTGACCAAAACAATGTATTATTAACAAAGTTTTTAAGAATCTAATTTTTAAGAATCTAGTTGAGCATTGCGAATATTCCAGTCACATGACAACTGTCCTCTTCCTAAGGCAAATCTTTGTACCCATAACTACGTTTATGTAACCTGGTTTGCAGATCCTTGATACTGCAATACTGGATGCCAGTATTTGGAAGCATCTAAGTTTTCTCAATACCACAGTTCAAGTATGTATCTATCCAAAGTGGACAACTATGTAACATGTTTTATTTGGCCAGCACACACACACATGAAGTAGCTATTTGCATCCTTTCACTTGAACTGCAAAGATCTGAATTAATGTTATCATGAACTGCATTGAAATTCTTTAGCACCCACATTATCACAGCAGCTCTTGATGTGTCTTTTACTGATATAAAATCCTGCCAAGCCAGGTTCTCAGCAATCCTTTTAATTCCCTTTAAAATTTTTACATTGGGGGGGCGCCTGGGTGGCGCAGTCGGTTAAGCGTCCGACTTCAGCCGGGTCACGATCTCACAGTGCGTGAGTTCGAGCCCCGCGTCAGGCTCTGTGTTGACAGCTTAGAGCCTAGAGCTTGCTTCGAATTCTGGGTCTCCGTCTCTCTCTGCCCCTGTCCCGTTCATGCACTGTCTGTCTGTCTCTCTCTCAAAAATAAACATTAAAAACAATTTTAAGTAACTAAAAATTTTAAATTAATTCAAATTAATTAGAATTTTACATTAATGTCTGTCCCGATTCACCTTGTTTATTTCTGTTTTTACCTTTCAAACATATATCTGAACCCAATGTATTATTTTTCCAGCATTAGCTCTTCTTTATTTTAAGCATGTCACTTTTCCTCCATCTAAATCACTGACTAAATAAATGTTCAATAAAAGGAAGCCGAAGAAAGTACTACTGATCTTTCTAATTCTTTAAGGAACTATATAGTTCTGTTCTTATGTTCCTACTTCTTCAAAACTAGTTCTCTTTCCCTCATGGATTTTCCCCTAATTTCTATCACACGTAAAACTCATCAGTGGTTTACCAGGATTATAAGACTTTCGGAATCAGAAGGGACTTCCCAGGATCATCTAGTCTTGCCTAACTCTCTCCTTCACAAATAAGGAATAAGAAATCAGGGAAGTTTAGTTATATACCTTCAACCACATGGCTAAGTAAGGGGTACATCTGGGAGCACAACTAGGGAATTCTAAATACATATAAATGGTGTTCTTTTCATTACAAGTTTATCTGACAGAGAGAGAGAAAAAAGTGCATGTGCCCATGAGCAGGGAAGGGACAGAGAGAGACGGAGAGAGAGAAGGAGAGAGAGAGATTGAGAGAGAGAGAGACTGAGAGAGAGACAGAGAGAGAGAGAGAGAGAGAGAGAGAGAGAGAGAGAGAGAGGGAGAGGGAGAGAGAGAGAGAGAGAGAGGGAGAGAGAGAGAGAGAGGGAGAGAGAGAGAGAGAGAGAGGAAGAGAGAGAGAGAGAGAGAGAGAGAGGGAGAGAGAGAGGGAGAGAGAGGGAGAGAGAGGGAGAGAGAGAAAGAATCCCAAGCAGGCTCCACACTATCAGTACAAAACCCAACTTGGGGCTCAATCCTATGAACTGTGAGATCATGACCTGAGCTTAAATCAAGAGTCCGATGCTTAACCAACTGAGCTGCCCAAGCACTTTTCCCATTAAAGGTTTTTATTTAAATTTTTGTATTTTTATCTGTTCATTTCATCTATATGAAATAAAATAAATTATTGTTTTTGATTATTCTGTTTTACCTAAAATCCTAAGCCCTCTTTTTTTATTCTAGCCACCACACAAAGATATACTGTATCTTCTAATGCAAAGCAAAATAAATTCAAGCTTTGGCTTGCTGCAGGTAATGAGAAAAGGAATACCTTGGTTATAAACCCTGACCCTCAGTCTACAAACACATTTAAGATTATCAACTTTCTAAGACAAAAGAGTAAATGATAATGTTATTATTGAATTAATGGTATATAATGAATCACCATCTTAATGATACAATATATTCTTTTTATACCATTTCTATAGTTGATTTATGGTCAACATCATTTACAACCAAACTGAGACATGAGATCCACTGTATTATCAATATTAAATAACCACTACCATCTACCTCCTCACCATGTAAGTTCCATGAGAGTTAGTATTAGTTTTTCATTCTATAATTTTTATCTGGCTTGCAGTTGGCTCTCAAGAAAAATATGTTGATAAATGAATGAATAAATTAATAAGCTTTCTAAAAGGAAAACTAATCCAAAAAGTGGATCTAAAAATGTATTAACTTCCCAAAAAGTAAACAAAGGAGATCTATTCCAGAAGGATTCACTTGGCCACCAAAGTTAACTGAAGAAACAAATGAGTCTTAATAGTACAATTACAGTATTCTTTTCAACAAAGTACTTGCTCCTTTTCCATTTTGCCCTTTCCCTGAAATCTCTCAACAGGTTACTCTTTGTTTCCCTAGATTCCTTATGCATAAGAAACTTCTACAACAACTCCTCTGTTCATTTTTCTAGAAACACCAAGCAAATGTTCAGAGATCAAATCAAGTTCACTACCGTAAGATCATAAAAAGGCCATCAGCAAATATACACATTAGGCTCTTATAAGTTAGTATTAGTATTACTTTATAAAATGAACTCAAAAACAATCCCAATAATTCACCATGCTTTTCAGTATTTTCATTTTCTTTGGATGCAACTGCTCTCCAACTCATTTCAAAATATAAAATCTCACATTTACCAAAATAGCAGCTTCTAGCAATCTTACATTGATTAAATCAAAACATTCCTTTTACTGCTGCTTTATTCAATATTATTTTCTACACTGTTTCTCTAAAATCTAGGTAAAAAGTACTAAAACAATATTATGTTAATTCAAATATTGAGGCTGAAGGAACTTGCTCACCTAATCCGTTCTTTTCTTCACATTTTTAATATGCTTACAATTTAACACTTCAAATGTCTATGCTAAGTTCAAAGTTACCAAATTAAAACTGCAAACTCATTTATATCCTTTTCCTACTTATTATTTAAACATTGGAACTAAAGCATTTTAAAACTATTTTACTTATCAAGTCAAAACTAATATTTTATGAAGTATCACCATTTAGCTTATGTATCATAGACAATACAAAGCACCAGCCTATTATATAAATGCACCTGGTTCTCTCCATACAGTTTTTCTTTAAATTCACTAAAGTGAAATATCTAACTCAAAAACTACAAGAAAAGTATGGATTTAATAAACAGATGAACTTACTGAAAAAATCTTTAAAGACGTTTAACCAATCCATTTTGAATAAAAATCCCGTGTTCTCTTTTGTCAGTCTGTTAACACAGCTCAGGATAATTTCAGTGAGCTTCCTGGTCTGTTCTGCAACACTGAAACTCCCCACACCCAATCCATGTGACTTGGCCCACACCCAGGGAATAGAAAGCCTTTTCCAAAACTCTTTCCCCTCTGAACTAAAACAGAACCTGTAAAACAAGTATATCATCATGGCCACAAATGTTACCTTATTATTCAGCCTTATTTTGGAAGAAGGTTTAAAGCATGTATTTTCAGTAGTTGAAAATATATTCATGCATTCACGCTTTCCTTTGTTTTCTCCTTTTCTTTCTTAACTTTCAAACAAAGTCTCCACCAGCATAATCATTGTCAAACAAAACCATTAACTACATGGGACATTTAAGTTACCAAAAAGGGGGTTAGAAATACAAAGAGAAGGCAATCTGATACAAAAGGTGGATATACATCATTATATAGGAGAACTAAAAATCATTACAATAAAACAAATGCTTTCAAGTACCCTGCAATATAGGCAGCAATAAATGTAATATAGTAATAAAGTTAACAGAGATATCCTAGAATTTAAAGTCTTGCCGAAATTATCTTAATAATATCAGAAAATAGTATACAAGGTTTCCCAGGAGTGTTAACAAATAATAAAAATTCTATCTAGTTAGACTTTTTATATACATATATAAAATTGTTTTTTTTTTTTAATGTCTATTTATTGAGAGAGAGAGAGCACGAGCAGGGAAGGGGCAGAGAGAGAGGAAGAGAGAGAATCCCATGCAAGCTCCACACTGTCAGCACAGAGCCCCATGCAGGACTGGAACTCATGAAACAGGAGATCATGATCTGAACTGAAATCAAGAATCGGACACTCAACAGACTGAGCCACCCAGGTGCCCCTATCTAGTTGGGCTTTATAAATTTATATGCAATAGTATCTAAAAGTGGGATATTTTTCTTCTTTGCTCTATGATATTAAGGTTTTTCGCAATCTTTTGTTTACACATTTGCTCTAGTCCCAGGATACCAGTATCCTTTAAAAAGGAACAAAAAAAGTCTATCTAGGTGTAGCCCTAGTCCTTTCTGTGTCTTCATCACTATGAGGCATACTTTCTTGATAGAAGTTACCTTAATTTTCCCCAATACTTCTGATCTACATGCTTTAAGTAAGTGTCTAATATTTACAAAATCAGAAGTATTCCTGATTCTAACTCTGGTGTCTTCAGCTAGTCAAGGAAAGTCTTCTGATTTGTCTTCCACTTAAAAAACGAATACTAAAAACTAATAAGGGTGCCTGGGTGGCTCAGTCAGTTGAGTGTCCGACTCTTGATTTCTGCTCAAGTCATGATCTCATGGTTCCTGAGTTCCAGCCCCACATGGGGCTCTGCGCATGGGATCAAGCCCTGTACTGGGCTCTGCACAGAGTGTGGAGCCTGCTTGAGACTGACTCTCCCCCCCCCCCCCGCCCCTCTCTCTCACTCCCCGCCCCTGCTTGTGCTCTCTAAAATTAAAAAAAAACCTTTAATTAAAAAAAAAACTAATAATAATGGTCTCATTTGTAAAGCCTTAAAATCATAATAAAAGGTAACCTCAGATACACAGTTAAAAGTTACGGTGAAAATTCAGATTAATAACTCGTTATTAAACTACCTTTAGAATACTGGAAATGTTATTATCACACAAACCAATATTCTAACATTTTATATTTACTTTGAGTTATACTATATTTTAGTTTTTGCTATTTGTCTTCTATTGCTGACAACTGAAAGAACACTCTAGTCTAGAATAACAATGTTTAACAAGAAATAAAATACAAAGCAGTTAGTCAATAATATTTCATATTTGTTAATCATGCCACATTATTCCCAAAGTATCTCTGCAAGGAAAAATTTTACTTTCTCTTCTACATATAGACAAAGAACCACTAAGTAACAGCATGTTTGCCTGAATACCAAAAATGAAATTCTGTCCCTCCCAATTCCTTCCTGTCAGCCAAGGAGAGTTTAAATTAAAAGAAAAAAGAGGCCAGTCCTCATCTGTGCATATTTCCTTCCTATCAGCTCAGCCAAGCCCAGTGTGAAATGGGTTCCATTATCTCTGGTCCTAATGGAGGGCTAGTAAAAACAAACTACAGTTAGAGGCAAAAAAGAAAAACAAAATAGGAAAGACATCAGTTTGGTATATACTAATCTACGGTAATGATTCACAATTTAAAACTCTCATCAAATGGAAGAATAAAATGATGGTTTGTTTTTGAGAGCAAAATTCAAAATGTAAGCTATTAAAGGTTAAAATACAGCAATATGCCAAGTTAAATAAGTTGCCTTAACGCCATGGAAGCAATTCTAAATCTCCCTCATTTATCCTTGTCTCACTTAAATGCAGAATCTACCTACACTCCAACAGGCACTCATGGTTCAAGGAGTACAGGCTAGAAGTCAGTTTTGCTATTTAGCACCACTCTGGTTTGGCCCTTGAACATCAGCTAGATTTATAGAAAATACCCACTAACACTTATGACCTTTAACAGTCTTCTGACTTGAATACCTGCTACAAGCCAAACTTACCTGGCCTACCTGAAATTCTAGTCCTGGTCTTCTCTGGTCAATTCTGCCCAATGCTGCCAAAATTCTGTACAAAAAACCAAGCTCTAGCATCCATTTAAAAGAAAGTATTGTTGGGGTGCCTGGGTGGCTCAGTCAGTTAAGCATCCGACTTAGGCTCATGTCATGATCTCGCTCATGGTTTGTGAGTTCAAGCCTCGCGTTGGGCTCTGTGCTGACAGCTCGGAGCCTGGAGCCTGCTTCAGATTCTGTGTCTCCCTCTCTCTCTGTCCCTCCCCCGTTCATGCTCTTGTCTCTCTCTCAAAAATAAATACAAATTAAAAGAAACTATTAAAAAAAAAAGTATTGTTGGTGTTTTAATACAAAATAACTTACCTAAGGTATCCTTTAGGTTTTTTACAATAGATGCTTTCCGAGCACTGTTTTTCCTTTCCACATAGTTAGAAGGCACAAAACCCGTTTTATTCATGGAGTTTCGAACTCGCCACCAGGATTTAGAGTCATCCAGAAGCCATAATCTCTCATTCTTCTTAATGTCCAGCTCTTGTTCTTGTTGGGCCACATAATCAAATTTGGCTATTACCACCACTTCTTCTGCCATCTTTCAGCAGCTTCAGCACTGTAACCACATAGAAAACATTTTTTATGAGGTTTAATTAATTAGTAGTAGTATACATGCTTTTCAAATGAGATACACCAAAACCCTAAGAGCCCTGAAAGGATTAAAGGAAAAATACGAAAAAACACAAAAAAAACAGGCAATACTAATACTAATCAAAACAAAACTAGTGTAGCTATATTAATAACACACAAAAGGACTTTAAGGCAAACCATTACCAGTAATAAAGAAGTTCACTACAAAAACTAGTTCAATACATAATAGAAGATGTTATGAAATATATTTAACAGCTAAACTTATATGTACCTATTAACATAATTCCAAAATAGATTGATAGAACCACAGGAAAAGTAGACAACTCCATTATCACAGAGGACAATTTTTAACATACTTATCTCAGTATAAATCAAGGACACAAAAAAAATTAGTAAGGCTAGGTAAGAACTGACATCAAGGGGTGGCTGGGTGGCTCAGTGGTTAAGCACCAGACTCTTGATTCCAGCTCAGGCCACAATCTCACAGCTTGTGGGATGGAGCCCCGTGAGGGGATCCATGCTTGATAGTGCAGGGCCTGCTTCCTATTCTCTCTCTCCCTCTGCCTCTTCCCTGCTTGTACATGTGCACTGTCTCTCTCTCTCTCAAAATAAATAAACTTAAAAAAAAAAAGAACTGACAGCAAAACCATTAATCTGATCTAATAAACATACACATATATTACTCCCAAAGATAATACAAATGGAATAAACATACAAATTGATCAAATGTTAGGCAATAGAGAAAGTCCCAGTAACTTTCAAGTACTTGGTATCCTACAACCATATTCTCTGACAACCATAACAAAAAGAGCTTTTTAAAAACCTCCTGTTTGGCGGGAACCCTCTTGCACTGTTGGTGGGAATGCAAATTGGTGCAGCCGCTCTGGAAAGCAGTGTGGAGGTTCCTCAGAAAATTAAAAACAGACCTACCCTATGACCCAGCAATAGCACTGCTAGGAATCTACCCAAGGGATATAGGAGTACTGATGCATAGGGGCACTTGTACCCCAATGTTTATAGCAGCACTCTCAACAATAGCCAAATTATGGAAAGAGCCTAAATGTCCATCAACTGATGAATGGATAAAGAAATTGTGGTTTATATACACAACGGAGTACTACGTGGCCATGAGAAAGAATGAAATATGGCCTTTTGTAGCAACGTGGATGGAACTGGAGAGTGTGATGCTAAGTGAAATAAGCCATACAGAGAAAGACAGATACCATATGGTTTCACTCTTATGTGGATCCTGAGAAACTTAACAGAAACCCATGGGGGAGGGGAAGGAAAAAAAAAAAAAAAAAGAGGTTAGAGTGGGAGAAAGCCAAAGCATAAGAGACTGTTAAAAACTGAGAACAAACTGAGGGTTGATGGGGGGTGGGAGGGCGGGGAGGGTTGGTGATGGGTATTGAGGAGGGCACCTTTTGGGATGAGCACTGGGTGTTGTATGGAAACCAATTTGACAATAAATTTCATATATTGAAAAAAAAATAAATAAATAAAGCTAAAAAAATAAAAAATAAAAAAAAATAAAAACCTCCTGTTTGGAAACTTCTAAAACTTTATGAGTTAAAGAAGAAATTATAATAGAATTGTGAAAATATTTAGAGAAGTAAAGTAATAAAAAGACTATATAGCCAATCTGTGGGATGCAGCAAAAGGACTATATATAGAGAAATCCTAGTTGTAAATAGTTACATCAGAAAAATCAGAAAACTTTAAATTAATGAACTGAGCATCTGTCTTAAGCAGTTAGAAAAGTAAAATATAAAGTAGAAAAAATGAAGTAATACAAATAAAAGTAGAATTTAATGAAACAGAAAACAATGATATAGGAGAAAGGCTCAATAGAATACAAAGGTAGTTCTTTGCCATGACTAAAAATGGACATAGTTTGGCAAGACTGATAAATGAATAAAGGAAAAACATACCCAAATACCAAGAATGAAAAGGGAGTCCTAATTATGGATGCTTCAGACATTCAAAACACCTGGCAATACTATAAGCAACTTTATTAATAAATCTGAAAACTAAAATGTGCAGATTTATAGAAAAATAAAAACTAAAAAGGTACTAGCATTCAATCTTAGTCATTAAGAAACCTTCCCATAATGAACATCCTGATGTTCATTAAAACCACACAGTTTTATAGGCAAGTTCTATTAAAATACAAGGAATTGTAATTCCAATTTACACAAACTCTTTCAGAAAAAAGAAAGGAAATTTACAAGTCTAACTCACTCTTGAACTTACTAGTTCAGCTCCCTACTTTCTTCAGAGAGATCATCATACATAAAAAGCTATCTCTGGCTTAGCAAGCAAATAAATTCAGCTTTTGGGTTTGGATATTGAATAGCATTCTCCTTTCTCAACAATGAAGCAAGTTGTTCAATGTTCTCAAAGAAATGCATTTTAATCTAGAATTCAACATTCACTAGCATTCAAGTGTAGATAGTTTTGTGTTTATAAGGTAGATACTTTTTGGGGGGCAATGCAAGGCCTCAAAACCTCCCATATATTCTTTGGAAAGAATGACTCAAGTATGTAAAGCAGTGAAATAACTAATAATGCTAAAATAAGAGGATGATGTAGTATTAAAAAAACAATGAACAGGGAGAAATCAGAAAAATCAATTTGTATTCCTGCAACTTTTCTGTATGAAATTACTTCACTTCCAAATAAGTTACAACTAAGTCTAAATAATTATTAGCACATGATGCAAAAATATACAGCAATGAGTGATAAATTTTCTGAGGCAATAAAAAGCAGAGGATTTTTTTTTCGGGCATACTTAAGCACTGACTCTGATTCCTTCCCTGTGGGAACCTGCATGTGCGCACGCGCGCGCGCGCGCACGCGCACACACACACACACACACCCTTATAATTAATCTATAAATTTAATGAAATTTAATTGTAAGTCCCAGTGGAATTTATTTTGAAATGTGACAAACCAAGTTCAAGATTTACTTAGAAGAGTAATCATATAAAACCGGCAAATGATATTTTATTAAATTTAAGATTTGGTGTGATGGCGCTGTAGGTTGTATACCCAGAACTTTCTCATTTCCTCACAATATCTCAATTATCCTTCTAATTGTCACCTCACTATTATTGTTTTAGCCATGCAATTGGGGAGGACTGACTCTAGCTTCAAAGCTGTATTTGGGTTAATCAAAGTCATTCCTTCCCATCAAAAGGATAATAATAAGGGAATTCTATAAACACTCCACACACATAAATTTGACAACTTAGAGGAAATGGACCAATTCTTCAAAAAATACAAATTATCAAAACACACTCATTATGAACTATTAATTTGAATAGCCCCATAACTATTCAGGAAATTAAATTCATAATATAAAAACTTTACCCCCCAAAAGAAATCTTCAGGTCCAGATGACTTCACTCAAGAAATCTACCAATTATTTAAAAAACTTACACCAGTTCTACATTATCTCTTCTAGGAAATAGTAGAGGGAGAAATATTTCCCAATTTATCTTTGAAGTTGGTATTACCCTGATGTCAAAACTAGACAACAACAGTATGAAAAAATGACCAACCAATATCCCTCATTAATATAGATGCAAATATCCTTAAAAAATATATAAGCAAGTGGAATTCAGCAGTATATAAAAAGAATTAATATGCCATGATCCAGTAGGGTTTTTTCCAGGGATACAAAGCTGGTTCAATATTCAAATATTAAACAGTATAATTCACATTAACAAGCCAAGAAAAATCATATGAGCATATTACTCAATGCAGAAAAAGCATCTGACAAATTCAATACCCATGATAAAAGTTCTCAGAAAAACAGAAATAGAAGGGAACTTCCTCAACTTGATAAATGGGATCTACAAAAAACCTACAGCTAACAACATACTTAATGGTTAAAGACAGTTACCTTCCTCCTACAATCAAGAACAAGGTAAAGATATCCACTCTCACTACTCTTATTCAACAAAGTGTTGCAAGTTTTAGCCAGTTCAGCAAGGCAAGTAAAGGATATAAACAACACACAGATCAGAAAAGAAGAAATAAAACTCTCCTTATCTGCAGAGGACATGACTGATAACACAGATTCTAAGAAAGCTACCAAAAAAACCCCAAAAAAACAAAAACAAAAAAACTCCATCCCAGTACTAACTAGTGAATTCAGCAAGGTCACAGGACACAAGATCAACATGCAAAAATCAACTGTATTTCTATATTCTATGAAGGAACACATGGACACCAAAATTAAAAATGCAATACCATTGGGGCACCTGGGTGGCTCAGTCAGTTGAGCTTCAGATTTCGGCTCAGGTCATGATCTCACGGTCTGTGAGTTTGAGCCCCGCGTTGGGCTCTGTGCTGACAGCTCAGAGCCTGAAGCCTGCTTCAGATTCTGTCTCCCCCTCTCTCTCTGACCCTGCCCCATTCATGCTCTGTCTCTGTCTCAAAAATAAATAAACATTAAAAAAAAATTTTTTTTAATGTGATACCATTTATAATTACTAAAAATGGGAAAAAATGAAAGCGGTACAAAGCTAATAAAACATGAAGGAGACTATGGGGCTCCTGGGTGGCGCAGTCGGTTGAGCGTCCGACTTCAGCCAGGTCACGATCTCGCGGTCCGTGAGTTCGAGCCCCGCGTCGGGCTCTGGGCTGATGGCTCAGAGCCTGGAGCCTGTTTCCGATTCTGTGTCTCCCTTTCTCTCTGCCCCTCCCCCGTTCATGCTCTGTCTCTCTCTGTCCCAAAAATAAATAAATGTTGAAAAAAAAAATTAAAAAAAAAAAAAACATGAAGGAGACTATATGTTGAAAACTACGAAATGCAGATGAAAGAAATTAAAGAAAATCTAAAAGCGTTTTTGAAATGGAAGACACAGAGTAAGGACACTAATTTTTCCCAAATTGATACACAGGTTTACATAATTCTTATCAAAGTCCCAGCAAAATTTTTTTGCTTATATACACAGTATTATTCTATAATTTGGATGGAAGGGCAAAATAACTAGAATAAGCTAAAACATTTCTTTAAGTCAATATAAAATGATTTGGGGAAACTTATTATATAGATATAATAGTCAAGTTGTATAATATCAGCAAAGAAATAGACATGTATAACAATGGAAAAGAGAGCCCAGAAACAGACCCATAACAAATATGCCCAACTGGATTTTGATCAGGTATAAAAAGTAATTCACTGGCTGGGGAATGGGGTTTTCTCAACAAATGTTGCTAAAGCAAAAGAACATTAATAGCCACCACCCAACCCCTGGCAAAAAAGTACAACACCTAATCTCACATTTTATACAAACACTAACTCAAAATGAATGACAACCTTAGATGTAAAACTATGAAATTTTAAGAAAAATATATCAGGATACAGAGCTAGGCAAAGAGTTCTTAGACTTGACACCACAAGCAAGATCCATAGAAGGAAAAAATAATAGAAAAACAGAGGTAGAAAATGAACAAAAGACATGAAGAGACATTCACTGAAGAAGATATATAGATGGCAAATAAGGACATAAAAGATGTTCATCATCATTAGCTCTTAAGAAAATGCAAATTAAACCACATTGAAATGTCACACACACCTACCAGAATGGCTAAATTAGAACAGTAACAATACCAAATGTTGATAAAGATATGTTGAAACTGAATCACTCATACACTGCTGATGAGAATATGTTAAATGATATAGATGCTCTGAAAAACAGCTTGGCAGCTTCTTGTAAAATAAAACATGCAACTACCACACAACCAAGCAACTGTACTCCAGGGCATTTATCCCAAAGAAATGAAGTCTTACATTCACACAAAAACTTTTACCTAAATACAAAACAACTTTATTTATAATAGCCCCAAATGGTAAACCACTCAGATGTCCTTCAACAAGAGAATGGTTAAATAAACTGTGGTACATTCCATACCATGGAATATAATTCAGCAATAAAAAGGGGAAAAAAATAACTGATATATGCAATAACCTGAATGTAACTCCAGGGAATTATGCTGAGTGACCAAAAAACCCCCAAATTAACAAAAACCAAAACCCAAAAAACACCAATCCCAAAGTTACACACTGTGTAACTCCACTTATAGGATATTCTTGAAATGACAAATCTATAGCAATGGTGAAGAGATTAATGATTGCCTAGGGTTAAGAAGGGAATGGGAATTGGGAGGGAAGTGGGGTGGTTTTAAAAGAGCAACATCAGGGATTCTTGTGATGAAAATGTGTATCTTGACTATATAAATATTCATAACTTGAATGTTATACTGTACTATACTTTTGCCAGATGTCACCATTGGGAGAAACTAAGTAAAGGAGACACTGGATCTCTCAGTAAGTTGTAAGATTTCTTATGACTGAATATGGATCTATAATTATCTCAAAATTAAAAGTTAAAAATAAAATACATTGATTAGAGATAAAAAAAGCAAAACAAAAAATATAGAAATAATATTTTCACACTCCTGATGTAAGGAAGTCTTTTATTACCATGATTCCAGTATTAGAAACTACAAAACGAAATTTAAACTTTTTTACAGCAAAGGACAGTACCTACTGCTGCTGTAACAGATTATCATAAACTTAGTGACTTAAATTACCTTACAGCTCTGGAGGTCAGAAGTATGAAATGGGTCTTATGAGCTAAAATCAAAGTGTCAGTAGAGTTGTGTTCTTTCTGGTGGCTGCAGGGGAAAATCTACTCCTTGCCATTTCCAGCTTCTAGAAGCTGCCTGCATTCCTTGGCTCATGACTGCACCACTCTGATCTTTAGTGTGATCCTCACATCTATTTTGCTCACTTTAACCTTTCTGCCTCCCTCTCATAAAGACCTTTATAATTTACAGTGGCCCCATAAAGGTAATCCAAAATAATCTCCCCATCTCAAAATCCTTAACATATGCAAAGTCTCTTTAACTATATAAGGTGACATATTCGCAGGTTCTGGACATTAGAATATGTACATCTTTCAGGAGCCTTTATTCTACCTACCACCAACATCAAAAAACAAAGTTAAGAAACTAAGTTTAAAAACTGGCAAAGAACAGGGGTGCCTGGGTGGCTCAGTTGGTTAAGCATCTGACTTCAGCTCAGGTCATGATCTCACAGTTTGTGAGTTCGAGACCCGCGTCAGGCTCTGAGCTGTCAGCACAGAGCTTGAAGCCTGCTTTGGATTCCGTGTTTCCCTCTCTCTCTCTGCCCCTGCTCCTCCACCACTCATACTCTGTCTCTCTCAAAAATAAACAATTTTTTTTTAATTGGCAAAGAACAAAAAAGCAATTATGGAAAAGAAAGGAGTCAAAAAGTACTGTAAAAGATCCACTTGAATGTCCTTATATAAAGAAATGAAAACTAAAATTGAGGCATTAGTCTTTACCTATCAGAGTAACAGAAAATAGCCCAAGTTTATTCAAAGCTCCCCCGAATGTACAAAATATGCATGCCTTCTACTACTTGCTGGAATTGTAACTAAAAATTGATATAAAGGTTGTATCTTTTAATTATGGACATTTTCAACACATACATAGTAAGGAATAGTATAATGAACCCCCCACCTATCACCCAACTTCAATTATCAATATTCTGCCTTTGTGGTTTATTTATCCCCCCAATTTTTGGTGGGAGTGTGGAAATCCTATGATCTCACCTATAAGTACTAAGAGATAACACATACCCCATGAAAATTAGCAACTAATCAAGGGGCTTTTACCTTTTCTGCCATGGGCCTTCACCCCATAGCAAAAAGAAAGTTAAGTCTAGTAAAACCTATTACTCCTACTCAGAATAAGGTTTTAAATGCATAAAAATACAGAAGATTGCAAATACAATAAACTATATTGAAATTCAGCTATCAACATATTTTTTTAAAACTTGTGCCGTTAAAAATATAAGTGCTTCTTTATTAAGTTTAAAAGCACCTCCAAGGGGCGCCTGGGTGGCGCAGTCGGTTAAGCGTCCAACTTCAGCCAGGTCACGATCTCGCGGTCCGTGAGTTCGAGCCCCGCGTCAGGCTCTGGGCTGATGGCTCAGAGCCTGGAGCCTGTTTCCGATTCTGTGTCTCCCTCTCTCTCTGCCCCTCCCCCGTTCATACTCTGTCTCTCTCTGTCCCAAAAATAAATAAACGTTGAAAAAAGCACCTCCAACAATTCTTTCATTTCATTCAGTTTTGCTAAGTGTATTTAAATAAAAAAAAAAAAAATTTATAGTTGGTTTGAACCAGGATCTAAACTAAGTCTGTATACTGCACTTTGGTTAATGTTTTAAATCTCCTTAATCTATATAACACAGTTCTCTTTCCCCACTATTTCCATGCCATTTATTTGTTGAAGAAGCTGGCTTCATTTGTTCTAGAGCACTTCCCACATTGTGGATTTGACTGAGGTGTATCCTCATGGTGTTCCTTTATCTTCCCTATCTCCTATAAATTGGTAATTTTATCTAGAGGCTTTACTCCCCTGACCCACCCCAGGTTCTATTATTGTTTTTGTAGGAATACTTCAGAGATACTCATGTGTACTTATTGGCATAAAACTGGAGGCACCCTATATCTGGTTGATGTTTAAAATGAATGGTGGATTCATAATATCAAACTGATTCACCTATCATCAAGCTCCCCATCAAACCTTCACCTAATGGTTTTATCAGCCATTGATGATCACTGCCCAGATCTACTATCTCCAAAATGATGATTTGCTAGCTCAACCTGCTTTAGGAAACTGTGAATGTTTTACTAAGAACATTTATGATTACGCTAATACACAGACCCTAACAGGAAAGACAGAATATATGCTTCTGTGTGGTTAGAACACCAACTGGATATAGCAGGAATATCTGCCCTTTGTCTTTGACATACATCTTTCCAGTCATGTATCTTTTTAACTTGGTTATTACATTTTAGGTACAAAAGTTTTCAAGAAAAACTTCACAATAATTGTCAAAATTTTAAATGCACATTTCTTTGAATCAGCAACCTACATACTACATGAAAAAATAATGCAAGTATTTAAAGTTATGTAGAATGTTTGCTGTTTCACTGCTATGAAAAATAAGGAATGAAATGTACACCAAGGGGCACCTGGCTGGCTCAGTCAGAAAAGCATGCAACTCTGGATCCTGGAATTGTAAATTTGAGCCTCACGTTATGTGCAGAGATTGCTTAAGGATAAAATCTTTAGGGGAGCCTGGCTGGCTCAGTTGGTTGGGTATCTGACTTCGGCTCAGGTCATGATCTCACAGTCCTTGAGTTCAAGCCCCGCGTGGGGTGGTGCTGACAGGTCTGAGTCTGGAGCCTGCTTCAGATTCTGTCTCCCTCTCTCTCTCTGCCCCTCCCCCACTCACGCTCTCTCAAAAATATATAAAAACATTTTAAAAAATTTAAAAATAAAATAAAATAAAATAAAATAAAATAAAACCTCAAAAAAAAAAAAAAAAAGAAATGCACACCAAGAGTGTCTAAATTATAAAGTACTGGTATGGTAAAATGGCCAATAAATATTAAGTAAAAATGCAAATTCCAAAATAAGAGGATTATAAGTCTACTTTGAAAAAAATTCCAATTACAGATGTTTGTATAGGCATTAAAAAGTTCTGGGAGGGGGAGGCCTGGATGCCCTTAGTCAGTTGAGCATTTTGGCTCAGGTCATGATCTCGCTGTTTGTAAATTTGAGCCCTACATCGGGCTCTCTGCTGTCAGTTTAGAGCCTGTTCCAGATCTTAACGTCCCCTCTCTCTGCCCCTCCCCTGCTCATGAGCCTGTGTGCTCTCTCTCTTCCTCTCTCTCTCTCAAAAATAAACAAAAAACAAAAGTTCTGGGAGGATATATTGCAAGCTGTAAAAGTGATAGCCTCAATCAGTGAGTGGTAAGGTGGGTAAAACTTAGTCCGTACGCCACAGATCTGTGTGGTTTGAATACATATTACTTTATTTTTTCATGTTTTATTTATTTTTTAAGGAGAGAGTGCAAGCGGGGGAGGGGTAGAGAGACATGGGGACAGAGGATCCAAAACAGGCTCTGTGCTGACAGCAGCAAGCCTGATGTGGGGCTCAAACTCTCAAGCCGTGAGATTATGACCTGAACCAAAGTCGGAGGCTCAACCAACTGAGCCACCCAGGCACTCCTACTTTATTTATTTATTTTTTAATGTACTATAAAAAATAAAACTAATGGAAAACTAGCTAATAGGAACTGGCAGCCAAAATACAAAGTAGGGGTGAGGAAAATTGGGAAAAGTATGACAGAAAAAGAAATGTAAGAGAAATAAGGGTATGAAGTAAATTTGCTTTATAGTAGAACCACAACTAACACCTAAATAATTATAACATAAAGCAAAATAAAACAAAAACAAAAAAAGAAAACAGACAAAAACAAAAAAAAAACACTAATAAGTTAAATTTCCTCTGAAGATCATTTCTTCAGTTAGGTAAGGGTTAATTTGAATTTAGAATCCAGACAGTAGGAAAAACGATGTATCTTTAAATATGACAAAACATCGGGATAGCTATTGAGGCCAACTGAAAAAGCAAAGTAATGCTTCCTATCTCATGTGTACCCTGAGCCATAAACTAAGAGTAGAATGGGTAGAAACATTTGCACTATTTTAACAGCCATTTCTCTCTTGATCTCTTTTAGCCAAGCTTAGTTCAAATCATATAAATTGAATATAATGTGAAAACAGGGAGTAAATTCACAAACCACATTTACCAAACTAAATGTTTCACTGGAGAAGAGGCTGTTTCTCAGTTAGAGGCCTTTCGTGGGGCACCTGAAGTTGGCTTGGGCACTAACTGTTATTAATTTCGGCTCAGGGCATGAGCTCAGAGTTCATGGGATCCAGCCCTGTGTCAGGCTCTGTGCTGACAATGCAGAGCCTGTGTGGGATTCTCTTTCTGCCCCTCCCCTGCTCACATGTGCTCTCTCAAAATAAATAAATAAACTTAAAAAAAAAAAAATAGTAGGAGCACCTGGGTGGCTCAGTCGGTTGAGCACCTGTCTTTGGCTCAGATCATGATCTCACTGTCTGTGAGTTCAAGTCCCACAGTGGGCTCTGTGCTGACAGCTTGGAGCCTGGAGCTTGTTTCAGATTCTGTGTCTCCCTCTCTCTCTCTGTCCCTCCCCCACTCATGCTCTGTCTCTCTCTCTCTCTCTCTCTCTCTCTCTCTCTCTCTCTCTCTGTTAAAAATAAACATTAAAAAAATTTTTTTAAGTAAATACATGGGTGAATATAGTAAGATTATTTTTTATCTTCTAAATTCTTTAAAACGTGCATGGCTCTTGAGGAGGAATATTATAATACCATCATGGGGGTTCATATGTATAATTCATATGATAATTATTATATAAAGTGGGAAGGGCAACGGGACCTATTTGGTTGTAAGGTCTTATGGTCTTTTTTTTTCCCCCCAGGGAACATTTTGCTTTTTATTTTTATTTTTTTTTCAATATATGAAATTTATTGTCAAATTGGTTTCCATACAACACCCAGTGCTCATCCCAAAGGGTGCCCTCCTCAATACCCATCACCCAGTGAGGTCTATGTTCTATTTGAAGTGGCAAAATATAAATTCTAGATATAATATGAAAAGTCAAGTATACATAGAATATTATAATCTTTAGGGCAATCACTAAAAAAATTGGACAAAGATACAACCAAAAACCAATAGATACAATAAAATGGATACTAAGAAAGTATTCAAATAATCCAAAAGAAGACAAGAAAAACCTCCACAGTAAACAAATAATTAAACACAAATATATCAATAATTACACTAAATGGTCTTACACTAATTAAAAGACAGAGAGGCAGTTAGATTCAATTAATAAAAGACTATTAGAACCCCATTTTAAATATGATAGCATAAAAGTAAAAGATCATGCAAACAGGAATCAAAAGAAAGGTAAAGCTGCTATATAAATATCTGACAAAGTAGATTTCTGAACAAGAAAAATTACTGGGTATAGAAACAAGAGATAATGAGAAAAAGGTCAATTCACCAACATGACACAACAATTTTAAATGTATATATACTTAACAGAATTGCAAAATAAAGCAAAAATTATTAAAACTGAAAGAAGTAAACAAATCCACTATTCTTGGAAACTACAACTACTCTCAGTAATTCATGGAACATGTATAAAAGCAGCAAAAAAAAGATTTAAACAATATCATCAACAAAGAGAATCTAACTGACTTACATAACACTATACTTAACAGCAACATAAACATCTTTTCAAGGGCACATGGAATATTCACCAAGGCAGATCATATTCTGGACACTAAAATAAACCTTAATGATTGTAAAAAGAATTGATATTGTACAGCATACATTCTATGACCATGACAGAATTAAACTAGAAACCAGTGACAGAAAGATAACTGGAAAATCTCTAAGTATTTGGAAATTAAATACTACACTTCTAAACAATTCATGTTATCAAAGAGGAAAACTCAAAGGAAATTAGTAAATATTTTGAACTAAATAAAACACAACATATAAAAATTTTTTAGATGCAGCTAATAAAGTACTTACAAAGAAAGTTATAGTATTGTCATTAATAAAATGTTAGAAAACAAGTCCCAAATCAATAATGTAAGTTTCTGCCTTAAAAAACTAGAAAAAGAGCATGTTAAACCCAGAGGAAACAAAAGGACATAATAAAGACCAGAAATCAGTGAGACTGTAATAGAAACTAGAGAAAAACCATTGAAACCAAAAGATGTTCTCTGAAAACATCAACAAAATTGATAACTCTCTAGCAAGAATGACCAAAAAGACAAATTACCAATGTAATGAAACATAAATGAAAGAAACCTAAAACTAAAAACATAATGAAATACTGTTGCTATGGTCTGAATGTTTGTGTCTCCCCAAAATTAATGTTGAAATCTTAACCTCCATAAGGTGATAGTTACTATGAAGCAGGGCCTTTGGGAGGTGATTAGGCCCTAAGGATAGAGCTCTCACGAATGGGATTAGTACTTTTATAAAAGAAATCCAATACAACTCCCTAACCCCTTCTACCATGTGAGAATACAAGAAGCTTGCAACATGGAGGAGGGACTCACCTGACCATGCTGGCACCCTGATCTCAGACTTCCAGCTTCCAGACCTGCGAGCAGTAAGTTTCTGCTGTTTATAAGCCACCTGGCCTACCATATTTTGTTATTATCAGCCCAAACATAATGATACAGAAACTGGTACCAAGAATTGAGGGTACAGCTGTAACAAATACTTAAAGATGTGGGAGTGGCTTCAAACTGGATAATGGACAGAAACTGGAAGTACAGGCTAGAAAAATTCTACATTGCCATGAACAGACCATTAAGGGTAAATTCTTCTGAAGGCTCAGAAGTGGGAGACATGTAGGGAAAGCCTCAATCCTTTTAAGAGAATCCCTAAGTGGTCATGAACAGAATGCTGACTGAAATACAGTGTTAAAAAAGAGACAACGGGGGCACCTGGGTGGCTCAGTCGGTTGAGCATCTGACTTCAGCTCAGGTTATGATCTCGCAGTTCATGAGTTCAAGCCCTGCGTCGAGCTCTGTGCTGACAGCTCAGAGCCTAGAGCCTGCTTCGGATTCTGTGTCTCCCTCCCTCTGCCCCTTCCCAGCTCATGCTCTGTCTCTCAAAAAAGAATAATCATTAAAAAAAAAAAAAAAAAAAAAAAAAGAGGGAGACAATAGACCAAAAAATGGAGTCCCTCATACTAAGCCCCTTGTCAGAAAACTAAGACTCAATACCTAGCATAATTGCAGTTTCAGTCTCTCCCAGAAATGTAACCTTTAACCAGTCAATCTGAAATTACCTGGTCAGCACCAGTGAGGTACCCTTCCATCCTCCACCCTACCCAGCACCTTTCCATCCTCCATAGGAAGGTGGTCTCTTTGCTAGAAACGTCCTTTTCCTGCCTTTCTCTACCAATAAAAGGCTTTAATTTTGTACAGCTCTTTGGAGTTCCTTTCTATCTGCTAGATGAGATGCTGCCCAATTCATGCATCATCAAATAAAGTCAGTAAGATCTTTACATTTACCCAGTCGAATTTGTTTTTTTAACAACAGTAAAGGCCAATCTGTAACATCTCAGACAGAAATAAGGTAAATGTTATTGGAAACTGGAGGAAAGGTGATCTTTGTTAGAAGATGGTAAGGCGCTTGGCTGAACTGTATTCACATCCTAGTGTTTTGTGGAAGGGTAGAACTTGTGAGGATGAAACTGGCTATGTGACTGAGGCCATTTCTATGCAAAGTGTTGAAATTGTGGCTTGGTTTCACTTGAGTGCTTACAGTAAAACATGAGAAGAAAAATATCTTAAAGATATAACTGTTAATCAAAAGGGAAGTTAATTTAAAAGGTAGAAATTCTCAGTCTGCTGTACTGCCAAAAAAAAAAAAAAAAAAAAAAAAAGAAGAGAACGAGCGAGAGAGAGAAAACACATTCAGAACAGAACACTACGAGTGTGGCAAGAGATTCTTTGATAGGGATTTGTGAAGGTGTGAACATGGGATTCAATCAGCCACCCCAGCAGGAAATAGCCAATATGAACTGGAAGGAGACAAAGATGAAAAAAGACTGTCAGTGTTCTTAGATTTAATAGGATGCAACATACAGATATGCCACGGCAAATGTAAGATACTCTTCAAGACAAGGGAAGAAGGACCCAAAAGGTGATTCAGAGATCATTAAGGCCACCTCCCCCATCTCAAAAAAGAAGGCCATTACCTGGGTTTCAACAGGCTGGAAGACTGCCAGCCCGAAGTCATGGAGGCCAGGCCAGTAGAGCCATTGGCGTGTTATTCCTTAAGGAGCACTGTGCCTCAGGCTGTGCCCAGAAAAGCCATGGACAAAAATATTTAAAAATTTAACATTTTTAATGGTGAAAATATTTGAACAGATACTTCACCAAGGAAGACAGAGGTTTGCCCCACTACCTGAAAGTACAGCATTCCTATGAAACCTTTCACAAGCAAAAATGACATACAATGTATCCCCTTCTTTCTGAAAGTTCAAGTCACACCATTTTGCTTTTTTTTTTTTAATTTTTTTTTTCAACGTTTATTTATTTTTTGGGACAGAGAGACAGAGCATGAACGGGGGAGGGGCAGAGAGAGAGGGAGACACAGAATCGGAAACAGGCTCCAGGCTCCGAGCCATCAGCCCAGAGCCTGACGCGGGGCTCGAACTCACGGACCGCGAGATCGTGACCTGGCTGAAGTCGGACGCTTAACCGACTGCGCCACCCAGGCGCCCCATTTTGCTTTTACTAAAGAATATCTCACGTACTAAGCACCTGTTTTTGACAACCAAAAGAAATCCAAAGAGGATTTTCGCTTTTACAAAAAGTCATTACCATACTGATGTAGGTCTTTAAGTGGCATAATGTGAACTTTTGGAAAGAGGGGATAGTGTACAAGGATGACATATAAACTCATATGAAGATCCTCTGCATCATTAGTCATTACAGAAATGCAAATTAAAACCACAAAATGATATCATGACACAGCAAATTAAATGGCTTAAAAAGATAAGGGAGGTAACAGGAAAGGAAGAGAGGGGAAGGGAAGGAGGGGACATACAGAAGGAGGGGAGGGGAGGGGAGGGGAGGGGAGGGGAGGGGAGGGGAGGGGAGGAGAGGAGAGGAGAGGAGAGGAGAGGAGAGGAGAGGAGAGGAGAGGAGAGGAGAGGAGAGGAGAGGAGAGGAGAGGAGAGGAAACACAACAGTACCAGGTGTCAATAAGGATGCAGAGCAATGGGAACTCACACATTGCGCTTGTGGGGATGCAAAACAGTAGAGCCACCTAAAGGGTAACAGTTTGGCAGCTTCTTATAAAGTTAAACATAGATTAACCATATACAATGTCCTTGAAACAGACTCAAAAGGCTACGTATGACATCCTGGACTACACAGCGTGAGGGGGTGGGCGCCTGGGTGGCTCAGTCGGTTAAGCTTCTGACTTCAGCTCAGGTCATGATCTCACGGGTCCTGGGTTCAGGCCCCACACTGAACAAGGCTTTGTGCTGACAATTCAGAGCCTGGAGCCTGCTTCAGATTCTGTGTCTCCCTCTTTCTCTGCCCCTCCCCTGTTCGGTCTCTGTCTCTGTCTCTCAAAAATAAATGTTAAAAAATTTTTAAATATATTAACAAAAAAAAACATGAGGGGGTGAAAAACTGTTCTGTATTTAGATTGTGGCAGTGATTATATAACTGTGTCAAATCTCAACCACACTCTAAAAAGTGTGAATCTTCCTGAATGTAAACTAAAATATTTGGCAGAAAATATTCACTGCTCAGTCTGATACTTTAAATGGACTTGTTTATATTCACATATGATTCTGTATCATCATGCAATATACATTCACTAAGTTTTGCAGATCTTCAAATGTTGACATTTTATTATAAAATATCACTGCATTCATACAGCCTCTAGAATCTCCAGAGTAAAAATGGAAATTAACATCTCTGTATAATGAAAATAGTCTGGTCTTATAGACTCTTTAAAAGGTATGTTAGGAACCTCTAGAGAATTGCTAATCTAAATATAGTAATATCAGGCCAAACACCTAAAAATATATTCTTCCCCCACCTACTTTTATATTTTATACATTTATTGGGTATATTTATATATTAATGACACTAAGTCTGTCAAATCATGTTACCAATCATATTGTGTGTGATATGTAAACTATGAGGAAGAGTACAGTTTGCTATGTATATAGGCCATGATAAATATGACCATTTTTGGCAAGGCAATTGTTACATTCTGAGAAGTATGGAATTAGCAAGTGATAGAAAAAAATTCTAAAAAGAAATCTCTCATGCTAATACAAATGCAATTTTAGACTCTCTTATAGTTTAACACATAACTTGACAATTTCCTGTTTCTGATAAAAATCAGCAGAGTGACAATACCCAAGTGACTAACTCCGGAAGTTTGGTTGGGTTACAGATCTTTCAGTAAACAATGAAGGGGGAAAAAAAATCCCCAAATACCTAACTTCAATATGCTGTAAGTAATGCAAAAAGACAAAGCAATTCATAAAATGATTTTATTCTATTCAATGTTTTAAGCCCTACTATCTTGTCAAGTAATTTTGATTGTTAAACACTCTTACAATGAAACAACACAGGTAAGAATCCCATCATGGGGAAAATAAAAGATTATAGGCTAGTCTGAAATAAAGGCTCTTAAAAAAAAAAAAAATCAGGACTTTTTTAAACAGGTCAAATAAAATGCCACCTTATTCTATTTAGTTTTGCAAATATCACTTTGAACATATCCCCAATAGAAGCAAACAAAAAAAAAAAAAAAAAACACAGGCAATAGTTCTGTGCATACCAAAATTAATTCAACAAATATTTACTAAGTAGTTTTTACAGACTAACAGGACACTGAGCTAATAAGGCCTGAGAGTAAAGAAAGGTATATCAAGCAAAACATGTTCTCAAAATAATCAACTGTAATTCTATTTTTCAACAACTTATTTAATTAATGCTTTACTACTCCCTATATGATTATTTTGTTAGCTATCACAAAATTTTACTTATTACTCTGAATTATAAGCTGTATCAAGATCACCTTAAGAACATATCACCATTTTGCACTCTGAAGAATATTACATTTTATATAATCTAAAGAAGAAACCATTATATATTACCACTAAAGTAAAAGGAATAATCTTGCTAATATTACTAAATGATAAGTAATTGTGGTATAAATCACCAATTATGAAAAAAAGTAACATAATGAAGAATTTACTGGCATAATTAATACAACAAATGTAAACACATTAACTGATTTAATTCTTATTGTACTACATGGCAATTAAACCTAAATGGGTTGATAATCAACTATACTCATGTTTTTAATATGCATTTTTTAAACTGTGATACATATGATGGGCTGAATTTTTTCCCCTCCAAAATTCAGATGCTGAAATCCTATCCTCTAGTACCTCAGAATGTGACTGTATTTGGAGATAAGGTCTTTAAAGAGGTAATTAAGGTAAAACGAGGTCATTAGGGTAGCTCCTAATCCAGTAGGACTGGTGTCATTATAAGAAGAGCTGATTACCAGGGCACCTGGGTGGCTCAGTCGGTTGGGCATCCGACTCTGGCTTAGGTCATGGTCTCATGGTTCGTCCGACTCTGGCTTAGGTCATGGTCTCAAGGTTCATGAGTTCCAGCCCCACGTCGGGCTCTGTGCTGACAGCTCGGAGCCTGGAGTCCGCTTTGGATTCTGTGTCTCCCTCTCGCTCTCTCTGCCCCTCCCCCACTTGTGCTCTGTCTCTGTCTCCCAAAAATGAATAAATGTAAAAAAAAAAATTTTTTTAGAAGACCTGATTAGGACACACACTATGCAAAGACCATATGAAGACACAGAGAAGACAACCATCTACAAGCCAGAGAGAGGCCCTCAGAAGAAACCAATCCTGATGACAACTTGATCTTAGACTCTAGCATCCAGAATTTTGAGACAATAAACTTCTGTTAAGCCACCAATCTGTGATACTCTGAAGGGCAGCCCTAGCTAACTGATACAATACACATAAAATTTATCATCTGAACCATTTTTTTTAATTTTTTTTCAACGTTTTTTATTTATTTTTGGGACAGAGAGAGACAGAGCATGAACGGGGGAGGGGCAGAGAGAGAGGGAGACACAGAATCAGATACAGGCTCCAGGCTCCGAGCCATCAGCCCAGAGCCTGATGCGGGGCTCGAACTCACGGACCACGAGATCATGACCTGGCTGAAGTCGGACGCTTAACCGACTAAGCCACCCAGGCGCCCCTCATCTGAACCATTTTTAAGTGTCCAGTTCAGTGGCATTAAGTACGTTCATCATGTTGCACAATTATCACCACTATCCATCTCAAGAACAATTTTGATCTTGCAAAACTGAAATTCTATACACTTTAAATCATAACTCCCCTATACAGCCAAACTACCAAGTAAAATTAAGTGTAAGAATAACAGTCATTTTCAGACAACGATTCTCATAAAATTTAATTCCAATTTACACTGACTTAGGAAACAACCAGACAATATGTTCCAGCAAAACAAAGGAGTAAAGCAAGAAAAAAGAAGACACAGAATCTAGGAAGCAGGAAAAGCAATGAATAAAGGCAAAAGGAATTTCCAAAATGCTAGCAAAAGTAAATTAAGATTAGAAGCAGATCTAGAATAAACAGTCCAAATTGGAGGATTCCAAAAAAAGAAAAAAAACTGGTAAAATTATCTGACAGATTAGGCTATTTATAGAACTGTTGGAATATGGGAGGGCTTAGCTATAAGTTCAAAGACAACAAAGAAAATTTTAAATGTAAACCATATAAATTTCTTATAAATTAAAAAAATTACACAAGAAGTAAAATTTAATCATAGTAGATGGGTCAGCTATAAACAATATGTATGTGTTTTATATAGTCATAATGATGAAAATCCCGAATATGAATATACAATTTTAACTAAGACAATAAGGCTAAGAAAGGTTAAGAAAATAAATGGGGGCACCTGGCTGGCTCAGTAGGTACAGCATGGGACTCATGATCTCAAAATTGTGATTTCGAGCCCTAGCTGGGTACAGAGATTGCTAAATAAATAAATAAATAACCTCATTAACCTTAACAGAAAATCAGTAGGTGTCTAAAATTAATTCATCAGGAGATAAAACAATTACATGTTTTTTATTTATCAAAGTAATAAATGAATATAGTTTAAAATGTCAAATAGTACTATAAGCCCTCTAACAAAAGTTAGCAGTCCTTTGTTCTCCTCCTTTTTCCTCCTGCTGGTCTCAAGAAGTCATCACTTTCAACTTTTTACGCTGTTGCTTCTAAAAGAGCTCAAAAAATTTTAAAGTGATTACTTCTTGAGGCAAGGGGGTAGAAAAAGGAGAGCAAAGGTCTGCTATTTTTGTTATTAGGCCTTTTAGCACTATTTGACATTTTAATTTTTTTTATATTTATTCATTTAAAAAATTTTTTTAATGTTTATTCATTTTTGAAAGACCGTGAGAGACAGTGCAAACAGGGGTGGCGCAGAGAGAGAGGGGGACATAGAATCCGAAGCAGACTCCAGGCTCTTGGCTATCAGCACAGAACCCGATGGGGGGCTCGAACTCACGAACTGTGAGATCATGACCTGAGCTGAAGTCGGACACTTAACCAACTGAGCCACCCAGGCACCCCAATGTTTACTCATTTGAGAGAGAGAGAGAGAGAGAGAGAGAGAGAGAGAGAGAGAGAGAGAGAGAAGTGCAAGGTGGGGGAGGAGCAGAGAGAGGGAGACACAGAATCCAAAGCAGGCTCTATCTAGTCTCTGAGCTGTCGGCACAGAGACCGACACGGGACTCAAACCCATGAATGAGAGATCATGACCTGAGCCGAAGTCAGATGCTTAACCGACTGAGCCACCCAGGTGCCCCAGCACTGTCTGACATTTTCATCTATGTTCATATATTACTTTGATAATTAAGAAAAAATTAGAAAACCTCACTGATCCGTTAAAAATCAAACTTAAGTCAACCAAAATGGTGAACAGCTAGCTAGCTGACATTCAAGCTGTATGAGCATCCATTTTCTCTTCTTTTCATAGTAGTGTTTCAGCTTCCTTCTGAGACCCTATCCTCTCCATCCCTGCCCCCATTCACCAATTCTATATTGACATTCTTTAGGTGGAGTTCCAACCCAGGGGTAGTATATGCAATCAAGCACAGCTAATCAGAATATTAAATCCCCTTATTTCCTGTGACTAGTGAAGAATGGGCTTAAAACAAGTTGTTCATTCAGAAAGTTTCTTAGGATGTCTACATAGGTTACTGGGAAAGCACTCTCTCTTTTCCCAACAGACTTAAACCTGAAAGCAGAGTAAATGTCACTATACAGAACCCGACAATGAAGCTGAGAGGTGCACAGAGATTAGATTCTATTTTTTGAGCCTCCAATTCTAATTATTCCTCAACCCAGAATCTATCCCTGGATATTTCACTTCATAAACCAAAATTACTTTTCTGTTAAAACAAACAAATAGGGCCAATATACGATAACGAGCACCTGAACTGAAAGAAAAAACAGAGTATCAAATTTGGTTTTTTGAAGTTTGTTTGTTTACATAATCTCTACACCCAGCGAGGGGCATGACTCACAACCCCAAGATCAAGAGAGCATGCTTTCAACTGAGCCAGACCGGCATCCCTAGAGTGTCAAATTTAAAGGAAAAAAAGCACACTCTGTAAGAAAGACTTCAGAAGTAAGAAAAATGCAAAAGCAAGGATAAAATAAAGTAAATGGAGATTAAGAAAACCCTAATAGCAAGTACAGACATTCCCAAATTTAACAACTCTGTGTGTGTGTTACGTGTAAACACTCTGGACCAGGTTTAATGAAGGCTAACACTGGACTCTTTCATTGCCTGATTACTGCCTCATAGCTCGCATGCATGCTCCCAGAAAGGGCCTGTCCTAGTTGGCTCTGCCTTATGGCCACAGCGTCCCCACCTGGCTGAAGTTGATGTCTGCCGACGTGAAGGAACAGATCTACAAACTGGCCAAGAAGGTCCTGACTCCCTCATAAATCAGTGTAATCCTGAGAGAGACTCATATGGTGTTGCACAAGTACATTTTGTGACAAGCAATAAAATTTTGAGAATTCTGAAGTCCAAAGGACTTGCTCCTGATGTTCCTGAGGATCTCGACCATTTGATTAAGAACGCTGTTCGAAAGAATCTTGAGAGGAACAGAAAAGGATGTTAAATTCCCACTGATTCTGATCGAGAGCTGTCTTCACTAGTTGGCTTGATATATTATAAGACCAAAGGAGTCCTCTCCCCGCAATTGGAAATACGAGTCACCCACAGCCTCTGCCCTGGTTGCATAAATTTGACTATGTACTCACGCAATAAAATCATTCTCTAACTAGAAAAAAAAACTAACACTGAAAACGATGTGGATCTTATGAACAACCAAACCCCTGATTTAACCAAGCTTTCACCTGTCTATTATTTATCTTTTCAAGGCTCTACTATGTGCAAGACACAGTATGAGCTATCCAGCTTACAAAGATAAGTCTGTCCTGAAAGAGCTTACAAGCTAGTGGAAAAAGTTCTATTTCTTGCCAATATTACTTCACCTGTAATGATGACTTACATTAAACTTATTCTGCTCACATGAGCATCACAAACTATGCCAATTGCATTTGTAAACTGGGTCTAATGTACTCGAATGTTTATATACATTTAGATACACCTTTGACTAAGCCAGTAAAACCACCTGTCTTCACTTCTGGTTTCCAGATTACACCAATTTTAAAGTCTAATATAAAAACAAATGATCTGCCTTTAACTCCAAAGGCCTTAAGAAAAAAAAGTATAATGGTCCTAAGGAGGCAAGCTAGGTACCAGTATAAAAAAGACAGATCCAGAGAAGCAGCATAACAACTTTATACCCACTAGTTCTAAGACAAAAGCCGTGCATTCTGGTTTTATTCTCTTCCCATAAGTTAATGCCAAAAAGGGAGCCACTAATATTTGGAGAACGGGGCGCCTGGGTGGCGCAGTCTGTTAAGCGTCCGACTTCAGCTCAGGTCACGATCTTGCAGTCCATGAGTTCGAGCCCCATGTCAGGCTCTGGGCTGATGGCTCAGAGCCTGGAGCCTGCTTCTGATTCTGTGTCTCCCTCTCTCTCTGCCCCTCCCCCCTTCATGCTCTGTCTCTCTCTGTCTCAAAAATAAATAAACGTTAAAAAAAATTTTTTTTTTAAATATTTGGAGAACGGTTTTTCTACTCACTTGTGCCATCAACTATGGAGGTTCTGCAAAAAACAAATAATCTTCCTGAGACACCGAAGTAGGGATTTCATTCAGTCTAGACTGCCTCTAACCTCTAAGTGCTGGGGAGAAAGACCCTCATAAACAAACCTGTCCTTTACCTAAGGGGAATGGAGCTCCACTAGGTGACTGCACCCTCAAAAATAAAATGGCAGTCAGAAACTAGAGAACAAAGGTCATGATAATAAAAGTAGATTTAGGTTAATCTCTTACATCTTTGTCACTATTATCTCTACATTGATTCCATATTTGGCTATGTGGGCTGTAAAAGAAAAGGAACGAGAGGTATGTCTAGATTTTCTACCTCACCAGCCAAGTTGACAGAACCCCCAAGAGGTTTTGGGTGAAAACAGCTTTGGCGGGGGTGGGGGGCGCATGTTGGTTGGGTATCTACTTCAGCTCAGGTCATGATCTTGCAGTTCAGGAGTTTGGGCCCTACGTCAGGCTTGCTGCTGTCTGCGCAGAACCTACTCCAGATCCTCTGTCCCCACTCTCCCCCACTCTGTTCTTCCCACTTGCACTCTCTAGCTCTCTCAAAAATAAACATTAAAAAAAATTCTTTTAAATGTTTATTTATTTTTGAGAGAGAGAGAGCACAAGCAGGGATGGGACAGAGAGAGGGAGACACAGAATTTGAAGCAGGCTGGAGACTCCAGGCTCTGAGCTGTCAGCACAGAGCCTGACACGGGGCTTGAACCCATGAGCCATAAGATCATGACCTGAGCCAAAGTCGGATGCTCAACCGAGCCACCCAGGCGCCCCAAAAATAAATAAACATTTTTTTATTATTATTAAAAGAACAAAAGAAACTACAGCCTCTGAGATCTGATTCAAAGAAAAAAGGAGTATAGGAACCAATCCAGGCCTGAGAACAGAAAACCCCACACCACTCTCACATTAAGTGAAGTAATACTCCACAGGTACTTGCAAACTGTTAGATTACCACATACAAAGGCCTAGGTCTTGAGGGTTAATTCTCTTCCACCATCAGTGAGCCATCTAGCTTCCTCAGGCTATCCCTAATCTGCAGGGCTGGGAGTTGTGTCCTAGGACTATTCAAATACTACTTTGATAAATAAGGATCTTCCAAGTCCAGGATCTGCACCTGAAAGTGACTGCCTCCTTCAACTTTGTACCCTAGGCAACTTGCTTGCCTTGCTCTAGTCTCAGCTCTGCTCTACTGCTCCTAGAAATAAAACATGCTTAACAAACAAGAGTTGCCATTAAACTGCCTTGCCATTAATTATGAGTCAAGGAATGTCATATTAACTTCCTTGAAACTCCATTTTCTTATTGGTAAAATAAGAGAACTGAATCAGATTGTATCAAAAAGTCTCCTGAGTTATATCAAAACTATGATCATATCAAAACTATTAACCAAATTTCTCCTTAAATTATCTGGACTAAATAAAACCAGATCTGTATTGTGTTTTCTAATGTTTTCATCATCTTAGCCCCTTGGTATTCTAGTCTTTACTCTTTAATATACTCTTAATTACCAAATCTCTTTTAAGTGTCATTCCAAGTCATGTTTCCAAAGTTGTACATATTTCCAAAAGAATACACACAGCACAGGGGACAGTGAAACTATCATTTCCCCATGCTATATAGTACAAATAAGGTTTAGATTATACCATCACATTTAGGAACCATATTCTCCTAACATATACTAAAACTTGTATGTAACGTGAAATTCAGGACATATTTAACATGCAATTAATCATAATATGAGTATTTTCACATTAACTGCTATACTTAATTCTAATTCTCCCTCATGTTCTCCATGTGCTTATGTAATTTGTATTCAAAAATATTTTCAGGGCTTTACCACTTAAGTCTTACTATTAAAATTGGCTTATATCTTTATCTTTTGGCTTATGCATGCAATAGGACCTACCAGAGAGTTACAGAGAACCAGTACACTATCACTTAAAATTCCTAGGGGTGGTGGAGCCTGGGTGGCTCAGTCAGTTGAGCATCTGACTCTTGATTTCTGCTCAGGTCATGATCTCATGGTCATTAAAATGGAGCCCCAAGCTGGGCTCTGTGCTGGTAGCACAGGGCCTGCTTGGGATTCTCTCCCTCTTTCCCCGCTCCTCACCAGCTTGTGCTCGCTTGCATGCATGCTCTCTCAAGATAAATAAATCAACATTAAAAAAAAATAACTAGGTGTGAAAATGCTTTCTAAAGTACAGTACTTATCTACTCCGTAGGCACCTCACATTTATCCCTACAAAGTTTCTGCTTCTGTGCTCTATAATTCAGTAAACAGTAACACTATCAATCTAGTTATCTGGATTAATGAAACCCTATTCAGTCAATCCCTGCATCTCAATTCTTGTCCTTTTTACCTCCTTCATAGGACTCAAATGATTCCATGTTATCTCCATTCTCACTACCATCACCTTGGTAGTAATGAAGGCATTTGCCTCCTTAAGGTGTCTCTTGCTTTCCAGTCTTATCCGCTTCCAGTTGGAAGCATTTGGTTTTCTTCTTAGGAAAAAAAAAGTATCAGAAAACAAGAATTCCTTCTTTTATGTATCTGCTATCTAGACTTAAAAACTAAGTAAAAGGTCTCATATGTGTTTATTTTGAAGTATAATCTGAAAAACAAGGGAAAAAAGACTAAGAACTCTGAAACTATAATGAAACTCCCTTTTGTAAAGTTATGAGAAGATTCTGGGAAGACGGTGGCATAAGAAGCCCTCCAAATTTGGTCTCTCCACCTAGACAACAATTAATTGTACTAGCAGAATCTGTCTAATTGAACTATTTTACAATTTTGGAGACTACCCCAAGGCTTGAAACTTCCAGAGGAAGTCTTGGACTATTAACTTTGGTTAATTTCAGTTAGCTCAGCAATGGCTAGTAGAAGCATCTTCCACTCCCCAGGCCCATGCCACGTAGCTGTACATTAGTTCCAAGAGCAGCTTACAAGAGTCAAAATGAGCAATAAGGATCCTGTCATCCATATATCAGGGATCTGTGTTCTGACAGTTGAACGATGCTTCTGATGACTGAGGTGCTGACAGAGGCATATGCGTGCGTGCGCGCGCGCGCGCGCGCGCGCGCGCGCACACACACACACACACACACACACACACACACACACACACACACACCAATTATGTAAGCCCTTTTCCCTCAGGCTGAAGAAAATCTAATCTACAGGGCTGGAGTCTTTTTTAACCTTCTCCTTTCAGGAGCCTGACACTAAAGAACTAGTAATAGGGGTATTAAGAAAGTCACCACGTATATCCAGAAAAAGGCACAAGCTCAGTGAAGACCTGAGGAAAGCTTAAGTTTATACTTCAAAGTGGTTCCTGGCACAGAGAAAGTTTACAACAATAAAAAACCCAGGAAACCCTGGGGAAGAGATGATCTGATTTTCAGACTTACCACATTATTAAATTCACACATTCAGTTTTCAACAACCAATGTATCACAAGGGATACAAAGAAACATGCAAGTATGATCCATTCAAAGGGAAAAACCAATAGTAACCATCCTGGACAAAGACCAGCTGACAAACTCACCAGACAAAGACTTTAAACAAATATCTTAAAGATGCTTAACTAACTAAAGAAAGTAAAGAAAATGATGTGTGAACAAAATAATAGTATCCAAAGAAATAGAAAACCTAAGAAATTCTCCAGCTGGAAAGTACAATTACAAAAAGGAAAAGTTCACCAAAGGGATTTAAAGACAGATTTGAACAGGTAAAAGAAAGTATCAGTGAGCACGGAGACAGGGCAATTGAAATTAGCAAGCCTGAGGAACACACACACGAACAGACACACACACACACACACGAGAGAATAAAGGATCTGTGGGAGACCAGGAAAAGAACCAACAGATGCATTGTGAGAGTGCCAAAAGGCAAAGAGGGACACTAAGGGGAAAAGAGATTATTTGAAGAAATAATGGCTGGGGCGCCTAGGTGGCTCAGTCAGTTGAGCGACTGACTTTGGCTCAGGTCATGATCTCATGGTTTGTGAGTTCAAGCCCCGCGTCAGGCTCTGTGCTGACAGCTAGGAGCCTAGAGCCTGCTTCGGATTCTGTGTCTCCCTCTCTCTCTGCCCCTTCCCCACTCATGCTCTGTCTCTCTCTGTCTCAGAAATAAACATTAAAAAAATTAAAAAAAAAAAAAAAAGGAAGAAATAATGGCTGAAAATGTCCCAAATTCGGTAACGGACATGAATTTAAACATCCAAGAAGCTCAACAAACTCCAAGTAGGATAAACGCAAGAAATCTATACTGAGACATACTATAAATGAAAATATTAAAAGAGAGAATCTTGAAAGCAACAGAAGAAGTGAATGATCACATAAAAGGGATCCTCAATAAGATCACCAATAGATTTCTCATTAGAAACTTTGGAGGATGCAGGGCACCTCGGTGGCTCAGTTGGTTAAGTGTCTGACTTCGGCTCAGGTTATGATCTCACGGATCATATCAGACCCTGACAGCTCAGAGCCTGGAGCTTGCTTCGGATTCTATGCCTCCCACTCTCTGCGCCCTTCCCCCACTCATGCTCTGTCTTCTCTCTCTCAAATATAAATAAAAACATTTTAAAAAATAATAATAAAAAAAAGAAACATTGGAGGAGAGAAGAGGGTAAGTAGAGTTGACCCTTGAACAATGCAAGGGTTGGGACCCTTTCACAGTCAAAAACCCATGTATTCTGGCTTCCCCAAAACTTAACAACTAATAGCCTTCTGCTGAACAAGAAACCTTACTGATAACATAAACAGTTGATTAACACATATGTTGTATGTTATATGCATTATATATGGTATTCTTATAATAAAGTAAGCTAGATGAAAGAAAATGATAAGAAAATGATAAGAAAATCATAAGAGAAAACACATTTACAGTCCTGTAGTATAAAAAATCTGCATAATAGGGAGCCTGGGTGGCTCAGTTAAGTGTCCCACTTCGGCTCAGGTCGTGATCTCACATTTGTGGGTTCAAGCCCAGCAATGGGCTCCACATGGACAGCTTGCAGCTTGGAGCCTGCTTCAAACTGTGTGTGTGTGTCTCTCTGTCTCTCTCTCTGTCTCTCTCTCTCTCTCTCTCTGCCCCTCCCCTGCTTGCACTCTGTCTCTCAAAAAATAAAACATTAAAAATAAATTTTTAAAAATCTGCATAAAAAGCAAAGGAAACAATCAGCAAAACTAAAAGGAAACCAACAGAATGGGAGAAGATATTTGCAAATGACATATCAGATAAAGAGCTAGTATCCAAAATCTATAAAGAATTTATCAAACTCAATACCCAAAAAACAAATAATCCAGTGAAGAAATGGGCAAAAGACATGAATGGACACTTCTCCAAAGAAGACATCCAGATGGCTAACAGACACATGAAAAAATGCTCAATATCACTCATCATCAGGGAAATACAAATCAAAACCACAATGAGATACTACCTCACACCTGTCAGAATGGCTCACATTAACAACTCAGGCAACAACAAATGTTAGCAAGGATGCGGAGAAAGAGGATCTCTTTTGCACTGCTGGTGGAAATGCAAACTAGTGCAGCCACTCTGGAAAACGATATGGAAGTTCCTCAAAAAATTAAAAACAGAACTACCCTATAACCCAGCAATGCACTACTAGATATTTATCTAAGGGATATAGGTGTGCTGTTTCAAAGGGGCACAAGCACCCCGATGTTTACAGCACTGCTATTGACAATAGCCAAAGTATGGAAAGAGTCCAGATGTCCATCAACAGATGAATAGATAAAGAAGATGTGGTATATATTTACAATGGAGTAATACTCAGCAATCAAAAAGAAATCTTGCCATTTGCTACTATGTGGATGGAACTAGGGAGTATTACGCTAAGTGAAATTAGTCCAAGAAAGACAAATATCATATGACTTCACTCATATGAGGAATTTAAGATGATGAACATAAGGGAAGTAATAAAAATATAAAAACAAGGAGAACAAAACATAAGAGACTCTTAAATACAGAGAACAAACTGAGGGTTGCTGGAGGGGCTGTGGGTGGGGAGATGGGCTAAATGGGTAAGGGGCATTAAGGAGGACACTCGTTGGGATGAGCACTGGGTGTTGTACATAGGGGATGAATCACTGGAATCTACTCCTGAAATCATTATTGCACTATATGCTAACCAACTTAGATGTAAATTTAAAAATAAATAGAAATTAAATTAAATTTAAATTTAAATTAAAAAGTAACAAATCTGCATATAAGTTTACCTACACAGTTCAAATCCATGTTGTTCAAAGGTCAACCGTAGACTGACATATTCAAAATACTGAAATAAAAAACTGTCAACTAAAATCCAATGTTCGACAAAACTGTCCTTCAAGTTCTTGCTCAGAAAGGAAACAGCACAGATGAGAAGGGAAGCTTCTCTTGCCCTCTCCCACCCAAATCCTCCTCTTCCTGAACCTGGACAGTTTAGGTAGAGATACAGAACATGGGTTCTGGGTGGTGGGGGCAGACATGAATAGGCAAGAGAGCTTCCCGGAGGAGAAGACTGACAGGAAGAAACATGGATTCTACTTTTGTGCACTGCGCCCCCAGTCTGCTTATCTGTTCCATCTGCAAGGACTATTTCACAGACCCTGTCACCATTAACTGTGGACACAGCTTTTGTACTCCGTGTCTCTGCCTCCTGTGGGAAGATGCCCAGCATCCTACCTGTTGCCCTGTATGCAGGGCAGTATCTCCACGCATGGACTTCAAAAGCATTATTTCTGCTGAGGGACAAGCTCGTGCTAAAAAAGAATCAGTTGCCAAGCAGTTACCAAGGTCTGCCAGGCAGGTGTGTTGGATACACCAAGCACTAAAGAATATCTTCTGTCCAACTGACAAGAGCCTGCTGTGTTTGCAATGCTCTCATGTGCCAGGGCATACCACTCACATACACTGTCCAGTTTCACAGGTCGCTGAGCACTGCAGGGAGAAACTTCTGATGCAAATGAAATCTATTTGGAAAAACAGGCAGAGAAATCAGAGAAATATAAACAAAGAGTACAACTTACTTAGAGTATGGCAGGGTTTTGTAAATCTAAGGATGGTAATGATCAAGGCTGACTATCCTAAGGTGTACCAATACCTCCACAAAGAAAAGCAAAAACATTTAGAGAGCCTGGCAATTGAAGGCAAGATAATTTTTCATCGACTCTGGAGAAATGTAGCTAGAATGCTTCAAATGGGGAAACTCCTGAAAAGAATCTATGAGGAGCTGAAGGAAATGTGCCTCAAAGCAGATGTGCACCTGCTCCAGGATTTGGAAGACATCATGAAAAGGAGTCAGTTAGTGCAGGCGCACTTGCCCCAGCCTGTGGACCCACAGCCCAGTGAGTGGACAATCACCGGGATGTCTGAAAGGCTTAACAACTTCCGAGTGTATGTTACATTTGGTGATAACATAAGGAATTACCGTGTGCCTCTGTTTAAAGACCTGAGACGTTTGCAGTGCTGTCCCGACCATCAAGACCTGCCCCGCAGTCCAGCGAGTTCACAGTATAAGCCTTCCTGGGCAGCTCAGGCTGCCTTCACCTCTGGCAAATATTACTGGGAGGTGGATGTGGGAAACTCTCAGAACTGGATTAAAGGACTTTGCAGGGAATCCTGGACAAAACACCATGACTTGCTCCTCAACTCTGAGGGTATCTTTCTACTTCTGTGTGTCAACATGGATAACCATTGCCGTCTCTTCTCTGCCTCCCTGCCACTGTGCCACTACATTCCAAGACCCCAGGGCTTGGTAGGGGTGTTTTTAGATTATGAATTTGATATAGTAAGTTTTGTTAATGTTGCCAAAAGTTCCCTCATTTATAATTTCCTTTCCTGTTCCTTCTCCTTCCCTCTCAGACCTTTCATTTGTTATGTAACCAAATGATCAGTAACAGCTCACAAACCTGACCAACGTCTTAGCAATTTTAATAGCTGGGGAGGGTTCTATCCTGGTGACTTTTTTTTTTTTTAATTTTTTTTTCAACATTTTTTATTTATTTTTGGGACAGAGAGAGACAGAGCATGAACGGGGGAGGGGCAGACAGAGAGAGAGACACAGAATCGGAAACAGGCTCCAGGCTCTGAGCCATCAGCCCAGAGCCCGAAGCGGGGCTCGAACCCATGGACCGCGAGATCGTGACCTGGCTGAAGTCGGACGCTTAACCGACTGCGCCACCCAGGCGCCCCTCCTGGTGACTTCTTGAGTGGGGAAAATCACTGATACCTCATGGTCTTGAACTTCATTTTACCTTCAGGGGATACATTTGCTGTATTATTTTTTAAAGTGGTGACACTGTGAAGGATGTACATTTGTCTTTTCTATTTTATTGAAATAAAAGTAATCGCTTAAAAAAAAAAAAAAACAACACTGTCCTTCAAAAGTGAGGGAGAAATTAAGACATTCCCAGATAATACTAGACAATAATTCAAGTCATATTAAGAAATAAAGATCTCAATAAAGGTAAATACATGAGCAATCATAAAAGATGGAATTATTGAAGGGAGCCTGGGTGGCTCAGCCAGTTAAGCATCCGACTTCAGCTCAGGTCATGGTCTCACGGTTCGTGGGTTCGAGCCCCACATCAGGCTCTGTGCTGACAGTTCACAGCCTACAGCCAGCTTTGGATTCTGTGTCTCCTTCTCTCTTTGTTCCTCCCCTGCAGGCACTCTGTCTCTCTTTCTCAAAAATAAAGATTAAAAAAAAAATTTTAAAGATGGAATTATTGAAAATACAGTCTGCAACTCTATTTTTTGTTTTTGGTAAGATTTAAGACACTAATAAACAATTTTTAAAAACACTAGTCTAAATTACTATTATTGTAACGTTGGTTTGTAACTCTACATTTTTCCTTTCTAGAGAATATATGAGACTAATGCATTAAAACCCAATTTCTGCCATTTGCAATAATAATTGTTTCAATACACAATGTTTAAAGATGTATATCATTTCATCAATGAATGGAAGGGGATGAGAATGAAGCTTATAATAGCAAAGTTTTTCTGTTATCAAAGTTAAGCTGGTGTAAATTCAGCAAAAGTAACAGGATATAAAATCAGCACAAAAATCAGCTGCATTTCTAACACTAACAACGTTAGTAAACACTGTCAATGAACAATCTGAAAAGGAAATTAACAAAACTATTTACCATTTACAAGAGCATCAAAAAGAATAAAATCTTTAGTAATAAACTTAATTAAGGATGGGAAAGACTTCTACAATGAAAACTACATTGTGAAATGTAATGAAAGAAATTAAACAAGACATAAGTACACAATACAAACAGTTAACCATAATGTAAACTATGGACTCTGGGTATTATGATGTGTTAATGTAGGTTCACCAATTGTAACAACTGTACCACTCTGGTGGGGAATGCTGATAATAGAAGAAGGTATGCATGTATGAGGTAGGGAGTATACGGGAAATCTTGGTATCTTCCCCTCAATATTGCTGTAAACCTAAAACTGTTCTTAAAAAAAAAACACCCACAAAACTCAATTTAAAAAAAGAGTAGAGGGAGGAGCCAAGATGGCAGAACAGCATGGAAGTTTTTTGTGTGTCTCATGTACATGAAATACAGCCAGACCAACACTAAATCATCTACACACCTAGAAAACTGATTGGAGGATTAACACAACAATCTGCACAACCTGAACCACAGAATTCAGCAGGTATGCGGTGCAGAGGTGAACTTGGGAAGTGAGAAGCAGGAAGGGAGGTGCTTTTGCGAGTGGAGAGAGGACGGAGACTGGCGGGGTGGGGGGGGAGGGCAGAGAATATGGGGAAAGCACCTCTCCCCAAAAGCAGCTGGAGAGAAAGTGGAAAACTGGAAACAGCCGCAGGGGCTAAACTAAAAAGGGAGAAAGGAGAAAGGAGAAAGGGGACGGTTTAAATTCCATTAAGACTGTAAACAAGGGGAGCGCAAAGGCTGCAATTCCACAGCTTGATACCTGGCGGTGCTCTGGTGGGAAGGGCAAATCCCCAGGAACAGAGTGGGGTCTGGGAGGTTCTCAGGCCACACAGGGAAAAGCGGTTCCACTGCTGGAAGGACATTTGGTAGAGACTGTTGAAGCCACCTGATCCCAGCAGACCCCAGAAAACGGCCACATTCGCTGGTGCTGAACAAGGTCGTTAAGGGTGAAGCCTGGTGCCAGATGTGTGTTGTGATTTTCCATAATCCCTGAAACGCTGCTGCTACACTATCTAGCGAACTTTTTCTGGGGCGGGCTGGCACCTGGCCACAGTCTCATGGCACTGGCAGCAACAGGGTCCAGCAAGCGTTCCTGGGTGCAGCCAACATTCAACCATTGCTCATTCGGCCACTGCTCGGTGAGACCCTTCCCTCAGAGGGGCAGAATGGGTCAAAGCCACAGTCCTTCAGAAGTAAGGGGCCGGGGAAAACAGCCGCATCTGAGACGAAACTCAGGAGAGAGGTACTGCCTGGCGCCTGGTCACAGACAGTGAAAAAGCGGGAGTGGACGAAAGGTGAAGACAGCGGATGAGTGTACAACTACTGATCCGGGAGAACAGAGTTCCAAAGCTAGAGACTGGGCAGCTGGGTGGTGCCATTTTCACTGCTCCCGCACATGCGCATACGCACCTACAGCACCGCAACACTCTACCCCAGTAGGCTAGCAGCACCATCTAGTGGAGAGCGGAGCTGTTAAACTGAGCCCCGCCCTACTGGGCCAACTTCGCTCTTCAAGAACACAAGTCTCACTGCCTGCCTAGTTTATGGACTATAAAGCGCTACACAGTCTGACCTCTAAGGGAAAACGAAGTAATTTCGGTCATACTTCAATCTGTTAGCAGGTTCATCTATTCAATTTTTTTTTTCTCTTTTACACTTCTTTTTCTTGAATACAGAAAGAGAAAAAAATTCATTTTTATTTTCAATTTTTATCAAAAATATTTTTAATTTTTATTACTATATTTTTATTTTTGTGTAAATTTTTTCAAATTCTATTTTACTTCCATCATTTTATGTTAGTCTACTTCAGTGTATTCAACTTTTCAACTTTTCAAACGACTTCCTTTTTTTTCTATTTTGTCCTTTTTTCTCTTTTTCATTTCTTTTTCTTGAATACAGAAAAAGAAAAATTCATTTTTATTTTTAATTTTTATTAAAAATATTTTTATTTTTTTCTACTACATTCTTCCCTTTGTGTACATTTTTTCAAATTCTATTTTACTCCCATCATCTCATTTTAGTGTACTTCAGTGTATTCATTTTTTCAGATTCTCAAATGACTTCCTTCCACCCCCCATTTTTCCCTCTAATCTGTCAAACCACTTTCAACACCCAGACCAAAACACACCTAGGATCTAGCATCATTTATTCGATTTCTGTGTGTGCGTGTGTGTTTTTAATATTTTAATTTTAATTAAAATTTTTCTACCTCATTAATTTCTTTTCTTCCTTCAAAATTACAAAAATGAAGGAATTCACCCCAAAAGAGCACGAAGAAACGACAGCCAGGGATTTAACCAACAAAGATACAAGCAAGACGTCTGAACCAGAATTTGGAATCATGATAATAAGAATACGAGCTGGAGTCGAAAATAGATCAGAATCCCTTTTTGCAGAGATAAAAGAAGTAAAAAACAGAATGAAATTAAAAATGCGGTAACTGAGCTGCAATCACGGAAGAATGCAGCGGCGGCAAGGATGGATGAGGCAGAAGAGATAATCAGTGATACAGAGGACAAACTTATAGGGAATAATGAAGCAGAAAAGAAGAGGGAGATTAAGGCAAAAGAGCACGATTTAAGAATTAGAGAAATCAGTGACTCATTAAAAAGGAACATCAGAATCATAGGGGTCCCAAAAGAGGAAGAGAGAGAAACAGGGGTAGAAGGGTTATGTGAGCAAATCATAGCGGAAAACTTTCCTAACCTGGAGAAAGACACAGACATCAAAATCAAGGAAGCACAGAGGACCCTCATTAGATTCAATAAAAAACGACCATCAACAAGGCATATCATACTCAAATTCACAAAATACTCAGCCAAGGAGAGAATCAAGAAAGCAGCAAGGGAAAAAAAGTCCCTAACCTACAAGAGAAGACACATCAGGTTTGCAGCAGCCCTACCCACAGAAACCTGGCAGGTCAGAAAGGAGTGGCAGGATGTATTTAGTGTGCTGAATCAGAAAAATATGCAGCCAAGAATTCTTAATCCAGCAAGGCTGTCATTCAGAATAGGAGGAAAGAGAAAAAGTTTCCCAGACAAACAAAAATTAAAGGAGTCTGTGACCACTAAACCAGCCCTGCAAGAAATTTTAAGGGGGACTCTCTGAGGGGAGAGAAGATGAAAAAAAATATATATATACATATCTATCTATCTATCTATCTACCGATAGATAGATAGATCAAAAGCAACAAAGATTACAAAGGACCAGAGAACACCACCAGAAACTCCAACTCTACAAGCATCATAATGGCAATAAATTCATCTTTCAGTACTCATTCTAAACGTCAATGGACTCAATGCTCCAATCAAAAGACAAAGGGTAACAGAATGGATAAGAAAACAAGATCCATCTAGATGCTGTTTACAATAGACCCACTTTAGACCTAAAGACACCTTCAGATTGAAAGTAAGGGGATGGAGAACCATCTATCATGCTAATGGTCAACAAAAGAAAGCTGGAGTAGCCATACTTATATCAGACAATCTAGACGTTAAATAAAGACTGCATCAAGAGATGCAGAAGGGCATTATATCATAATCAAGGGGTCTATCCACCAATAAGACCTAACTATTGTACACATTTATGCGCCAAATGTGCGAGCACCCAAATATATAAATCAATCACAAACATAAAGAAACTCATGGATAGTAATACCATAATAGTAGGAGACTTCAACACCCCACTCACAGCAATGGACAGATCATCTAATCAAAAAATCCACAAGGAAACAATGGCTTGGAATGATACACTGGACCAGATGGACTTAACAGATATATTCAGAACATTTCATCCTAAAGCAGCAGAATCCACATTCTTCATGAGTACACATAAAACATTCTCCAGAGAAGAGCACATACTGGGACACAAATCAGCCCTAAGTAAGTACAAAAAGATCGAGATCATACTGTGCATATTTTCAGACCACAACACTAAGAAACTCGAAATCAACCACAAGAAAAAAGTTGGAAAGGTAACAAATATTGGAGACTGAAGAACAACATCCTACTAAAGAATGAATGGGCTAACCAAGAATTTAGAGAGGAAATTAAAAAGTATATGGAAGTCAATGAAAATGATAACACCACAACCTAAAACCTCTGGGACGCAGCAAAGGTGGTCATAAGAGGGAAGTATATAGCAATCCAGGCCTTCCTAAAGTAGGAAGAAAGATCTCAGATACACAACCTAACCTTACACCTTAAGGAGCTGGAAAAAGAACAGCAAATAAAACCCAACACCAGCAGAAGACAGGATATAATAAAGATTAGAGCAGAAAGTAATGCTATCAAAACAAACAAACAAACAAACAAACAAACAACAGTAGAACAGATCAATGAAAACAGAAGCTGGTTCTTTGAAAGAATTAACAACATTGATAAACCACTAACCAGTTTGATAAAAAAAAAAAAAAAAGAAAGGACCCAAAAAAATAAAACCAAGAATGAAAGGAGATCACAACCAACACAGTAGAAATAAAAACAATAATAAGAGAATATTATGAGCAATTATATGCCAATAAAATGGACAATCTGGAAGAAATGGACAAATTCCTAGAAACATATACACTACCAAAACTGAAAGAGGAAGAAAAAGAAAACTTGAACAGACCCATAACCAGTAAGGAAATCAAATTAGTAATCAAAATCTCCCAAAAAACAAGAGTCCAGGGCCAGATGGCTTTCCGGGGGAATTCTACCAAATATTTAAGGAACAGTTAACACCTATTCTCTTGAAGCTGTTCCAAAAAATAGAAAGGGAAGGAAAACTTCCAAACTCTTTCTATGAAGCCAGCATTACCTTGATTGTAAAACCAGAGACCCCACTAAGAAGAACTATAGACCAATTTCCCTGATGAACATGGACACAAAAATCCTCAACAAGATATTAGCCAACCGGCTCCAACAATACATTAAAAAAATTATTCACCATGAGCAAGTGGGATTTACACCTGGAATGCAGGGCTATTTCAATATCCACAAAACAATTAATGTGATTCATCACATCAATAAAAGAAAGGACAAGAACCATATAATCCTCTCAATAGATGCAGAGAAAGCATTTGACAAAATACAGCATCCTTTCTTGATAAAAGCCCTCAAGAAAGTAGGGATAGAAGGAGCATACCTCAAGATCATAAAAGCCATATATGAACGACCCAGCGCTAATATCATCCTCAATGGGGAAAAACTGAGAGCTTTCCCCTCACGGTCAGGAACAAGACAGGGATGTCCACTCTCGCCACTGTTATTCAACATAGTACTGGAAGTCTTAGCCTCTGCAATCAGACAACACAAAGAAATAAAAGGCATCCAAATCAGCCAGGAGGAGGTCAAACTTTCACCCTTCGCAGATGACATGATACTCTATATGGAAAACCCTAAAGATTCCACCAAACAACTTCTAGAACTGATTTCATGAATTCAGCAAAGTTGCAGGATACAAAATCAACGCACAGAAATCGGTTGCATTCCTATACGCCAAGAATGAAGCGACAGAAAGAGAAATCAAGGAATCGATCCCATTTACAGTTGCACAAAAAAACAGAAAATACCTAGGAATAAATCTAACCAAAAAGGTAAAAAATCTATACACTAAAAACCATAGAAAGCTTATGAAAGAAACTGAAGACGACACAAAAAAATGGAAAAAGATTCCATGCTCCTGGATAGGAAGAACAAATATTGTTAAAATGTCAATACTACCCAAAGCAATCTACATATTCAATGCTATCCCTATCAAAGTAACATCAGCATTCTTCAGAGCTAGAATAAATAATCCTAAAATCTGTATGGAACCAGAAAAGACCCCGACTAGCAAAAGTGATCTTGAAAAAGAAAACCAAAGCAGGAGGCATCACAATCCCAGACTTCAAGCTATACTACAAAGCTGTAATCATCAAGACAGTATGGTACTGTCATAAGAACAGACACTCAGATCAATGGAACAGAACAGAGAATCCAGAAATGGATCCACAAACATATGGCCAACTAATCTTTGACAAAACAGGAAAGAATATCCAATGGAATAAAAACAGTCTCTTCAGCAAGGGGTGCTGGGAAAACTGGCAGCGACATGCAGAAGAATGCACCTGGACAACTTTCTTACACCAGACACAAAAACAAACTCAAAATGGATGAAAGATCTAAATATAAGACAGAAAGCCATCAAAATCCTCGAGAAGAAAGCAGGCAAAAACCTCTTTGACCTTGGCAGCAACTTCTTATTCAACACGTCTCCAGAGGCAAGGGAAACAAAAGCAAAAATTAACTATTGGGACCTCATCAAAATAAAAACCTTCCACACAACAAAGGAAACAATTAGCAAAACTAAAAGGCAACCGACAGAATGGGAGAAGATATTTGCAAATGACATATCAGATAAAGGATTAGTATCCAAAATCTATAAAGAACTTATCAAACTCAAAACCCAAAAAACAAATAATCCAGTGAAGAAATGGGCAAAAGACATGAATGGACACTTCTCCAAGGAAGACATCCAGATGGCCAACCAGCACATGAAAAAATGCTTAACATCACTCATCATCAGGGAAATACAAATCAAAACCACAATGAGATACCACCTCACACCTGTCAGAATGGCTAATATTAACAACTCAGGCAACAACAGATGTCAGTGAGGATGCAGAGAAAGAGGATCTCTTTTGCATTGTTGGTGGGAATGCAAGCTGGTGCAGCCACTCTGGAAAACAGTATGGAGGTTCCTCAAAAAACTAAAAATAGAACTACCCTACGACCCAGAAATTGCACTACTAGGCATTTATCCACGGGATACAGGTGTGCTGTTTCGAAGGGACACATGCACCCCAATGTTTATAGCAGCACTATCAACAATAGCCAAAGTATGGAAAGACCCCAAATATCCATCCACAGATGAATGGATAAAGAAGATATGGTATACATATACAATGGAGTATTACTCGGCAATCAAAAAGGAATGAAATCTTGCCATTTCCAACTACGTGGATGGAACTGGAAGGTATTATGCTAAGTGAAATTAAAGAAAGACAAAAATCATGACTTCACTCATATGAGGACTTTAAGGAACAAAATAGATGAACCTAAGGGAAGGGAAACAAAAATAATATAAAAACAGGGAGGGGGACAAAACAGAAGAGACTCATAAATATGGAGAACAAGCTGAGAGTTACTGGAGGGGTTGTGGGAGGGGAGATAGGCTAAATGGGTAAGGGGCACTAAGGAATCTACTCCTGAAATCATTTTTGCACTATATGCTAACTAATTTGGACGTAAACTTTAAAAAATAAAAAAATTAAATTAAATTAAAATTTAAAAAAGCGTAAGAGGCACCTGGGTGGTCAGTCAGTTGAGCATCCAACTTCGGCTCAGGTCATGATCTCACAGTTCGTGAGTTCGAGCCCCACTCTACGCTTGCTGTTGTCAGCCAGAACCCACTTTGGATCCTCTGTCTCCCCCTCTCTCTGCCCCTCCCCTGCTCACGCTCTCTCTCTCTCTCTCAAAAATGAATAAACATTTTTTAAAAAGAGGAAAAAAGAAGACATAACTAAGTGGAAAAACATCCATGTTTATAGATTGGAAGACTTAAAACTGTTAAGATGTTAACATGTTAAGATGTCAGTCAATACTATCCAAAGCAATCTAAAGATTCCATACAATTCCCAGAATTGCAAGAAAAAAATTAATCTTCAACCACTGCATGAGTCTCTAATTTTGTTATATTAAAAACTGATAGGGGCGCCTGGGTGGCGCAGTCGGTTAAGCGTCCGACTTCAGCCAGGTCACGATCTCGCGGTCCGGGAGTTCGAGCCCCGCGTCAGGCTCTGGGCTGATAGCTCAGAGCCTGGAGCCTGTTTCCGATTCTGTGTCCCCCTCTCTCTGCACCTCCCCCGTTCATGCTCTGTCTCTCTCTGTCCCAAAAATAAGTAAACGTTGAAAAAAAAAATTTTTTTTTTAAACTGATAGATAAGAAGTCAAAAAATAAATAAGGATATAGAATACTTGACTGGTAAAATGAGTAAATTTAATTTGACAGCTGTATAGAGAATCTTTCAGCAAACAAAAAAATAAGGATATAATTATGTTCAAGCAAACTAAGAACATTTTCAAAAATTGATCATGCATTAAGAGTCACAAAGACACAAAATAATTTCAAAGAACTTATACCTAAGACTATACTCTCCACCCATAATATAATATTGATATTGCCAATAAAACATTTTTAAATGTTTGGAAACTTAAAAAGGGACTCCTAAACAAACCAAAAACAAAAAAAGAAAACCACACTAGAAATGATAAAATAAGAACTGAGCAACAATTAAAAGTACTACATTATCAAAATGTGTAATTCAACTCAAATTATAGCCTTCTTGTACATGTAACTAAACAGCATGAATGAATATGCTGAACTAAGACATTTTTAAAAAATATTTATTTTTGAGAGTGCAAAAGGGGCAGAGAGGGGGACAGATGATCTGAAGCAGGTCCCCACTGACAGGAGAGAACCCAAGGTGGGGCTCAAACTCATGAACCATGAGATCATGACCTGAGCTGAAGTCTGACGCCTAACCAACTGAGCCACCCAGGCACCGCTTAACTAATACATTTTAAATCAAGAAACTAGAAAAAGACAACTAAGTAAATCAAAAGAAAGCAGAAGTGTATTAGTCATGTTTTTTTTTTTTTTTTCTGTATTTATGATGGTCTGACATAGCAGGGTCCTTTGGACCCAGAGAGGGACTCTCCCTCCCAGGTTTACCTAATGCCTAGATGACAATTTGCCTGAGAGCACATTTCTGATATATAACCAAGTAATCCAAAGCCTATACCCCCTACCTATCATCTCCTTTCAAAAATTCTCACATACTAAACCTGTATTCCCACTGTTCTAACTCACCCTGGGGCCAGGTACTAGACAGCTAGAGACAAATCCTATCACCCAGAGCTATAAATTATTCAAATTATCCAAACCTCAACTTGCTCAGGCTTGCCTACCCTGCCTCATCCATTCTTCCCACTTAACCACAATAAAGGCTCTGGACATGCTTTCCCCTTGCTCCTTCTGCATCCTGACCAACCTTGGTGCTTCTCCATGTGGCACCATGATGTGGCATGGAATGCTGTGCCTCCAGTTGCTAGGAAACTGAGTAAAACCTTCTTCCTTCTGACAGTCATTTCTATTCTGTGGGTCTTACTCTACCTGATTAAAACATTCTGGTTATATTTCAAGATAATAAAAGGAAACAAAGAACAGAAATTAATAAAATGGGAAAATCAGAAGAAAAAAAAAAATCCCAGAGAAGGGAAGAATTTCTCAAACCTAAGAATCAAAAATTATTACCTAAAAGGAAATAAATAAACATGGAAAAGATTGAAAAAGGAGTACATTAAGTCCTCTTCTTTCCTTCAAATAAGTTGAGAGACTTAATCTACACTGGTTTTAAGTGCAGAGTTTAATAAGGGGCGCCTGGGTGGCTCAGTCAGTTAAACATCCGACTTCAGCTCAGGTCATAATCTCACAGTTTGTGAGCCCAAGCCCCATGTCAGGCTCTGTGCTGACAGAGCAGAGCCTGGAGCCTGCTTGGAGTTCTGTGTCTCCCTCTCTCTCTGACTCTTCCACACTCACACTCTCTCTCAAAAATAAATATTTTTAAAAATATTTTTTTTAAAAACAGTATAGAGTTTAATGAGTCTTTTTCTGGAGTGGGAGGGGGGGTGATCAAACCATTTTATTGAGGAACTTTGGAGAAAGGTTCAAGGGGAGGAGGACAAGGAGATCATTATGTCCCTGGCCCACGCAGACCTTCCCAGCTTCGCAGTCGCTGAAAGATCTAATGAATCTTAATAAATGTACAAAATACATTTTGTGTTACATTTGTGTAACTTATACCACAATGAAGCTCTAAAACATTTTTATCACTCAAAAAGTTCCCTTGTGCCCCTTTATAGTCAATCCTCTCCCCCTAGCAACTACTGATGGGCCTTCTGTCACTATAGTTTGCCTTTTCTTGAATTCCTTATAAATAAAATCATACAAGTGACCATATTAAAATTTAAAACTCACGTTCCTCAGATCCTTGTTATCAAAAACATCAATTTACTTTTTGAAAAATATAATAAAAAAGCTTACTAAAACTGAAAAAATTCTAGTAGGATTAGGATCACTGCAGAATACCCACAGCAACTTATCAGACATAAAGCTGATCAGGTGGCATAATGGGGTTGGGACTCTAGCACTGTGGAAAGCAGCAGAATTTACACTTACTTAAATGATATTGCCTTCCCTATCCAAAGTGTCCCTCAACAGTACCTCTGCCCAGAACCATCATCCAATGGCTTCAAAATGCTTGCTTTATCAAAATCCATCTCAACATCACCCCAAACCAAAAGATATATTTAATGGTGAAGCATATGACCATGGCACATTCACCTTCATGCTGTCGGTTGCTCCTTTGATGCTAGCTCTAACAGTAGTCTCCTACTGCTGTGTAACAAATTGCCATATATTTAGTGGCTTAGAACACAAATTTGTTATTTTAAAGTTCTAAAGATAAGAATTTCCAAACAGGTTTCACAGAACTACAATCAAAGCCTGCATTCTTTCAGGAACTCTAGGAGAAAATTCATTCCTTCTCTATACCAAACTCTAGAAAGCTGCCTGTATTCCTTGGCTCTCAGACACCTCATGACAAATCTCTGCTTCCATTATCATATCTCTTTCTTAGACTGACATTCTTGCCTCCCTCTTATAAAACAAAGCTCTTTGTGATTACACTGGGCCCACCCAGATAATTCAGGAAAATCTCACTATCTACAAAGTCTCTTTTGTGACATATTCACGGGTTTAGAGGATTAGGATATAGACATCTTTGGGAGATCATTATTCTGACCACCACACCTGTCATAAACTCAGGCTAATGGTTCCAGGTAAGTTTTGACTTATTCCCCACACAGAACACACTGGGATTCGTTTGCTTTCTGCTCTGGGGCTCTTTTGAGGCCATGAAGTGAGACAGCACAAGGAACCAACCCACTTGGCTGGCTCTTGTGTGGAATCTTAAAGTGATGAAGGGAAGGCAAAAGATTTTATACTACCCCAGGGCAACTGCCAACTAATGGAGAACAAAAGCAGGCAACAGTTTACTCCTGTCCATCCATGAGGAGACAATTTGAGAAGCACCTATATTCTCAGAAGTTCCCACTACAACTGAGCCCTAGTTGCCACAGCAGTGAGTAATTCAATAATACATTCTTGTACTAGCTTTCCTTCTTATCTACCCTGGTCCTTTATTCTTGTTCCCTAGGCTCAACTGTCAAATAAATTACCTGCACATAACTCCTTGCTTTTAGACTACTTTAGGGAAGAAGGTGGGGAGGAAAACTAGTGAACACAGTTAGGTAAAGAGTTTTAGACACATCGATGGGAAACACAATGATTTAATAAAATGAAAGCTATAGGGGCGCCTGGGTGGCTCAGTCGGTTGAGAGTCCAACTTTGGCTCAGGTCATGATCTCACTGTTCGTGAGTATGAGCCCCGTGTCGGGCTCTGTGCTGACAGCTTGGAGCCTGGAGCCTAGAGCCTGGAGCCTGCTTCGGATTCTGTGTCTCCTTCTCTCTCTGTTCCTCCCCTGCTTGCGCTCTGTCTCCCCTTCTCTCAAAAATAAATAAAGATTTTTAAAAATTTAATTGATAAATAAATGAAAGCTATATGCAAAGTAAGGGATCTAGTCTTGATACTATCATTCTAAAATGGAGTCAAATCTCTTCCTCAAATTTTATTTATCAATTGAAAAACAAATAGTTTAACTTCTATGATTATAGTTCATTTCACTCCCAATTTTTTATGATACAATGTACAGCATTAAGATTGCTTAAAGAGGACAAGAGAAAGACAGAGTTGTGAGATTATCACCAAAGAGGCCATCCAAGGAAATTTTTGAAATAAGCCAGTCAGAAGGTAATGTGGTTTGGATTTGAAAAGCAACAGAGAAACCAGAACCTTCATATACTGCTAGTGGGAATGTAAAATGGTACAGCCACTTTGGAAAACAGTTCAACAGTTCCTCAAAGTCTAAACATAGTTTAACCTTTAGCCTAGGAATTCCATTCCTAGTTATATGGCCAAGATAAATGAAAACATATATTCACATAAACACTTATAAAATGAAGTTGCACCCTTACCTTACACTATAAACAACAAGAACTCAAAATGCATCAAAGACACAAATAAGCTGCAAGCATAAATCTCTTAGAAGAAAACAAGGCAAAAGCATCACGACACTGAATTTGGCAGTAATTTCTTGGATCTGACTCCAAAAGAACGGGCAACAAAAAAAATAAACTGGACATCATCAAAATTATACTCTTTTGTGTATCATGTAATGGGAAATAATACTGCAAGTCGTACATATGATAGGGGATTAATATCCAGAATACATATTGTTTATCTCTCTCCCCCACCCTCCCTCCCTCCCTCTCTCTCTGGCTCTCCCCCACTAGAGCTGTCTCTCAAAATAAATAAATAAACTTTTAAAAAGTGGTATATCTATACAATGGAATATTATTTAGCAATAACAAGGAATGAAGTTCTGATACATGTTTTAACATGGATGAATCTTAAAAACATTATGGTAAGTGACAGAAGCCAGTCACAAAGGACTACATATTGTATGATTCCATTTACATGAAATGTCCAGAATGAACAAATCCATAAAGACAGAAAGCAGATTAATGGTTGCCTAGGGCTGGGAGTAGGGAAAGCTAAAGAGTGATGACTAATAGGAATGTGGTTTCTTTAAGGGGTGATGCAAATGTTCTAAATTGTGGTGATGGTTGCAAAACTCTGAAAATACTAAAAGCCACTGAATTGTACACTTTAAATGGGTGAATTGTATCTCCAAAGAGTTTTTTTCTTTTAAGCCAATAGACCAACAAGTGACTGAATGGAATTGTAAAATGAAGCAAAGGGATAAATAAAAGATAACTAAGAGAGGACAGAACCAGAGTTTAAATTCTTGCTCTGCCATTTATTATCTGTGTGACACTGAGCAAGTTACCTAAACTCTCTGAGCTTCAGTAACATCTACCTATGGGTGGCTATGAAAACTAAACAAAATACATAAAACACTTAGTATAGTAACTGCTATATGGCTGTCCTTCCCTCCCTTGTCCTCCTACCTAATGCTAAAAATTCCACCACCAATTGTATGGATATAAATTCAATGATACTTATATGTGAATTTTACAATTAGGAAGCCATGTCTCCTCTGGGTAGCAAATAACCTAAAAGTCACCAATTATATTTTAATGGCAAAGCTATTTTATTTTATTTTAATTCCAATATTGTTAACATATAGTATATTAATTTCAGGCATACAATATACTGTTTCAACAATTCCATACATCACCCAGTGCTCATTACAAGTGCACTCCTTAATCCCCATCACCTATTTCACGGATCCCCCTACTCACCTCCCTTCTGTTAACCATCAGTATGTTCTCTATAGTTAAGAGTCTGTTTCTTGGCTTTTCCCTTGCTCTGGTTCTTTTTTTTTTTTTTTTAACGTTTATTTATTTTTGAGAGAAAGAGAGAGCACAAGTGGGAGAAGGGCAGAGAGAGGAGACACAGAATCCAAGGAAGGCTCCAGGCTCTGAGCTGTCAGCACAGAGCCCAAGGGACTCGAACTCATGAACCATGAGATCATACCTGAGCCAAAGTCAGATGCTTAACCAACCGAGTCACCCAGGCTTCCCTCATTTGTTTTGGTTCTTAAATTCTACATGTAAGTGAAATCATCTGGTATTTATCTTTCTCTGACTTTTTTTCCACTTTGCATTAATGCTTTCTAGCTCCATCCATGTCATTGCAAATGGCAAGATTTCCTTCTTTGTAATGGCTGAATAATATTCTATTGTATCTATATACCACATCTTTATCCATTCATCAGCCAATGGACACTTACATGACAAAGCAATTCTCAACTGCTAATTCACAGCAAGTTAAAACCCAATGCAAAGGAAAGATAAATTTAAACAGCTCTTTTCACCAATTATCACTCAACTTCTTTTTGTCTCCCCTTGTGTCTTCTTTCTTTACCTATTTGCCTTTTACCTTACCCTTTATTCCAAAGTTTTATTCTTAGACTGCTACTGATCATGAGAAAGGCAACATCTTACTTTTTTCCATTATAATAGATGTTAAGATATGAATATATTTCATATATGACTGATGATACAAGATATGATATAGTACCAAACTCTAATCAGCTAACCCACCCAAGTACCCTAAACAAAAAGATGAACAAACTTTAAAAGATGAGAATAAAAAGGAATGCAAGAAAGCTTCCATCTTCCCTTGTGTTAATGACTCTCATACTTGTTCAGTTGGAGATAGAATCCTGCAACAATTGGAATTTCTCCATACTATCCACAAGTGAAGTTCCACCACCAAAAAGAGTCAGATGCTTTAAGCTGGTATTAGTGCAATTTGACATATTAAACTATGCTTCCAATTTAAATATACTCTACTCTTTATTTAAATATACCTCCATTTAAATGTTAAATAATAATTTATTCAAACTATCTTAAAGGACAATGACTTTCCAAGGGGCATGTGCATTATAAATGCTTCCAGAATAAGACTGAGTAAACCTATATGGTTAAGAAAAATAACCATTGTGATGACACAATTCCTACTAAAAACATTTCAACAAAAATTCTTAAGTGGTATCTCTATATAAGCTTTTAGTACAATTTTAACTTACTATAACATTTAAGAATATAACTCTAAAGTTGCTACAGAAGCTCAGTACTTTTTTCTCCCTCTGCAAACTCCTTAATGCTCCTTAATCCCTAACTGTACCGTCCCATTGTATTTTACTTCAAAATGTTCATTGGACATGGTGCATGAATTAAGTATATTGTTTTTAATACAATATATTAATAATCCTCACAACAATCTTAAGAAGCAGATATTAATATCACCATTTTATAACCTTAATGAAAGGTAACACTTTAGAACCTTCAAATACGTACCACAAGGAATAGCCATACTAGAAGCACCCAAGCTAACCATCACTCTTTCCTGAAACTCTTTTCTGGTTTCCTTAACCCTATACTAAATCGGTTCTCTTCCTCCCTCTCCACCTACTCCTCCTGGTCTCTATTTGTGGCTCCTCTTTTTTTCTCCCCTTGAGTCATTTGCTCTTCTCAATGTATACCCTCTCTCCCAACAGATCTTCTATTTGTGTGTGTGTGTGTGTGTGTGTATGTGTGTGTGTGCGCGCACGCGCAGAACGGGCAAGCATGAAGGGGGGGAGGGTGGAAAAACGGGGAGGGGGGAGGTTGAGAGAGACTCTCAAGCAGGCTTCACGCTTAGTGCAGAGCCTGACACAGGCTCAATCCCACAACCCTGGGATCATGACCTGAGCCAAAACCAAGAGTCAGACGCTTAACTGATTAAGCCACCCAGGTGCCCCAGATCATCCATTTTTATGGCTTCACCTTATCACTACTGGCCGGTTGACTCCCAAGTCTGTAATTCCAATTGTGTTCTCTAATCCAAACTACTATTCCTCAACATTTCTTCTTCTTTCAATACCTCAAATTCAACATGCAACAATCCTAACCAGTTATAATCTCCAAAAAGCCAACTTTTCTAACCTTCTTACTCACCTCTGGTAATCACAAAGCATCATCATCCCATTCACCCAGACTCCCCCCTTAAGTCACACAGCAATTTCTGTTGTTTTCCTTTGAAATGTCCCTCATTCATCCTTTTTGGTTCCACTGATACAGACTCCACTAAAACCCAAGTCCTCAGCAATTCATCTAAATTATCATGAGCTCTTGGTTATTATTCACTCTAGTCTCTCCACTTTGGTTTGTGTATAATAAATAGTCTTTCATTCATACAACACACTTATGAAATGACTAGCATATGCTAAGTACTGGCTGGGCAGCAGAAATTGAACAGTGAGAAAAAAAGACATCTCTTTCTAGCAGAGGACACAGGAAAAGCAAACAAAATGTTCACATAAAAAATTATAGATTGTGACAAATGCTATGATACATACAAACACATTGCTTTCGTAAGGGACAGAACTAGAAGGGCTACTTCAGAAATTTAGTTAGAGATGGAATTTAGCTGACATTTTAAGATGAAAAGGAGACAGTCATGTAAATATTTAGAGTTCTCTAAGCAAAGGAAACCACAAAACACATAGGTTCTAGGAGGGAAAAAGCCTGGCGTGTTTTGAGAAATGACCTAGTCTAATGTGGCTTGAGAATAATACAGGAAAAAGTGATACAAAGTAAGGATGAAACAGACATAGGCCAGTTTTGTTCTATGCATTAAAAAAAGTCCTTAGGGGTACCTAGGTGGCTCCCTCAGTCAGCTAAGCATCCGACTCTTGGTTTCGGCTCGGGTCATGATCTCACACAATTCGTGAGTTCAAGCCCCACATCAGGCTTTGTGCCGACAGTGCGTTGCCTGCTTGGGATTCTCTCCCTCTCTCTCTGCCCCTTCCCTACTCACTCCTTCTGTCTCTCTCAAAAATGAACCTTAAAAATAAATTTTTTTAAATAAAGTTCTTAAAGAGTTTTAAGCAAGAAGTTCTAATCTAGTATACACTGTGACAGAGACTGCTAGTGCTCATTAAGATCTGTGTTCTCCTTTCCTTCATTAGCACATTGCTATACTACATTTCCCAGTCACCCCTGTAGTTAGGTGGGATCATGTGACTCAGTTCTGACTAATGGAATCTGGGTGAAAGTGATATATGCCACTTCCAATATGGGGACTAAAAGCTTCTTCTATACTCCCTTCTCTTTTCAAAACAACCCCAAAAGCCACATGGTGGTAACAGTGATGACTTAAAAAGATATAGGAGCCTCTTTCCCTGAATGACTGCATGGAACAGAGGTATCCCAACTCCTACTCCATTACACATATACACTAGACTGTAATGTGAGAAAGTAATAGAAGCCTCCACTGTGTTAAGCCACAAAGATTTGTTGCTTACTAGGGCTGTTAGCATACCATGACTAATACAGAAATCTTAAAAACATTTCTCTGCCTGCTCTATCAAGAATGAGTTAAAAGGAAAGAAAAACCACAACTGATACATTTCTGTCAAGACTCAACAACCACCCAATGAAAAAACAAAGAACTTAGACATTTCTCCAAAGATATATAAATGGCCAATAAACATAGTAGAGGATGCTCAACACTGCTTATCATTAGGAAAATGCAAACAGAAACCACAATGAGCTAAAACCCTATACCCATTAAGATGGTTACTATCAGAAAAAAGAAAGAAAGAAAGAAAATAACAAGGGATTGGTAAGGATTTGGAGAAATTGGAATCTTTGGGCACTGTTGATGGAAATGTAAAATGTGCACTGTTGGTGGGAATGTAAAATGGTAGAGATCTTTCCTAGAGATATAAATTTGTAAAGCATCCACCTATTGATACTACTTAAAAGTCACAGGACTGAGTATAAGAGGGAAGTAATTCCAGAACAAAGTTCTAAAATGCCAATATAAAAAACTAAGCAAAGGAAAGGTATCACTTATTCAACTCCAAATTCCTTGCAAATTTCCTAAATTAAATATGCAGACATCAGGCATTCTATTAATTTCACTGTCATACAGCTACCAATGCCTTCTTACCTGGTACAATCTGGACTTACTGCTCTTTTATTAGATAATCAGCATTCAGGGAATCCTCTTAACTATCACCTTAGGATTCCCTTTGTCTCTCTAAAATCTGATTTCCTGTTTCCTGTATCTTTCACCTTCTCTTTTATGGAGGTTTTCTCCTTCCTTTTGGTGGGTAGAACAAATCACACATTAGCTTTCTGAGAAAGGAAGTAGGGAAGAGAAATTTGTGGAGACCTTGCATGTCTGAAAATGTCTACACTCTAAACTTATGCTTAATTTGACTGGGAAAACAATTCTAACTTGGAAATCATTTCCTCAGATTTTGAGAGCATTGCTCACTACCTTCTGGCTTGTGAGTCTGCAGTTGAGAATACTGAATCTCTGTAATGACTCATTTCCCCTACCTCTGGGTGTTCTTTGTTCTATGTACTTCAAACTTTCATGAGGACATACCTCAGTGTCTATGTGTACTAGTTAGTTATTGCTCCTGGCTTCAAACCTAGTTCTCTACTCTGTAATGTTGGGAGGCTGGAACCCTATAAATCACATATCTCCTTTGCTAGCTGACTCCCTATCAGACTCTGTATTCTCCATACAAGAAAGACACTAGAAGACTAAAGGAGGGAACAAGGAGATACTCCTTCAGGTCAGCATCAACCAACAACCATCAACCAACAAACTTCACTCTGGCAACAGCAATGATTCCAGCAGCAGCAACTGGCTCCAGTTAGCAATTTTTTTTTGCTTTTGTGCTTTTCCTGCCATTCACAGACCACCCTAAAATACCTTTACTTTCTGAGCAGGTAGCAACTCCTCAGAAGTTTCAGTTTCGGCTCCTCCAGACCACTCTTCATGCTTCTAAATTCTAATAATCCCAAGATCTTCTTCCAGCCCTAGAAGCTAGTAATTTACTTCTTATAGTTACTATCTGTATGATACCTGAGTATTCCCTTAGTGTCTTTTCAGTTCTCCAGTTATCTAGTGTATTGGTTTTTGAGGGCTGCTATAACAAAGAAACACAAACTAGGTTGGCTTACACAAATATCCATCTCACAGTTGTGGAGGCCAGAAGTCCAAAATCAAGGTACTGGCAATGTTCTAGGTAACTAGGTAAGGATTTGTTCTAGGACTCTCTCCTAGCTTGTGGTAGCCTCAAGCATTCCTTGGCCTGTAGATGGCCATGTTCTCTCTATGCCTGTCTTCATCCAAATTTGTCTAAATTCCTCCACTGTTATTAAAGAATGCCAATCATATTGGATTAGGGCACACTCCACTCACCTCATTTTAACTTGATTTACCTCTGTAAAGTCTGTATTTCCAAATAAGGTCACATTCTGGGATGCTGAAGGACTAGGACTTCAACATATCTTTTTGAGGTGACACTATTCAACCCATAATATAGCTAAACAACTCTTTAAATTCTGTTATAATAAGTAGTCTCCATTTTCCTGACTAGTCCCAGATTGAAGGTATGCATTTATTTTCATCCATTTTCCTGAGTACCAAAAGGCCTCTCAATTTGTAAAATGAGGTTCCTCAACTCTGGGGATTTTTCTTCATTATTTCACTGATAATTTTTCTCCACTCTTTTCTCACTGGCATATCTGTTATACAGAAATTCACCTCCTGGACTGACCTTTTTTCTTTTTATAACCTATTTTCCATATTTTCCTCTACTTTATTAAAGATCTCTACTTCAACTTCCTTTCTTCTACTGTTTTTTCTTACTATTATGCTCTAATTTTAAAGAATTATTTTTTGTTCTGACTGTTGCAAAAAAAAAATTTTTTTTTGTAATTGATCTCATGTTAAAAGCTTACTTCATGCACCTGGTGATCCTTGATTGTCTGCTCATATTTAAAAGTAGGGCCCTAGAGGCAGCCTGGCTGGCTCAGTCGGTAGAGCATGTGACTTTTGATCTCAGGGTGGTGAGTTTGAGCCCTATGTTTAGCATAGAAATTACTTTAAAAGAAATGAATAAGTGAATAAATTAAATAAATAAATAAATAAATAAATAAATAAATAAATAAATAAATGGTCCTGGGCTGGAATGGTTGCAAGTAGAGATCATCATTCAGGTCATCATGATCTAAAGCCAAAAATCAAAACAAAACCAAGTAAAAATTTGCTTGGGTTGAGTGAATTATAATTATTAAAAGTTAATAATGGGCTCTTTCCATTATTTTAGAACCTGTGGAGGCCTGCTGGGAACGGGACTCCTAAAACGACAAATATATCTGGAAGGCTGTGGTCTAAGGCCATTTTTGCTGGCCATAAGCAGGTTCTCTGAAAGCAGAGGGAACACACAGCTCTTCTTAAAATTGAAGGTGTTTATGCTCGAGATGACACTGAATTCTATCTAGGCAAGAGATGTGCTTAATGTACAAAGCAAAAAACACAGTGACTCTTAATGGCAAACTGAACAAAACCAGAGTAATCTGTGGAAAAATAACGTGCTCACAGCAACACTGGCATGGTTCATGCCAAATTCTGAAGCAACCTTCCTGCTAAAGCCATTGGCCACAGGATCCAAATGATACTATACCCCTCAAGGATTTACATTTACCAAAAAATAAAGGCGTAGATTTGTTCTCGTTTAAAGAAAAAAAAGAGTAAATATGGAAAATGAACCAGACCACAAGAATGTCTAACAGAGTCTCTGTGCCAAGACTACTGAAGAAGAGCTGAATAAGTCTTTCAATCTTGAACCTTCAGTTTCACAATTCTCTTACATGGATCTAGACAAGGAACTGGAGTTTAAAAATGATGTGACTGGGGCAGCTGGGTGGCTCAGTCAGGCCATCCAACTCTTGATTTCGGCTCAGGTCATGATCTCATGGTTCATGACACTGAGCCCTGCATGAGAGTCCAGGCTGACAGTGAATCCCTGCTTGGGATTCTCTCTCTACCCCTCCCCCACTTACAAGTACATTCTCTCTCCCCCAAAATAAATAAACTTAAAAAAAATAATCTGATTGATGACAAGGAGTTTGATATCCCTTACAGCTGATACTCCTCCAACATTGGAAAGCATAATCAGTAAGACTGATGATGAAGAGGAGTCTTTTATTCTTGAGGATCTTACATTGTTAAACATTGATACTACTGATTCTCACTCCTATGATACTTCATCTGTAGCAAGTTCAGATAGTGGTGACAAGACAAACTTAAAAATGAAGAAGAAATTACCTGATTCTTTTTCACTCCTTGGATTAGGCAACATTCACTACTGAAGGGAATTTCTGCCCAGATAGGGTCTGTAGCTAACAAAGTGGATGCTGGCTTGCCTACAGCAATTAGTGTCCAATCTAATAGCAGCACATCTCATGAATTGGCTTAATATGTGATCAGAATCAAGCTTTGCAACTAGGAAGCACTAGTGTTTTAGGACAGTATGGAACCATCTCCGCCCTCAGTATCAACAAGGATTACTCAAGACTTCTCTGTGGCTTTGCTAAAGGACCTACCATGACGTGGGATTTGGCCAATGGAAAACTTCTAAGATCAATAACAGATGTTCATCCTCCAGGAATAGCAATATTGCATATTAAGTTTATAGATGATCCAACTCTTGCAATCTATAATGACAGCAGAGGCTGTTTTTGCATTGACTTTAAAGAGCAATGGGAAAAAGAACATGTGAGTCTAGGTGTCTTTTAAGTGGTTCCAAGGGTGAAGTTTGCTGTATTGAGCCTCTCCATTCTAAGCCTAAGTTGAAAGATCCAGCTCAGTTTTTTCCTTATCGGCCATGGCATCCTTTTTTTAAAAAAAAATTTTAATGTTTATTTACTTTTGAAAGAGAGCACAAGCAGGGAGGGGCAGAGAAAGAGGGAGACACAGAATGCAAAGCAGTCTCCAGGCTCTAAGCTGTCAGCACAGAGCCCGACACAGGGCTCGAACTTTCAAACCATGCGATCATGACCTGAGCTGAAGTTGGACGTTCAACTGACTAAGCCACCCATGTGCCCCATGGCCACGGCATTCTTAACAAAGATACTGGTCATTGGATTGAAACAATCCCTGAAAGTGTGGATGACTTTTCCTTATGGATGGATGTATTCTTCCAGTGTTCCATAGCTGGCCTGACATTTTGTGGCAGTGCATAATTATGTGAATCCCATGCTTGCCTTCTGCAGAGGAGATGTTGTTCATTTTCTATTGGTTAAGAGATGAAACTGAAGCAAGGTATGTTACTAATAAGCAAAAAAAAATCTTCACCTATACTATGATCTCATCAACCTTACTTGGATAAATTCATGCACAGCTGTACTCTTGAACAGACAAGTTGAACAGACAAGTTGATTGACCAGCAGACTCAAGAGGAATTGGAAACAGTGGAGATCTCAAAAGTTCAGTTGGTCTGTTAACAGCAGCCATTTCAAATCACCAGCTACCACAGGAAATGTCAGCCAGGCACTGGCTTTGGTTGGAGAAGGCTTGTTATCAATCTACCAGTAGCTATGGTGGTCAAATCTTTCATTTGGAGACAAAATCTGTTTATGTGACGATAAGCTGGAGAGACTGGGTCATCTCCTGAAACAAGACTGTCTTACAGAAGTCTTAAGCTCTTGCATGGTCTTTCTGTGAAGGAAAACGAAAAGAGTTGTGGGATTATCAGGGGATACCAGTAAGTGAAAGGCTATTGTTCCAGATAAGATGGTAGAAATCTATCCCACTATGTAGAAAGAGCTCTGAAAGAGTGTCCAGACCAGGGAAAAATCTAAGTGATGGAGCAGCATTTTCAGGACAGGATGCCTGTCATAGTTGATTGTTGCTTGCTACTACAGCGGAAGGATCATTTATTTAGCCAGATGTAAGACAAATAGAATTCAGGGGTCAAGGAGTGTTTTTGGAGTGCTTGAGTCATGTATTTTAAGTGATAAATTGGCAGGGATGACCCCCCGGGTAATGAAAGATTTGATTGTTAACTTCCAAGATAAAAAATTCATGGAAAATGCAGAAGTCCTCATTGTACATATGGGTATCACCAGCCTAGATATTCAGCAGGTGTTTAAGAGAAAATTTATTAATATACGGAACATCATTCCTTTATTGATTATACTTACCTGACTGATTTGGCCTCACTTGCCTTCCATCAACCCCAATTATTTACTGAGAACTTCTGGTAAGATGTTTCTTAAACTTGTCTTTGTCAATGTATTTCTTAGGACTGTTCTTTAATTAAAGCTAGATTATGAACTCTTACAAATCATGAGTCTTCTATTTCTCTGACATCCCACAGAGCATTTAGCATAAAGTTTACATTTGGTACTTGTTCAATATGTTTATTATACGTATATATATATATATGTGTATATATAGTAAAGTAAAATAAAATAATAGTAAGACCCTAAAAGCTGATTGTGAATTATTTACAGTTTTTCCTCTGGGGCTAGTTAAAAGAAGCATCCTGTAAGTTCCTACCTGATAGCCAGAATTCTGGGAGCCAAAAAGAGGAAGAGGCCTTAATAAGGGTCCCAACATTGAGTACATTTACTTCAGGTAATTCAGGTGTTTTCCATGGGACACCTCATCTTCAATTGTGTCTAGTGCCCACCCCTCTCTCAGAGACACTATTTTGTCCTTTACAGAGGATAAATCTTCAATCTCCTGCTGAAGCAGGAAGAGGACAGGCACTTAGCTATACAAACTGATGAAGCGATCTAGGTTTGAGCAGCTTTTTTTCCTTTTTTTGGTAATACCTTACTGAGACATAACTCACATACTATACAATAACCCATTTAAAGTGTACAATTTAATGGTTTTTAATATATTCAGAGTTGTGCAACCATCAACACAATAAATTTTAGAACATTTTTACCCCACCAGAAAGAAACCCATACCCTTGAGCAGTCGCACAAAACACTACTTAGCAATCAAGTGGAACCTGGAAATGAATTTGCATTTATAATAATCCTTATAATAATCCTTTGATTAGGTATCATCCCATATTACAGAGGAGAAAAAAATGAGGCTTATAAAGGTCTAACCTCAAACAAACAGTGATGAAGCCTACAGTGGAATTTAGGCTGACTCCAGAATCTCTAAATTAGAAAATAAAATGTAGAATATGAGCGTATTTTTTAAAAGTGAGCATGAGTTTGTATATTCACAGAAATAATTCTGGAACATACAAAAAATAACAGTGATAAATACTAAAACAAGATACCATTTATAGGAATTAAAGATAATTATACAAGCAATCTGTGATGAGACTGCTCATACAATTAAGACTAAACAGGGGCGCCAGGTGGCTCAGTAGGTTAAGCGTCTGACTTCAGCTCAGGTCATGATCTCACAGTTGGTGAGTTCAAGCCCCACACTGGGCTCTGCGCTGACAGCCTGGAGCCTGCTTCCAATTCTGTGTCTCCTTCTCTCTCTGCCCCTCCCCCACACTTGCTCTCTCGCTGTCTCTCGCTCTCTCCGTCTCTCAAAAAATAAATGTTAAAATTTTAAAATATAAAAACCAATTAAGACTAAACATAATTGAGTTTTTTGGCAGTGGAACTTAAAGAAAAAAACTTTTTTTTTTTTCCTACAACAATGTAATCCTGTTTCTCCCATTTTGACATGTGGCTCAAATGAAGTCTCCCTCTCATTTCTGGCATCAGGTAGAAAAATACGTATATATATGTATATATACACACACACACACACACACACACACACACACACACTTATATGTGTATATATATTACTGCCTAGAACAGCCTCTTGCCTAGAGCCAAAACTATTCTGCCAGTTATGATTTACCAACTAGAGAGGGCTGATGAACAGGGCTCATTTTTTTTTAATTTTTTTTAACGTTTATTTATTTTTTTTTTTCCAACGTTTATTTACTTTTGGGACACAGAGAGACAGAGCATGAACGGGGTAGGGGCAGAGAGAGAGGGAGACACAGAATCGGAAACAGGCTCCAGGCTCTGAGCCATCAGCCCAGAGCCCGAAGCGGGGCTTGAACTCACGGACCGCGAGATCGTGACCTGGCTGAAGTCGGATGCTTAACCGACTGCGCCACCCAGGCGCCCCTAACGTTTATTTATTTTTGAGACAGAGAGAGACACACCATGAACAGGGGAGGGTCAGAGAGAGGGAGATACAGAATCTGAAACAGGCTCCAGGCTCTGAGCTGTCAGCACAGAGCCCAACGTGGGACTTGAACTCACGGACCGCGAGATCATGACCTGAGCTGAAGTCGGCGGCTTAACCGACTGAGCCACCCAGGCGCCCCCAACAGGGCTCATTTAAAATAAGACTTGAGCCTATTGTCATTATGACAACTGTCCCTCTTCCCATTACTAAAAGTACTGGTACTAAATTCTGCACTTAAGTGACAAAGACAAAGATACATTGTTCTTTGACTTATTTCTTCAATATTTTGCCACCCTACTCCTTGAGATTTTACATTACAATTATCCCACATCTCTTATAATTGAGTAGAACCTACCAATTCTTAGTCATAACTTCCATGATGTGCACTAGACTAAATTAAAATAAACAGCTTCAGGAAGTTCCAAAATTGTAAACTTAAGCTTGAGTGGGAGTAAAGTAGTAGTCTAGAAACAGCTTTATTAAAGGAAATCAGAAACTATAACAAGGGACAGGGTAAGCCAACTTTTCTCTAAAGGACCAGATAGTAAATATTTTGTGCTGCGTGAGCCACAGTCTCTGTCACATATTTTTTTTCTTATAACCCTTTAAAAATGTAAAATCATTCTTAGCTTAGGACAGTACAAATAAGGTTTTTGAGAGGTTTCAATCAAAATAGTGGATTTAACACTTAATTTTTTTTTGAAGAAAATTAACACAGAAGGCAAAACATACAGGAAAGCAAACAATAGCAACAAATTTTTGTAACCAAAAAGAGACAACTGGTAACTACCTCAGCGAATTCCAGAAAGGTGAAGCCTAACCCAGTAATTGAAAAACCCAATTTATACCTTGGAAACCTCAAAGGAGTCAGGAACTAGCAGCACCTGCTACTGCTTAAACTAAGAAAAGAGGGAGTTAAGTAAGGAAGACGGGGTGAAAGCTAAGAAGTGGTTAAAAACTTAGAAGTTTCCTCCCCAAATCTACCTGATGGTTGGCTACCTAACTCTGAACTGGAGGATCACCAGATATAATTAAAGATCTGTGTACCCTACCAAATGTGGGGAATGAGAAACCAGTCCCTTACACCAAAAAAAAAAAGGCAGTCAAAACTTCAGCCTTCAAACAGAACTGTGTTTTCCCTTAAGAAAAAAACACCTCAGGGTTTTCTCAAAAAAAAAAAAAAAAAGGCCTCACCGCTGCTGTTTAACATAGTGCTGGAAGTTCTAGCATCAGCAATCAGACAACAAAAGGAAATCAAAGGCATCAAAATTGGCAAAGACGAAGTCAAGCTTTCGCTTTTTGCAGATGACATGATATTATACATGGAAAATCCGACAGACTCCACCAAAAGTCTACTAGAACTGATACAGGAATTCAGCAAAGTTGCAGGATACAAAATCAACATACAGAAATCAGTTGCATTCTTATACACTAACAATGAAGCAACAGAAAGACAAATAAAGAAACTGATCCCATTCACAATTGCACCAAGAAGCATAAAATACCTAGGAATAAATCTAACCAAAGATGTAAAGGTTCTGTATGCTGAAAACTATAGAAAGCTTATGAAGGAAATTGAAGAAGATTTAAAGAAATGGAAAGACATTCCCTGCTCATGGATTGGAAAAATAAATATTGTCAAAATGTCAATACTACCCAAAGCTATCTACACATTCAATGCAATCCCAATCAAAATTGCACCAGCATTCTTCTCGAAACTAGAACAAGCAATCCTAAAATTCATATGGAACCACAAAAGGCCCCGAATAGCCAAAGGAATTTTGAAGAAGACGACCAAAGCAGGAGGCATCACAATCCCAGACTTTAGCCTCTACTACAAAGCTGTCATCATCAAGACAGCATGGTATTGGCACTAGAACAGACACATAGACCAATGGAATAGAATAGAAACCCAGAACTAGACCCACAAACGTATGGCCAACTCATCTTTGACAAAGCAGGAAAGAACATCCAATGGAAAAAAGACAGCCTCTTTAACAAATGGTGCTGGGAGAACTGGACAGCAACATGCAGAAGGTTGAAACTAGACCACTTTCTCACACCATTCACAAAAATAAACTCAAAATGGATAAAGGACCTAAATGTGAGACAGGAAACCATCAAAACCTTAGAGGAGAAAGCAGGAAAAGACCTCTCTGACCTCAGCCGTAGCAATCTCTTACTCGACACATCCCCAAAGGCAAGGGAATTAAAAGCAAAAGTGAATTACTGGGACCTTATGAAGATAAAAAGCTTCTGCACAGCAAAGGAAACAACCAACAAAACTAAAAGGCAACCAATGGAATGGGAAAAGATATTCGCAAATGACATATCGGACAAAGGGCTAGTATCCAAAATCTATAAAGAGCTCACCAAACTCCACACCCGAAAAACAAATAACCCAGTGAAGAAATGGGCAGAAAACATGAATAGACACTTCTCTAAAGAAGACATCCGGATGGCCAACAGGCACATGAAAAGATGTTCAGCGTCGCTCCTTATCAGGGAAATACAAATCAAAACCACACTCAGGTATCACCTCACGCCAGTCAGAGTGGCCAAAATGAACAAATCAGGAGACTATAGATGCTGGAGAGGATGTGGAGAAACGGGAACCCTCTTGCACTGTTGGTGGGAATGCAAATTGGTGCAGCCGCTCTGGAAAGCAGTGTGGAGGTTCCTCAGAAAATTAAAAATAGACCTACCCTATGACCCAGCAATAGCACTGCTAGGAATTTATCCAAGGGATACAGGAGTACTAATGCATAGAGCCACTTGTACCCCAATGTTCATAACAGCACTCTCAACAATAGCCAAATTATGGAAAGAGCCTAAATGTCCATCAACTGATGAATGGGTAAAGAAATTGTGGTTTATATACACAATGGAATATTACGTGGCAATGAGAAAAAATGAAATATGGCCTTTTGTAGCAACGTGGATGGAACTGGAGAGTGTGATGCTAAGTGAAATAAGCCATACAGAGAAAGACAGATACCATATGGTTTCACTCTTATGTGGACCCTGAGAAACTTAGCAGGAACCCATGGGGGAGGGGAAGGAAAAAAAAAAAACAGGTTAGAGTGGGAGAGAGCCAAAGCACAAGAGACTCTTAAAAACTGAGAACAAACTGAGGGTTGATGAGGGGTGGGAGGGAGGAGAGGGTGGGTGATGGGTATTGAGGAGGGCACCTTTTGGGATGAGCACTGGGTGTTGTATGGAAACCAATTTGTCAATAAATTTCATATAAAATAAATAAATAAATAAAATAAAGCAGAGGTTCTACAAAAAAAAAAAAAAAAGAAAAAAAGAAAAAAAAAGGCTCACTTGGACCACCATGCAATAAAGTTCAAAGTCTTTAAGTCCCCATTAATTCAAGCTTTCAATCTCACGATAACATCCAAGGATTACTGACACCTGAAGCAAACCTCCAACATAAAACTTAGACCAATTTAGAAGAGAGTCTCCAAGAACAAACAAGAAACAAGGGGGAAAAAAAAAAAGACAAAACAAAAAGACATTTTATAGTCTCAGAAATTAGAGAAGAAAATGTATCTATGAAACTAGCACAGAATGCTCCTTATTAAAAAAAATTTTTAAGAGAACAAAGAGTTCTTGGGAAATCAAAATCTTGCTTGCAAAAATGAAAAATTCAACAGAAGGCTCAGGAAATAAAGTAAACCTCTCATATAGAGCAAACAGAGTAGGAAATGAAAAATAAAGGGGAAAAACAAATACTGAAGGAGTAGTCTGATATACAAATAGACTAGCAGAAATAAAATTTTCAGAAAGAAAAAGGAAGGAGAGGAAACCACTGTTATAGAATAAATTTGTTTCCCCCTCTCCACATCCATCTTGAAGCTCTAACTCCCAATGTGACTGAATTTGGAGAAAGGGCTTTTAGGAGGTGTCATAAGAGTGGGGCCTTAATCCAGTTGGACTGATGTCCTCAGAAGCGGAGCAGGAGGAGATAGACTACTCTCCTTACAGAAAAGCCTTGTAAGGACATAGTGAAAAGGCCGGTCTACAAGCCAGGAAGAAATCTCATCAGAAGCCAACCTTGATAGCACCTGGATCTTGGACTTCTTACGCTTCAGAACTGTGAGAAAATAAATTTCTGTTGTTTAAACCACCCAGCCTCTGGTATTTTGTTATGGTAGCCCTAGCAGACTAATGTAACGATCAATGAAATAATTCAAAAGAATTTCCCATAACTAACAAACATAATTTTGCAGATCTGGCTGGAACAATGAATGTCCAGGAAAACGCACAAAAATACATGTACACCAAGTCACACCCTCATGAAATTTCAGAATACAAGAGATACAAAATTCCAAAAAAAGCAAAAAACATTAGGATCAGGAATCAGAATATCCTCGAAATTCTCAAAAGGATCGCAAGCCAAAAACAATGGCGAGGTCTTCAGAATTCTGAAAGTAAATTATTTCCAACCTAAATTCATCACTCACCAAAATCACGTGGGAAGACCAAAAAAAAGAAAAAAAAAAAGATCTTGCATTCATTCATGCGAGATCTCAGCCTTTAACAGCAATCTACTGTGGGGTCAAAGCGACATGATTCACAGGAATTAAGAGATTTAACACAGGAGAAAGGCAAGAGGGATCACTAGCCTTATGGCAGAGAGAGAAATCACCAAAACTGCCATGGACAAGACAGAAAGCTGCTCCGAGCACGTTCAAAAACTGGTAGACAAAAAAATAATTATACTCCCAGATACATACACAAAAGAAATGAGTGTGTATGTCCACTGAAAGACTTGTAAGTAAATGTATATAGCAACTTTATTCATAATAGCTAAAAAAAAAACTAGGAACAAAGTATCCATTAATGGTGAATTTTTAATTGTAGATTTCATCAACAGAATACTACCCTTGGTAAGAAAGACCCCACTACTGCTACATCCAACTTCATAAATGAATCTCATAAGCACAATATTAAGCAGAAGTAGTCACCCACAAAACATGTATAGTGTATGGTTCTATTGATATATTAAATTCAAAATCAGGGGAAAATAACCTATAATGATACAGGTCAGAACAGTAATTAACTTTTGGGGACAAGAAATAATGATAGGGAGGACATATGACAGAGCCTTCTGGAGCACTGGAAATGTTCTATACTTGACCTGGGTGATGGATGTATGTCTACAAATATAAAAACTCATTGAGTTATACAATGAAATTTGTGTACTTTGCTATTTTAAAAAATTTAACCATATTTTCTCTAAAAAGTTTTTAAGGAAATTAATGACATTTTCAATTGCATCCCGTAACAGGAATTAATCAAAAGGGGGGAAAAATTAAGGCTTTATACACAAAGATCTGTATTTCACAATTATTTACACTACGGAAAAAAACACCTGGAAATAACATTTAGTAAATGAGTGCCACACAAATGCTGGACCTCTCTGGTGTGAGAGAGAAATTATTTGGCCTCTTTCTATTAGCAGCAGCCAAATTTAATACTAATTGACCTAAGGGAGCCATCTGCCCATAGGGAAGAGCATGTTCACAGGTTCCAAGACCAAAAAAAAAAAAAAAAGAAAAAAAAAAAAAAAAAAAAACCCCAAACCCAGCCTGGCAATAGAAGGCCCAAAGAGCAGCCTAAAGGAAAGGGAAAATGGCAAGAGATGCAGCTAGAAGTGGGCAAAAGCCAAATAATGGAAGGCCTTATAGGCCTTTTTAAGAATACAGAAGGGCACCTGGCGGGCTCAGTCAGTGGAGCATGCGACTCTGGATTATGGGGTTGTGAGTTCGAACCCCACAATGGGTGCAGAGATTACTTAAAATCTTTAAAAAGAAAAAAAAAGAATATGAAAAGGAAATGGGAAATAAAAAAAAAACACAGAAAAATTAAAGTGACCTCCCTGGGCAGCACAATTGGGGGGGGGGGCGGGGGGGGGGGAGCGAATGGGACTGTACACAAAGTATTCTAAATGTTTCTAAAAAATAAAAAATGTTATCAAGAACATGTAGTACCTGTAAGCAATCAAAAATTTCTAAGGAAATTTTTCCAATGCCTTGTTTAATTAATAGAATATTTCTGTTGTAAATATAAATTTTTATTTTGCTAGAATACTCAAAATACAGGGCATATTAATTCTTTGTTATATCAATTATTTGAGTTGATCTAAATGTAACATGATTTGGAAGTATGTACTGAAATTTTTGGAAGGCCAATTCTTAAAACAACAACAATAACTAAAAACCTTTTTAGACATACCCATTTTTTAAAAAGCCATATTCTCACTGCTTTATTCAATTGGTCTGTTTGAGGAAAAGCAGAAATTATTCATACCATACTTCCATACAATTCAGCAATCCTTAAATACAATTTCAGGAATACAGAACAAGATAGTATTTCAACAGTTTATTTTAGCAGATTATTTATTTTTAAATGTTTATTTATTTATTTTGAGGGGGGAGGGGCAGAGAAAGAGAGAGAGACTCCCTGCTATCTGCACAGAATCTGACATGGGGCTCGATCCCAGGACCGTGACACCATGACTTGAGCTGAAATCAAGAGGTGGATGCTTAACCAACTGAGCCACCCAGGCACCCCACAGCAGATAATTTATTTAAACAAATAAAAAACATGCAATTATAGGGGCACCTGGGTGGCTCAGTTGGTTAAGTGTCTGACTTCAGCTCAGGTCATGCATGATCTCATGGTTCATGAGTTCGAGCCCCACAATGGGTTCTGGGCTGACAGCTCAGTGCATGGAGCCTACTTTGGTTTCTGTGTCTCCCTCTCTCTCTGCTCCTCCCCTGTTCACGCTCTGTCTCTTTCTCTCTCTCTCTCTCTCTCAAAAGCGAATAAACACTAAAAAAAATTTTTTTTAATAAAAAATAATTTAGAAAACAATTATAAACCAGGAAATAAAAGAAAAACAGCTTCTAACCTGTTTCAAACCAAAAGAGGAAAACATTCCCTCCAGAGATATTTCACCTGACAGTTTTCTGTTCTACATTACACCATTTAACTCTTACTACATAAATGTAAAAAAAAAAAAAATACCAAGGCAACCCTATGCTGATGCTATTAAAAGAAACTTTAGAGCCAAAAGGAGAAAAAAATGTCAAGAACAAATATAAAAAAGCTTTGACTCCCGAAATGGAAATGTTTGCAGAATACTTTGCTCAATAAGCAGATTGCTCAATAATCTGCTTCCTGACAGATGAAAAAGATGACAAAGTAGAAAAATGTAAGTGTTGCTGTTCTAAGAATCTAAAAGAGAAAAAGAACATTTAGCTAGATCATTAAATATAGTTATGTGATAAACCCTGCAGATTTCCTCCAAAACATTGCAATGTTCACATTTACTCTGAAGACACCCAAACATTCAGTCTCTGAGTCAAGAGAGTCAAGCAAACTAACCTTCAGTAGTAATAGTTCTAAGAGATCCACTCACTTTTTAATGAATCATGGACTCAACTATAGAGATGACAATATTATTTTTGTTAATGCTGTTAATACAGCTAACAAGCATAGAAAAAAGACTTTAAATCAGTTTTAATGATTAAACAATCCAAGTCATAAAGACTCCACTGCCCTTAACGTACAGGTTTTGAATCTAAATGAGAAGGCATAAAAACACAAAGTGCAAAGTAATGTGAAGCAAATAATACAAAACTACATTGCAAAGTATGAGAAGTAGTATAACTTCATAAGAAATTCACAGAAGAGCACCTCGGTGATTAAGTGTCCAACTTTGGCTTAGGTCATGATTTTGAGGTTTGTGAGTTCATGAGTTCCAGCCCCGCATCCAGCTCTGTGCCGGCATCACAGAGCCCGCTTTGGATCCTGTCTCCCTCTCCCTTGGTCCCTCCCCCACTTGTTCCTTCTCTCCCTCCCCCCTCTCAAAAATAAATAAACATTAAAAAAAATTCAAAGGAAAAAAAATTTTTAAAGAATACAAAGAACTTGGGGCACCTGGGTGGCTCAGTAGTTAAGCTTAACGGCTCTGATTTTGCCCCAGGACATCACCTCACAGTTCCTGGGCTCAAGCCCCACATCAGGCTCTGCACTAAGACTGTGTGATTCTTTCTCTCCACCCCTCCCCTTCTCGGGCTCTTTCTAAATAAACTTTAAAAAAAAAAAAAAAAAAAGAGCACTTGGGTGGCTCAGTCAGTTAAGCATCCGACTTTGGCTCAGGTCATGATCTCCTGGTTTCTGAGTTCTGCCCTGAATTGGGCTCTGGGCTTGTGCTGTCAGAATGGAGCCCACTTCAGATCCTTTGTCACTCTATCTCTCTGCCTCTCCCCTGCTGGCACGTGCATGCATGCACACTCTCTCTCTCTCAAAAATAAACATTAAAAAAATTAAAATTGAATAAAAAAAAACAAATACACAGAAGTTGACTTAGGAAATCAATGTTTGGGTTTCAGCTCTGCCATCATCACTAGATGTGTGAATTTTAGTGTAGTTATTCTGTATGGATTTCATTTTCCTTAGCTATAAATCAAATGGTTGGAATTCCAATGTTCCTGCCATATTGCTTCCTATCATGACACAAGCCCACATAAGATTAAAAAAAAAAAAAAAAGGAATGATAAAACAGTAAGGCTATGGGTTCAAAGGAAAGCAACAACACAGGGAACAGAAAGTTCTGGAAGGCTGCACTGACTTCAGGACTAAAAATTAAATTTCAACAAAATAGGATTTCATTTGCTACTTTGGTAATAATCTGGGGGGGGTTGAGGGGATTTCTTTTAAAGAATAAGAAGGCTATGGATAGGCAATCAAATTTTCAACAGATACGAAGGTAGACAAACACAAAGTCTAAATGAGAATGAGAGATTGGTTTAGTTAGGATGGACAGCTCCCATAGAGAAATACCACTGTCATATGAAAAAAAGTAGGCTTTGAGCAGACTATCAGAAGATGAGGAATTCTGAAGTATACTCTGTAGGTAACAGGGAGCTATTGCTGGTTTCACAGTGACGGACGTGCTGGAAGCATTATTTTAAGATTAAGGCAGAAGGCAGAACATACTGAATAGAGAGAAAAGGTAGGCAGAAAACCTAGTTAAAAGCTAAAGGAAAAGATATACGAAAGAAATTTCCAAAAAAATGGTGGATGAAAATTTGCCAATGTTATATTAATGAAAGATGTCAAAGACACAAGGTTTGTGTCTGGATAGCTGAAAGTATGGTATACCAAAACAAAGCATATGTGGAATCAGTAAAATGAGGATCATCCAGATAGAATCATTGCCTTAAACAATCTTTAAACATCAGTTGTCTTCCTAAAACAGCACAGCCAAGTACTTACAAGGAATTTGTTAAATGCTTAGTGATTTCACGGAGTTTCCTCCAATTTTACTTAGCAACTATATAATCATTTAATCTCCTGATGTAGGTAGAGAACATTTGGTATCTTTCCATATTATAAAGGTAAGTAAATTGTGAAACTTGTTAAACTGTGATACTATGATAGGAAAAAATGGACTGTACCCTGTATTTATTTTTTAATATTTATTCTTTTTGACAGAAAGAGAGAGAGAGGAGAAAGAGAGGGGGACTGAGGATCAGAAGCAGGCTTTGCACTGACAGCAGTGAGCCAGATGTGGGGCTCGAACTCATGAACCGTGATATCGTGACCTGAGCCACCCAGGCCTTTCCAACAAGTGATTTATAACAATAATCACATCAAATCTACCTTGAGCTTTTTGGCAAGAAAGCTCTCAAAGGTCCAAAAGAAAAATAAACCCATAGGCGTAAAGTATCATTCAGTATCTAACGAAACATTCTGTGTATGTGTGAAATTTTATTTACATGGACCTGAAAGCACTGGTGAAGCCTGGATTAAAAGATAATGTGCAGAAAAATAAAGCGGAAATTTAAAATGTAATACGTGAACAAGGACAGCTAAGTCTTAAGTACTCTGCAAATAGCGTTTACAGGTATTATAACTATTTCCTCCAGATCACAATTTTCCCAAAAAAGAAAATTCGAGTCTGTGATCAAGATGGAATAAAACTACTATTAAACAACCAATGCTTAGTTCTTGAGTTACTATCAAACTGTGAATGGGAGCCTATTTAAGAACTGAACATTACTGACAATTATCAAACAAACAAAACCTTCTTGGCTTATTTCTCCATTTACTTTGTGACCTCGATGAAGACTGAGATTCTAAAAAAAGTGCTTTCCAAATGCTTAACAAATTGTATGGTTGGTTTTTCATAAATTTACCAAAGTAGGCCTTCTAAAAATGAATACCTCTTGCAACATTTACCCGTTTTGATCAGACAGTGATCTTCTTCGCTCACCATCCAAGATGGGATTAGAAATTCTCAACTTCATTCTTTCCTAACTCCTACGGTTTCTTACCAAATCTAACGAGTAAAATTATTTTTAGGTGACCAGCTCATCCGTTCGACATTAACTTTAGCTCCTATAATGTTACAGTTCTCAGCCCTAAAAAAAATCCAGCTTCCCAAGCTTCTAACTGCAAATTTAACTTTTATGGAAGCGCCTAAGAAAACAGTACAAAACCAACTATTGAGATTTCTTTCTTTCTTTTACCGGGTATATTACACTTAAAGTCAAAAGCTCACAGCGCAAGCAACAAGCAAACGTACGTATATACAGCAGGACCACACAGTTAAAATAACCCAGATTTCCCGAGAACGAGGGAAACGGCGGGGGTGGGGGGTGGGGGGTGGGGGGTGGGGGGGGGGAGGGGAGGGGCACAGGGCGCATCCCAAGGATGTCCACCCTCAACACAGGCTGCGGCTCCTTCCCCTTCTCTAGCGCTGGAGATGAGCGTGCCCCTTCCCTCCTCTACCAGGTCCCTACCTTCCCGGCCTCGGATTACGCCACAACAGCCAACAGGACTTTTTAGGGAGGAAAAAGAACCGGGGGAGCGCGCACGCCGTACACTAGACCTCCCAGCCTCGCAAGAGCGGCCAGCCAGAGCGAGGCCTGGGGCTGCGCCACCCGGGGCACTGACCAGAGGGTCGCGCGGAGCCGCGGTGCAAACGCCCAGGCCCGGCCGAGCGGCCTCCCCGCCCCCTCCGGCTCAGCTCCGGGCCGGCAGACAGCGCCCGGGGAGCTAACTTCGCCGGAGAAGAGGAAGCGACGCAGCGAGTAACAGGCTGTGTGGACGTACGGGGGAAGGAACCGCTGTCTGCCGTCTGCCTGTCGGCAGGACTGTCTCACCTTCCCTCTGCCGGGTCCGTGCGGCCCCAGCTCACCTGAGGAAGGCACCGGGACGCCGCCGCGGCCGCCGCGATGGCCGTTACGGCACGAGGCCTCCGCTCTGCCGCCGCGTAGCTCTCGGGAGAGGGGCGGGAGGCGCGCGGCGAGCGGGCGGGGCTCCAGCACCGACTGGCCGGGAGGCGGCGGGCGGATCCGCGCGGGCAGGAAACCCCCTCCCGGCACAATCCGATAGGCTCAGTCGCTCCCTTCCCTCCTATCCCTGAAGCGAGGGCTGTCTGCGCCGCGCTCGGATTGCTCGTGTCCGCATGTCAATCAAGCGGTGTGTAGGGCGTGGAGCTAGCTGAAGCAGCTCCGCCGAGAGAGAGCGAGAGGTTGGGAAGCGCTTGGCCTGACCCTGACTCTTTTCGCTTTTGCCTCTTCGGTTGCTCTGGCTGGTTACTTCGGGCCTTTCTTCCTCAGTGCCACATTAGGGACTCCATAGCAGAAATTATTGCTTCCCAAGTTAAGCCCCAACTGTTCTGGGAACTCCCTTCTGGTTTCGGCACCTGAAAGAGGGTCTTGCCAGCAGATTTTTAAGGGCGGGGAGCAAAAATTAAAAACAAACCAAACGGCCTGAAATGACGACTTGAGAGAAAAATAGAAGACGTATGGTTAATTTGAGCCATAAACCGAAATAAGCTGAGTCTGAGGGCCTTGTAAGTGCCCTGGTGCGTGGATAGCTTTCCAGTCTCTGTGGTAGCCATTCTGTGAGGAGGACAATGACCTTCGATGCCAGGTGTGCCCATTCTTGGGGACCCAGCCCCAGCCACCTGCCAGGTCATCAATAAGTTGGTTCTCCCCACGCCGGTACTGCAGCCCCTCGCCTCAGCGGGCATTATTCCTCCCGAACCAACTCTGTGGCTCCGCTTCCTTGCCTCCTCAAGGAAGCTTGCTGTGTTAGGTACCTTTCATGAAGCACTGGTATTTTCCCCACCCAAGCTGTTAAAAGAGCTTGTCCGTATCCATACCTAGATGGTAAACACTATTAAGTCAGGAACCATGTCAGTATTGTTTTTCTCCACTGCCTAGTACTTGATAGATCGTTAAGTAAATATAGTTTAAGTAAAAATTAATACATTTTCCTATCCCTTCTTTAATCCTGGCCCTGACCGTAACTCCCAAGAGTTCACACTTTTCTGCATTTAACTTCAAAATTATTCATTTGAGTGCTGATATGTATGGTTTGGTTGCTATTATTTAGGATCACAAGGTCAAGCACAAATCACCTATTGACCCCTTCCTGGCTTCAAGTTGGCTCCAGCAAGTAAACCATGAAACTCTTGACAACAGCTATTCTATGTCTATATCCCATTATTAGCATCCAAAATGAATAATGGAAGTGAATTTCAAATTTATTCTAAGGGTCTAAATACCTTTGCATATTTTATAGTGGCTGTTGCAGTTGTATCCCCTCCCAAAATTTGTATGTTGAATCCCTAACCTCCAACGTAATTGTATTTGAATATAGGGCCTTTAAGGAAGTACTTAAGACTTTTTGAGATGATAAGAGTGGGGACCCAATCCTATAGGATTAGTGTTCCTATAGAAAGAGATAACAGAGAGCTTGCTATCTCCACCATGAAAGGACAGTGGCAAGGGGGCCATGTGCAAGCCTGGAAGACAGCTCTCCCCTGTAATTGACCATGCTGGCATCCTGATGTGGGACTTCAGCTTCTAGTTGTTGGTATTTTGTTATTGGAACCCAAGCTAACACAATAGTTTTATTTGTTGATACATCTTATAAAGTTATGGATTGAGATACTATTATACTCATTTTTGAAGCTGGAGAAAGGATTGTTCAAAGGTTAAAGCTGTTTCTCCAAAATCATACAACAAACTATTAGCAAAATGTGGCTCAATTCAATTCTACTTACATATTTGACATGTGATGCGGTTGGAGGTGTTAATACAAATACTACAGGTAAAGTGGCTCTTGCCATCAGGTAGCTCTGTCTTAACCACTGCCTTAAGTAGGGAAAATAAACCCAGAAAAATATGCTGAAGTCGTAAGTTTAGATTTTATTGTGTAAGGGAATATGTATGTCTTGAGTTCTGTGTGTCACCTATTTAAACAATAGAAGAAGTAAGAGAAAGAGTTTTTTAAAAAGGCTTTTAGTTCCCTATAAACATGTTTGTTTTGTTTGTTTTTTCCTTTTAGTGGTCCTTCTTCAAGTTTCCTCATCACCCATTCTTACCAGGACATCTTAAAAAAAAAAAAAAAAGAAAAGTTCAAAAAAATATGAAAAGGAGAAAAAGTTGAATAAAAACAATGATGAAACAAAAAAGCATTGAAAAAGGGTAGATAGGCAAAAATCATGTATGAAATTGCATTATGGTGACTTAGAAGGAATGGAGTACATGTTGTCATGGGGTGGGAGTTGTCCCAGAGACTTCCTTTCACACACTCTCTTTCCCCAACTTCCAAACATAAACATGCACATGGCTTCTTCTTCCTCTCTTTTAGCGGAACTCAAACCAAAAATGGGAATCACCCCTGCTAATTAGTGCTGAGTGGACCAGGCACTAGCCAGAATCAGATGACAATAAAATTTGGGCCAAAACATATGACCTCTAGACTGGAAATGGGGCTTTGGAAATGTAAGCAATAGCAGGTCTAGGATAAAAACATGCAGGCAGCTCACTTCATTAATCCCAAAGGAAAGGATTTGGGAAGACAAGGAAGGGAAAATCAAGCCTCCATATCTCAAGACTTTTCCCAGGAGACTTGATAGCTTATAGTTAGAAATGATGAGACAATGATCTGCTTGAGCATCACTGCTGGGTAGGACAGTTTAGGACAACAACAATGAAAAAAAAGTCCTACCTGCTAATCAACAAGAAGTAACTAATCACAAGCTTGACTGTGAAGTATAGAAATTAGGGGACCCTGGTAACTAAATTTAATATCTCGACTGAGTATTGTTATGCCTTTACGGGAATTAACTTCAACAAAAATTTATTGAGTCCTCTCTGTGGTAGGCACTACAATAGGTGCTAGAGATCTGAAGATCAGTCTTAAACTGAAAGGAGCTCAATCCAGTGTCAGAGAATGAGCTTTAAATATATTTATTATTAATATAGTTAATACAGCTATAGATACATACAGGGGAGCATTAAGCCACAGGGAGAGTTGTGTGGTCAGGCTAGTCAGGCAAATAAGAAGGCAAAGAAGAGAAGGGTTTTCCACATAGAGGGGCCTGCACTGAAAAAGGTATTACACAATCAAAAAGGTATTACACAATATTGCTGGAGCTGAAGATGACTAGAAATGTAAGCACTAGCAGGTTATAGAAATTAAGGACTTGATTCTATAGATGATAGGAAGCCATCAAAGGGTTTTTTTTGTTTGTGATTGTTTTCAGCACTTTAAAATTTCATTCTGTTGTTTTCTGGCCTCCATTGTTTCTGAGGAAAAGCTAGCCGTAAGTTTCATTGTTTTCCTGTATGTCTTCCCCCCACCCACCCCCACCCTGGCTGCTTTTAAAGTTTTGTTTCTAGGTTTTTCAGCACTTGCACTATGTTTCTAGGTGTGGCTGGTTTTCTTTGTATTTATGCAGCTTAGAGTTCACCTATTTCTCTAGATCTGTGGATTGCTGTTTGTTGTTGCTGTTTCCTTTTATCAAATTTAGAAAACTTTTGGCCAATATTTCTTTCTGCCCCTTTCCCTCTCTTTTCTGAGACATTTACATTTATGCTAGACTTCTTTGTCCTTAGTACCAGTCATTCTAGGCTTTGTTCATTTTTTTTTTTTTTCAAATCTTTTTTCTTCTGTGCTTCAATTTGGATAATTTCTTCAATTTAGATAATTGAGATCCAGTGTCTGGTAATTCCTGAAAATCTGGACATTAACATTTTCCCAAAAGCACAGTGACCCTATTAATGACTGCGGGTTCCTTTGAGGAAAGTTTAGAGACCTATTAGTCAAGAAGACAGAAATCACAAGATATTACAACAGAGAGAATCTGATATTGGGTACTGAAGGACTGAAAAAGCAAAAAGGGAGCGCTGCAGTAGACCAGAAGGATAACTGTACAGAGCAGCTATGACCATTAGGGCAACTGAAAAAGAAGGGTCAAGGCTGGACTATAAGGTCTCAGACACTCAGACACACAGCTGAGCAGTAGCTCAGTTCCCTGAAAGGATGCTGTTTAACTGGTCCTCCAACCACTGAGAGGGATAAGATGAAGCTGGTTGGGGATGGAGGAGTGCCAAAAGAAGCTCAAGGCTGAGATCAATTGCTGCTGCTGAAGCAAAGGACTATTGCTTACCACTGGGTAACAATGACAGAAACTGCAAACAAATAGAAAGGTGGAAATCCTTTCTCCCCTTCTGTCCTCCAGTCTCCCTCTAATGGCTTTTATTGGTGGGACCTAGTGAGACACCAGCTGGCACAGGAAAAATGTTCTTTGCAGGGTCTGAGCCATTGCATCACAGAGGAAAGTACAGAAGGGTGAATTTGGAGCTAAGATACCTCAATAACAATATCTTAATAACCATATTAACATTTGTTGTGCTAAATTAGTAAAAATTGCCCAAATTAGACCCAAATTAATACTTTTACAGACTTGTATGCTTTTATACTGGTATGCTTATATGCTTTTACAGACTTGTATGCCCCTCTGAAAAGAATTTCAAGTTACCATGTTATAACAATTTTCTGCTATACTGTGATTCCTGTTACTGTCTTTAGTAAAGAGTACCTTTACGGCAGCTCACATATGTACTTGCTACAAAATCATAAACGAGGACAGTTTTGGAAAAGATTTGTAAAACTGAGGATAAATAGACCCTGCCCCCACATTACGTCTCCCACAATTAGGCACAAAAAGGCATAGACCAAGTAGAGCTGTCAAGAATCCAGTCTTCTCCCTACTTCCTTTTTGTATGCATTACTTAATGTAGCCTTAGCAAAGAGAAGACAAATTTCCTATTTGAAAGTAGGACAACCACTATGGTCATTGAAAAAGCAACACTATTCCTTTGTTCCCTCTTTCTTGCCTCAACTCAAGCTTCCTTACCCAACTCAATCACCCCTAGTTTTCTTTTTTCTTTAAATGTTTTTTTTTCCCAAATGTATATTTATTTTTGAGAGATCTCAAGTAGGGGAAGGGCAGAGAGAGGGAGACAGAAGATCTGAAGCAGACTCTGTGCTGACAGTGGTGAGTCTGATGTGGGCCTCAAACCCACAAACCATGAGATCATGACCTGAGCCAAAGTCAGACACTCAACCAACAGAGCCACCCAGGCACCCCTCACCTCTAGTTTTCTAATATAAATAGGTGACAAAACAGGGCTTGGTATTAAGCATTTTACCTTATTGTGTACTTTTCAAAAATGAATATTTTTGAATATTGAAGGATTTTTGTTGAACACTTGTAGAACATTGGGCATGAACATTTTTTTAGGACAACAGACGTTCCACTCAAAAGGGGTCATTTCCTCAAGTCTTATGTTCTTTAGTGATGAAAGTTAACATTCTCCTACCACAATTACCTTTTGTTAATAACAGTAAAGACACTGGGTTCATGATGTTTCACATATTTATTAATATTTGTTTTTGAATATATTAGACTAGAATTTTCTACATCTGCATATATTAATTATATATTATATAGCATTCTGTCACTTATACAACACAAAACATTTATAGGTAAACATTAAAATGGCAGTGTACCTATGAATAAGTGAATGTTAACAAAATAATAATCAAGTCTTCACTTGATGGGAGAGTCTAGGATTTCCTGATAATCCTGCCTTCTTAAATTCCTCCAATAAAGTTTATAACCAGCAAGGACAAAAACACTAATCATAATGATTACCCCTCCAAAAACATCATAGACACTAGGAAATATGTGTAACACTAGAAGCTGCAAGACCATAGCTACTACAATCTCCAGGTGTTGCACTGTGCTGACCAAAGCTGGATGGAATTTGTCCAAGGCATAATAAACTCCTAAGAATGCTGCAGTAGAACAGACACATATGGCAATGAGATAACTCCAGGTTTCTCCATCTAATGGGATGATGGGTTCTTGAAGAACAAACATAGTAGATATTCCCCAGATTGTCCCAGTCCAACCAAAGGTAAATAGTGCAGTCCACATGCTAATCTTCTCTTTAATGGATCTGTATACTATCATGGAAAGAGCAGTGGTCAGTCCAGCCATCACAGTCATAGTATACCCAAAGGCTTCTTTCCAGGCATTTAACAAAGAATTGTCTTCATCAACAATGTTGGGGATCATGACAAGACAAACACCTAAGATGCTGCAAACAACAGTAGCCATGTCAACATAAGCCATTTTCTCATCCACAAGTAAAAAAGCCAGAATGGCACTGAAGACTGTGGTTGTGGCTCTCCACATAGTGGTCCCATTGCTGGGAGGAACTATTGAAAATGATGTATAAGCACAGGTGATAGAAATGACATTGCATACACCATAAAAGAAGAGTCGTAATCTGTATCCACTGGGTCCAAAGGGCGCCTCCTGGTAGTAACACACAACTAACACAGACAAGACCTGCAAGACAGAACGGATAAAAATCAGTTCTAGAGATGGAACTTTAGAACGGTCAGAAACAAGCCTAGTGATAAGAGCTACACATCCATGAGCCAAAGCAGATCCAAACAGCACTATCCACATTTTTCTGGATTGAAAAATGTTTTTTTCTGCAAAGCTCTGGAATTGTCCAATATCATCCGTCATTGGGTCTTCCGTTGGTGGAGGTCGAGTATCCATGGTTCCAAAGAAAGTTCTTCCTTTTCTTTTCATTTCACTCAATAGGCCTTTCTTTGGATTTTCTTCCATAAAATTTCCATAGTCTTCATTGATTTCTTCATACCCATCATCCCCAGGCTGGGGATAATGAGAAGTATATTTCACCATCACAGTGTTGGGATGTATTTTCACCCGTTTTTTAACTGGATGTTTTTTGGAGGGAGAGGTATCCATTTCTTCAGATAAGCAATTCTATTTAAGAAAAAAAAAGACAAATGTACATATTCATTCAGTGGAAATTTAGTTTTAATTTCTATTATAATCATACACACCAATATAATAATAGAAAGTAGAGGTTGTAACAGAAGTTTTTAAAAAAAGTAATAAGAAGAGAAGATCTGACTGTGCCTTATCAGATGTAGGAGGCCCAAGGAAATTGTCTGCACTTTTTTTACTTTTATTCTATGTCTGCCCCTATTTCTCATTCTGCTTATTCTTTGTCTCGTACAGCCCCGTTGCTTATGTTTACACCTCAAACAACTGATATTTTCCCATCTTTTCATTCCTACGTGTTTCTCCACTCATCCAATAAGAAAACACAGAAAAGTAAATAACAACTTAGATAAAATCTTTCCTTTCTACTGTGTTCCTTGTCTATTATAAATTTTAAATGGATAAGTCCAATGTTTTTTGAATAATCCCTTCTGTATAATATCACATTTAGCTCTATATTACTAATTATTGTCTTTTAAACATTTATTCTGGGCTCCCCATACATATTTAGATAGTCAAAAATTAGAAAATAAATAAAATGGGGGTGCCTGGATGGCTTAGTCAGATGTTTAAGTTGACCTCAGCTCAGATCTTGATCTAGGGGTTATGAGTTCAAGCCCGTGGGCTCCGTGCTAGGTGTGGAGGCTACTTAAAAAATAATAGATAATAATAGATAAATAAATAAACAAACAAACAAATAAATAAGTGGATTTAGTGACAGTCATGCATTGTTGGTGTGTATTACATCTCTGATGAGCAATTGGTTAATATGTTTTAAGATTTTGACTGAAACTACTCTTTAACTCAGCAATATCACTTCTTTTTTTTTTTTTAAAGGAGCTTCAAGGTTTTTGTTGTTGTTGTTGTTGTTCACTGTTTATTTATTTATTTTTGAGAAAGCACAAGTGGGGAGAGGGGCAGAGAGAGAAAGGAAGACAGAGAATCTGAAGCAGGCTCCAGGCTCTGAGCTGTCAGCGTAGAGCCCGATACGGGGCTCGAACCCATGAACTGTGAGATCACGACCTGAGTCAAAGTTAGACACTTAACCAACTGAGCCACCCAGGCACCCCTCAGCAATATCACTTCTAAGATTTTATCCTGAAGAATTGACCACTAAGATGCTTTTTATCTTATGTGTTTAAAAAAAGGAAAAATAATACATTTTTATACGTGCTTATGTAACATACAGAAATTATGGAAAGATACAAAGTAAACTAACAATTATTAGGGTAGAACAAGGAACAAGAATGGAGGAAAACATTTTTACTGTATACTTTTTTGTATTTTTATTTTTGAATCACAATATTGTTCAAAAAATTAGATTATAAACTAAAACAAAATGTTCTGCTATTTTAGAAAAAGAGCATACAAAAAATTATGGGAAAAAATGTATGAATAGGAGGGTTCATTGTAGCTTACCCCAATGTCCCTTCATAAATTAAAATACTATGCTATACATCCATTAAAAACAAGACAGATCTTTATTGACACTGAAAGATGTCCATGACATTTTGTTGAGTAGGAAAAAAGCTTGTTGTAAGGATTAAATGAGATAATGCATATAAAAAATTTGGCACAGTGCAGGCACATCATGAATCCTCAATAAATGCTGACAAGAATTCTGTTTCCTTTTACCTATAATTAACTCTCTTAAAACACTAAGTATCTTCTACATTGTTTCTTTCTTCAAGACTTGTATCTGTTCACTCAGTTCTCTTTTCTGTTCATTCTCTCTCTCTTTTTCTAAGAACAATTTCCTATTTCCTTCCCAATGATTTCTCCCTTCTAAAAAAAAAAAAAAAAAAAAAAAGGAAACCTTTTTATTTTTTTGTCCTTATAACATACTCCCTGTCCTTGCCAAAAACTCACCAGTTCCAGGATCTTAAACCATGGTCTAGAAATCAAATCCTATTTTGTTCTTTGACACCATCTGGGTAGCCAACTGTTTCATTCCTCTTTACTCTTTTCTCTTCTAAACAACACCATCTTCAGTTGGAAGAAGTCATTTTAAAAAACACCACCTGTACATCCAAGTTTTTCACTTTCCTAGCCTGGACCTCCTACTTACAGTCATTCCTGCATATTGCTATCAAGCCAATATGATGTTCTTTTCTTCCAACTTTTTTTAAAATTTATTTTGAGAGAGAGAGAGAGAGAAAGAGAGAGAGCGCACACAAGTAGGGGAGGGGCAGGGAGAGAGAGGGAGGGAGACAGAATCCCAAGCAGGCTCCACACTGCCAGCGCAGAGACCAACGTGGGGCTCGAACTCATGAATTGTGAGATCATGACCCAAACCAAAGTGAAGAGCCAGACGCTTAACCAACTGAGCCACCCAGGTACTCCTTTTTTCTTCCAACTTTTACCATGTTGTGACTTCAGCTTCAATAATCCCAAATTGAATAGTCTTCATCTCCCACATAGATTTTCCTTCCCTAACCTCCTCATTTTTGTTTGCGATACCACCATTTCTCCAGTTCCCCAAACTAGAAACCAGGGAATACTCTCAATTATCCTTTTTGCTGTTATACTTCCATTTGGTCATCAATCTTACTGTTCTTGTCTTTGAAATATTTCTGATTTTTCCTTTCTTCTCCAATTCCATTTTACCTTTGTGATTCTGGATCAGGTTATTGTGAATTCCTATCTAGAATATTTCAACAGCATCCTAACTAGACCCCTTAAATCCCAACCCTTCTCCCTTAAAATCTGTCTATATTATACCACTGCCACTTAGGCTGTCTTTAAAAGATTCAAAACAAAAAAAAAAAATTTCCCTTAAGCTTTCCCCACTTAAGAACCTACGGTGATTTTTTTTTCCTGGCTACCTCACTGAATCTCAACTCTTTTGCTTGGCTCTCCAGACCCTACCTCATCTAGCCCCTATCAGTACTTGACTCCTTAACACACATACTGCTGTGATCAGTCCAGTGCCCTCCCTGACCTCACTCCCTACATATACATGTCTAAGTCTTTATACTCATGAGTTTCCTCTGCTCCAGCTTTCTAAACACTGCTCATTTTTCTTTAAATTTTTTTTTTAACGTTTATTTATTTTTGAGACAGAGAGAGACAGAGCTGAACGGGGGAGGGTCAGAGAGAGAGGGAGACACAGAATCCGAAACAGGCTCCAGGCTCTGAGCTGTCAGCACAAAGCCCGACGCGGGGCTCGAACTTACAGACCACGAGATCATGACCTGAGCCAAAGTCAGCTGCTTAACCAACTGAGCCACCCAGGCGCCCCATAAACACTGCTCATTTTTTAAGAAGGGCCAGTCCAAATTTTGCCTTTTAGAAACAAGCCTTCCCTGGTCACTCTAGCCTCTTATTTTTTTCCTTTCTTGTTTAACATCTGCAGTAGTTCTTCTAATTTTTGTAATCTAATCATTTTATTATTTAGTTGTCTCAAGTCGGTGGCATTTCATCTCCAGCTACTGTACTCAAATTTCTATCTTAAAATCTCCTTTCCTTGCGGGGCACCTGGGTGACTCAGTAGGTTAAGCGTCCAACTTCGGCTCAGGTCATGATCTCACAGTTTGTGAGTTCGAGCTCTGTGTCAGGCTCTGTGCTGACAGCTCAGAGAGAGGAGCCTGGTTCGGATTCTGTGTCTCCCTCTCTGTTCCTTCCCACGCGCGCTCTGTCAAAAATAAAGATAAAAAAAAATTTTTTTTAATCTCCTTTCCTTGCTAGTCAGCAAGTATCTTGATGACACCTCTGTTAGAACGCATAACTTCTCATGTGCTACCCATTGTTAAAGTTTTGTCTTATATCCATTAAAAGCTTTCTCCTTCCCATTGCAGGCCAGATTTATAGCTCCAGGGGCACGGACAGGGAGAGAATGTGTTCTGCCATTTTGCTCCTTCTCCCATTCCCTCCCTTTGGAGTCTGTGGGACGGTGGTGACTCTGCCTCTGGGACACCTCTTCCATCTCCCTATTCTAGGCTCTAGCTCCCCTGGTATATTGGCACAGGGAGAAAGGAAAAGGAAAAGAACACATGTTTTATATTTGCTCCAGTTATGTGGCTTTTTGATGTATAAACTTGGCTGTGCCGAACTACATTCCCTAGTTATTTAATCGAAACTAATCTGGGTGTTGCTGTGAAGGTATTTTGCAGATGTGAGAAAAATCCCTAATCAGTGACTTTAAGCTAATCAAAAGAAAGTGTACTCTGTATGGGCCTGACCTGATTGGGTGAGCCCTTTAAAAGAGGGCTTAGGCTTTTCTTGGGTTTGGATATTCCAAATATTTAACTCCCTTAGGGTTACAGCCTACTCTCGATCTTCTTTCCTCATTGCCAGTGGGCAAAGCTTCAGCCTGTGCTCATGGGATTCCAACCTGTTCTTGATCTTCTCTTCCTGACTGCCTGCCCTACAGACTTCAGACTTGTTTATCCAGTCCCCACAATTATATTAGCCAATTCCTTGTAATAAATCTCTTACTGATTCTGAGTCTCAGGTTGAACCCTGATTCTGACAACATGTTGGAATTCATTCTTTGATTGTTGTCTTTGTTTCTCTGTTAGCTCTGATAGGTCACTGATACTTTCTAGGTTGTAGGTATCCAAATTCAGGCTATCTTGGGGAAATTTTGTAAGGCCTCCCCAGTGCATAAATCCCTGATGTGACAGCACCTCCTCCCCTAGGGCTTATGGCCCACAGATTTTTGCTGCTAGGTCCTCTTCCCTGGAGGACATCTCTCTTTGGCAGGCACCAACAGTATTTACCAGAAACACATACCTTACCACTCAGTGGAGTGTGCCGCTGTCCCCTTCTCTCCAACTTTATTTCTCTTCATTCAAACAAGCAAAGGGAAAATTAAAATGTGCTATCTAAGCAGACTTAGAAATGGAGAATGAGAAGGCACACTCAATCATCATACATAACGATCTGGTAACCTTTACCCTCAGTCAGCTATAAGAGGGGACTTGCCTCTCCTTTCTCCCATTAGGAAAAAGCATAACGTTTTTCTTAAACCAAAGACCATAAAGATAATATGATCCCTGTGACAGATAGTATTTTTCAAAGAGAACCACAAATCTAATATCTCCTATACTACATGTTTGGTTGTGTTTTGTTTTGTTTAATGTGAATTTGACATTATTAAATAGAGAGGTAGGGTTTATATCCCCTCCCATTAAAAGTAGGTAGGCTTCCGTGACTGTTTCAACCAATAGAGTATGGCACAAGTGGCATACTGTGACTTCTGAGGTGAGGTCATAAGAAGTGAAACCGCTATGCCTTCCTCTGGTAGCTCTGAGGCTACCAAGGTGTGAGGATGCTCAAACTAGCCCATGTAGAGAAACCATATAGAATGGTTCTGAAACTATATAAAGAGAGAGAAATGCCTGGCCACGCCCCAGCCCCCAGCTGCTCTAACCCCTTGCTGTTCCAACTGTAGCCACCCATCTGATTTCAAGTATACAAGAGACCCTGAGTCAGAATCTCCCTGCCAAGTCCTTTCCAAATTCCTGATCTACAGAAACTATGACAGATAATAAAATGATTGTTGTTTAAGTTACTCAGCTTTGGAGTGGTTTGTTACCTGTGGTAGATACCTGGAACACCAGTTATCCAGTGCCTTCCCCAGTATTTTAAGGAATGGGAAGCAGTAGGGATCTCAGTGATAATTAAAGGAAAGGCCTCTTATATCTGGCCCTAACTGATGGACTTTCAAAAGTGGAGCATTTTGCCCTCCATTGTAAGATCATGGACACTAATTCCAAGATAAAAGTTTTATTCTACATCCTATTAGGCATACATTAGTGTATTTAACCTTAGTCCACCTGCATACTTTAAACTATTATTCGCATGGTGAAATTTTTGTTCATTTCTATTCATGAATTAGTTTATGACAGATATATTACTGGTATCTGTCAACACTATTAAATTTATATTGTGTCCCACTGATTCAAAAACCATCTTATAGGGGTGCCTGGGTGGCTCAGTCAGTTAAGTGTCCGACTTGATTTTGGCTCAGGTCATGATCTCACAGCTCATGGGATTGAGCCCCACACTGACAGCGTGGAGCCTGCCTGGGATTCTCTTTCTCCTTCTCTCTCTGCCTATCCCCCGGGTGCATGGGAGCGCTCTCTCTCTCTCTCTCTCTCTCTCTCTCTTCCTTTCTGTCTCAAAATAAATAAACAGTTTTTAAAAAATACAAAAGCAATCTTATACTAAAGAGATACATAATAATCTTCTTCAGTCTCTCTAGTTTTGATTTAATTATAGTTTTCATAAAAAACAGTTCTTGAAAAGAACCTGAAATCCTGACTAGTTCTTACATTTTTGCACATGTAAGTCAACATGTATTCACTTCAATCAATATTAATTGAGGTACCATAAACTCAGCATCATGCTAGGCTCTATAAATATAAAGATAAAATAGGTATGGTTCCTGCACTCAGAGAGCTTATAGACTAGTGGAAGAGACAAGTAAAATCAAATTTATTATTTTAATAAGTTAATAATGCAAGCAACTATATGAAGTTCAGGGAGATGCTGGAGCACATACAAAGGGCATCTAACCCAGATAAAGGGGAATCTTAGCAAGTTTCCAGGTGAAAAGGATACCTGAATTGGGACTTTATGCATATGTGACAATTCATCAAGTAAAAAGGAGGAGAAAAAAATTTTTTTCTAGAGATAAGAAATTTAAAAGTCAGAAAAGTTGGTTTTTAGTTCTGGCTCTGCCACCAACTAAAGTAATAATTATTCTATTTCAAGAGAAAGAGTTTTAGATGGTATTCATTGGGATCTTTTGATTCAACTGTCTTTAAAATCAGTTTGTGTTTTTTTTAAATGTTTATTGATTGATTGATTGATTGATTGACAGAGAGAAAGACAGACAATCCCAAGCAGGCTCTGTGCTGTTAGTGCAGAGCCTGACACAAGGCTAAAATGCTTGACACAAATGGATTAAAAGGATGCACAGTTTGGTGTCTGCTTGAACAATGGGGACAAATCAGTGTGGTCAGCCTGAAACCAATATTTTTTTCCAAAAGAGGCTCTGTTTCCTAAGCTACATTCTGCAACATAAGGCCCATGATTAATTCTCTCCCAAGGTTGAGAAAATTAACACTGACATCCCTACTGTCTTGGTAGGAATCCTTGGGTCAATACCCTTATTATACTTTAAGCAAATGCTACTTGGTAGTGAGAATTTCTTTCTTTAGTGACCAGACTGATCCCTACAGTGGTAAAAAGTATTAGCTATAAAACTGGCAACTACAATTTGATTATAATATTAGTGGTTTAAATGTAGGTACTAATGTAACATTTGACACATATGAATAAAATTGGCTTTTAAATAAACAAAAAGAACTAATAGGTTAGTACCTTAAACCTGAGCAGCCTCACCCTACAATAGCTTATTAACCCAATTTGCTTTGACAGTCTTGCCCCTGAGTGAAAATGATCACCTAACCGATCACCTAAAAGGGAGGACACAACAACTACCTTCCCAGGATATCGTGAGACATTAGGACATGCACAGGTTCTGTGCTGTTAAATGTACCTCCTGAGAGAAGCCATTCCTCCCTCCAAAATGATGATGGGGGCCCATGTTCTGAGGCCCCAAAGGCTGTCAGCATGATTCTACCCATCCTTAGGCTGAACCCTGGCTGGCATAACTCTTAACACCCCTCTTTGAATAAGGATTCTTCTCCCTTCCCCACTGCAATTCCTAAAGTCAGGGTGGCTAGAGGCAGCATTTAAGTTTGCTTGTAATTTATTAATACTCCTTGAGCCTGCACCTTTGTGTGCAAAGGCACACTGCTTTAGAGAAAAAAGAACTTGCTTCTAAACTCCCATCTCTCAAACTAGAAAATCACTTCTTAAACTAATAGAGTTTGAGAGACAAGAATATTGATAATAAGTGCGAAATAACAGAGTAGAAGATAAAGGACATGCCTTTTCTTGCATCAGGCACACTTAGGAAGTGAAGAATTTATCAGAAGTAATTGCCTTTCTTATAAGGTGTGATAATATTCATGTTGCGTGTAAGTAGCAAATAATAAAATCAAATCATGAAACTGAACAGTTTATGAAGATGTAAAAGAGGGCCTACAGGAAAAGTTAATTGTATAAGACTTCAATCAAATACTCAGGTTATATAGGAGCCCACCATAGGCAAATTTGACAGAAAAATAAATAATAAAAGAGGAGACATATAGCCTCCTATAGTATAGACATATACTACAGTCATATAGTAGTCTCCTATGGTGAACCAACTGAATATTACCTCTATAAAAATATAAAAGGAAATTTCTGGAGCAAATTCTGAAAATCAGATGTATTACTTAGGACATATATACTATATGTCGTGGCAGAACTTGTAATAAAAATATCACTCATATTGCAACAGTTTATTGCTTGACAAAAAAAAGTCCATCGACCTCTCACTTAGGAAAACAAAATGTAAGGCAAATAATCATTTCCCCTTTTGTAATACTTAGATTAAAGCATCCTTGCAATGAGCTATCAGAAAGAGACTAAGAAGACAAAGAAAACCTTGATCGAGCCAGACACCACAACAATATTTTCAGCACTCTAACAGAAACAATCAAAATAGGATAAAAGCAAGAATGGAAAATCAAATAGAATAAAGAAAGGCAAAACTAATGGCTCTAAAATCTAGTGAAAACAGAAGGAAGAAGGAAAGGTGGAAGAAGTCAGTAACAGTAATAACATCAGTAGCCAGGTATACTGATATTTACATTTGTATAGATACTGTGCTAAGCACTAAACATGGGTTAACTCAGCTTTGAGAGGAAGTGAAACCTTAGGAGGTTTAGGAGTAGGGAAGCATTGAAGAAACAATTAAAAATTTGGAGAAAGCTAATGGCCTACCTCACTTTGAACTGAAAGAACTTAAAAGGAGGTAAAAGAAGCTAATTTGGTAGACATTACTGAACACACTCCACGTGAAGGACACCAGGTAGGCTATGTGGCACAGAGCAGGTCAGTAGGTTCTACTGTCGAAAAGAATTTGTGCCAGACGGTTGTTTAGAACTTTTTCACACAGTACCCAAAATTAGTCTCTCCTCCCTATTCTGCTCTCCTTTCCTCTTCCCAATTCCCTCCCTCTTCCCCTACTTTACATTCTCAGTTTGACTCCTGTCTCCCACAGGAGCCCTGTCTGACATTCTAGCCTGGAAGTAGCTGTTTTCATGCAAATAATCTCAAGAAAAATATTTATCTCATTGCCTTAACGACAAAGTATTATCACCATCAGGATCACATTCTGCTTTCATAGTAGACAAAACTATTTTTATTTTCCAAAAATCATAAGTTTTCTGATAGGTAATAGGAGTGATGATGACAAAATATCTGTATGGAAAGTAGGAGAAAAATCTCAATCACAAGACCACTTCTGCCACAGAGAATCCCACCTGAAAACCTGGCTTCTTGCCATCCAAACTAGTTGTACACATTTTCACTCCTTTGGGCCTTTTCCTTGTGCCACTTGGTACTCAGCCTCTGCCTCCTTTTGTCATTTTGTTCTCTTTGTGTATGACAATGTTAAGTTTTATTTATTTATTTTTCAACGTGTATTTATTTTTGGGACAGAGAGAGACAGAGCATGAACGGGGGAGGGGCAGAGAGAGAGGGAGACACAGAATCGGAAACAGGCTCCAGGCTCTGAGCCATCAGCCCAGAGCCCGACGCGGGGCTGGAACTCCTGGACCGCGAGATCGTGACCTGGCTGAAGTCGGACGCTTAACCGACTGCGCCACCCAGGCGCCACAGACAATGTTAAGTTTTAAAAAGTAGTGGTTCCTGGGGCATCTGGGTGGCTCAGTCGGTTAACCATCCGACTTCAGTTCAGGTCATGACCTCATGGTTCATGAGTTCAAGCCCCGTGTCAGGCTCTGTGCTGACAGTTTTGAGCCTGGAACCTGCTTTGGATTCTGTGTCTCCCTCTCCCTCTGCCCGCCCCCCTCTATTTCTTTCTCTCTCTCTCAAAATAAATAAACATTTAAAAAGTTAAAAAACTAAAATAAAATAAAAATAAAAAGTAGTGGTTCCCCCATGTGTATTTGGTGGGCAGGGTTGGGAGCAGGAGAGGACAACCTATGTGCCCGAACAGATGAATGGCTGAAGAAAATGTGATATATTCATACAATTGAATATTATTCAGCCATAAAAAGGAATGAAGTTCTAACAAATACTACAACATGGACAAACCTTGAAGACATTATGCTAATTGAAACAAGCCAGACACAAAAGGATAGCTGTTGTATAATTTCACTTAAATGAGGTATATAGAATAGACAAATTGTTAAAAACAGGAAATAGATTAGAAGTTACCAGGGCCTGGGAGGATGGGAAATGGGGAATTATGCTTAATAGTTACAGAGTTTCTGTTTGGGATAAGGAAAATGGTTTGGAAATAGTGACAGTTGCACAATATTGAGAATGTAACTAATGGCATTGAATTATATACACTTAAACATGGCAAATATGGTAATTTTTGTGTTATGCATATTTGACCACAAGTTTTAAAATTAGAAAAGGCATGGGCACCTGGGTAGCTCAGCTGGTTGAGCAGACTTCGGCTCAGGTCATGATCTAGCAGTTCATGAGATCGAGCCCAGCATTGGGCTCTGTGCTGACAGCTCAGAACCTGGAGCCTGCTTCAGATTCTGTGTCTCCCTCTCTTTGCCCCTCCCCCGTTTGTACTCTGTCTCTCTCTGTCTCTGTCTCTCTCTTTCTCAAAAATAAATAAAAGCATTAAAAAATTTTTTAATTTATAATTTAAAAAGGCAGGGGTGGGGTGGTGTGTGAGGGAGTTGTGGTTCCTTCTGTGTGGCTTGGAGGTGAGGGGGGAGGCAGTGCTAGGCACTGGTATTTTTTAAAACCTCCCTAGTTATCCGAATGTATAATTTCCTTGTGCAAGAACCACCTGAATAAATTATCCAAGGGCCCTTCTGGTTTTAAGATTTAACGAATGTGTTACTGCATAACTGAAGAAGACAGTAGCACAGGGCTAGAAAGTTACAACAAATCAAAACAAAACAGATAGTGAAGCCAGACTGCCTGGATTTGAATCTTAGCTACAGAACTTATTAAAATTATGACTTTCAGCAACTTGTTTTAACCTCTTTGCCTATTTCTTCTGTAAAATTGCGATAATAATATTACCTCATAGGGTAGACTGAATATTAAATCGGTTAATACAAAAACTTGGTATCTGACATCGAGCAAGTGCTCAATTAATTTTAGTTTTTCTTTCACATTATTCTATCTGCCTGGAATGATCTGGTCCTCCTTTTTGTCCTTGTCTATCTATTGAGTTCACATCTGTGCTTTAGTGGTTTGCCCAAGTGTTACTTCCTCCTTTGCAGTCTTCCTTGATCTCTCCCACCTTTGTGCCCTCACTATCCCTACATTCAATTGTTTCTATCCTATCTTTCCCACCAGATGGTACACTTCTGGATAGCAGACTTTCATGCCATTTTATCCTCAGCTCCTAACACAGTAGCTGGCACATCCTGGCACTCAGTAAATATTTGTTGGCTGGAATGAAATGGATTTGAAAACCAAGAGGGAGACATGGAAAAGAATAGGGAATGATGTTAAGACTACTGACATCTCAAATAGCAAAAGCGAACTTGAGAAAGAAGAACAAAGCCGGAGATGTCATGCTGTCAGATTTCAAACTACAGGACAAAGCTACAGTAATCAAGACCCATATATCAATGGAATAGAAAAGAGATCCCAAAAATAAATCCACACATATATGGCCAATTAATGTATAACAAAGGACACAAGGGTATACAAGGAGGAAAGGCAGTGTCTTCAATAAATGGTAATGGGAAAATTGGACAGCTACATGCAAAAGAATGAAACTGGACCACTGTCTTACACCATATACAAAACCAAATTCAAAATGGATTAAAGACTTGAATGTAAGACCTGAAACCATAAAATTCCCAGAAGAAACCATAGGCAGTAAACTCTTTGACACTGGTCTTAGAAATATCTTTTTGGGCTAGTCTTCTTAGGCAAGGGCAACAAAAGCTAAAATAAAGGGGATTACATCAAGTTAAAAAGCCTTTGTACAGCAAAGGAAAGCATTAACAAAACAAAATGGCAAACTCCTGATTCAGAGAAGACATTTACAAATCATACAACCTATAAGGGGTTAAAATCCAAAATATATAAAGAACTTATGCAACTTAATATTTAAAAAAATAGGTTGAAAAATGGGCACAGGACTTGAGTAGACATTTTTCCAAAGAAGACATACAGATAGAAAACAGGCACATGAAAAAATGCTCAACATCACTAATCATCAGTGAAATGCAAATCAAAACCATAATGAGATATCACTCATACAACCCACATATAATCAGATTGGCTATTATCAGGAATGCAAAAAATAGTAAATGTTGGTGAGAATGTGGAGAAAAGGGAACCCTCGAACACTGTTGGGAATGTAAATTGGTGCCACCACTATGGAAAAACGGTATGAAGATTCCTCAAAAAATTAAAAATATAACTACCATACAACCCAGCAATCCCACTTCTGGGTATTTATCTGTAGAAAACAAAAACACCAATCTATGTTCACTGCAGCATTATGTACAATAGCCAAAATATGGAAGTAACCTAAGTGCCCATTGATAGATGAATGGATAAAGATGTGGTATATATATATATATATATATATATATATATATATATATATATAGTATATGTATATGTGTATATATATATGATATATATATATATACATATATATATATATATCATATATATACCACAGAATATGACTCAGCCATTCAAAAAGAATGGATCTTACCATTTGTAAGACTGGACCTAGAGGGTATTATGTTAACTGAAATAAGTCAGATAGAGAAAGACAAATATGATATGATTTCACAAATCTAAAGAACAAAACAAACAGATTCATAGATACAAGAAACAAACTGTTGGCTACCAGAGAGGGGAGGAGTTCGGGGTGGTAAAATAGGTAAAGAGTATTAAGAGAAACAAACTATTTTATTTATAAAATAAATAAGTCATGAGGATGAAAAATACAGCATAGGGAATATAGTCAATAATATTATAATAACTCTGTATGGTGACAGATGGTGGCTAGACTTATTGTGAGGATCAACTTGTAATGTTTAAAAATATCAAACTGCTATGGTGTATACTTGAAACTAGTAGAATATTATATGTCAAATATACTTCAATAAAAAAGATAAAGGAAAAAGACTACTGACATCTCTATAGGATCTCGTAGGCCCAGATATCCACTCAATCATTAATAGTCTTGGGTGACTGAAAGCCTTGCTTCCCTTGATAACACTACAGAAATTTTCCCTATTTTCTGCCTTTACCCTCTGTATTAGTGAGGGTTCTCCACAGAAACAGAATCAATAGGATGTGCATATACAGCCATATGTTGGAGAAATTGAAGGTTCAGTTCCAGACCATCCCAATAAAGCAGATACTGCTATAAAGCAAATCAAACAAATTTTTTGGTTTTCCCATGTGTATAAAACTAATGTTTACAGGCACCCTGGTGGTTCAGTCTGTTAAGTGCCCAACTCTTGATTTTGGCTCAGGTCATTACTGCATGGTCATGATCTCACATTTTTAAAAAATGTTTATTTGAAAGAGAGAGAGAGTGAGCAGGGGAGGGACTTGTCTCAGTGTTGATGGCTGCTGACAGATCAGATGGTGATTGCTGAAGTTTGGGGTGTCTGGTGCCATTTCTTAAAATAAGACAATGAAGTTTGCTGCATCTGTTAACTCTCATTTAACAAGATCTCTGTAGCACGTGATGCTGTTTGATAGCATTTTACCCACAGCAGAACTTCTTTCAAAATTGGAGTCATCCCCTCAAATGATCCAGAGACTAAGTTTATGTGATATTCCAAATCCTCTGTTGTCATTTCAACAATTTTCATGACATCTTCACCAGGAGTAGATACCATCTTAAGAAACCACTCCTCTGCTCATCTATAAGAAGCAACTCCTTAGCCATTCAAGTTTTATCATGAGATTGCAGCAACGCAATCCCATCTTCAGGCTCCACTTCTAGTTGTCTTGCTATTTCTACCACATCTGTGATCAACTTCCTCCACTAAAGTCTTGAAACCCTCAAAGTCATCCACAAGGGTTAGAATCAACTTCTTCCAAACTCCTGTTAATGTTATTTTGACCTCTTCCCATGAATCACCAATGTTCTTCTTTTTTATTTTTAGTTTATTTATTTATTTTTGAGAGAGAGAGAGACAGCATGAGTGGGGGAGGAGCACAGAGAAGAGACAGAATCCCAAGCAGGCTCTGCACTGTCAGCATGAAGCTGTATGTGGGGCTCGAACTCACAAAATCGTAAGATCATAACCTGAGCCAAAACCAGGAGTCAGACGCTTAACCAACTGAGCCACCCAGACACTAATTTAAAAAAATATTTTAACACCAACAATGAAGCAACAGAAAGAGAAGTTAAGGAATCAATTCCATTTACAGTTGCACAAAAAACCATAAAATACCTAAGAATAAATCTAACCAAAGAGGTGAAAAATCTATACACTGAAAACTATAGGAAGCTTATGAAAGAAATTGAAGAAGACACAAAAAAATGGAAAAAGATTCCATACTACTGGATAGGAAGAACAAATGTCAATACTACCCAAAGCAATCCACATATTCAATGCAATCCCAATCAAACTTGCACCAGCATTCTTCTCAAAGCTAGAACAAATAATCCTAAAATTTGTATGGAACCAGAAGAGATGCTGAATAGCCAAAGTAATCTTGAAAAAGAAAACCAAAGCAGGAGGTATCACAATCCCAGACTTCAAGCTATACTACAAAGCTGTAATCATCAAGACAGTATGGTACTGGCACCAAAACAGACACTCAGATCAATGGAACAGAATAGAGAACCCAGAAATGGACCCACAAATGTATGGCCAACTAATCTTTGACAAAACAGGAAAGAATATCCAGTGGAATAAAGACAGTCTCTTCAGCAAGTGGTGCTGGGAAACCTGGACAACGACATGCAGAAGAATGAACCCGGACCACTTTCTTACACCATACACAAAAATAAACTCAAAATGGGTGAAAGACCTAAATGTAAGACAGGAAGCCATCAAAATCCTCCAGGAGAAAGCGGTAAAGACCTCTTTGATCTTGGCCGCAGCAACTTCTTACTCAACATGTCTCCAGAGGCAAGGGTAACAAAAGCAAAAATAAACTATTGGGACCTCATCAAAATAAAAAGCTTCTGCACAGCAAAGGAAACAACCAGCAAAACTAAAAGGCAACTGACAGAATGGGAGAAGATATTTGCAAACAACATATCAGATAAAGGGTTAGTATCCAAAATCTATAGAGAACTTATCAAACTCAACACCCAAAAAAACAAAGAATCTAGTGAACAAGTGGGCAAAAGACATGAATGGACACTTCTCCAAGGAAGACATCCAGATGGCCAACCGACACATGAAAAAATGCTTAACATCACTCATCATCAGGGAAATACAAATCAAAACCACAATGGGATGCCACCTCACACCTGTCAGAATGGCTAACATTAACAACTCAGGCAACAACAGATGTTGGCAACGATGCGAAGAAAGGGGATCTCTTTTGAATTGTTGGTGGGAATGCAAGCTGTTGTAGCCACTCTGGAAAACAGTATGGAGGTTCCTCAAAAAATTAAAAATAGAACTACCCTACAACCCAGCAAATGCACTACTAGGTATTTATCCAAGGGATACAGGATGCTGTTTCGAAGGGACACATGCACCCCAAAGTTTATAGCAGCACTATCAACAATAGCCAAAGTATGGAAAGAGCCCAGGTGTCCATCAATGGATGAATGGACAAAGAGGACGTGCTATATGTATACAATGGAGTATTACTCAGCAATCAAAGAGAATGAGATCTTGCCATTTGCAGCTGCATTGATGGAACTAGAGGGTATTATGCTAAGTGAAACTGGTCAGTCAGAGACAGACAAATATCATATGACTTCACTCAATGAGAACTTTAAGACACAGAACAGATTAACATAAGGGAAGGGAAGGAAAAATAATATAAAAACAGGGAGGGGGGCAAAACATAAGAGACTCTTAAATATGGAGAACGAACAGAGGGTTACTGGAGGGGTTGTGGGAGGGGGGATAGGCTAAATGGGTAAGGGGCATTAAGGAATCTACTCCTGAAATCATTGTTGCGCTATATGCTAACTAATTTGGATGTAAATTTAAAAAAATAAAATTAAAAAAATATTTTTAAATTTATTTAATGAATGTTCTTAATGGTATCTAAAATGGCAAATCTTTGGGGCGCCTGGGTGGCTTAGTCATTAAGCATCTGACTTTGCCTCAGGTCATGATCTCACCGTTTGTGAGTTCAAGTCCCACATCAGGTGAGCATGTACCCCACTTTGGCAAATCTTTTCCAGAAGGATTTCAATTTACTTTGCCCAGATCCACCAGAGAAATCTCTATGTATGTCATCTATAACCTTATGAAATGTATTCCTTAAATAATAAGACTTGAAAGTAAAAATTACTCCTTGATCCACGGGGTTCAAAGTGGATGTTGTGCTTTCTTTCACCGTACACAAAAATAAACTCAAAATGGATGAAAGACCTCAATGTAAGACAGGAGGCCATCAAAATCCTCCAGGAGAAAGCAGGCAAAAACCTCTCTGACCTTGCCCACAGCAACTTCTTACTCAACATGTCTCCTGAGGCAAGGGAAACAAAAGCAAAAATGAACTACTGGGACCTCATCAAAATAAAAAGCTTCTGCATAGCAAAGGAAACAACCAGCAAAACTAAAAGCAACCGACAGAATGGGAGAAGATATTTGCAAACAACATATCAGATAAAGAGTTAGTATCCAAAATCTATAAAGAACTTATCAAACTCAACACCCGAAAAACAAAGAATCTAGTGAACAAGTGGGCAAAAGACATGAATGGACACTTGTCCAAGGAAGACATCCAGATGGCCAACCAACACATGAAAAAATGCTTAACATCACTCATCATCAGGGAAATACAAATCAAAACCACAAGGAGATACCACCTTACACCTGTCAGAATGGCTAACATTAACAATTGAGGCAACAACAGATGTTGGCAGGGATATGGAGAAAGAGGATCTCTTTTGCATTGTTGGTGGGAATGCAAGCTGGTGCAGCCACTCTGGAAAACAGTATGGAGGTTCCTCAAAAAACTAAAAATAGAACTACCCTACGACCAGCAATTGCACTACTAGGTATTTATCCACAGGATACAGGTGTGATGATTTGAAGGAACACATGCACCCCCATGTTTATAGCAGCACTATCAACAATAGCCAAAGTATGGAAAGACCCCAAATGTCCATCCACAGATGAATGGATAAAAAAGATGTGGTTGGGGCGCCTGGGTGGCGCAGTCGGTTAAGTGTCCGACTTCAGCCAGGTCACGATCTCGCAGTCCGTGAGTTTGAGCCCCGCGTCAGGCTCTGGGCTGATGGCTCAGAGCCTGGAGCCTGTTTCCGATTCTGTGTCTTCCTCTCTCTCTGCCCCTCCCCCGTTCATGCTCTGTCTCTCTCTGTCCCAAAAATAAATAAACGTTGAAAGAAGATGTGGTATATATATACACAATGGAGTATTACTCAGCAATCAAAAAGAATGAAATCTTGCCATTTGCAACTACATGGATGGAACTGGAGGGTATTATGCTAAGTGAATTTAGTCAGAGAAAGATGAATATCATATGACTTCACTCCTATGAGGACTTTAAGATACAAAACAGATGAACATAAGGTAAGGGAAACAAAACTAATACAAAAACAGGGAGGGGGACAAAACATTCTTAAATATGGAGAACAAACAGAGGGTTACTGGAGGGGTTGTGGAGGGGGGGGGGGAATGGGCTAAACAGGTAAGGGTCATTAAGGAATCTACTCCTGAAATCATTGTTGCACTATATGCTAACTAATTTGGATGTAAGTTTTAAAAAATAAAAATAAAATTAAAAAAATAAACTAAAAAAAAAGTGGATGTTGTGTTAGCAGGCATGAAAAACATTAATCCCGTTGTATTATCTTCCATCAGAGCTCTTAGGTGACAAGGTGCATTGTCAATGAGCAGTAATGTTTTGAAAGGAATCTTTTTTTCTTAGCAGTAGCTCTCAATAGTGGGCTTAAAATATTCAGTAAGCCATTGTATAAACAAGCGTACTGTTGTCCAGGCTTTGCTATTCCATTTAGAGAACACAGGCAGAGTAAATAAGCATAATTCTTAAGCTCTCTAGGTTTTTCGGAATGGTAAATGAGCACTGGCTTCAACTTAGAGTCACCAGCTGCATTGGCCCCTAACAAGAGGATCAGTCTGTCCTTTGAAGCTCTGAAGTCAGACATTGACATCTCTTCTCTAGCTATAAAAGCCTTAGATGGCAACTTCTTCCAATAAAAGGCTGTTTTCATCTACAATGAAAATCTATTGTTTAGTGCAGCCACCTTCATTAATTAACTTAATTAATTAACTAGATCTTCTGGATAATTTGCTGCAGGTTCTATATCAGTACTTGCTGCTTCGCCTTGCACTTTTATGTTATGGAGATGGCTTCTTTCTTTAAACCTTATGAACCAACCTCTGCTAGTTTCAAGATATTCTTTTGAGAATAGCTTCCTCATCTTTCTCAGCCTTCAACGAACTGAGGAGAGTCAGAGCTTTGCTCTGGACTAGGCTTTGGTTTAAGGGAATGTTATGGCTAGTTTGATCTTTTTGGTTTTTAACATTTTTATTTTTTATTTATTTCTGAGAAAGAGTGTGAGTGGGGAAGTGGCAGAGAGAGAGGGAGACACAGAATCCGAACCAAGCTCCAGGCTCTGAGCTGTCAGGACAGAGCCTGACACAGGGCTCAAACCCATGAACAATGAGATCTTGACCTGAGTCGAAGTCAGATGCTTAACCGACTGAGCCACACAGATACCCCATGGCTGGTTTGATCTTCTATCCAGACTACTCAAACTTTCTTCATATCAACAATGAGGCTGCTTTGCCTTAACATTTGTGTGTTCACTGAAGTAGCTCTTTTAATTTCCTTCAAGAACTTTGCCTCTGTATTCACCACTTGGCTAACTTTTTGGCACAAGAGGTCTACCTTACAGCCTATCTTGGCTTTCAACATGCCTTCTTCACTAAGCTTAATCACTTCAAGCCTTTGTTTTAATTGTTTTTAATGTTTATTTATTTTTGAGAGAGAGACAGAGACAGAGCACAAATGGGGGAGAGACAGAGAAAGAGGGAGACAGAATCCTAAGTAGGCTCTAGGCTCTGAGCTGTCTGCACAGAGCCTAACATGGGGCTTGAATTCACAAGCCGTGAGATCATGAACTGAGCTGAAGTCGGGTGCTTAACCAACTGGGCTACCCAGGCACCCCTCGAGCCTTTGTTTTAAAGTGAGAGACATGCAACTCTTCCTTTCACATGAATACTTACAGGCTATTGTAGGGTTATTAATTAACCTAATTTTAATACTATACCTCAGGGAACAGGAAGGCCTGAGGAGAGGTGGGAGAACAGCTAGTCAGTGGAACAGTCAGAATACATATAACATTTGTTAAATTTGCCATCTTATATGGACACAGTTCATGGCACTTCAAAACAATTACAATAATAACATAAAAGATCACTGATCACAGTTCACCATAACAAATATAACAATAATGAAAAAGTTTGAAATATTGTGAAAATTACCAAAATGTGACACAGATATTAAATGAGCAAATATTGTGGGGAAAACGATACCAGTAGACACAGGGTTGCCACAAGATTTCAATCTGTAAAAAATGCACAATAAAGAAATGTGCAGTAAATTAGGCATGCTCATATACGTATGAGAGATTTATTTTAAGGAATTGGCTCATGTGATTGTGGTGCCTGACAAGACCAGATCTTCAGGGTTGGCCAGCAGACTGGAAACCCAGGGAAGAGTTGCAGTTCAAGTCCAAATGGTCTGCTGGCAGAAGTCCCTTCTTTTCAGGGGATAGTAGTCTTTTCTTTTACGGACTTCAACTGATTGGATGAGGCCCACCCACATCATGGCAGGCAATCTACTCAATTCCACTGATTTTTTTTTTTTTTAATGTTTTCTTTCATTTGTTTTTTTAAGTAGACTTCACACCTAGGGCAGAGCCCAGTGTGGAGCCCAGCACAGGGCTTGAACTCATGACCCTGAGATCAAGACCTGAGCTGAGATCAAGAGTCAGACACTTAACTGACTGAGCCACCCAGGCACCCCACAATCCCACAGATTTAAGCGTAAATTTCATCCAAAGACACCTTCACAGAAACATGTAGAATAGTCTTTAGCCTGCCAAGTTGACACATAAAATTATCACAGCCTCATCCTCTGGTTGTCCTCCACATGCACAAAAATTCTGGCTATTTCAAACTACAGGAAACTCTTTCAAAATGTCATGCTATTTCATGCCTCTGGATTTTTACATATGCTATTCCTCCTTTATGGAATACTTTTTTCCTGCTTTTTTACCTTGTAAATTCCTGCTTATTCTTCAAGGCTCAGATAAAATACCACCTTCTCTGCAAAATTCTCTGGCCTACCTCTTACCTCCATCTACGTTATGTGCCCACACCCTCATTCTTTCATTATACCTTCAATAATAGAATTTACTGCACTGAATTACAACTATGTTTTTGTCTTTCTCTTCCACTAGACCCATGAGAGTTTCAACCCCACAGGTATTAAAATTAGGCATTTCTAATTTTTATATTTTCAGCACCTAGCACAGTGCTTGGCATCAGACAGGTGTTCAGTAAGTGTTGTTGAATGAATTAATGGACTATTTTTTTTTAATGAAGCAAATTTTGTTAAGAACAAAGTTAAGTAACATATTTAAATGAATTTAAATGGCTCATGTAATTCAAGTAAGGAACCGTATCCACTAAAACACTTTACAGTCCTTAATAATATTTCAAGAATACACATTACAGTGTGCAGTTTGGCTATTAAGATAATTTGTTTATTTAGCTTCTCTACCTCTGGCTCTGTTTCTGCTGATACACCTCCCATATTTCTTTAATATTAAATTTCCCAGGCATAACTGGAGGTGTTCTTTAAGTAATGTGTATCTCCTTTTCTTAAATAAACCATTTTCAATCACTGAGGAAGGGTGCTGAAGAAACATGTCTCTCAGCATTTCCAGGCTGAACTTAGCTGCTATGTCTCTGCTTCCCAGTACACACTTCACAGCTTGGCCCAGTCAGGTAAGTCCCACCACCACAAAGTCCCTGCAGTCCCTCATCAGGCTTCCCTGGGCCTGTCAAAACAAGCTTCTGACTCAGAAGCTATTTACCACCATCAGATCTCTACATTAAAAAAAAATTGTATTCTTATTATAAAAGCAATATATTTTTATTGTACAAAATTCAGAAATGTGGAAAAGCAAACAAATAAAATAAAACCACTTGTAATCGCCCAGAGATAATCACTGGTCCTTCCAGGCCTTTTTTTATTTGTGAGCATTTTTTTTTTCCAAAAAAAAAAAAAAAAAAAAAAGGCATCAAACACTAATCCCAGTGTTAACTTCCCCCATTCTACTTATCAATACATTGTAAATATTTTTCCACGTCACTAAATATTCTATAACATCATTTTTAATGGCTAGTTAACAAGGGCTTTGAACATAATAAGTCACTCATTAGCTTTCTGAGAGCTAAAAGGCAAATGGGATGACCACTGTCACTGATTCTTTGTGCAGGGATACATCCATAACCATCATGGGAAAAGCCACATACGTGAAAATGAACAGAAAAAATTGTGAAGTTTTCCCACTGAATGTAAATGAAGAAATAGGTTTTGGTGGCTAGGGGAAAATTGTGAAAGAACAAACAGGAGATAAATCAAGATTATTCATGTTTGCTTCTTTGGTCTCCATTCACAACATCATCTATGGAGAGAAACTAGCTGAGACTAAAAGTAAAATAAAGTGTGTCTTCATTCATATTTTGTGTGTTTATTTAGGATCAACACACTGGTTTTGAAAGGATTTGCAGTAATCATTCAATGAGGGTTAAAGGAAAAATAAAACCACAGGAAATATCAAGCAGAGACACTTCCATACACCTGGGATGCACTCTTTTGGATTGTTTGGTCCTGAATATGGCTCTAGATTCTCTAACTATAATGATAGCTATGTTTATTTAGCCCTATCTCTGTGCCAGGCATGTGCTAAGAACTTTATTTCTCAATTAAAGGTAAAAAACAACTCTATGAAGTAGGTATTATAATTTCCATTCTACATATGAAAAAATGGGTTCAGAAAGTTTGGGTGACTTGCCAGTTAGTGAGTGACATAACCAGTTAATGATAATCTGCCTTCCCAAGCCCTTTCTTCTGTACTACTCTGCAAAGTAACCATCCATGGTGGGCAGAATAATGCCCCACTCACATCCCCACCAAAATGTCCACATCCTAATTCCCAGAAGCTGTGAATACATTACCTTATATGACAAAGGGGAATTAAGGTTGCAAATGGAATTAAGCTTTTAATCAACTGAGTTTAAAATAGGGAGACTAGCCTGGATTATCTGATTGGGCCTAATGTAATCACAAGTGATTAAAAGTGGAAGACAGAGACAGAAAAATCAGAGATGTGACAACAGAAGCAAGGTCAGAGTGATGCAATGTGAGAACTCAGCCTGCTGTTGCTGGTACTGAAGACAGAAGGGGGTCATAAGGCCAGGAATGTGGACAGCCTCTGAAAAGCAAGGAAATGGATCCTTCCCTAGATCCTCCAGTAAGGAATACACGCTGCCAACACCATGGTTTTAGTCTAGTGATATCCATACTAGACCGCTGACTTACAAAACTGTAACATAATATTCCTGTAGTTTTAAGCCACCAAGTTTGTGGTAATTTGTTATAGCAGCAAACAAAACTCATACAACCATCATTCTGTGAGTGTCTAAAGATCCAATTGTATTCTTAGATAGAAGACCCACACATTTAGTACAAATGTGACCAAAAAAAATTGCCTGCATGTAAACCCATGAGTTTTCCTACAAAATAATTTCTGATCTTCTTAAGATCTACAAAACTGTTGGATAAGGCTACAAAGTTCTAGGTCAAGTGACATGGACAAGATTATTTTGGCCTAAGATAGAAACTACTTGCTGCTTGCTTGCCCCCTGAAATACTGTCTGAAATGTCTTGTTTTTAAGAACCACATCCTCAGGGCACCTGGGTGGCTCAGTTGGTTTAAGCATCTGACTCTTGATTTTGGCTCAGGTCATGATCTCACAGTTCATGGGATGGAGCCCCATGTTGGGCTCTGCACTGACAGGACGGAGACTGCTTGGGATTCTGTCTCTCCCTCTCTCTTTCTCTCTGCCCCTCCCCAACTTGCATAAATAAATAAATAAATAAATAAATAAATAAATAAATAAATAAATTTAAAATAAATAAATAAACTTAAATAAATAAATAAACTTAAAAAAAAAAAAGAACCACATTCACATGGATCATCTAAAAAAGAGTGAATTGGGGCGCCTGGGTGGCTCAGTCAGTTGAGCGTCTGACTTCGGCTCAGGTCATGATCTCACGGTTTGTGAGTTCGAGCCCCGCGTCAGGCTCTGTGCTGACAGCTCGGGGCCTGAAGCCTCCTACTGATTCTGTGTCTCCCTCTCTCTCTGACCCTCCCCTGTTCATGCTCTGTTTCTCCCTGTCTCAGAAATAAGTAAACATTAAAAAAAAATTAAAAATAAATAAATAAATAAATATTAGAAAAGTGAATTATAAAACATCTCTTTTTTTACATTTTTAAAAAATCTTTATTTTTGTGAAAGAGAGAGAGGCACACAGAGTGTGAGCAGGGGAGGAACAGAGAGAGAGGGAGACACAGAATCCAAAGCAGGTTCCAGGATCTGAGCTGTCAGCATAGAGCCCAATGCAGGGCTCGAACTCACAAACTGTAAGATCATGGCCTGAGCCAAAGTTGGATGCTTAACTGAATAAGCCGCCCAGGTGCCCCAATTATAAAACATCTCTTAATGGTTGAGCTAACTGGCCTGCTGGATGTAGTTATTAAATGTTGAATCAAAACTTTGGTTGGATGCCATCAAATAGGATTTTAGATTAATAACCAATATTGGAAAACAAGTCTAACCAATTCTGGAGGCAGCAAATCTGCGTTTGAATTATGCCTCTATCATTTTTTACCTGTGCATACATCACCTAATCTTTCTAAACCTCAGTTTCCCCATCTGTAAGATTGGTTGATATTACCGACTTGAAAAGATTATTAATAAGGATTTAATGAAAATATAGATGAAAAGCATCTAGAACAGTTCCTGGCACATAACAGGTGCTCAATAAATACTAGCTTTCTTGCTTCCTATTTGTCAAATACTATGAAGATTTTGACATTAGCATAGAAGAGAGGCTTATTTTCCTCTCTGCTGTTTCTATAGCAAGAAGGTTATTATATACAGGTTATGAATTGCTAGATTAAGAATTTTTTAAGGATAAAATCATGCATTCAGGGAAGTATGCCTGGAGGCCCAGCTTGAAATCTGTTCCTCCTGGGGCGCCTGGGTGGCTCAGTCGGTTAAGTGTCCGACTTCAGCTCAGGTCACGATCTCGCGGTTCCTGAGTTCGAGCCCCGCGTGGGGCTCTGGGCTGATGGCTCAGAGCCTGGAGCCTGCTTCCAATTCTGTGTCTCCCTCTCTCTCTGCCCCTCCCCCGTTCATGCTCTGTCTCTCTCTGTCCCAAAAATAAATAAACGTTAAAAAAAAAAAATTTTTTTTAAAGAAATCTGCTCCTCCAGCCCTTCTACAGATTTCAGAAACTTCAGATTCCTTGTATTATATCTCTTTCTGATTTAAAGAACTTCTGTTACTTGTAACTAAACCCTGTCTCATACGCATATACATTAGCATACCATGTAATGTTTAAAATTGAATCCCATCAATCAAGGAACCTTTTCTGCCTATTCTGCTCTTAACAATACTTATTTTAATACAGATGCTAATAAAGCATTAATATTTTGAAATTTATGGAAAAGTATTCATTCACACATAATGGTGGTCTAATGAATCAAACACTGAAGATAATGCCTTAAATTATTTTCTTGATGGCATAGGATGATATATAACAGTAATTCATAGCAGACAATTTGTCTACATTTTGATCCTCATGTGGTTATTGTTTGGGGAAAATAGCCTACAATTTACCAAGAAAGCTAGAGTAGATATTTGAAAGAATCAACCAGAATTGGTTGGCAGTCTGGCATAATAATAAGATTTCCTTGAAGATGGGTAGACAGCACTTTGAGCTGATACTGAAGAAATACATGTCAATTATGGTAAATAAGGACTTAGGGCTGCTAATTACAGGACAGAATCTGAATAACTCCTTCAAGCCATTTTCTACTGGGAACCTTTTAAATTTTATGTGATTAGTTAGATAGTTCTCTGGAAATGCAGTTATCAAGATAATTTGATTTCTTTTAACTCCCTTGCACACTCTATCTACTCTCTCAAACACTTTTTTTTTTTAAGTAGGCTCCACACCCAGCATGGAGCCCAATGCAGGACTTGAACTCACAACCCTGACATCAAGCCCTGGGATCAAGAGTCAAATGCTTAACCAACTGAACCACCCAGGTGCCCCTCCCCTAAGCATTTCTACTCAAATCTTCATCTAGGCCCACCTAGCAAATTCCATGCCAAGGGGCAAATATTAAAATTCACTCAGGGGCGCCTGGGTGGCTCAGTTGGTTGAGCGTCCGACTTCGGCTCAGGTCATGATCTCATCGTCCATGAGTTCAAGCCCCGCATTGGGCTCTGTGCTGTCAGTTCAGAGCCTGGACCCTGCTTCGGATTCTGTGTCTCCCTCTCTCTCTGCCCCTCCCCCGCTCATGCTCTGTCTCTCTCTCTGTCAAAAATAAAAACATTAAAAAAAAATTCACTCAGACCTCTGATTTTTTTTTTCAATGTTTATTTATTTTTGACAGACAGAGAGACAGCACAAGCAGGGGAATGACTCTGTGCTGACAGCAGAGAGCCCATTGTGGGGCGTGAACTCACGAACAGTGAGATGATGACCTCAGCTGAAGTCAGATGCTTAACCAAATGAGCTACCCAGGTACCCAGACCTCTGATTTTTATTTATTTATTTATTTATTTTTTTTTAATTTTTTAATGTTTATTTTATTTTTGAGCTAGAGAGAGACAGAACGTGAGCAGGGGAAGGCCAAAGAGAGTGGGAGACACAGGATCCAAAGCGGGCTCCAGGCTCTGAGCTGTCAGCACAAAGCCCTAAGTGGGGCTTGAACTCACAAACTGTGAGATCATGACCTGAGTCAAAGTTGGACACTTAACTGACTGAACCACTCAGGTGCCCCCAGACCTCTGATTTTTAAAGTGCTCTTTCTGAAAAGGCTCAGAGCCACAGAAAAGTTAGAAGCTGCCATTGTATGACTCCACCTCCTCCCACATTCATGCTGGGCAGAACTTGTCAACACATCCCAAGTGTTCTGGATTGTGCACAGCCTAAGGTGGCTCCTTTAATCTGCTGCATCCCCTCCCTCAACAGATTCAGGTCCATCTAAAGGGAGCATGCCAAAGTCAGGATCTCCTTTGTGGCCTGGGAGTTCCATGAATAAGAGAGGGAGAGTTCTCATTAATATTTATGTTCCTAGCACACATAACACATTTAATAAATGCTCATAGGGGGGAAAAAAAAGGTCAGTCCTGAACTGCATTCTACAACTGCTCCTAGAACTCTGTCCCATCTTGCTATCAGTTCTCACAGTCTCACAGGTCTGCTGCTCATTCTACTTCTGTCCTGATTTTACTTTTGAGATCGTCCTCACACTGTTATCTTTGTCATTTAGCTGCAATTTTGACTCTCTGTGTTGGGACACTGGCTCTACATCACTGAGGAATCCTTCCTGGTCTGGGTTGCCCTTGAGTCTATGTTGGCCCCATGCTGGCCCAGAATTGTCAGAAGAACCCAGCAAGGATTCACCTGGGAGAAGGGACAACGTCTCTGCAGAGTTCTTGGGTTGAGACAACTTTCATTTGTGCTATCTCATTGAAGAGTTTTCAATCTAAAAATAGGAAAGCCCTTGAACCTCATTTTTCATATCTCCTTGTCATTTGAAGCTGATCCTGAACTATCCAGCAAGGAAGAAATAAGGAAATGGCAATAAGATCAGAATGAATGAATGGAGTAAGCATATTCATGGAAAGACTGGCATTAAGTATTTGGAATATAAAAGACCAAAAAATTATTGGTGTTACTATTTTTTCCATTTTCAAAATGTTTTGGTGGCTAGAATAAGCTATACTTTGAATTCCCTTAAGGGCAACAAGTATTAATATATTAGACATAGCTTTATGAAATAAGGGTAGTATCTTCCTTTATTTCAAAACACTTCAGTCATCATCTAAATATTTACCAGAAGTTTTATGGCATTTTATTAAACTCTGTGTTAAATATGATTGCTTAATTAGTACTTTTCATTTATACTAGCCAGAAGTGATTACCTTCCACATTTTAGATTTTTTTGGAGTAAAAAGATACATTTTTTTAATGTTTCAAAGTTTTTATTTAAATTTTATTTACTTAACATATAGTATATTCATTTCAGTAGAATTTAGTGATCCATCACTTACATACAACACCCAGTGCTTGTCACAAGTGCCCTCCTTAGTACCCATCACCCATTTAGTCCACCCACCCCCCACTATCCTCCCATCCAGCAACTCTGTTCTAATTTTAGAATGGACTTTAAATTGTCTATAAACTTGAGTATTTCCCATATGATTTGTAGACATGACTATATGGTGGAAACTCTTTAGGTACTCTAAAAGTGTTATTTAGGGGGGTTGCTGGGAATGAATTCTGGTCTTTATGTTCACATTATTTACCAGTAAGAAACATCTTGGCTCAAAAATCAGTAGGATATGAAAGTCTTTCATGCTACACATAAGCATCTTGTTCTTGAGGGAAAATAATTTACTTTTAGAGTCTGAGGAATGGCAAATTTGTTGCATTCTGGAATCTGGTATTAGTTCTCTCACCTTGACAGCCCAGCCCTTAGATAAGGCTCAGTTCTGTACTACTGGAGCAATAGCTAGCTTTTGTTTCTATAGCCACTGACTGCACCTCCTGACCCTGATAACCATCTTACAAATGCATCTTCTTGCTGAGAAAAATCAAAGGAAGAAAATCTGGGTGGCTCAGTTAATTGTCCGACTCTTGATTTCAGCTCAGGTCATGATCTTGTGGCTTGTGAGACCAAGCCCAACGTCAGGCTCTGCACTGACAGTCCACAGCCTGCTTGGGATTCTCTCTCTCCTAGCTCTCTGCTCCTCCCCTTCCCCTCAAAATAAGTAAGTAAACATTAAAAAACAGAAAGAAAGAAAAATCAAGGGATGAATGTGGAAGAATAAATCCAATTGCCCTGTCACCACTATACTTTGCTGGTGACAGGTCAATGAGGTGACAATTCCTGTGAGGTTCATTCCCTGCAGTGCTAATAAATGCACAACAGCACCAAAATTGCATGACAGCTCACCCATTCCAGGCTAGAAATAGATTTGAGGCACACAGACTCAATGATAAGCTCTTTAGCATGTTAGCTAACATAAGCTCAACAAAGAGATACTTAGGCATGAAAGAAACCTTATTCTGCACTGAAAAGCAGAAGCTGCCCAAGAGGGTGTGGGTTAAGGTGCTTTGATAGGGCTAAGCCAGGCTAAAGCCAGGGGTATAGCAGGATGGGCTGGGGATGAAGGATGCTTAATTGAACTAGGAAAGGCAGTGGACACTGGATTCCAAAGGGGGCCTGACTGGGAGGAGCAAGGGAGCTGGGAGGAAGTGAGCTAAGGTGTGGGATATGAGAACATAGGAGAGAGACCTGAGGATTTTTCTGGGCTATGTCAGTCTAGGATATATATCCTAGACAGTTTTTTTCCTGGAGAGGAGAAAATTACAGCTAAGAGACTTGGAGATAAGGTCAGGTAAAGAGACAGATTTGATGGGATGGGTGTGGAGTCGGGGCGGGAGACAGAAAGGAGAAATGGGAGAGATGCACCAAACAGGAGGCTTAGCCCAAGTTTGAGCTGGAGACTCAGTGGACAGTTCTAGGGCAGAAAGTTACTGAAGGGATACTCGGGGATTATCAACTGTGCAAGAGCTGCTAGGAATCAACAGCTAGCTCTGGGAGGAACAAGTGAGAAAAAGAAAAGAACTAAATAAGAGCAGAAAGTGGAGGGGGAAAGGGGTGGAAAAGGGGAAGTAGGGAAGGGAGTTATCAATCTGGTGAGAGCTAAGCTAAACATTCTCTCCTGCCATCAGCTTGGAAGCAACTGCACCTGTTGCTGTGTAGGCAAAATCAAGGTGAGGAGCCTGGTTCCTCTATACTCAATTGTGGTTGATGACTTTAGTAGGCTGTAATGAACTATGCACACCAAGAAAGGAAAAAGTTAGCTGAGATTGAAAGAAAGCCTTATTTGGCAGTTTTCAAACAAGCAGGTTGATTTGGCTTGTGTGAAGGCAATGATGCCTGATTTGGAGCAGAGCAATTTATGTTGTACCGTTTTAAAATCCAGTCTGGCACACTCTGATGAATATGTCGGCTGGCAGCTAAGAACTTGCTGGAATGTAAGAGTCTTTCACCATTTATAATCGACACTTCCCTTTCCAGGAAAGAGCTTTTCTAATCTCTGAAGCAGTGGACCTATCAATTTGCATAAACTATGACATTCTCAGTGAACACTGAGAATTTGAACACTGTGAATTTGAAAGATGAATTTATCCTCTACCACTTACTTTTCTACTGTCTTGAAAAAAAAAAAAAGCAGCATCAGTCTGCAGTGAATCAGCACCTTTAAAAATCACTTGTGCTGAGTAAATCTGTTAAGAGTGGCAGGAAGCCATCCTTAGAAGGGGGAGGGGCAGGAATAAAATGATCCTTTTCTATTTTTGTACGTGCCTAAGTGGTTAAACCACCAATTACATTAGATGCTAATTAAATGTAAAACAGATTTTAGGGCTGTTCTGATTTGCTTGTTGAAGTATGATTGCTTGCTTATCCTTCACCTAATTCTCATGAGAAAGTATCAAACAGTCCAGGTGAGTTCAAAGAAGCCTACCAACCCCGCCCCCCCCCCACCCCCCCAACCCCCACCACCACAGGACTTGCACCAGTCCCTGAACAAAAAAAAAAAAAAGGAACACCAAGGATCAACAGAGTCTACTCTCAAATCCCTCAAATGCTACATACACTACCTGGTCACATTTGCCCTGTTCTTACTGCTGTTCATCCACGAGAAAGCCAAGCCTGAAATCCCTCTTGAGGCTAAGACATATGAAAATGCCAAATGAATCAGATCAAAATTTCACAAATTCGGTTTCATTTAATCATATCTGATTCTGCACACTATAGACATCACTCCATGAAATTACATCAGTCATATATACCATATACTATAATTCATTAAACTCAAATAAGAAAAAACAATTAAGAAATGGGACCAGGGGTGCCTGGCTGGCTCACTCAGAAGAGTGTGTGATTCTTTATCTCGGGGTCATGAGTCTGAGCCCCACATTGGGTGTAGAGATTACTTTAAAAAAGAAAAAGAAAAAGAAAGGGTGACCAAATGTCATCTTGCTCCAAACCGAACCAAAAATCATGTCAGTGAAACCTGTCAACACCTGGTTGGTTAAGCTGCATACCTAGATTTATTAAAATCACTCCCTTAAATGTCTATTAGAGAATACACACACATATTTATAATACTACTGCAAAGTTGAAAAGAGACTTTGCAAAGTCTCATCATTAGCAGAGACGCTGTATATGAAGGACAAGCATAGTATAATCTATCTCAGTAAGAGTTACTTTTACCAGCAACATGTATCAAAATTTTAAATGTGTGTACTCTTTGACCCAGGAATGCCATTTATAGGAATATATCCTAAGGAGATAACTAGTGAAATATATAAAGATGGCATGCAAGGATATTCATCATGCCTTTCTTTACACAATAAAAAAAAATTGAAAATAGCCTCATTAACCTTTAATGGGGGACTGGCTAAATGAAAACATCAATGCAATATTATGCAATCATCCAAAAAGAGAATATATGCATACCTGATGACATAAAAAAAAAAAAAACTTCATGTCACATTGCTAGTAAAAAAAAAGGCATAAAAAACTTCATAGTATGATTTTTTAAAATATAAAACAATTTATACTGTGGATGGTAGAACTTCAATTTTTTTGGTACTTAATACTTTTTAAAAAATTTTCTAAGTATGTGTTTACTTCAAAACCAGGGTGTAGGGGGATCAAGTTATTTTCATCAGAGGAAAAAAAAAATCATTATTCTATATTTCAGTCAGACCAGAATAGTCACCGAGAAAGCCAAATGTAGCTCTTGTGTGTCTGTCTGTACCTTCTGTTGGAAGCAAAACTGTGGATAAACAGTATCACAGAATTTGAATGGATGGTGTCTAGAATACAAACCAAAACAGAAGTGAAACACTACCTAAACTTAGGAGGATGCCTTTATCATACATAGTGTTTGAAAGTAATTCATTGTGCACATTTGTGTGTCTATTACCATATTTTCATGGCTAACAAAAAATAATGATGATTCCAAATGGCAACAAATAATATAACTACCATTGTTGTTTTGTTTTTTGTTTTTTGTTTTTTTTTACATAAGTTACCACTCCATAAGTCTTTGTGTTGGGGAAATCTGACCTGAACAGATGGACCTCATGCTGTTTTCTAAAGCATAAACAGATTTCTGATCTTCTGGACCAGGAAATGAAGTCAGCACTAAAACAACAGACACTATCATCCATCTCCTAAATTCAATTTCAATTTAAGAAGCTCCTAATAAAAGCAATATTTTCCTCTTTAGAAAGTGATAAGTTTCTGTCTTAATGGAATGTGTTCTTGACATAGTAACAAAACATAGTGAGAGATTAGTGGCACTGGAGATAGTGGTTGACTGAACCCTGAACCAAACCAATTTTGGAGAATTCCTTCATTGTGGTTTTTGGCCCGTGGTAGCATTTGGCTGTCTCCACCCTTCATTTTCCAAGTTTCTCACAGAAGGGGCATCCCTGAGGGCTGCCACTCTACCTGCTTAAATCTTCATCTCATTAGCTAAAGGGCCCTTTTCCCTTACAACATCTTCACAGGAGCATTTTCACAAATAGATGCCCTTGGAGACTCAAAAAAGGACTCTCTGTCAAGTAATTAGCAGCGTGTCAGAGTTTTTGGGTTTTTTTTTCCTGCTCTACCACTTTCCAGCTTTGTGACTTAAGGCTGTGAGGAGGCTGGTGGGGCCAGCAGGAAAAGAGTCTGAGGAGGAGTTGGGGCCAAGGAGGTGGCCCATGAGGCCAGGGTATTGGTTATATAACAGGAGAATGAACCAATAATTAACCTGGCTCTGTCTGCTAGGATGGTCTAAAAGTGATGACACCCCAGTGTTAATAACCACACCTAGCACCTAGATCTTGCATTGTCTACTAAAAGGAACCATGGCTTCCTGAAGAAATAGCTTTTGAAATGACTGCAATGGTTGGGTAAGAAAAGTACAAGATAAGCCTGAAACATCTTACACCAGAAAGTACTCCAAGATTAAAATAAGAGATGTCAAAAGAACCCAAGAACCAGCTTGAGTGAGATTTGAATGGCCAAATCTCTGACCATTTATTTTAGCATTGAAATCAATAATGACAGTCTGTTATAACCCATTGAATAAAACAGAAATCTACAAATCATGCTGGTGTAAATAAGTGAATTAATAAACAAATAAAAAGGAAGAAGAGAAAACTCTTCCTTATATAATAAAATATCAACTAATGAATAAAAAATAAATGTTGGAGGGGCACCTGGGTGGCTCAGCCAGTTAAGCAACTGACTCTTGATTTCAGCTCAGGTCTTGATCTCAGGGTAGTGAGTTCAAGCCCTGCATTGGGCTCCACACTGTGCATGAAGCCTACTTAAAAATAAATAAATAAATAAAAATAAAAATTGCAAGTACTGTTTCTACTGAATGCATAGGGCTTTTGCACCATCAGACAGTTGAAAAATTATAAGTCAAATCATTTTTAAGTCAGGGACCATCTGTATATCCTCTACTGCATCTCCAGTGGACAGACAGCATTGACGCTGTTTGAACACCTACAATGACAGGAAGCTCACTCCTTCCCAAGGCAGCCACCTGGGAGTCATACTGATCGCTAGAAAATTATTTTTTTAACATTGTGTCAGAATCTTTCTCCATATAATTTCCAGAGGCTGTTCCTATGTATTTCCTCTGGGGTCACTGATCAATTCCATCTTCCACATGACAACATTTCAATATCAGGAACTATTTCCTGCCTTCTACCTTCCCTATTGCAAGTCCCCCATTATGAGTTTTCTCCAAACTAAAAACCTCTTTTTTTTTCAATTATTTCATGTGTAACCATGGTTTTCAGTCCTCTCACCATCTTAACCACTCTTCTCTGAACATACACCAGGTTTTTATAATCTCTCCTATTCAGGAGACTCTGTTTCTATGGGGGCAGCCTGAGATCACACCAGGTATTCTGGCAGCCTCATGCATTCATATTTATTCCTTCATTCAGTCAATATTTACTGAGTGCCTATGACGTGGAAGGCACTAGTCTAAGACATTATGAGAGATAAGATTAGGAAGACATAAGCTTTCTCTTAAAAATGCACGTTAGTTTGGGAGAAACAATATATAGTTACAAATGCCACAAAACAGACACAGAAACTTCTATATACAGTAAAAGGAAGGAACATCAGAGTTAGACCAGAGTCTAACATCAGAGTACTAAAGGACAACGCTAAAGTCATGACAATGCCACACTAGGCCTATTTTGTTTTGGGACAGTAAGAGAATTGATAAAAAGCAGAAGGTTGGGTTTAAGCTACATTAAAAGAGAAAATTCCGAATTAAGAGAATTATCATACAGATCCAGAAGACACAAAGAGTTTATATAGTCCATTTTGCCATTGAAAACTCTGGCAAAAGAATCAAAAATCATTTGTCCAGAGTGGTTTACATGCAGCTCTATAAAGGCAAAATAAACAAATAAACTAGACTACTACAGGCTTATACCAAGTGCTTTACATGTAATGTTTTACTTAATCCCACAAGAACCCTAACAAGGTAGGCACTAATATTATTTGCTCTTAAAAAAAAAAAAAAAATTAAGTGAACCTCAGCCAGGTACAGTGACTTGCCCAAGCTTCCAAAGGTGCTAAACATGACAGCCAGGCCTCACATCCAAACCCTCAGCTTCCAGCCCAACTTGAGGCCATCAACCCCACAAAGCAATCTCTGGCAAATCTCTAAACACAACCTCACAATGCTCCTGGTGAGTTAATTGGAGAAACCTCTCAGTAACCAATTGTTCCTCCCTGTGTTTAAGAACATTTTAGGTGCACCTGGGTAGCTCAGTCGGTTAGGTGTCCGACTTCGGCTCAGGTCATGATCTCACGGTTTGTGGGTTCCAGCCCCATGCCGGGCTCTGTGCTGCCAGCTCAGAGTCTGGAGCCTGCTTTGGATTCTGCCTCCTTCTCTCTTTGTCCCTCCCCTGCTTGCGCGTTCTCTCTCTCAAAAATTAATAAACATTTTAAAAAATTAAAAAAAAAAACACTTTCTACTGGGGGCACCTGGGCAGCTCAGTTGGTTGAGTATCCAACTCTTGGTTTGGGCTCAGGTCCATGGTCCCATAGTCATGGGATCAAACTCTGCGTTGGACTCCATGCTCAGCATGGACCCTGCTTGGGATTCCCCCTCTCTCTCTCCCCTCTGCCCCTCTCCCTTGCTCACACTCTCTCTCTCAAAAAAAAAAAAAAAATTAAAAAGAAAACACACTTTCTACAGGACTCTGTTAGAGTCCTTGCCGTATGGTATTGCTGTGAGTTGCATATGTAACTTATGAATTATATAATCACCAATAAAGTGTTACTGTTCCAAGAACTCAACAAATGTTGGGAGTCCTCTGGCATAGCTGGCCTGCTTTGCAGAAAGTCACCCTCTTAACAGAGACTTCTAATACTGGATCTGATTAGTTGTGGCGCTGAGCTTTAGTAATCATACTCCTGCAACCTGACTCTATCTTCTATCTCCTAACCCTAATTTAAGGGAATCCAAGAAGTAATGTGAGTATCTGGCTTTGGTTCACCACCACCCTCAGAAGCCTTACCATTGGGATTCTCACTCCCATTTAGAACAATGGCTCAGCTAGAGTTACACAGAGACCAGGGCAAAATAAATGGGAAATCACCTAATATTTCTTCGTTCCTTCAACAAGTTCTTAAAGTTAAAGTCAAAGTTCAGTAAACCTGCTAATATTTTGGGATCTTAGATAAAAGTAAAGAGATACAAACCAAGTGATTTTGATACAGTCAGAAAATGATTAAATGAACTTTAGTAAAGATGACAGGTATATGAATTAAGTTCCTATATAATCTTAACTATGAAATAGTGTTAAGTGCCCATTGATCACATACAATTCTATTACAGCAATGACTGTAAGAGAAACCAAAATTAATAAACAATCTAACCTGTGTAATGGTATATAAGCCAAAATTTTAAAATTATATATGTATTTTAAAATTTATAGGTCAAAATAAACTTTTGGTCCTCAGAAGAAAAAAAAAAAAACTGTGACCTCAACTTATCTCTGACATTTCCTACCAAATAGAAGGCTATTTCCTGTGTCTAGACTAGAAGGTAGATGGATGAAAAGTAAGAAAGGAGAGATACTAGAGTGATCATCATTTTCCTTTCCATACCTAAGCCAGGAGCCAGCAGACAGTGACTGTTGATGTAACACTTTAGTTACTTAGAGAATCATTACTAAGGGCAGGATGGAAAAAAAAAATGTGTGGTGATAATAAGGGTACTTTGCCTGATTTTACAATCAAAATAATGCAGGAGAAACATGAAATAAGAAGGAAGATATAGTAGTGGCCCATAACATCCTGGAACTATGATTTATCAGAGTGTTTAAGAAATACCATCCATAGTGCAAGGTGGCCTCAGCAAGGAAGATGAAACAAGACTCTCACTGCCAATGAAGTGCTTAAAAGCATTCAGGGGCACCTGTGTGGTTCAGTCAGTTCAGCGTCCAACTCTTGATTTCCTTTGGCTTGGGTTATGATCTCACAGTTTCATGGGTTTGAGCCTGGAGCCTGTTTGGGATTCTCCTTCTTTATCTGCCTCTCCCTATCTCTCTCAAAATAAATACATGAATGAATGAATGAATGAATGAATGAATGAATAAATAAATAAATAAATAAATAAATAAATAAATAAATAAATAAATAAATAAAATAAACATGAAAAGGGGTGCCTGGGTGGCTCAGTCAGTTAAGTGTCCAACTTCAGCTCAGGTCATGATCTCATAGCTCCTGAGTTTGAGCCCTAAGTCAGGCTCTGTGCCGACAGCTCAGACCCTGGAGCCTGCTTTGGATTCTGTGTCTCCCTCTCTCTGCCCCTCCCCCACTCACACTCTGTCTCTCAAGAAATAAATAGAAACATTAAAAAACTTTTAATAAAAAATTAAAAATGTATTATAAAAAAATAAGCTTAAAAAAAGTGTTCAGAATAAAAGGCTTGGTTAGTTAGAGTATGATTAATGACATCATCTTTTCCTCTTTTCCTCACCAACAAATTCCAATGCCAAACTGGAAAATTATATTTCTACTCAGGTCACCAGGAGGCAAAGACTCTTCAAGCATCTAATAATCGGGGGTGGGAGGTGTGTCTAATCCTCATGATAACCACAAACTGTCAGATTGCTAGATAGGTCAACAACTGCTGAGATTAGCTAGGTCTGAAGCATGGATAGCAAAGCTATCCAAGTTAAAAGGTACTGGAGAATTCAGCTATTCACACCTGAATTAAAATATTGTGAACCTTACAAAAACTCCAATCAAACTTAAATTTGATAGTTGAATTATTTACATCTTTACATTTTCTCATTAATTTTGTGTCTTTGAAAAGACTCTAATTTATGTAAAAATATGGAAAAAGGTATGATTAATCAACCTCCCTGCCAGTCTCCCAAATACTATTTTCTCTTGTGACTGAATTCACTAACTCCCATTTCTATTAGGTAAAGCAAAAATGTTAACCATATTAGTTAAATGAAACCAGTGTGTGGCCATTGCCCCTCTTCAGGTCGTTTGGCCCCTCTACTTACAACTACCCACCTCTTGGCTGCAGCCGATTGATAGATCTACCAACACAAATAAACAAAACTTAATAAATCCTATCTAGAAACAGAATTGGTGATATCTAAATATAATATGGTTCTAAGTTCTACTCCTTTGAAAATTTAAATGTGCTCTTTCCCTCACCAGAGAATATTTTTATAATCTTGAGTTGGGGAACTAGAATAGTGTTCTCAGTGTAACACCAAGGTGAAAAATCACAAAGAAAAAATGGACTGGTTTGACTCCATGAAAATTTAAATCATCTATGAAAAAAAAAACCATAACAAAATTTAAATGACTAATTAAAAACAACAATAGCAACAAAGGGTTAACATCTTTCATACAAGATGGGCTCTTAAAAACTCAAAAAAAATTGCACAAAGCCCATGAATAGGCAATTCACACAAAAAAATACACATAACCAATAGACATATGGAAAGATGCATATATGCACATTTCTATAAAAGAAAAACAAGAATTTAAAAAAGAGTGAGATACCTGTTTTGCCTCTTAGGTGAGGAAAATAGGAAAAGCTGATTATCTCTGGCGTGAATGAAGAATCTAGAACATCATGCACTATTTTTTGCAGGGCAAATTGTTATAAGAATTTTGGAGAATAGACAATATGCACCAAAATGTTAATTTTGCGCCAAAAGTATTAATTCTCTAGCCTATAAATTTCATTTAAGAATTTATCCTAAGGAAGGAATATCATTACACAGATGTATATTAAAAGAATATTCAATATGGCATTGATATTATGCAAAAGTTGTAAATAATCTGCACTTAAATAGGATGTTGATTAATTCAATACTTACATGTATCAGATAAGAACATATCTATAGCTGTGTGGAAAAAATACCAGAAAAATAGATACAGTATGATTCTATTTATGATACACCAAATTTAACATGCACATTTTTTTCACATTCGTAAAATTAAAATGCATCTTACAATTGACAGCATCTTGGGGCGCCTGAGTGGTTCAGTGGCTTAAGCATCTGACTTCGCCTAGGTCATGATCTCCCGGTTCATGAGTTCAAGCCCTGCGTCAGGCTCTGTATCGACAGCACAGAGCCTGAAGCGTGCTTTGGATTCTGTGTCTCCCTCTCTCTCTCTGCCCCTCCCCCACTCATGCTCTGTCTCTTTCTCTCTCTCTCTTTCTCAAAGACAAATAAACATTAGGGCACCTGGGTGGCTCAGTTGGTTAGGTGTCCAACTTCGGCTCAGGTCTGATCTAACAGTTCGTGAGTTCGAGCCCCGCGTCGGGCTCTGTGCTGACAGCTCAAAGCCTGGATCCTGCTTCGGACTCTGTCTCCCTCTCTCTGTCCCTCCCCTGCTCAAACTCTGTCTCTCTCTCTCAAAAATAAATAAACATTCAAAATAACTGTAATTAAAAAAAACAATTGACAACATCTTACATTCAATGAAATGTATCATTATTTATAAATTTAATAATCTGGAAGTCTTTATTCCAAACCAATATGCATAGTTACCTGTGGAGAATGTCTTACTAGAGGGTTTTATTTTCTATTCTGATGTTGATCTCATTTTTTATAATCAGCTACATCTTAGGATTTATTCCATAATAACAATAAAATTATTCCCATTTTGCTGTTCTAAAAGGTTTTTAAATCCCAGGAAAAAAATAATACAGAATAGCTCATCAATGCTCCAATAACCAATCTTTTGTTTTTTGGAAAAAGTTATTTTGATCCATGACAGATACCAAAAAATAGTATTTTTTTTAAATTTTTTAAGGTATTTGACCAAACTTATGTGTGCACATTCTTATGAATTTCAATGACATCAATTCTTAATTTGGCTAAAAAGTAGACTTTGTCATATTTTCCTTCTTATACAAATAACAAAATACAAAAAGAATAACTGCTTTTTAAAAAGATTGCATACTAACAGTTTAAAAATACTACAGGGGCGCCTGGGGGGTTCAGTCAGTTAAGCATCAGACTTTGGGTCAGGTCATGATCTCATGATTTGTGAGTTCTGTGCTGACAGCTCAGAGCCTGCAGTCTGCTTTGGATTCTGTGTCTCTCTCCTCCTCACCCACTAGTGCTCTTTGTCTGTCTCTCAAAAATAAATAAACATTTATTTATTTATTTATTTATTTATTTATTTATTTATTTATTTTTATTTTAATGTTTATTCTTGAGAGAGAGAGAAAGAGACAGAGAGAGCATAAGCAGGGGAGGGACAGAGAGAGAGGGACACACAGAGTCCGAAGCAGGCTCCAGTTTCTGAGCTGTTAGCACAGAGCCTGACGCGGGGCTCGAACTCACAAGCTGTGAGATCATGACCTGAGCCGAAGTTGGACACTTAACCAACTGAGCCACCCAGGCGCCCCCTAAAAAATAAATAAACATTAAAAAAAATGTTTTTAAATACTACAGACTAGGGGCAGAAGCGTCTGACTCTTGATTTCATTCAGCTCAGGTCATGATCCCAGGGTTGTGGGATTCTCTCTCATAGGGCCCCTGGGTGGCTCAGCTGGTTAAGCGTCTGTTGATTTCGGCTTAGGTCATGATTTCATGGTTCATTAGTATGAGCCCCGAACTGGACTGTGCGCTGACAGCCTGTTTGGTATTCTCTCTCTCCCTCTATCTGCAACCCTGCCCCTCTCAAAATAAATAAACTTAAAAAAAAAAAGAAAAGATTCTCTCTCTCTCTTCCCCCTTTGGCCCTCTCCCTGGCTTGCTCTCTCAGTCTCTCTCTCTCAAATAGTAATAATAATAATAATAATTATCATACAGACTAAAAAGCATTTTAAGGAAAAACACTTTCATTAAGTATCTAGAAATTAAATACATCATGTTAAAGAGCTCAAACTGAGTAATATGTTACTCCTCATAGAGGACATGTGCATATGTGAGTTAAAAATAAAGAACTACTTCTTTTTTTTTTAATTTTTTTTTTTTTAGCGTTTATTTATTTTTGAGACAGAGAGAGACAAAGCATGAATGGGGGAGGGCCAGAGAGAGGGAGACACAGAAACTGAAACAGGCTCCAGGCTCTGAGCTGTCAGCACAGAGCCTGACGCGGGGCTCGAACTCACGGACCGCGAGATCATGACCTGGGCCGAAGTCAGCCGCTTAACCCACTGAGCCGCCCAGGCGCCCCAGAACTACTTCTTACAAAGCAATCGTCAATAGAATTTTACATTTAGCAATGAATTTACTAAAAAGGAAGTATAACCTAGAGTCTAAAATATAATCTTTTATAAAACCATAAAATATGGCAGATTATCTTTTAATACAGAAAAGTGAAATACTGATATAAATGCCAGAAATTAAAAGAAAATAATATATATATAGTGTATATATAGTGTATATATATATATGACTACATAAAAATTAAAATTTTCTATGGCAGCTTAAATACCATAAACAAAGTTTAAAAATAAAAAATCAAGAAAAAAATTGCAACGTATGTAACAAAGTCCTCATTATACAAAGAGCTCCTACAAACAAGAAAAAATACAAGCACACCAATAGAAAAATAAGGCTGGAAACTCACAGAAGAAACAATAAGCATGACCTATACAAACATATGGAAAATATGTTCTTTTTGGCCTATCCAATTGGAAAATACTTTTAAAAGATTGATAAAACCTAATAACCTAATTTTGGTGATAGTGTGAGGATACCAACATTCTAATTCAGTATTTATAGTGATATACACTAATACACACTTTCTGTAGCACAATCTGGAAATAGTGTTCTTCCAATACATATTTCATGAATACTTATATATCTAGCATTGTTGTAGATGCTGAGAACATGATAAAGAATGAAACAGACAAAAGAGGAGACAGGAAATTACTGAACAAATAAATGAACAAATCAATGTGTTTAAAATGTACCTACCCATTGAACTGACAATTTCACTTCTAGGAATTTGTTCTAAGAGTAGAACAAAACAAGTGCACAAATGTTTGACCAAATATGTTATTTGCAGAGGTGCCTGAGTAGCTCAGTCAGTTAAGCATCTGACTCTTGATTTTGGCTCGGGTCATGATCTCATCATAGTCCAGCCCAGTGGGTGTCAGGCTCTGTGCTGGGCCTGGTGCCTGCCTAAGATTCTTTCTTTCCCTCTCCCTGTACTTCTCCCCGCTTGTGCTTTCTCTCTCTAAAAAAAGAGAGAAAAGAAAGAAAGAAAGAAAGAAAGAAAGAAAGAAAGAAAGAAAGAAAGAAAGAAAGAAAAAACAAATATGTTATTTGCAGAGCTGTCTGTAATAGCAGAAAACTGGAAATACATAAATATTCATAATTATGGCATTGTTTAAATCAATAAATTATGTTCTATCCACATAGTGCAATATTATACAACCCTTAAGAATGATGACCTAGTTTTTATATGTATTGTTTTGAAAGATATTGGTGATAAATTTTATAATGCAAATGCAACCAACAGAAGATTGATCTATTTAAAATGCATGTATGTTCACCTAAAAGAAAATCTGTTTACAGTGGTTTTCTGTGGTTTCTCTGGTTTTATGCATTCCTCTACTACCTAAATATCTTACAATAAGCATACATTTTATGAGAAAAATCATAGATATTGATGTTTTAAAAAATACATTATATAATCTTTATTGAGTCCACAAAGTATATACCACCAATATGTTTGAAATTGTCAGCATTATGACACATCTTAGTCATATTTTCTTCAGATTACAGCTTTCCATAAGATGTTATCTAGCTATTGTTCTCTATTAAATTTTTCATTAATTCTTTTTTTAAACTTCCCTTAAGAACATTTTTTGTATATCAACTTTACATCTTTTTAGACTGTCTTTGTTTCAAATTAAAATATGCATAAACACTTAATTGCTCAGCATAATACCAAAAACTTTAATCCACAGGCTCTGTACTTTGGAACAGATGATTATGAAAATGGTTCTGCAGAGCTGAGAAACACCAGAGGTGTCAGAAAACAAAGATGGATTACAAAAAAGCTCGGGAAAAAAAGTGTAACTTGCAGCGTGCGATGGCATTGAAAACAGTAAGTGTATTTACATGTGCATTGTATTTGCGTGCATATACACATACTTGAATCCTACAGATGCATACGTGAGAGTTCATGTTTAAGGTCGCCGTGAGTACTTGCATGTAAGTAATCAAACCTGTTACACAAATTCTTTGTCTGCATCCACAAAAGGGAGCTACATTTGCCTTCACCTTATCTTCAGGAAACCAGCATTTAACCCATCTACAAAGGGATTCAGTGTCGGCCAGGCTCCACTCTGGCACCTGCTTTGGAGATGGGCTATTTTTGGCAAAGGTGCAGAGTACAAGGGTACAGGAAGCCCTAGCCCGAGAAGTGAGCCAACGAAGGCGCTTGAGGCACTTACTTACTTCAGCACCAAGGACACGGGCAACGCCAATCAAAGTCCTTTAAGGCAGAATTGCCAGCGGAAACCGCCTCTCTCCAGTCGCCCCCAGCCCACTCCGCCCAGTGCGTCACTATCTCCGGACCCTCAATCGTCACCCGGAGGCAGTCTTTCCGTCTCGCTCTTCGCCAAACCCCGCGAAAGCCTGGATGGAGATGCAGGGCCCCACTCGCCCCAACACGAGTCTCCTTCCGGCTGGACCGCGCGACCCTTCCATCCTCTTCCTCCTCTCAAAAGAGGCCAAACGGGCGCAGTGTGGAAATTCTTCAGCGCCCAGAGGCCGGTCAGGGAGGGTTCGTGGTTCCCTCCCCGGAGCTGAGGAAGCTGAATGGACTTGCCCTGCTCCTCTAGCCAGCACACCTGACCATAGCCCGCCCTTCCTCCAACTACTCCTTGCCTTCGCCTTTCGTTGTGGAAAAATTTCTACAAGCCATCTATTCTCCACGAAAATTTCAACCCATATGGACTGGCATTCCAGAATCACACACATAAGAGAAGAAAGAAAACTACCAATTCTTGGCTGTTTCTAAAACCATTCAGCATTTTTTAAAGTTTGGGTTTGAAACTGATCTCATGACGCCACAGGGACTCACTTGGGTGGGCTCCTGGGCCAGAGGAAAGCAACTACCCTAGCCTTTATCATGGAGGTTGTGGAAGGGCCCAATAGGTGCGACGGTGGCAGAACACGGGGGGCTCAGGGGCCCTAGCTGACGCTGACCCCGGCTGACCCGGTGTCCCGGTTCTCCAGGAGAGCAGTGAGGGGACGGCGGCCTTTCTGACGTCCAACAGAGCCCCATACGAAGGTTGTGAAGGAGGGCGGGGTGCCTCGCCCTGGGCCCCGCCCAACCCCAAAAGAGGGGCTCTGCCCCCTAGGTACCACGGCTAAAAGTGGGTGTATGGGGTTCGGGGTCGGCTCTCACTCCTTTCGGGTGGGGCGGCCTGGCAGGCAGCGTCAAGGTGCAAATCTGCCGCTGCCGCCTGGCTCCGGGCCCGGTTACCTTCGTTTCACTGCGAAGAAGGGGCGCGCGGCGCTCCGGCCCGGGATGCCCGCTACCGCGCGCCTAGTCCAGCCTCTAGGACGGCTGTGTCCGCCGCGCGCTTCGCCAGGAAAAAACGTGGCCAGGGCCGCTGAGGCCGCCAGGCGGGGCGTGGAGAGGGGCGCCGCGGTGCGGACACTGCGCCTGCGCTCTCTGCTGCCCACTCCCCCTCCCCCAACGCGGCCAGGGCCCGAGCTGAAGACCGCCGGGACGCCCAGGATTTGTGCCTGAGCTGCGCGACTTCCCCTACCCGCGCGATGGGAGGGTCCGAGGCGCCGGGAAACTGCCTGCCCCGGACCCCTTTAGCCCACGCCCTTGGAGACGGCAGGATTGAAGCAATCGCTCGTCAGCTGGGATGACGTGGTCTTCTGGAAGGGGGCAGGGAGGCAGCCTCGGTCCATTTCCACCCATCTGTTTGTGTTTAAAAGTAGCTAGTCGATGCCTCGGTATTTAAAAATATGTCTAGCATCGGTAAATCGTGGTCGGGAAAGGGCTTTGGGCATCCCTGAGTCCACCTGGCATTCTACCGATGAGATCTCTGACATAAGGGTCTTGACACTGCTGAGCTGGCTCCTGGACTCACGTTTATACACCCCATCCCGTGCGAAATGAATATAGTCTCTTGGAAACAGACCTAATCATAAAAGCAATGGTCTAGATGGGTCAAGAGGACAGGCAGGAAGGCCGTTACTACCCTAGGCCAGGCAAGAAAGAATGTGAACTGAACCAAGGTGCTAGCTGTGGGAAAACACAGAACGTGACTGCTGGTTTTTCTTCTGTCTCCCAGATCCACTCTCCATCCTGCTCTGTGACTCAGGGCTGACCTTTATGAACTACATCAGTTGTTGTTCAATAGCTTTCACTTGGTCTTGGCCAATGGGAGGCATCTGCAGGACATCACAGGGCAGGATAGTATTCAGGACAGCTCCCCATTTCCCCCAGAGGGCCCTTCTGTTAGCAGTGGCTGTATTCTTTATCTGAAAGCCATTACTCCAATCCTGTGGTCCTCTCCTACAGTTCTCTCTGGATCTGGTTATCACTCACTGACCCTGCCCCTTCAGGAATGGGGCTAGTAATAGCTAACAGAGGTTTCCTTTAACCTTTCCCACACCTTTAAAAGTCCCTTCCTTAGGGGCGTCTGGGTGGCTCAGTTGGTTAAGCGACCGATTTAGGCTCAGGTCATGATCTCGCAGTTTGTGAGTTTGAGTCCTGTGTCGGTCTCTGTGCTGACAGCTCAGAGCCTGGAGCCTACTTCAGACTCTGTTCTCCCCCTCTCTCTACCCCTCCCCTGCTCACGCTCTGTGTCTGTCTCTCAATAATAAATAAACGTTAAAAAAATTTTTTTAAAGTCCCTTCCTTAAATTCTCAACTACCCATGGGTGTGGCATGACATCTTTTTCTTACCATTCCAGGGCACTATAATTGATTTTATACTTCACTGTGGTTGGGAAGATTCATGAGAAAACAAAACAAAAAAATGTTAAAGAAAAATGTGTTTTTTAAAAGGTGAGATGTCTCCCGCAATCATCTTGACAGTTTTTTGGGCTCCAGGCAGCCATCATGCTAGGTGGTCTCCCCAATGGGTCCCCCAGTGTGAGGGCACCAAAGACAATTTGACTAGACCCAAGAAAGGAATTCAGACCACTCATAACCAATGTGTTCATGAAGAAGCTGGGGATCATCTGACTGTCCAGCATAATAGAACTTTTGGATGCCTCTCGATGTGAAGAGACAATCCAGATCTTTATGGAGCAAGTGCTGGTGCTCTCCCAACTGCAGCTGAGTTGCTTTTGAATGAGTCAATATTCTTAGGACACTTAAAAGAGTCCTGGGCACAGTGTCTGAAAAATGTGTTTATGAAGGAGCTGCTGAGTGAGGCAATTGTCAATGAGAGTATCTGGCTGTTTCTGTAGAAAACCCAAAGAATGCTCCCAAAGAGGGGAGAAATAAAAAGCAATAGAGTAACAGTCATTACATTGCCCCTAGCACTCCATATCAGGTTGGTCTAAATCCAGGGCCTGATCATTTCTCTGGCTTTTAAAAGCAATCAAATTGGTTTAACTAGCTTCTTTCCCCCACTCCCCTTCAAAAAACACAGACAAAACAAAAAAGGCACTATTGTTGCAAAACTTACCCAAAGAGAAAGAACCCCAGGAGTAGCTGTTTGCAAACATAATTAACATCCAAGTAAACACACTATTTGTACTGAATATAAATGACACCAGAATAGAAAATTTAACATGTATTTTCAGCCTTTCACCCTTTCAAAGAGAAAGGATCCTTTGTTGTTCAGAAAACAGCTTGGACATTAATTGCACTGATCTAGATAAGGAGAAGAGGTACAAAAGCAAAGAAGCCTCAGAAGGCTAGACCAATCTACAAAACTCAGCTAGATTTTATGTTTCTCTTGGAAGAAGGGGAAGGGAGGAAAAGAGCCAGGAAAGTTTTGAGTCTTGGAGTGAGAAAAACGAGGATGTAGAGTGAGCCAAGTTTAGGAGAGAAGATTTCTGAGAGATTTGAGAGGGTAAAACTAGGTATTTAAAATAGCTGCCTTTCTGAATGACGCTGAAAGATACTGAGAAACAAGGGAAAGGATTTTTAGATGTTTCTTTATATGTAACAAATTGATTTCTTTTTTGCATTGAGGGATTTTTCTTGCAAGTGTCAAAAACTCAAACTCAAACTGACTTAAGAAAAGGAATATTTGTAGCTTAATATTTGAAAATTACATATCTGTATAGATAGTTTCAGGTATGGCCAGAACCAGAGTGCAAACAATGTCATCAGGATATGGTCTCTATTCTCTTTGACTTCAAAGAGTTTATTCACATTTAGTGATTTCTTCCCACCTTCCCACCTTTCCCCAGTGTTCAATTTATGCCATCCTTATAGATAACAATTCAAGTAGAAACAGAGTATTTACCTCTGAGTAATTCCAACAAAGTCTTGGAATTATGTCTCATTAGCATTCTAGATCATATACCCAACCATATGCCTTAGTCTGAGCACAAAGAATGGAGGAGAGCTCATTCTCCAAAGGAAAATCAAGGTTCTGTTATCAGAAGAAATCATATAGTGACGGGCAGGTGAAAAAGGACATGTTTACTACAGGTATTTCTCAAAGAAACTTCAGTTAAGATCTATATTACTTTTCAATTTTTTTTTTATACCGGACTAGTGTTTCTTTTGAAAAGAAACATGTTGACATGAGCAGCAAATCAGCTTAAATGTTCTTTTGACCTAAAAAATAAAGTGAAATGTCTTGCCATTCCTATACAAAGAGGTACCAGAAAAGATTTTTTTAATGTATTTTGTTCTGAGTTTCCATACACACATAGCCTTTATTTAAGTACAGAGGTCACAGTGCCCGGATGGCTCAATAGGTTGGCATCTGACTCTTGATTTTGGCTCAGGTTATGATCTCATGGTTTGTGGTATTGAGCCCTGTGTACGGCTCTGTGCTGACAGCACAGAGCCTGCTTGGGATACTCTCTCTCTCCCTTTCTCTCTGTTCCTCCTTCATGCTCTCTCTCATTCCCTCTCAAAATAAATAAATAAGCATTTTTAAAGACAGTAAAATAAAACAAGTGAAGAGGTCCATTTTCTAGTCCCAGAAACAATTCAGATCCCTCAAAGTCCAAAGAAGTTTCTAGAGTTTCTGATTACCGTTGTAGAAATACTTGCTTCTCCCATCAGCACCACTACTTCAATCTTGCAATCAGACACAAATCTCAGTACTTATAGCACTCTGGGCTAAACAACTAAGATTTGGTTTGTATACCCACGCAGGAAGGCACACAGTAACATCACATTTCAGGTGCATTCAGACTTTTATCAGCCTCAAGCACCTGGCACATAACCACACATCTTGAAATAAGTGAGGCAACTTAACTGTCACAACGTATAAGCGCTTGCCTTAGTCTTCAATTTATATATAAAATTGGGGCACCTGAGTGGCTCATTTGGTTAAGTGTCTGGCTTTTGACTTGGGCTCAGGTCATGATCTCACAGTTTGTGGGTTCGAGCCCCATGTCAGACTCTGTGCTTAGAGTGCGGAGCCTGTTTGGGATTCTCTCTCTCCTTCTCTCTCTCTGCCCCCACCCTGCTCGTGTGTGCTCTCTGTCTCTCTCTCAAAATAAATAAATAAACTTTAAAAAATTATGTATAAAATAATACATATCTGTTCTCCCCAATCAATTCTTTCTTCATTATCATTTACTAATCTACTACCATATTTGTTCACTTTACCACTTATTAGATCTGTGCTTTAGATTCTTTATCAGGTAAGGGGGATAATAGCAACTACCACATGGGGGTATCGTGTAGATTAAACTCATATATGCAAAAGACTTAGGACAGTATCTGGCACCAATAAGCACTAAGTAAATGTTTGCTATTCTGATAACAGAGGCCAAAAAGTAAATCCCTCTAGATATGTAAAAATGAGTGGAAAAGTTTAGATGGAGATTATGTCTAAAGAACATGCTGTATAAAGAGAGTAGTTGCTAATTTGGCTTCAGAAACCATAATGAAATGTAAATTCAGTGTTAAAAGATTTTGAGATTTTTTTAAAAAGGGGTAGAAACCTTGATTTTTTGTGTGTGAAAATTTCTGATTATTAAAAATGCAAATACATTCATGATAAAAACACCCAACAAACTAGGAATAGGAAGAACTATCTGAACATAATAAGGACCATATATGAAAAACCCAAAGTTAACATTATACTCAATGGTGAAAGACTTTTCCTCAGGAATAAGACAAGAATGCCCACTGTTACCTCTTCTATTCAACATAATACTACAAGTTTTAGCCAGAGCAATTAGGCAAGAAAAAGAAACAGCATCCAAATTGGAAAGGAAGAAATAAAATTATCTCTGTTCATAGACAACATGAGTTTCTATGTATAAAACCCTAAATATTCTACCAAAGGAAACTGTTAGAACTAATAAATGCACTCATCAAAATTGAAGGACACAAAACCAATGCTTAAGAATCAGTTGCATTTCTATATACTAACAATGAACAATCTAAAAAGGAAATTAAGAAATAATTATATTTACAATAACATCAAAAAGAATGAAATGCTTAAGAATAAACTTAACAGAGACAAAAAACTTGTACACTGAAAATTATAAAACATCACTGAAAGAAATTACAGACAAAAATAAGTGGAAATACATCCCATGTTCACAGACTATAAGACTTAAATTAGTAAGATGTCAGTACAACCCAAAGTGATCTACAAATCAATGCAATCCCTATCAAAATCCCAAAGATGTTTTTGCAGAAACAGAAAATTCCATTCTAAAATTCATATGGAAACTTAAGATATCCTGAATAACCAAAACAATCTTGAAAAAGAAGAACAAAATTGGAAATCTCACATATCCTAATTTCAAAACTTACCACAAAGCTACAGTAACCAAAACAGTGTGGTAGTAGCATAAGGGAGACCTACAAACCAATAGAGTAAGATAGAGAGCCCAAAAATAAACTCTTACGTACATGGTCAAGAAAACAGTGCCAAGACCATGCAATGGGAAAAGGACATCTTTTTAACAAATGATGTTGAGAAAACTGGATATCCACTAGCAAATAAATGACATTAAACCATGTGCAAAATTAACTCAAAATTGGTCAAAGACCTGAATATAAGATCCAAAACTCTTAGAAGAAAACATAGGGCAAAAAACTTTACCACATTGGACTTGGCATTGATTTCTTAGATGACCAAAGAAACAAATCAAAATTAAATGTCTTTTATGCATCAAAATAAACTGTCAATAGAGTGAACCAAAACAACATATGGAATGGAAGAAAATATTTACAAATAATTTATCTGAGAAAGGTTTTTAATTCAACAACAGCTAAAAAAAACGATAAAAAATTATTCAAAAGACTCGAGTAGATGCTTTTTCAAAGAAGGTATACAAATGGCCAATATGCACATGAAAAAATGTTCAGTATCACTAATCATTAAGAAAATGCAAATCAAAACCATAATGAGATACCACTCCACAACAATTAGTTATAAAAAACAAAACAAACATACAAAAGAAAATAGCCAGTATTGCCAAGGATGTGGAGAAATTGAAACCCTTGTGCATTGCTAGTAGGAATGTAAAGTGGAACAGCCACTATGGAAAGTAGTGTGGCAATTACCCAAAAAATTAAAAATGAATTACCATATGATCCAGCAATTCTACTTGTTGGTACATACCCAAAAGAAATGAAAGCAGGGACCTGAACAAATATTTATACCCTTATGTTCATAGCAGCACTATTCACAATAGCCAAAAGGTAAAAGCAAATATGTAGTGACAGATGAATGAATCGACCAAATGTGATCCATACATATAATGGAATATTGTTCAGCCCTAAAAAGGAAGGAAATTCTGACCCATGCAACAACATGGATGAACTCTAAGGACATTAGGCTAAGTAAAATAAACCAGTCACAAAGGACAAATTTTTAAAAAATGTTTATTTATTTTGAGAGAGAGTGAGTAAGCAGGGAAGGGGGAGAAAGAGAGAGGGGGAGAGAGAATCTTAGGCAGGCTCTCTGCACTATCAGTGCAGAGCCCAATGCAGGGCTCAAACCCATGAACCATGAAATCATGACCTGAGCAGAAACCAAGAGTCAAGCACTTAACTGACTGAGCCATCCAGGTGCCTCACAAAGGACAAATATTGCATGAATCTACTTACATAAGGTCCTTAGTCAAATTCATAGACACTATTTCAGAATGGCAGCATCAGGGGCAGGATGGGTGGGAAAATTGGGACTTAATATTTAATGGGTATAGAATTTCAGTTGGGAAAGGTAAAAAGTTCTGGAAATAGAGTGTTGATGATTGCACAACAATGTAAGTATACTTAATGCCAAACAAAAAATTAAAAATCACAGGTTCCAACCCTAGAGGGAGGCTGGAGACCTTTCCTCTGAGAATAAAGAGGAATGTTCCCTGAAGAAGACAAATCTGAAGGTCTACTCTGGGGGACATCAGGCACAGCTGAGGAGAGGGAGATCCGTATGGAAAACAGAAGGATGTGAATGTTGACACAGTGAACATTGAAACCACCCGCCCTCTTCTCCCTCTCAGCCCCCAGAAGACTGGGAGCCAGGTCTGTACTGTCCCGGAGACTAGAAGATATTTCTCTGATTATTCTGACAAGCTCAAGAGAAAGACTTCAAATTCTGACATAGGGATTTGCTAATCAGTTGGCCCTACTAGACCACTGTACAGTGAAATCCACAACTGACAAGCCCCAATTCATGTTCTTAGAGTTTCCAGTCAGCTTTTTATGGCCCATCCTTAAATATGAGTGGAAGCCAAAGATCACCACACATCTAAGGAAAGCCTCAGATAGATCAAAAGAAACAAACACATAAAGATAACTTAGAGGAAACAGAGCCTATCCAGGGAAGAAAAAAAAAAGTTTTTGATTATCAAATTTCTCAGATGGATATATTACATCATTAAAATAAGAAAAAGATGTATTTATAAGCTTTTTTATTTTTGAGAGAGAGAAAGAGAGAGAGAGCACGAGTGGTAGAGGGAGAGAGACAATCCAAAGCAGGCTCCATGCTGGGTGTGGATTCCCACATGGGGCTCAATCCCATAAACCCAAGATCACGATCTGAGCTGAAACCAAGAGTCAGACACTCCACCAACCGAGCCACCTAGATGCTCCAGAAAGGAAGTATTTACAAAAAGGTAAAGGGTGTATTTGTAGAAAAGGAGCCTTAAAATTTTAAATGCGATAGTACAAATGTTTTAAAAACTTAATAAAAAGATTGAAAGAGTCAGTCTCCCATGATACGGAAGCAAACGGACAGTAAGATGGAATGTTGGTAAGAAAAGATAAGGGCGCCTGGGTGGCGCAGTCGGTTAAGCGTCCGACTTCAGCTCAGGTCACGATCTCGTGGTCCGTGAGTTTGAGCCCCGCGTCAGGCTCTGGGCTGATGGCTCAGAGCCTGGAGCCTGCTTCCGATTCTGTGTCTCCTTCTCTCTCTGCCCCTCCCCCCTTCATGCTCTGTCTCTCTCTGTCGCAAAAATAAATAAACATTAAAAAAAAATTTTTTTTTTAAATATAAAAAAAAAAAAAAGATAAGATAAGAAAATTAGAAGGTCAAAAAACCTGAAAGGGTAAGAAGATTAAAATACCTGCTCAGGAAGTCCAACATCCAAATAAAGAGTCCAGAAAGAGAGAACAGAGAACACAGAGGGAAGGAAATAATTCTTTTTTTTTTTTTAAGTTTATTTATTCTGAGAGAGAGAGAGAGTGTGTGACATGTGAGTCAATGGTGAAGGGGCAGAGAGAGAGAGGGAGAGAGGCTCCCAAGCAGGCTCCGTGTTGTCAACAAGGAGCCTGACCCCAGGGCTCGATCTCATGAACCATGAGATCATGATCTGAGCTGAAATTAAGAGTCAGATACTTAACTGACTGAGCCCTCCTCCTCCAGGCACCCTGGGAAGGAAATAATTCTTGAAATAATTCAGGATAATATCCTACTTTACAAAGTGAAAGGGCCTATAAAGTACCCAGCACAGTACTCTAAAATAGACCCACATCAAGGCATATCTTAGTGAAATTTCAGAACTCTGGGAACAAACAGAACATCTTGTATCTTCTAGAAAGAAAATAAACAAAAAATTTTAAATAGGCCATATTAAAAAAAAATCAGGAATCAGAATTCTTGGGCTTCTTAACAAAGCCCCCGTGATGTGTTCAGAGATTCCAACCAAATTTTCAGTGCTACACTCTTAAATAGTTAAAAACACAGATGTGAGTTAAAGACAGAAGCCAAAGGAAAACTGTAAATGATGATAGCAGAAGATTGAGTCCAAAAGTCTAAAAGTCTAAAAGTCTAAAACTCCCTCTCCTCTCCACTACTCCCTGAGAAGCCACAGGGATGGATGGAGCAAGAGCCAAAAAACTGCCTGGAAGCCTTCCCCTTACTCTTCCCTTAGGCTCCACCTCTGCAATAACCACTCTTCTGCACTCATTGCCCCATTCCCTCTCTCTCTCTCTCTCTCTCTCTCTCTCTCTCTCTCTCTGTCACACTGCCTTGACTTGAGGGCTTCAATCATGCTACTTTTCTTGATAGCAAACATTGTTAATTATGGCTCTGCCAAGGAAATAGGCAAAGATCCCAAGAGCTCAGGCCTTGACAGCAGGGAGCTGCACTTCTTTGAGGACAAAGAATCAGGCTAGATTTAGTGACAAATTCTAAATTGGTATAAGACTTTCCCATTTCCTTGAAGCATAATGCTCCATTGATTGCAAGCTGAGTCATATATTGAGCCTGCTTCTCACACTGTCAGCGGGAAGTGTAATTCCTGAATGACTCCCAGCAGACATTTATAGATTTTTCAGTCTGTTGAGTTATAAAAGACACCCAAAGTCTTTTTTTTCCTGAAGACCTTTAAATAAATTTTTATCTCAACAGTTAAGTCATTGAACATAATTATATGCAACACACTGGGAGTAATCTGCATAGAAGCAAGGGTTGAAGTAATGAGGACAGAAAAAATATCAAGTATGTGTGTACAGAAACAAGAGAGCTGAGGACTAGAGTTTCACCTTCCAATTTGCTCTTGTTTGAGACAGAAGGAGGAAATAACCATCCACAGAAAGAGAGGGGGCAAAGATGGGAATAAGAACCTGGTTAGCTTACCAGGACAGAAATTAAAGAGATTACCTGAAGAAACAGTAGTGGGCAGAATAAAATATGCTGAGGAGACCAAGAAGGGATGTAGCAGACCTAGTCAGTGCCCTATCCAGATAGTTTCAGGTCTTATAGTTACATGATAGGACTCCTGATTCCAATTGTCTAAGGGCCTTTGGCTGCTGGAAACCACTCTGAGCCATCAGTATCAAGCCAGAAACACTGGGGGAATTGATGCTTCTCTGTCCTCATTCCAATACAGCAACTCTCAACTAATGACTGACTAGAGTAGATGTATAAACACCCCAGATCCCACGTCTCTTACGATAACTTTGGGCTTATGCTCTATGCCAATTCTTAGAGTGCCCAGGCAAGATTTAGTTTTAGTTACTCACAGTGGTTACTGACTTGATAGAGCACCATTTATTTTGGCTTCCTTCCTTTTTCTTTCTCACTTCCCTACACTTCTACTTGTTCTTCCAGGCATCATCTCCACATGACTGAAATAAGAAACGGCCATTGATAAAACAGCATGAAGGTCCTTGAAAGATCAAGATCAGTAGAATACAATAGACAGAAGCCATACTGCTGGATTCTAAGGGGACGGCTGGAAATGAGGAATTGGAGACAAAAATAGAAAACAACTCCTTGCAGAATTTTAGCATTTAGACAAGGGAAGGAAATGGAGGAATTATTAATGGGGCAATGGGATTGGGGGGAAAATGTGTTTGCATCTATCTAGGAGAGATCCAAAGCATATTTTTTAAACATTAAACTCTGGGACCATTTATGTCTTTCTGGAAGCTCCCCTCCCTTTCTAGGTTCATTTTCCACCTTTCTTCTGTTTTTATCATCTCTGGCTAGCTCCTCTTCTTCTTTGCCCAGATTTAAGTGTTTGTTTTTCTAAGGATTCTGCACCTGGTACTCTCCTCATCTCTTTCTACATCCTCTGTCTGGTAATTTAATCCTCTTCTATGACTTGAACATCCACCTATAGAGTATTGATTTCCTAAACTCGTATCTTTAACCCAGACCCCTTTCCTGGGCTCCAGACCCATGTACTTAACAGCTTACTTTAAAATTATTCCTATTGGGCACCTGGGTGGCTCAGTTAGTTGAACATCTCACTTCGGCTCAGATCATGATCTCAAGGTTCATGGATTTGAGCCCCATGTCGGGCTCTGTGCTGACATCTTGGAGCCTGGAGCTTGCTTCAGATTCTGTGTTTCCTTCTCCCTCTCTCTCTCTCTGCCCCTCCCCCACATGTGCTCTGTCTCTCTCTCTCAAAAACAAATATACATTAAAAAATGAAAAAAATTATTCCTATCTATCCAGAAGACACCTCAAATTAATCACACAAAAATTGAACTTGCCATCTTCCCTTCAAATCATTTTTTATTTGTATTTCATTGGTGGATGTACTACCTTTTATCTAGTTACTTATATCAGAAAAGTGGGACTCATCATGAACCCTGTTCTGTCTCTGATCAATCAAATCGGTCATTAAGTTGAATAAGTCCTTTCCTTTTCTTCAACATCTCCCAAGACTACTGATTCCTTCCATCTCCACTGTTCCTGCCTGAGTTCAGGCCATTATCATCTCTTGCATGGACCATAATGGTCTCCTAAGTAGTCTCACTGTCTCATTGCTTTTAGTCTTGGGGTGTGTGTGTGTGTGTGTGTGTGTGTGTGTGTGACAGAGAGAGAGAGAGAGAGAGAGAGAGAGATCTTTAGATGGATGAGAGGTGTTCATGGTCAGAGTTGGGGAAAATTGTGCTAAGGACACAGCCTGAAAAATATCAGACTTCTGGGTCCATTTGCATTTCCCTTTCAGTAGATTCAAAATAAGAATCTGCCCATGATCACCAAAGATAATGACTCCATTGGAATCTTTTCCTGGGGTTAGCCCCTGTGAATCAGGGTAGAGATAGGAAAGACATGCCCTGGTATTTTGCATCTATTGGTAACAGCCACCCAGCAGAGGGCCCAAGATTAAGAAGTAGAGCTGAATGAGGGTCATGATACAGACACAGAAAGCTCAAGGTATAAGAACACTTCTAAACCAAACACCTTCGAGTCTAAGGCAAAGGCCAACATGGCAAGACACAAGAAGAGGATTTCTTTCTCTTAGGAAATTCTTATTTACAAAGTTTGCTCTGGACTGGGGAGGCAGACATTCCCATCCCAGCTCCCACACAGGTCAGCAATAACATCTCCTAAGACAGTGGTCTTCAACTGGAGGCACGTGCTGCCCTAGAGGCCCATGAAGACTTTCCAAGAGGTTCAAAGGCAAGATGATTCTAAGAGAAGAATTTTCAGATCCTCAACTGTCTTCTTTTGTTCTAAATGATTGCTGTGGTTTAATATCCTGCACTTTCTCCTTTCCTACCTACTATTTTATATTCTTCTCCCTCTTTACAAAAGAAAGGCACACTCCTCACCCACCCTGAATCTCACTGTGGTTCCCCCCAAAAAAGTATGCATGTGTTGTGTTGTGAAGAATTTGATTTTTTATTTTTTTATTTTATTTTTTATATGAAATTTATTGTCAAATTAGTTTCCATACAACACCCAGTGCTCATCCCAAAAGATGCCCTCTTCAATGCCCATCATCTACCCTCCCCTCCCTCCCACCCCCCATCAACCCTCAGTGTTTAAGAGTCTCTTATGCTTTGGCTCTCTTAGGATTTGATTTTTTGGTGTTGGTGCTGAGAAAGTGAACCATTGGATAAAAGCTTTCTGTGAGCCAGTTGTTTCCTAGCCTTTCTTCAACAAAATTGAAGGATCTAATCAAAGTTATCAGCTGATATCTCAACAAAAATAATTTTTTATATCATATGGCTAGTTTGGGGCATACAATTTAAGAGGAGTTTGAAGCATTCAGTGACATTTGTTAATAACAAAATGCCTTCCGTTTCCATCAACTTATTTTATTTTACCTTTTAGAGAGAAGAGAGAGAATATGTGCACGTGATGTTGGGAGAGGAGCAGAGGGAGGTAGAGAGAATCTTAAGCAGGCTCTGTAGTCAACAAGAAGCCCCACTCAGGGTTCAATCCTATGACCCTGGGATCATGACCTGAACTGAAATCAAGAGTCAAAAGCTCAACTGACTGAGCCACCCAGGTGCCCCTCCATCATCTTATTTACACAAATAAGATTTCCCAAGGCTTGGGGCACCTGGCTGTTTCAATCAGTGGAGCGTGTGACTCTTGATCTCAGGGTTGTGAATTTGAGCCCCATGTTGGGTGTAGGGATTACTTAAAAAGAAAATCTTTAAAAAATAAAAAGATTTCTCAAGGTTTATATATAAACAAAAAATGTGATTGATGCTGAATGCTGTCTCATTCAAGCAATAAGTAATTTCCAGCCATGCATTCATGAACCAATTTTTAATTTTTTTTTAAATAGGCTCCACGCCCAGCATGAAGCCCAACACAAGGCTTGAACTCACAGCCCTAAGATCAAGACCTGAGCTGACATCAAGAGTTGAAGGCTTAACCGACTGAGCAACCCAGGCGCCCCCATGAACCAAGTTTTTAAATAGCCCTTCACATCATTATAATAGACTTATTCTGATAAATTTTTATTTTTATGTTTAATATTATTTATCAAAGTTTGTGATATTTTTTTGATTTGATTGATTATGTGCTTATAGTAATTGTAATGATGATTCAATCCAGAAGCAATGTTTAAATAATTAAAGTCTAATGGTCATAGCAAATATTTTTAAATTCAACTTCCATTTATATACATAATTTTTGTCATGAAGAAGTACAATATTGTAATCAATAAAAGCCTTTCAAGTATAAAGATATATTAGGATGAAATTCTGTGTAAAAAGTAAAATGGAAATGTAAGTTAAAGGAGGAAAAAAGGTGGGGGGTGCACTGGGTGGCTCAGTTAGTTAAGCAGCCAGGTCTTGGTTTTATCTCAGGTCATAAACTCACGGTTTGTTTGTTCGAGCCCTGCCTTAGACTCCACACTGATAGTGCAGAGCCTGCTTGGGATTCTCTCTCTCTCCCCGCCCCCCCCTCTGCTCCTCCCCTTATCTCTCTCTCAAAATAAATAAATAAACTTTGAAAAAAAGGAGGTAAAAAAGAATGATTTAAAATTTCCCCTTGATAAAGAGGTTAATCATATATGTCTGAAGCAGATATTAGTTGAAGCAGGGTACCTAGTTGCTTTGGTATTTAGATTGCATTGGATTCATTTAAAAAAATTATATAGGGGCGCCTGGGTGGCACAGTCGGTTAAGCGTCCGACTTCAGCCAGGTCACGATCTTGCGGTCCGTGAGTTCGAGCCCCGCATCAGGCTCTGGGCTGATGGCTAGGAGCCTGGAGCCTGTTTCCGATTCTGTGTCTCCCTCTCTCTCTCTGCCCCTCCCCCGTTCATGGTCTGCCTCTCTCTGTCCCAAAAATAAATAAAAAACGTTGAAAAAAAAATTAAAAAAAAAATTAAAAAATTATATAACCATTCATTTTAAAATTCCAATATGCATGAAGTACCAGAAAGTATATCCTATGGAATAATTAAACTTTTGATAAACATTTTAAAGATCAACTTAAAAATACGCAAAGGAATGCATAGTTTTCAAATTCTTTTAGGGAACTTAGGAATAAAATTGTTTGACTACCACTGAGTTAAGATTCTGCAAGCCAAGCCAATTTCTATTTTGTTTTGTCTTAAATTAAGACCCAAGACCCAAAACCACCACCATAAAAGGGCTCCTGGTCCTGATAACTGCTTGTTAGTACCAAGGATAAGCTTCTCAGCATTGAGCCAAGCTCATAGAATTCTATCTGCCCATTTCACATTCCATCACTTGATATTTGCCCAGCCACCTCTCTTCCCCTTACTTTCCTCTCTGCCTCTTCTGTCAACTCCAAACTAGAGCTATACAGGATCCTTGCAATTCCCCAAAACCTCCATTTCATACCTCTGGCCTTTGTTCAAGCTGCTCTCTCTGCCCAAGATGCCATTCCCCTCTCCCTTCAGTGCCTCTTCTCTATCCAACAGTGAATTTCTCCCATAAATTGTCATCTATAACTGACCTTAATTTAGGGTGACCAACCATCCAGTTTTCCTAGGACTGAGAGATTTCCTTGGAATGAGGGACTTTCAGTGCTAAAATCAAGACGGTTCCATCCTGGTTGGCCCCTCTGTTATTACATGTTCAAGGGACTCACAATTTGTCTCAGAAAAGTGACCCTAACTTTAGGTTGTTAATTTATGTTTTCTACCTTCTGACAGATTTCTCACCTGTGGAAGACAATCACTCTTCCATATTCCAAGAGCACTTTCCTAGGATAATACAATTCAGATGCTTTAAGCATTTAAGTTACTATATTCCCAATTACCAGCTCTCACTGCATTTCTTTTCACATGAAATTTATTGTCAAATTGGTTTGCATACAACACCCAGTGCCCAGCTCTCACTTCAAAAAGCAGTTATTTTGTGATCTTAAAAGAAACACTCTCTTCTAATTAATTAAACTCATTAAATTTGCATATTCAGTTCCTGCCAGTGCATGCCTTAGGTCATCACTTCAAAATAATTTGTCTACAAAGATCGGGCTCCTAATCTCCTAAAAATAAGTTTGAGAGAAGCATTATAAATTTTCTGTGAATGTATGAAGATGTGTTTGGGGGAGGTGGAAGATGGAGGGTTGAGTCTAACCCTTAGGAGAGTTTCCAGAATTTCCCCAGATCAGAATGTGGTCAGGAAGAGAGAAGCCATAGAGACATACTACCTAACTGCCTCAGTATCCAACCTGTACAGTAACCATTGTAACACCTATTTTATTGAATTATTGAAAGGATTAAGAGAGGTAGTGTAACAACTTGATTAGGAGCACAGATTCTGGAGCTAGGCAACCAGGGTTTGAATTTTGTATTTTTAACTTACTAGTTATGTGACCTTAGGCAAGTCACTTAACCTATTTATACCTCAATTTCTTTATCTGTGAAATGGGGATAACAATAGAAGCTTCTTCATAGGCTCATTATGAGAATTAAATGAATTACTATGTGCAAAGTGCTTAGAACAGTTCCTGGCACATAGGAATTAATGCATTAGTGCTTGTCAAGTAAGTGTATGCAAAGTGCCTGGAACATTAACAGGCACCTAGGAAATGGAAGGTATTGTTGTATTTATAGGCATTCTTTCTTAGAATAACTGGATTCAACAGAAGTTCAACAAATTGCTGAACCATGAGAATAGATTTTCCAACTCTCCACTGAGAGTCTTTTGTTCAAATTATTTAAGGCTCACTGAGAAACCACTTTGAGAGGACAGTTTTGTTTTTGTGTTTTTTGGTGGTTTTTTTTGTGTGTGCATTGATATAAAACCTGACAATTGACAACAGAATTATTTTAAATAAATTGTTTTATATTCACAAGGCTATCCCTGAAGTTTTCATTGCAAGTGTTTGATTTCCGTCAATGTTCTGCTTGCCCAGGAAGGAAAGTCAGCATACGCAACACGGTTCAGGGTCCAGGTCAGCAGGCAGCCCTCCTCAGCAGGGCTCCCCTTGGTGCACAGGACTGTGAAACCAATTTTGGATTACCATGGTAACTAAGGGAGCATCTAGAAAATTCTCCAAATGAAACATTCATTCGGGGCATCAATAGGCATGGCAGGAGCAGGAAAGGGAGAGGGCCAAAAAGGTACTGTCCCTGACCCAACCAAGTTCACAAGTCTGTTGGAGAGAAAGAGTGTAAAATAATCATTACCTTATTTTCCTTGATTTAAAAATGCTTTTTTTCCCCTTTACACCTTAATGCTTCTGAAATCATGTGTTGATGGATGAGTTCATTTAATGTCCTGGGGTCCTCTGACCTAGATATCTATTATTAATTTAATAGATTAAAAAACATCTTACAATCTATAGCTTTTTGGAACTGAAAAAATTTGGCATACTAGTGTGCCATGTGCTGCAACTGAAGCTCACACAAAGGACGGAAGGGGCCAAGCAGTGGGGGAGGGGAGAAGCAGCATGAGTGAGTGTAGTCCACTCCCTGGGAAGCTTTTTGTAAGCTTCCTTGATTCTGAATTATTCGGATACAGAAAAAGATACTGGATTCTACTAGCAGGATGCAGATCAAATTGCCTTCTCTTCTTCTCTATCTCTCCACCTCTGTTAAGTAAACATGGTACACCAGCCTCCCCTTATGACACGCAGGTGGCAGAAAGACCAGAGAACCAAGGCTTGGTAGTGAGTGGCAAGGGAACACTGCCAACTTTTCAAGAGAAGGCAGAAGTTCAGAGTTCTATGAAGCATCTCCTGATTCAGGGGTGCTGGCATTTAAGCCAAAGTTTAAAAACATTGAGCAGGCCAAACAAAGCCCACTTGTGGGATAGATTTGGCCCAGCAGCTAACAATTTGCAACCTCTGCTAGCTAAGGAACTTGGACGGACATTAAGCTCTGAGTTTCAACAAGCTCTAAACAGGAAAAAAAAAAAAGTTTTGGAGCTATTAGGAAACTGGGAATAGGCAAATGGCTCACCAGACTTAGGGGTCATTAGTCTGATTTCTAATTGCACAGATGGGGAAACTGAGGCTTGAGAAGTGCCCACGGGCACACAGTTTCAGGCAACAGGTGGCACTTGCAGCAAGAACAAGGAGACTCTTGAAAAGCAGGCTCTTGAAAAGCAGTACTCAGCAGTGGACTAGCTGGCATTTTCTCCTCTCCCCTAGGTCTCCCTTTTGCCTGTATGTTTCTGTCCTCCAGTTTGCAACTGTGACTGATACTTATGTCCTCCACTGAACTCTGGATTCTCCCCCATTGGAATCCTGGGGACTGTCCTGGGCTTCATCTGAAGTCTCTGCACAGACTTCTTGGCCAGGAGCTGGCACTACTTCTAAGCCTGCTGGCACTGTCCCCCTCAATCCCCACCTGTTCCCAAGGCTTCTCACTGGGCCTGTCTCTAGCCCCCGCTGTGCTGGCTGTGATATACAGCTAGTAAGGGCTACAAATAGGGCTTGATCTCAGTCTGCCTCCATCCACTCAGACACGTGACTTCCCAGGATTAGTATTTCCCTGCAGAAAGAAAAGGTAAATTTGAATGTCATTTTGTGTGTGTGAACTATAAAGTGAATTTGAGAGCATTTCAATTTTGCTCTTTTTTGCCCTTTTTTGCCATCTTATAGTAAGGCCAACATACCCATTAGACAGAGCAAGTAAAGCCTATAGGATCCATGATACTTTTAAGGGTCCATGAATATTTTAATTTTAATTCTCTTTTAAAATAAAAATAAAATATAGTAATAACAAATACATAAATATACATAATGCCATTGAATTGTAAACTTAAAAATGACTAAAATGGTAAATTTAATATTATGTATATTTTACCACAACAAAAAAAGTAAATCCAGCCTGCATTATATTAACCTTTATTCCAACACAGTCTTTTTTTTTTTTTTTAATTTTTTTTTTCAACGTTTATTTATTTTTGCGACAGAGAGAGACAGAGCATGAACGGGGGAGGGGCAGAGAGAGAGGGAGACACAGAATCGGAAACAGGCTCCAGGCTCTGAGCCATCAGCCCAGAGCCCGACGCGGGGCTCAAACTCCCGGACCGCGAGATCGTGACCTGGCTGAAGTCGGACGCTTAACCGACTGCGCCACCCAGGCGCCCCAGTCTTTTTTTTTTTTAATTGAGAGAGAGTTGACACACAGGTGTGTGTCAGGTGTAGTTTCAGTACCACATAGTGATTAAACAATTTTACATGTTATGCTATGCTCACCCCAAGTGTAGCTACCGTCTGTTACCATATGTTAGTATTATAATACCATTGACTCTTCTATTCTGTACCTTTCATCTCTGCGACTTATTCATTCCATAACTGAAAGCCTGTATCTCCCCCTTCCCTCTGGCAACCACTAGTTTGTACTTGTGTATCTTTCTGTTTGTTTGTTGGTTGGTTGGTTTGACAACACAGTCTTAAAATATAATTTTTAAAATTTTTTTATGGGGGAAGGGGCCCCAAAATTCAAAAGTGCCCAGGGCCCATGAAAGTCATAAGTCAGTCCTGCTAGTAGCAAGTAGTTGACTAATTCATGTCAATGATAAGCTTTATATTTTTGTTTTTGAAAAAAATTTTAAAGTTTATTTATTTTGAGAGAGAGAAAGAGCATGTACACAAGAGCAGGAGAGGAGCAGAGAGAGGGGGAGAGACAGAGAGAGAGAGAGAGAGAGAGAGAGAGAGAGACTCCCAAGCAGGCTCTGCACTGTCAGTCACAAGTTTGATGCTTAACTGACTGAGCTACCCAGGCACCCTGACAAGTTTTGTATTTAAGAACCAAATCATATGGACTGAACTTCTTTCCCTGGTCCTTGGCTTTGAGCACCTAACCACAAATGTTACATGTAGGACCCAGGTTCCCAACCTCTGCCACCTGGTGACAGCTACAGAGATTATTCAGGTGAAATGGTGAGTGTAGTGGTTCAGAGAGTCTTGTTAGTTCCAGTCTCCCATATATGGTCCCCCCATATAGTATAGTCAAGACAGATTCTTGGAGGTGGCCAATTTTACTCCAAGGGGCATTTTTGACAATTTTTTAAAAATTAGCACAGCACGAAGGACACCTGGGTTGTTCATGCAGTCAAGTGTCTGACATCTGCTCAGGTCATGATCTCACGGTCCTGGGGTCAAGCTCCACATCGGGCTCTCTGCTGACAGCTTGGAGCCTGGAGCCTGCTTTGGATTCTGTCTCCCTCTCTGCCTCCCCCACTTGCACTCTGTTGTCTCTCTCTCTCTTTCTCTCTCTCTCTAAAAAATAAATAAAAATTAAAAAAAATTTTTTTAATTAACATCGGGCGCCAGGGTGGCTCAGTTGGTCAAGGGCCCAACTCCTGATTTTGACTCAGATTATGATCTCACGGTCGTGAGATCCAGCCCTGTGTTGGGCTCTGTGCTGAATATGGAGACTGCTTAAGATTCTTTCTCTCCCACAAACCATGAGAGACTCTTAGAAACTGAGAATAAACTGAGGGTTGATGAGGGGAGGGAGGGAGGGGAAAGTGGGTGATGGGCATTGAGGAGGGCACCTGTTGGGATGAGCATGGGGTGTTGTAAACCAATTTGACAATAACTTTCATATTAAAAAAAAAAAAACAGATTCTCTCTCTCCCTCTTTCTCTGCCCCTTCCTTGATCACCCACACCCACACTTTCTCTCTCTCTCTCTCTCTCAAAAAAAAAGTTAACAACCTCTCTCTTGGACTACCAAAAGTCTTTTGGTGGTTATTCCTGACTTGACTTTGCTCCCATCCAACCCAGTATGATCTTTGCAAATACATCTCCCTGGAATAAGGATATTCAGTGACTCCCAAAATTTTCATTATGTCATAAAGCTTGATGGGAAGCATACATTTACTCAGGGCAAGTAAATTAAACCTGCTTTACTTTGGGCTGGAATTGTGCTAGCATGCTTGGTACAATTAATGTATTTTGAGAAAACAAGAGGATTTTTCTTCCAGATGCATAGTTTGTATTGCAGTGAGGTCTTTCTCCCTTGGGGGAGAAATCATGAATATGCACTTGGAAGTGAAAAGGCATGAGGATCCCTGAAAGTGTCTCAGCAGAGTTTGCCTGATCCTTTTGGAAGGGCAATGTCACGCCAGCCCCAGAGAAATTACTGACAGTAAGAGAGGGGTAGGAGACAATGAAGAAACATCACATTAAAATTCAATGGAAAAGGAAAGCTTGTCTTGAGCAAGGGTGAATGACTCAGCAAGAAATGTGTTTCCTGGATTTTAGTTACTGTTCTCTATAATTCCCATATTAAATAAAAAAGCAGATTCTCATTATCCACTTGAAGTAATTCCACTACTCACCAGATGGCAAAAAAGCAACAAACACATTCCTTAGAATGTGTTATAAATCCTAAAATGAAAACACTGCTTAGGATCACAAATGCTTGGCACATTTTGTCATTGAGAGGAACTTGGCCTTTGGCAGAGAGAAAGAGATTTTGGTTTTGAAGTCAAGTTCTGCTTGTTTGTTCATCTCTGTAGTACATATCTATCATTTCACATTCCTACACTCAATCCCCTTTCCTCTGGTAACAGTTACCTCCAACCTTCCCCACTCTCCAGCTTTCTTGGGAAATAATAAATATACACCCAGCCCACTCAATTTATTTATAGGCTTATTAAATGTCTACTCTGTGCTATTCTGGACATAGGGTCTTATAGCAGTGAACAAATCAAAGTCCTTGATGAAACATTCAGGAATTCAGGTTTATGTGGTATAGGTGGGCATATGATCTGGATTATCCCTTAGTATAATCTATCCCCTTAAGTACCCATTTAATAACTGGCTCAGAAATATGCAAGTGTCCTAGATGGGGTTCCCTCTAAGCAGAGCTTGAAGCAAGGATTCAGATGTGAGAAAGACAGGGAGTGCTCTCAGGAGAAACATGCAAGGGAGTGAGGGAAGCAAGATAGAGAAGAGAAAGAACACAAGCAGAGAAGTAGTTTCAGATAAAGCCTGAACATTCAGGCCTGATATTTGGCCTGATTTTGTATGTGGAAGGGGAAGCTTGCCTCTGGAACACAAATTGTACTACAGAGTTGTTTCTGCCGTGAGTCAAGGCTGGCTGCCCTTTTGTAACTTCTTATCTGTCAGTCATTGGTCTAGAGAGAGGCTGTGTAACCTTCCAGTATTCTTTGGGCTAAGAGGTTCTTATCAGCCAAGGGCAACTCTCATTAAGTCAAGGTCACAGGTTTAAGCTGTTAGCCACAGCTCTGAAACAGCTATAGGTGGTGGGAAGAGAGGTAAGGAAGGAAAGGGGTATACCAGCTGACAGAGTGGATCTGGGTGGAGCGCCAAAACCATTTACTACAATATTGTTCCAACCAGGCTAATCTTAGACAGTGAGAGTCTACTCTGAAAGTTTTTTTGGAACCATTGGGAAAATAATCTCTCCTTTCGCTCATTGTGAAATTAGTAGGCTGCATGCCTGCAACTGCTTAAGCCCACAAAGAGTCAAATGAGAGGAAACAAGCTTAGAGAAATAAAGACAGAATTCTGAAAACATTGTTTGAACCTCACAACCAGCTGTACAATCAGGCAGATGGCCTTGACTGCAGGTGATGTCCAGTTAGGCAGGAGTCCCAGGAGCACAAATATTTGAAGGAAGAGCCAAGAAGGAGCACTTATGGAAGATGTTGGGAGGCCAGAGAAGTAAGAGCCAAATATAAGAAGAGGTTTTGAGCTTATGTCAGTAAGGCTTGCATAAATTCCTTTGGGGAATTAGTTTTCTGAAATATTTCAGGGTGGCACATTTCCCCTTTCTCCAGATCTTTTGGAACTGTGAAATGGACATGTTTATTTTTGCCTCCAAGACAATCCTTCCTTCTTAGAGATTTTGATGCCTTGTTTAGCTCCTACTCCTCCTGTAATCCCACTTCCTCTGGTCACATTTTCTTAGAACCAATGAAAATGACCTAAAGGCAACCAAATTCCCTGGTAATTTAAGCTGAGAAGTCCAGTGATTGTCTCTGATGGACACTTTAATTGAAAAAGCGATAGAGTGTAGACCAAAATCAGCACAGGGACAAACCAGCACCACAACCAGTAGAAAGGTAAAATAGTGGGAGAAGAGGCACCTTGGAAAGACAGAAGAAACTGGTCCTCACAGAGAAACAGGTTAATAAAGCAAATACAAAAAAAGCAGACATTAAGAGTCATGCAACTTCATGAAAATTAGAAGGGTAGCTTCATGTCCTGACTTTCTGTTTTCAATCCTGTGTCACAAGTACAGCCTCATTTCCTGCCCCCAGATGCTCAGGACATTGTCCATTGACCTCTTACAGTAATGCATCCTTCATATAAGCGAACTCAAGTGACCTCTTCTATTATGAGTCCTGTCTGAAATATGTGGCAGAATGCTTATCACAACTATGTAGCCCATTAAATGGAGGTGTATTACATTTAGACAGTATCATAGATTGATTTATTGGCACCAAGCCTTCACCTGTACCTGCATCCACACCCCTTGCCATATGACTTCAAAGTTCCTCTCATTAGAGGCAGAATGTGTTTCTCCTTACTGTGTGAAATGCCTCTTGACTTCCTTTGGTCAAAAGGATATTAGCAGACATTATGCAAGCAGAAGCTTAAAATATGCTTATGCAGTTGGGCCTGCTCTCTTGTACCTCTGCCATCACCATGGGAAAAACTGTCCCCAGAGTGGTTGGCTTATCAGCCCGAGCCCCAGAGTGAACACATATGGAGCATATCTGAGCCCTACTCTTAATGAGCAGATAAGCACAGGTGAACCCACAGCTTGAAGCAGAGGAAGCCAACTAAATCCAGTCTAGATCAGTCAACTCCCAGACACACAAGCAAGAATTAATGAATTTGGGATGAGTTGCCACAAAGAATTATTGTGACTGTAGCTCACTGGCAGGTACACTGACAATTCCTGGAACATTTCAGCCCAATAATGCTATTGTACCTTTCCTACACTTACTGACATTTCCTTGGTCTTCCACTCAGTTCACAGGGGACCTGTGTGGTGGGCCCAGCTTTGTGCATCAGGCCTCATAATATCCCAGCTGTCACGAAGTTCCACTGGACACATGAACTTTAGTTCTGCTGCTCACTCTAAAAACATCATTCTTCAATCTCATGGCTCAGCCCTAACAAGGTTGGTGGAGCTTATCTATAGCAGGTGCCGAATTTTGGAGCCTAACAGGAAAGCAGTGCCAGCTAACTTCTTTCTGCCACAGCTAGGCCAAGAGATAGTTAAGAAGGCAACCAGGCACTGATAGCTAATTTACATAAATTACTTTATTTAATCCTCATAATAAATCATCAAATCTGTTATATTATCTCTATTTTCCAATTTGATATTGAGAGAGCTTGAGTGGTGTGCCCAAGGTCATCCAGCTGGTTAATGGAAGAATGAATCAGGACTAAGTCTTCCATATTCTAGTTGGTGTTCTTTCCTCTGCATATATCATAAATCCCAATGTGTCCAGTGCCCTTCAGTACACATCAGCTTAACCTAGCTAGGAGGGGACCCTGTAGTCATGGACTCTGATTTTCTCACTTCAGAGGAAAAATTAAGTGAGATTAAGGTGGAAGAGACTGGGGATTAGAATCCAAACCTCATGACTGAAATTGAGGACACGTTCAGGGCACCAGGCTACCCCCAGCTCTTAGAAGGGATTAAAATTCTTTTGCCAAGGAAAGAGTATTTATTTAACAAGGGCAGCCACACTGTAAGAGAAACACAAAAATCGCCTGGTGATTGTCCAGTATATCCCAGTTTATGGAGCATTTGTGCATTGAAGATATCCTTTGAGGCTCCCACCAGCCCTGGAGATCACCAATTCCTGTGCCCTCTGCCAATTCTCCCTTGACTCTTGGAGTGATTCTGTGTCCTATTCAAAACAGAATTGAGACAGGATGAGGGCAGTCTTCTGTGCTGACCTGTCAGTTCTGCCTCTGTATGTAAGCAGAGAGAGGCCCTTCTCAGAGGCTGTAGCTGCACTCACTCAGCCTCTGTTGGCTCTGTATTTCTTGCATTTCAAGGAGCTGCCAGTAGGCTGAGGGTCAGAAGAAGATCCCATTAAGGAATATGAAACATATGCTTCACTGCTCCTTTGTTGCTGTCAAGAAGACCGAAGAATTAACCATAAGTGAATTTCTGGAAGTGAACAAGGATAGTGCCAGAATCAAGAGTGCAAAAGAAAACTCCAATTAAAAAAAATTATAATATCCAAACTTGAAGAGACTATAGAGTTTCAAGCTGTTAGCCAACTGGTTACCTAGCAATGACTTCTCTCTCCCTTCTTCATGCCCCAAAGTTTGAAAATGTTACTTTTGAGACATATCCTCCAAGTATTAGCAATATTTTTTCAACACTAGTTAGTGATGCATAAGAAATTCAAATAAAACTTTAAAAAATTGAAGTTAGAGGGTGCCTGAATGGCTCAGTCAGTTAAGCTGATAAGAGATAACTCTTGATCTCAGCTCAGGCCTTGATCTCAGAGTTGAGTTCAAGCCCCATGCTGGGATTGGAGCCCACTATTAATTATTATAATTAATTATTATTATTAATTAGCAAATAATTGAAATTAGGATTCACCAACTGTATTTTTTAATTTATTTTTAATTTTTTAATGTTTATTTTATTTTTGAGAGAGAATGAGAGACAGAGTGTGAGCAGGGGAGGGGCAGAGACAGAGAGTGAGACACAGAATCTGAAGCAGGCTCCAGGCTCTGTGCTGTCAGCACCAGAGCCAGATATGGTGCTCAAACCCATGAGACATAAGATCATGACCTGAGCCGAAGCCAGATGCTCAACTGACTGAGCCACCCAGGCGACCCTCTCCAACTGTATTTTTACTTTTCTTAAATACAATGTCAAAGGCTACCCCCTTCCATCCAAACAGCTGGGCCATTCAGCTCTGGTGAGTTTCTCCTTTGTGAATGTCATGGTATGCCATGGTGAATACTACTAAGATCCCCTTCAATGCAGGATTGTTGACCCAACTGCTTGAAGTGCTGTTGGCAAACAGTCTTTAGCCATCAGTCCCTTCAGGAATTGTCTCATCTGTAGAGATTAGCCTCAACCAAGGTCAGTTCTTCAGGGCTGGCCATGCCCAGTAAATAAAGATGCAGGAAATAAAATTCTGGCCACTTAAGCCTAACTTTGGAAAATTCTGAAAGGCCATCCTCACTCTGAAACTCTCTTTGAAGGAGCCAAGGCTACTGTTGGGCTTGCAACGTAGTTTGATTTCTCCCTGTCAGCTCCTGCTTCCTTCCTATTCCTTCAGCAGGAATTGATCCCAAGGGCACTTCCCAGTAAACAGCCAGCACACTAACCTCCCCCTCAGATCTGCTTCCTAGAAAATATAATTTGAGATAGTAAACTGTTCCCATATTTTTTCAACTTTTAAATAGACATTTTTTTTTTTTTACAGCAGGTTTAGATTCACAGTAAATTTAAGCAGAAGGAACAGGAATTTCCTATATACTCTCAGCCCACCATACACATATCAAAATCTCCCCCACCCATTATCAAAATCCCACACCATCATGGTTCATTTGCTGCAAATGATAAACCTTCATTTACATATTATTATCACTCAAAGTCCATAGTTTATATCGGGGTTATATAGGTTTTGACAAATGTATCCATAATTATAGTGTCCTACAAAGCAGTTTTATTGCCTTAAAAAGCCTTTGTGCTCTGCCAATTCATCCCTCCCTCCATCCTTTATCCCTGGCAACTACTGATATTTTACTGTCCCCATAGTTTGCCTTTTCCAAAATGTCATACAGTTGGAATCATGCAGTATGTAGGCTTTTCAGATTGCCTCTTTCGCTTGATAATATGCTTTAAGCTTCCTCGATATCTTTTCATGGCTTGATAGCACATTTCTTTTTAGTCCTAAATAATAGTCCATTGTCGGGATATACAAATCTCACTTATTCATTCATCTACTGAGGGGCATCTTGATTGCTTCCAAGTTTTGGAAATTATGAATAAAGCTGCTATAAGCATTCCTATGCAGGTTTTTTGTGAACATAAGTTTTCAACTCATTTGGATAAATACCAAGGAGTGTGATTGCTAGATCATATGGTAAGAGTATATTTTGTTTTGTAAGAAACTGCCAAATTGTCTTCCAAAGTGGCTAAACCATTTTACATTCCCAACAGCATTGTAAGAGAGTTCCTGTTGCTCCACATCCTTGTCAGCATTTGGTGTTGTCAGTGTTCCAGATGTTGGCCATTCCAATGGGTGTGTAGTGGGATCTTTCTGTTGTTTAAATTGGCTTTTCCCTGATGACATGATGTAGAGCATCTTTTCATATGCTTATTTGCCACTGTATATCTTCTTTGGTGAGATATCTGTTAAGATCTTTGACCTGTTTTTTAACCTGGGTTGTTTGTTTTCTTACATTTTTCTTAATTTGGGTTGTTTACTTATTCTTAAGGATTAAATTTAAATGTAATTTAAATTACATTTAAGAATTTTCATACATCTTGCATTTTAAGAATTCTTTGTCTATTTTGGATAACAGTCCTTTGTCAGATGTGTCTTTTGCAAATATTTTCTCACAATGTGACTTGTCTTCTAATTCTTTTGACATTGTCTTTTGCAGAGCAGAAGTTTTTAATCTTAATGAAATCCAGTTTATTGATTATTTCTTTCACAGATTATATCTTTTGGTGTTGTATCTAAAAAGATATCACCATACCCAAGGTCAAAAGGTTTTCTCCTCTGTTATCAGCTAGGAGTTTTATAATTTTGCATTTTATATTTAGGTCCGGTCCATTGTAAGTTAATATTTTGTAAAGGATATAAGATCTAGGTTTTTTGTTTTTTGTTTTTTGTTTTTTGCCTGTGGATACCCAGTTGTTCCAGAACCATTTGTTGAAAAGACTATCTTTTGTTTATTGTACCACCTTTGCTTCATGTCAAAGATCAGTTGACTATATGAAAGTCTGTTTCTGGCTTCTCTATTCTGATCAATTTGTCTATTCTTTTGCCAATATTGCACTGTTTTGATTATTGTAGCTTTACTGTTAAATCTTGAGCTTGGGTAATGTCAGTCCTTTTTTCTACTCCTTCAATATTGTATTGGCTACTCTGGGTTTTTGCCTTTCCGTATAAACTGTTTGCTTATGGTTTTAAATTTAAATGTATTTTTTCCAGCTTTATTGAGATATAACTGATATAAAACATTGTATAAGTTCCAGATGTACAATTTGATGATTTGATAGACATATACATTGCAAAATATGTGCTGCAATAAGGTTAGTTAATACATCCTTTGCCTCACATAATTACCATTTTTGTTATTTGTTGTTTGTTGGAATATATTTGACACACATTATATTAATTTAAGGTATACAACATAGTGATTTGACAAGTTTATACATTATGCTATGTTCACTACAAGTGTAGCTACCATTTGTCACCCTACAGTCCTATTACAATATAATTGACTATATTTCCTATGCTGTACCTTTATTCCCATGATTTATCCATTCCATAATTGATAGCCTGTATCTCCCACTCTCCTTCACCCATTTTGCCCAACTTCCTACCCTCTGGCAACCTCAGTTTATTCTCTGTATTTAAGGGTCTGTTTCTGCTTTTGTTTGTTTATTCCTTTGCTTTGTTTTTTAAGATTCATATATAAGTGAAATCATATGGTATTTTTCTCTGTCTGACTTATTTCACTTAGCATAATACTGTCTAGATCCATCCATGGTGTCACACACGGCAAGATCTCATCCTTTTTATGGCTGAGTAATATTCCAGTGTCTGTGTGTGTGTGTGTGTGTGTGTGTGTGTGTGTGTGACATCTTCTTTATCCATCCATCTATTGATGGACACTTGGGTTGCTTCCATATCTTGGCTATTCTAAATAATGCTGCAATAAACATAGGGGTGCATATATCTTTTTTAATTAGTATTTTTGTTTTCTTTGGGTAAATATCCAGTAATGGAATTACTGGATCATATGATATTTCTATTTTTAATGTTTGAGGAACCTCCATACTGGTTTTCACAGTGGCTGTACCAATTTACATTCCCACCAACAGTGCATGAAGGTTCCTTTTCTCCACATCCTCACCAACACTTGTTATTTCTTGTCTTTTTTTAAAGTTTACTTATTTATTTTTGACACACACACACACACACACACACGTGTGTGCACATGAATCGGGGAGGGTCAGAGAGAAAGGGGAAGACAGAATCTAGGTTCCACATTGTGAATGCAGAACCCAATTCAAGGCTGGAACTTACCAATGATGAAATCATGACCTGAGCAGAAATCAAGAGTCAAACACTTTAACCAGTTGAGCCACCCTGGCATCCCTTTTGTCTTTTTTATTCTAGCCATTCTTACAGGTGATATTTCATTGTGGTTTTGATATAGATAGATGATAGATAGATAGATAGATAGATAGACAGATAGAGATAGAGATAAAGATAGAGATGTAGATATATAATATATTATATGTTTTGGATGTTAACCCCTTATGGATATATCATTTGCAACTATCTTCTCCCATTCAGCAGGTTGACTTTTCATTGTTCTCTATGGTCTTATTGTTGTGGTTCTTATGATGAGAACATTCAAGATTTATTCTTAACTGCACCTTTCAAGTATACAATACAATATTGTTAACAATGATCACCACACTGTCCATTAGATTTCCTGGAACTAATTCATCTACGTTTGTACACTTTGACCAATATTTCTGCATGCCTCCCTCAGCCCAGCTCCCGGCAACCATCAATCTATTCTTTATTTATATGGCATTGATGTTTTTATTTATTTTATTTTTTTAATGTTTATTTATTTTTGAAAGTGGGGGAGGGGCTGAGAGAGAGGGAGACAGAATCCGGAGCCAGCTCTGAGCTGTCAGTGCAAACCCCGACATGGGACTTGAACCCATGAACTGTGAGATTATGACCAGAGTTGAAGTTGGATGCTCAACCAACTGAGCCACCTAGGTGCCCTGATATTGATGTTTTTAGATTTCACATATAAGTGATATCACACAGTATTCATCTGACTTATTTCACTAAGTATTCATCTATATTGTTGCAAATGGCAGAATTTTTTTTATTGCTGAGTAATATTTTATATATGTGTACATGTGTATATACCTGCGCCAAACACATTTTCTTTATTCATTCATATATTGATGAACACTTAGGTTGCTTCCATGTCTTGGCTGCTGTGAATAATGCTGCAACAAACATAAGAAAGCAGATATCTTCTCAAGATAGTGATTTCATTTCCTTGCCCATTTTTTAATTGGATTATTTGGAGGCTTTTTATTCTTGAGTTGTATATTTTAGATATTAACCCCTTATCAGATATATAGTTTACAAATATTTCCTCCATTTTTTAGGTTACCTTTTCATTTTATTGATTGATTCTTCTGCTGTGCAGAAGCTTTTTAGTTTGATGTAGTCACACTTGTTTATTTTTGCTTTTGTTCCTTTTGCTTTTGGTGTCAGATCCAAAAAATCATTGCCAAGCCTGATGCCAAGCTTTTTCTATATGTTCTACGAGTTCTTCTAAGAGTTTTATGGTTTCAAGGCTGGTGTGTATGTCTTTAATCCATTGTAAAGTAGTTTTTGTGAGTGGTTTAAGATAGATATCCAATTTCATTCCTTTCTTTGTAAATATCCAGTTTTCTTAACATCTTTTATTGAAGACAGTATCCTTTCCCCATTGCATATTCTTTGCTCTCTTTTCAAATAGTAATTTAAAGTATATATGTGGATTTATTTCTGGACTCTCAATTCTGTTCCATTGGTCTATGTGTCTACTTCTATGCCAGGACCATATTGTTTTGATTACTATAGCTTTATATTATAGTTTGAAATCAGGAATTGTGATACTTCAATCTTTTTTCTTTCTCAGGATTGACTTGGCTGTTAGGGAGTATTTTGTGGTTTCAAATGAATTTAGGATTGCTTTTTCTATTTCTGTGAAAATATCATTGGAATTTTAATAGGGATTTTTGCTTTGAATCTATAGATGGTTTTGGATAGTATGGACATCTTTTTTTTTTAATTTTTTTAATGTTTATTTATTTATTTTTGAGAGAGAGAAAGACAGAGCAAGAGCAGAGGAGGGGCAGAGACGGAGAGGAAGACACAGAATCTGAAACAGGCTCCAGGTTCTGAGCTGTCAGCACAGAGCCTGACGTGGGGCTGAAACTCAGGACAGTGAGATTGTGACTTGAGGCGAAGTCAGACACTTAACCAACTGAGCCACCCAGGTGGCCCTAGTATGGACATCTTAATAATATTAACTTTTTCAATGTACGAACATAAGAAATCTTCCATTTATTTGTACCTTCTTCAATTTCTTTTATCAGTATCTTATAGTTTTTGGTATATAGAACTCTTATTTCCATGGTTAAATTTATTCTCTTTTTTTGAGAGAGAGAGGGGGCACAAGTGAGCGAGGGGCAGAGAGGGAGAGAGACAGAGGGAGACAGAGAGGGAGAGAAAGAGAGGCAGGGCTCACCCAAAGCAGTGCTCAAGCTCACCCAATGCAGGACTTGAACTCATGAACCATGAGTTCATGACCTGAACTGAAGTCTGAGGCTTAACCAACTAAGCCACCCAGGTGCCCCCTTGGTTAAATTTATTCTTAAGTAGTTTATTGCTTTTGATGTTATTGTAAATAGGATTGTTTTCTTTCTTTATTTTTTTCAGATAGTTCATTGTTAGTGTATAGAAATGCAACTGATTTTTATATGTTGACTTTAGATTTTATTGAATTGGTTTATTAGCTCTAATAGGTTTTGGCGGACTCTTTAAGGTTTTCTATATATAAGATTATGTCATCAGCAAATAAAGACAAGTTTACTCTTTCCCTTCCAATTTGGATTCCTTTTGTTTCTTTTTCTTGCTTGATTGCTCTGGCTAGGACTTCCAATATTATGTTGAATAAGAATGGTAAGAGTGGGCACCCTTGTCTTGTTCCTGATCTTAGAAAGAAAGCTTTAACCTTTTACCATTGAGTATGATGTTAACTGTAGATTTGTCATATACAAGCTTTACTGTGTTGAGATATGTTGCTTCTATACCCAATTTTCTGAGAGGTTTTTTTTTTTTTATCATAAAAGTATGTCGAATTGTGCCAAGTGCTTTTTCTGCATCTATTGAGATAATTGTAAAATTATTGTCTTTCATGCTATTAATGTGGTGTGCTGGTTTGGACTGTCTTGTTTTCATTTTCATTTGCTTCCATATATTTTAAAATTTCTTCTTTAATTTCCTGTTTGATCCATTCAGTCTTTAGTAGGATTTTTTTTAACCTCCATGTATTTGGGGGCTTTCCAAATCTTTTCTTGTGGTTGATTTCAAGTTTCATAGCATTGTGATCTGAAAATATGCATGGTAGAATCTCAATCCTTTTTGAGGCCTTGTTGAGGGCTGTTTTGTGACCCAGTACGTGATCTATTTTGGAGAATGTTCTATGTGCACTCAAGAAAAATGTGTATTCAGTTGCTTTTGGATGAAAGGTTCTGAATATATCTGTTAAATCCATCCGGTCCAATGTGTCATTCATAACCTTGTTTCCATATTGATTTTCTGCCTAGATGATTTGTACATTGTTGTAACTGGAGTATTAAGTCTCCTACAATCATGGTGTTACTATCTATACATTTTTTAATGTTTGTGATTAATTGATTTATATATTTGGGTTTTCCAAATTAGGGGCATAAACCATATTGTTAGCTCTTCTTGATGGATAGACCCCTTAATTATGATATAATGCCCTTCTTCATTTCTTGTTACAGTTTTCATTTTAAAATCTATTTGTCTGATACAAGTATGGCTACTCTGGCTTTCTTTTGATGTCCAGTAGCATGATAGATGGTTTTCCATCCCTTCACTTTCAATCTGCAGGTGTCCTCAGGTCTAAAAGGAGTCTCTTGTAGGCAGCATATAGATGGATATTGTTTTTAATCCATTTTGATAGCCTATGTCTTTTTATTGGGGCATTTAGTCAGTCGATTTACATCCAAAGTGGTTCATCATTTAAAGATATGGATTTAGTGTCACTGTGTTATCTGTGGGTTTCATGCTTGTGATGTCTCTGGTCCTTTGTAGTCTTTGCTACTTTTCACTCACAGAGTCCCCCATAGGATCCTCTGTAGGGCTAGTTTAGCGGTCATGAACTCCTTTAGTTTTTGTTTGGGAAAGTCTTTATCTCTCCTTCTGGTCTGAATGACAGCCTTGCTGGATAAAGGATTCTTGGCTGCATATTTTTCCTATTCATCGCATTGAATATTTCCTGCCACTCTCTTCTAGCTTGCCAAGTTTCAGTGAACAGGTCTGCTACTACCCTTATGTGTATACCCTTGTAGGTTAAGACCTGTCTGTCCCTAGCTGCTTTCAGAATTCTCTCCTTAATTTTGTATTTTGCAGTTTCACTATGATATGTTGTGGTGTGGACCTGTTTTTGTTGATTTTGAAGGGAGTTCTCTGGTCCTCTTGGACTTGGATACCTGTTTCCTTCCCCAGATAGGGAAATTCTCAGCTATAATTTGTTTAAATAAAACTTCTGCCCCTTTCTCTCTCTTCTTCTTCTTCTGGAATTCCTATGATATGGATATTATTTCATTTCATTGAATCACTTAGGTCTTAAATCCTCCCCTCATGGTCTAGTAATTTCCTTTCCCTCTTTTTTCAGCTTCATCATTTTCCATAATTTTATCCTCTATTTCACCTATTCCCTCCTCTGCTTCTTCCATCCTCACTGTCACTGTATCTAGTTTATTTTGCATCTCATTTATAGCATTTCTTAATTCATCATGACAATTTCTTCAGTCTTTGATATCTGTAGCAATAGATTCTCTGCTGTCTTCTATGCTTTTTGTAAGCCCAACTATTAGTCTTAGGACTGTTATTCTAAATTCTTATTCAGATATATTGTTTATATTTGTTTTGAGCAATTCTCTGACTGTCATTGCTTCCTGGATTTCTTTTTTTTTTTTTTTTTTTTGAGGAGAATTCTTCCATTTCATCATTGTGGCTAAGTTTCTGTCTTTTACGTGTTTTAAAGGTGTCTTGCACCTGTGAGTACTACAATATTAAAAAGGGGTCATACATTGCCCAGGGCATGACTCTTCAGAAAGTGTTTTTGGAGTGTGTTGTGTGCCCTCTGTTGTTGTGTATTTGACTGCTCTATCCCACTGGTCAGTCCTCTACAAAGCTCCTCCTTGCTCATTGTTGTGGATTGTTTGGATCTTCTACCAGGTGTGCTTGGATTTGTTCATTGAAGTAACCCTGGAAAAAAGGAAAGGGCAGGGAACCTGATTCCATACAAAGAGAAAAATGAAATGGGGGGGGGGGGAGACTAAGCAGAGAATCAAAGAAACTATAAGGCTTAATCCAGGAAGAGAGAAAAGAAAATAAAGAAAAAGAAGATATAGAAAGGGTATAAAAAGAATAGAGTAAAAATGTCTGATTAAACAAAGAAAACAGAGAAAGAAAAAAATACATATATAATGAGAAGTGACCAAAAATCAAATCAGAAAGTATGAACCTGATTCCAAAGAAAAAAAAAAAGAAGAGGGTAGAAAGAAAAAGAAAAGAGAAGAAAAGAAAAGGAAAAGAAAGAGAAGAAGAGAAAAGGAAAGGAAAGAGAAGAAAAGAGAAGAAAAGAAAAGAAAAGAAAAGAGAAGAAAAGAAAAAAAAAAGAAAGAAAAACAAGAAAGAAACAGATTAACATACACAACCACAGGACAATTGTCTGTTGGTGCCTGGGACCTGTCACTGTGTTGGCCCTCTGGTTCACTCAGTGTCAGTACCTCTCCAGTAGATAAGCAGTTGCCAGGAATGGAGGGGCGGGCTTTGGTATAAGGGGTCCCACCTCCATTGGCAGGGCCACTATCCTATTCCCTGAAGCCCCACAGTGTTGGGGATAGGGAAAAAAATGGCGACACCCCAATCTCTCTTCTCTGGACCGGGTGGATCAAACCATGCTGTTCTGGCAGCCCTCACACAGGAGCACCAGCAGTCAGCTTGCCCTATTCCACATCTCCTGCGCCTCCTACGCGTCGGGGATTTAAATCCCCAAGTCTTAAGGGGCCTTGCACTGCATGACTGCATGGATTCTGTTCTGGTGTAGCACCACTTCACCCAGCCGATAAAGGGCCTTTGGCTGGCACCTTCAGGGTCTTTTGTCCTTGGGGAGGGGGCAATAAACCCTTTTCCCACAGTACTCGAGGAAGGGACTGTTCTCTCTCGGTGCACCTCTGAGATCACTACTCCACCCCAGAGCTGGCTGCCTACCCACCAGGAGCATGCACATGGTGGCGGCCTCGGTCTGGAGAAAGTCGTGCACCCCTAAAAACTCTGATATTCAGCCCGTAAGGCTGTTTGCAAAGTAGAAAGTGACGCTCTCCGTATTTCTCCTTCCCCAGTCCATGGCCTGGAGAGGTTTTTCTCTTGTACTAACACAATACCGCAGTCCACCACCTCTCTGTTTTGCTCTCCCTTTTGTCCTTCCCCTCTGTGCCTATGCTGTTTTATCTCCCCCAATTCACGTACACGAACCTCTGTCCTGCCAAGCTGTCTCCCTCCACCTTTGGAGATTTTCTGTCACTCCACAGATTGATTTCCTGGGTGTTCCAAGTGTTCTTGCCTCAATACAGCCAGGGAAATCCCAGTCCCCCTACTTCTCTACCATCTTAACTCCTCCTCCTCCTCCTCCTCCTCCTCTTTTTTTTTTTCTTCTTAATGTAGATATTTATCACTGTAAACTTCTTTCTTATCACAGCTTTTGCTATATACCATAAGTTTTGGTACGTTGAGTTTCCCTTTTCATGTGTCTCAGGTATTTTTTTATTTCCCTTTGGATTTCATCTTTGACCCATTAGCTGCTCAAGAGTGTGTTGTTTAATTTTCACATATTTGTGAATTTTCCAGTTTTCCTCTTGTTATTGATTTCTAGTTTCATACCATTGTGATCAGAAAATAACTTGACTCTTTCTGCCCATGGATACCGCCAAGTAAGCATTGTTAAAGCCTCCCCTCCCACCCCATCATGTCTAAGTCAGAGTCTCCCAAAGAGCCTGAACAACTGTGGAAGATTTTCATTGGAGGTTTGAGCTTTGAAACAACCAATGAGGGTCTGAAGAGCCATTTTGAGAAATGGGCAACACTCACAGACTGTGTGGTAATGAGATCCAAACACGAAGCTCTCCAGAGGTTTTAGGTTTGTCACGAATGCCAGATGGATGCAGCCATGAATGCAAGGCCACACAAGGTGGATGGAAGAATTGTGGCACCAAAGAGGGCTGTTTCAAGAGAAGATTCTCAAAGACATGGTGCCCACTTAACTGTGAAAAAGAGTTTTGTTGGTGGCATTAAAGAAGGTATTGAAGAACATCATCTAAGAGAATATTTTGAACATTATGGGAAAATTGAAGTGATTGAAATCATGACTGACTGAGGCAGTGGCAAAAAGAGAGGGCTTGCTTTTGTAACACTTGATGAACATGACTTTGGACAAGATTGTCATACTGTGAAGTAAGCAGAGCTCTAAGCAGGAGATGGCTGGTGCTTCAAGCAAAGATGTTGAAGTGGTTCTGGAAACTTTGGTGGTGGTCGTGGAGGTGGTTTTGGTGCAAATGACAACTTTGGTCGTAGAGGAAACTTTAGAGGGCAAGGTGGCTTTGGTGGCAGTCAGTGTGGTGGTGGATATGGTGGCAGTGGGGATGGCTATAATAGATATGGTAATGATGGAAGCAACTTTGGAGGTGGTGGAAGCTATAATTATTTTGGCAATTACAACAATCAATCTTCAAATATTGGGCCCATGAAAGAAGAAAATTTCGGAGGCAGAAACTGTCCTCTATGGTGGTAGAGGCCAATGTTTTGGCAAACCATGAAACCAAGGTGGGTATGGTGGTTCCAGGAGCAGCAGTAGCTATGGCAGTGGCAGAAGGTTTTAATTACTGCCAGGAAACAAAGCTTAGCAGGAGAGGAGAGCTAGAGAAGTGACAGGGAAGCTACAGGCTACAACAGATTTGTGAACCCAGCCAAGCACAGTGGTGGCGGGGCCTCACTGCCACAAAGAAGACATATTTTAGACAATACTCATATGTATGGGCAAAAAACTCAAGGTCTGTATTTGTACTAATTGTATAACAGGCTATTTTAATTTCTGTTCTGTGGAAAGTGTAAAGCATTGCAACACATAGTTTTAATGTAGGTTTTTTTTGCACCCATGCTGTTGATTGTTAAATGTAATAGTCTGATCATGACGCTGACTAAATGTGTCTTTTTAAAAAAAAAAAAGAGAAGATACTTGGTATGATTTCAGTCTTTTTAAATTTGCTAAAACTTGTTTTATGACCTAACATATGATCTCTCCTGGAAAATATTCTATATGCTCTTGAGGAGAATGTGTATTCTACTGCTCTTAGATGTATGTTTTAATATACGTGTGTTAGATCTATTTGTTTTAAATTATAGCTCAAGTCCAGTGTTTCCTTATTATTATTTTTCTGTTTAGATTATCTTTCCATTGGTTAAGTGGTATTGAAATTCCCTATCACTATTATATAATCTGTTTCTTCCTTCCGATCTGTTAGCAACTTTTTTTTTGTATATTTAGGTACTCCAATGTTGGATACATATTAATTATTATATAGTTTTGATGAATTCATCTCTTTATCATTATATAATGACCTCCTTTGTCTCTAGTTTTTTATTCACAGTCTGTTTTGTCTGAAATAAGTACAGCTATCCCTGCTTTCTTTTGGTTTCCATTTGCATGGAACATCTTTTTCCAACCCTTAACTTTGAGCTTATGTGTGACCTTGAAGCTGAAATGAGTCTTTTGTAGGCTACATTTAGTTGGTTTTTAAAAGTCTATTCACTCCTGTACCCCTCGGGTAAATTCCTAGCAGTGCTATTGCTGGGTCATAGGGTAGATCTATTTTTAATTTTTTGAGGAACCTCCACACTGTTTTCCAGAGTGGCTAAGTGAAATAAGTCATACAGAGAAAGACAGATATCATATGTTTCATTCTTATGTGGATCCTGAGAAACTTAACAGAAGACCAAGGGGGAGGGGAAGGAATAAAAAAAAAAAAGGTTAGAGAGGGAGGGAGCCAAAATACAAGAGACTCTTAAAAACTGGGAACAAACTGAGGGTTGATGGGGGGTGGGAGGGAAGGGAGGTGGGTGATGGGTATTGAGGAGGGCACCTGTTGGGATGAGCACTGGGTGTTGTATGCAAACCATTTGGACAATAAATTTCATATTAAAAAAAATAAAAAATAAAAGTCTGTTCAGCCATTCCATGCCTTTTGATTAGAGAATTTTATTTATATCTATTTAAAGTAGTTATTGATAGGTAAGGATGTAGTATTCCAATCTTATTAGTTGTTTTTTTGTAGTTCCTTTGTTCTTTCTTCCTTTCTTGCAGCCTTTTTTGTGAATTGATGATTTTTGATAGTGGTATACTTTGATTCCCTTGTGTTTATCTCCTGTGTACCTACTATAGGTTTTTGTTTCATGGTTACTCTGAAGCTTACTTGATATATTTTGTATCTATAATAACCTATTTAAGCTGATAACAACTTCAATCATATACAAAATCTCTACCTTTTTACTACCCCCTCCATTTTATGATTTTGATGTCACAATTTATATCTTTTTACATTGTGTCTCTATTAATAAATTATTGTAGCTATAGCTATTTCTAATACTTTTGTTCTCTCGCCTTCATTCTAGAGTTAAATAGTTAACACACCACCATAGTACAGTATTAGAGTATTCTGAATCTGATTATACACTTACCTTTGCCAATGTTGTATATTTTCCTGTTACTAATTAGCATCCTTTTGTTTTCAGTTTGAAGAACTCATTTAATCACTTCTTGTGTGGCAGGTCTAGTGGTGATGAACATCCTTAGTTTTGTTGGGGTAAGTATTTATCTTCCTTTTATTTCTCTCTCTCTCTCTCTCTTTCTCTCTCTCTCTCTTTCTCTCTCTCTCTCTCTTTCTTTTTACTTAAGTAGACTTCACACCCAACATGGAGCCCAACATGGCACTTGAACTCACAACCCTGAGATCAGGACCTGAGCTGAGATCAAGAGTTGGAACTTAACCAACTGACCCACCCAGGTGCCCCATCTTGCTTTCATTTCTGAAGGACAACTTTGCCCGGTAAAGCATTCTTGGTAGCAAGTTTTTTGTTTTTTATTTTTTGTTTTCCCAGCACTTTGAATATATCATCCTGCTCTCCTGCAAGGTTTCTGCTAATAAACCCATTTATCGCTTTATGGGGATTTCTCTTATATGAGAGAATTCTTTTTCCTCTTGCTGCTTTAAAAATATTTTCTTTGGGGTGCCTGGGTGGCTCAGTTGGTTAAGCATCTGAGTCTTGATTTTGGCTCAGGTCATGATCTCCTGGTTCATGAGATTCAGCCCCAAGTCAAGCTCCAGGCTGACAGTGCCACGCCTGCTTCAGATTCTCTTTTTCTTTCTCTCTGCCCCTCCCTTGCTCGCGTTCTCTATCTCTCTCAAAATAAATAAATAAACATTTTTTTAAATTAAAAAAGTAAAAATCTTTTCTTTGTCTTTGATTTTAAACAGTTTTATTAAAATGCATCTTTGAGAAGTTTGTTTTGGATTGAAATTTTGGGGTGACCCATTAGCTTCATAAACTTGGATGTCCAAATTTCTCTCCAGGTTGTGGGAAGTTCTCAGCCATGATTTCTTTGACTAAGCTTTCTATCCTTTACTCTTTCTCGCCTCCTTCTGGAGCTTCAACAATGCATAGAATGTTTATCTTAATGATGTCCCATAGACTTTCTTCATCCTCCCCCACCTTTTTTTATTGTTGTTGTCTTTTTAACTGGATAATTTCAAATGATCAGTCTTTGAGTCATTGATTTTTTTTCTTCTGCTTGGTCCAGTCTTCTGTTGAAGCTTTCTATTAAATTTTTCAGTTAGGTAATTGTTTTCTTCAACTCCAAAATTTGTGGGAGTTTTTTATGTTTTCTATCTATTTGCTAAACTTCTTATTTTGTTCTTTTTAAAAAAATTTTTTTTACGTTTATTCATTTTTGAGAGACAGAGACAAGAGCGAGACAAGAGCATGAGAGTGGGAGGGGCAGAGAGGGAGACACAGAATCCGAAGCAGGCTCCAGGCTCCCAGCTGTCAGCACAGAGCCCAACACAGGGCTTGAACTCACAAACCATGAGATCATAACCTGAGCCGAAGTTGGACGCTCAACTGACTGAGCCACCCAGGTGCCCCCTTATTTTGTTCTTATACTGTTCTCCAGATTTCATTAAATTGTTTATTTATGTTCTCTGGTAGCTCTCTGAGCATCTTTAGAACAATTATTTTGAATTATTTGTCAGGCAATTCATATATCTCCATTCCTTTGTGGTCAGTCACTAGAAGTTTATTGTTTCTTTTGTGGTGTCATGTGTCCCTGATTCTTCATGATCTTCATGCATAACCTTGCATACATGTCTGCACATTTGAAGAAGCAGTCGCCTCTTCTAGAATTTCTGTATGGACTTTGGAAAAAAAGACCTTCACTGTGACAGGGGCACACTGGAGCATGCTGTGATTGCAGGTTTAGTTGTGAAGGGTATGGGGGCATGTGGCAGCTCCAGGCCCAGGGAGGCATGATGATAATGGCTCAGGCAGCTGGGGTCCACAGCATCAACAACTGTGTGGTCTTTGGTGAATGCTGTGGGGAGTCCACAATGCCTGTAAGGACTGTTGGGTACTTCTAGGTCCAGCAGTTAAAGATCAGAGCAGGCACTGGGGATGGCTACAGCCAGGGGTGTGCACTTGCCTGTCTGGACCAGCTATAGGTGTCTATGTGGTGTCAGGGGCTGGTTGCAGACACACTTATAGTGGCAAGGGCCAGAGCCAGCAGCAAGGACTAGAGCCAACTTCAGGTATATAGCAGCTGTCAGCATGCACTTCTGTGACCACAGGGACTCACCACAGGCATTACACAACAGTGGATGCCAGTGACAGGAGTTGGGCCAGTGATGTACAATTGCACAGCTGGAGGAGCTAGCTGCAGATGATTCCAACAGTTCAGGCCAGTGACAGGAGACAGGGTTTGATCTGAGTCAACAAGCAGCTGTGGGGACTCTGGTTGTTGACCTGGACTCCAACAGCTGCAGAGTCTTGCCACAGATGCATGGCAGTGGAGGCTAGTGACAGGACACAGACCAGCAGGGGCAAGTACATAGCTGGAGGGGTCAGCTGCAGATGAATCCAGCAACACAGGCCAGTGACAGGAGATAGGGCCAGGTCTGGGTCCACAAGCAGCTTTGGGGGCCTTGGCTGTCAGCATATACTACTGTGGCTATAGGAGTTTGCCACAAGCAAATGCACAGTGGTGGAGGTCAACCCTAGGGTCTAGGCTTGCATCTTACACTCATGGAGCTGCAGAAATAGGGGTTGACTACCAGTGTGGATCTTGGGCTGGGAGGGTTCAGGTAGAGGGTCAGGGGAAGGAGTGAGGAGGTATTATTCAGGCAGTTGATGTCTTTGAATGTGAAAATCTGTGGGGCAAAAACCACTAAAATCTGCAAGACATTCTCAGTGGCTGTTCTGGCCATTGGTTTCTTCAGTCACATAAGCTGCTGGAGTCCTCTGCAGAGCAGGTCACTGGGAATCACAGTGTCTCCCACTGTATGGCTGTTACTGGTAGCCCTTGCTCTTCTTTATTCCTAGCCATCTCTGTATGTTTCAACTTTGACAGTGGGGTGAAACTGAAATGGGTCCTTTATGTATTGCCCCAAAAGGCTGGGGATGCTGGTTGTTCATCCCACTCTCCCTTTACTGGAGAAAAACTCTTTCTAGCTGGAGAGTTCTCATTTGGCACTGAGCAGTGCTGGTCTGGAGGATGGGATAATGTAAGCAAAATGAATCTGTTCTTTCTTCTCTTTTTGTGTAGTTGTTCTCAGGTTTTTTGTTCCAATCTTGCTTAAGTTTCTTTTTTAAAAAAAATTTTTGATGTTTATTTTTGAGAGAGAGAGAGAGACAGTGTGAGCAGGGGAGGGACAGGGAGAGCAAGAGGGAGACACAGAATCTGAAGCAGGATCCAGGCTCTGAGCTGTCAACACAGAGCCTAATGTGGGGCTTGAACCCGCAGACCTGAGTTAAAGTCAAATGCTTAACCAACAGAGCCATCCAGGCACCCCTTTTGCTGAGGTTTCTTAAGTGGACTCCTGAGCTCTCCCAGAGTTATTTTTGTCTGTAGACACTTGTCTAATTGTTGATTGGGAGGGGTTCAATACTGGGATTTTCTACACTGTTACCTTGATGACATCACCCTTATAAAATTTAGAATCAATTTGTCAGTATCTACAAAATAACTTGCTGGAATTTTTATTGGGATTGTGTTGAATCTATATAGCAAGTTGGGAAGAACTGACACTTTGACAATATTGTCTTCCTATCCATGAACATGAACTAGCTCTTAATTTACTTCGTTCTTTTGGATTTCTTTTTTTTTAATGTTTACTTATTTGTTTCTGAGAGACAGAGGGGCAGAGAGAGACAGGGAGACAGAGAATCTCAAGCAGGCTACATGCTGTCACTGCAAAACTCAATATGGGGCTTGAACTTACGAACCATGAGATCATGACCTGAGCAGAAATCAAGAGTCGGATACTTAACTGACTGAGCCACCCAGGTGCCTGCCCCTCTTTTTGGATTTTTTTCATCAGAGTTTTGCAGTTTTTCTTGTGTAGATATTATTCATGTTTTGTTAGATTTATGCTTAATTATTTCATTTTTGGGGTGCTAATGTAAATGGTATTGTGTCTTTAATTTCAAATTCTACTTGTTCATCACTGACATGTAGGAAAGAAATGGACTTTTGTGTGTTAACCATGTATCCCACAAACTTGTTGTAATTGCTGCTTAGTTCCAGGAGGATTTTTGTTGTTGTTGACTCTTTCATATTTTCTACATAGGTAATCATGTCATCTCTGAACAAAGTTTTATTTCTTCCTTCCCAAGATATATGTCTTTTATTTCCTTTTCTTGTCTTATTGCATTAGCTAGACTTCCAATATGATTTCAAAAACCAGTGATGAAAGGGAATATCTTTGCTTTTTTCCTGATCTTAGTGGGAAAGCTTTGAGTTTCCTCTAAGTATATTATCCTGTGTAGGTTTTTTATAGATGTTCTTTATCAAATTAAGGAAGTTTTCCTTCTATTCCTAATGTGCTGAGAATTTTTGAATCATGAACTGGTATTTGGTCATATGCTTTTTCTCCATTTATGCCCATCTACAAGCCAAAGAAATGGACCTTGGGGGAAAAAAACAAACAAAACTTTGCTGACACCTTGATCTTGGATTTCTAGCCACCAAAACTGTGAGAAAATAAATTTCTGGTGTTTAAACCACTCAGTTTGTGGTACTTCATTATGGCAAGCCCTAGTAAACTAACACAGGGGCTAATCTTAAATACGTTTTAAACTGAAGACACTCACTCATTGGTATGTTATCAATGTTCCAGTTGTAGTGTGGTATATTTTGCATCTTATATTGTCTTTGTGTATATCGATATCTGACATTCAATCAGCCAGAAAGTTAAACACAGAAATTCTGACAAATTCTAGTTCATAGAGATTCCATAAAAAAGAAATAAATGTTGTGTTACTAAGTATTTTCCCCAAATCCATGGATGACAATAGAATTATCTGCTTACAATTGTTCATGTGTAATTATTGCTAAAATATTCCACAGACTAACATACAGATCTATATATTTCAAATCATCTTTCCACTACCCACACACTTCTATTGCCAGGTTCTGTAGACAACTTCATATGGTAATCAGCCCTCTAACCCAGTGCCTTCATATCATGAAGCCAAATGAGTCAGCATTTTGGGCAATAGGAGATTTTAGGGAACCACTTCTAACCAGGACAGCAAATAATAAATTGCTACATATGAAATTGACTGATGAGCATATAAATACACTTCACTAAAAATTCAAACTAAGTGTTTCTCCAAATCAACTTCCTCTTAACCAGATCCCCAACATGCTCATGACTATTCCAACACTAAACAATTCAAGAAGTATAACATAGGAGAATCAAAAATGGAAAATCATTCCCTTATTTTGGTATGGTTTACAAAAATATATCTCCATAAAACCATACTACTAGGGTCCTTCCCAGAACTCTGGAAAAGATCTGTACATGTCAGGGTGCCTGAAGATTAAGCTCTAATGATTTCACGATAAATCTGCCTTTGCAGATTTGGCCTTGACCCTAATGCTGATCTCAGGAACTCACCACATAGTCCTCTGACCTACCCACTCTTACGGCCTTCCTAATTTGCTGGTCTTTTCCCTCTCAGATGAGCACAAAATTTCCCCATAACAATATCAAAATAATGCATACTTCAAGAGCTTCTGTCCTGTATCCATGCCCAAAGCCTGTTCTGATTAGGTTTATGTTTTTTTCCTGAGTCTCTAGTTTGCATTTTGATCGCCCCTCACTATTGTCACTGTAGGAAGTGACACCGGTGTTCATAACTTTAGACACTTGAATAGAACCTGAAAGAGAGAGAATCTCAGAGAAGATAGAGTCTAGGTCACCAGGGATGGGAAACAATGACTAGAAACACAACAGCTTATGGGGCGCCTGGGTGGCTCAGTCGGTTAAGTGTCCGATTTCAGCTCAGGTCACGATCTCGCGGTCCGGGAGTTCGAGCCCCGCGTCGGGCTCTGGGCTGATGGCTCAGAGCCTGGAGCCTGCTTCCGATTCTGTGTCTCCCTCTCTCTCTGCCCCTTCCCCGTTCATGCTGTGTCTCTCTCTGTCTCAAAAATAAATAAAACGTTAAAAAAAAAATTAAAAAAAAAAAAAAGAAACACAACAGCTTAAATCAGAAGGAAAAGCTGGCTGGGTTTAAAATATGATCTCTTTTTAATTATTTTCTTTTGATATTAAATGTGCTTTGTGTGAAAAGTAAAAATAGCATAGATAGGTTTAATGTGAAAAGTAAGAATCTCCCCCACTCTGAAGCCCCAATCCCTTACCCCGTAGTTATTCAGTTAAACATGGTTAGTGATTTCCTCCGTGTGTTTATTTGAAGGATTGGTTTTAAGGGAAAGATGATGATTCTGGCTTGAGACACATTAAGTTGAGGATTATGATGGTGGCAATGTTCCAAGAAACAGCTGGATATTTTAAATAGGCAGTTGGAGAAGTGAGAGCTAATGAGGTAGATCTGGAATTTTTCTTCCTGCATTGTTAATGGTGTGAAAGTGAAAGAACTGTGAGGGAGAGAAATGAGAGAAAGGAAAAAAGAGCACAATTCTCAACCATAGGCAACACCTACATTTCAGAAGTGGCCAATTGAAAGTAAGGCTCTTGAAGGAGAGAAAAGCAATGGTCAGCAAGTCAAGAAAAACTGAGAAATGCTTTTGAGTTTTAGTGACATGTAAACTCTGTTTCCCTGTGAAAATGCAATATAAATATAACTGGCAGCCAATATTTCTACTGACAAGAAACCTTATAGCAAACAAAAATGAATTTTGTGCTATATTTTACTACAGAACTTTCTGCTGCTTGGTCTTGTTCAGCAATCTACTGTAAGTTTCTACATACTGGACTTTTGGCCTCTTGTTTCCAGACATGTGGGAACCACAAGCTATCCACTTGCCTCAGCTTTCTTTTCATTTCTGCTCTCTAGCCATTGTGAAAACATCTCTCCTCTCCCATTGTGGTAGGCAGACTTTTGGGATGGCCTTAATGATCCCCAATTCCTGATGTTTAGAAGGACCCTGCAATTCTAATATTCAGCAATATCCACTGTTAACATTTTGACATATTTTCTCCCAGTCCTTTCCTTTATGTGTGTATATATAGGTATGTGTGTATATATACATAGCCAGCCATGTGTATGTGCTGATAAGAAACAATCCCAAAATAGTGTCAAAATTGGTATCAAACTGTATCTTTAATCTTGTATACTAACTTCTACCATTTACTATTATTATATTTTTTTATGTCAATATTATTGGAAAACAAAGAATATTTGAATTTCTATAAAAATGTTTACACACATGTCTGTGTATATGTGTGAATCATTTATCTTGTTCATCTTTTCTTTTTGACTAAATAAGTAAACTATAATAAATATCTTTATACATAATTGATTCTAGTAATTTATTTAATTCCATTTTAAAATTTCTTAGTATAAATTACACAAAGTAGAATTATTGATAATTAAGAGTCTTTAGGGGCGCCTGGGTGGCGCAGTCGGTTAAGCGTCCGACTTCAGCCAGGTCACCATCTCGCGGTCCGTGAGTTCGAGCCCCGGGTCAGGCTCTGGGCTGATGGCTCAGAGCCTGGAGGCTGTTTCCGATTCTGTGTCTCCCTCTCTCTCTGCCCCTCCCCCGTTCATGCTCTGTCTCTCTCTGTCCCAAAAATAAACGTTGAAAAAAAAATTTTTTTTTAATAAAAAAAAGAGTCTTTATATATAATGTTAAGTTATTTTCCAGAATAATTCCACCATCCCAGGTGTGGAAGAGATTGTGTATTTACTATAAAGTTGATTTTCCAAAAATGAAAATACCTTTGTTATACTTTTTGATTATAAAATTAATATACATTAAATATATAAATTCAGAAACAGTAAATTGTAAAAAGAAAAAGAAAAATCACTCTCTGTACTTACTGTTAACACCGAAAATATATATCCAGACTTTTTCTTTATATATAGTAACCTGATTTTGTTTAGCTTAATAGTTCTTTCCAAGCCAATAGATAATATGGGGATATAGTATCTTTTTAATAGGTACACAGTAATCTAGTATAAGGATATACTATAAATGGCTGTCTCAGATTGTGTCCCCTGAGAAGCAGACTCTGAGATAAATTTTAACATGCAAGACATTTATTAAGGAGTGCCCTTCATAGCAACATCTGTGAAAGGGAGGCAAAGGAAGCAGAATTGAACAGGGGGAGAAGTTAAAATGGGATGCAAGCCAACTAAAGAGCCTCAGATGACCTCATAAGAAGTTCTGGATGGGGCACCTGGGTGACGCAGTCTGTTAAGCGTCCGACTTCAGCCAGGTCACCATCTCGCGGTCCGTGAGTTCGAGCCCCGGGTCAGGCTCTGGGCTGATGGCTCAGAGCCTGGAGCCTGTTTCCGATTCTGTGTCTCCCTCTCTCTCTGCCCCTCCCCCGTTCATGCTCTGTCTCTCTCTGTCCCAAAAATAAATAAACGTTGAAAAAAAAAATTTTAAAAAAGAAGTTCTGGTGCTGGACTAGCCTCTCAGATTTATCCCAAATTGGGCAGAGATGAACAGGCCTTTTTATAGCCTGGCAATGATCAGTCATGGATATGGGCCATCCCAGAAAGGCACATGCTTCCCTGCAGCTGAGGCAATCCCTGAAGCAGCTAGCAGCATTCCTAGAGAGTTAGGGTAACAAATTATTCACTCAAGAGGGATGTGGGCAGGGGTGCCTGGGTGGCTCAGTTCGTTAAGCATTTGACTCTTGATTTCAGGTCAGATCATGATCTCAGGGTTCATGAGATCCAGCCCCCAGTCAGGCACTGTCAGGCTCTGCTTGAGATTCTCTCCCTCTCTCTGTCCGCCTCTCCCCCACATACATATGCCATGCACACTCTCTCTCTGTTTCTCAAAATAAATCAATAAACATTTTTATTTTTTTATTTTTTTTATTTTTTTTAATAAATGACGTACTTCTTTCAATTCCTTGAATGAAACAGACTTTTTCTTTTTTTTTAATTTTTTTTTCAACATTTTTATTTATTTTTGGGACAGAGAGAGACAGAGCATGAACGGGGGAGGGGCAGAGAGAGAGGGAGACACAGAATCGGAAACAGGCTCCAGGCTCTGAGCCATCAGCCCAGAGCCCGACGCGGGGCTCGAACTCACAGACCGCGAGATCGTGACCTGGCTGAAGTCAGACGCTTAACCGACTGCGCCACCCAGGCGCCCCTCAATAAACATTTTTAAAAAAAGGAAAAGAGGGATGTGGGCTGTATATGATGGTCAATATCCACCAGTCTACCCTTTGTTCTATCCAGATATATTTCTTCATACATGTTCTGGGAACAGCAACACTACGGTTAGGGTGGGCCGCTTTTTCTTTGGGAAACTTAAAAAAAAAAAGAAGAAGGTTGACGAAACAATCTATAATTCCTGGCCTAGCAGCTAGTCTTAGGGCTACAACTGATACTCATTATCTCCCTCTTGGTCTGTCCATTCTAGATTCCCCTTACCCTCAGCTATCACTCTTTCTGGTCTCAGTGGCTTACCTGGTGACATGACCTAGACCCTCATCCTTCAAGGGTACAAACTCCTAGTCACTATGCTTGTCTTGGGCTGATAGTGCCATACCTGTCCATTCATAGTCAAAATTGGACAAGGGTACATCACCAAGAGGTATTCAGTTGTGTTATCTGAATGCCAAACATATTCCTCCATGCCTCTGTATATAACCTTCTTATGCCAAAATGTTAACTCCTCTTCTTGCCTGCTGGTCTCTGGACTCAAAGAACACAAAGAGCTCAGTTTGGCAGCCATACCTTGTAGTTCAGTGGAAGCCTTACTGTGTTCCTTGGTAAAATTGTGCTCCTTTTGGAGACCTGTATCTCCAATCCTGCAGATCTCAGAGTTGAGAGACAATTTACCATGGATCTCTTACATTTCTGCACATCTTGCAAGAAGACACCAACAGCTTTAGTTCTGAGCTATCTTTTCAAGGATGTTGGTATACTGAACAGCCTTAGAAGATAGAGGTGGAGGTGGCTTCTTTCTTCAGAACAAAAGACAGCTTTATTTACTGTCCAGGATAATAAAGATTATGTCTCCCTCTGGGGAAACACTGGGAAGATTGTTTGATAAAAGATCAGAGTACCTCAGCCATGATGTAAACCCAGTGCATGCACAGGGTCTATCTAGGTTATTCCACATCTTCCTCATGGTACTTGGGGAACAAAGAAAACCAATGCAAACATAAGTTTCATGATGCTTGCTGTGCTGTGAGCAATAAAATCTCCAGTTTCTGACCCAGGAGTCTCATGTCTTCTGCCACCATTCAGAAGAGTGGCAGACTAGCTTGTTAGCTTGCAAATAGGGTAAAATCTCAGACCTTTCACAGTTCTTGACAACGATGTTATTACTAAGGGTGAAAGAATTAACATAGCCCTGGGGCATAAATGTAAATATATACTATTATCCATTCCTTATCAATGAAAACTGTTTCTCCTTTCTGAGATAGATCGAAAAGAATATACTTGTCAGTTAAAAGATCACATAGCATATACCTGTGTCCATGTTACTCTGTAAAAGTACAGAGTCCATGGGCTCTGTACAAGATGTATCTTTCTCCAGAGTCAATGGTTTTTGCAGTGTCAGACCAGTGAATAAAAATGATAAGGATTCTTGGGGTGCCTGGGTGGCTCAGTTGGTTAAGTGTCTGATTATTGTTATTGGCTAAGGTCACGATCTCACGGGGCTACATGGGGCTTCACGCTGATGGCTCAGAACCTGCTTGGGATTCTCTCTCTCCCCCACTCTCTGCCTCCCCCACTCAGGCATATGCATGCACACTCACTCTCTCTCTCAAAATAAACTTTTAAAAAAATAATAGGGATTCACCACCTTTGCATCCTTTAGCTCTTTAAATGTAGCACTATTTTCCACCATTCCCCCCAGCAATATTGTTTTTTATTTGTACCTTGGCTAGGAGAGGGGGCAGTTTCAGAAGCTTCCAGTTGGTCTTCCCCATTATGATAGCTGTTACTTCATAGGCCAAGGACTCAGAGGGGTTTGCACCACCTATGAAGTATATAGGTTCTGATTATGTATTTGATGACTGAGGAAATAAGTAACATGTGGGTCTATAACCAGTGACCTGACAGTAACCTAGACTTGGATAAGACTTCATTTATTACCTGACCCCCATATGCACCTACTCTCACAAGGGGACCATGACGAGTCTTTGGGTCTCCAAGTATCAGTGTCAATTCAGACTCTGTGATCACAGTCCTTGAAATATTTACATGTTCCCATTTTCCCAATGTACAGTTGCCTGAGTAAATGGCCTTAGGTACAAAGGTTTTGGAACAATTTGGGGGGAAAGACTGAGAAATCATTACTGTGTACATTTGCCATAGTGTTGCAGGTTCCTTCCTCACGGGGACTCAGTCTTTTCAGTTAATAGGCTCCAGGTCTAAAAACAGATTCACATTTTGAAACTTGGTAAGGAATCATGATGTTAATTGGGGTGACTGACTCAATCTCCTGGCTATATATTTTTTAATTCATCTGATAATACCAATTGAGTAGTACCCTCATAGGCTACCCATCTATTTTTCCCCTCAGGACACCATGTTATATTAATTATCTCCATAATTCTTTGTGGATCACTTCCCTCTGACTGTTCTTCTGACTTTATATTACAATAATTGTACACTAAACACCACAATCTAGCCTCTATAATTTGGGGATCTTATTATCTCTATTGCTATCAGTAAACCCAGTTCTTTAATGGCTTCCTTTACCATCTGATCTGGCTTATAAAAAGTCACGACTGAGCCTTTTAATGAGACCGGTGCCCCTCACAACAGTACATTTCTTATGTCCTTGATATATGGTGCAGCCTCCTGACCTTCTGTAAATGAATTATCTGGTGGGGTTTTCATCATTACATAGTACATGGTCTCCAGCATAACCAGTTGTCTGGTCTTTTAAATTCTTTCTTCCAGTGTCTGTCATGGCAACTATAACATTTTAACCTCATTTAGTATGGAACCATCACTTTTTCCATGCTTCTAGAAACTGTCCTAATAGCAAATTCACACTGTCTCCTGGGATTCTCATTATAATGTTAAATCTTGAGTATGGGGAAAGTGCTCCCAAATCTTACTTCTCTGTTTTCCATCTTATGTTCCTTTTCTTTTCATAAAGTGCCCTCAAAATTCAGTTCTATACATACAATCTCAGTTTATGTTGACTAGCTATTCAAGTTCCTTTGGGGTATAGTTCCTTTTCTCCATTATCATTTCCAGCATATGGAGACTTAACATCATTAAGGCCTACTGGACAGGAGACATCCTAGGAGCAAAACTTGAGAGGGAGGTCATTAGTTGTCTTGATAGGAAGAGGTCTCTTCATCATCTCTGAACAATGAGGAAGAGATAGGTCTTAATAGGGAAGTTTTGGGCCACTCCTGGGAATATCCTCATCTAATGTGTTAAGTCCCATTCTTTCCCACCCAAAGCCTTGACCTTGGCTTAGTGTACTTATTTGATTAGAAATTTAATTTTTGGAGCATAGTTCACCATGACTGAGTTTATTCTTTAGCTCACTTTAGTCTCCCATTGCAAGAGATGAGAGCCACTTTACATGCTCCTGAAAAGACTTTGTAGTCTTTACTTTTAACTTTCAATTGATGATTAATCACTCTTAGCTTTTCATTATATTTTTCTAGCACATCAATCTGTCTAAGAAATAGCTACCTCTTTTAGTCAGCTCAGACTACTATAACAAAATACCATTAGACTGAGGGGCTTGAACAAATTTATTTCTTATAGTTCTGGGAAGTCTGAGATCAAGGTACCTGCTGGTCAGTTTGGTTCTCAGAACTCTCTTCCTGGCAGGCAGACAGCTGCCTTCTCACATGTGCTCACATGGCCTTTCTCTGGCATGCATGGAGAGTGAGGGAGAGAGTGTGGGAGGCGTAGCAAGAGGGAAAGAGAGAGAGAGGAGGGGGGAGAGGAAGAAGGGAGGGAGAGGGAGAGAAAGAGATCTCTGTTTCTCTTCTTATAAGATCATTAATCCTATCAGATCAGGCTCCTACTCATATGACTTCATTTAACCTTAATTACCTCTTAAAAGCTCTCTCTCTAAATACAACTACACTGGGGATTCAGATTTCAACATGCGAATTTTGGGGAATCCATAGTACCACTCAATTTCATTGTCCTTATAGTTACTATTTTCCCCATATTTCTGAAATACTTGATACATCACACCAGTTAATACATACCTTTCCGCTGGTATACCAACCTGATTCAGCGCCCGTGAAAGTTTCAACAACTGGATGGTAATCTTGTGATAGGGGTCCTTATTGTCAGGTAGGTAGGCAGCTGATGCTCAAGCTCCAAAACCCCATCTTTGTGCCTGTTTTCTCAGATCTCAGTCCTGGCACCTACTGTCACAGGTTGGGTTCTCAGCGAACAAGATTATGAGACAGAATTTAAAAGGCTGGATATTTATTAAGGAGTGCCCTTAGTATTAATAGTTGTAGAAGGGAGGGAAAAGAAGCAAGATTGAGCAGAGGGAGAAACTGAGTTGCATGCTCCATAGGGAACTCAGGAGAAAAGAACTGACCTTCAGAGTTGTCTCAGGTTGGCTAAGAGAGTCAGGTTCTTATGTCCCAACTTTGTTCAGTAATTGAATGTGGGACAACATGGGAGGGGGCCTAAACTCCAGCAATGTAGCTTTATGCAATTGTAGCAATCCTGAAGATACCAAAGGCTCTGTTAACAGTACACCCAGTTCCTGGGACAAGTCCTTATTGTAGGGGGATCTGGGCAGTGGATCACAATGTTCATCACAGGGGTGAAGCATTTAAACGTCTCACTCCTTCTGTTTCCAGAGGGGAGAGAATTTCCATTCTCCTTGAGGAAAAAAAATGAGAAGTACTCCTCAGTGTCTCTCTCCCCAGGGAAGTAGGAATGATTTCTCTGATAGGTGAGATTATGAAAAGGAGTCAAGCTTGAAAGACTAAACACTTTCTGGGCTTTCTCTGTCTCTGTCTTTGTCTCACTCCCCTTCTCTCTGGCTTTCTTTTTACCTGACTTGTCAGTAGGATTCAAGAAATTTTGTGCTTTTCTGTGTTATGAGGCAGGCCTGAATCCCATGGGAAGATCTGAGTTTGTCCAGTTCTGCCTATGACAAGGTGATGTATTCAGTTGTGGGTCACAGTGAGGAGACCAATAGCAAACCCATTTGCCAAACCAAACTTCTTTCTCTAATTGACTTTATCCAAGCTAATTTTTAGAAATTGCATTTATTATGAAAATTTCAAACATGACCAAAAGGAGAGAGAATAATATAATGAGTGAGAATATATTCAACAATTAAACAAACATCCAATTAAACAAACATCTGGATTTTTTATTCAAGTCAATATTTTAATTTTCTTCTGTCTGACTGCTGAATCTTATTTCCCATTTGTTTCCATACTTGGAATGGGAATAAAGTAGTAGTGCCATTTTAAAGATTAAAAAAAAAATCAAGAACCTTTACATAAAATTTGGATTTGTGACTGCCCCTAGGGACAAGAAAAAAAGAAAACCTGGCAACAGTGGACAACATAGCAACAACCAGCTGGCTCTGAGAAGCAGGTACCTCTTTTAGACTGAGTATGAGCTTCCCCATAAGTCATAATCTCTACCCCTCCCCACACAGAGGCCAACTGTCAGTTTGTCATTCACCATAAGGCCTAAATTCTTGCTTTTATTACACTGAGTTTCCCCCCTTCCCTCTACTTACCTATGTTATCTGTCTGGCTCCTGTAGGCATTTGAATTATTGGCCCTTGCTCTAAAGACAGGCTTTTTATAGTCTACCTAACGACCAAATTCAGTGAAACATAATCACAGTGTCTGAGCATCCAGCAGCTTTACTATAAGACAAAAAAAAAAAAAAAAAAAAAAAAAGTACAAAATATCCACCAGCAGGTAAATGGATAAACTGTAATATAATCATACAATACAATACCTACAGCAGCACTAAAAAGAAATGAATGATTGATGTATACATCAACATGGTCGAATCTCAATTAAGCTGAGTAAAGAAATAAGACCAAAAAAAGTACATATGGTATTATTCCATTTATATAAAAGTCTAGGAAATGCAATTAACCTATAGTGACCAGTAGTCAGAAAGCAGAGCTGTGGCTGCCTGGGGATGGGATGAATAAGTGAGGCAGGGGGAGATGAATTACAACTTTTGGAGTTGATGAGTATATTTATTATCCTGACTGTGGTGATGGTTCTATAGGTTTATATATATGTCACAGCTCGTTACATCACATCCTTTGAACATGCACAGTTTACTATATGTCAATCACACCTTAATAAAGCTCTAACCAAACAAAAAACTCGAAACAAAAACAAAAACCACACACACCAAGTATCTGCCATTTATACTAGTAGGTGCTTAATAAATTTCTACATAGATGTTACTGACAGAAGATATTTATACTCTTGTTGATTCAGAGACAAAAATCTGCATTTCTGATCTTGATTGCTTACTATTAAATTTTTATCCCTAGGAATGTTATAACACTCAGATTAAAGAGATAGTCTAAAACCTTCTGGAAATGGATAATAGTGGCTGCCTCTGGAAAGGAGAACTAAGATGTCAAGGGAAAAGGAAAGGCAAGTAACTTCCACTTTTTTAATTAGTTTGCATGCATATGATATTTATATTAAAAAGTTATTTTTTAGAAATAACTTGATTACAAAAAACATGCACTAAAAGATTATAGGAAGTGATTTGAATAGGTTTTCATAAAATATTTTATTTTATTGAGAGAGCAGGGGAGAGGCAAAGGGAGGGAGGGAAAGGAATGGAGAGAGAGAGAGAGAGAGAGAGAGAGAATCTCAAGCAGGCTCCACACCCAGAGTGGAGCCCAACACAGGGCTCAGTCCTATGACCCTGGGATCATGATCTGAGCCAAAATCATGAGTCGGACACTCAACTGACTGAGCCACCCAGGTGTCCTCATAAAATAATTTAACCCAGAGATGATTTATAGCAAATAAAGTAAATTAAAAGTGTATAAGCTTCTGGTGGTGATGAGCAAATTAAGAAACTAGTCATTTATTAAGAATAAGACCACACTTCCATCCAATTTATCGGTATCACTGAATACTGGAAGACAGCAGATAATGCCTTTAGAGTTCTGAGGGAAAGTAAATCAGATCTACTGACCCAGCAGAATGAAAATGTTTGCAAATATTAAAAAACCGAAAGTTTCTTTCTCATTCTTTCATAAGTAGTTAGTAAGGATGTTCTCTAAAAAACCAAGAAGATAAACCAAAAAAGTAGAATTGGAATGGATTCTAGAAAAGAGTGGCTCCAACCTTGGAGCAGAGTAAAGGGAGGTTCTCAGGTGGGTAGCAGGGTTAAAGAACAATTAGATTAAGTGGACAGAAAGCCAAAGTTTCGTTAGGTGATTAGGGGCAATTACCAGGGGGCCAAAGAAAGAGAATATCTCTGTAAAAGAGTAGGGAAAATGAAAAAACTTGATATGACAAATTAGGTAAAATACACAGTGGGGGGAAAAAGGCAATTTGAAACTCTAGGAAAAACAAAGCCATATAAGAGTTTGTGGCCCAAATATGAAGCATAAATACTTATGCAATTGATAGTAAGGGAAGAGAATCCATTTGATGTTGATGTTCTGCACATTTTCCTTTGAGTGACTTTCTAGTGGTTCTGACAGAAGTCTTGTGGAGCAGAAAATGCAATCTTGGCATTCTCCTTAGCCTTGAAGTTGGCTGTTAACTTTGATGAGTCAACCTATGGACAGAATACAAAAGACTTATTGACTATATTCAAGGGAGGTGAGTGAAAGGTGAGAAGGAAGAATGGCAATATTAAAATTGGAGTGTGGAAATAGTATCTACCTCAGGTTGAAATATTATTTAGAGTTTTATAGTATATCATTAAAAGTTGCAAAGATAACCAATAAAAAAAGGTAAAATTAATGTAACTGTTAAATGTTGGAGAAGTGGATGTTAGCATAATTCTTACCTTTTATGCCAGGAAGTCATTAGATATTCTATAGCTGATATGAGCATATTTAGAAATACTTAAGTAATCACAAATGAAAACATGTAAAAGAGGTTGGCCCCAGAGATTGATTCTAGAAGTAGAAAGCGTTATGATGTTTGTTGCTTTTCATCATAAATTCTTTTGTGTTATTTGATCCATTACAATTTAATTTGTTTCCTTCTATTTGTTGCCATGTGTGCATTTCCTTGACTAGAAAAAAAAATAGATGCTGTTTTTTTGTTTGTTTGTTTATATGGAAACAATATATTTTTTTAAAGTTTTATTTATTTAGGTAATCTCTATATCCAATGTGGGGCTCAAACTCACAAGATCAAAAGTCACACATTCTTCTGGTTAAGCCACCCAGGTGCCCATGGAAACAGTATTTTAGACATCTATCCTATCAAGGATGACTCCCTAAAGTGGGTCAAGCTTCATTCCAGATCTTTTAAAATAAGCAACAAGGTGGAAATTCCAAGGACACACAGAAACTTGGAGTAAGCAAGTGGTTGTTATACTAATATTTTATTACCTACCCTAAGGAATATATAAGAACCCTTAGCTTCTATCCACACTAGTTTTAGCCATCTGCTTATGAGATTTCTTTCTGAGAAGTTCTGGTCCTCCATTTTTGGGGGATAGGGTTTTGCCTGCAACCAGGTTACTGATTCTGAAAAAGGAAGTATTTTCATCCTTCTTATTACCAACCTTGGTAATTGATTGTTCATGTTTAGAAGGAATAGTGTTTCTAGTATTAAAAAAGGAATGGAAAAACCATGGGTTATTCTGATTGTTAGGCATGACACATTATTACCAACAGTTGGCAGCACACCTTATTTGCAAGAGTAGGAAAGAAAGGGAAACTGTTTCTGATTTTTGCAAAGGTCTAGCAATACAAGCAATAACAATCGTCCTATAACCAAGCAAAAATGCAAAGGAAGAATACTTTATTTTGGGAGAGTAAAATGAGACAGTGGTCATAATCCCTAAAATACTATGTTACAGATATTCGCAGGCTTTGTAGAAGTAATGAAAGTGAAGAGTGAGAAAGCATAATCAGGAGACCTCTCTTTGGTCTAAATATCTAGTAGCTGCACCTAGAACTCTGTAAAGGGGGCAGGGAAGGGAAAAATCATGAGTAAAATGTTACTTTGAAAAGTCTTTCTTATAAGATCTATATGAGGAAAACTACAAAACTCTGATCAGAGAAGAACTACATAAATGGAGAGATAGTCCATGTTAATGGATAGGAAAAACCAATATCAAGATATCAGTTCTTCCCAACTTGACCTATAGATCGATGCAATTCAATTAAAATCTCAGAAAGTTATTTTATGGATATCAACAAACTATTCTAAATTTTATATGGAGAAGCAGGGTGGGGGAAGGGTGAAATAGATAAAGGGCATCGAGTACACTTATCTTGATAAGCACTGAGTAATGTATAGAATTGTTGAGTCATTGTATTGTACACCTGAAAGTAATATAACACTGTATGTTTTATACTTCAATAAAAAAAAAGAATAAAGTTTACATGGAGAAACAAAAGATGCAGAAGAGGCAGCACAATATTAAAGGAGGAGAACAAAGCTGAAGGACTGCAGCTATCTGACTTCAAGACTTACTTAAGCTACAGTAGTCAAGACAGTGTGATATTGGCAAAAGAATAGATCAATGGAAATAGATCAATGGAACAGAATAGAAAGTCCAGAAATAAACCCCCTAAATATAGTCAACTGGTCTTTGACAAGGGAACAGAGGTGGCAAAATAGAGAAAAGGTAGTTTTTTCAATAAATGATGCTGGAAGAAATGGACATCCACAGGCAATAAATAAATAAAAATCTAGGCATAGATCTTACATCCTTCACAAAAAATTAACTTAAAATGGATCACAGACCTAAATGTAAAATGAAAAATTATAAAACTCCTGGATGATAACATAGGAGAAAATCTAGATGACCTTGGGTATGGTGATGTCTTTTTAGATACAACACCAAAAATATAATCCATGAAAAAAATTATTAATAAGTTGGACTTCATTAAGATTACAAACTTCTGCTCTGCAAAAGACAATGTAAAAAGATTTCGAAGACAAGCCACAGACTGTGAAAAAATATTTGCAAAAGACATATCCAATAAAGAACTGTTATCCAAAATATACAAAAAAAATCTTTTAAAAAATCAAAAAAAAATTTTAAAGTTTATTTATTTTGAGAGAGAGAGAGAGAGAGAGAGAGAGCAAGTGGGATAGGGGCAGAGAGAGAGACGGAGAGGGAATCCCAAGCAGACTCTACACTGTCAGTGTGGAGCCTGACATGGGGCTCAAACTCAGGAACCATTAGATCATGACCTGAGCTGAAATCAAGAGCCAAACTGACAGCCACTCAGGTGCTCCTACAAAGAATTCTTAAAATACAACAGTAAGAAAACAAACAACCCAAATTAAAAAATGGGCCAAAGATTTTCACAGATATCTCACCAAAGAAGATATACGGTGGCAAATAAGCATATGAAAAGACCCATTGGAATGGCCAACATCTGGAACACTGACAACACCAAACGCTGACAAGGATGTGGAGCAACAGGAACACTCTTACAATGCTGTTGGGAATGTAAAATGGTTTAGCCACTTTGGAAGACAACTTGGCAGTTTCTTACAAAACAAAATATACTCTTACCATATGATCCAGCAATCACACTCCTTGGTACTTATCCAAATGAGTTGAAAACATGTTCACAAAAAACCTGCATAGGAATGCTTATAGCAGCTTTATTCATAATTTCCAAAATTTAGAGGCAACCAAGATGTCCCTCAGTACATGAATGAATGAACTGTAGTATATCAAGATAATGGATTATTATTCACCACTAAAAAACATGAACTATCAAGCCATGAAAAGGCATAGAAGAAGCTTAAATGCATATTACCAAGTGAAAGAAGCAAATCTGAAAGGCTGCATACTGTGATTACAATTACATGACATTTTGGGAGAACCGCAACTATGGGAACAATAAAAATATTAGTAGTTGTCAGGGGTAAGGGAGAAGGAGGGATGAATATAGAGAGAATTATACAGAATATTATACAGAATATTTCTGGATAATGAAAATACCAGTATGTTATTATAATGATGGATATATATCATTATACATTTGTCCAAACCCACAGAATATACAACACCAAGAGTGAACCCTAAAGTAAATTATGGACTTTGGGTGATTATGATGTGTCAATATAGGTTCATCTTTGGTAACAAATGTATCATTCTGGTGAGTAATGTTGATAATAGGGAAGGAGGCAATGCCTGTGTGGGCAGGGGTATATGGGAAATCTCCATATCTTCCTCTAGATTTTGTTGTGCCTAAAACTGATCTAAAAACACAAAGTGATTAAAATAAAAAAAGGTTTCTGTGAAAGGAATACCATCCTTATCGTTATGAAAACAAGTTGGCTGAACATCTCTCACTTTAAGCAGAACTCTAAGGTCAATGGAATAATTTCAAATCTTCCTCATGCTAAAATTATTCAGAGAGGGAAAAATAGATAATTTTAAAGTTACTCTGCCATCTAAATAGTCACAAACTGACTCTTTGTGTTATAAGGGAAAGTTCATGTTACTTGTTAATAAACGTTAACCATTTATTCTGCAATGCATTTATATTATATTTACATTACACTTATAATACATTGATGTATAACTCTATAAATGCAATTTTCAAATATATAATATTAGATATCTTTTTTTAGGTGAAAAAAAATTTTTAAGTTTATTCATTTATTTTGAGAGAGACAGAGACAGCATGAGTGGGGGAGGGGCATAAAGCAAGGGAGTCAGAGAATCCCAAGCAGGTTTCACACTATCAGCATGGAGCCCTACACAGGGCTTGAACCCATGAAACTGTGAGATCATGACCTGAGCTGAAACCAAGAGTTGGACACTTAACCAACTGAACCACCCAGGTGTCCCTTAAATGTCTATTTTTGTACCAGGAAGACCAAGAAATTGATTTGAAATAAAAGTGTAATGGGTGCAAAAGGGCACCTGGGTGGCTCAGTAGGTTGAACATCGACTCTTGATTTTGGTTCAGGTCATGATGTCACAGTTGGTGACAGATCAAGCCCCGAATTGGTCTCTGTGCTGACAGTGAGGAGCCTGCTTGGAATTCTTTCTCTCTCCCTCTCTCTCTTTCTCTCTTTCCCTCTCTCTCTGCCCCTCCCCGACATACATGTGTGGGCTCTCTCTCTTTCAAAAGAAATGAACATGAAAAAAAAAAGTGTAATGGGTATGTGTGTTCTTCTCTAGACATCTAACCTATAAAGGTGAATCTTCAAAGTGGTCAGGGCTCATCTCAGATCAGTGGAAATGAGCAATGAGGTAGATTTCCAAGAAATGTGGACTAAGCAAATGGTTGTTGTACTGATACTTTATTTCCTACTCTAAATAATATTTAAGAATCCTTAGCTCCTGGGAAACCTGGGTGGCTCAGTTGCTTAAGCATCTGACTCTGGATTTCGGCCCAGGTCATGATCCCAGGGTGGTGGGATGGAGCCCCATGTAAGGCTCAGCGCTGGGCGTGGAGCCTGCTTAAGATTCTCTCTCTTCCTCTCTCTCTCTCTCTGCTCCTGGCTCTCTGTCTCTCTCACACACACATAAAGATATAGATAAGAATCCTTAGTTCCTCCTCACACTAGTGTCAGATATCCTTTTTTGATATTTTGTTCATACAAAATAGTTTGAAGCTGTTCATGAAAATTGTGGTATTTGAAAATCTTTGCCAAGAACTTTGGAATCTTGATTAAGAATTTCACAAAAGCAAAGGCTCATGGGAAATGTGTGATTCTGTAACAAAATCAACTCATTATGATACCTATTACTTTATTTTACCAAATAGCTAAACTTTAAATGTATCTACGCTTTGTTTACATTTATGATTTTTCAGAATAAATCAACTAATTTGGGGGCGCCTGGGTGGCGCAGTCGGTTAAGCGTCCGACTTCAGCCAGGTCACGATCTTGCGGTCCGTGAGTTTGAGCCCCGCGTCAGGCTCTGGGCTGATGGCTCAGAGCCTGGAGCCTGTTTCCGATTCTGTGTCTCCCTCTCTCTCTGCCCCTCCCCCATTCATGCTCTGTCTCTCTCTGTCCCAAAAATAAACGTTGAAAAAAAAAATCAACTAATTTGAAGAATTTATAAGAAAATAGAATCTGGAAAAGGATCAAGGCATTTCTTGAATATCATTAAGTATTTTCAATTATATTTTATAAACCAGGAATCATAGAAAACTTTTGCCCATTTTTTAAAAGGGTGATGAATGAAAGACATCGACTGTTTAGAAGGCTATCATGATTCTTATGTGTAAGACAATGGGAGTTTGTGAGGAGGGCCAGCCTTGAATAAGGATAAAAGCAGTGGGAGAAAAAGCCAGGAATCTGAATAACAATATCATGGGAGTTTGGCTATTTTGAAGGAAAAGAGTCAAGACTAGCTCTACAATTCAGAACACAGGAAACTAGGTAATTATTTACAAACACCAGCTTAACTGTTGAGTTAAGTGAGAGGGCAAAATAAAGAAAATTTTAGATTTCTCTAAACTCAGAAAGTTGATTACCCATGCTCTTAGATATTAAAAAAAAATTGCTAAAAAGTTCTTAGCAAGATAAAAACAACACTGCAACAATACCAATGGCATTTCTATAAATGTTAATTTGTTTAATACTCATAGCAAATCTGTAAGATAGGTACTACTGTTATTTCCAACAATCAGGGAAACTAAGCCACTAAGAGATTTGTCCAGGATCACACAGCTTTCCAGAGCAGTATGGTTCCCGAGTCCTGAGATTACAATGCTATTATTGAATAAGAAAAGGGCATTATTTAAAAAAATTTAAAAATGTTTATTTTTGAGACAGAATGAGAGAGAGAGAGAGAGAGAGAGAGAGAGAGAGAGAGAGAGCGAGCATGAGCAGGGGAAGGGCAGAGAAATAGGAGAAATAGGGAGACACAGACTCTGGAGCAGGCTCCAGGCTCTGAGCTGTCAGCACAAAGCTTGATGTGGGCCTCAAACCCACAAACTGTGAGATTATGACCTGAGCCGAAGTTGGACGTCCAACCCACTGAGCCACCCAGGTGCCCCCCAAATGCTTTATTTTAAATGTTTAAATTTTGAGCTGGAGCTTCCTGGCAAGTAAGCTGAACACGAGGAATCTTAGTTAAGGAAAAATCAGAAACAGTAATTTTGGGAGACTTAAAATTTTTTTTTAAAGATTATTTATTTTGAGAGAGAGAGAACAGGGGAGGGGCAGAGAGAGGGAGAGAGAATCCCAAGCAGGCCCCGTGCCATCAGTGCAGAGCCTGCCCCTATGTGGGGCTCAAACCCACAAACCGTGAGATCATGACCTGAGCTGAAGTCAAGAGTGGGCCTCCTAACCTACAGAGCCATCCAGGCACCCCTATTTTGGGAGACTTCCTAAGTGAAAGAATATAGTGGAGAAGAACAGAGAGCTAGGAGTTGAATTATTGGATGGAAGAAAGAGGAGGAGCTAGCAAAGGAATAAGACCAGTAAACCAGGTGGGTTGTAGATAATAGGAATTGTCTTACAATAAAGGGAAATAGGGCTTTAAAGAGAGGATAGGGATTGGTATGCCAAGAAAATGAGGAATGAAAGAACGGCTGGAAATTAGAACTCTGTTGACCTTAAAGTGTAATTTCATTTTGCTGTTATAAAGTCTGATTAATACACGCTAAGGAATAAAGTGTAAATGGAGGTGGTGATTACACCCTGTCAGAAATGTGACAGCGAAAGGAAGGTTGATAGTATCGTTACTCAAGAGAATAGTAGCACTGAAATTTTAAAAAGACAATGGAAACTGTGTGTTGAAAAGCAGAAAAGAAACTGACGGATAAGGACATGAAGATACAAGACCTTAAGAAAGTAGTGGTGGAAGGAAGTGGGAAGGGATGGCATTCATAGTCCAGGGAGGACTGGCTTTGGAGAGAAGGGGAGAACAGGCTAATTTGATGAGAATTTTTGAGATCATGAACAGAATGTGACTACAGATATTTTAAGATGGAGAGAATATCAAACCAGAATTGGGAATTCCAGAGCTTAGATTCCAGGAAACTAAATGAAGTTACCTATTAGTATGGATTGGGACTGGAACCTTTAATAAGGAAAGCTGTAAAGCCTTTGAGGAAAATATGAGAAGTCAACCAGAGATTAGTTAAAAAAAAAAAATTATAGATGGGAGGCCAGTCACGAATTCATACCCGACTAGGTCGACTGTGACTTCCTCCAGTGAAACAGCCACACACTTTGTGACCTTTGGGAAAGAAACAGGTAATAGGGGTAATTTATTGGAAATTGGGTCTGAAGACTAAAGGATTTAAGGGATTCTAAGGCAATATTAAAACAGAGCTGGCTCTAGCAATAAAGAATTTTCATGAATGGGGCTGCTGACCAGGTAGATTAAGGATTCACTTTTGTATTGAAAAGTTGTGAGCAGGTGAAATGTAGGAGCCACTGCCACAGAAAGGCGGGTAGAAGAGGCGACGTTCAAGGACATATTTTGGTTACATTTCACGTTAGTCAATACGTTCATTTCAGAGCCACTGAGAGTTGTCCTACGCTGTGGGAAGAGAACTCTCAAAGCTGAGGCTGTATTTTCCCAGTGCAGCTACATTCCTTTTTCACTAACTAGCCAATGCTGCCGCCTTATGCAAAGCCGGCACTACGGAGAGGATCTGCTTTACAGAGGCAGGGACGACGCCAATCGGCCTGGGGCAGGCACTGTAGCGTCTAGGTCGGCAAGGGAGGGCCTAAACAGTTCTCGAAACCTTTTCACCCTCGCTCGCAAAACCGTCTTCCCAACAGTCAACAAAAGGTAGCTAATACAATGCTAAGCTCAGAGGCCCTCGTTAGACCCAGGAGAGTTGGATGAAGAGCTTGGCACCTTCACTCCCTCCTATTTCCGCAGAGCGCTTCCCGGACGTGGGGTGGAGGCAGCACAAGTCAGACGAGGCTGCAGGGAAGCGCCAGTCTCGCGACCTGGGGAGGGGCTTCAGTGAACCGGCCGGGGGCGGGCCTCCCTCCCAGGTCTCGGAAAAGCTCCGAAAATGGCGGGCGGCAACTCGGCTAGCAGGGCGCGCAGGCGCCACCGTGGCCGTCTTTCTGCCAGCCTCAGGCGGCCCAAGAACCGTCCACAGCGCCCTCACCAAGAGGTATCCGCCGATTGCGATTGGCTGAGCTAGGCTACGGCTCCGTGTGGGGGCGGGGTCTCCACGCAGCGGCCACGTTTCCCGCCCCGCTGGTGCGCGTGCGCGCAATCCCCACAGGAAAGCGTTTGCGCGCGTCCCCGCTGCGGTCCCCAGCTCGCGCCTCAGCTCCCTCCCCTTTCCGGGCAGGCCCGTCCCGTCAGCTAGGCAGTAAGCGCCGCGGCCAGCAGAGGGCGGTCCGGACCCAAGTCTGCAGCGGCGCCATTGGCGTGTGGAAAATGCCACCAGATGGCGGGTTAGGATTGCAGCTCCGTTGAAGGCGCGGCCCCCGCTCCCGAACCCCCGGCGACCACCCCGTAACAACCCCCCCACATCGGGAATAACACACCGGAGACTTTTGGGGGGAAACTAGGTCGACGGCCGGCGGCGCCCGGATGGGCAGCTGAGGTGAGTGCGGGCGGCGGCGACGGCGGCGGGGGGCGGGAAAGGGGGAATGCGGCGGCAGCGGCGCGGGGGCTGGAAGCGCGGATCCAAGATGGAGGTCGGGCGAGAGCGAGAGAGCGAGAGAGCGCGAGCGAGGAGCGGGCGGGCGGGCCGGGCGCGGGCCCCGCGCGGGGGAGGGAGGCCGCGTGGGCCTGTGCGGGGCGCGGCGGTCGCTGGCCGTCCGGGCGCCCAGGGGGCGGCTGTGGGCGCGGCGGGCACCCCAGAGCCCTCGTCCCTCCCCACCCCTCCCGCGGGCCTGAAAATCGTGCCCCCGCCCGCTCGGGCACTACAGCGACGGGCGCGGGAGCCTTTGTGGCGCGCTCGGGCCCGTCGCCAAGCCCGCCCTCCGCCCTCCGCCCCCCCCCCCCCCGGACTCTCGGGACTCGCCCGCGCCCGGCGGGGCCGGGCCGAGGCGGGCTGGTGCGAATGCCTTTCGCCGCCCGCCGCCCTGCGTTTCTGCGGTGTTTTAGCGGCGGCGTCGTCACATGACAACAAGCTCGCCTCAGCGGAGGGGCCTGGGGGTCGCTCGGCGTGGCGGCCGGCCGGGGCCTCTTCTTGGTGGGGTGGGGCAGGGGGCTTGCGACTGGGGGAGAGGGGGCTTCGAAGCCAGGCTTTCCCGCTATCTGCCCTCCCCGCCCCCGACGGAGGCCTCACTGTAAAACGTGTCCAGACCGGAGCACTGCCCCGCTAGTTTGCCAATTCCCCGGGAGAAGAGGCCAATAAAAGTTGTTTTCCCTCCTTTCTCGGGGTGGGGGCGGGGTGAAGAGCTGGGAAACTGGAGTGCCTGGAGTTGGACCTGGGCCTCGATTGGAGTGTCTGAACTGGGTGCTTCTTGTGTGCTCTAGGGACTTAAAAAATTTTCAGGTCTTAGGATTGTCACGTCACCCTTTCTACCCACATTTGAAATGTTATCGATTCTCTTCACATTGCAGAGAATCGTGCCCGGGGCGTATAAATCATGGGATGGTTTTGGAAGCTTATAGACTCAAAACAATGCTGTTTGTATGTGACGGTAGCGAATTATTTGCTGTTAAAGTTCTTGTTAAGGTGATGAATATAGTTTATTCCTTCGCGTGGTCGTGACTAGAAAGGACTATATTTTTCATCTTCCTAGGAAATACAGTGTTTGTGAAAGTATTTGAATTAGTATAAAGAAAGTTGTGTGATTTGTAACTTGTGGGATTCGAATACGACTCTACCTTTTAGTTTTCCATGTGTGTTTTAAGAAAATTGCAAATTTTTATGGTGAAATATACACAACAGTGAACATAAAAGGACTTATTTATTGTACGAAATATTGTGCCATGTTCTCATATTTACAGTGATGATTTCAGATTTAAAAAATTGCATAAGGGGAGAAATACTGAAAGATATGGAAAGGGTGTCTACTTGCTTTTGATTTTTGTGAACACGTAACACTGATTGTTTGCTTTCTAAATAAAGTTCTGGGAAACCTACAGGTGTTTTGCTAATTTTTTTTCTTCACATTTATAATAAATGTAATTTAAATTTATTCAAGCAGTTTACCGATGGTCATTTTTACAGCCAGACTACTTTTGAGTGGAAATTTCTCAGTATCCACTTTAGTTTTGATGTTCTTACAAAGCTGAGTTACTGAAATAGATGTGAAAGGTGGGAAATTATGTTACTAGGATTGTTTCCTTTGAAGACAGTAATAAAATTAACTGTTGATTTCAATGGCGTTTTTAAAGCTTTAAGGGGGGTGTGGTGTAGGGGAAAGAGCTCTGGAAGTTACTTTAAACATTCCCCAGGTTTATTGTCTTTGGGATATCACTCTCTGAGCCTTACTTTTCTCATCACTAAAATGGAAGATTATAAAGTATAGGGTAGTTTAACAAAGCTTAAACATTTTATACCATTTTAGCTTTTCCCTTTGATTCTGGATCTGTGTATCTTCATAATCAGTGCAGTTGCATATAGTGTACTGGGGAAAAAGATACATCTTTTTTGCAGCGTGGGTGCATGGGTACAAGAGCACCTGGCTCCAGGCATCAGTCACAATGGGTCTTACTGGCTCAGTGCAGTCTTTATTGCTTGTGGGTGTACTTTTGGTCCCATCAGGGGATGCTTTGCCTTTTGGGTGTTTTGCCTGATTTAAGAGAGGAGCTGGAAAGAGGAGTTTAATCAGTTAGAAAGTACAGACTGATGTCAAAATGGAGGTAGTTGGAAGTTCTCTTCTTCGATTTTTCCCCTTTTCTCTTTGCTGCTTAATCCTATAGTAAAGGAGTATGTTCATTTTCATCCTTTCTTTCTTTTCTTTTCTTTCTTTTTTTTTTTTTTAGTTTTTAACATTTGTTCATTTTTGACAGCGTGAGCGGGGAGGGGCAGAGAGAGAGGGAGACAGAGAATCTAAAGCAGGCTCCAGGCTCTGAACTGTCAGCACAGAGCCCGACACGGAGCTCAAACCCATGAACAGTGAGATCATGACCTGAGTGGAAGTTGGGCACTCAACCAACTGAGCCACCCAGGCGCCCTGGAGTATGTTCATTTTCTTTTGACCTTTAGACTCCCCTTTAAGACCCCTTTTTAAAGCTCATCTCCTTAGGCCAGACCCACCCAAGATAATTTCCTTTTTGGCACACTCAACTGATTAGGGACCTTAAATACATATGCGAAATCTGTTTGCCATGTAACCACCCCTGGAATGATACCCCATTATGTTTACAGGTCCCCTACACTCAAAGGGAAGGTAATTTATAGGATGTGGGTCATTGAGGGTTCTTAGAATTTTGCCTGCCATTGGGAAAGGCGTATCTTTACGTTTGTGTCTTTAGAATCCAGACATACAAGGAGAGCACCGAGGGAGAGCAATAACCCACTTGATAAATTTACTCATACTTACTTGTCTTTAAACCTTTTACTTTTCCATTATTTCCTTGTACCTCATTTTAAGTGCCTCCCTCTATAAAAATATTTTATTGCATTTAAAAGAAATTAAAAACTAGAATTAAAAAACTTAAGGTAATAAGGCAATAGGAAATTATCATTATTCCTTCATACCTATTGTTTTACCCATTTTAGAGATAAGATTGAATCTAATAAGGTAAGAGATTTTAATGCTTAAGCCATTAAGTGACAGGTAGATTCACATACTGATTGCAGCAGGCAATTGCTGTGGCTTGATTGGTCTGCAGATTGTAAAGAAGTTGTTCTTACGAAAATAGTTATTTGTAAGGGTCAGAGATATTGTTGGTGGAACAAAGAAGGTAGCAGAAGGTGGTATGTGGGATGGTTTGAGTCCAAGAAGCAAAATATTTTCAAGAGGAGGCAATTAGGAGAGTTATAGTTAAGGATATCAAGCTTTAAAGAATATATAAAGAATTTAAAGAATATAGCTCTTCAATATAAAGAGTTAAAATTGTTAGGAGGATACAATTTGATTTCTTAATAGAGAGGTAATATAATAGGGGCTTGGTAAATCTTTGTTAGCCGAATAAGCATATCAATTTTTAGAATTAAGGTATTTCTACCTAAAGCAGGAAGTAGAGACCTAAAAGAATATTCTTACTTAAGCCCCAGGATGAGATGAATCTTGAGATGGGAATTAGGGGAATGCCTGCAGAGAAGGAGGGGTTAGCTTTCTGTCATTTCAATAGTTAAGAGGATAGGATCCTAGATTCCTACCTTAGTGCTGAGAGAAACCCTGTTTTATTGAGAAATGTGATTCTTTTAAAGTGAGCTTTAAGTAGGTCATAGACCAGTTGGTTTTATAGAATCTTTTCTCCATATAATTCATCCCTTATTGCTTCCCTTAGGTTTTTCCTCCTCCTCTTTTAATTCTGTTTTTGCCAGTTTGTGCTTGAAGGACATCTTAAATCCTACTTTTTTTTTTTTTATAAAATACATTCCTTTGTGCTATGGGCAGAAAGGGTGCACTATTAAGTTGCCCAAATATCTCATAGAGTTTTGCTATAATTAAACAGCTGCAGTAATAGCTTTTAACTTGCTAGAAGCTCACAGGTAACAAAAAAATTTTACATTGTGACCCAATACAAACACACACACACACACACACACACACACACAGGAAATAAAAGTTTCATGAAATAGTATTTAGCCTTTATGTTGTGCTCTCAGATATTTTCAGATTTTGTTTTTTATTTTTATTTTTTTTTTTAATTTTTTTTTTCAACGTTTATTTATTTTTGGGACAGAGAGAGACAGAGCATGAACGGGGGAGGGGCAGAGAGAGAGGGAGACACAGAATCGGAAACAGGCTCCAGGCTCTGAGCCATCAGCCCAGAGCCTGACGCGGGGCTTGAACTCACGGACCGCGAGATTGTGACCTGGCTGAAGTCGGACACTTAACCGACTGCGCCACCCAGGCGCCCCAGATTTTGTTTTTTAAATAAAGAATGTTGGTTGCATCTCACCTAAGTGATACCGTGACTTCGAACTGGAGAGCAGTGAATTATACCTTGGTAATCAGGAGGGTGCCAAGTAAAACCATAAGAGGAAACCATTTTGCTTCTGTCAAATTGGCAAACATTAAACATTCTGATAATATCAAGTGTTGGTGAGAATGTGAAGAAATTATACTCCTGCTTTTGGCAGTGGTATAAATTGACACAGTTATTTTGCAGAAGAATTTGTTTTATCCTTGATTTCTAGGATAATTTTCACTTGGTCGGAGTATTTCATGTTTCATATTTAATGTTTTGTTTAGGGGTTTGGAGATATTCATAAGGGATGTTGCTTTGTAGTTTTCTTTGGTGGTACTGTCTTTGTCAGGTTTCAGTATATGGTTATGATGGCCTCATAAAATAGGTCTGTTTACTGAAATAATTTGTCTAGCATTGATATTCATTCTGAATTGAGTGTTTACTAGAATTCACCAATGGTACCGCCTAGATACGGATTTTTTTTGTGGGGGGGGGGAAGGTTTTTGATAACATTCAAATTTAGTTTTGTTAGTAGACATGGCTGTTTAGATTTTTTTTCATCATGTCAGTTTTGATAAATTGTATTTAAACGACATTTGTTCATCTCATTTGATTTATTGATATAGTTTACAAGATTCCCTTGTTATCCTTCTAATGTCTGTAGGATCTGTAGTGGTATCTTCTCTTTAATTTCTGGTGGTGTATGTTCTTTCTTTTTTTCTTGACCAGTTTTCATTCTTGGTTTACCAGTATTACTGTCTTTTCAGGTAATAACATCGCTACTTTTCTCCATTCATCTTCTCTATCTCATTTTTTTCTTTTCCTTATAATTTTTTTCTTCTACATATTTGCTCTTTTTTCTCTAGTTTCTTTTTAAAATATTTATTTTGAGAGAGAGAGAGAGAGAGAGAGAGAGAGAGGGAAAAGATGGGTGAGGGGTAAAGAGAGCGAGAGAGAGAATCCCAAGCAGGCTCCATGTTCAGTGCAGAGCCTGATGAGAGGCTCAGTCCCACGAACTGTGAGATCATGACCTGAGCTGAAATCGAGAGTCAGCTGCTCAACAGACTGCTCCACCCAAGTGCCCCATCTCTTTTTTCTAGCTTCTTAAAGTGGAACCTTAGGTCATAAATTTTGGACATTTCTTGTTTTCTTTCCTTCCTTCCTCCCTTCCTTCCTTTTTCTTTTTAATGTTTATTTTGAGGAAGAAAGAGAGTGTGAGTGGGGGGAGGGAAGAGAGAGAGGCAGGCACAGAATCTGAAGCAGGCTGTAGGCTCTGAGCTGTCTGCACAGAGCTTTACGCTTGAACTCATGAACTGTGAGACCATGACCTGAGCTGAAGTCTGACACTTAACTGATTGAACCACCCAGGTGCTCCATAGATATTTCTTGTTTTCTAATATGAACATTGAAAACTATCGATTTTTCTATAAACACTGCTGTATTCCGCAGATTTTCATATGTTGTATTTTTGTTACTCAGTTTGAAATAGTTTATTTGCTTTGTAATTTCTTTGATATGTGGATTACTTAAAAATGTGTTCAATTTTCAAACATTGGGGATGATTTTAGAGATCTTGTTATTGATTTCTAACTTAATTTCATTTTGAGGTCAGAGAATATACTGTATGATTTTAATTCCTTAAAATTTATTGAACCTTGTTTCATGGTCTTTCGTGGTAAATGTATCACACTTGAAAACAATGTGTATTCTGCAGTTGTTGAGTGTAGTATTCTGTAAATATCAATTAGATTAAGGTGTAGCATTTTCAAGTAATTTGTGTATTTGCTGTTATTTTTGTTTGTTTTTTAATTTTGGAGAGAGGTCTAGTTCTTTTAGTTGCTGAGAGGGAGGTTAAAATATACAACTATTACTTTAGTCATAATTGCCTATTTCTTACAGTTATCTATTTCTCCTTTAATTTTGTCAATTTTTGTTTTATGTATTTTGAAACTCTGTTTTTAGGCACATACAGTTTATAATATGTCTTCCTGATGAACTGATCTTTTTACCATTAAGAAATATTTTTATTTATTCGTGGTAATACTTTTCAGGTCTACTTTATGTGATATTAATATAGCCACTTCAACTTTCTCGAGCTTACTCTTTTCATTGTATATCTTTTTTACTGATTTACTTAAAAAACTTTTTTTCTTTGTATTTTACATATACCTCTTGAAGGCAGCATGTAGTTGTTTTGCTTTTTTCTTCTTTCTGATAATATGGAAGTGGAATCTTTCACTTACAATAGACATTGATTATGTGGTAATGTCATGAATGGTGAAAGGCCTGAGATTTTACCCTACTTGAGGGCTAACAAGTTAACCTGCCACAGTTTAATGGATGCTGGTAGGAGCCATGGGGCTCCTTGATCAGAGGTAAAGAACAATGCATTACAGCAATACCATTAGTGGTAAGTGGCAGTGTTTATAAACCACAGTATCCTGGGTAGTGTTGTATACTAATTTTTCCAAGTCCATACAGCTAGTTAATGACAGAATCAGCATTTGCATCAGATCTCTGAGCCCCAATTTTTATGCACTATGGTAGTGTTAAGATCTGTATATGCAGTGGGGAAACTTGAACTTATGATAACTGGTAAGCATGCTTCCCATTTTCTTTGAAGGAGATGCTGTTTGTCTTTCCAAGATTGTTCACTATACTAATATTCTTGAAAAGATTGGGACATGGGCATTCAGTGCCTCTGTTTTGAAGATATGCAGAAAAGTGAGAGACCCATGGAGGATTGTCTCCCAAAACTTCCCAGTGAATTTTCTTAGTTTTCCCTATGTTATTTGTGATTTAGTTTTCCTTATATTTCTCATATGGCTACAACCTAGTCTTTCAGCTCTATCTCTGTACTATGCTTCTCTTTGAGTTTTTGCTTTCCGCAAATTGGATTAACATACCTGTATCCTAGCCTATCTTCCCATCTTTGTTCTGTTTTATATGTGTATTGAGCATTTACTATGTATCAATAAATGTTTTGCAGTAAGCTGATGAGGTGGTTATTGTTATATTATCCATTTTATAGGTTAGATTAAATTTAGTATTAATTAGATTAAACTTCCCAAGTTTGTGATGGGAGAGGGGCACAATGTAAAGAAATCTTTGGAGTATTGTTTGTTGACCTTAGTAGGGGGTATATGGGGTGTTTGCTTATAAAGCAAACAGTTCTTTAAACTGTTATTGAGATTTTATGTATTGTGCTGCATAATTGATACAGCTCACAAAGAAAAAAATAAAAAGTAAATACTGAGTTGTAGTATCTGTCTGTAAAATCTTTCCTGATAACTTCGCCAGCACTTATCCTCTATATATTTTCATTTGTTCCAATTGTTTTATTGCATTTATTGTTGGCATCACAAGGTCTGATAAGTGGTAGTCTTTGTGAGGCACAGTATCCTGTGTAGTATTGTACATTGATTGTCCCAAGGCTGTACAGCTAATAAATGATACAGCCAGTATTTAAGCCAGCCCAGGCTTACTTTCTGAATCCAGACTCTAAATCTCTTAAAAGGTAATTTTTCTCTCAGCCTCATTTCTGCATGTTGAAATCCTTTGCATTTTGAAGTTTATTTTATAGAGATTTAGTTTTCTTCCCTGTTCCACCATATAATGGTTGTGTGGTCTTGGGTGGAACATTTGATTTCTGGAGGTCTTCGTTGTCTTATCTCTATGATGGGAATCCAATTAAGATTTTTTTTCGATAAATATTTTTGAGGGTCGATTCCATGATGAGTAGTGAGTATATAAAATTCATAAATACATAGGTTTTGCTCTTAAGTTTCTGTTCTATTAGGAGAGATTAAAAACTAAAACAAAAACCCCAAAGCAGTAAAAGAAACTAACAGGAATAATACATGAAATGTTGTGGAGGGGGTTAGGTTCAAGATACTTTGGAAGCATAAAATGCAGAATTATGGGGAGCTGGCTCCCCCCCCCGCCCCGAAATAGTAAATGGAAGCCACAAACAAAGTCAAAAGAGTTTTTCAGCAGAGCCCCTTTCTTTTCTATTCATGGTGACATTAATAATTAAATATTACTGGTACTGTTTTTAGGCTGTCTGACAAAATTTCTCTTCTGATTATTGAATTGGTTTAAAGGTCCAGGTAGAGATTTGAGAGATCATTGCCTATCTTCTCAATCTTAGAGAGGCAGACAAAATGGGCTTTATACATAGTCAAGCATGAACATGACCTGGTTGTCTCTTTTGAGGTACCTGATTCCCTCTTACTCTCAAAGCTCTGTTGACCCTGATTATATCAGGTTATTATTTTTTCTGTCTCACGTATAGCACTGAGAGGTAGGTGTCCTCTATTCTCTAGTAGAGATAGTATAAAGTAGCAAATGTGCAGAAATTTTTATGACATAATGCAGGATATAAAAGCTAAAAATATCTTAAGTTGTGTTCTACTTTATTATTAGAGCTTAAATTCCATTTTGGGAGGAAAATGCATTTCTGTGTGTTTTACATTGTTAGGGATAGTCAAAAAGTTTGTATGTTTACAGGTGAAGGAAGCACTATCCCATGATAAATGGCCAAGAAAGCCATTGTGTAAGAGAATTGCTAGCACGTGAGTCACACTGCCTGTATTAAAATCTTTGTTTTTTTTAATGCTTAATTATTTATTTTGAGAGAGAGAGAGCATGTGCACAAGCAGGGGACAGGCAGAGAGGGAGAGAGAGAATCCCAAGCAGGCTACACACTGTCCATGCAAAGCCCAGCAAGGGGCTTGATTTCACAAACTGCTAAGTCATGACCTGAGCTGAAATCAGGAGTCTGACAGAACCACCCAGGCACCCCACCTCTGTTAAATTGTAATGCAGCCCTTTCCTAGGTATGTAAACTTGGTGAGTTCTTTAACTTCTCTAACCCTCAGTTTTCTCATCTCTAAAATGGGAATAAAAGCATACCTCTGGAGGCACCTGGGTGGCTCAGTGGGTGAAGTTGTGCGACTTCACCTCAGTCATGATCTCACAGCTAGTGACTTCCAGCCCTGTGTCAGGCTCTGTGCTGACAGCTCAGACCCTGGAGCCTTCTATGAATTCTGTGTCTCTGTCTCTCTCTGTCCCTTTCCTGCTCGTGCTCTCTCTCTCAAAAATAAGTATTTAAAAAAAAAAAAAACCAAAACATACCTCTGTCATAGGTTGCTGTAGAAGTTAAAAAGTTAGCTTTTAACTGTTAGACTGTATTGCATTGCACATAAATTCAAAGGACATTAATTTTGCATTTAAAAGGTGAATAAAATTATAGATAAATGATGAGGTTACTTTCCAGAAGCAAAGAATTTTAATTAATTTTGTCTTATCAGCACATAGAACTAGTATTAGATTAAAACTATTAAGTATTAGATAAAACTATTAAGAGTGGTTAGAGGATGAGATATTCTGGTTAACTAAGATGAGGTTTATAGCCAGAATTTTCTGCTTATTGTTAAACATTTTAAAAATTAGGCTCTTTTTTTTTCTTTTTTTTTCCAATATATGAAATTTATTGTCAAGTTGGTTTCCATACAACACCCAGTGTTCATCCCAAAAGGTGCCTTCCTTGATACCCATCACCCACCATCCCCTATCTTTTTTCTTTTTTTTTTTTTTTTTCAACGTTTATTTATTTTTGGGACAGAGAGAGACAGAGCATGAACGGGGGAGGGGCAGAGAGAGGGAGACACAGAATCGGAAACAGGCTCCAGGCTCCTAGCCATCAGCCCAGAGCCCGACGCGGGGCTCGAACTCACGGACCGCGAGATCGTGACCTGGCTGAAGTCGGACGCTTAACCGACTGTGCCACCCAGGCGCCCCTCTTTTTTCTTTCTTAAGAATGTACTGCTTCCTGTAAAGGTATTGTAATCCTTTCTTGGTAATTGAGAAATTTTGATAGTTGTAGTACCAGGATTATTATTTACAAATAATAGTTTTGCATGTGTAATTTTGCATACAAAAAGATTAGGAATGAATTTTACCGAGAGCAGAATTTATGTTCAAAGTTACATCTTTGAGAAAATTCTTAGACAAAATAAGATAGTGACTGCTTTGTCCTTTCATAAAAATGGGATACAAGGAACAAAACCCTCAAGTTTTTAAGTTATGAATATTTAGTATTTTATTTTATAAATGTAAAGGCAGCATGGTATTAGAAAACTAGCGAAGGGGTAGAGACCTGAGTTTTAATTACAGCTCTACCACTAATTAGTATGTGTCTTTGAATCATTACTTCTCTGGGTCTCAGTTTCTTCATTGTGAAATTAGTGTCTTGGACCTAGTTTCCAAGATTCCTGCACATTTTTTAGTGTCTACTGAAAAATACTCAGAAAATCAACTCTGAATCAGGTAACGCATAGGTTTTGATTTGAAAGTCTTTAATTTTGAAATACCTAAGTGTATTTTCTGCAGGCTCCTTATGCCTTCTGATCTCCCATCTGGTTATTAGAAAAATTTGTGCTTTCTTCTAGCTGATAAGTGTACAGACCAAAACGTTATTATTTAGATAGTTATTTATAGCTTTTGGTGCCAGCTATGGGTGTGTGTTTGCTTCTTTATTTGGTGAGAAAGAGCTATATTAGCAACTGTTTTCATACAATTTTATTCATTGTAAGTCATTCATGCATTTATTGAAATTTACAGTGAGCCATACACTGTGGGTATAAAGACATTAAAACAGTTCTTGTTGTTCTATGTACAGAGAAAATGACTCATGACTTAGTACTTAACTGATACCTTCTCCATCCTTTCCTGATAGCCTTATTGCTCCTTCTCTCCCTCCTTTCCTCATATCCGGGGTTGGTCTAGGTGTACTTCCTTTGTGTTTTAGTAGTAATGCTATGCCAGGGCTGTCATGACTGATTGTAGAATTGGTGCTCTGCATAAAGGTGTCTGGCCAAGGGAGTAGGTGGGGGCTGAAATCCAGATTTCATTCTGTTTTGACAGACTATCCATTTGCCTTTTTCACCTTTTTAAAATTTATCCAAAGGAGGCCTCTTTACCTAACTTTTGTAGTCGCATATGCTAGCATTAGTGTACCATTAAGAACATTCTATAGTGGTTTTTTTTCCTAGTCAAGTTTTATAGTATGTGATAAGTGTCTTGAGGTGATTTGATGAAATGAGCAATTGCTTCCTGAAAGTGAATTCTTAAGTAAGTTTTGAAAGAAAAGTGATAGTTAGCCAGTCAAGAGTGGGATGGTGGAGATAGGAATGCCATTTTAGGTGAATATAAAGGGACAGGGTTGTGATCTAGGGTTGCCTGGTGGTTCTCAAAGTGTGGTCCATGCAGCAGCAGTGTCAATATTATCTGGGAGCTTGTTAAGAAATACATCTTCTTGGACCTTTCCCAAGTCCACCTAAGTTAGAAATTTTGCAGAGAGACATCAACAATTTTTAACAGGTCTTTCTGATGTCTCTGATACATGCTGAAGTTTGAGAGGTACTACTATAGTCCACTTGTTGAGGAAGTATTAGTTCAGTGTGTGTTCAGAGTATTGGTTACCTGTGGAGGAGTGATTAAAATATAGAGCTGTAAGTAGTGATAAGAATTCTTAGTGTGCCAAACTAAAGAGTTTGAACTTTGTCTTTAGGCCAGTGGCTGCACATAAGAATCATGTAGGAGCTTTAAAAATATACCAGTGATTGGGATCTACCTCAGATCAGCTTCCACAAATCTGAGTTTCTGATGCACAGTGAGGGTTATGAACTATATAATTGTTAGACCTTGGTTACTGATTATAATAGTACATATGTTTTTTGAAGGTGTGTTAAATACTGTATCTAGTAGCATAATAGTAATGAAATGCCACAGCAATCTTTTTTTTTTTTTTTTCTTTTTAAAGAGAGCGCAAGGTGGGGAAAGGACAGAGGGAGAAAGAGAGAGACTTAAGATCCCTCAACTCTGGGAACATGACCTGAGCCAAAATCAAGAGTAGGATGCTCAACCAACTGAGACACCCCCAGGTGCCCCTAGATAGCACAGAAGTCTTATGTTGGTATTATTCCCATTTCACAGGTTAGGTAGAGAGGTTAAGTACCTTTTCCCAGTATTACCTAGCTAGGAAGTGGTGAGTTTGAATACAGGGTTTTGTGACTCTAATCTCTGAAAGCAACCCTTTTTTTTTTTTTTTGTAACGTTTGTTTATTTTTGAGAGAGACAGTACCAGTGGGGGAGTAGCAGAGAGACAGAGGGAGATGCAGAATCCGAAGCAGGCTCCAGGCCCTGAGCTGTCAGTTTAGAGCCTGATGTGGGCCTTGGATTCACGATCATGACCTGAGTCGAAGTCAGATGCCTAACCAACTGAGCCACCCAGGCGCCCCTTAAAGCAATCTTTTTAAACCAGGGCTCATGAACTTTGATTAGAACATAATCACGTGTTTATCTTCATTAACCTATAGGCAAGATTTGGCATTTTCTTTGATTTCGAATGTGGGCAGCAAATCACAGATGCACTAGCAATACTTGTGGTTTTGTTACCAATAGAAATCAAGTATTTTTTTTTTTTAATTTTTTTTTCAACGTTTTTATTTATTTTTGGGACAGAGAGAGACAGAGCATGAATGGGGGAGGGGCAGAGAGAGAGGGAGACACAGAATCGGAAACAGGCTCCAGGCTCTGAGCCATCAGCCCAGAGCCCGACGCGGGGCTCGAACTCCCGGACCGCGAGATCATGACCTGGCTGAAGTCGGACGCTTAACCGACTGCGCCACCCAGGCGCCCCTATAATGTGTACTTTAAAAATCAGGCTAATTGTTAGATGCAACTTTAGATCTTTTATTTACTGTGTCAGAGAAGCTTATATTACTACATCACAAATTTGCTTTTTTAGTTTGTTAGCAATTATATTTGGATATAATAGGTAATTCCTTAACTAAGCATGGTACCATTTGCTGAGTTTAGTGGATAGCTTGATGTATAGGGTGGACAGGGAATGAAAAAGTCCATTTATTTGGTTATCTCTCAGAAAAGAGATCCTTAGAGATAGTCTCTTTTCTTCCCCACTCTTCTTTGACTTGTTAAATAGGACTGAAACCCAAATTCTTTGTTACATGTGAAAGTTAGTAGATTAAAAAAAATGCTTTGGGTTTAGAGTGCTTTTTTTTCTAAGCTCTTCCTAAAAAACTTAGAGAAGAAAAAGATACGCATTATCTCACCAGGCATTATAACTACCCTGTGGTCTGATACAGTGTTGTTCAATAGAACTTACTGCAGTGATGCACATGTTTAAGAAACAAAATTATATCATAGTAGTTAACAGCAATATAATAATATCGTATAATATTGCTAATAGGATTTCTTATACATCAAACACTGTTCTGAGCATTTTAATATGTTATGTAATTCTTACAACTCTGTGAGGTGGGTACTATGGTTAAGTCTCAGTTTCTAGATGAGGAAACTGAGACCCAGTGAAGTTAAGTGATTTTCCAAAGGTCACATAACTAGTAATTAGCAGGACGAGGATTCAGACTGGCTATTTGGCTTCCTTTATGTTCCCTTTGTAATACTACTTTCCTCAAACCCCCAAATGCATTACAGAATGCTGTTAGAAATAGTATATTAAAGGTAATTTAAGAGAAATAATTTTGTTCTAATTATTAACTAAATATTATGTAGTACTTTATAGTATTTTGCCCTTTGTTGTTATTTGAGTCTAATCATGAACTCAGTTTACTATTTTATTTCCTATAAGTAGACTTGTATTAGATGTAGTAGGTATTTTTAGTAACCAACACTGATATTATTAAACAGCAATTTTGATCCCCCCTCCCCACCCAAGGTTAATTTAAAGCTGGGTCCAAAAACTGAATATATAATACGATTATTTTGTTTACTGACATTAATTGCAATGTACTTCTGAGCTCATTTTGTGATAAATTGGTTTTGGTTAATGGATATTTGGCTTTCCCTAGTCAGTGTATATGAATAACTAATCTACGTTACACCCAGTATGTTCATGGAGGTGCAGAAAGGGAAATATCTTTTGGGGATGGAGTTCTATTCTTAACCATATTCAGAGCAAGCTTGTGGTAGAGTGAGATTAAAAGGGGCAAGAGATGGGGGGTGCCTGGGTGGCTCAGTTGGTTGAGCGTCCGACTTCGGCTCAGGTCATGATCTCACGGTTTCTGGGTTTGGGCTCGCGTTGGGCTCTGTGCTGACAGCTTGGAGCCTGGAGCCTGCTTTGTATTCTGTGTCTCCCTCTCTCTCTGTTCCTCCCCCGCTCGTGCTCTCTTTATGTCTCTCAAAAATAAATAAAAATGTTAAAAAAAATTAAAAAATAAAAAGGGGCAAGAGAGGTGGCATTTTTCAGGGCGACTGGCTGGTTCAGAGTATGTGACTCTTGATCTCAGGGTTGTGAGTTCAAGCCATACATTGGGCATGGAGCCTACTTTAAAAAAAAAAAAAGAGAAAGTGGTGTTTTTCATTTATCTGCTATTGGTATTGTGCTTAGTGCTTTACATACATAGCCATCATTTATCGAATACAGGCTCTTTATCACACCTTTCCAGTGCTTTAGGTTCATTACATATGGCATTCTACACAGCCCTTCAGAGAATATGATGTTGGCAAAGATATTTTACAAACGAGCATTGTTGGCTCTTCCTCTTTCTTGCATTTTCCTCCCCTCCACTTCAAGGGGGAATGATGGTAAATACAGGTGGGGAATGCAGTGGGGGTTGTGCTGAGGTTATCATTGATGCCAGTTCATCTAGTACTTAAGATTCTCCAGTTATAAGTTTATTTCATTTTGGCTACTTACTAGAAATACGACAGACGAGATATGTCCTCATGTGAGAGACAGCCAAGAATCAGGTAAACATAATAATTGTGTAGTGATTATGCTGTATTGATGCATGTACTGATGAATGCTATAAAGGGAATAAATTAGTTACTGTAATGGGTAATAATGAGATATATACATATATACAGTCAGGAAAGGCATTTTCCAGGACATGAAATTTAAGCTGGGACATGCACAGAACCTGGGCGAGAATTAAGCACAAGGAAGAGCAAAAGCAAAATTTCTATACCAGAAATGACTGTGGTATTTTAGGAAGTGAGAGAAGGTCATAGTGACTATAGAGGGAGCATAATGCAGGAAGAGTGTTAGTGGTATTACATGAGGTTAGAGAGGTAGGCCAGAGTTGGGATTATGTAGGGTATATGTAGGTTAGTAAGGGCTCTAATGAGAGTGCATTTTATTATTTAAAAACATCCCTCTAATTCAGTGGTTCTCAACAAGTTACTTTGCTTCTTCCCAGGGGGCATTTGGCAGTGTCTGCAGACAGTTTTGGTCGATACAACTGGGGCTGATGGTATATGCTACTGGCATCAGTGAGTAGAGGCCAGGGATGCTGCTAAACATTCACTGCACAGGATGGCCCCCTACAACAAGGAGTTATTACCCCAAAATGTTGATAGTGCCAAGGTGGAGAACTTACACTTCACCTGCTGTGTGAATATTTTCAGTGGGGGTGGAATGGAGGAGGGGAGGGTTAGGTTGTATTAGTGTGATAGTTCCTTGGGAATAAGGGTAATAATGGTACTAGTGTTCACAGTAGGAATGGTTTTGTGTTATGGAAGCTTACCTTTTAAGGAAATCAGTGGGAGGTGAAAATTTGCTTTTGCAGTGAGCTGTTTACCTAGTGTTAGAATTTGTTGAATGGGTAAAGAGGCAACAAGTTAAGAAATAGTTCTTAGGCAATATTATATAAGCTAAGTGATGAAATAAAAGTGATGAAATTGTGTACATGTGTGTTTTGAGGGTGTATGCCAGTACTAGCAGCACAGTTAGTACAGAGTAAAGTTGTAGGCAAATATATCTTAATTTTGGCCAGACAACCTAACTGCCATTTTTTTCACATTACACTGTAAGTTCTAGTTTAATTTACATAGCTTTGAAAAACCAGTTTGCTAATAGTTTTGCTGTGTTATGTTAAAAGGATGGTAACTGTCACCTAAAACAGATATACTGAAATTTTATTAACCAAAGCAGAGTTCCTGTATGTATAAATGGCGCATACATGCATGTGTATGTGAATATAATTTCTTCGATGTACAAAACCCAGACATCACAGAAACATCAGATACTCCTCTCAGGTCTGATAGTGACACTTTTTCTAATTAATTTCGCCCAAATCATAGTCTTTTTTTTTTTTTTTTTTTGAGATTACCTTTTCAGAGAAAAATAATTCATTGGTCAGGTTGCAAATACTCTACTATGACATTGTTTTACTTGTTTGGCACTTAAGTATGGTTTGTATTGTGAGAAACTGATAATTCAGGTGTGGTTTTCCTTTCTGTACTATTACGTGTCTTTAGGGAAGAGATGTGTTGTGTGCTCCATAGCACACATACATAGCAGAGTGCTGGGTAAAGTAATAGGTATTCAATAAATAGTACTTACGTTCAACCAAATTGAGCAATTTGATTTCTGCCATAGACTATGCTTGGTTGGTCTACTTTAAGCCTTTTAATTAGTGATTGTTACGTTATATATGCTGATAATATTCTTTCGTCAGATTCTGTTATTGTGCTATTTGTTTCTAAATCTTTTTAGCCACCTTTTCCTGCTTACTTTATTCATTCACTTATTACACGCTATTACTGGCCAGTTTCATTCTAAGGTCAAGCTAGACAGAACTTGGAAATAGGAAGTAATTCTTTTGACATTTGACCTCATTTTAAGCGGATACAAACACGCACAAATTCTTGTCTATTGAAAGGTATCGTATTGATGTGTTGGGTGACTAGCTTGATTACAATTAATATTGTTGGTAAAGGTTCACTGATGCACCAAGATATTTGGAAGGTTCCTTTGTTGATTGAAAGTATCATTGGATTTACATAGAAACGTTGAGGAACAAATAGATTTGCAATTAGAATACTTTAAACATTTGGATGTTTGCATTTGGAACCTTTCTAGTTCTCTTAAAAAAGGAAAGTAGAGTTGCGAGGAGCATTCCAGTTTCTAAAATAATAAATAGTACTTTGCTATAAAAGACCTATTCATTAATTTTTGTATGTTGTTGAACTTTTTTATTTTATTTTTTTACATAGCAATAGTTTGTTTTCAGTCTTAAAGAGTCTTTTAGTCCTTTGATAGCTTTTCTCTCCCTTCTGCCGTAATTTTCTTAGCTAGCCTGGCACCTTATTTAACTTTTGAGATATGTTGAGCTGCGGTGTACTTTTGTCTCTTTATTGTATTTGTCCAACACTCAACCATAGATCAGTTAATCTTTTTATTTCTATATGCCTGGCTACTAAGCACATCTAGAGAAAATCACAACTTTGCAGACTGGAGCCACTAAATATCCAGCTCTCTGATCTTAATTGGACCCTCATCATTACCCAGTAATCCTTTTTTTCCCTAGTTAGTTCTTTCTCATTTCTTATAGAAGTTATTTAAAAATTTCTACTCTTCTTATAGCACTCTTCATCTCTCTCAGTAGATGATCTCATCTATTCATTGAGAAACTTAGATTTAATTATTTTAGTTCTGGAAGATGCTGAAATGATTGAAACGAGGCTGGATAGAGATTACCCTGACATTTGCTGTGCCCATCCTGTGGAGGCATGCAATAAACTAAGATATTTTAATTTAATTTAATTTATTTTTTTGGCAACCTTGATAGGACGCTAAGATACACATTTTAGAACAGAATTTGAAATATGTATCTTCGGGGTAATTTTGTTTAACTCTACTGTGAACTAATTTTAGTATAAAATCACTTTTTTCTCAATTACAGTTATATTCTCAGAGTAGTTTTGTGTTTTGAAATTGAAGATTAAAGGAAGTTCTTCTATATTATATAAAAGGTTCCAAATAAATGTCTTATGCCAATTTTTTAAAATTGCAGTATAACATATTAGTACATAAAGTACACTGTTTATAAGCTTGATGAATTTTTACCTGTGCAATCTCCTACATCAGTTTATAAAACATTTCTGGCATTCCAGAAAGTTTTCTCTATCTTTTCTCAGTTCTCACTCTCCCATTCCCACGTGTGTTCCAACTTTTGTAGCCACCAGTTAAATTTGTACTTTGTCTGGCTTCTTTTACTTATTAACATGATTTTTGTGAGATTCATCCATATAATGGCATGTATCAGCAATTCTTTTTATTGCTATGGTAGTGTGAATTTTTGTGCATGAACATTTGGGCTGTTTTCATTTTTTGGGTGTTGTGATAAAGCTGTTGTGAACATTCTTATACAAGTTTCGTGGTGAACATAAACTCTCATTTCTTTTGGGTGATTATATTTACAGTGGAATGCTGGATCGTAGTATACTTTTTTTTTTTTTTAAGTTTATTTTAAGAGACAGAGAGTAGGAGGGGCAGAGAGAGAGGGAGAGAGAGAATCCCAGGCAGACTCTGCGCTCTCAGCGCCGAGCCCCATGTGGGGCTCAAACTCATGAACTGTGAGATCATGATCTGAGCCAAAACCAAGAGTCTGATACTCCTGAGGCACCCAGGAGGCCTGGATCACAGTATACTTCTTAATACCACTTTTATAATGCAAACAAACATTAACTTCACCCTTATCTATAAGCAGTGTCATTCCTTTTGATAAAGGATAAAAAAATACAAAGAGAGCATTAACTAGATTTTGTAGCAAGAGTCTAAAAGAAGGCACTTTTTTGTTTTCATTTACATGTGAAATTAGAATTCTTCATTTAATCCAAATTAAACTACTTGTTTCTGTTAGTACTTCCTTCAGTATTGTTTATAAATATTTTATTTTATTCCTTTATTCACATATGAACATTTTCCTCTGTTGTAGTCTGTTCTGATCCCAGTAAGATTATCATCTTTATTAGAGAATTTCTCTGATTGCTCATAAGACTGCAGAAAATAATCATTGGTTTTCCTGGCAGAAACATAGGCCGCCTTGGTTTTATTGGGTTGGCCTTTTAGAGACTGAAGTAAATAAAGTAGAAGAAGTACTGGATTCAGAGACTAAAGACCTGGATTTTAATCCAGGTCAGTGTGTTTATTAGCAGCATGCCCTTTTGTAAATTATTTTTACCTTACTCCCTCACTTGCATTGGAAATAAACATGTAATCCTGGTCATTTCAGAGGGTGTTGGCTAGTAAATGAGCTAACGTAACAGTGCTCTGTAAACTATGAAACATGAATATAAGCAGTTGTCTTTTTTGGGTGACCTTTTGTACGTTTGCAGATTTGTAAGCAGCCTTCATCCAGTTTGTAAAACAAAATACAAGTTGCAGTTTTCAGAATCATGCAGCAGGGCAGTAGTGTGTCTCTAGGGAAGGCTGACTGCCTGATGAGTCAGTTCTTAAGCGTGACAGGTACCGATGAACTATGTATCAGACTCTGGTCTCAGAATTGATATGTTTAGAAGTTCACTTTATTTACATCTTGGAGTGATAGAGGTTTCAGGTGTTTTCAAGTCTGGAGTATCACATTATTGATATACATTGAGAAATGTAACTTCAAATGAAATAGACTGTGCTCACCAACAGCACCTTCTCTTGTAGGAAGACCTGTATCAGACACAGATTATAATCTGAAGATTGACCAGGAAACCTGGAATGAATCCAAAGCGAGTTGGATCATTTTAGTTGTCAGTGTTACTGAGCTGTGATAGCCTGACAAATCTGTCTGCACTGTAGCAGATCTGGGTCAGTACACTCTATCCAGGGACGGTGTTGGAGACAAACTGCCAAATTTAATTTGTTTGAACACTCCTCACTATTCAGTTTATTTGGTTTCAGCTTTCATCTAGTCTTGGGCAAGATTTGGCTTCTGCTTTCTGTGCCACCTTGTTTGGATTTTGTGTATTTACTTCATTCTACAGTTGATTTATCTTATGTTTGATTCTTCCTAATTTGATTCTCAAAGTTTTGTTGGTTTATTTTTCCCCAGTATTTTATTTTATTTTATTATTTTTTTGGTGAGAGACAGAGAGGGGTAGGGGCAGAGGGCGAGACAGAATCTTAAGCAGGATCCATGCTCAGTGCGGAGCCTGATGCGGGACTCGCTCCTACAACCCTGGGATCATGACATGGGCTGAAATTAAGAGTTGTATGCTCAACCAACTGAACCACCCAGGTGCCTCTTATTTACTTATTTATTGAAAGAGAGAGAGAGAGAGAGAAAGAGAGAGAGAGAGAATCCACAGCAGGCTCCACACTGATGCAGGGCTTGAACTCATGAACTGTGAGATCATGACCTGAGCTGAAACCAGGAGCCAAACGCTTAACCAGTCGAGCCACCTAGGTGCCCCCAAGTTAACTTCTTTAAGATCCATGTATCTACTTATCTTTTATCCCAGAGGCACTATAATCCTCCTCCTCCTTTCCACTTCCCCTTCTCCATCACACTTACGTAATTTACAACATGAAATACTCTCATTTTTAAGTATATAATTCAGGGATTTTTAGTTAATTTGCAAAACTATGCAGTCATCAGCACAATCTAATTTTATAATATTTCCATCACCCCGAAGGGAAACTACACCATTTGCAGTCACTTTCCTACTAAACAATTTTTTGTATGTATAAGTTTGCCTTCTTGGGACATTTCGTATAAATGGCATCACACAATATGTGATTCTTTGTTGTTGTGCTTCTTTCATTTAGCAATGTGGGGTTTTTTTTTTATAATTTTTTAAAAGTTATTCTTCAGTTTTACTTTATTTTCCTTTAGTTTTAGAGAGAGAAAGGGGGAGAACAATTGAGCATGTGTGTGCTTGTGAGCAGTGGAGGGGGCAGAAAGGGAGAGAGAGAGGGGGGGGAGAGAGAGAGAGAGAGAGAGAGAGAGAGAGAGGGAGAGAGAGAGGAAGAGAGGAAGAGAGAGAGAGAGAATCCGAGAGAGAGAGAGAGAGAGAGAGAGAGAGAGAGAGAGAGAGAGAGAGAGAGAGAGGAAGAGAGGAAGAGAGAGAGAGAGAATCCGAGACAGGCTCCTCACCATGGAGCCTGACGCGGGGTTCAGTCTCACAACAGTGAGGTTGTGACCTGAGCTGAAATCAAGAGTCAGAGGATTAACCGACTGAACCACCCAGGTGCCCCAAATTTAACAATGTTTTTGAGGATGATACATGTTATAGCATGTTTCAGTACTTTGCTTTTTATTGCTGAAGAGTATTCCATTTGTTTATCCATTTATCAATTGGCTGTTCTAAGTAATGCTGCTATGACCATTTGTGTAAAAATCTTGGTGTGGACATACTTCAATTTTCTTCCGGTGATACCTAGGAGTGGAAGGAATTGATGGATCATCTAGTAAATTTATGTTTAGCTTTTAAGAAATTGCCAAACTCTTTTTAAAATCGTTGTACCACTTTATGTTTCTGCTTACCAGTGTATGAGAGTTTCAGCTTGCCTGCCTTTTTTTTTTATCAGAATATTTAGGATGTGTATTTGATTAGATTACAATATCACATGACATTAACTGCTGTAAGCAAACAAAAATCCTAGCATCTCATGATTTTACTACTCCAGCTGGGAAAAAAATACTAAAATTCCACTTAAATGCAAAAATATAATGCTGAATATTTAAAAACCCAGATTTTCTGCTAGGTGAATGTGATTATTTGAAAAATTTCAGTACAAAAAGAAAAATTTCAATACACTAAGTCAAAGGACTCCATAGAACAGTGGTCAAAATTTATCACTTTGTTAAAAACAACTTTTTTTTTTTAACTTTTAATTTTAGATAACTTAAAATCTGCAGATGAAGATAGAAAAGTTTAGTGAATCCTTGCATACTCATCACCCAGCTTCAAATTTGTTGTCATGCCCAGTCTTGTTTCATCTGTACCCATATTAGCAACCCTCTCCCCCATATTATTTTGAAGCAAATTCTAGACATCTTAAAGATAAACATTGCCATTGTCCTACCTACAGCTGATCATAGTAATTCTTTACTACTAATAATTTGTTACTTTTGAAGAATGAGATGCAGAAAGAAAAGTTGAAGTATGTCTATCTTTATTTAAAAATGTAAATACTGAAAACAGATCTCTAATCTGAGGAATTGGAATGCTTAAAAATTTTTTTTTTTTTTAACGTTTGTTTATTTTTGAGACAGAGAGAGACAAAGCATGAACGGGGGAGGGTCAGAGAGAGGGAGACGCAGAATCTGAAACAGGCTCCAGGCTCTGAGCTGGGGACTCGAACTCACGGACCGCGAGATCATGACCTGAGCCGAAGTCGGCCGCTTAACCGACTGAGCCACCCAGGCGCCCCTGGAATGCTTTTATATAAACATATGAGTTTGTTTTTGTTTGTTAAGAAATCTGTTCCTTTTTTAGAATTTTTAGATTGTATATTTTCCTCTCCACCTCCAGGGGAAAAAAATCTTGAAGTTTTGAGGGAGGCTGGGTTGTATTACCATTTGGTCCATTTACATGAGAATAAGTATGTTTGGAACACGGAGTGAGGTTAGAAGGAGTTTGCCACTTTTTTTTTTTTTTTTCTAAAGTATGCTCCATGCGCAGCTCGGAGCTTGAACTCACTACCGACCCTGAGATCGAGTCACATGCTTTACCCACTGAGCCAGCCAGGTCCCCTGGAATCTGCCAATTCTAGTTGGAATTTATTACTGTTTTAGGAAAATGACTTTTATCATTTACATTCAGAATTCACTTGTGTTAAAAATTAAAGTTTTAAGTGTTACTTTCCATAATGTGATTCCTGATTTGGATTATAGAGTCCGTGGATACTCTCAGATCTCACATCCATGGTCTGTTTTGTTTGTTTTCTGAAAACACTATAGGTTTTCTTTTCCTGATATGTAGGACTATATTTAGTCTATTAGGACTAAAATACCTATAACATCAAAATCAATGGTACCTATTTATGGTAAATGTAGGGCTTTCATTTTAGTTCTACTGACCTATATGGGTACTCTGCTTTTTTTGAGCCTCAGTTGACTTGTGACGTGGAGATATTATAATATCTGTTCTTAGTTCACTCATGATTGTCCAGAGGACAAAATGAAGAAGTTAAATAAGTGCATGTGGATTATTTTTTGGATATAGGTGTTGGGACAGCGTTACCAATACTGTGTGGCTTTATGCTCTATGCATTTATAAAGAAGAGCAAAGACCAGACGAGAGACAGAGTGCAACTATTTATTAAGTGCCTGTTAAGTACAATTGTGATGAGCCATTTAAATAAATTCCAACTTAATCCATAGGACAATGCTGGAAGGGATGTATTGTTATCTTCTTTCCAAACCAAGGTTCAGAAATGTGAAATAATTTGCAGAAGGGATATATTGTTTCCTCACTATAATATATGAGAAAACTAAGGCTTGGAGAAGTGTAATAATTTGGAGAAAGTCAGCTTACAACTAGTTACTGTCAGCATTGGAGCCCAGGACAGCTTTAATTTAAAAGTTTATGCTTCTTTCTACTATGGACCGTTGTATACGAGGGAGAGAATTAACAGATGTTTTTACCCCAACCCCCCCCCCCCCCCAAGCACTGAAATGTTAAAAGCTGCTTTGGCCAGTTAGCTAATTAGAAGGTAGTTGTAATATAGCCATATTTGTGGGTTTAGTCAGTAACTTATTTTGTTTTTACAGAAGAGAACTTGTTTGAGTCATGTTTTCTTGTCTACATGGCTAAATTGGGTTTGTAGGATAAGCATCATAGAAGCACATGGTCAAAGTTATGGATCATAGTAGTATTTGCAGAACTTCAGTTATTCAGGTACAAATGTCATCAGTTTTGCAATAGGTATTTACTACCATTGCTGTTATTTACTTAGTGTGTTTTTAAAATTGTTGTTTTTCTCTGAATTCATTTCAAAAGGAAACGAATATATATTTATTATAGTGAGTGGGAAATTAATGTCACTTGCCATAAATAAAAAATAACTTAAAATCAGTAAACAAGTATAACTTTAAAAACTTGGTTAGCATAGCACGCAAAACTACTTAGATACTAGTGGTTTGCATTACCACTCATTGGGAAACTCTTATTTGGAAGATTTAACCCTAAGGATTTTATCTTTTTCCAAGATAAAACAAGCTGGTAAAGATTGATCGAAGGAAAGTGCAGGCATTTGTATTGGAGTAGGGTTGTGAAGCGCGATGGTCAAGAATTCTTGAGACGTTGTATGGTGCAATTTAGTAAGTTTATTTAAGAAGGATGGAGACAGGACTCATGGGCAGAAAGGACTGCCCTTTGTGCTGTATGAGGCTGGTGGTTATATGCTTAGTGCTCAAGGGAGAGGGGATGTGCAGGGAGTATTAGATCATAAATGTTTCTTTGATTTTCTACTCAAAACTACTTTAGCATTATTTCTCTGGTGCTTATCATTCAGTTTGATATTAACTATTGGTGAGATATGCAGGCAGTCATGAGACCCTTTAAGGATGTAGTAACCAGCACGTATTTGATTCTTATCGAAACTTGCATGCCGTAGGTCAGCCTTACAGGCTAAAGGTAAACATTTTTCTGCTTCTATACTTCATCATTACTAAGCAAGAGCAAGGCCAGAGCAGAAACCATTTGTAATCAGACCAAAAGTGATGTCTTTAAGTGATGGGAACCATTATAAGTTATTCATGTCAATATATATATATACACACACACACACACACACCTTTGATATATATCTTTTTTAGCTACAGTAATTGTCTGAAATGTCTAGTAGACTTTTCACATTAATAAGCCTTTTGAGAACTTTTAATTGTGAAATAAAGCACATAGAGTGCATCAAACATAAATGTACTATTTAAATAATTATAAAGTAAACATTATGAAATTCTTACTTGGTCAAGGACTAGAACATTGTCAGCACTGAAGAAACTCCTCCATGGCATGCCTATTTGCATTAAAGCTCTGCCTCTTTCCCCTAAATGAACCATTAGCCTGACTTTTATGTTTATAATTTTCTTGTTTAAAAAAAATGTTTCTACCTAAGTCTGTATCTCTAAATGCTATATAGTTAGGCTTTGTCTGGTTTTGGATCTCATGTAGACATAATCACGCTGTATGTTTTGAGTATTGTTTCATTCACTCAGTAGCACATTTTTGAGATTTATCCATGTTGTGTGGATCTGTAGTTCATTTTTATTACTTTAGTATTCAATTGTGTGATTATACCACAGTTTATCCATTTTACTCTTTTTTTTTAATTTTTTTTCACGTTTATTTATTTTTGAGACAGAGAGACAGAGCATGAACGGGCGAGGGGCAGAGAGAGAGGGAGACACAGAATCGGAAGCAGGCTCCAGGCTCTGAGCCATCAGCCCAGAGCCCGATGCAGGGCTCGAACTCCCGGACCGCGAGATCGTGACCTGAGCTGAAGTCGGACGCTTAACCGACTGCACCACCCAGGCGCCCCTATCCATTTTACTCTTGATGTGCATGAGATAATTTTCAGTTTGGGGCCATTACAAATAATGCTTCTTAAAACACTGCTTTGTATCTTTTTAATGCACATGTGTAGCCATTTCTTTTGGATCCATGTCTAGGAATAAAATCTCTTGGTCCTAAGGTAGACCAGGTTAGAAAATGACAGGTTGCTTCCAAGGTGGTTCTACCAGACTTTAAATTTGCCAGCAGTATATTAGAATTGCCTTTCCTTAATTTTCTCCTGAGCACTTGTTGCCAGCCTTTTAAAGTTTTAGCCATTTTTGAGCATTTTTATTTGTATTTTTACTGGCTATTATTGATGTTGAGCACCTCAACTTTGGCCTTTTTGATACGCTGTTTTGCAAAGTGATTGTTGTCACTTGTCCATTTTTCTTTTGGATTGTCTGTATTTTGATTCATAGGGGCTCTTTATATAATCTGAATAGGAGTGTTTTGTCAGTTTCAATAGATTACTGATATCTTCCATTCTGTAGTTGGGTGAGGTGCTTAAACGCTAACTTTTGGTGCAGAGAAGTTCTTATATATTTACATTTTTCAGTCTTTTCCTTTATGCTTAGTGCTTTTTTGCCCTGTGTAAAAATTGTTTTCTCTACTTGGAAATTATGAAGTTGTTCTCCTATATCACCAAGAAATATTTACCTTTCCCATTTAGGGATGTACTTCATCTGGATATGATTTTTGTGTATGTATAGTGTTAGGTCAGGTTTTAACTTTTTTTTTTTTTTCCATATAGATGGATATCCAGTTGTTCCAGCACCATTTATAAATAATGAGACACTGTCACAAAGCTGTCCCATTGCTCTGCAGTGTCATCTTTTTGTAATACATATCCATATATGCGTGGTCTGCCTCTGATCTTCCATCCTGTTAAATTAGTCTGTTTATCCTTGCCTTATTAATTGAGCTTAATGATAAGCCACACATGGGTGGCTTAGTCAGTTAACCCTCAGAGTCTTAATTCTGGCTCAGGTCATGATCTCAGGGTCATGAGTAAGTAAGGGTAAAGTTAATGTTTGTTTCCATTATTAAAGTGGTATTAAGAAGTAAACTATGATCCAGGGCACCTGGGTACCTCAGTCGATTAAGCATCAGACTCTTGGTTTTGGCTCAGGTCATCATCTCACGGTTTGTGAGTTCAAGCCCCGCATCAGGCTCTATGCTCAGGAGGCAGAACCTGCTTGGGATTCTCTCTCTGCCCCTCCCCTGCTCTTGCACATGTTTTCTCTTTCAAAAGTAAATAAACATTAAAAGTAAGTGATTATAAAAATGCAGCATATGTGTACCCTGCGACATTACTGAATTCATTTATTCTAACAGTTTTTAGGTAGTCTTTTTTTTTTTTTAAGTTTATTTTTGAGAGAGAGAGAGCGTGTGCGCGTGAAAACTTGAGTGGGGGGAGGGGTTACGGAGAGAGAGAATCTGCTGACAGTGTGGAGCCAACACAGGGCTCGAACCCATAAACTGTGAGATCATGACCTGAGCCGAGATCAGGAGTCACACACTTAACCAGTTGAGCCACCCATGTGGCCCTATTTGTGATTTTTCTAATTTTTTTTCTTGCAGTTGATTTCTAGTTTCTGATCATTGAGATAGGAAAAGATGCTTGATACATTTCAGTCTTCTTAAATTTATCAAGACTTGTTTTTGTGGTCTAATATATGACTTATCCTGGAGAATACTCCATGTGCACTTGAGAAAAACTGTATTCTGCTGTTGTATGGAATTTTCTGTATATGTTAAGTTTTTATGGAACTGATGTGTTAAGGCTGTTGTTTCCTTTTTTTTTTTTAACTAGATAATTACATTGACTCTTCAACTTTGACTACATAGATTTTTGACAGGATGGTTACATTGATGTGAGTGGTGGGGTATTAAATCCCCCTACTATTATTGCATTGCTATCAATTACTCCATTCAGATATGCTAATATTTGCTCTATACATTAAGGTGTTCCTGTGTTGTGTTTATGAATATTTAGAACTGTTGTATCTTGTTACTGGGGATTGACCCTGTTGTCATTATGTAATGCCCATCTTTGTCTTATTACAGTCTTTGTTTTAAAGTTTATTTTGTCTGGCAAAAGCAATAAGTACCCCATCTTTCTTTTGGTTTCCATTTGCATGAAACCTCCATTTCTTTACTTTCAGCCTGTATCCTTTTCCATTTCTTCACTTTCTTTATATATATATAGTATGTGTATATATACTATATATATATATATAGTATGTGTATATATACTATATATATATATGGTGTGTATATATATATATATATACTGTGTATATATATATACTATATATACTATATATATATACTATATATATATACTGTGTATATATATACACTATATATATACTGTGTATATATATATACTATGTATATATACTATATATATACATACATATATATAGTATATATATATGTACATATATAGTATATATACATAGTATGTATATGCATAGTATATATATAGTATATATATATAGTATGTATATATATAGTATATATATATACTATATGTATATGTATATGTATATATGTATATATATATGTATATATATATATGTATATATATACTATATGTATATGTATATGTATATATACTATATACATATACTATATATATACTATATATATACATACTATATATATGTAGTATGTATATATATAGTATATATATACTATAGTATAGTACTGTAGTATGTATATATATAGTATATATATACTATATACATACTATATATATACTATATATATATGTTTCCATTTCCATTTCTTATATGTATGTAAGAGTGAGAGCTTGAGCAGGGGAAGGGCAGAGGGGAAGGGAGAGAGACAGAATCTTAAGCAGGTTCCATGCCCGGTGTGGAGCCTAGATGCTTAACTAACTGAGCCACCCAGGAGCCCCTTTTTGTTGTTGTTTTTTATTTATTTTGAGATAGAGAGTAGAGAGTGCACATATGAGTAGGGGAGGGGGAGAGAGAGAGAGAGAGAGAGAGAGAGAGAGAGAGAGAGAATCCCGAGCAAGCTCTGCGCTACTAGTGCAGAGCTGGATGTGGGGCTTCATCTCATGAACTCTGAGATCATGACCTGAGCCAAGATCAAGAATTGGTTGCTTAGCTGACTGAGTCACCCAGGTGCCCCTTGTTGTTTTAAATCTATTCAGGCATTTTGTGTCTTTTAAAATATTTACTTCCATTACATTTAAACTAATTAGTAGGTATGTACTCAATGTCATTTTGTTCATTGTTTTCTGTTTTGTAGTTCATCTCTGTACCTTTCTTCTTCTCTTGCTTTTTCCCTTTTGGTTTGATGACTTTCTGTTTAAGGATAGCAGGTTAACTTCCTACTTTCAATGATAGTTAAGTTTGAATGCATTCTGAAACTGTGTTTTTACTGCCTCCCCTTTTAATGTTTTTAATGTGACATTTTACTTTTTAAAATTTTGTACATATCTTAATGATTGTAATTGGTTATTTTTACCACCTCTACCTTTTAACCTACATATTAGCTTTATAAGTGATGAACCTACTAGTTTATCCTATAATGTACCTTTACCAGTGAGATTTTTACTTTCGTGTGTGTGTGTGTGTGTGTGTGTGTGTGTGTGTTTTCCCTTATAATTAATGTCTTTTCAGCTTGAAGAACAACCTTTAACATTTCTTGTAGGGCTGATTTAGTTGCAATGGACTCAGCCTTTTTTTTTTTTTTTTTTTTTTTGTCTGAACAGACTGTTCTCTCTCCTTCAGTTCTGAATGATAGCTTTGCTGGGAGAATATTCTTGTTGGAAGTTTTTTCCCTTCAGCACTTTCAGTATATTTTGTATCTTCCTTTTTGTATGCAAAGATTTTTCAGAGAAATGTGCTAATAGCTTTATACAGGTTCTCTTATATATAAGAAGTTGTTGTCTTTGCTGCTTTTAAGATTCTTTGTTTCACTTTTGGCATTTTAATTATAATGTGTCTTGATGTGGGTCTCTTTGGGTTTATCTTGTTTGGAACTCTGCTGGGCTTCCTGGATTTGGGTGTCTGTTTCTTTCCAGAGGTTAGGGAAGTTTTTAGCCATTTCTTAAAATTAAGTTTTCTGTCCCTTTCTTTTCTTTCTGGAACCCTTATAATGTGAATGTTATTCTGCTTAATGTTCTGTAGGTTCCTTAAGCTTGATTTGCTTTTTCAAATAATAATAATAATAATAGTAATCACTGTTATCACTAATAATAGTGATGATGATGATGATTATTATTTTTATATTTATTTTCTGTTTTGTTGAGTTCCACTGCCATGTCTTCCAGATCACTGATTGTTTCTTCTGCTTCATCTAGCGTATTGTTGAACCCCTCTACTATAGTTTTCAGTTTAGTTATTGTATTTTTCAGATTTGGGAATTCTCTTTGGTACTTCCTTATATTTTCTGTGTCTTGCTGAGGTTCTTGCTGTGTTCATTGATTTCTTTTCCTGAGTTCAGTGAGCGTCTTTATGACCATTAGTTTGGACTCTTAATCAGGTAAATTTACTTAACTCCATTTCATTAATGTTTTTCTCCAGGGTTTTATCTTGTTTTGGTTGGAGCATTTTCCTCTGTCCCTTTTGTTGCCCGACTCTCCATGTTTTTGTCTGGGTATTAAGCAAAACAGCTATCTCTCCCAGTCCTGAAGGAGTGGCCTTGTGTAGGAGATAAACCTTATCCTTTAAATAAACTTACCCTAGCTCTTGGCTTTCTCTTTAGCCTTTGTAATTGTCTAAGCAGCCTAATTTATTCTTTATAAGTCCAATTGTTGAGGAAGTGCCAAGATCTGTGAGTATTCCAGAGGGAGGGATCTCAGTCCACCTCTGGTTTCAGGCTAATTAGAAGCTAGACCTGTGGGGAGAGGCTTTTAATTTCTCAGAGATATACACATTCCAGTGGGATGGCAGTCATAAATCATGCTGGACTCCAGACCAGGCAATCTAGAGGTGCCCTCCTGGTGACAGTTGCAAAAATTGGGGCTCTTGGAGAGTATGATATCTTGTGTTAGATAACGGCAAGCTGTAGCAAGGCCAAGGGAGAACACAAAGATGGTGTCCACTGACCTACATTTCCCAAGAGCACATTTGTAGCCTGTTTGTGAGTGACAATTCTGAATTATGCTCTTTAGGCTGAAGCTTCAGTACAAGTAAATAGACCTTTGCACAGAAAGACTGGGATGTGTTTCAGTCTGCTGTCTCTGCAGTGCCCTGGGAGTGGTAGACTGCCAAGAACTGTCTCTCTGGTTCAGATCCATGGACCCCAGAAGCACAATCTTCTCTGGACATCAGGGCTAGGCATTAAAGGGTGTACCCTGCCTACACACAGCCTCTGGCTTTGGCAGGATAGTGGAGGTCATATGGGAGCAGAGCACACTTGGAAGTGTTAGCAGGTTAGAGGGAGAGTACAGATACGGCTCCTGCCAGCACTGGCGCTGGCAAGGTAGGAAGAGTATGCAAATATGGTATCTGTCAATGCCTCTGTCCCTGGAGGGAGTTCTAATAGTCTCCTGTACCTCAGGCTAATGCTTTTTTTTTTTTTGGTAACAGATATGAAGTTAGTTTTATTATATTTATTTTTTTACTTTCTGTATTCATTTTTTATAATTTACATCCAAGTTAGTACATGGTGCAAGAATGATTTCAGGAGTAGATTCCTTAAGTCCCTTACCCACTTAGTCCATCCCCCCTCCCACAACCCCTCCAGCAACCCTCTGCTCTCTATATTTAAGAGTCTCTTATGTTTTGTCCCCCTCCCTGTTTTTATATTATTTTTGCTTCCCTTGCATTATGTTCATCTGTTTTGTATCTTAAAGTCCTCATATGAGTGAAGTCATATGATACTTGTCTTTCTCTAACTAATTTTGCTTAGCATAATATCCTCTTGTTCCATACATGTAGTTGCAAATGGCCAGATATTATTCTTTTTGATTGCTGCATAATACTCCATTGTGTGTGTGTGTGTGTGTGTGTGTGTGTGTGTGTGTGTGTGTGTGTACACACACACACACACACACACCACATCTTCTTTATCCATTCATCCATCGATGGACATTTGGGGTCTTTCCATACTTTGGCTATTGTTGATAAACATTGGGGTGCATGTGTCCCTTCAAAACAGCATACCTGTATCCCTTGGATAAATACCTAGTAGTGCAATTGCTGGGTCATAAGGTAGTTCTGTTTTTAATTTTTTGAGGAACCTCCATACTGTTTTCCAGAGTGGCTGCACCAGTTTGGATTCCCACCAGCAGTGCAAAAGAGATCCTCTTTCTCCACATCCTCACCAACATCTGTTGTTGCCTGAGTTGTTAATGTTAGCAATTCTGACAGGTGTGAGGTGCTATCTCACTGTGGTTTTGATTTGTATTTCCCAGATGATGAGTGATGTTGAGCATTTTTTCATGTGTCAGTTGGCCATCTGGATGTTTTCTTTGGAGAAGTGTCTATTCATGTCTTTTGCCCATTTCTTCACTGGATTCTTTGTTTTTTTGGGGTTGAGTTTGTTAAGTTCTCTGTAGATTTTGGATACTAACCCTTTATCTGATAATGTCATTTGCAAATGTCTTCTCCTGTTCTGTTGGTTGCCTTTTAGTTTTGCTGATTGTTTCCTTCGCTGTGCAGAAGGCTTTTGTTTTGATGAGGTCCCAGTAGTTCACTTTTTCTTTTGTTTCCTTTGCCTCTGGAGATGTGTTGAGTAAGAAGTTGCTGCTGCCGAGGTCAAAGAGGTTTTTGCTTGCTTTCTCCTCAAGTATTTTGATGGCTTCCTGTCTTAACATTTAGGTCTTTCATCCATTTTGAGTTTATTTTTGTGTATGGTATAAGAAAGTGGTCCAGGTTCATTCTTCTGCATGTTGCTCTCCAGTTTTCCCAGAACCACTTGCTGAAGAGACTGTCTTTATTCCATTGGATATTCTTTCCTGTTTTGTCAAAGATTAGTTGGCCATACGTTTGTGGGTTCATTTCTGGGTTCTTTATTCTGTTCCATTGATCTGAGTGTCTGTTTTTGTGCCAGTATGATTGATGCTTTTAATATTAGCAAATGAATCTTCTTCAGTGATGGTCAAGGAGCTTTTCGAACTATCCCTTTTGTGCTGGCCCCCAGAGCAGTTGAGTTTTTATGTGAGCCCTTTAAATTTTTTTTTTTTCAACGTTTTTATTTTATTTTTGGGACAGAGAGAGACAGAGCATGAACGGGGGAGGGGCAGAGAGAGAGGGAGACACAGAATCGGAAACAGGCTCCAGGCTCTGAGCCATCAGCCCAGAGCCCGACGCGGGGCTCGAACTCACGGACCGCGAGATTGTGACCTGGCTGAAGTCAGACGCTTAACCGACTGCGCCACCCAGGCGCCCCTATGTGAGCCCTTTAATAGTGAAATCTCTGTTCCCTATAATCCTCTAGTCCTATGGTCCTTTGGGACCATAAGCCTCATTGGTTTTCAAAGATTGACATTTTGGGGGCTTATCTCTCTGGTGAAGGTCCCAAGGGTTGAGGTGTCTGGTATGGAGCACACCCCTTTGCTTCTCAGAGAGAAACTCTGTAGTTGTGAGATCCTTCCTGATTGTGGGTTGTAATGCTGGGGTGAAGGGGGGTGGGAGTTGGATTGTTGAGGGTGAAGGAGGGTGAGAGAGGATTGTTGAGGAGACTCTCCCTATCTTTCATGTCTTAATGTAGCACTTTTATCCTTTGTTTTGGAGGAGCTGTTCAGCTAGTTTTCATATCTTTTTCAGAGGTAATTTTATATGTAGCTGTAGGTTTTTTGTGTCTGTGGGAGATGGTGAGTTTGCGATCTTCCCACATTGCCATCTTGAACCACCTCCAATGTTCTTTTAAAAATGTTTGGTAGAGTTCACCAGTGAAGCTATCTAGACTTGTGCTTTTCTTTGGGAGTTTTTGAGTATTCACTTTCCTGTTACAGGCATGTTGAGGTTTTTTTTTCTCTTTGAGATAGTTTTGGTAATTTCCATGTTTTTACAGATTTGTCCTTTTCATTTAGATTATCTAATTTATAAGTGTGTAATTGTTCATAGTGGTCTCTTACAGTCCTTTTATATTCTGTGAAATTAAGTAGTCCTTTGTTTCTTCTTATCCAGGGGGATACATTCCCAGATCCCCAGTGACTGCATGAAATTACATGTAGTACCCCACCCTACATATAGTGTTTTTCCTTATACAAATACAGCTATGATATATTTAGTTTATAAATTAGGCAAGAGAGTAAGAGATTACTCTTACTCAAAAGCTCCTTGACCATCACTGAAGAAAGAAAGAGATTAATAATAACTAAAAGTACAATAGAATAAGAGCCAATTTACTGTAATAAAAGGTATGAGAATGTTTTCTCAAAATATATTATTGTACTGTGCTTACCCTTTTGCTTGTGATGATGTGAGATGATAAAATGCCTACATGATGAGATGATAAAATGCTTCTGTGATGAGAGAAGTGAGGTGAATGACATAGGTATTGTGACGTAGCATTAGGCTACTATTTATCTTCTGATAAGTCAGAAGGAGGATCGCCTGCTTTTGGACCATGACTGACCACAGGTAATTGAAATAGCAGAAAGCAATAAGGGTGTAGGGGCTGCGGGGTACTATTACAATGTGCTTTCATTTCTGGTCTTATTTATTTGTATTTTGTCTATTTTATTCATAGTCTAGTTAAGGATTTGTCAATTATGTTGATCTTTTAAAAAGCCTAATTTTTAGTTTCATTGATTCTCCATTGTTTTCCTGTTCTCTGTTAATCTTTGCTTTAGTTTTTATTGTTTCCTTCTTTACGCTGGCTTTGGGCTTAGTTTGCTATTTTTCTAGTTTCTTAAGGTATAAATTTAGGTTGATTTGAGATAGTTATTCATTTTCAATGTAGGCCTTTAAAGCTGTAAGTTACTTTCTGAGTACTGCTTTTGTTGTATTCTAATGTTTGGGTAACATTTCTATTTTCATTTCTATTAACCTCAAGTTATTTTCTAATTTTCCTTGTGATTTATTCTTTGAAGTATTTATTGAGTGGATTCATATTGCTAATTTTCCAGTTTTTTTTTCTGTTATTGATTTCTAGTTTCATTCCATTGTGGTTGGAGAAAATACTTTGCAGGTTTCAGTGAATTTAAATTTATGAGGATTGTTTTGTTGCCTAACATAGAGTCCTGGAGAATGTTCCATGTAGACTTAAGAATATGTGTTCTGCTCCTGTTGGGCAGGGGGATGTTGAGTACATGTCTGTAGTATCTAGTTGATTTATAATATTGTTCAGGTCCTTGGTTTCTTTATTGATCTTCTGTCTAGATGTTTCAGCTGTTTCTGAGAGTGGGCCTTTTGAATCTCCCAAGTATTACTTATTCAACTACCTGTTTCTCCTTTCAGTTCTTATTGTTTTGGGGCTTTTCCCTTGCTTATAATTGTTATTTTCTTGTCAAATTAATCCTTTTATCAATATGTAATATTTTTCTTTGTCGTTGGTAACAATTTTTGGCTTACAATCTGTTTTGTTTGCTATTAATATTGATACACCAGTTCTCTTTTGGTTACTATTTGCATGAAAGATCTTTTTTCATTTTTTTTACTTTCAAACTATTTGTGTCTTTGGGTCTATAGTGAGTCTCTTATAAGGAGTATATTGTGGGATCATAGCTTTAAATACGTTTTGCCAATCTATGTCTTTTTTTTTTCTTTTTTTGAGAGAGAGAGAGAGAGAGAGAGAGAGAGAGAGAGAACACAAGGGAGGGAGGAAGAGGCAGAGGGAAAGAGAGTGAGAGAATTTTAAGCAGACTCCATGCCTAGTCTGGAGCTGATGCAGGACCTGACCAATACCAAGAGTCAGATGCTTAACTTACTGAGCCACCCATGCACCCCACTGATCTCTGTCTTTTAATTGATGCGTTTAAGCCTTTTACATTTATAGTATTTACTGGTAAGAACTACCACCACTTTGCTATTTATATGTGGTCATTGAAGTCTCTGTTTTATTATCTTCATGGTCAGGCAGTGACCTGATAGTTCCTTGAGCTTTGATCTGGTAATGAAAAGGGGGAAAAAAGTCTTACATTTCTTTGATAAATGCTGTCCAGGAAGCCACTTTAGCCCCGTGGAATTGAAATAATGGCCAGCCTCTGTGCTAGTCTTATAGTTACCTGGCAGGCAGATCAAAACACATAACCCCATTTTTTGGAGAGAGTAAGTCCTTACTGCCCACCCTAGCACAGTAAGCTTCAGCAGGAACCTAAGCTGCCATACGTACAAGGTGTTTGCTTCCATGCTGGTAGATGAGGGGATGGTGGCTGCTACACAAAATGCAGAAATTAACCAAGGTTTACCAGTCTCTTTCTTCTTAAGAACTCTTGCTTTATTGCAATCATTTGACTAGAGTCCAGAGTTCCAAAATAATTCATTCTTTTAAGATTTTTTTAAAGTTTATTTATTTTTGAGAGAGACAAAATGAACAGAGGAGGGGCAGAGAGAAAGGGGGGACAGAGGATCTGAAGCAGGCTCTTGCTGACAGCAGAGAGCCCTATGCAGGGTTCAAACTTCCTAACCATGAGATCGTGACCTGAGCCAAAGTTGGAAGCTTAACAGACTGAACCACCCAGACGCCTGTGTAATAGTTGATTCTCATAGTTCTTGCCAGCTCAATATTGTTTCATTGCTGGTTCTGATTCTTGGAGATTCTTTCTCTACCATCTTCTGTGATGTCACCTTAGCCTTTACTTTTATATGCAGTTGGCCCTTGAGCAGTATGAGTTTAAATTGTGTGGTGCACTTATACGTGGACTTTCTTGGATAAACACAGTACAGTACTATAAAGTATTTACTTTGATTTTTAAAATATGATTCTCTTAACATTTCCTTTTTTCTAGCTTTTATTGTAAGAATATGGTATGTAATACAAGATGCAAAATATGTATTAGTTGACTATTATATTATTGGTAAGGCTTCTGGTCAGTAGTAGGCTGTTAGTAGTTAAGGTTTGGGGAGTCAAAGTTATATGTGGATTTTTCTGACTGCACAGGTCATTGCCCCAACCCCCTTGTTGTTCAAGGGTCAACCTTGTTGATATTTTATCTAAACAATTTGCTGGCCTAAAATCTGTGAATGAACCTGGATAATTGAAGTGAATTTTAAGTTTAATTATAAGCAAACATGTAACAATTTATAAAGTCATATTCGCTGATTTAATTTAATCACTTAATTTAATATTGACCAATATTGGTTGGTCATTTTAGCTATTAGTGATTTTCAAAAAAAATTTTTTTTAATGTTTTATTATTTATTTTTGAGAGAGAGAGGCAGAGCATGAACAGAGAGAGAGAGAGAGAGAGAGAGAGAGAGAGACAGACAGACAGACAGAATCTGAAGGAGCTCCAGCTCTGAACTGTCAGCACAGAGCCTGACGTGGGTCTTGAACTCATGAACCGCAAGATCATGACCTGAGCTAAAGTCAGACGACGTTTAACCGACTGAACCACCAAGGCGCCACCTGTTAGTGATTTTTATTTTAAAAAATAAATGTAAAACAATGGCCAGGTTAGGTTTGAATCAATCAAAATTTAACTTAAATAGTAAAATTATGAGGGCAAAGAAATATTTCTTCATATCTTATATTAATTGGTGGACTTCATTTGAAGTTTCAATGGGTAAAAAGAATGGATTTGTAAAATGATTTTAGCTAGCTTTTATTGAGTGACTACTATATTCTCAGGACACCAAAAGATGTATTAGATCTGTTTTTATCCTCATATCATCCCTACAAGATAGTCATTTTATCTTTCCAGTTGATGCTCAGGCAGGTAAGTGTATTTATTTGGTTGCGGAGAGGGAGGGAGCAGCATACCAGATGTTCAGTCACAGAGGTAGGAAACAAGTTCAAGTTTTGTAGCTGTTTGTACTTTTTTGAGCTGCTTTAGATAATGGCATGAAATGACTTAGAACTTATCTGAAAGGGTAGAATAAGAACTACTTATTCTGTAGGACAATTTTCCTATAATGAGATAATGGATACTGATGTTTTCACTGAAGTAAAGATTCTTTTTTAAAAAGATTTTTCACTAGTTGACCTTTGAACAACATAGGTTGGAACTATGTAGGCTCACCTTGTATATACTGACTTTTTTCCAATAAAAATAGTGGAAGATTTTTTAGAGATTTGTGACAGTTTAAAAAAACTTGCTCACAAACCACGTAGTCTATAATTATTTAAAAAAAAAATTTTTTTTTTAACGTTTATTTATTTTTGAGACAGAGAGAGAGAGCATGAACAGGGGAGGGTCAGAGAAAGAGGGAGACACAGAATCTGAAACAGGCTCCAGGCTCTGAGCTGTCAGCACAGAGCCCGACATGGGGCTTGAACTCGCGGACCGCGAGATCATGACCTGAGCTGAAGTTGGCCGCTTAACCTACTGAGCCACCCAGGCGCCCCTATAATTATTGAAAAAGTTAGGAAAATGTTAGGCATGTCATGAATGCGTAAAATATCCTTAAGTAGTTGTTTATTTTATCATTTGCTACCATAAGATGTGTAGAATTCTATTATAAAAAGTTAAAATTTGTCAAAACTTAGGCACACAAATACTTACAGATCATACATGGTACCATTTGGAGTCAAAAGAAATGTAGATAAATATAAAAATGCAGCATTAAGTCATAACTGCATAAAATTAACTGTGGTACCTACGGTACTATTGTGATAATTTCATAATGACCTCATATTGCTGTTCTGGTGAACTCAAGCGTATCTACTTAAAACACCAGGTGATGTTAATCATCTCTGCATGAACAGTTCATCTTTCCAGTAAATTGCATATCACAGTAAAAAGTGATCTCTTGTGGTTCTTGTGTTATTTTTCATCATGTTTAGCACAATGCCATAAACTTTGAATAACACCATGGGACCCATATGAAGTGCCACTAGTGATGTTGGAAGTGCTTCCAAGAAACAGAGAAGAGTCATTATTTTATAAAAAATATTTGAATTGCTTGATATGTACTGTAGATTGAGGTCTGCAGCTGGGTTGCCTACTGTTTCAATATAAATGATTCTAGTGTAAGGACCATTGTTAAAAAAGAAAATTCATGAAGTTGTTGCTGCAGTTACGCCAGTAGGCATGAAAACCTTGCACTTTTTGCAAAAATACCTTATTTTTTATTGAAAATGCAGCTTTTATGAGGATGCGTGATTTCTGTAAGAAAGCTGTACCTATATAGACTCTAATATGACTTGAGAAAAAGGGAAGTCGTTATATGACATCCTTAAACAAAAGGAAGGTTAAGGACCTGAAATTGGAGAATTTAGTGCCAGCAAAGGTTGGTCTGACAATTTTAAAAAGTGGTTTGCCTTAAAAAATGTCAAAGAGAACAGGATAAGCTGCTTCTGTTGACCAAGGACAGAAGACAAGTTCCCAGTTGGAATTAAGAAAATCATTGAAGGGATATCTGCCTGAACAGGTTTTTAATACAGACAGAAAATCCTTATTCTAGAGGGAGGGGGTGAAACCACAAAGGACATTTATTAGTAAGGAAAGCAGCGAGCACCAGGATTTAAGGCTGGGATGGATAGGCTAACTTAACTGATCAGGACTATCCTTATCTGTAAAGCCACTAACACCCAAACCTTGAAGGAAAAGGACAGCCAACAGCTGCCAGTCTTTTGGTTGTATACCAAGAAGGCCTGGACGGTGAGAACCCTTTTTTCGATTGGTTTCATTGGTGCTTTGTCCCTGAAGTCAGGAAGTACCTTTGCCAGAAGGGATTGCCTTTTAAATAAAGTTCTTTTGATATCAGACAATGCTTGTGGCCACCCATAACACCATGAGTTGAACACCAGTGGCGTTGGAGTGGTCTGTTTGTCCCCAAACACATTTCTAATTCATCTTGTAAATCTGGGGGTCAAAAGGACCTTTAAAGCTTATTTTACATGGTACGTGATGGAAAGGATCATTAACATTGTGGAAGAAAACCCCGAAAGAGAGAACATGAAAGTCTGGAAAGATTACACCATTGAAAATGGATGGCAAGAGGGGTGCCTGAGTGGCTTAGTCGGTTAAGCGTCCGACTTTGGGCTCAGGTCATGATTTTGTGGTTCGTGAGTTTGAGCCCCGCATTGGGCTCTGTGCTGACAGCTCAGAGCCTGAGCCTACTTTGGATTTTGTGTTTCCCTCTGTCTCTGCCCCTCCCCTGCTTGCACTCTGTCTCTCTCTCAAGAATAAACAAACATTAAAAAAATTTTAAAAAATGGATGGCAGGAATTGTATGAGATGCTTTTGTGTCATCATCATTGTCGCCTAAGTATTCATTATGTAGGACATTGTGTGCAAGACTTGTATGGAAATGGATAGCCTGTCCTTACATAGGAATCAATAAGGTGAGTGATATTTAATATCATATTAATAATGTTTTAGTTTCCCCACTGTTTTAAAATTTTGCTTTCAGGGAATTACATTGCTGTACAATATGTCTCTCTCTCACAATTGGAGAAACTGTGTATCAGCCTGTCATCACAGGAAAGTGTTTTTTTTTTTTTTTTAAGTAGCAATGTTTCTTTAAAAATAATTTTTTTAAGTGTTAATTATTTTTAAGAGAGATAGAGCACGAGTGGGAGAGGGGCAGAGAGAGAGAGAGAGAGAGAGAGAGAGAGAGAGAGAGAGAGAGAGGGAGAGGGAGAGGGAGACAGAGACACAGAAACAGAAGCACACTCCAGGCTCTGAGCTGTCAGCACAGAGTCTGACCCTGGGCTCGAACCCAGAAACAGTGAGATCATGACCTGAGCTGAAGTTGGACGCTTAACCAACTGAGGCACGCAGGTGTCCCCACCCCCTGAAAGTAGCAATGTTTTTAATGCTGTGTTATGAACATGACTCCAATATTGTATGTCGTAACAGATTTATAATGACTCATTCTTTAGTGTCTAGGCTAGGCTACCATGAAGCAGTTGCACTGATTATGCTAGGCTACCATAAAGAAATCATATTATTTCTTTGCTATCAATGATGAATTGTTATATTTGTAAATAACTATGAATTTCTGTTTTGTATTATCTCTTCATTTTTGATATCTAGTGTTAATATGTATAACATCTACAGTGTTTTGTATCATATAAGACAGTACGAATTTAGGTACTGACAGACGATTCATCTTATAAATGGACGAGGTAAACTTACAGTATTGATGAATACAGCAAAGTGCTGTAAATGTATTTCGTCTTTATGATTTTCTTAATAACATTTTCTTTTTTCTAGCTTTATTATAAGAATACAGTATGTAATATATACCTCATAGAAAATATGTGTTAATCAACTCTTCATGTCATCAGTAAAACTTGACTTCACCAGTTCAGTAGGGTATGTATGGATTTTTTACTGTGTGAGAGGGATTCAGGGTGTGCTTCCTTTAACTCCTGCATTGTTCAAGGGTCAACTGTGTGTGTATACACACATAGACAGTTGAGGATAGACTACTGGTGGTGTTATGTCAACTAGGGGTTAGGATTTAATCAGGAATCAAACAGTTAAAAGATAAAAATCCATTTTTATAAAAAGTTCAATATATTTTCCAGATAAATTGGGTATTTTAAAAATAGAATATACTTAAACCTTTTTAAAGATGTAGCCACTCAAGATAAGGATTATGTTTACTTAAAATATTTGAGATAGCACATTTATTATTTTTTAAAATGGTTCTTGAGGGACCTTGTTTCCAGTTTCTTGCTAGTAATCCCATTATAAATAACAGAATAATTGGTTCATATATTCTAGAGCTGGAAGAGACTTTTGAGATAATTTAGTTCTATATACCCATTTAATGGAGGAGAAAACTGAGTTTGAGTTACTGAGGTTAGAAACCCACTCTCTAGTGATCCTTTTTCTTAAGTCTTCTAAATTGCCCAAGATTAGGAATGGAGGCTAGTGTGAGTATCCAGAAATTGTTTTCTTTAACAATTCTAGTCGAAGCTTTCTAGACAGAGGAAAAAAAAAACAGTTTGGGAAGTATGCCAAAAACGAGAGGACCTAGAAGGACATTGTCATATTATAGACATATAGAAGAACATAGCATATCAGAGAAAGGGAAGAAGAAATTATTCCTTTTCAACAACAGTGCAGTTTTGAATATTATAAATTTATAGGCATTAGCAGGTAAGAGGAAGACTGGAAAAGGATGTAACATGGTAACAAGCATAGAATTTTGAAGGTGGTTATAGGTAGACATGCCATCACTACTTATTTCTTAGGATTAATCAAACCTGTTTGCTGTTAACTTCTTGGTTCCTCTGAAAATATTTTTCATTTAGAAAAGCCTGGATGTAGAAACTTACAGATTATGAATCACAAGCTGTAGTTGTCATTTTGTATATTTTAATTCAGTGGCCATCAATCTAGTGATTGTAGTACATCAAAATGGTCTAGGGAGGGTTTTTGAAAACCATATACCCATTTATGTCTTCTTCTGATAAATCAGAATATGTAAATGTGTAGAGTCAGAGTAGAGAGGAAGATGCTACTTGTATTTTGGAAAAAAACTACCCAGGGGACTTGCTCTGCATCAGTTCATTACCTGCTTACCAAAAAAGGAGTTAAAAAAGAAAATGAATAGGGGCGCCTGGGTGGCGCAGTCGGTTAAGCGTCCGACTTCAGCCAGGTCACGATCTCGCCGTCCGTGAGTTCGAGCCCCGCGTCGGGCTCTGGGCTGATGGCTCAGAGCCTGGAGCCTGTTTCCGATTCTGTGTCTCCCTCTCTCTCTGCCCCTCCCCCGTTCATGCTCTGTCTCTGTCCCAAAAATAAATAAACGTAGAAAAAAAAAATTAAAAAAAAAAAAAGAAAATGAATAAATCAAACTAAAATCTTATGTTAAAAAGCAAACAGACAAACAAAAAGCTGAAACAGGTCTATAAATACAGAGAACAAACTGATAGTTGCCAGATGGGAAGGGAGTGGGGAGATGGGCAAAATGGGTGAAGGGAAGTCGAAATACAGGCTTCCAGTAATGGAATGAATAAGTCATGTTATATATAGCATGAATAAGTCAAAGATGTAGCTTAAGGAATATAGTCAATGGTATTATAATAGCATTGAATGGTGACAGATAGTGACTACACTTTTAGTGAGCATAGCATAATGTATAGAGTTGTCAAATCACTCTGTTGTATTCCTGAAATTAATGTAACGTGTGTCAAGTATAATTCATTCAAAAAATTAAGTTACTTGATATACTCACTTTATTCATTAAAGTATTTAATATAAAAATATCTGTCAAATAGAGAAAAGTAATTTGGCTGGAGTCTGAGCAAGAGAGCTTTAAAATAATGATGAAGGATAGGAACTTTAAAATATGTTTACTTAAGACGGAAACAGATTGTTGTTTTGGAGAGGAGATGTGACACAGAATGATGTATTGGGGAGGAGGATTTGTCCAATTATGTTTAAGAAAAAAAAATAGAAGTAGTGAATTTTACAGGTACACAGAAGTGAAATTTGAGTAGCAAATGAACTACAAATGATAGAATGAGAAATGGCCTTTATATTTAAAAAATTGTTTTAATTAAAAAATAATTCAAATATGTTTACTAGGTGACAGGCTCTATTGTAGGTAAATCTGTGAACAAAGAAGGCAAAGATACCTGTCCTAATGGAAGTTAAATTTCAGTTTGGGGAGGAGGGCACAGTATAAACAATAGGTAAGCGTAACTAAACTGAGAATTGATACTCTTGTAAAAGAAAAGGTAGAACAAGGTAAGGGAATTGAGAGTGTTGCTGGGTGGTAAAAGGTTGCAAATTTTATTACAGCGGTAAGAATAAACTTACTGAACCAAAGACCCAAAGGAGTAAATATCTGATGTAGATATCTGTTGGTGGAGAAAGAGCTTTTCAGATTATCTGGTGGTGATGTTAGTGTAGGAGGTTGCATAATACAAAACAAGAGTTTTAAGAAAGATTTCTAGGTTAGAGATATAAAATTGAGATAATCCGTTTAGATGATATTGAAAACTATAAGACCAGATGGGGTTATCTGTAGGCAGTGAGTATAGATGGTTTTTATTTGGTGCTGGGATATGTACTCCAATCTTAAGTGGTTGGGGAGGAGAGAGGAAGATCCAGTAAAGTTGGTACCAGCAAAGGAGCACAGTTAGAAGACATGGAAGCCAACAGATATTTTCATTTTTGACTATACTGCTGATAGGTCAAGTTAAAATGAGGACTGAATATTGACCATTGGGTTTAGCAACAAGAAGTTAATGGTGATCTCAGCTAGGTTTATAGTAGTGGGATTAGGTGGTAATGAGACAACAGATGTTGGAAATAGCAAGTATAAACAGTGGACTCCAGAGAAGGTTTTTAAAAGAAATTGAAAATGTGTTTCTATGCTGAGGTTAATTATTGAGTAGTGAGTGAAAAACTGATGTAGGAAAAAGGTTGAGAAATTGTGGGGACACATCTTTCCAAGGTAACTGGAAGTGGGGGCAAAGGATCTAAGTGTAGCTGCTTGTGTGTGGGTAGATACGGGGTTTTTAATTTGTGGAACTTTTATAATGCTTTCAGTTTTCTCTGTGAAGTAGGGAGCTAAGCAAAGATGGGAGAACATTTATTGTAGGATTGAAGGGAGATTTAATGTGGGTGAAATGGTTGTCCAGGACAATGGGAAAGTAGATGTTCATTATTTTTTCAGAGGTATATAAAATAGAATATAAGATCCACTTTATTCACTTTATTATCTACTTACCTTCTGAAGAGGTAACTACTATTGATGGTTTTGTCTGTGTCCTTACATCCTGTTTTTTGTACCTACTTATGAATATGTGCTTGTATATTCATACAATTAAAAATAAAATATAACTAGGCTCTGTAGGGTTGAATATGTTCAAGCCCTAACTACTGGAACCTATGAATGTGCCTTTTGGAGGAGGAGTCTTTGCAAATATAATTTTAAGGCTCTCAGGATAAGGTTATCTTGGATTAGGGTGGCACCGAATCTTCCTTAGAAGAGAAGACACAGAGAAGCAGACCATGTGATGATAGTGAACATGGGAAGAAGGTGATATGAAGATGAAAGCAGAGATTGAAATCAAGCAAGCCACAAGTAAAAGGAACACTTGGAACCAACAGAAGCTGGAAGAGGCAAGGAAGAATTTTCTTCTAGAACCCTACTCCTTGTTTTTGTACTTCTGGTCTCCAGAACTGTGAAGAGTAAATTTCTGTTTTTTTAAACCACCAAATTTGTGATTATTTGTTATAGCAGTCCTACAGAACTAATACAGGCTTGTACTATACACTTCTTTCTACAACTTTTAATTTTTTATCTTGAGTACTTTTCATGTTACTGTGTAGGATAAGTTTTGTTCTTTTATAATAATTACATTGTATATTGGTAGGATGGATCTATTATGTATGACATGCCCATGCATTGTGCAGCATGGACATTTGGTTTATTTCTAATTTCTGATCCTTCAATAAAGAATTTTGGTTTTAGATCTTTGTTGCTCAAGTATATTTGTCTAATTCCTAGATCTGCGAAATATGCCCTCATAAAAGACTTTTAATTTATATTCCCACCTTTAGTTTGAGTGTTGTCAACACTGAATATTAGAATCTTTAATTTATCTGATGGATAAAAAATAGTATATTACTGTTTTCTTTAGCTTTTCTCTAATTGCTAATGAAATTAAATATTTTGTCACGCTTTTGACTGTAAAGGTTCCTAAAAATGAAGCTGATTGTTTAAAAGAAAGTATCAATTACTTAATAGACTAAGTGTAGTTTTTAAATGTTTATTTATTTTGAGAGAGAGGGAGTGAGAGGATCTTAAGCAGCTCTGTGCTGTGGGTGCAGAGCCTGACACAGGGCTCAATCTCACAAATCGTGAGATCATGACCTGAGCTGAAATCAAGAATTGGATGCTTAACTGACTGAGCCACCCAGGTGCCCAGACTTTAAGTGTATTTTTAAGAGACATGCATAACCTTCTTTTCTTTGCAGTTAACAGTTAATCTTCCTTTATCAGTTTAATCAAATGACAGAATAAGCCTACCCTAGTATAAAATGCTTTTTAAAAAAAAAAAAAAGGGCTTTGTAATCTTTGAGGTCAAAAGTAGAACTTGTGAATGTAGTTTGACTTACCGAACTTAAAATATCAAGTAGTCTTGCAGTGATAAAACAGTTTAACTCACAGAAAACTGGTACTTTGTGACCATTAGAAAACCACTTTTGGTATGAAATGCAGCTCTTACCGCTTAAAACTTTGAGTTCTAGAAATGACTTGTCACACCACTCTTTGAACCCTCTGTCTAGATTTCTAATTTTCTTACTCCCCCCTCCTTTTTTTTTTTTAATTTAAAACTTCACTCTTTTATGTGTGTGTAGATTTAATGCCTGAAAGATACCTTTTATCTTTTTCTCACAATGTTGAGAAATCATCTTTTATGTTTTCTTTAGGAAAATTATGGCTTAGTTTATCAGTGAAAGTATGGATGTAAACCGTGACAGCGACCTTTCATAATAAAAATCCTGTATTTTGTGAAAGTAAAAGAAATCATCATGATGGTCTGAGTTAACAATATATTCAAGGGCATCTTGGATGTTTTTAGATGAAGATAATTGAGGAAGAAAGGCTTATTGCTTTTGTCTATAGTAATAGATTTAACAGAAAATAGGCATATTGAATTGAATTGCCACTTGGTATCCACTTTGAAATTAAGTAATGAATTAGGTAAGAAACTCCTGTATAAGCTATTCCTTCCGATACTGAGGATTTGATTCATTCCATGGCTTTTTAAAAATTTATTTATTTTAAAATTTTTATTCAATTTATTTTTTTAATTTACATCCAAGTTAGCATATAGTGCAACAATGATTTCAGGAGTAGATTCCTTAGTGCCCTTTGCCCATTTAGCCCATTCTCCTTCTCACAGTCCCTCCAGTAACCCTCCGTTTGTTCTCCATATTTAAGACTCTTATGTTTTTGTCCCCCTCCCTGTTTTTATATTATTTCAGTTTACCTTCCATTATATTCATCTGTTTTGTATCTTAAAGTCCTCATATGAGTGAAGACATGATATTTGTCTTTCTCTGACTAATTTCGCTTAGCATAATACCCTTTAGTTCCATCCACATAGTTGCAAATGGCAAAATTTTATTCTTTTTGATTGCCGCATAATACTCCATTGTGTGTGTGTGTGTGTGTGTGTGTGTGTGTGTGTGTATGTGTGTGTTGTATATTGTATACACACACACACACACACGACATCTTCTTTATCCATTCATTCATTGATGGACATTTGGGCTCTTTCCATACTTTGGCTATTGTTGATAGTGCTGCTGTATACATTGGGGTGCATGTGCCCCTACAAAACAGCATACCCATATCCCTTGCATTAAACCCTGGTAGTGCAATTGCTGGGTCATAGGGTAATTTTATTTTTAACTTTTTGAGGAACGTGCATACTGTTTCCCGGAGTGTTAAATCTTTAAAGTTCATTTATAATGAAAAAATCCCAAATATTATAGATAGTAACTTAACAAAAAGGTTCTCCATAGATGTTAAAGAAAACAGATGTTATCTCTCTTTCTCTGTCAGGGTTATTGAGGTAAATTACAGTAAAATTTACTCTTTCATGAGTTTTGACCAATGGATTAGTTGTGCAACCATCAGCAGAATCAAAATGTAGGAGTTCTAACAATCTGTCATGTCCCTGTGTGGTCAGCTGTTGCTCCAACCTCACTTTCTGGCAGTGTCTGGTTTCTTTTCTCACCTCACAGCTCTTCCTCTTCCAGAATGTCCTATAAACAGAATTATCTAGTGTATAACCTTTTCACTCTAGTTTCTTACATTTCACTAAGTGTAATTCATTTAAGATTCATTCATGTTGCTGTGTTTATCAGTCCATCCTCCCTCTTTCCCTTCATTTCTCTTTCCTTTACCTTCCTCCCTTCCTTCCTTCCACAGCAATTTAGGTTCACAGCAAAATTGAGGTGAAAGTGCAGACTTTACACAGATCCCCTACCTTCATAAATACACACCCTTCTCACTAGCAACAGTGGCTTATTGTTTCTAATCAGCCTGACATGTCATTTTCACCCAGAGTTAGTGGTTTACATTAGGATGAATCCTAGTTCATTCTTGCTATTGAACATTCTGTGAGGGTTTTTTTTTTTTTTTATGTTTATTTATTTTTGAAGGAGAGAGAGACAGAGTGTGAGGGGGTGGGGGCAGAGAGATAGGGAGACACAGAATCTGAAGCAGGCTCTAGGCTCTGAACTGTCAGCACAGAGCCTGACGCAGGGCTTGAACCCACAAACCGTGAGATCATGACCTGAGCCGAAGTTGGATGCTCAACCGACGGAGCCACCCAGGTGCCCCTATGAGTTTTGATAAAAGTATAATGGCATGAATCCACCATTACAGTATCATTTATAATAATTTCACTATCCTAAAAATCTGTGCTTTTCCTGTGCATCCCTTCCACTCCTTCAATCTTTGGCAACCACTTATCTTTTAATGTCCTCCATAGATTTGCCTTTATCAGGATGTCATGTAGTTGGAATCATACAGATTGGCTTTTTTTCTCTTAGTAATATTCATTTAAGCTTCTTCTTATCTTTTCATGACTAGGTAACTCATTTTTTAAAATTGTTGAATAATACCTCAGTTTATTCACCTGCTGAAGGACATCTTGGTTACTTACAAATTTTAGCAGTTATGAATAAAGCTGCTATATACATCCATGTGAAGGGTTTTGTGTGAATATGAGTTTTCAGTTCATTTTAATAACTTTCAGTTGTTGGATTGTATGGTGAGAGTATGTTTAGTTTTGTAAGAAACTGCCAAATTGTCTTCCAGGTGGCTGTCCTGCCAGCCAGTGTAAGAGAGTTCTTGTTGATCTGCATTCTTGTCAGCGTTTGATATTTTCAGTGTTATAGATTTTTTTTTTTCAGTTTTATATCTTTACTTGGCAATCAGTGATTAGTCCACATTTAACTATAGATTTTTTAACTTGGTGACAGGTACATAGGCTCCCTGTGTATAGAGCTTATTTGGTGAATCTTCATCCTTTATCCTGGACAACTGCACCCAGATATGGTGTCGAACCTTCCTTTTTCCTTTGGCCCAGACAGCTTTGTTGAGCCTGGTGTCAGTGTACACATCTGGAGTTCCCATCCTTTTCATGGCCAATTTCTGGATCTCTTTGAGTGCCCTGAGGTTGCATGCTTCTTCAAATCTACTCCACGGATGCACTTGTAAATGTTGATGGTGTATTCTCAGGTCACTACCTGGTTGATGGCAGAAAGGCCCTTCTTCTCCTTGCCACTTTCCTTGTGGGAGCTATTGTGACAGGCCCTGGTTGGAAAGAAAGTGTGAAGTACTGTGGGAGAGTGAAAGCAGCCAGATTTTGGCTCTTCTAATACCTGTGTTAGTGGTATCTTGTTTTATTGATGTTTAGTGTCTTTTCATATGCTTATATGCCACCTGTGTATCTTTTACGAGGTATCTAATCAAATCTTCTCCACATTTTTTAATTGGATTGTTCATTTTTCTTACTGTTGATTTTTAGGAAGTCTTTGTATATTTTAGATACAGTCCTATGTCAGATATATTGTTTGTAAATATTTTCTCCCAGTCTGTGGCTTTGCTTATTACTCCCTTGACAGTGTCTTATGCAAAGTGGAAGTGTTTAATTGAACAAAGTACTAATTTATCATTGTTTCTTTCCTCAATTGTGCCTTTGGTGTTGTATTTAAAATGTTGTCTCCAAACCCAAAGTCACCTGCATTTTCTCCTGTGTTATCTTCTGAGAATTTTATTTAGGTTTGTGATCTATTTTGAGTTAATTTGCACAAAGGCTATAAGATGTGTGTCTAGATTCTTTGCACGCATGTGTGTGTTAATTTGTATCAGTACCATTTGTTGAAAAGATTCATGTTTTCTCCATTGTATCATCTGTACTCCTTTGTCAAAGATGGCTTGACTATATTTGTGGCTCTATTTCTGGGTTCTGTATAATGTTTTATTGATCTAGTTGACTGCTTTTTTGCCAGTGTCATACTGTCTTGGTTATTGTAGATTTATATTAAATTTTAGTGATCGTGTCATTCTTCTGAGTTCGTTCTTTTTTTAATATTAGCTATTCAGGGTATTTTGCTTCCCCATTCAAGATTTAGAACCAGTTTGTGGTATACTTGCTGAATTACCTGCTGGGATATTGATTGGGATTGTGTTGAATCTACAGATCATTTGGAAGTACTGACAACATGAAAATATTGAGATTTCCTTTCCATGTACATGGAATAGCTCTTCATTTATTTGGTTCTGGAATTTCTTTCTTCAGAGCTTTGTGGTTTTCCTCCTATAGATCTTGTCTGTAGTTTTTAAGATTTATATCTAAGTATTTTTGTTGTTTTGTTTTGGTAGTAGTATAAATGGTATTGTGTTTTTGATTTCACATTCCACTTGTTCATTGCCGGCATATGGGAAAGTGATTGGCTTTTGAGTATTAACCTTGTATCCTGCAACCTTGCTATAATAGCTTATTAATGTGGGAGTTTTTCTATTTTTTCAGTTTTCTACACAGACAATCATGACATATGCTGATAAAAGCATTTGTTTGTTTATTTTGCCATTCTGTAGATCTTTAATTTCCTTGTTTTTCTTACTGCATTAGCCAGGATTTCTACTACAGTGTTGAAAAAGAGGGATGAGAAGGGATATCCTTGCCTTGTCCTTATTTTAGCAGAATTTCTGGTTTGTCACCATTAAGTATGAGTTTAGCTGTAGGTTTTTTTTTTAATTGTGTTAAAATATATATAACAAAAAATTTATCATCTGAATTTTTAAGTGTATGTTGCAGTAGTGTTTAGTATTTTTCACATTGTTGTACAACCAATCTTCGAATTCTTTTCAAGTTGAAAAATTGAAACCATAGCCATTAAACAACTCCCTGTTTTCTTCTCCCCATAGACCTTGGCAGCCATCCTCCTATCTGCCTCTATGAATTTGACTAGTCCAGGAACTTTATATAAGGGGAATCATAGAATAGTTATCTTTTTGAGATTGATTTATTTCACCTAGTACAGCCCTTAAAGTTCGTCTGTGATGTAGCAACTGTATTTCATTCCTTTTTAAGGTTGAATAATACCCCACTATACATGTGTGTACACACACCACACACACACACACACACACACACACACACACACACACCACCAACACCAACACCAACATTAACATTATTATCGATTCATCCATCTATTTGGTTTGCTTCCAAATTTTGCTGTTGTGAATAATGCCCCTCTGAATGTGGGGTTACAGATACCTCTTTCTTACCCTGCTTTCAGTTCTTTGAGTATATACTCAAAAGTGGAATTGCTGGATAATTTATGCCCTCTTTAATTTCTTTCAGCAGCATTTTGTAGTTTTTAGTGTATAAGGCTTTTGCCTCCATTACATTTATTCTTAAGTATTTTATTCTTTTGATATTATAAATGAAATTGTTTTCCTAGTTTAATTTCAAGTGACTCACATATGGTGTATGGAAACAGGTGATATTTCTGCATCGATTTTGTATCATACAGCTTTACTAATTCTTTTTATTAATGCTAAAAAGTTTTTTGTGTGGAATCTTTAGGATTCTCTACATATAATATGTTATCTACAAAGACCGTTTTAATTCTTTTCCAATTTGGATGCCATTTATTTCTTTTTCTTGCCTACTAGCTGTGGCTTCTACTTCTACCACTGTTTTGAATAGAAGTGGTGAAAGTAGGCATCCATAACCCCTTCTAGATTTTAGAGAAAAACTTGCAGCTTTTCGCTACTGAGTGTGATGTTAGCTATGGGTTTTTCATACATGGTCTTTATTATGTTAATATATTTCCTTCTATTCCTCATTTGTTGAATGTTTTAAATCATGAAAGGGTGTTGATTTTTTAATAAAATGTTTATTTATTTTGAGAGAGAGAGTGTGAGCACGGGGGGGGGGAGGGAGAGAGAGAGAGAGAGAGAGAGCAAGAAGGAGGGGGGGGGATAGAGAATGAATCCCAAGCAGGGTCCACACTATGCAGAACCTGATGCAGGTCTCAAACTCCCAAACCGTGAGATCATGAGCTGCGCTGAAATCAAGAGTTGAACACTTAACTGACTGAGCTACCTAGGTGCCCCATGGTGTTGACTTTTTTATTTTTATTAAAAGACATTAATTTTTTATATTTATTTTTGAGAGAGAGTGAGAGACAGAGCACCAATGGGGGAGGGGCAGAGAGAGAGGGAGACACAGAATATGAAGTAAGCTCCAGGCTCTGAGCTGTCTGCATAGAGCCTAACGTGGGGCTCAAACTCATGACCCATGAAATCATGACATGAGTCAAAGTCAGGCACTCAATAGACTGAGCCACCCAGGTACCCCTGGTGTTGAATTTTTAAAAATGCTTTAACTGCATCAGTTGATATGGTCATGTAATATTTTTCTTTCATTTTGTTAGTGTAGAGTGGCAACTGGCTGACTTAGTTGGTAGAGTATGTGAGCCTTGATCCCTGGATGGTGAGCTTGAGCCCCACATTGAGTGTAGAGATTATATTCAGTTAGTGTGGTGCCTTACATTGATTTTCATGTGTTGAACTATCTTTACTTTCCAAGAATAAATCTCATTTCGTTATGGTATACAGTCCTTCTAATATGCTCTTGAGTTTGTTAGTGTTCAGTTGAGTCTTGAAACATTAAAAAAAAGTTATTTTTGTTTATATACTCTAGTCTTAGTAAATGCCAAGGGCTATGTTCATTTTTTTTTTTTTAATTTTTTTTTTCAACGTTTATTTATTTTTGGGACAGAGAGAGAGCATGAACGGGGGAGGGGCAGAGAGAGAGGGAGACACAGAATCGGAAACAGGCTCCAGGCTCTGAGCCATCAGCACAGAGCCCGACGCGGGGTTCGAACTCACGGACGGCGAGATTGTGACCTGGCTGAAGTCGGACGCTTAACCGACTGCGCCACCCAGGCGCCCCCTATGTTCATTTTTTTAAATGAGTTTGTATTGCCTGGTATTTCTTAATTTTGACCTCATGCCTATATACTGCCTTATTTGGATTATATGCCTTGTAGGCAGATCCATAATATAATTGAATGGCTTAATTTCACATGAACAGCAGGGATTAATTTCACATATGCTCACTTAAATCATAATGAAATGTTGGTGAGTTTGATACAGTTTTCAGTTCTAGTATGAAAGATGCATATTCTGCAAGTAGTACATAGGTAAGTTGTCATTTATAACATTCTGAATTATAATTCTTAGATTAATATAATTTTAGTCTAATATATTACAATTTTAAATGATTTATTTTCCTCAGTATAATTGGTTGATACTTCATTTTTCATATTTATGTATTCTTAACACTAAAGTTTTTGTGTGTATGCTGCAACAACCAATGTTTAGTGTTTTTTTTTTTAAATTATATGTAAGTGTATTTCTTTCACCTTTATATTTGGCAAAATTTATATCTTGACGTATCTGCTTAAGACGAAAAAGTATTAGTTTATCATTTTACATAAAGACATAAATAAGAATTTATCCCCTGTGCCATTCTTTTGGCTTGGCTCTCAACTTTTGCTTCCTATTGTGTCAAATCTACACTCACTTCAGACTAAATCTGTATAAATAGCATAGTATTCTATATTGCCCCATATATTTATCTCTGTGTTCATATAATCTTAGGCAGATTTTATATTCCCAATTGTTGTCATGATGAATTAAAAAAAATGGGATCAAGGAGCTCTTGAATTGCTCAGTTCGTTGAGTGTCCAACTCTTGATTTTGGCTCAGATCATGATCCCAAGGTCGTGGGATTGAGACCTCTGTCAGGCTCTGCATTGACTGTGGTGCCTGCATGAAATTCTCTCCCTCTGCCCCTTTTACCGGCTTGTACTCTTAAATAAGTAAGTAAGTAAATAAATAAATAAAGTGGATCATTATATATAGTTGTCTACACCTTTCTGTTTTCACTGATGTCTCAGAGAAATCCCACATCTAAGGTATAATTCTACTGTCCATCTAATGCATAACTCTGATTCATTATTTTTGACGCCATAATGAAGGCTTTATGGTGTGTTGTGTAAAATTTATTTAACCATTCCCACATTTATGAGAATACTCTGTTTCCCGCTTTTCGGTATATTAATCAAGGTTGCCTCTTTGAATATATGTCCTTACTTCCAGATGCTTATAATTCTGTGGGATAGATTTACAGAAGTACAATTGCTGGGTTGAAGGCAGGTTTTACCCAATAGCTTTCCACAAATTTTGCTAGTAGAAATGTGTGAGAATCCTTTTTTCTGTATGTCTCTGCCAGAAATTGGGCTATAGATTTTAGGTGTAATGTTATACTTATATAGGTCTAATAGGGTGATGTTACACTTTTAATATGAATTCTCTTGAGTGTTAATGATTTTGAGCATCTTGTGTTTGTGAACATTTGCTTACATTCTTTAGTGAATCATTCTTTTCATATCCTTTGCCCAAATTCTGTTGTCTGTTTTTTAAAAATTATAGTAGCTCACCGTATGTTAAAACATTTATACCCTGTTACCTGTGTTGCAAATGCTTTTATTTTCCCCATTTACAAAAACTTTTAATTTTTATATAAATCCCTTATACTTTTTAGTTTTGAGTTGTGAATATGATGTTGCCCAGACTCTTTTCCCACAGATTTTATTGTCTTTTCTTCACAATTCACGTTCGTCTTGAGTTTATTTTTGTAAGTCTTACAACGTTAGGGCACTCCATTTTTTCCTGGAAGCTTACTAGCACTTTAAAAAAAATTAGGTCATTCATTTTCTACTGACGAGTGATTGCCCTTATTGATAATAGTTGGTTTGTATATCAATACTGTATTGAGTTGTTTTCTTTGATGATCTGTTTTGATACTTAAATCAGGTTCAACTTCTTTTTCATCTTTGGCTGGTCTGCAGCATTAGTTCTTATATATAAATGTGATAATTTCTTCCTTATAAAAACAAAATAAAACGCTTTATTTGGATTCTAATTTGAGTTACATGGAATTTACAAATACAGGGGACAACTGACATTTCTATGATAGTGCTTTCCAAATATATCATAGTGTTGATGCATTTAAATAAGTGTATCATTTCTGTGTATTAGTGCCAAATTATTTTATTATTCACAAGTATTATACAGGTCTTGTTGCTGTTGTAGTGAGAATATTTTAATGTCACTTCAATTTCTATGATTGTTGTTTCTCCAGTATAAAAGCAATTGATTTTGTGTATTGCTCTTTTCTCCAGCCTTCAACTGGTGAATGGATAAACAGGATGTGGTATATTCATGTGATGAAATATAATTTATTCATAAAAAGGAATGAATTCTGTTTCTTGCTGTAACATGGATGAACCTTGAAACCTTTATGCCTAGTGAAAGAAGCCAAACCCAAGAGTTCATGTACTATATAATTCCATTTATATAGATGTTGAGAGTAAGTAAATGCAGAGAGATGAAAAGTAGATTAGTGATTGAAAGATTAGTAGATTAGTGATTTGGTATGATGAAAATATTCTGGAATTGGTGATGATTATACAACATTGTGAATAAACTAAAAACTGAATTGTATACTTTTTTTTTTTCAACGTTTTTATTTATTTTTGGGACAGAGAGAGACAGAGCATGAACGGGGGAGGGGCAGAAAGAGAGGGAGACACAGAATCGGAAACAGGCTCCAGGCTCCGAGCCATCAGCCCAGAGCCTGACGCGGGGCTTGAACTCACGGACTGCGAGATCGTGACCTGGCTGAAGTCGGACGCTTAACCGACTGCGCCACCCAGGCGCCCCTGAATTGTATACTTTAAAAGGACTTTATGGTATGTGAATTATATCTCAGTTTTTAGAAAGTAGCAGCGAATGTAATTGTATCTTAGGGTTGAATTTGGTATTAGATAACAGGAAGTCAGACTTCATTGGCTTGATAAAATAGATTTTATCTTTCTTACATACTTATTACTGTTGATTCATTATTACAATGGTATTATAATAGATGTTTCCATGATTAATTCTTGGCCTCTCTTTCATGTTTGCATATGGCTGTTATGGCTTCAGGGACTGGATTATAGAGGAGAAGAAGCAACAATGACTGTACCAGGAACTCCAAAGGAGTCTTCATGTCTCCGTGTCTGGACCATGTTAAATGGCCACTTGTGGCTGGAAGTTGTTTGGGGAAAAGATAGTGGGGAATGAGATTTAGATCTGAAACTTCCTGATCCTGAGCTTTCCTGTCTAGATCCTTATTTTGACTGAAGTTATTTAATGTTTCACAGTTGAAAAGGACATTTGTTGTTGGTTTCATAGTCTCATTTATATTTAAGAAGTTTTCCTAGTTCACTCAGTTTTTTTCTTTTTTCAAAGTCCCTTTTAAAGGGAAAGAAGGAACTAATTACTCAAGACTCCATTTAGCTTTATGTTTTTAAAGAGCTTTTTTGAATTAGAATTGACATACAGTAAAGTGTACATATTTACAGTGTACAATTTATTAGGTTTTGACATAAGTGTACACCTATGGAAATATCAGCCACCTCAATCAAGATGCTTTTTAAAATATTAGTGTCCTCTTTTTTTAAAACTAAAAAAAAATTTTTAAAAATGTTTATTCGTTTTTGGGAGACAGAGACAGAACATGGGTGGTGGAGGGGCAGAGAGAGAGGAAGACACAGAATCCAAAGCAGATTCCAGGCTCTGAGCTGTCAGCACAGAGCCCAATGCAGGGCTCAAACTCACGGGTCGCGAGATTGTGACCTGAGCCAAAGTTGGACACTTAGCTGAGTGAGCCACCCAGGCATCCCTGGATTCTTTTTTTGATAACTTCTTACAGTCAGCTTTACTGGGGAAATAGTGTTTATACAATGTGTGATTTTTTAAGTCTATTTTTTTTAAGTATATTTGACACACAATGTTACATTAGTTTCAGGTGTACAGGTAGTAGTTTCACTCTTGACAGACGTATACATGTTTGTAACCACCACCGCTAGGTAAAATGAAAAATATTTCTAGCACTCTAGAAACTTTTCTTACGCCCTTTCCCAGTCCTTTACCCCATTACTACTCTTCTCTTAAGCATCCACGGGTTTACATTCTTTCATTATGTGGGACAGATTTTGTTTTTTTTAATGTTTACTTATTTTTGAGAAATAGAGAGTGGAGGAGGGGCAGAGAGAGAGAGGGAGACACAGAATCTGAAGTAGGCTCCAGGTTTAAATAGAATTCCATGTAGGTATATAGAATCATATTGTGTACATTACTGTTTTTCTTTTGGCTTCTTTTGGTGAGGCAGTGTCTTTTAAGAATTATGCATATTGCATTTTTCAGTAGTTCATTCTTTTTTTATTAGTACACAGCATTCCATTGTGTTTATTCATTTACCTGTTGGACATTTAGGTTGTTATAAGTTTGGGGAAATTATGAATAAATCTCTTCTTGAACAATTGTGTACAAGTCTGTGTGGTTGTAAGTTGTCATTTCCCTAAATAACATCAGTCTACATTACTGATATGTCTGTATGACTATATTACCATTATTACTCTAAGGAACATCACCGTAATGTTTTACTATAATAATTTACTCTGTATTCATATTTACTCAGTTGATTCTGGAAGTCTTTCATAGTGCCCTTCCCCCTTTGTGTGTGTGGTTAATGGACTGTGTCAAGGCCCTTGGTTGTTGTGTCTTTGTTTTCTTTTAATGTACAATAAATTACTCTCTCCTTCTAAGATACTGACGTTTTAAATAGACAAGGCTGCTTATTTTTTAAATGTCCTAACTTGTTTTTAATTTTTTTCTCTAAATGTTTTAGAGGTGTTCTTTAGCTTGTTACTTTATCTCTGTATTTCTTGTGAACTGAAAATTCAGCCTAAGCCCTTGATTAATTTATGGTCAAACTTTTTTTGTTGTTGTTGCAGAGGTAGTTTATGGATGATGTCGTGTAACTTATATTTCATCACTTCAGGGGAACATAATGTCAGTATTTTCCCACTGTGATAATGAATCTGCTCATTTATTTAATATGATGGTAATATTTGCCAGATCTTTCCCTTTGCAGTTTGTAAAGTGATATCACTACTGACAATATCTTTCATGTAATGGTGTCAGATCTATGGATGATCTTTACTTGAATCAGTTATTACATTAGGGAATGTAAAATGGTAATTTTCTAATTTTTCTTTTTCATCTACATTTATTTGCTGGCATTTTTTATTAAAAATAATTTTCCCTCTACAACCAGGGATGAATGATAGCTCTGTCTAAAAATGCAGGGAAAATGGTTATTTCTTTACCTTTAATTAATAGTTTATTCAGAATAAGGAGTTTTTCTTATGTACATTCTTATTGTAGCAATTCAGTTTCTCTGTCTTTTTTGAGTACCTTTGTGGATTTATGTTTTTTTTTATATTTTCTGTAATCAATTATAGTTATTACTTTCAGTGTTAACATTGTTTGAAATTTAGCCAGTGGGTTTCTTTTTTATGCACGGAGACAACAAAATTGGAGACCAAGAAGCAGTGTCATTCAATGAATAGGCTTTCAAATGAAAACTTTTTTCTCTTCTTAGATATTGGTTACGATAAAAGATTGAAGTATTAAGGTAGTGACATTATAGCATATACATCCAGCATACTATAGGTCTTTGGGTCCAATTATATTACTTTTTTTTTAGAGAGAGAGCGAGAGCATGAGTGTGAGTGGGGGAGAGGGACAGAGGGAAAAGAGCAGGCTCCATGCTCAGTGTGGAGCCTGATGTGGGGCTCGATCCCACGACCTTGGGATCATGACCTGAGCCGAAATCAAGAGTGGAACACTCAACTGACTGAGCCACCCAGGTACCCCACACAGTTTTCTAAACTTTATATCAAGCAGTCATTTCTGATGACCTAAAATTCATCTTGGTATAACCTTCAATTTTTTTTTTAGATCTTAACCACTCATATGTCCTACTTGTATTAAAATTAGTACCCCTTTTTCCTCTTCAAAATAAACTAAGAAAGGAAATATATATTCCTCCTGGGCTCAGTGCATACTCAGCTTTATCACAGGGTAAAGAGATTTTAAGGTAAAAACTAGTTATAACTAAGAATCTCCAGTAAACACAGTCATTTAGTATGTTTGAAAGCTAGTACTAGCTTTGTTATATCTTATGTTTCTGCATTTATGTTTTTTTATGTTTTGTTTATTTACTTATTTTTTTTTTTTAATTTTTTTGAGAGAGAGAGCATGCGTGCTTGAGCAGGGCAAGGGCAGAGAGAGAGGGACAGATGATTCGAAGCGGGTTCATCGCTGACAGCAGTGAGCCTGATAGCAGGGCTTGAACTCACAAACTGTGATTATGACCTGAGCTGAAGTCGGCAGCTCAACTGACAGAGCCACCCAGGTGCCCCTCGTTTTGCATTTATTGCAGTTAATTACAAAAATACATAGATACATACATAAATGCAGTGTATTTATTGGAATTGTTGCATTTATCTGTTTATTTCTAGCCTTTTGATACTCTTGAGATTTTTCCCCCCATTTCTGACAACCCAGTTATGCAGCTTTAATTGGTTTACATCTAATTTTGCTGTTCCTAGAAATTTAAGAGTAAACTGGTTCACCCTCTGTAGGGTTGCTCTGTATTTTGTTATCTTCCTTATTTCAGTTTCCAATTTGGTGGAAAGTAGCTATCTCCATCGGATGTACAATCTATTAGGATCATGCTAAAAGTGTAATGACAGTGGTAAAGCCACTATAGGAGTAGCTAACATCACACTTTGGTTTTGGGAATCAGGTGTTCTTCCATCTTCCTTCTGGGCTAATGAGCTTGAACACTCCATGTTGGTATGCTCATGTTGAATTACCAGTTTGGGTCTCCTCTTTACTGTGGCCTTTGTCTAACAATACACTTGTATCTCAAAATCTGAAGTTTATTTGCTGTACTAATTTCTTTGTATCTTCCTGTGACTAACTTGTGGGTGCATGTATGCGCACATGGCCTGTGCGTGTGCGTGTGTGTATGTGTGTGTTGGGGTTGGAATGGAGGGGTTGGTACATTTGCTAAATGCTTATTTTGTTTCAGGTTCTCTAGTTTTTGATTTTTACATCATGATGACAACATGTTAATTTCTGTGTTTCATTGTAAACTTTCAGTGGATATGAGTGGATGTCAAAAATACAAAATAGCAAGGTTTTGTGATAGTCTTTTTCTTTCTCTGAATTGCATTGTTTAAAAAAAACATTCAATATATACATATATACCTGTTTAGGCATATAGTAAGTCTGGAAAGATACAAATTGGTCACAGTGAGTCCAGTTACCTCTGGGGTCATGGATTGTGAAAGTCTTACTTTATATTGTGTATCCGTATTTACCTTCTCACCTCCATTCCCCCAATTTAAGATTTTTTTGTCATGTCAAAACACGCATATCTGTGTGTGCACACACACCCATTTAAAATGAGGTTTCTGGAGTGCCATGGTGCTTCAATCTGTTGAGCTCCTGACTCTTCGGCTCAGGTCATCATTCCAGGATTATGGGATTGAGCCCTGCATAGGGCTCCATGCTGAGCCTGGGTCCTGTTTAAGATTCATTCTCACTCATTCTCATTCATTCTCTCTCTCTCTCTCTCTCTCTCTCTCTCTCTCTCTCTCTCTCTCTCTCTCTTCCTCTGCCCCTCTCCCCTGCTGGTGCACTCTCTAAAAAACAATAATAATGTATTTAAAAAATATATAAAATGCTGTTTCTACCTTAACTGATGCATTATAGCAGGAGCAGAAATTTTCATTTCGTAGGTTGTACTTTTGTGAGCTAGTCTGAATTCTCATGACATTTCTGTTATTCTAGTTGGGCACATATGTGTTGTTTACAAATGCCAGTTGCAGGTCAAGGAAATCCTTGCTTTGGTAAGGAGTTTAACAACAACAAAAAAGTAGAGAAGTGTTTCTGAATATTCATTTGAGTGAAACACTAGAAAAGTGTTTTATTGGTGAGTGGGTTATGTGAGTCAGCTCATGTTTCAGCATCTCAACTTATTAGCACCTTGCAAGTCACTCAAGTGAGAACGTTAATTTATTCCTTTATTTCTTTGGTTCTTAAATCAGTGAGTTCATTTATATATGTTCATTTATATCTGCTCATCATTTCAGTATATTACTTTCTCATTAAAATCCTTCTTAAAAGCCCTTCTTCTTTTTTTTTTTTGAGACTTTCCATTTTATCTTTACATTTTTCTTAATCCTTTCAAAGGAGTTATCTAGAGATACATTGGGTCCAGATACTGACTTTGAGCCTTTATTTTATATCTGTCTGCATTTGTGAAGATAGTAGGTGGTATTGAGAAACAAATAGAGTACTAGTGCTTGTCATAGATTTATAAAGCATCTAGAAGAGAAAAGATAGGAAATATATATATATATATATATATATATATATATATACACATTATTTTGCAGTTTATTTTAAAGATAAAAAAAATCTCATTTAAAAATTAAGAGCTTATTTTTGTGTGGTTCTGGCACAGTTTTTGTAGATGTAAAACAAAAACAAAATCCACCAAGAAGAGGAAAATCCATCCATTATTGAAACCCCTCACTATGGGTCAATTAACATACATGGCAACATGTGTTAGGATACATGATTCTTATTGAAAATACAGGTTGATTAAAAAAACAGGTTTTTTTTTTTTTAAGCTCTTCAAATTGAATATATTTTTGTTGTGGTGAATTAGGATCTTGGTAGAATGTGTGAATACTGCAGTGCAGTCTAAAAATCACTTAATTATGAATCAGTGTTTTTCCCTGGCTTTGCTACTTATTTGCTTGGTGACCTTGACCTCATACATCAAATTGTGCATTTATTAAATGGTAGTACTAGGGGTTTTCTTGGCTACAGGGTTCAGAAAACCAAGAGATAATGTGTAATTATGTGCTTTTAGCCACAGATGTTGCTGGTTATTTTGAATGATTCTATAAAATTGAAGTGATTACCGAATAACTTGACTGTAAATTATTGCTGACGTTTATATAGAGAGATCATTGAAAGTTTCCTGAAAATTATGTATGTTTTAGTTACTTTTGTGCTAAGTGCCATGATTCTACTAGTCAAATGTAAAGATGTTATCTGGAATAATTAAAGGCATATATTATGTTTTAACAGAGAGAGTGTTATTTGTAGCGGATGTTAGAATTTAAATGATTTTTTTCTTGGTAATAAGAAACTAAATAATTTTATGTAGTAATATGGCTCTGAAGTTTTGAGAAGAATCAGTTTGTTAGTTCAGGACCTTTTTATTAATATAAAATTTTGAAAGAATTTATTTTTCCTACTTACCAAAATCTCATAATATGAATTGTAAACAGTCTAGAAAATATAAGTAGCAAAAAGAAAAAAAGTTATACTCTTACCAACCACTGTTAAAACATTTTGATGTTTATCCTTCCAATCTTTATATGTGTTGCAGGATCAGGCTTGTACACAAACACAAAAGTTAATTCTAAATATGTTTATTACTTTTTTCATTTAAAAGTTACTTTTTGTGACAGATGATTTTTGGATTCCTTTTAGCATTGCCATTCTTAGTTCAAACACATCTTAGGGAGAAATATGGTAAATAAAACAGATGAATGTGGAGTTGCTCTGGTTGAAGGTAGGATGGAAATTCAAAGCTTCAGTGTTTGGCTTTCTTTACTAGCCCAGACAGTCTGTCTTAGAGGTACCTTTGAAGAACTCTATGCCTTCGTATAGGATGCATAGTTGAAAATCTCTACTAAATATTTTTTTAAGTTTATTTATTTATTTAGAGAGAGTGCATGTGCAATGCACACATGCACGCAAATGAGGGAGGGGCAGAGAGAGAGGGGGAGAGGGAAAGAATCCCAATCAGACTCCACGATGTTCACGCGAGTCCGACGGGTTCAAACTCAGGAACTGTAAGATCATGACCTCAGCTGAAATCAAGTGTTGGTCGCTTAACCAACTGAGCCGAGCCACCCATGTGCGCCTTGCTAAATATTTTTAATGGCTGCAGAGTATTTCATTATATGGCATCTGTGATGGTCTTGTAGGTGTTCTGCTTAGCTGTGTTCTTGAAAGAAACCTGCCTGGAGTAATGTTGTTAGCTGACAGACTCCAGCTACAGAGACTTTTGGGATTTGTTGCGGCAGTGAGCCATGGCCACATTCTACCTGGGCAGCTCCTTGCCAGTAACTGAGCATAACAAACTGAGGGTGTAGTCATTTCATCTGAACTTGGGACTTTATGGTCAGTCTTTGCATCTTAGTTGCTTATTGGGCTGGCAGAGGAGCTGCAGGGATCTGAGACTGAACATAGTCATCAGACCTGCATCACGGCCAGAAGGCTTTCTCTGCTTGCTCAACTTTTCCTTCTCCCTTTCATTCTTTGTAGGCATTTCTACCAATGAATTTCTTAATTTCTAACTCCATCTTGGTTCTTCTCACCAGACAACTTAATATGACATGCATTCAGGTGTATGTGTGGTTTTTTTTTTTAATAAATATACATATATATGTACAGGTATACATATATTTGAGAGAGAGGGTGCAAGTGAGCAAAAGGCAGAAAGAGAGAGGGAGAGAGAGAGAGAATCCCATATGGGGCAGAGACAGACAGAGAGAGAGAAGCAGGGTTCATGCTTACCCAATGTGGGACTCCCAGGTGCCCCTTAAATAAGTATTTTTAAGAGTTGTAGATAATAGTGTTCATGGTTTTAAAAAAGCAGAGAAATGTTCCAAATTAAAATTAAAATACCCTCCCTCCTCCCAACCCTCATTAAAAAATTTTTTTTCTGTTTATTTATTTTTGGGAGGTGGCAGGAGGGGCAGAGAGAGAGGGAGACAGACTCCAAAACAGGCTCCTGGCTCTGAGCTGTCAGCACAGCTGGCTTGAACTCCAGAACTGTGAGATCATGACCTGAGCCAAAGTCTGATGCTTAACTGACTGCGCCTCCCCCTGCAATCCTTATTTTTATACCTATGTCATATTCTCACTAATATAACGATTTCCTGATTTATCAACTTTAGGTACTATCTATTATCTTACTCTTGTGAAATATAAGGGAATTAGTGTATTTAAAATTTCTTTTACTTTCCTCCCCATCTTTTAATTTTTAACTAGTGATGTTGTTATTTTTACTTTGTCAAGGCTTTGTTTTCACTTAACTGTATCTATAATTTGGACTTTGCTTTGACTATAAATTGATCTTAAAGATTGAGGATCAGTAATAGCATTTACCTTATTATAATTAGTTAAATATAATTTAGTCCTGAACCAGCTGATTTGATTGAAATATAAGGGAGGAATGTAATTCCATTAGCTCTGCCAAGGAAAATCTTCAAATTTTATTCTAGATGATCAACTATGTCTGTTCCTTTTGTTCATGTTGTCCTCTTTAATGGTTAAGAACATAAGCCATACTACTTGGGGTTGAATCCCAGCTTCAGCAGTTATTGGTTATGTGATCTTGAACAAGTTAAGCTCTCTGAATTGCAAAATTGGCATAACAGTTCTTATATTAGTTTTCTATTGCCATTGTAACAAATTACAACAATGTAACAACTTATAGTATTCATATTTGAGAAATTCAGTGGGTCAGGTTGAGTATCTGTAAAGTCTTACACAAGGGCCAAATCTGTTGGTAGGACTGGTTCCTTTTTGAAATCTTTTGGAGAGAAACTGTTTCTTGATCATTTAGATTGTTGGCAGAATTGATGTCTAAGAAGTTGTAGGGCTGAACTCCAGTTTCTTTTTTGACTGTTGACATGAGAATGACTGTTGTCATTCTCAGCTTCTAGAGTTCACTCACATTCCTTGGTTTATGGTCCCCTTCAGCTGAGAAACAACAATGCAGGGTTGAGTTCCTCTTGAGCTTCATATTTCTCCTGCTGCTTCTGCTGATCTTTGATCTTCTGCCTTCCTCTTTTACTTTTAAAAAAGGACTCACGTGAGTACATTTAGGTTTACTTGTGTAATCTCTGATAATCTCCCTATTTTTAAGTTCCTAACTCTTTTGCTGTGTAGTGAGACATACACAGGAGTAACAGCAGAGAGTAAAGATAACGGTGGGGCCAGAATGTTGCCTAACCGTGATGCTCCTTTAGGCCTCTGTGATCCATATCCATCTCATAAAAAACACATTCACCTCATCTCACGGTCTCCAAGGGTCTCATCCTATTACAGTATCAATTCATAGTGGGAATAAATCTTTGTATTTTGCAGCTTTACCTTCTGGGCTTACCCTCTCTGGTTACTTTTGTAGGTTTTCCATCTTTTCTTCCTCAGATTTGCTAAATCTTGGTTGTCTGTGCATACTCATGAAAGAAAGGTTAAGTTGGTCGGTTTAGCGTAACTGGAGCGAGTTTCTCTGCTGCAGGTTTTTTCATTCATGTGTTTGTCTCTAGACTGTGGCATGTAGTAGGGTTCTTTATTTATTCTAAGACATGCATTCTCAAAGGGATATCATATCAATTGGGAGAGTAAAAAATTTTTTATGGATAAGCCACAGATACACATACAATATACAAACATGCAGTAAGTACATCTGTGGTACTAAAATTTCTTGGAGGGTATGGTTGGGGGTAAATATCTAAAAAAAAAAAACTCCTTGAAGGTCAATAATGGAAAGAAATGTGGAAAAATAGTACTTACATGATTGAGGAGGAGGCAGACTGTTATGTACCTACAATTGTCAAACTAATCATAGCTTATTTGGGAGAATGGAGTGCTTTAGTGGCTCAAGTGCTGCTCTGCTTTTCTTTCAGGCCTCAACATCCACCCTAGGAGCCCTCCACTGAAGTGCACACTGTATTTAAAGAATTAGTTTTCTTTTTTTGTGATCCATAGTATAAAATGTTTTATACTGTAACTTAGTATACACATGTATTTACAAATTTATAAATACATAACTGAGCAAAAGTTTAATGAAACTGTACATACCTCACATTGTATTTTCTGTATTTTCTCACATTTAAAACACTTTTTTTTTTAATGTTTATTTTTTTGAGAGAGAGAGAGAGAGAAAGAGCGCTTGCGCGTGCAGGAGGGGCAGAGAAGGAGGGAGACACAGAATCCTAAGCAGGCTCCAGGCTCTGAACTGGAACCTCTAGATCATGACCTGAGCTGAGGCTGGCTGCCCAACCGACTGAGCCACCCCGGGCACGCCTGTATTTTCTGTTCTATTTTAGATCATTAAAAATTGCTACTTGTAACCCACAAAATTATTTCACACCTGTAGTTTGAAGAACTCTTTACTTGGACTTAATCCTGAGGCTGATAGCTGTTGCTCTCAGCTCTTTCTCTTTAAGCAGGGAGAGGAGAGGCCAAGTTGACTAAATCATTTGGAATGCAGTTCTTTAATTACTGATTTACTTAGTTATATCCTTGATGAAATCCCACCCCTACCTCTTGCTGGTTATATTTTAACCTCTCCTTTCCTCTCCCCACCCCTCCCCACCGTCCCCTCCTTTTCTTCCACTCTTCCACTCTTTGTTTCTTTGAGAGAGAGTGCTGGGGGGGGGGGGGCAGAGAGAGAGTCCCAAGCAGGCTTGACACTGTCAGCATAGAACCCTATGTGGAGCTCCAATTCGTAAACCCTGAGATCATGACCTGAGCCAAAATCAAGAGTGGGATGCTTGACTGACTGAGCCACCCAGGTGCCCTGCTCACTTTTTCTTAATCTGATCTCATTTGTTCTGTATTTTCAAGGTGTTACCCAGAATTTTTGACCTGTTGACAGAATGCTTTTTCTCCCATACATTTATAATTTGATTTATTTTCTTTCAGTTTGTTTAAAAATAGAACAAAACAACTTCCTGTGTACCTGAAAACCAGGAGTGGGAGAAAAGACACATTTTTTGTGCTCAGCTCAGTCTGCCATCTTGAATTGGAAGTCCTGTAGTTTATTTAACAGTTTGCATGTGTTCTATATTTTGGTGTTATCCAGTTTTTCTAAAAGATCATTACTGCTAAATTGCATGCATAGCCATGATTATTTTTAGGAATGATTTTAATATGTTGACTACCCATGTGACATATATACTTGTGTGACCTGTAAAATCTTTAATTCCCCTTTTCATTAGTACTAATTTGTTGGGTCATGGTTAAGTGAGGCTGTTTCTGGTGAAGTGTCAGAGGTTTTTGAATTCCAGTTTTGCCACTTATTAGCTCTTTGCCTTTAGGCAAATTACCTAATTTGCTGTACCTGTTTTCTTACTCTAAAGCAAGGATAACAGTATCTACTTCATAGGATTGTTGTGATAATTAAATGTTAAGGCATGTGAACAAAGCTCTTAGGACAGTGCCTGTCATGTAGTAAGAATTTAATGTTATTTGTTTATATCATCATCATAACCATACTCATCCACACATATATATTCTCTTTCTTAAAAAGAAAATAATGTATATTTTATCTTCTTGAATGCCTTTTATCTAGGCTTCATAGTTGAGCCAGTTGTTCCTTTGTTTTCAGCCTACTTCATTTTCATTAAAAAAAGCCTAATTCATTTTTGTTTTGCTGGAATTTTTAGGTGGGATATTGGCATAACTAAGAATGAGCTGAATCAAGGAGAGAAAGGTGAAATGTGACTAGAGAAACATCAGTTTGTTAGGATGAAGGGTTGGAGATTGCCAACCATATTCACTTACATGGGCTACATGGATATTAAAGGTAAGGGATATAGAAACAGAGTGGGTTAGAATATTGATCCTGCAACATACTGGCTATATGTCCTTGGGTAAGTTACTTAAGTTTTCTGTGCCTCAGTTTGACTATCTGTAAAGTGGAGATAATAAGGGATATTGTGAATATCCCATGAATTAACACATACAAAATTGCTTAGATGTACTTAGTTGTTAGTAGTGTTAATATTTTCCTAGGATTTTGAATTTAGGGTTTGGTCTCTTGTTCAGAGTTTGTGTAAGCATTAGGAATGCAGGGTTGAAATAAAGGGTGAGATTTTTACATTGAAAAGAGAAATGTACTGTTTCCATTCTTTAAAGATGGAATAGCATTTAGGACAAAGGAATTATCTAGGTTAGTAAATACTACATTAAAACAGCAGTACTTCAGTCATTGGGCCTAAGGTTGTTCCTGGAGGGTCTTAGGAGCCACACCTAGTCATTGCTAAGGTAACTTGTTGCTATTTCTTTCAACAGCTAGCCAGTTAGTACTGAGTTTTTAAAATCCTTCTTTTGAAATTGTACAAAATTTAAAGTTTAAAATATGTAAGAAACAGAACCTTATATCATTTTATAGTTTATAGTTTCTTTGTAGAGTTTATTACTCAGAACATTTCCTCTCCAGTTTTTGAGTATTAGAGTGAAGTTATTAGACATTCCGGTATGTTTTTATCTAATAATCCTATTTGTAGCAATTTTTTCCTAATTACATAACACTTTGAGTAATACTTTTTATTATTCTGTTTACTTACATAAATTAGATGTTTGAGTATAGTTTTGGAAATAGATTTCTCAGTAAATCTAAGTTTTGTTTACTATTTTTCCCTTTAATTATGGATGTTCATTTAGTATCAATTTTGAAGTTACTTTGCAGAGACAAGTTTTTTTGGAAGGTTTTTTTATTACAGAATTGCACACTGTTTACATGACTTTGCTGGTTAACTCTGGCTAACTGTGCCATCCCTTTATGAGAGGGAATTTCCCCGGGATACTCTGAAGAAGATTGCTAAAAGAATGATTTTTCTGGAAAACAGTAGATATTTCTTTTGCATCTAATACATGCATGTGACATACATGCATGCACACACACGCCATATGGATGTTGAAAAACGTTTTGGTCTACCACATTTAAGGCCAACACTTTCATTAGTAAAATTGCATGAAAATTTGGCAGTTTATTAGAGCACATGTTCGTTCATTCGTTACTCTTGATGATCCATTGCTGAATGTAGTTCTGATCATTCTTTATCAGTTTTGTACATTACTAAGCATCGTATTCATTCATTCTGTGTTATTAATTATAGGCTTGATTTTGAAATTTATAACTACAGTAGCATTTGGTTCAAGAATATCAAGTATCTCTTTTGCAGTGAAGTAGTTGCTCTGTTAAGGTAGTTGAGTTTTTTGTTTCATTTGGGTAATATGCTATGTTGAGCTTTAGTTGTTAATTGATAGATGTGGTATCCTCTCTGCGAGAGCTTTTAAAATGCATAACACGTATTTCGGAAAGCAGCTGTTGCTATGGCAACTCTCGGGTCACTTGCAGCTCAGCTTACATGATTGGCTGTTAATGGAGTCTAATATGCTTGAGAAGAGAATTGAGCAAATGAAAGAGGGTTTTGAAGGAATCCTCTTAAACCTCTTGAAGTTTAACTGAACAGCGCATGAAAATTTAACACTTGTATTACTGTTATATAATTGTACTGGAAGTAGTTTTATGAATAACGAAGGTGAGACAGGACGAATTTTTGGAAAAAAACAATTTTCCAAACCCTTTGAAGAATGTTGAAAGCTTCTGCTGTCACCTTTTTTCATTTTATTATTGTTTAAAGAAACACTCTTCACAGCTATCAGTTACATTTTGTATTCTACCCTTTGTAGCACCTACCTCAGAGGTGTTAATTAGCTTGAGTCATGAGAAGGTTGTTAATTGTGCTGGGTCAGAAAGAATGGTAGTATCAGGAATCATGTCTAAATTTACTCTGGTCATATGAGTTAGAGTCTGATCTGACTTGAATTCTTAAGGTAGTCCTGTGAACCTGCCTCTCTTAGGGGTATGTGAATGGTGTGAAAAGGGAAGTGGTGGTATGTACTTTGGGGTTTTGAGGCCTATAAAGTAAGTAGAAAGAAGTCTAATTGAGAACTGCCATAGTAAAATTAATAGTCACGCAAATGACACAGTAATACCTGTCTTGTTAAATGATGGAGTTTTCATCAGCATCTACCTACCACCCACCTCCTTTGTAACTGTGGTGCTAGAATGAAGACAGTTTTACCAATTTTGGCAGTTACATAATATCAAGTGTAATTAAACTACATTGTGTAATTTAAAATTTAGATTAAATGCATTAAAATACTAAGTTAACATCATTTTAGAGTACTTTTACTTTGTAAAACCCATGTCAACTGGCTAGTTCAGCAAGTATAGGAAATAGGACTAGGACATGTAGCTTATTTTAAGTATCTGCTTTTTCTATTTTATATTAGGGTTTTTAAAAATTGATTATGGTGGTAGTGTTGACATTGATACATTAAATAAATTATAACTGTTGGTATGGATTAGATTAGATTTTCTAATTTTGCTTGCAGAAAAACCTGGTGATTAAAAAATTAATCAGCACTTATTCAGACCCTAAATTACGTTTAGTTTATTATTTCCTTTATTAAGGAAATACTTTGGGATATTAAAGAAACACTTTTCATAATAGACTACATATAAGTATAGAGTTTTGATAAAACACTTTAGAGGTTCAGTAAACACTTAAACTCCAAAATCTGTAAGTTCATCATCACTATGACCTCTGGAAATATTTTAAAAAATAATTAAAAAAATTTTTTTTTAACATTTATTTATTTTTGAGAGACAGAGAGAGACAGAGCATGAGTGGGGGAGGGGCAGAGAGAGAGGGAGATACAGAATCCGAAGCAGGTTCCAGGGTCTGAATTGTGAGCGCAGAGCCTGACGCGGCACTCGAACTCATGAACCCTGAGATCATAACCTGAGCCGAAGTCAGATGCTTAACCGACTGAGCCACCCAGGCACCCAAAAATCATTTTGTTTTTAAATGCCTGGTGACTATAGGTTCAGGTCTGCCTTGGCACTTCTGGTAGTAGTGGATTATGCTGTTACCTAATATAATTATTGATAGTGCTCCCATTTTATCAGGAAATACAAGGAAAAGTAAATGAAGTCACGTGTAAATCTGTAACTCATAGGTAGCCACTGTCAACATTTTAGTGCATTTCCTTTTCAGTCTTTCTGTGCACAAATGTATATAAAACATATAGTGGAGACCATCCTTTGTGTATTTTCCTTCTGTAATATATCATAAACACTTCATGTTTAATTTTTAGAAATATTTTTAATGATACATAAAAATATTTCACAAGTAAATGCTCTCCATTTGTAGCGCTTAGGTTCTTTCAGGTGTTTTGTTTTGTTTTGCTAGTTCAGAACAGATAAACAGCTTTTCTCCAAGTAAATATGTTTACTTTTCTTTTTATTTTAGCATAGAATGATAGAATAGGAATCACAGAATAAAAGATTATTGAATTACAAACGTTTCAATATGTATTAGTTGCTTTTTAGAAGAACTTATAATATTTTTGATTTGGAAACTTATAAAATGTACTTGGTGGACCTCAATTGCAGAGGGTTGAATCAATTTTGTTCTCTGTTCATAACACATGGTAATTCTTGGCTAGTTCAAGGGTTGATTTCATTTTATTTCCTTTTATCTGCATTATCCGCTCTTTTTCTTCTCCTCTCATAGGCATTCATTTAATATGCTTGAGGTGTGTGTGTGTGTATGTGTATATATATATATAAAATATACATATATATGTGTGTTCTGTATACATATATACATACATACATACATACATACATACATACATACATACATACGTTTATTGGTATGCATTCTTAAAAAACATGTTGTGTGGGTTTTTTCAATTTCAAACATAGAGTAGAATTGGCATCCTTTTATTATTTACTCTCCCCCCACCCCACACAGCATTATGTTTTAAAGTACTATTCATGTTGCACTTTGCCTGTCTTGTTTCATTGAATCTAATGGCTTCCATAGTGTGCATTAGTATTCCATAGTGTGCATCTGCCATGTTTCCATTACCCCAGTGTGGTGATGATGAACACTGTGATTCCTCCAGCTCTCTGCTATTGCAGACATTTTTGAAAAAGAGCATCTTTATACATAATCCCCTTATGGATATGTATTATTCAACTGGATTAGATGTATACATACCCAGTTTCACTAAATACTGCCAGATTTCTCCTCTGAGTAATTGTACCAGTCTTTACTTGCAGTAGGGGTATATGAGGATTCCTATATTTCTACTATAGATAAATCCCAATACCAGTGTGGTGAGTCCTATCAAAATTAGTAGGAAAGGTAGGCATAATTTTTTTAATCTAGCTACTTACCTCCAGGTTGCAGAAGTGTAATTGTTTTCTAGTAACTTCTCTTCAGTCTTTCCAGGTTGGTATCATTGCAGTGTTTTTGCCAAGTAGAATAGTGAAGTGGTTAATAGCATATACTCTGGATCCAGTCAGTTTGGAGTTGAATCCTGGCTCTGTTGTTTAGTAACTGGGTGACCCTGCACTTTGTATAGGGTTGCTTCAGTTTTGTGATTTGTAAAATGAACTTAGGGGAAGTTTTCTGCCTTTGTGAATACATGTATAATGTTAGAATAGTGGCTGGGCACACAGTAAATGCTACCAAAGTTTAAAAAATCCAGCTGAGATTTAGAATGGAATTGCATTGAATTGATACATTTGAGGGAGAAATCACATCATAATTTGCCCTATCCAAGTGCATGGAATAGCTCTCCAGTGATCAAAACTTTCTATGTATTTTAATGAGATTAGATTGTCTTTTGTTTCTTCATGATACTTATTTTTATTTTTTATTTTTTAAGTTTTAATTTATTTTGAGAGAGCTAGTATGCACGTGGCACATGGTAGGGGCACAAAGGGAGGGAGACAGAGAATCCCAAGGAGGCTCTGTGCTGATGCCGGGCTTGATCCTATCAACTGTGAGATCATGAACTGAGCCAAAAATCAAGAATCAGATGCTTAACTGACTGAGCCATCCATATGCCCCCATGGTACTTATTGTTCTTGATCACTAGCTCTTAATTTTGTTTGTGGGGGCACAAAATTTGATATTTTAGATTTTATATTATCTGGAGATATTTTTGGTTGTCACAGCTTGGGAGATGCTACTGCATCTATTGGGTAGAAGCCAGGGATACTGCTAAACATCCTACAGAGCACAGGCTAGACCCCAGTTATCAGCTCAGTATGTAATAATGCTGAGGTTAAGAAACTCTGTTTAGATATGATGTTGTGAATGGTGTTTATTTTTATTCTCTAATTGGTTATTGCTTTTTGAGGGAAATGTTACAGATTTTTCTGTTACCTTGTATCTGGCAATCCAGCTGAATTTTTTCTCGTCTGTAGATTCTGATAAGTTTTCTATGTAGATGCTCTGCTCTCCTTCTAATTTCTCTTTTTTCTTTCCTTTCTCTCCTTCATCTTTTTGTTTTAATGTTTATTTTTCTTTTTCATTATGTATTATATTTCAATATTTTATTCCATATTATTACATTATATGTATTCACTATATTTAATATAATGTATTTAGTTTAATATAGTTAATATAACATTGTTAATATAATTTACTTAATATATGCAATAGAATATATATTTTAAAATACATTAATAAAAAGATGGAATTTAGTTTCTAACAAATGTTTCTGCTTTTCATTCTTTAGATTTTTTTTAATTTCTTTCTTTTTTTTTTTTATTTACATCCAAATTAGTTAGCATATAGTGCAGCAATGATTTCAGGAGTAGATTCCTTAATGCCCCTTACCTGTTTAGCCCATCCTCCCCCTCCTACAACCCCTCCAGTAACCCTCTGTTTGTTCTCCGTATTTAAGAGTCTCTTATGTTTTGTCCCCCTCCCTGTTTTTATATTATTTTTGCTTCCCTTCCCTTGTGTTCCTGTGTTCTGTGTCTTAAAGTCCTCATATGAGTGAAGTCATATGATATTTATCTTTCTCCAACTGACTGATTTCACTTAGCATAATACCCTCTAGTTCCATCCATGTAGTTGGGAATGGTAAGATTTCATTCTTTTTGATTGCCGAGTAATACTCCATTATATATATACATAATTACCGTATTTTCTTTATCCATTCATCCATCGATGGACATTTGGGGTCTTTCCATACTTAGGCCATTGTCGATAGTGCTGCTATAAACATTGGGGTGCATGTGTCCCTTTGAAACAGCATACCTGTATCCCTTGCATAAATGCCTAGTAGTGCAGTTGCTGGGTTGTAAAGTAGTTCTATTTTTAGTTTTTTGAGGAACCTCCATACTGTTTTCCAGAGTGGCTGCACCAGCTTGCATTCCCACCAGCAGTGCAAAAGAGATCCCCTTTCTCCACATCCTCGCCAACATCTGTTGTTGCCTGAGTTGTTAATGTTAGCCATTCTGACAGGTGTGAGGTGGTATCTCATTGTGGTTTTGATTTGTATTTCCCTGATGATGAGTGATGTTGAGCATTTTTTCATGTGTTGGTTGGCCATCTGGATGTCTTCTTTGGAGAAGTGTCTATTCATGTCTTTTGCCCATTTTTTCACTGGATTATTTGTTTTTTGGGTTGTTGAGTTTGATAAGTTCTTTATAGATTTTGGATCTGATATGTCATTTGCAAATATCTTCTCCCATTCTGTCAGTTGCCTTTTAGTTTTGCTGATTGTTTCCTTTTCTGTGCAGAAGGTTTTTATTTTGATGAGGTCCCAATAGTTCATTTTTGCTTTTGTTTCCCTTGCCTCTGGAGACATGTTGAGTAAGAAGTTGCTGTGACCAAGATCAAAGAGGTTTTTGCCTGCTTTCTCCTTGAGGATTTTGATGGCTTCCTGTCTTAACATTTAGGTCTTTCATCCATTTTGAGTTTATTTTTGTGTATGGTGTAAAAAAAGTGGTCCAGGTTCATTCTTCTGCATGTCAGTGTCCAGTTTTCCCAGCATCATTTGCTGAAGAGACTGTCTTTATTCCATTGGATATTCTTTCCTGTTTTGTCAAAGATTAGTTGGCCATATGTTTGTGGGTCCATTTCTGGGTTCTCTCTTCTGTTCCATTGATCTGAGTGTCTGTTTTTGTGCCATAATGTTTATTTATTTTTGAGAGAGGGAGCGTGAGCAGGGGAGGGGCAGAGAGAGAGGGAGACACAGAATCTGAAGCCAACTCTAGGCTCAGAATCTGAAGCCAACTCAAGCTGTCAGCACAGAACCGAGTGTGGGGCTCAAACTCACGAACCGTGAAACTATGACCTGAGCTGCAGTCAGACTCTTAATCAACTGAGCCACCCAGGTGCCCCGTCGCCTTTTTTTTTTTTTTTTTAATCTTTATTTTGAGAGAGTGAGCACACACGTGAGTGGAGGAGGGGCAGAGAGAGGGGGGAGAGAGAGCAGTTTGGCACAGTCTGTGCAGAGTCCGTCTCGGGGCTTGATCCCATGAACCTTGAGATCATGACTTCTGCCAAAGTCAAGAGTGGGACGCATAACTGACTGAGCCACCTAGGCGTCCCCTCCATCTCTCTTTCTCTTATAGTACTGTCAAAGACCTTTGCTATTAAATGGTAGCAGTGATAGTGGGTATACTTGTCGTGTTCCCAGCTTTATGGAAAGAGTTTAAAATTTCTTAACATCAAGTAACACCAAAAATGTAAGGGTATCAATCTCATTTTACCTTGCCATTATTATTACCACTAAAGATGTGTTCTTGAGGAAAGAATGCTTAACTTCACTATTGAACAAAGATATAACAATAAAGCAATAATGAAATGATATTTTGTATTGCACTAGTGATATTAAGAATATTTCTACAAGTGCTTAGGTCATGTTTCCTCTGTATTTTTGTCTTTAACCAGTTTTTTAGTTTGTTTCTGTGTTTTTATAAATTAAGACTTACTGAAATGTTAACACATTGGCTGTTTTTTTTGTGGTTGGTTGTTTCCTTAACTTGCTTATTTGTTTTGATGTGCAGAAATATAATTTTTAATGAAGTCTAATCTTATCCTTGGTAAGATCTTTTGTTGCTTTTAGGCACAAGAAGATTCTTAATTTCTTAAAACTTTCTTCTGTCAGTAACATTTTCCTGGTTAAACAAGGCTATGCTTACCAATTTTTTTCCCTTTGTTCTAAATCACCCACCTCACTTCAGGTTTTACTTTTTTTCCTGAAGTGGTAGATTGATAATACAACCTTGTTTATCCAGTTTGTTCTCTTGCCCTCTGCCCACTGGTTTACAGAGAGCTCAGGATTTTATGGAGGTACCTTAGGGGCCATTGGTGATATGGCACTGAAGTTCAGGATTGATAAGTGTACAGGGATCTAGACTTCCTACCCAGATTATTTTTGTTTTTACATTTCTGACTGAATGATCCACTATTAACTTTCACTTCTAAAACTGAGCCTATTAACTTTACTGTTTCTCCTGGGAGAGTGCTTCCTTCCTCAATTCTTTATTCAGCTTCCTTTTTTTGTCTTTTGTGTTCATCCACCATTCTCTAATGTGTAAAATTAGAAATGAATTGCTTTCAGTGGCACTTTTTGATCCATCTCATCCAGTTTACTGCTAAGAGTTACCAGTTTGGCCTTCATATGGTTTCTTGAACTTCTCTCTCTGTCTGCTGCTAGCACCATGGTTGAGTTTCTTCACATCTCCTGCCAGTACTATAATTACCTTATAATTGGTTTTCTTGTATCTAGGCTTTAATCCCTCTGGTCTTTCCAATATCCTGCGTGAAATTAATATTTATAAAATATAGCTTCATTGGACAAAAGTCTTAAGTTTCCTGAACTGCCATTGAAGGCCTTTCACAATTTGGCTAGGCTCTGGGAGGTGTGTATATGTAAGTGTATGTATACGTAATATAGTAATGTATTCTTAACAAGTTACGTTCAGGTTTTGATAGATCTTTTTTAAAAATCTTACATTTTATTCTTATTACATGTAATATTTATTTACAGTAAGTACAGAGAAGCAAAAGCAAGGAATAAATGTCCAATTTTACTATTCAGAGATAATCATTAGTCACGTCTTTTTTTTTTTTTTTAAGGTTATTTTTTTGAGAGAGAATGAGAGTGTGAGCAGGGAAGAGGTGGAGAGAGAGGGAGACACAGAATCCAACGCAGGCTCCAGGCTCTGAGCTGTCAGCACAGAGCCCAATGTGGGGCTCGAGCCCACAAACTGTGAGATCATAACCCGAGCTGAAGTCAGATGCTTAACCAGGTGCCCTATTAGTAAGGTCTTTTATTTTTTTTTATTTTTATTTTTTTTTTAATTTTTTTTTTCAACGTTTATTTATTTTTGGGACAGAGAGAGACAGAGCATGAACGGGGGAGGGGCAGAGAGAGAGGGAGACACAGAATCGGAAACAGGCTCCAGGCTCCGAGCCATCGGCCCAGAGCCCGACGCGGGGCTCAAACTCACGGACCGCGAGATCGTGACCTGGCTGAAGTCGGACGCTTAACCGACTGCACCACCCAGGCGCCCCAGTAAGGTCTTTTAAAAATGAACTACAAAAGAGCTGACTTTTTTTTCATATTTATCCTATGTGTGTTTTGTTTAGTTTGTACATAACTTTTAAGTTTTGTGTTGTTATGAACTTTAGAATCTTTATTTTATATTATTATTATTTTCTTTCTATAGAAGTTTATACATTTTTCTATATTTTATTAGCTCTCTTACTGAAGTCCTTATTAATTCTAACTGGAATCTTTCAATTTAACAAACAATGTTGAATAGAATGTTTCAGGTACAAAATAATATGAGCAAAGGCATGAAGGTGTGAAACAGGTGCTTACAGTGAACTACAAGTAGTTGAGTATTACCGGAGACATAAATTAAAATGTTAATTTGAAATGTTGGAATTAAGGCTAGGAAGAGCCAGATTCTTAAGATTTTTGCTTGCTGTGTTTAGGAACTTGAATTTTATTCTACAAATGATATATATTTGGAATATTTTTAAACAGGAATCTGGTGTGATTAAATTAATATTTCAAATAATCCAGTCTGGGTATAGGATGGAGGATTGAATTGTGGGAAACAAGAAGAGTTAGGAGACGATTGAAATATTCATGGGGACACTGGAAGCCTTTATTAACGCAGTGTGAATAGGATTAGAGACGAAGGGATAGATTTAAGATACATTTTACTGGTAAAATGGGCAAGATTCAAGGGAGTTCACCCTGATCTCAGGGTTTCTGAATTTTTAGCTTGTGTGACAAGATGATGAGAAGAATAATTATAAGGAAAAATATAATTTATTTTATTTTTTTAAAGTTTGTTTATTTTGAGAGGGTGCACATGTGTGCATGTGGCCAGGAAGGGCAGAGAGAGAATTCCATGCAGCCTCCATACTGTCAGCGTGGAGTCCCATGTGGGACTCAAATCCATGAACTGTGAGATCATGACCTGAGCCAAAATCAGGAGTCCGACGCTTAACCGAGTGAGCCACCCAGGCACCCAGGGAAAACATAATTTTAAAATTTAATTTATTAAATTATTATTTTTTTCAAAGGGAGGTGGTGTATTCTTGAGAAGAAAAGCTCAATTTATGTCATGTCATGTTAAAAGTCTTAATTTTGCGGCTAACAAAATGTGTATATGAGGCAATGGTAAAATCAGATCTGAAATATTTTGTGGTCATTTAGATACTTTTAGAAATTAGCACTGGGGCGCCTGGGTGGCGCAGTCGGTTAAGCGTCCGACTTCAGCCAGGTCATGATCTCGCGGTCTGTGAGTTCGAGCCCCGCGTCGGGCTCTGGGCTGATGGCTCGGAGCCTGGAGCCTGTTTCCGATCCTGTGTCTCCCTCTCTCTCTGCCCCTCCCCCGTTCATGCTCTGTCTCTCTCTGTCCCAAAAATAAATAAACGTTGAAAAAAAAATTTTTTTTTAAAAATTAGCATTAACATCCCCCCCCTTTTTTTTAAAGTAATATCTACATCCAGTGTGGGGCTCAAACTCATTACCCCAAGAATAAGAGTGGTATGCTCCACCAACTGAGCCAGCCAGGCCCCCTGCATTTACAGCCTTTTTAACTGCCTAACATACTTAAAGGATTCATCATGTCCATATCCCATAGGTTAAACAGTTTAATGTTGGCAGGGCAAGAGTTGGGGAATGTTTTGGGAGTTTGGAAGAGGGGCATGCTCTCCCAGCCTAGGTGACTTAGTGACTTTAGTGGTGGTTGAAAACCATGGTCTATGAACAAACAGACTCTTAAATATAGAGAACTTATGGTTGCTAGAAGGGAGGTGGGTGGGGAAATGAGTGAAATAGGTAAAGGGGATTAAGAGGCATAAAATTCCAGTTATAAAATATATGAGTTATGGAGATAAAAAGTCAATATTGTAATAACATTTTATGGCGACTGCACTTATTGTAGTGAGCATTGAATAATGTATAAAATTGGTGAGTCAATATGCTGCACACTTGAAACTAATATAACATTGTATATCAATCATAATTCAATAAAAATATCTTACAAGTTAAAAAAAAACAAACCATGGTCTAGTTGAAAGGGATACTATGATGTAGGTTTTTTTTTTTTTATTATGAGCTTTTTATTAAGGGTAATTTCAAGCATTTGCAAAAGTAGATGAATTGTGTAGTGAATCACTTTGTAGCTATTACCCAGCTTCAACATTAATAAACTCAGTATTGTTTCATGTGTAAACTTTTGATTCTTTATTCATTTGAGGCAAATCCTTGACATTGTATCATTTCATCTGTAAATAATTTAGTTGGTGTCTATTAAAGATAGTAACTTCAAGAAACATTAAAAGCATCAGTAATCATTTTATAACATCATAAAATATTTCCTAGTGATTTGAAAACATAGTTTCAGCAGAGAATTAGAAGTAAAATAAAAATTTTAAACAAGGGGAGGGAATGAGAAAATCAAAGCTGCTTTTCTAGGAAGGAAAACAAGGAGTATGGTACTTAAGAAGGATAGGGAGTTATAGTCTTTGTTTTAAGTGATGGGGACACTTGAGTGGTTTGTAGGCTTGGGGGAAGAGTGGAGAATGCAATATTGACATGGGGGGATGGAACAGGAGCAGGAGGAAGGATATCTTATCCTTCCTTGATCCTTGATATGTTACTGTGATAACATATCAAGGACAGAGAATAAGTGAGGAAGAGGCAAAGAGTTGAGCAGATAGTTCATACTAATTGACCTCTTTTTTTTTTTTTTTTTTTTTTTTTAATGAACTTCAGGGAGGGTGGAGGTTGGCTATAGGAAAGGATCTTAAGAAGAGTGAGAATTTGGAATAGTTGTTGAAGAGAATGGGAGAGGGAATCCATCATAGACAAATAAAAAGATTGCTTTAGTGGGATTAAGATTCCACCTGAAATTAGAAATCAAAATTTAGAGTAGTACAAACTTTCATGTCTCTGTGATCCTTTTCCCAACACCACAGAATTGCTTGGTTGTTTAAGAGAAGATAGTGTGTGGGATTATTTTAGGCTTAGACTTTTATATTACAAGTCCTATGGAAGAACCCAGGGACAAAATGTGTTTGTGAGGAAGTGGTTTAGAGGAACATTCATGTATATGCTTACTCAGGAAAGGACATGACAAAGGGACAAGTAAACTGTAAGGAGTAAGTGCTAGGCTGTGTGTATGAAATTGAGCTGACACAAAGAAGCTGTAAATACTGAAAGATGGAGTCAGATTGGTAAAGTGTATGGCTGTGAAAGTTGATAAATGAAGTCCAAAGGCTGTGTGAAGGTCTTTGGAATTGATAAGGTTCAGGAATCTCAAGACTTGAGCTCTAGATAAATGTTGCCCATGGTGGTAGGACATACGGTAGGACAGAAATCTGACCCACATGTGAACATCTTCAACAAACGTGAAGAGCGGTGCTAGGTGGTCAGGAAGTGAGTAGATGATAGTGGTGAATAAGATTAGAAGGTGGTATCCCTGTGGAGGGTGGGAATGATAATGATTTAAGAGAGACAGTGGGTAACCAAGAGAATTCAGAGTGTGGGATAATATTTGTTCTAGTTTTCATCTGTGTTCCAGATAACTAAGATGTTTCTACATGAAAACGTCTGAGACCTTGTTTGTTCCCATAAAGCTGAACATAGTCATGTATAAGTATAAAACAGGGTAATTTTGTAAATAGGTCCCCTGAATGCCATGGTCTATAAAATTCTAGGAATCTTGGCGATTTATCACTTGATTCTGCTAATGTAACATTTGAAATGTTCAAGAGATACAGAAATATGGAAGAAGAGGGAAATGTGGTGGTGGTATAGTTGATATGGAGGCGGGGAATGGCATGAGCACAGGCAATTGGGGCGGAAGACCACAAAACTTAACATTTTACATATTATTGAGCATGTGGGTAGGGGGTCGTTGGAGAAGAAAGGTAGTAAGTTTTAGCACCAAAAAAACTTACTTATGTTTAGCCTTTTCGCTACATTTTCCTAAGTAAAACCTTGCTTTTCCCATTAAAGAATATCCCTTATAAACCCTTTTGGTGATGGGGAGATACAGCATTGTAGCTCTGAGAAGTGAAATCAAGGGAGAGTTTAGTATATAATTTGGTATGCCATTCAATATGCGTAAGTGTTTTGGGACTTAATGTAAAACATCAGTTTTCCTAGACGTTTATAACATGGAATCATTTACAATCTACAGATTCTGGTTAGTAGAGGTTTTGCTGTAGTCTCTGGAATACCTAATGGTTAATATAAGCACATGACTGAAATATTTCATGTGTATAGGAACTGATACAGATGATTGTAGTAGACTGGTAATTAAATGTATCAGCCTGCATTAACTTGATCATCGTGTTAAACTATATTAAGCTACAACAATGACAGTATCCTAGAATTTTGTACTTAGTACAATAGTTTTTGTATCTTCACTAACTCCCTGAATCACTATCATTGATGGTAGTAAGCTTGGCAGTGGGGAATGCTAGAGAAATAAAGGAATCTGACCAGAGTCGTCCCTGGAGTATATTTAATGAAGATGATTGCCTGGGGCAGCTGGCAGGCACGGTGCTCCTGTGAGTAGTGATCAAAGCGTATGGTTATGATTGTTCTGAGATTTTGATACATACACTTCACCTAACTTTCTTCTGCACCCTCAATTTTATAGTCCCTGGGATTCTGAGAAGCTTTCTCTTGGAATACCTCTTCTTAAAAGTTTTTTTTTCTCCTCAAATTAATTTTCTCCTAGTTGTGAGCATACTATTTACTTATCAGTAAATATTACAATTTATAATCTACAGTTTAATATCATAACAATACATTATTTTGACTTAGCTTGCAGTGACTAAATTAGTGTCCTTTGGAACTCATGGTTTGTGATCAGCCAGATCTCATGGTGTGATCATGGGCTATAAAAATGTTAATTATCCATAATGAAATAGCATAATATAAAAATTAAGTGTCTAATATTTTGGTGTGCAAAATCTGAGAAGATTCTCTTAAAGTAAAAAAGAGTTAAGAATCACGTAGTTTGAGGGCGCCTGGGTGGCTCAGTCGGTAGAGCGTCCGACTTCAGCTCAGGTCATGATCTCACAGCTTGTGAGTTTGAGCCCCACGTCGGGCTCTGGCTGACAGCTCGGAGCCTGGAGCCTGCTTCGGATTCCGTGTCTCCCTCTCTCTCTCTCTGTCCCTTCTGTGCGTGCTCTCTCTCAAAAATAAATAAAACATAAAAAGTTTAAATAAAAAAAAAGAATCACGTAGTTCAAAGTTAGGCCTATTAAATTGTCCGCTGTCTCTACCATTGCCACATGGCCATACTATTTAAGTAAACAAATACCTCCATTGTCAAGAAAAATGCCCCAGCCTTTTACCTTGGCCATTACACTTGTACATTCTTTAAGTTGTAGCTCCAATATTACTCCCTTAGGAAGTCTTTTTTTCCAAGATTTTATTTATTTTTATTTTATTTTTTTTAATGTTTGTTTGAGAGAGAGAGAGAGCGAGAGACAATGCACGGGAGGGAGAGAGGCAGAGGGAGACTGAGACAGAATCTGAAGCAGGCTGGAATGAGGGGCTTGAACTCAGAAGCCTTGAGATCTTGACTGAGCTAGAGGCGGATGCTTAACCTACTGAGCCACCCAGGTGCCCCCTTCCAAGATTTTGTTTAAATTCAAGTTAGTTTACATATAGTGTAATACTAGTTTCAGGTGTAGAATTTAGTGATTCATCACTTACATATAACACTCAGCGCCTGTTACAAGTGCCCTTCCTTTTCAAAAAAAAATTTTTTTTTTACATTTACTTATTTTTGAGAGAGAGAGAGAGAGAGAGAGCGCGCGCACGTGCGCGCGCGTGAGAGGGGGAGGGGCAGAGAAAGAGGGAAACACAGAATCCAAAGCAGGCTCCAGGCTCTAACCCACAAACTATGAGATCATGACTTGAGCCAAAGTTGGACGCTCAACAAACTGAGCCACCCGGGTGCCCCACAAGTGCCCTTTCTTTATGTCCATCACCCATTTAGCCCATCTCTACACCCACCTCCCTCCAGCAGCCCTCAGTTTGTTCTCTACAGTTAAGAGTCTCTTATGGTTTGCCTCCCCCTCTGTTTTTATTTTACTTTTGTTTTTCCTTCCCTTCCCCTATGTTCATCTGTTTTGTTTCATAAATTTTACATATGAGTGAAATCATACAGCATTTGTCTTTCCTGACCGACTTACTTCATTTAGCATAATACACTCTAGTTCCATCCACGTTGTTGCAAATGGAAGAATTCATTCTTTTTGATGGTGGAGTAATATTCCATTGTGTATATATACGACTTCTTTATCCATTCATCATTTGATGGACATTTGGGCTCTTTCCATACTTTGGCTATTGTTGATAGTGCTGCTATAAATATTGGGGTGCATGTGCCCCTTCTAATCAGCATTTTTGTATCCTTTGGATAAATACCTAGTAGGGCAATTGCTGGGTTGGAGGGTAGTTCTATTTTTAATTTTTTGAGGAACCTCCATACTGTTTTCCAGAGTGGCTGCACCACTTTGCATTCCTAGTAACAGGGCAAAAGTGTTTCTCTTTCTCCACATCCTCATCAACATTTGTTGTTTCCTGAGTTGTTAATTTTTAACCATTCTGACATGTTTGAGGTTGTATCTCACTGTGGTTTTCATTTGTATTTCATTGATTATAGGTTGAACAGTTATTCATGTATCTGTTAGCCATTTGTATGTTTTCTTTTAAGAAATGTGTGTTCATGTCTTCTGCCTGTTTTTTTGATTGGATTATTTATTTTTTGGGTGTTGAGTTTGATAAGTTCTTTATAGATTTTGGATACCAGTCCTTAATCAGATATGTCATTTGCAGATATCTTCTCCTGTTCTGTTGGTTGCCTTTTAGTTTTGTTGATTTCACTGTGCAGAAGCATTTTACCTTGATAAAATCCTAATAGTTCATTGTTACTTTTGTTTCCCTTGCCTTCAGTGACATGTCTAGTAAGAACTTGCTGCAGCCGAGGCTGAAGAGATTGCTGCCTATTTTCTCCTCTAGGATTTTGATGGTTTCTTATCTCATATTTAGGTCTTTAATCCATTTTGAATTTATTTTTGTGTATCGTGTAAGAAAGTGGTCCAGTTTCATCCTTCTGCATGTTGCTGTCCAGTTTTCCCTACACCATTTGTTGAAGAGACTTTTTTCCATTGGATATTCTTTCCTGCTTTGTCAAAGATTAGTTGACTATATAGTTGTGGGTCCATTTCTGGGTTCTCTATTCTGTTCCATTCATCTGTGTCTGTTTTTGTGCCAGTACCATACTGTCTTGATTACAACTTTGTAACATAGTTTGAAGTCCAGAATTGTGACGCCTCCCGCACTGTTTTTCTTTTCTTTTTTTTAACTTCTTTTCTTTTTTTTAACGTTTGTTTCTTTTTTTGAGAGAGTGTGCACGTGAGCAGGGGAGGGGCAGATAGAGAGAGAGAGAGAGAGAGAGAGAGAGAGAGAGAGAGAGAATGAGTCCTAAGCAGCTCTCCTCTGCTCTGTCTCATGAAATGTGACATCACGACCAGAGCTGAAATCAAGAGTTGGATGCTTAACTGACTGAGCCATCCAGGCACCCCTGCTTTTCTTTTTTAGCATTACTTTGGCTATTCGGGCCTTTTGTGGTTCCATACAAATTTTAGAATTGTTTGTTCTAGCTCTGTGAAAAAATGGGTGTTATTTTGTTAGGGATTGCTTTAGAAAGTCTAAGACTCTCCTTTTAAAGTACTTCTCACAATCTGAAATTGTCATGTTTATCCTTTTATTTATTGTCTGATTCTATGAACTAGAAATACCATCTTTTTTTTTATGTTATTGTTGAGAAAAATCACGTGAGCAGGGTATAGGGGCAGAGAGAAAGGGAGACAGAGGATCCAAAACAGGCTCTGTACTGAAAGCACAGAGCCTGATGCGGGGCTTGAACCCACAAGCCATGAGATCATGACCTGAGCTGAAGTTGGATGCTTAACTGACTGAGTCACCCAGGCGCCCCTGGGTTTGAACATTTTTGATATTTTGAGGCATGTAAAAGTATCATTGGTTTTAATAGATAGTTTTTTTTTTATTTTTATTTTTTTTTCAACGTTTATTTATTTTTGGGACAGAGAGAGACAGAGCATGAACAGGGGAGGGGCAGAGAGAGAGGGAGACACAGAATCAGAAACAGGCTCCAGGCTCTGAGCCATCAGCCCAGAGCCCGACGCGGGGCTCGAACTCACGGACCGCGAGATCGTGACCTGGCTGAAGTCGGACGCTTAACCGACTGCGCCACCCAGGCGCCCCTAGATAGTTTTTTTTTTTAAACCTCTGCAAGGATTTATTGAAATTTCATTTGTTCCACGTTAACAGTCTCATAGAACTCTATGGGATAGGAAAATAGTTTTGTTTAAGTGCAATTTGATTATACTTAGTTAAAATAGTTATCATAGTCTCAATCTTCAGGAGATAGAGACCATATTGAGTAAGGGAGGGGAAGGGGAACGTACATAGCACAGATGCCCAGCTTTTACTAAGAATACTTAGTAAAATTACTAAGTATAAACACATGTTTTGAACCTGGGGAGAAAGTGGGAATATCAATTTGGTACAATATGTTACCTGGTTTTCTTCATGTTCTGGGATGTTTTCACGTGTTGTATTGTACGTTAGTGTACAGTTGGGCAGTTTGGATTCTTCTCCTTACCTCCAGAAATAATTTTAGTCTTTAAGTTGCAAAAAAAAGTTTCTCTTCTGTACCCTTCACATGGCTTCTCCATCTGCCACTGTCTTCCATAACCACAACATAATCATCAAAACCAGAAAGTTAACTGATACCATACTATTAACTAACATGCAGACCTTGTTCATATTTTATCAGTTGTCCAATTGATGTACATTTTCTGATTCAGAATCCAAACTGGGGTCACAAATTGCATTTAGTTGTCATGTTTCTTCTCTAACATAGCACGGTTCTAAGTCTTTCATGACCTTGACACTTGAGGAGAATACTGGCTCATTATTTTGTAGTATGTCCCTCAGTTTGGGTTATCCTGTGATTACATTCAAGTTTTTCCTTTTTGGCAAGAAGACCGTGGAACTGAAGGTTCCCTTCTTTGTTCATTGTATTGGTGGGACGCCCCTGCTGATATATCTCAAATGTTCGTGGTGTTAACTATGATCCCTTGGTTAAGGAGGGGGTTGCCAGGTTTCTCCACTGTAATATTACTATTTTCTTCTTTCTAATAATTAATCTCTTGTAGGGAGATACTTTGGGATAGTGTGTAAGTTTCTTACTACACTTTTGCCTACCAGTTTTAGTATCTAATGATTGTTGTCTGAAAGAAATTATGTTTATCAAATGGTGATTTTTCTATTTCTATCATGCCTTCTACATTTACTTTTGCTACCGTAAAAAAAAAAACTTTCTCTTTTTCCCCCCGTTTAATTTTTCATATAATTTCTTATTTACATCATTATGGAATCTTAGATAATGGTCCTATTCTGTGGTTCTATTCCATTATTGGTCAGGTTTTTCTAATACCCGTGTACAAAGATGTTTCAGAATTTAAGATAAAATGTTACCTGATGGTGGATCAATAGATTTTTTTTTTTTTAACATTTTATTTTAGAGAGACAGAGTGCAAGTGGGGGAGGGTCAGAAAGAGAGGAGACACAGAATCCAAAGCAGGTTCCAGGCTCCAAGCTGTCAACACAGAGCCCGACAAGGGGCTCAAACTGAGGAACTGTGAGATCATGACCTGAGCCGAAGTCAGAAGTCCAACTGACTGAGCCACCCAGGCGCCCTGGATCAATAGATGTGAAGAGAACTTACACATAGCTCTCCCTAGATTTAAAGTAACAACACATAATTATATACTTTAATTCAATCACCAGCATTTGGTTATTGTATTTCCAATTGTAAACGAGGTTTCCAAACCAAGCCACAAAGTAATGAACCACTAAAATTTTATATTTTTTATATGGTTTGGACCTCACTCTTTAAAGTTCGTTTAGTTTAATAATTAATTAAGAACCTATTTCTTCCTAATCATGTTCCCACAGAATTTGTTTTTCTGCTGCTTCATCAAACTTAATAAGCATACATTCTTTCTCCAAGAAATTTAGAATCTACCTGTCATGGTCTCTTTGTATTTTTTCTGTCTTTCTGAATTTTAAGTTCTTAAGAGCAGGTGCCATAATTTAGACATTTTTAAGTTTGTGGGTGTTTTTCCCATTGAAACTAAGCATATAGAAAACTATTGGAGAATGTCTCCTGAAGACTACATGTTCATATTTAGCCCAGAAAACAGAAATGTGCTTGTTGCAGTGGCAAAGGTTTATTATGTTGTTTTTGTTTCAAAATTAGAATTAGTGACATAGAGCCAGTTTTGCAAATTAATGCTGTACAAACTGAGTTAATAAAAGATGGAGATAGTGATTATATGGAAACAGTGGATTATATAAGGTATTGACTTGATCTATAAATTATGGTTCAAATTTTAATTAAAAAATTTTTTAAATGTTTGTTTTTGAGAAGAGACACAGAGTGCAAGTGGGGGAGGGGCAGAGAGAGAGGGAGACACAGAATCTGAAGCAGGCTCCTGGCTCTGAGGTGTCAGCACAGAGCCCTACACGGGGCTTGAATTTATGAACCATGAGATCATGAACTGAGCCGAAGTCGAATGCTTAATGGCCTGAGCCACCCAGGCGCCCCATTCAAATTTTAATTTTTAGCTTTTGTTTATGCAAAGTTTTATTTACTGGATTAATATACTCACACATATTTTGAGGGTAACTGGAAAAAAAAAAGGTTTGCCTTTAGTGATGTTTTCTTCACCAGATTAAAAATAATTACCATTTGTGTTTATTTAAAAATTTTATACTTTTTTCCTTAGGATTGTAGTCAGGTGATGGTTGTTTCCACACTTGAAATAATTTTTATATGAAAATCATGGGGCTTACAGCTTATTTTGATGTTTTTTTTTTTACAACGTCATTTTCCCATAAGTATTTTTATTTTTGCAGAAATTCTTTTAACAGTAGATATTTGTTTTAGACAGAGAACATATTTGGAATATTTTTATTGTTCCCCATCTGTAGTCACTAAATTGGTGATATATACTGTTTTTCATAATGAAGTTGTTAGTTGTCAGACAACTCTTATTTGTATGAATCAGTATTTCCATTAGGAAAATATTTATGAATGTAAATTTTAGGTGAGGAAAATTTAAATGGTGGTGGTATTTTAATTTTGGTCAAACTGTAATTTTAAAGGATCATAATGCAGTTTTCATATAAAGGACACGGAAATATAAACATGAGTTCCAATTTTGACAAACGTCTGTCAATTTTCTGTTTGCATGCATTTTTTTCTTACATATTGTAGTACAGTGTGATTTCATGTAAGGCAACTTTTTTTTCTTGGGGTTCCTTTTTCTTGCTAGCTGATGGATTTTTTTTTTTTTTTTAAGTTTTTGTTTTAATCACACGGTGCTTATCACTACAGGTGCACTTTTTAATCCCCATCGTCTATTTAACCCCCTCCCTGCCTACCTCCCCTCTGGTAACCATTAGTTTGTTCCCTGTAGTTAAGAGTCTGTTTCTTGGTTTGTCTCTTTCTCTCACTTTCTGTTTTTTGTATTTTGTTTTTTTTTTGGCTCATTAGTTTTGTTTCTTAAATTCCACATGAGTGAAATCATATGCTATTTATCTTAGTCTGACTGATTTATTTTACTTAGCATTATACTTTATAGCTCCATCTTGCACATGGCAAGATTTCATTCTTTTTTACGACTGAATAATATTTAGTCAATATTGTGTATATATAATGCATACTCTTTATTCATTTATTAATTCATGGATATTTGGGCTGCTTCCATATCTTGGCTGTTGTAAATAATGCTGCTATAAACTGTTATGTATCCCTTTGAATTAGTGTTCTTGTATTCTTTGGGTAAATACCCAGTAATACCATCAGTGGATTTTAGGGTTCTATTTTTAACTTTTTAAGGAACTTTTATACAGTTTTCCACAATGACTGTACCAGTTTGAATTCCCAGTAGTGCATGAGGGTTCTTTGTCTCCATATCCTTGCCAACACCTGTTGTTTCTTGTGTTTTTGACTTTAGCTGTTCTGACCGGTATGAGATGATATCTCACAGTTTTGATTGGCATTTCTCTGATGATGAGTGATGTTGAGCTTTTTTTCTTGTGTCAGTTGGCCATCTGGATGTCATCTTTGGAGAAATGTCTGTTCAGTGGGCTTCTGCCCATTTTTAATTGGATTATTCGTTTTTGGGTGTTGAGTTGTATAATTCTTTATAGATTTTGGATACTGATCCTTTGTCGGTTATGTTATTTGCAAATATCCTGTCCCATTTTGTAGGTTTTAGTTTTGTTGATTGTTCACTTCTCTGTGCAGAAGGTTTTTATTTTGATGTAGTCCCAATAGTTTATTTTTCCTTATGTTTCTCTTGCCTGAGCGGACCTCTAGAAAGAAGTTGCTACAGCTGATGTCAGAAAAATTACTGCTTGTGCTCTCTTCTAGGAGTTTTATGCTTTCAGGTCTCACATTTAAGCCTTTAATCCATTTTAGATTTTTTTTTTGTATATGGTATAAGAAAGTGGTCCCGTTTCATTCTTCTACATGTTGCTGTACAGTTTTCCCAACACCATTTGTTGAAGAGACTCTTTTTCTTACTGGATATTCATTCCTGTTTTGTCAAAGATTAATTGACCATATAATTGTGGGTTTATTTCTAGATTTTCTGTTCTGTTCTATTGAAACATGTGTCTGTTTTTGTGCCAGTACCATCCTGTTTTGATCACTACAGCTTTGTAATATAATTTGATGTCTGGAATTGTGAAGCCTCCAGCTTTGATTTTCTTTTTCAAGATTGCTTTGGCTATTCAGCTTCTTTTGTGGTTCCATACAAATTTTAGGATTGTTCTAGTTCTGTGAGAAGTGCAGATGGTATTTTGATAGGGATTGCATTGAATATGTAGATTGCTTTGAGTAGTAAAGACATTTTAATAATATTTGTTCTTCCAATTCATGAGAATGGAATGTCTTTCAATTTCTTTGTGTCATCTTCAGTTATTTTCACTAGTGTTTTATAGTTTTCAGAGTACAGATCTTTCTTTGGTTAGGTTTATTCCTAGCTTTCTTACTATATTTGGTGCAGTAGTAAATGAAATTGTTTTCTTAGTTACTCTTTCTGCTGCTTCATTATTGTTGTTTATAAATGAAACATTTCTATAGATTGATTTTATATCCTGTGGCTTTACTGAATTTGTTTATGAATTCTAGCAGTTTTTTGGTGGAGTCTTTCAGATTTTTTATTTTAGTATCATGTCATCTGCAAGTAGTGAAAGTTTTACTTACCTACTGATTTAGATGCCTTTTTACTCTTTTTATTTTTGTTGTCTGACTGCTGTGGCTGGGACTTTATGTTGAATGAAAATGGTGAGAGTGGACATCCTGGTCTTATACCTGACCTTAGGGGAAAGACTATTTTTCCCTACTAATGTTAGCTGTGAATTTTTTTCTTTTTTCTTTTTTTCTTATTAAATATAATTTACTGTCAAATTGGTTTCCATACAACGCCCAGTGCTCATCCCAGCAGGTGCCTCCTCAATGCCCATCACCCACTTTTTCCTCTCCCCTCCCCCAACATCAACCCTCAGTTTTGTTCTCAGTATTTAAGAGTCTCTTATGGTTTGCTTCTTTCCCTTTCTGTAACTACCCTCCCCCCCCCCCCCCCCCCCGGTCTTCTGTTAAGTTTCTCAGGATCCACATAAGAGTGAAAACATATGGTATCTCTCTTTCTCTGCCTGGCTTATTTCACTTAGCATAATACCCTCCAGTTCCATCCACATTGCTACAAATGGCCAAATTTCATTCTTTCTCATTGCCAAGTAGTATTCCATTGTATATATAAACCATATCTTTATCCATTCATCAGTTGATGGACATTTAGGCTCTTTCCATAATTTGGCTATTGTTGAAAGTGCTGCTATAAACATTGGGGTACAAGTGCCTCTATGCATCAGCATTCCTGTATCCCTTGGGTAAATTCCTAGCAGTGCTACTGCTGGATCATAGGGTAGATCTATTTTGAATTTTTTGAAGAACCTCCACACTGATTTCCAGAGTGGCCGTACCAGTTTGCATTCCCACCAACAGTGCAAGACGGTTCCCGTTTCTCCACATCCTCTCCAGCATCTATAGTCTCCTGATTTGTTCATTTTAGCCACTCTGGTGGTGTGAGGTGGTATCTCAGTGTGGTTTTGATTTGTATTTCCCTGATGAGGAGTGACATTGAGCATCTTTTCACATGCCTGTTGGCCATCTGGATATCTTCTTTAGAGAAGTGTCTATTCATGTCTTCTGCCCATTTCTTCACTGGATTATTTGTTTTTCAAGTGTGGAGTTCGGTGAGTTCTTTATAGATTTTGGATACTAGCCCTTTATCCAGTATGTCATTTACAAGTATCTTTTTCCATTCTGTTGGTTGCCTTTTAGTTTTGTTGATTGTTTCCTTTGCGGTGCATAAGTTATTTATCTTGATGAGATCCCAATAGTCCATTTTTGCTTTTGTTTCCCTTGCCTCTGGAGATAATGTTGAGTAAGAAGTTGCTGTGGCTAAAATCAAAGATGTTTTTGCCTGTTTTCTCCTCTAGGATTTTGATGGCTTCCTGTCTCATGTTTAGGTCTTTCATCCATGTTGAGTTTTGTTTGTTTGTTTGTTTTACAGAAATAATTAATTTTATTGCTTTTTTTGTTTCCTACCTCCATACTGTCATTTTTGGTCTTTCCTTTCCACTCAAAGAGTCCCTTGTAATATTTCTTTCAGGGCTGGTTTAATGTTCATGAACCTATCTGGGAAACTCTATACCCTATCTGGGAAACTCTTTATTACTCCTTCTATTCTGAATCATAGCTTGTTGGATAGAGTATTCTTGTTGGTTTTTCCCATTCTGCACTTTGAATTTTTCATGGTACTGTTTTCCGACTTAGAAAGATCATGCTAAAAAATCTGCTGATTTCCTTCTGCTGGTTTCCTTTATAGGTAACTGTCTTTTTTTTTTTTTTAACTCTTTTTTTAGTGCTTTTAATATTTTTTCTTTGTATATTTCCACCCACCCCCTTTTTTTCAGGTAGGCTTCATGTGCAGCGTAGAGCCTAATGTGGGACTTGAACTCATGACTCTTGAGATCAAGAGTTGGATGTTTAACCAACTGAGCCACCCAGGCTCCCCAATATATTCTTCTTAGTAATTTGCAGTATGTCTTGGTGTAGATTTGCTTTTGTTGATTTTGTTGGCAGATCTCTGTGCCTACTTGGTCTGGATATCTTTTTCCTTCCCCAGATTAAGGATTTTTTCAGCTATTATTTTTTCAAATAAAATTTCTGTCCCCTTTCCTCTCTCTCTTCTGGGACTCCTGTAATACAAATGTTATTAGGTTTGATGGAGTCACTGAGTTCCCTAAGTTTATTCTCCTATTGCATAATTCTTTTTTTCTCTTTTTTGTTCAGCTTGATTACTTTCCATTACTCTGTCTTCTAGGTTATTAATTCATTCCTCTGCTTCTTCTAGCTTGTTGTTCATTATATCAAGTGTGTTTCTCATTTTGTTTTTGAGCCCTTTATCTCTGTTTCTTATCTCTGTGTTAATGGTTTCACTGATGTCTTCTACTCTATTCTCAAGCCCAGTGAGTATTATGGTTATTGCTTTAAATTCTCCATTAGGTATGTTACTTACATCTGTTTTGCTTAGATCTCTGGACATGGCCTTGTCTTGTTCTTTCATTTGGGAGAAGTTCCTCTGTCTTCTCATTTTGTCTAAGTCTCTGTTCCTGTTTCTGTGTGTTAGGAAAGTCTCCTGTGTCTGCTCTTCTTGAGCGTAATGGCTTTATGAAAAAGCAGTCCTGTAGTGCCCTGCAGTATAGTGTCTGCTGTTCTCCAGGACCTGGCGCTTCCAGGAGTATCTCCATTGTGTGCTTTGTGCACTCTACTCTTGTGTTCTGGCCATTTTATCCTTGAGGCTAGTCGTCTGCAGAGGTTCTCTTTGCCTGTTGTTGGCAGTGTTTGGTTCTTGGCCTAAATGTGGTTTGTTTTAAGTAGGTGTACTCTGGTCTGTTTGTGAAATGAGACCTTTTGCTGCCACCAAAATGGTGGCTTGACAGAAATGGATGGGGAGACCTGGTGGTGGCAGGGGTTTAGACCAGTCTTCCTGTGGAGGGGGCCCATCACTTTGGGACTGAGGCAGGTGTGCCTGGGAATAGCAATTCTCCTGGAGTGCTGTGGGGTGGGGCTTGTTGTAAGCCAGTTAGGTATCACGTGTTCATGTTGCTTTGGTTCCTGCTCATGGCTCCGTATTTATGCTGAGGGGCAGGGGGAGGGAAATGGCCCTTGCCAGTTCTTTTTTTCCTGGAGGATTCTCCCTGTAAACGCTTCTCAGGGACACACTTTGAGATGAACAGCTAGCCTCCTCACTGTGTGCCTGAGGCACTCTTCATAATGCTGTTTCTATGCTGTAAGTCCACAGACTGTTTACCCCTGCCTTTTCTCCAGGTGTCGTGCACTGCCCTTGGAAGTCTTTGAGAGCCAAACCTAGTGACCTTTACTACTCCAGTCCTTAAGCCCCACTGGCTGTAGAAACTCACGATTTTTGGGCCCTCTCACCTTCCAAGCCAGTTGCTATGGGGATTCGTTTTCCCCCATGTGCTCCCCTGTGTGCTAGTTTGTCTCTCTTCCTTCTTCACAACCGTGGCTCCCTGCAGCAGCCATAGTCCATTTCTCTCCCAAGCTGTGTGTCTTCACTTCCTACCTTCTTTGGTGTAGCCTCTTCTCTACCTTTAGTTGTGGTGTTTCTTCTGCCATTCTTCAGATTGATTCCTGGGGTATTTAGGATGATTTGATAGTTATTTAATTGTATTCGTTGGACTAGTGACCGTAGAGTTCTCTTACTCTGCCATCATCCTCCCTTCTCTTTAAAGAAAAAGGCTGATGGCATTTTTAATGTTCTTTTAAATTTAGAGCAACCAATCAATAACATGTCTGTTTGTGATCAATTATTTGTATCCTTTACATGACGTAGGTAACTTTGGAAACCTTAGTATTTACATACATTTATTTAAGTTAAAAATTTTCTTTTAAAGATGCTAATGATCATGTATTTACAGTGGTTTCTTAAATTTTGATTGAGTTGTATTAATACTAGAGATATGAGTGAATGTCTGCCACATATCTATCTTTTAAGCTCCTGTAGTCTTTGAACTTTGTTTCCAACGTGCTCTGGTGTTTGGTACAGTATTTTATATTTGATTCTTTTCTCTTGCTTCCTCTTTGTTTTTATAATTTGACTCCTGTTTGTTAGATTTGTTATTTTGTAACTTCTTATCCTTCATCAAAACTCGAGTTTGGATCTATCCAATTGGTGCTCTTAGGTTTTTCTTTCTTTTCACTTATTATACTTGCCTTAGTTGTATTCCTGAAACCCAACTCATTACTTTGGCCTGGATGCGTTATTCCATAGAGAGGAACCAGATGTGGAGCTTGCCATGATCTGACTTCCTTTTGTGGCCCCAGTGTTCAATAGATGTCCAGAAATCAGAAATACAGTTAAATTAAAAGGTAAATTATATAATAGCTATGTAAGCAGTTAGAAATCATAATGAAAAAAGACCTGATGCATAATAGAATTAAGAACAAGCTTACTTAATTAGTTGTTTATTTACCACTTTATTGTTACATCCTAATGGCATGGTACATCTTTATGTTTTGCAGTTGCTAATTAACAAGCCCCCTTTCTGGGTGCCAGGTACTATACAATTCTTTAGAAGCAGAAAGAGAGGACAGTTCTTTCTAAAAGATCATAAATCTCCTGAAGAGCTAGAAATGCCAATTAAATATGTGGCAAATTGCTGTGAACTTAAACTACTCCAAAAAATATAAAGTTTGTTAATTAAAAAAAAAGACTAACATGGAGTAATAAAAGTAAGGAACTGAATGAAATTTGTAACACTCCTAATTACAAAATAATACATTTACACACAGACAGAATGTGTGGCAAAAAGTGCCTCAGTCGTATGTACAATGTGGCGTGAAAGCTTTTAATTGTGAGACCTAACTCTGCCTAGGTTTCAAGATTAGAGCTTCCCAGTTTGCTTCAGGAAGAATAGGTTATGTAGCATGAGGTAGTATGTGCACATACGCAGAAGCAAAGGAAGTGGTTTTGTAAGAGAAATAATAAGCACTTAGGAATTAAGACTAGAGTAATGGGAGAGGAGCACTGAAGTTGAGATTGTAGGAGAGTGTTAAGGTTCTTGGTGCAATTACATGGTGTTGGAATCTAAGAAGATAATGTTGGGGGAATATTCAAAGTAAAAGAAAAACATATGAGTAGATAAAGAGAAGATGTGGAGGCAGGATTTTGGGAATGAAATTTAATATGTTTATCATGGAATTTTCAGAGCTTAATGTGTAAAGCTTTTGGGAGCGACTAGTTAATACAGAAAAAATTAAAAGCTTGGGGGGCTCCTGGGTGGCGCAGTCGGTTAAGCGTCCGACTTCAGCCAGGTCACGATCTCGCGGTCCGTGAGTTCGAGCCCCGCGTCAGGCTCTGGGCTGATGGCTCAGAGCCTGGAGCCTGTTTCCGATTCTGTGTCTCCCTCTCTCTCTGCCCCTTCCCTGTTCATGCTCTGTCTCTCTCTGTCCCAAAAATAAATAAACGTTGAAAAAAAAATTAAAAAAAAATAAAAGCTTGGCCTTTTCCATTAGTTCATCTGAGTTGTGTATATTGTATGTGTATAAGATTATTTGTGGGGACTTTATCACACTTAATTGTCTTCCATTCTGATGTACCCTACTCTTTGGTCTCATCCTCTAGCCCCTGCTTGGCTTCCATCTTCCCACTTCACCAGCTTTAGGTGTCACTGCTAAATGAGTTAACTGAGAATTCAAATCTTACCTCTTTTTGTTTTTTTTTATTTAAAGAAAAAGCTCCTATCTTTGGTTAGTTTGTTAACTCTGGGGGCTTTCCTCATGTTCAATTTTTCATTCTCTGCTTTAAAAAATATATATGTATATGCATGCATGCAAATCTTGTTTATTTGACAAAAATTTACTAAGCTTCAGGGTTTAAGAATATGGCAGTGAATGAAAAAGAAAAAAAAATAGTTGCCTTCCTAGAGCTGACATTCCTTTACATTTTTGTCTGCTCCTTCCTCCTATAGCTAGGAGTTAATACTTATTTATGGGCACTCTTAGAAATACTCTCAATAACTATTTGAAGTTTGCTTCTTTTATTATTCCTCTTTGAGAGATGAGAATACTGAGGCATAGTAAGTTCAGTTAGAAAGCATATCTGTTTTAAGAGCCTGGATAAACTCTGAAACCACTCTGTTATATTTCTTTTGATATTTAAGGTTATGTTACTCAGAAATGCTAAGAAGGATACCTTTTTGTAATACGTAATTAGAAGAGAAAGCACTCTAACAAATCAACTTGGTATTACTGATGAACCTTTTATCTCTGTCCTGTTGAGCACATAATTCAGTTTTGTTGTAAATTATCCTTCTGTCTAATATTTGAGATTTTTTAGATTAATATTTTCAGAAGTTTACTACCCCCCCGTTTCTTGTATCTTAATGTTGACTATTTCCTATTTGGGCCATCTTGTAATATGAATTGTTAAGTACCTTGGAGGATCCGTTCTATTTTGGCATTCTTTTTATTCAGTAAAAGAGCTAGAAAATTTTCTCATTTATAATTGACCTTTGAACAACATGGGAGTCAGGGAGTTAGCAATCCCTCTTGTAGTTGAAATTCTCCATATAAGTTTTGACTGCCCTGAAACATAACTACTAATAGCCTACTGTTTATCATAAGCCTTACCGGTAACATAGGCAGTCTGTTAACACATATTTTGTATGTTACATGTTTTCTGTACTGTGTTCTTACAGTAGAGTAAGCTAGAGAAAAGAAAATGTTATTAGGAAAATCATAAGAGAAGATAAATTTATAGTACTGTGCTGTGTTTATTGAAAAAAAATCCATGTGTAAGTGGACCTGTGCAATTCATACCTGTGTTCAAGGGTCAACTGTATGGGCTAAATTTTACTGGGAAGAGAGATTCAGATTTTATTTTCTTGATTAAATTGTAGTTAAGTTCTTTATAATATGAAGTATATATTCAAGGGTGTTGTACTGGACAAAAATTTTTGTTAACATCTTTAATTTGATATCATAAACAGGTAACAGAATCCTAATTCTAGTAAAAGTAGTAAGTGAACAACATATTCCTTCTTTGTTGCCACAGTGTAGTACTTACTCAAATTGTTGAAAAGCAGTTTTAGAAATAATAATACCAGTTTAATCATTGCCTTATAAATCATGTGGTACCCCACCACTACCTGGGTGTGTGTGTGTGTGTCTGTGTGTGCGTCTATCTGTGTATGCATGTACATACAGATTTGCTGCTAAGACATTCTTTAAGACAACTTAGGTTAAAAAATTAGGAATGATAAAAGAGCGGTCTGAATTAGATTGTATTCTGTGTCTTTGCCTACAGAGTGAATTCCTCTGATTAATGAATAGGATCTTGTACAGGTGAAAATGCATCTAATTAGAAATAAACTATACTTCAGATATTGCTGATATTGCTCTTTAAACTTTTTTCTTAATTCAGGTAATAAGAATTTATAAAACAGTTTTATACTCGGAAATGAACAGGCTAGGAATTATATTCTGCATCTTTCTTCTCTCCTCATTTGTGGCAGTGAGTTCATGACAAACGGAGATACTGAATGTTTAAGTAGAAAGGGCATTGTGCCTCTGTATCTGAATACACATGTACTCTTGCATACATGTGCTTTATTTAAGAAAATTGTTTTAATGTTTATTCATTTTTTGAGAGAGTGAGAGACACACAGCATGAGTGGGGGAGGGGCAGGGAGAAAGACAGAATATGAAGCAGGCTCCAGGATCTGAGCTGTCCACACAGAGCTTGATGGAGGGCTTGAACCCATGAACCACGACTACTAATAAGTTAATTAATTAATTCTTTTTAAAAGAGACTTTATTTTTAAGAGCATTTATAGGATCACAGCAAAATTGAGCAGAAGATTCAGGGGCTTCCTATATACCACTTGCCCCCACATAAATACAGCCTTCCCCACTCTCAATATCTTACAGCAGAATGGTACAACTGTTCAGTCAGTGTACCTATATTGGCACATCATTATCCCCCTAAGTTCATAGTTTAAATTAGGGTTCACTGCTGGTGTTATATATTCTTTGGGTTTTGGTGAATGTATAACGACACTTCCATCTTTATAATACCATATAGAGAAATTTCATTGACCTAAAATTCCTCTGTGCCCTGCCTGTTCATTCCTCCTGCCCCCTAACTGCTGGCAAACACTAATCTTTTTACTGTTTTCTTAGTCTTGCCTTTTCCAGAATGCTGTGTAGTTGAAATCATATAGTATGTAGCAGTTTCAGATTGGGTTCTTTCAGTTACTGACATACATTGGCTATTCCTCCATGGCTTTTCATGACTTGATAGCCCATTTCTTTTTAGGACTGAGTAATATTCCATTGTGTACATCTACCACAGTTTATTTATTCACCTCCTGAAGGACAGCTTGGTTGCTTCCATGCTTTGGCAGTTATTAATAAAGCTGCTGAAAGCATCTGTGTGCAGGTTTTTGTATGGAGATGTTTTCACTTCCTTTGGATGAATAAACTACCTTAGGAGTATGATTACTGGATCATATTTTAAGAGTATATTTAATTTTTATTTTTTTAATGTTTTTATTTTTGAGAGAGAGAGAAAGAAAGTGAGTAGGGGAGAGGCATAGAGAGAGGAGGACAGAGGATCTGAAGTGGGCCCCACACTGACAGCAGAGAGCCTGATGTGGGGCACAAACTCACAGACTGACCTGATCATGACCTGATCAAAAGTTGGACGCACAACTGACTGAGACATGCAGGTGCCCCAGTTTTTTTTTTTTTTTAAAGTTTATTTATTTTGAGAGAGAAAGGGAGAAAACAGGTGAGTGGGGAAGGGATAGAGAGTGAGGGAGAGAGAGAATCCTATGCAGGCTCCTATGCAGGGCTCAAACCCGGGACCCTGGGATCCTGGCCTGAGCTGAAATCAAGAGTTGGATGCTTAATTGACTGAGCCACCCAGGTGCTCCAAGAGTGTAATTTGAAAGAAACTGCCAAGCTCTCTTCCAAAGTTGCTGTATCACTTTACATTTCTTTTGCTTCTCATCTTTGTCAGCCTTTGATTTTGTCATAATTCTGGATTTTTGTCATTCTAGTAGGTGTTTAGGGGTATCTCACTGTTTTTTGTTTTTGTTTTTGTTTTTTTGTTTTTTAATTTGCAGTTCCTTAGTGACATGTTTGAGTATCTTTTCATATGTTTAACTGCCATCTGTGTATCTTCTTCATTGAGGTCTTGGTTCATATATTATGCCCGTATTTTAAATAGGTTGTTTTCTTGTGGAGGTTTAAGAACTCTTTGTATATTTTGAATGACACTTCAGAAATTTAAAGAACAAAAATGTTTTTGCAATAGTATTTACCAGTTTGGGAGTTGTCTTCTCATGTTCATGACAGTGTCTTTTGCAGAGCAAAATTTTTAAATTCTGTTGAAGTCCACTTTATCAGAAAATTTTTTCATAGCTTTGCCTTTGGTGTTGTATCTAAAAAGTCATCATCATACTCAAGGGATCTAGATTTTCTCCTATGTTATCTTCTAAGGGTTTTATACTCTTGAATTTGCATTTAGGTCTTTGACCCATTTTGAGTTAACTTTGTGCAGAATGTATGATCTGTGTTTAAGGTTTTTGTTTTTGTTTGTATGTTGATATCTAGTTCCATATGTTGAAAAGGCTGTCTTTTATCCATTTTATCACCTTTGCTCCTTTGTCAAAGATCAGCTTACTGTGTTTGTGTGAATCTATTTCTGGGTCCTTTCTTCTGTTGATCTGCTTGTTTGGTTTTTTGGTAATGTCACACAGTTGTGTTTACTATAGTTTTATAGTAAGTTGGGTAGTGTTACTCTTCTAACTTTGTTCTTCTCCCTTTATATTGTGTTGACTATTCTGGGTCTTTTTGCCTGTATCAGTTTGTGGTATACACAAAATAATATGCTGGGATTTTGATTGGAATTGTGTTGAATCTATAGATCAAGTTGGGAAGGATTGATGTCTTGACAATATTGAGTCTTCCTATCTGGGATGAAATAGCTCTCCATTTACTTAGTACTTGGATTTTGTTCATCAGAGTTTTATAGTTTTCCTTATATAGGTCTTATCCATACTTTGTTGGATTTATACCTGGTTCTCTTGTTTTTTGGTGCTAACGTAAATGGTATTGTGTTTTTAATTTCAAATTTCAATTATTCATTGTTTGCTTATATGAAAGTTATTGACTTTTATACATAAGCCTTATGTCCTGCAGCCCTACTGTAATTGCTATTAGTTCCAGGAGGGTTTTTTATTTATTTATTCTTTCAGATTTTCTACACAGACTCCCATAGAGAAGAAAGCTTGATTTCTTCCTTCCCACTCTGTATACCTTTTATTTCCTTTTCTTGTTTAAATGCATCTGGTTAGACCTTTGGTAAAAAGGAATGGTAAGAGGAGTTATCCTTGTTTTGTTCCTATTCTCAGCGGGAAAGTTTCTAGTTTTTCACTATTATGTAGGTTGTCAGCTGTAGGATTTTTGTAGATGTTCTTTATAAAGTTGAGGAAGATTTCTATTTTACTTGCTGAGAGGTTTTGTTTGTTTTTAAAATCACGGATAGCTATTGGATTTTGTCAGAATGCTTTTCATTCACCTATTGATATCACCGTGTGATTTTTTTTCTTTTATTATTGATGTGTGATAGGTTACGTTATTTGATTTTCAAAGTTAACTAGTCTTGTATACCTGGGGTAAATCCCACTTAGTTGTAGTGAATAATTCTTTTAATACATTTAAAATTCTTAATTTGCTAATATTTTGTTGAGGATTTTTACATCTGTGTTCAGGAGAGATATTGCTCTATAGTTTTTTTTGTAATGACTTTGTCTGGTTTTGGTATTAGGGTAATGTTCTCATAGAATGACTTAGAAAGTATTTCCTCTATATCTCTAAAAGACATTGTATAGAATTGGGGTAATTTCTTCCATAAATGTTTGGTAGAATTTACTGATGAACCTGGTGAACCTAGTGAATGTGGTATTTTTTGTGTTGCAAGGTTATTAATTATTGATTCAGTTTTTTTAATAGAATAGGCCTATTCATATTTTTTGCAGGTAGTGTCTTTCAAGGAATTGGTTTATTTCATCTAAGTTATCAAATTTGTGGGAATAGTTCACGGTTTTCCTTTATTATCCTTTTACTGTCATGGGATTTTGTACTGATATTTCCTCTTTCATTTTGGATTTTAGTAATTTGTGTCTTTATCTCTTTTTTTCTTAACTAGCCTGGTTAGAGGTTATTGATTTTATCGATCTCAGAAACAGCTTTGGTTTTAGTTATTTTCATTGTTCATTCACTGTTTTCAACTTCTTTGATTTTTCTGCCCTAATTTTTATTGTTTTTCCTCTGCTTGCTTTTGCTCTCCTTCTAGTTTCCTAAGATGAAAGCTTAAATGATTGATTCTAGATGATTTTTTTGTAATGTATGTATTCAGTGCTATAAATTTCTCTTAAGCACTGCGTTTGGCTGCACCTATAAATTTTTCGAGTTGTATTTTCATACTCATTTAGGTCAAAATATTTTATTTTTTTTTAAGTTTTTAAATTTATTTTGAGAAAGAGTGTGTGTGTGCATGCATGCATGCGGGGGAGGGGAGCAGAGAGAGAGAGAGAGAGAGAGAGAGAGAAAATCCCAGAACAAAAAGCAGGTCTAGATATCCCGAGCCATGAGATATCATGACCTGAGCCCAAATCAAGAGTCAGACACTTAACTGACTGAGCCACCCAAATGCCCCTAGCTCAAAGTATTTTAAAATTTCCATTGAGATTTCTTTGACTAGTGTTAAGTGTGTTGTTTAATCTCCAAGTGTGTTGGGATTTTTCAGCTATCTTTCTGGTAGTGATTTCTAATTTAATTTCATTATAGTGTGAAGTGTACACTGTGTGGTTTTTATTCTTTCAAGTTTCTTAATGTGTATTTAATGGCTTATAATGTGGTCCGTCTGATGACTGTTCTAAGTGAGGTTGAGAAGAATGTGAATTAATGGATGAAGTAGTCCATAGACGTTAGTTATATCCAGTTGATTGGTGAAGTTACTGAGTTTACCTGTGTCCTTAGTGGTTTTCTACCTGCTGTTTCCTATTGTTGACATTTCTTGGAAATTTGACAGAATGAGGGAAACAACTCTTTTGCACTTTATTTTGAGGGTGAGAACTGACTGGAGAAACAGAAGGGTCATGATGAACCTTTTGAAGTGGTAATCAGGTCAGCCTAGAGGACAACATTCCTCTTTTTTTTTAAATTTATATCCAAGTTAGTTAGCATGTAGTGCCACAATGATTTCAGGAGTAGATTTCTTAATGCCCCTTACCTCTTTAGCAGCCCCCCCCCCCAGGAACCCTCTGTTTGTTCTCCATATTTAAGAGTCTCTTATGTTTTGCCCCCCTCCCTGTTTTTATATTATTTTTGCTTCCCTTCCCTTGTGTTCATCTGTTCTGTGTCTTAAAGTCCTCATATGAGTGAAATCATATGATATTTGTCTTTCTCTTACTAATTTTGCTTAGCGTAATACTCTCTAGTTCCATCCATGTAGATGGGAATGGCAAGATTCCATTCTTTTTGATTGCCAAGTAATACTCCATTGTGTATGTGTGTGTGTGTGAGATCCTCTTTCTCCACATCCTCGCCAACATCTATTGTTGCCTGAGTTGTTAATGTTAGCCATTCTGACAGGTGTGAGATGGTTATCTCATTGTGTATTTGATTTGTATTTCCCAGATGATGAGTGACGTTGAGCATTTTTTCATGTGTCAGTTGGCCATCTGGATGGAGGACAACATTCCTGATGATGAGAAATGTACTTTAGATATTAGAAAAACTTCCAGAGAGAGATGGGAGTGAGGAGAGGGAGGAAGAGACTTTTTTTTTTTTTTAAGTAGAGTATCTTCAAAACCAAGCTAACTGTGAAAAAAAATGGGGAATTTTCATTCTTGAAAATCAAAATTAACACAGTGCCTAGCATGTGGGCAGTACTCAGTAGATACTTATTTAATGAATATTGGGTGTTCGCAATATTAAGGAATAAAAGGAAATCCAAATGGTTACAGAGCAATACCAGTTTAAGGAAGACAACTTATAAAATGGAATGGATTTGTATGTGATTAAGGATGACTTATAAAATTGATAGAACTATAGCAGTAATGTTAGGATGACTTATGAAAAATATACTCAATACAAACAAGGCTTTTAAAGCTATGATTAGAACAAAATAATTAGGTAAGTGTTGGCATAACGTAAAGTGAAAGACTGGAATTTATCATGTATTTACATCTTCTCCACTAAGGAAATATTTTTAAAGCCGTGCAGAGTACATGAGTCAAAATATATAGATTTCTAAGATAATGTTGGGTGTGCTCAATAAAATAAGACACTCAATGAAAAGAGTGAGTAGGGAATAAGAATGCACCAGATTATTTTTCTTAAGTAAAATATCCATTAATTGAGATTTTTGAAATCTTGCAAATGTCCTGAAATCATCATTAGACATCTTGGTGTATGATCTAAAAGCCTGGTTGATGTATGATCTAAAAGCCTGGTGTGCACTTTATTTTCAAAGCAAGGTGATTACAGGCTAGAGCAGGAAAGGTGAACTGATGTGTGCTACCTTCTAAAGGTATATTGGTGTAAAACTGAAACCATACTAGTTTAAGTAAGCTTAAATATATAGGGAGTATACTTTTATATTTAACTAATTCAACGTATACTGGTAAAATGAGTGTATATTGGTACGGTATTTTTAGAGAGAAATTTGGCAGTAAAAAATTGTATGAATTTTTATACATGTTCAACACAAGGAATATGTCCTATGAATATGTTTGTGCAATTGAGGAAGGATAGATGACAGCATTGTTTACAGTAGTAAAAAATTAGAGTCATGCTAAATTTTCACTAAGGAATGTTTTCAATTTTTTAAGAGACCATTTTAAAGTGTGTAAGTATTAACAAAGAAAACAAATGAGGTAGAATGTCCACAATGCTTTTCTGAGTGTAAAATGCAAATTGCATAGAAATATGTAAAACATTCAATTTTATATAAAGTTGTGTAAGCTTGTATGTTTATAGGAATCAGGTAATAGGAATCTTCTGACTTTGTTCTTTTTCCAGATTGTTTTGGTTCTTGTAGTTCCTTTTTCTTTTCCTATTTATTTGGGAATAATCTCAATAATTTCTACAAAAAATCCTAGTTGGATTGAAAAGAAAAGTTAATTTGCATGCAACATTTACCCTCTGTTTCTATTATGCGGTCTCTTTTTAGTCCATCCTCTTGTCTCCCAGCCTCTAACAACCACTGATCTGTTCTTTGTTTCTGTAGTTTCCCACAATATCTTATAAATGGAAGTAAATAGTATGTATATAGTCTCTGCACTTGTGATTCATTAATATTGTGGCATGTATTAATCAGTAGTCTTTTCCTTTTAATTGTTGAATAATATTTCACCTTATGAATGTACCTTATCATATATCCAATCATTTGTTTCAGGACATCTTGGGGGATGTTTTCAGTTTTTGGCAATTAGGAAAAAAAGCTGCTATAAACATATGAATATATGTTTGTGTATGAATGTAGGCTTTTTTTTCACTTGGATAAATACCTAGCAGAGGCATTCTTTAGTCATATGGTTAATGTGTATACAGTTTTTTAAGGAGCTGCCAACCTTCTTTTCAAAGGGTTTATACTATTTTTTATTATCTTTAGCCATATGTGAAAGTTTCCATTGTTCTGTCTCCTTACGAATGTTTGAAATGCTCTTTTTAATTTTAGTCATTGTAATAAATGTTTGTAGTATTATTTCATCGTAGTTTGGATATCCATTTCCCTAATGGTAAATAAATAGCATCCATCTTAATATTTGTCATCCATATATCTTCTTTGGTGAAATGTCTGTTTAAATCTTATACTCATTTGGGGCGCCTGGGTGGTGCAGTCGGTTAAGCGTCCGACTTCAGCCAGGTCACGATCTCGCGGTCCGTGAGTTCGAGCCCCGCGTCGGGCTCTGGGCTGATGGCTCAGAGCCTGGAGCCTGTTTCTGATTCTGTGTCTCCCTCTCTCTCTGCCCCTCCCCCGTTCATGCTCTGTCTCTCTCTGTCCCAAAAATAAATAAACGTTGAAAAAAAATTTTTTTTTAATCTTATACTCATTAAAATATGTTGGGAATTTTTTTTTTTAATTTTTGACTTTGAGAGGTCTTTATATATTTTTATAAGCTGTTTGTCAGATACATGATTTGCAGGTGTGTTCTCCCAGTCTATGACTTGTCTTTGCATTCTCTTAACAGTGTCTTTTGCAGAGAGAAAAGATGAAGTCCAAGTCATATGTATATATTTTTTGATGGATGGTTTTCGGTGTCATATATAAGAACTCTTTACCTAACCCAAGATGACAAAGCTATTCTCATACTTTTTTATCTTCCAGTTTTGTGATTATAGCCACCCCGATAGGTGCAAAATGGTATTACATTGTGGTTTTGATGTGTATTTCTCTAGGGACTAAGGATGTTGAGCCTCTTTTAATGTGCTTGTTGGCCAGTTATATATTTTCTTTGGAGAAGTGTCTACTTACATCCTTTGATCATTTTTTATTGGATTTTTTTCCTTGATAGGTTGTAAGAATATGTATTTTGGATACTAGATTCTTACCAGATACATGATTTGCACATATTTTTCCCCCATTCCTTGGCTCTCCTTTTCAGTCTGTTGATAGTGTCCTTTGATGCACAGAAATTTCTGATTTTGATGAAGTCCAGCTCGTCCACTTTTTGTCTTGCTGCCTGTGCTTTTGGTGTCATACGTAAGAAATTAATGCCAAATACAGTGTCATGAAACTTTTGCCCTATGTTTTCTGAAAAAAGAGTTTTATAGTTTTAGCTCTTACATTTAGATTTTGATCCATTTTGAGTTAATTTTTGTATATGGTATATAGTCAGGGTACACCTTCATTCTTTTGTATGGAAGTGTCGAAGGTGCCATTTATTGAAAAGATTGTCCTTTGCGTATTGCATGGTCTTGACCCCCTTATAAAAATTCATTTGACGGTTTATGTGAGGGTTTATTTCTGGGCTCTCTATTCCATTGTTGTTTGTCTTTATCCCAGAAACACAGTCTTGAATATTGTCACTTTGTAGTAGGCTTTGAAATCACGAAGTGTGAGACCTCCAACTTTGGTCCTCTTTTTCAATATTGTTTTGGCTTTTAAGAGTCTCTCCTTTGAGATTCCACTCGAATTTTGGATGGAATTTTCTATTTCTGCAGAAAAGTAATTGGTATATGGATATCAGGTGCATCTAATCTGTAGATTGTTTGGGCAGTGTTGACCTCTTAACAATATTAAGTTTTTCCATTCACGAACAGAGTATCTTTTCATTTATTGGTATATTCTTTCATTTCTTTCAGCAGTGTTTTGTAGTTTTCAGTGTACACGTCTTTCACCTTGGTTGTTTATTTTTAATTATTTTATTCTTTCTGATGCTGTAGTAAATGGAATTTTTTCCTATATTTCCTTCTTGACTTGTTCGTTGTTAGTGTACAAAAACAAAACCAATTTTTGCATATTAATATTTGTATCATGTAACAGTGATAAATTTGTTAGTTAATAAACAATTTTTGTGTTATTTGCACTCTGCAGTTTTAATTTACTAGTATTTTGTTTTTGGTTCTTTGAGATTTTCTGTATATAAAATATTATGGCATCTTTGAATGGAGATAATTTAATTCTGTTTCTGTTTGGATTCAGTTATGTCTCTTTCTTGCCTAATTGTCTCTAGTCTCTTTTTTGCTAGGACATATAGTGGTACATTTTTAAAGCTTTGGTGAAAATGGACATTACTGTTTTCTTCCTGATTTTAGGGGGAAAGCTTTTATTTTAGTCTTTCACCTTTGAATATGAAGCCACCTATATATTTTTCTTTTTAAAAAATTTTTTTTTAATGTTTTTATTTATTTTTGAAAGAGAGAGCGAGCCTGAGTGGGGGAGGAGCAGAGAGAGAGGGAGTCGCGGAATCCAAAGCAGGCTTCAGGTTCTGAGCTGCCAGCACAGAGCTCGATGCGGGGCTCGGACTCACAAACTCTGAGATCATGACCTGAGCGGAAGTCAGACGCTCAACCGACTCAGCCACCCAGGCACCCCCCTATATATTTTTCATAAGTGCCCTTTATCATATTAAGAAAGTTCCCTTTTTAGTTTTTAAAATACTTTTATCATGGAAGAGTGTTTTGGCTTTTTGGTTTCCCTTGGGATTTTGCCAGATACTTTCTGTCATAATTTGAGATGATCATATAGTTCATTTTTCTTTCTTTCTATTGATGTGTTAAATCCACCGATTTTTCTAAGTTGAACCACTCTTGCATTCCTGGAATAAATCACACTTGCCCATGATATATTTTACATTTAATTTGTAGTTGTATTCTGTTTGCTTGTCTCCCCACCCCCACCCTGCCCCAGAATTTTTACATCAGTATAATCTGTTCAGATTTTCTATTTTTTGTTGATCCAGTTTTGGCAGTTTGTGTGTTTCTAGGAATTTGTCCATTTAATAATAGGTTGTGTAATTTGTTGGTATAAAACTGTCCATTCTAGTAATTTTTTTTTATTTCTATAAGGTTGATAGCAATATTCCTACCTTCATTTGTGATTATAGTTATTTACATCTTGTCTTTGGTATTTAAAGTCTTTCAGATTTGTTGATCATTTCAAAGAACCAGTTTTATCTCATTAATTATCTCTTATTTTTCTAGTCTCCATTTTGTTTATTTGTTTTAATTTTTATTATTTCTTTTTCTAGCCTTTAGGTTTAGCTTGCTCTTCTTTTCCTCATTTCTTCAACTGAGTTAGGTTACTGAATTGAAATTTTTTTTAAAAATGCACATGTTTACACCTAATATTTCCCTCAGAGCACTGCTTTTGCATCTCCTATTTTGACATTGAGACTTTCTGTGGCCTAATTAGCTATCCTGGAGAATGTTTATTTGTACTTGAGAAGAGTATGTATTCTCTTTTGGGGTTGAGTGTTATATATATATTTTGTTAGGTCCGGTGGGTTAATGGTGCTGTTCAAGTTCTCTGTTTCCTCATTGATCTAATTCTGTGTTTTATTAAAAGTAGTGTATTGAAATCACCATTATTATAGTACTATTTCTCCCTCCAGTTCTGTGTTTCTTATATTTTGGAACTGTGCTGTTTGGTGTAAACGTATGTTCATGATTGTAATATCTTTCTGATGAATTCTGCCCATTTATGTTGTTCTTTGTCTCTCATAAAAAGTTTGGACTTAAAATTTATTTTGTCTCATATTGGCACAACCACTCCAGCTTTTCTTTTGTTTAGTCTTTGAATAGAACATTAAAAAAAACTTTGTTTTAATATTTATTTTTAAGAGCTTGAGACAGAGCACCAGCTGGGAAGGGGCAGAGAGAGAGAGAGGGAGACACAGAATCTGAAGCAGGCTCCAGGCTCTGAGCTGTCAGCACAGGGCCCGAGGCGGGGCTCTAACCCACAAACTATGAGATCATGACCTGAGCCCAAATCAGATGCTTAACCAACTGAGCCACCCAGGCGCCCCTAGAATATATATTTTTTGCATGTTCTTATTTTCAATTTCTTTGTGTATCCAAGTCTAAAATGAATCTGTTGTAGACAGCATGTAATTGGATCAAATCTTAAAAATCCATATTATGCTGTTTTGTCTCTTAATGCTGATGAGTTTGATATGTTAACCTTAAAAGTAAAACTGTCAGTTATTTTACCAGCAAAAGTTAGAGGTTTATTTGGGAATAACAGAGAATTGCAATCTGAGACAAGAAGTTATGGCAAAACTATATGGAAGTTGAGAAAACAAAGGAAAGGAGTTGGAGATAGTGGGAGGGCTGTTAAAAACTCCACTGGTGTAAACTCAGAGTTCTAAGTATAATGGCTTCTTATTGGCTGAGTTGTGAATGTCTCTGATTGGCTAGTCTGTTGCAGGTGGAGGAAGAAACTTTCCATTCTGCTAAGATAGTAAAGTAGTAATGCGATGTCCATCTCTTCTTACTGGATCTGCAATTAATGTTGGGTACTGGTTGTGAGAGTGTTCTTTTTGCTGGGCTCCCAAAACCATTCTAAATGATATTTCCTTTTTAAAAACTTTTTAAATGTTTATTTTTGACAAAGAGCACAAGTTGGGGAGGGGCAGAGCGCTAGGGGGACAAAGGATCTGAAGCCAGCTCTATGCGGACAGCAGAGACCTCTATTTGGGACTTGAACTCAGGAACTGTGAGATAATCACCTGAGTGGAAGTCGGACCATTAACCGACTGAGCCACCCAGGTGCCCCTCCAGTGTTGTTTCCTTTTATTAATTTCACAAATATATTTAAAGTGATCACTGGTAAGAAAGGATTTTTGCTGTTTTACTGTTTGTATTCTATGTCTTACATCTTCTTTGTTGCTCAGTTTATCCAAAACTGCTGTCTTTTGTGTTAGATCTTTTCCTAGTATACCATTTTCATTTTCTCTATATTTTAAAAGTATTTTTTTAGTAATTATCCTGGTAATCATAATTAACATTCCAAATTTATACACCAGTAGTTTGAATTGAAAGTAGCTTAGGGGCGCCTGGGTGGCGCAGTCGGTTAAGCGTCCGACTTCAGCCAGGTCACGATCTTGCGGTCCGTGAGTTCGAGCCCCACGTCGGGCTCTGGGCTGATGGCTCGGAGCCTGGAGCCTGTTTCCGATTCTGTGTCTCCCTCTCTCTCTGCCCCTCCCCCGTTCATGCTCTGTCTCTCTCTGTCCCAAAAATAAATAAAAAACATTGAAAAAAAAATAAAAAAAAAAAGTAGCTTAGCTTTAATAGCTTGTAAATTTCTGATACTATATCCGTTTTCCTTATGTTATTGTTATAAATTATATCTTAAAATTTTTTTGAATTCACATATCATTAACATACTGTGTATATTAGTTTCAAGTGTACGATATAGTAATTCAGTATTCTCTACATTTTTAGTGCTCATCGTGATAAGGATACATTTAATCCCCTTCACCTATTTTATCCACCCCAACTCACCTTCCCTTTGGTAACCATTACTTCTCTAGTTTAGAGTGTACATTTTTGGTTTGTTGCTTTTTTTTCTTTGCTTGTTTGTTTTGTTTCTTAAATTTCCACATATGAGTGGAATCATACGGTATTTGTCTTTCTCTGAGTGACTTATGTCACTTAGCATTATACTCTCTAGGTCTATTCATGTTGTAGCAAATGGCAAGATTTCATTCCTTTTTATGGCTCAGTACTTGATTGTGCATATCACCTATACTTCATGCATTTATTTTCTGGTGGATACTTGGGCTACTTCCATAACTCAGCTGTTGTAAATAATGCCACAATAAATGTAGAAGTGCACATATCCTTTTGAAATAGCGTTCCCATATTCTTTGGATACATATGCATTAGTGGAATTTCTGGATCATGTGGTAGTTTCATTTTTTATTTTTTGTGGAACCTCCATACTGTTTTCTATAGTAGCTGCACCAGTTTGCATTCCCACCAACAGTGTATGAGGGTTTCTTTTTTTCCACATCTTCATCAACACTTGTTTCTTTGTGTTTTTGAGTTTAACCATTTTAGGAGGTGTGAAGTGATATCTCATTGTGGTTTTGAAATGCATTTCTCTGACAATGAGTGATGTTGAGCCATCATTTCATGTGTCTTTTGGCCCTCCTCATGTCTTCTTTGGAGAAATGTTTGTTCATCTATTCTGTCCATTTTTAATTGGATTATTTGGGACTTGGGGTGTTGAGTTGTCTAAGTTCTTTATATATCTTGGGTGCTAACCCTTTAACAGATATGTCACTTGAAAATATCCTCTCACATTCAATAAGAGGTCTTTTAGTCTGTCACTGTGCAGAAGCTTTTTATTTCAATATAGTCCCAATAAGTTTATTTTTGCTTTTATTTCCCTTGTTTCAGGTGACATATCTAGGAAAATGTTGTTACAGCTGGTATCAGAGAAATTACTGCCTATCTTTCTCTTCTAGGGTATTTTTAAATTTCAGGCCTCACATTTGGGTCCTTAATCTTTGAGTTTATTTTTGTGTATGGTATAAGAAAGTGGTCAAGTTTCATTCTTTTGCATGTAGCTGTCCAGTTTTCCCAAAAGTATAAACGATATCTTTATACATGTGTGTCCAACAACATAGTAGTTATATAGTTATTGTCTTAAAAGTTTGTCTTTTAAATCCCACAGGAAACAAAAATATAAGTTACAGGCAAAAAATATTTTCTTCTGTAAATATTTTTTTCTGCATTTTCTTCTGTAGTTACCTTTGCCAGTATTCTTTTTAAAAAAAAATTTTTTTTTTAACGTTTATTTATTTTTGGGACAGAGAGAGACAGAGCATGAACGGGGGAGGGGCAGAGAGAGAGAGAGACACAGAATCGGAAGCAGGCTCCAGGCTCTGAGCCATCAGCCCAGAGCCCGACGCGGGGCTCGAACTCACAAACCGCGAGATCGTGACCTGAGCCGAAGTCGGACGCTCAACCGACTGAGCCACCCAGGCACCCCATTAGTATTCTTTAATCTTTGTATGGCTTCAAGTTATTGTGAGTTTATTGTCTGTTAAGGACTTCTTTACCATTTCTTGTATGGTAGGTGAGTTCTAGCAACAAGTCTCCTCCATTTTTGTTTTTCTAGGAATGTCTTAAGTTTTTCCATTTTTGTGTGATAGTTTGTTGGATATAGAATTTTTGTTTGCGGGGCATCTGGGTGGCGCAGTTGAGCATCTGACTTTGGCTCATGTCACAATCTCGTGGTTTGTAAGTTCGAGCTCCACATCGGGCTTGCTGCTGTCAGTGAAGAGCCTGCTTTGGATCCTCTGTCCCCCTCTCTCTGCCCCTCATCAGCTGCTACTCCCTCAAAAATAAATAAACATTAAAACAAATTTTTTTTTGTATGGCAGTTTTTTCCCAACAATTTAGATATGCCATCCTACTGCCTTCTACCTTGCATAGTTTTTGATGAGAAGTTGGCTGTTATTCTTAATGAGGATTAGTTAGTTGAATGTTATGGGTCATTTCTGTTTTACTTCTTTCAGTGTTTTCTCATTGTCTTTGGCTTTCATTATTTGATTGTAATTTGTATCTGTGAATCTCTTTTGAGTTTGTCCTATCTAGAGTTGTTTGACCTTCTTGAATTTGTAGATTTCTGTTTGTATAAAAATTGGAAAGTTTTTCATCAGCACGTTTTCAGATAGTCTATATTCTTCTGATAGTTTGTCCTCTGAAAGTCTAAGCCTAAGTTTTGTTTTACTCAAAGATGATTTCTGTCAACCTCTTTTCCTATTAATGGGCCGTATTTTTTTTTCTTTGTATGCCTTTTGATTGTTGATGTTAAAAACTGGACATTTTCAGGGTCCCTGGGTGGAGCAGTTGGTTAAGTATCTGACTCTTGACCTCAGCTCAGGTCATGATCTCGTGTGTTCATGAGTTTGAGCCCCGTGTCGGGCTGTGCACTGATGGTGCGGAGCCTGCTTGGGATTCTGTGTCTTCTTCTCTTTGCCCCTTCCCTGCTTATGCATGGTCTTTCTTTCTTTCAAAAAAAAATTTTTTTTTTCAGTATCGTAATATGATAACTGTAGACACTAGATTCTCTCCTTTTCCCTGAGGTTTATTGCCTCTTGAGGGCTACAGCCATGTGTGTAGTGACTTCTCTAAAGTACTGTTTTCAATTACTGTACTCATTGTCATGTATGGTTAATGAAATTTTATAATATCCGTAGGCAGCAGTTAACTTACAGATATTTTGAGCCAATGGGAATCAAAAGGAAGAAAAGCAATCTTTTGGTCTTGGCTATTTATCTGTAGCTGAGGTATTCCTTCAAAGGTTAGCCACGTTGCTTACTGCTCTGCCTTAGTCTTCACTTTGTGCTTGCACAGAACCCAAAGATTAGCTAGAGTTGCAAGCCTGTGTCCTCTCATGTCTTCTGCAAATATGCTTCTGGCCCTGGGCATGTATGTAGCACTTTAGGTTTCTTGGTATATGTGATTAACTCTTTAAAGTCCTTGATCCCCAGAATATCTTCTTCCTTAGTAGCCTTCTTATTCTGAAGCTTTTCAGATTGTCTGCTCTTTGTCACATCCACTGTCTCTTGCCTCACCTGTTTGTAGTGTATGATTTCAGCTTATTTGGAAAGATGGTAGCCCAGAATCCCTTCAAAACACACAACCACAGTTTTTGAGAACAAGATCCATGTTCTTATTTTTGCTACCAGAAAGATGCACCAGGAAATTGGTCTGTCATCCCTATGGATACTGTTGATTGTGGGGGAGGGGAGTTGGTATAAAAACAAAATTCTACAGTGGTTTCTTTAAAGAAAACAAAAACGATTTTGAGAGAGAAAGCACACATGCATGAATTCTCAAGCAGGGGAGGGGCATAGAAAGAGGGAGAGAGAGAGAATTCCAAGCAGGCTTTCTGCTGTTAGCACAGATCCCGATGCAGGGCTTGGTCTAACGAACCATGAGATATGATCTGAGCTGATATCAAGAGTCAGACGCTTAGCTGACTGAGCCACTCAGATGCCTGCACAGTGCTTTTCCTTACCACATTTTAGCAGGCTCTTTGTTAGGTCCTCTTTTCTCTGTTATAATTTGTTTTAAATTTCAGATGTCTGTAAAATTTGATTTTGTCAGTTTCACAAACCTAAGACTTGCTTTACTGGAAGGGCTGGTTCATGGAGCTTTCTACTCCTTCATTTTCCATGAGATGAGTCTGTCTTTTCGATTTGCAAAGACTATCACTGAGTATATAAATCAAATGTTTATTTTTTTCTCTCAGCATTTCAAAGATGTCCTTCCACTGACTTTCAGCTTATATAGTTTTCAACAAAAAGTCTGATGAAATTCTTATCTTTGTGTTTCAGTGTGTGAGAAAACCTATTTCTTTGCTTCCTTTTTTCCTAAAGTTTATTTTTATTAGAGAGAGAGATAGGGAGTATGCAGGGGAGGGGCAGAGAGAGAGGGAGAAAGAATCTCAAGCAGGCTCTGCTCTGTAAGTGCAGAGCCTGACATGAGGCTTGAACTCACAAATCGTGAGATCATGACCTGAGCTGAAGTCGAGTCAGACGCTTAACTGAGTAAATCACCCAGGTGTCCCTTTAACTTCCTTTTTGTTTCCTTAACCTTTGGTTTTTAGCAGTATATATATTTCATAGTATTTATTCTAATTGGGAATTCCCTGATCCTGTATTTGTGTTTCAGTTTCTTACATTATTTTGAGAAAGTTCTCTTCTATTATTTCTTTTACCCTGTACTTTCTTTCTCTTGGAGTTCCAGTTTTATATACTTATGTGATTCCCTTGATACTGTGTCATGGTCTGTCTTGAATGCTCTGTTTTCTCCCACTTTCCCTGCCCTTTTTTTTTTCCCCTTAATAGACTTTATTTTTTAGAGAAGTTTTATGTTAACAGCAGAATTGAACAGATGGTAGAGAGATTTCTCTTATACCCTAGTTCTCACATGGATCAAGCCTCTCTGACTTTCAGGTTTTCACACCAGACTGGTACATCTGTTACAATCAATGAACCTACATTGACGTGTCATTATCATCCAAAGTTCATAGCTTACATTAGGTGCACTTTGGGTGTTATATATATTCTATGGGTTTTGATAAACGTATAAAAATTACATGCAGCCACCTTAATGGTGTCATACAAAATAGTTTCACTGCCCTAGAAGTCCTTTGTATCTGCCTATTTATTCCCTATGTACTTTTTACTTCTGGCAACCACTCATCATTTTATCATTTCCACAGTTTTGTCTTTTCCAGAATGCCATGTTGTTGGAATTATGCAGTATGTAAATCTTTCATATTGGCTTCTTTCACTTAGTAATAAGCATTTGAACGTTCTCCATGTCTTTTCAAGGCTTGCTAGCTCATTTCTTTTTAGTGCCAAATAATATTCCATTTTCTAACTGTACCACAGTTTGTTTATCCATTCACCTCCTGATGAACATCTTGGTTGCTTCCATGTTTGGACAACTTTAAATAAAGCTGCTATAAATATCTTTGTGTAAGCTTTTGTGTGGACATAAGTTTTTAATTTATTTGATAAATATCAATGACTGTGTTTGACAGTATTGATTGATATAGTCTAAATATTCTAGCATATTCATTTCACTTTAAAATAATTTTCTTTTTCAAAGGATTTAAATATATTTTTTCCCTAAGAGGAAATACGGATAACCACTGGGTACGTGAAAAGGTGCTGAATATCACTAATCATCAGAGTAATGCAAATCAAAACTGCAATGAAATATCACCTCACAGCTGTTAGGATATCTCTTATCAAAAAGACAGGAGGCTAATAGTGGTGAGGTGGAGGAAAGGGAACCTTTTATACTGCTAATGAGAATGTAAACTAACACAGTTTCTATGGGAAACAGTGTGGAGGTTCTGTGAATAATTAAAACTACCATATGATCTAACAGTCTTACTTCTGAGTGTATTTCTAAAGGAAATGGAATTATTATCCTGACGTATCTGTACTCAAATGTTCATAGCAACATTACAGTAGCCACTGTATGGAAAACCTGTTTGTTGATGAATGAATAAAGAAAACCTGGTACATTATTTGTGTATAGGAACAGTATTCAGTCTTAAAGGAAATCCTGTCATTTGTGACAACATGGGTGGACTTAGAGGCATTATGCTAAGTGAAAGAAGTGAGAGAAAGACAAATGTCACATGGCGTCACATATACAAGTTGATTTCATAGAAACAGAGAGTAGAAATGTCATTGCCAGGGGTTAGGGGGTGGGGGAGGTAGTAAGAGGTTGGTGAAGGGGTACAGCTTTCAGTTATAGATGAATATGGTCTGAAGTCTAATGTGTAACATTATCTTGTGTAATATGGTAATATATAGTTGATAACACTGAAGTGTATAATCAAAATTTGCTAAGAGAGTAGAATTTAAATATTTTTACACAAAAAAGGTCAGTATGTGAGGTGATAGATATGTTGATTAACTTGATGGGGGGGTAGAAGACCTTCACAATGTGTACGTATATCAAATCATCACATGTGGTTTAAATATCATACAATTTTATTTGTCAATTATGCCTCAATAAAATTGGAAATAAAATAATTGTCTTATTTTTTTTTTTAATTAACAGGATTGACTTTGAAGTTATTTAAAAAGTTTGAGTTGTACAGCACTTGATTCTTTGGCTACATTGTGGAAAGACGTCTTCAGCAATGATTACTTCAGAGTTACCAGTATTACAGTAAGTATTATATTTTCCTCTATTTAAAAAAAAATACATGACACTTTTGTACATGAAATACTTCTGTCATCACATCAAATAGGTTCTCTCATAGTTGAGCAATATGTCTGAAGTCAAACAGCAGTTAGACTGTACAATTACCATATCCATCCAGGGCTCTTACTATTGTTATAGGAGTATTTTTGTGGTATTGAGCAAAGAAGAGGTTACTCTTCTTCTCAGGGGTCAGCACACTATGATCCATGGACCAAATTTGGCATGCTGCCTACTTTTACAAATAAAGTGTTACTGGTACGGAACCATGCTCATTCCTTTACACATTGTTTGACAGCTTTAGTGCTACAAGTTGTGATAGAGAATGAATTGCCTGCAAAGTGTAAATATTTTGTTGGACCATTTACAATAGTTTATAAACTCCTATCCTATATCCTACGGTTTCTCCAACACATACCCTCCCACCTCTCCCCACCTTATTTTCCCTGAGATTCAGATCATTGGACCATTCTGGCTGCCAGAAGTAATATTAAGGATATACCAAGTTGGCATTTCTGATGGCATCTCATTAGATTTGTTGGAGTTGTAGGACAGATCTAGAATTGGGTCTTATTTTGTTTTCTTTGGGAAATATGATCAATGTTGTAGCAGATACTTTTCCTTTTAGAGGTTTCATCAAGATACAAATTAGGAGTCTGCATACTGTGATCCCGTATGAGAACAGTGGTTTAGATACAATGAAAGTGATCAACAGTTTGTTTATTTATAATTTTTAATGCCCCTGTTCATTTATATACCTCTTTCCCCAAGAGATTGTAGGCACCTTTTAATTGGTTTCCTGGCCTTGTGTTTTTCCTCCAGGTATCTAAGACAAAAAAGGCTGTCTAGATTTTTTTACTGCTTGGAAAGCCATCAATACCTATCCTCCTTCTTTCTCCCAAATATAGGAGATTAAATTTAAGCCCTTTCTAATTACTTAACTCCTGTGTCTTTATTACTCCCTAACTTAAATGTATTACCAAGTTTGGAGGTCCTCACATAGTATTTTCTTTCTTCTTTAAAATCTTTGTCCTGCCTGCAGTGCGTACTCACGTGTGCTGTTACCTGGCCAGCCCACTAATCCTGTAAGTCTTAGCTGATGTATTATGCCACCAGAAAAGCTTTTTTTCCCCCTCAAAGTTGGGGTAGGTTTCCTTTTGTGCTCCTGTAATGTTCTTTGCTTTTTCTTCCAGCACCATACTTAACCTAATGTTTTATAACTCTTGTTGTTTCTGCCTGAACTGCACCTTTTCATCTTGTTAATTTTTTTTTTTTTGAGAGAGAGAGAGAGAGAGAGAGAGAGAGAGAGAGAGAGAGAGCAAGCGAGCGTGGGTGGGGAAGGGGCAGAGCGAGAGGGAGAAAGAGAATCCTAGGCAGGTTTCATGCCTAGCACAGAGCCCAGTGTGGAGCTTAATCTCAAGACCATGAGATCATGACTTGAGCCAGAATCAAGAGTCAAACACTTAAATGACTGAGCCACCCAGGTGCCCCCACTTTTTTATCTCATACCATTGTATATTAGGCAGGCCCTTAGTAAGTATCTCTGATTAAATATGGCACAGAGATTGTATTTCAATAACTGTTGTATTTAAAGAGAAATTGTATTGACACAGTGGTATTTAACATTGTTTTTTGTGTGTAACTGATTTTTTTTCGTAGAAATGAAAACCTGTATTATGATTATGGGTAGTGGATAGTGGTGATCTGTGAGGTGGGTGAATGAACTTTGCTTTCAGTCTGTCAGTGGGAGACTCTTGGTCGAGTTGAGGTCTGAAAAACATTTATTGAGGCCATAAAGTTTTCTGAGGATTTTGACATATTTTAGCAACATATATAATCTTGTTTAATCCAGCCAGCCAGCAGTGTCATGTTTGCTTTGTAAGTGAAAGGAAATATGTCTCTTAGTATTTGTAAACTTGAGTTTCTATCATTTGTAAAGTGAAGACAGTTTATTAGAAACTGATCTCTACAGTCTCCTCAGAAACAAACAAAAATATTTTGATCTGGCAATTCTTAATGTTTATTTCAAGAATGATTTTTCTGGGGCATCTAGGTGGCTCAGTCAGTTAAGCATCTGACTCTTGACTTCAGCTTGGGTCATGATCTCACAGTTTGTGAGATTGAGCCCCCATATTGGGCTCCATACTCACAGCATGGAGCCTACTTGACATCCTCTCTCTCCCTCTCTCTCTCTGCCCCTCCCCTGCTCATTGTCACTTTCTCTCAGAATAAATAACATTTAGAATGATTTTTAATGTAGACATGAGAAAGGTAATTCCAGTGAATGACCTTGTTATTTCTTGTTTCACTTAGATATTATTATCACTGATAAATTTGTGACCTTAGTGCTATTTACTATTAAGCATTGTCAAATATTATCAGTTACCATATATTTTTATATTCTACTACATAATACAGTTCTTGGAAGTATGTTAAGTTCTGGAGGAGAAAGCATATAGTAGAGATTCAGTCCATACTGTCATGAAGCTTGTATAATAAATATATGTTAATGAAATAATCGCAGATATATAGAGCTGCTATTATGGGTGCTAGGAAGTTAAATTAGAGAATTTTGTGAGAATTTTACCACATGCCTTCATTTAGTGTTCTTTTCTCTGGAAAAGACAGTTGAGCTTAACTCTGAACTGAAGGAACACTGTGGGGGAAGAAGAAGGAATAATGGTGTTAATTCCAGACTGAAGGAATATGGTATGTACAGAGACCTTGAGTTAGGAGGAATCATGGTATATTTGATAAAGTGAAATAAAACTGTACTTTTTCTTTTTTCAGGGTTGGTGATAGAGAGTGGCATGAGATTAAGGCTTAGGAGCAGAGTGGGGCTGTATCGTACAGGGACTTGCTTAAATGATGGCAAGAATTTTGAGTTTTTCTTCTTAGGAGCAGTAGGAAGTCACTGTCGGATTTTAAGCATGGAAGAGATGCATGGGAGAGATTCAGAAAATCACCCTTCATGCAGTATAGTGATTATTTGGGAAGGGCAAGAATACAAGCAAGGACACCTATTAGGAGGATATTGTAGTATGCAGGCCAGATATGTTGATAACTTGAACTGAAGTGATTACAGTGCAAATAGAGATAGACAGAATTTAGAGAGTTTTAGGGGATAAAAATTCATTCTTAGAAGATTTCATCTGATTTTTTCTTTCTTTTAATTTATGTCTATAAATGCGAACATTAGAGATTGGCAGGGTTTTTGTAGGCATAAAAGCCTACAAAAGTTAGTAGTTTTGTAGGCATAAAAGACTACAAAAGTTAGTCAAAGTTTGAGTTTGCCTACCCTTGATCAAGTATTCTTTGTCTATCCTAGAGAGAAATTTGTTGCTGTGTAATAAGAGGTAGTGTACAAAGACAGTTGTTTTAGTTCTGTAATACTGTAAAGCTAGAGACAATCTAAGTGCTCATTGACAGGGAAGTAATTAAATAAATTTCACATATATTATGGGATACTATTCAGAAATTCTGTGTATTTGTATGAAGATTCCTGTTAATTAAAAAATTTAAGGGGCACCTGGGTGGCTCAGTCAGTTGAGTGTTGGATTGCTGATTACAGCTCAGGTCATGATCCCGGAGTCTTGGGATTGAGCCCTGTGTCAGACCCCACAAACATAGAGCCTGCTTAAGATTCTCTCTCTCTCGCTCTTACTGTCTCTCTCTTTCTCCCTGTGCCCTCTTCTCCACTGTGCATGCATGTTCTCTCTCAAATATAAAAAAAAAAAAAAATTAGGTCTTGATCTAAACCATCAGTAATGTTAGTCTGCACATTGAGATTCAGAGTTAGGGTGTGGTGATGTGAAACTCTTATATTCTCTCTATTGCTTGAAATTAAAAAATATGTATCATATATCCTAATAAACATGCATACACATGTGTATACTAATTGGAATGTAGTAGTTATTTGTTGGTAATAGTCATCACCTTTTAAACTCACTGCAGTTGTCAGAATTAGAAAATAAGTTGTACCTTACTCTTCTATGAGTAACGTGTAGTGCTCAAGGATAAATTATTTTCACTAATGAGTCACATATTCTATGGTGGAACAAACCTGTTCCTGTAGTTGCTTAGTGATTGCAAGCGTCAAAAGCACTAGTAGATTCTATCCACACAAGATAAATAGAAAACATAATATTTGCATTCTAGTGTCCTGACATGGAGATAGAGAATTCAGGTTTACCTTGAGATCTAAGTGGACTGTGGTGCTTACTAGGTGTATGACTATGGACAAGATTATCATGTTTTCAGATCTTTCATTTATTTCTGTAATTGATACAGTTGTGTTTTCTTACAAGGTTTTTGTGCATGTTTATTCTAGATCATGTATAGAAACAAGCACACAGTACATATATGTAAACATAAACTATTTGGTGCATATTGAGGAAAAAGCAGTATGACTTACTGTTTTTTTTTTTTTTTTAATTTATTTATTTTGAGAGAGAGAGAGAGAGAGAGAGAGAGCCAGAACCTGTGCACATGTGACTGGGAGAGGGACAGAGATAAAGGGACAGAGACAGAATCTCAAGCAGGATCTATGCTATCATCGCAGACCAATATGGGGCTCGATACCATGAATCAGGACATTTTGACCTGAGCCTAAAGCAAGAGTTGGATGCTCAACTCATTGAACCACTCAAGTATCCCTGATTTATTACTCTTTAGTAGAGATGAGTAAGATCAGCTAGATCAGGAATCAACTACTGCTAATTGTGCAGACACCTGCCTTTATGAATACTAAAGATTTTATTTTCAGAAAGAGAGCATGAGCAGGGGAGAGGGGTGGTGGGGGTGGAGAGAGAGAGAGAGAGAGAGAGAGAGAGAGAGAGAGAGAGAGAGAGAGAAAGAGAAAGAGAATGAGAAAGAGAATGTATCTTAAGTAGGTTCCATTCTCAGCACAGAGCCTGATGTGGGACTCAATCTCACAACCCTGGGATCATGACCTGAGCTGAAATCAAGAGTCGGATGCTTAACTGACTGAGTCACCCAGGTGCCCCTATTTATAATTTTATGTTTATTTTTAAAAAGTTTTTCAAAAACTTCCAGTATAATTAACATACATTGTTATATTAGTTTCAGGTGTAAAATATAATATTCACTGCTTTTGTGAATCCTTTGACTGACTTTTATAGACCTTATTTTTACTGCTTCCTACATTTCTTACTCTTGCTTACTCTTGCTTTAGGGTATTTCCTTTCCATTCAGAGAGTTTCTGGAAAACTCTTTAGTTCTCCTTTTATTTTGAATGATGGCCTTCCTGGATAGAATAATTCTTGGTTGCAGGTCTTTTTCTTTCGGCGTTCTTAATATATTTTGCCACTCCCTTCGGTCTTGCAGAGTTTCTACTGAAAAATCAGCAGATAACCTTATGGGGTTTTCCTTTTATGTAACTGTTTTCTTTTGCTGCTTTTATAATTTTCTCTTCATCACTAGTTTTTACCATTTTAATTACTAGGTGTCTTGGTATGCACCTCTTTGGGTTTGTTTTGTTGGAGGCTCTCTGTGCCTCTTGGATGTGGATTTCTGTTTCCTTCCCCAGATTCAGGAAATTTTCAGGTATTATTTCTTCAAATAAATGTTATGCCCCCTTTTTTCTCTCTTCTTTTTCTTTTTTTTTTTTTTTTTAATTTTTTTTTTCAACGTTTATTTATTTTTGGGACAGAGAGAGACAGAGCATGAACGGGGGAAGGGCAGAGAGAGAGGGAGACACAGAATCGGAAACAGGCTCCAGGCTCCTAGCCATCAGCCCAGAGCCTGACGCGGGGCTCGAACTCACGGACCGCGAGATCGTGACCTGGCTGAAGTCGGACGCTCAACCGACTGCGCTACCCAGGCGCCCCTTCTCTCTTCTTTTTCTGAGATCCCTAATGCAAATGTTATTATGCTCAATGATGTCACTAAGTTCAAGTCTCTTTTCATGTATTATTACTATTATTATTTTTTGTCCTGTTCAGCTTCATTCCTTTTCATTACTCTGTCCTCCAGGTCGCTGATCCGTTCTTCTCCTTCTTCTAGTCTATTTATTCCCTTAGTATATTCTTAATTCCAGTTATTGAGTTCTTCGTTTCTGATTGGTTCTTTTTCATATTTTCTATCTCCTTGTTAAAGCTCTCTCTGAGGTCTGCTAGTCTTTTCTAAAGTCCAGTGAGTATCTTTATGACTAGTACTTTAAATTCTTTCTCAGGCATATTTTTTCTGTTTGTTTAGATCTCTTGCTGTGATTTTGTCTTTTTTTTTTTTTTTTTTTTTTTTTTTTTGAGACACATTCCTCTTTTCTCTCACCTTTTCTAATGGTTCATGTCTGTTTCTGTGTTTTAGGAAAGGCAGCTACATCTCCTGTTGAAAGTAGTGGCCTTATGAAGAAGAGGTCCTGTAGTGCCGTACAGTGCCGTGTTCCCTGTTCACCTGAATCTTTCCTTTCAGTGGTGTCTCGTTTGTGTGTTGTATTGCCTTACTTTTGTGGCTGAGCTGTATTTGCCTGCAGTTTGGTCATCTGTAGTGGCTCTCCTTGTCTTTTTATGTGCAGGTTTTGGTTTCTCTGTCATTAGTGGGCCTGTCTGGGGTGGCCTTGGGATTGAGTTGGGTCAGACTGGGCATTTGCCAGAGCTGTAGTGACAGTGAACTGCAGGGCACTCTACCTTTGCTGTTCCCTGAGAAGCTTTCATCAGTGGGCAAGGCCTGCAGTCAGACCAGCTGTCTACCCCTGCTCACTGCCAGGGCCTGAGTCATACTGGTGTGGGTCATTTTCTTCCCCTTTGCCCAGGGCAGGAGTCACTTTGAGGTGTTTCTGTCCCTATTGGGGTTGCTTGCACACTGCTATGCTTGTGATACTGCTTTGGATAGACTCCTGTGGAGGCTGGGTTGGAGGGGGTGGGTCCACAAGAGATCTTAGACTTGAAGGTGCTGTTAGTAAGCTAGAAGGAGAGTGTGTTTGCACTGGTTATGCAAGTGTCTATGTATCTAGGCTGAGTGATGGTGAGGGAAATGGTGTCTGCCAGCAGTTTTGTTCTTGGAGAAATCTCCCAAAGATCCATACCTCTCCAGCAAATGCTTTGAGATTAGTAAACAAATCTCCCTCTCATACACCCAAGTCATTTTCAACCTACTGTTTCTGTGTTATATCTCCACACGGCTGTTTGATGCTTTTTTTTTTTTTAAAGGGTGGGGACCTAGTATCTTATTGCCCTCTAGCCTTCCCAGTGCCAGCCTGATGATTTTTAAAGTTCCTGGTATTAATCCCTGGTGATTGTAAGAACTTACAAAGTTGAGCCTCTCGGATTTTCAAAGCCAGACGTTATGTTGATTAGTCTTACTAATGCAGGTCCCCTGTTCTGGGTGCCTGATGTGCCTAGTGTGGTGTCCAATATCCTCTCTGTGCCTATAGCATCCCTTCCTTCCATGGACATTCCTGTGGGTCCATTTGGCTCCCAGTTAGTTCTTTTCCCTTCTTACCTTTTTGGATATGGCCTCTTCTCTACATTTACCTATGGAGAGTCTGTTTTGACAGTCTTCAGGTAGTTTTCTGGGTTATATATGCTGATGTGGGTATTATTTGCATGTATCTAGAGGTTGAGGTGAGCTCTTCCTACTCCTCCATCTTTCCCAGAAGTCTCAGTTCTTTTTTCTGTGCACAGTTTTAAATACCAGGTCATCTTTGAAGATTTGCAGGTAGGGAGGTATCACGATACAAGAATGTTACTGGCATTATGTGTAGAATGTCCTGGACGAGGGAGATAGAAATAGATAAGTTGAGATTAATTCAGGGAGTGGTGATTATGGTAATAATCATGGAAAGAATTTGGAGAATTATTATATGGAAGGTAACATGATTGCCCTTGTTAGCTGATGGCACAAGAGGAAGATTGATACGATTCTAAGAATATAAGACAGGATAGTAGTGACCATAATAAGTTTGCATACAACTTAAAGTACACTCCTGCATTAATTAAATCAGTTTGTTAATTGTATTGCCATGAGCAGAGAGCTAGAGATAAGTTAGTGTTGGACTTAATTTTGTATGTGGTATTTGGTGAATTTGATAGGCATTCAAAGAAGCTGTTAACATGTGAAGTTAAAAATCTTCAATTGTAGATGATCAGGCCCATTGATAATATATTGAAGTTATTTGCATAGAAGCTATACATCAAGTGGATGAGATCTTCCAGAGAACGTGGTATGAAGGGAGGAGTGGTAGACATTACAGACTTGAGCTTTAACGAATCAATACAAAAAGGAAATGGAACTGAGAGCATTTGTTGAAGCAGATGAAGAAATAATAGGTTGTGTGTTGGACTCACTATTTGCTGTGTTCCCTTCATTGTGTTTGCAGTTTTATAGATCTTTTATACTGTTAGTAGTATAGGGGCGCCTGGGTGGCGCAGTCGGTTAAGCGTCCGACTTCAGCCAGGTCACGATCTCGCGGTCCATGAGTTCGAGCTCCACGTCAGGCTCTGGGCTGATGGCTCAGAGCCTGGAGCCTGCTTCCGATTCTGTGTCTCCCTCTCTCTCTGCCCCTCCCCCGTTCATGCTCTGTCTCTCTCTGTCCCCAAAATAAATAAACGTTGAAAAAAAAATTTATACTGTTAGTAGTATAAATTCTAGCAAAGAAGTTGTTAATACTATTGCAGTGGTATGCTGGAGCCATCTTGTATTGTCCTGGAGAGCTGAAAAGTAAATTTCCAGGAATTTTGTGACCCTACTAAAATAACAATGTCTTTATAAAAAGTTAAATTATATAAACTTAAAACTAAATAAATCATATTAAAAATAAAAGTAAAAGTAATAAATCCTCAAAACTCATCACTTCCTGATTATTTTATGTTACCGCTTTCTACGCTCTGGAAGTTTTTATTTACACCTATTGTATCTATGTGTGTATTTGTTGTTTTTTTTTTTTTTTATTTAAAAATTTTTTTTTTCAACGTTTATTTATTTTTGGGACAGAGAGAGACAGAGCATGAACGGGGGAGGGGCAGAGAGAGAGGGAGACACAGAATCGGAAACAGGCTCCAGGCTCTGAGCCATCAGCCCAGAGCCCGACGCGGGGCTCGAACTCACGGACCGCGAGATCGTGACCTGGCTGAAGTCGGACGCTTAACCGACTGCGCCACCCAGGCGCCCCTCTATGTGTGTATTTGTATACACCTATTTTATTTAGTGTGTACTACTGCTGTTTATTCTCAACTCTGTTGATATCACTTTGGCAGTTTGAAATTGGCTGTGGTAATATTTACATTATGAAAATCAGCAAACACTACACATCAGGGCTCAATTTATTGTTCTTTCATTTGTCTATAAACTTTATTAAGTTATGGAGATACTGTTAATAATGCAGATTAAATGGAAAGGTGTATCAGTTTATATCCATTACAATATGATAGAAAAAATAATTGAGGAAGTATCCTTCCACTATTTGAGAACTGTTGCCTGATTCAGTAAAGACATTGTCCACAACATTGACCAGTGAGTGAAGTTCTAACAAATGTCTTTGTCATATCACCTGTATCCTATTCATTAAGTGAACAAAGATATCGGTGATTGTTCATATCGGGATCCTGTTTGTTCATCAGTTACAATCAAAGGTTAGCTATAGATACATCTGTGACAAAATTATTGTTTTATGTGAATCAATTAGTTGTATGGGATTTATAATATTATCTGGGGTGCTTGGGTGGCTCAGTTGGTTGGGCATCCGATTCTTGATCTTGCTCAGGTCATGATGTCACAGTTTGTGAGTTCGAGCCACATGTTGAGCTTTGTGCTGACAGTGCGGAGCTTGCTTAGAATTCTGTCTCTTCTCTCTGCCCCTACCCCATTGGAGCTCTCTCTCCCTCTCTCTCAAAATAAATAAATAAACTTAAAAAAACCAAAAGAATATTGTGTATTTTATTGTCAGTAAATTCGTTTTATAGAACCATTATTTCAGTAAAATTTCTAATCGTTAACGTGCATAATTTTTTTGAGGAGCCATTTGTTAAACTTTTACTAGCACGCTACTGACTATTCATGATTTTATAAAATAAAATTCCTCCCAAGACTTCTTTTTTCTATTGAATAATTCATCTTTCATAACTGAATTTTCATTTATATTTTGTATAGCAGCTGCCATTTCCACAATGATTTCCTCCTCTTTGTTTCCCTATCGATATGGGGATTCATGTCACTCAATATTATGTGATATTGGCAGGAAGGGTAATATTTTCCTTTTCCTAAAGATTTTTTCTGCAAACGGAAGAAAAACCCTTCTTATCAGCTGTATACCAGGAAGTAAGGAAAGTAGTGGAATAGAACTGCATTGTATATATGAATTAATTTTGTTCACTAAAATAATATATCACATTTTCTAGGGATTCAACTAATGAAACTACTGCCCATTCTGATGCTGGCAGCGAACTTGAAGAAACTGAGATCAAAGGAAAAAGAAAAAGGGGTCGTCCTGGTCGGCCTCCAGTATGTATTATGCTTGCCTTTGTTCTTGTAATGGTTACTGAGTAAAGGAGCTTGATATAAGCTTTCTGTTAATTCTAGTTCTGTTAATACATCTTTTAAAATTTCAGCAGCATATTAGAGATTCTTGAAAACTTTGCTTCATGAATTGGTTTGACAATGATCTGAAAAAGGAATTTGATTTAGTATCATTTCTGCTCTCCATGCTTCTCTTGTAAATAAATTGTGATCCATGTGAAGACGTGAAGAAGATGATTAGATTAACATGAAATGAGATGTAGTTAGTTATGACTTTCCTGCTTTTTAGATGCAACTCTGATTTGTTGTGAGCTCCTAAGTGTGCATTTTGGTAGTATTAGTTCGAGATTTGGACCCAGTCTCAGAATATATTCTTACTGATACATGACTGAGAAGTTAAGAAGAACTCTGGGTGTCCTTACTTTGTGGGGGTATCTTTATGTATTGTGAGTACACTGGTTATTATTTAATTTAAGGTAGCATAAGGTCTCAGAGATCGTAGTATCATTCACTGTGTCAGGGGTTAAGGTTTGTACTATTTCGCACTCAATTTTACAGTCTGATTCGGTCTTCACAATTTTTTTTCTATTCATGAAAGTTTTTGTTATGGAAAATTTCACTCTCCTTTTGTGAGAGGCATACTACAATGAACTCTCCATATAACTATTACCCAGCTACGACAGCTATCAAGTCATGGCTAATCATGTTTCATCTCTCCATCCCTTATTTCCTTCCCATGTTATTTTCAAGGTCATGCAGACCTCATTGCATCTGTGAATATTTCAGAATATATCTCTAAAAGATAGGAGCTTCCTTTTTCTTTAAAAATTTTTTTATTGAAGTATAGTTGACATAGAATGTTTTTGGGTTTCTGGTGTACCACATAGTGATTTGACAGTTCTATACATGATTCAGTGCTTACTACAATAAATGTAATTACTACCTGTCACTATACAGTGTACCTACAGCATTATTGACTGTATTCCCTATGCTGTATTTTCTATTATTGTGATTAGTTTATAACTGGAAGTTTGTACCTCTTAATCCCCTTTACCTATTTTGCTCACACACACCCCTTCCCCACCCTGCCAATCTTTCCCCTCTGGCAACCATTACTTTTATTTTCTGTATTTATGAGTCTCTTTCTGTCTTCTTTGTTTTGTTTTTTAGATTCCACATGTATGTGAAATCATAGGGTATTTGTCTTTCTCCATCTGATTTATTTTAGTTAGCATACTACCCTGTAGATCAATCCATGTGGGATGGATGTTTATTCATTTGCTATACAGATAGAAAGATTTCAGTTTTTGTTATGGCTGAGTAATATTCCTGTGTGTGTGTGTGTCTCACCTTTATTCATCTTTCGATGGGCAATTGAGGTTTTTTTTTTTCCTAAATCTTAGGTATTAAAAAAAATTTTTTTTAATGTTTATTTATTTTTGAGACAGAGCATGAACGGGGGAGGGTCAGAGAGAGAGGGAGACACAGAATCTGAAACAGGCTCCAGGCTCTGAGCTGTCAGCACAGAGCCCGATGCGGGGCTTGAACTCACGGACCGCGAGATCATGACCTGAGCCGAAGTCGGACGCTTAACCGACTGAGCCACCCAGGCGCCCCTAAATCTTAGCTATTATAAATAATGCTGCAATAAACATTGGGATGCATATATCTTTTTGAATTAGTGTTTTCATTTTCTTTGGGTAACTACCTAGTAGTGGAATTACCAGTAGTGGAATGTCATTTCGCATTTCTATTTTTGTTTAAGTTTTTTTATGTTTATTCATTTTTGAAAGACAGAGGGAGACAGAGGACAAGTGAGGGGTGAGGGGTGGAGAGAGAGGAGGGACACAGAATCTGAAGCAGGCTCCAGGCTTTGAGCTGTCAGCACAGAGCCCAACGCAGGGCTCGAACTCATAAACTGCAAGATCATGACCTGAGCCGAAGTCGGAAGCTCAACTGACTAAGCCACCCAGGCGCCCCGGCATTGCTATTCTTTTTTTTTTTAATAAATTTGTTTTAATGTGTATTTATTTTTGAGAGAGAGAGAAAGAGTGCAAGCAGGGGAGGGGTAGAGAGAGAGGGAGACACAGAATCTAAAGCAGCCTCCAGGCTCTGAGCTGTCAGCACAGAGCCTGATGCAGGGCTCGAACTCAAACTGTGAGATCATGACCTGAGCTGAAGTCGGACACTTAACCAACTGAGCCACCCAAGTGCCCCTATTTTTAATTTTTTTGAAGAACTCCCATACTGGTTTTCATAGTGGCTGTACCAAAAACATTCCCACTAACAGTGCATGAAAATTCCCTTTTTCCGCATCCTTACTAGCACTTATTATTTCTTGGTTTTTCTTTTTGTTTTGTTTTGTTCTGTTTGTTTGTTTTTAATATTAGATATACTGACTGGTGTGATGTGATACCTTATTGTGGTTTTGATTTGCATTGTCTTAATTATTAATGTTCAGCATCTTTTTTTTTTTTAAGTGTTTATTTATATTTGAGAGAGAGACAGAATGCGAGTTGGGGAGGAGCAGAGAGGGAAACTCAGAAACCGAAACAGGCTCCAGGCTCTGAACTGTCAGTACAGAGCCTGACACGGGGCTCAAACCCATGGACCCAGGAGATCATGACCAGAGTGAAATTGGATGCTTAACTGACTGACCCACCCAGGCACGCCTATGTTTAGCATCTTTTCGTGTGTCTGTTGGTCATCTGTATGTCTTCTTAGGAAAAATGTTTATTTAGGTCTCTGCCCGGGGCATGATTAATTTTTTTTTATTAAATGATAAGTATCATTATCATATCTCAAGATAACAATATTATATTAGCAGCACCAAATAATCAGTTTAAAGTTTATAATCATTTCATAAATATTATCATTTTTACTTATTTTTTTCTTTTTTAATGTTTATTTATTTTTGAAAGAGAGAACAGGAGACAGGCAGAGAGAAGAAGAGAGAGAGTATCTCAAGCAGGCTTCACAGTCAGCACAGAGCCCCATGCAGGGCTCAAACTCACAGAATGTGAGGTCTTGACCTGAGCCAAAACCAAGAGTCAGATGCTTAGCTGACTGAGCCACCCCGGCACCCCAATTTTTAAAGTACAGTTTGTTGGTTTGAATCATGATGCAGATAAGATCCACTTGTTGCAATTGATGATTATGTCAACCAATTATTGTATATATGTCCTTGTGACTTAAGACTTTTTTTTTTATGTTATTGCTGTTCTGTCTGTGTTTGCCTTAGTTTTTAATTTGCTTCAGTGAAACTCCATAACCTTTAATTTTTGAGCAAAGTCTTAAATTAAAAGAAAGGATGAAGGGATAACTTCTACCATTTTTCTCTATACTTGCTTTTGTCCTCCACCTTTATTTAGAGGGAAAAAATTGTGGAGGAAAAGACATACATTAAAATCACTCTTTATAATACTTCTTAATTCTGTTAGAATATTTGGTAGAATATTCCTTACAAAAGCATTTTGGGAAAAATGAGTTTTACACTTAGAAGCTGGAGACTATTCTAGTTCCCCTTACTACCACTATATGATTTTTCTGAGGCTGTGGCAAGTTACATTGTTTTCACTAGGATTTGTGGGTTATAGGTGCAAATGGGAAATAAGACTAAATGTGATTGAAGGTAGGAGAATAAACTGTCTATATGGTTGCTTACTTGAATTTGTTCTCCTCCAATTGAAATTCTTTACTTCATAAGATTGTGCTTTAGTGCTGCCTTCTTCAAGAAAACCTTTTTTTTTTCTAAAAGAATTTCTCACCCCTTCAGCAGGCTATTGTGTTATTCTTTAGAACCTCTCTAATTTTGATATGTCAGTAACTGCATTCCTGTAATATTTTTGCTTTCCTTGTTGAAAAGGAGTATGCACATCCTAATTTAGCTGTTTTATGGGTAGAAGTATGATTTTTTACTAAAATTACTACCCCATAATCTAATAGGTAAATAGTATACGTTCATCCCATATTTATAAAATTGAAAAGGATTTTACCAGGGTAGGATGGTACATTCTAGAGACTTGTGTTAGACTTTCGTCCATATTTTCACACTTATTGATTCACATGGGCATCTATACTCCCACCTACCTCAACCACATTTCTTAATGTTTGAAACAACGCAGCTTGCTGAATTTCTACTCTGGCTTTGCACTAAGCTGATGCTGTTTATGTCATTTAACTGTAACATCAGTACTATGAAACTGTGTTATAAGTGATCTACAATGTAGAAAACAAAAATAAGAAGTGGTAGTTTGCCCAAGGTCACACATAGCATATAAATGGCAAAGCTAAGTTTTGAACTCACATCTTAAACTTCTGAAAGTCCTTATCTCAAGAATGCCAGGGGCACCTGGGTGACTTAGTTGAGTGTTGAACTCTTGATTTCAGCTTAGGTCTTAATCACAGTTTGTGAGATCAAGCCCAGTGTTGGGCTCTATGCTGACAGCATGGAGCCTGCTTGGGATTACACTCCCCCTCCTTCCCCCCCCCAGCTGCCAGCTTGTTTGTGTGCGCGCTTTCCCTCCCTCTCCCTCCCTCTCCCTCCCTCCCTCCCTCCCTCCCTCCCTCTTTCCCTCTCCCCCTCCAATAAACTTTTTTTTATTTTTTTTTATTTTTTATATATGAAATTTATTGTCAAATTGGTTTCCATACAACACCCAGTGCTCATCCCAAAAGGTGCCCTCCTCATTACCCATCACCCACCCTCTCCTCCCTCCCACCCCTCATCAACCCTCAGTTTGTTCTCAGTTTATAACAGTCTCTTATGCTTTGGCTCTCTCCCACTCTAACCTCTTTTTTTTTTTTCCTTCCCCTCCCCCATGGGTTCCTGTTAAGTTTCTCAGGATCCACATAAGAGTGAAACCATATGGTATCTGTCTTTCTCTGTATGGCTTATTTCACTTAGCATCACACTCTCCAGTTCCATCCACATTGCTACAAAAGGCCATATTTCATTTTTTCTCATTGCCACGTAGTATTCCATTGTGTATATAAACCACAATTTCTTTATCCATTCATCCGTTGATGGACATTTAGGCTCTTTCCATAATTTGGCTATTGTTGAGAGTGCTGCTATGAACATTGGGGTACAAGTGGCCCTATGCATCAGTACTCCTGTATCCCTTGGATAAATTCCTAGCAGTGCTATTGCTGGGTCATAGGGTAGGTCTATTTTTAATTTTCTGAGGAACCTCCACACTGCTTTCCAGAGCGGCTGCACCAATTTGCATTCCCACCAACAGTGCAAGAGGGTTCCCGTTTCTCCACATCCTTGCCAGCATCTATAGTCTCCTGATTTGTTCATTTTGGCCACTCTGACTGGCGTGAGGTGATACCTGAGTGTGGTTTTGATTTGTATTTCCCTGATGAGGAGCGACGCTGAACATCTTTTCATGTGCCTGTTGGCCATCCAGATGTCTTCTTTAGAGAAGTGTCTAGTCATGTTTTCTGCCTATTTCTTCACTGGGTTATTTGTTTTTCGGGTGTGGAGTTTGGTGAGCTCTTTATAGATTTTGGATACTAGCCCTTTGTCCGATATGTCATTTACAGATATCTTTTCCCATTCCATTGGTTGCCTTTTAGTTTTGTTGGTTGTTTCCTTTGCTGTGCAGAAGCTTTTTATCTTCATAAGGTCCCAGTAATTCAGTTTTGCTTTTAATTCCCTTGCCTTTGGGGATGTGTCGAGTAAGAGATTGCTACGGCTGAGGTCAGAGAGGTCTTTTTCTGCTTTCTCCTCTAAGGTTTTGATGGTTTCCTGTCTCACATTCAGGTCCTTTATCCATTTTGAGTTTATTTTTGTGAATGGTGTGAGAAAGTGGTCTAGTTTCAACCTTCTGCATGTTGCTGTCCAGTTCTCCCAGCACCATTTGTTAAAGAGACTGTCTTTTTTCCATTGGATGTTCTTTCCTGCTTTGTCAAAGATGAGTTGGCCATACGTTTGTGGGTCTAGTTCTGGGGTTTCTATTCTATTCCATTGGTCTATGTGTCTGTTTTTGTGCCATCCAATAAACATTTTTTAAAAAAAAGAATGCTGAACTACCAAGCTGTTAATTTATATTGAGAGATCTGATTGTCAGTATGATCAGATTTGACACATTTGCTCCGGTACCTGTTACGAAGATTGCTTAAACATTTTCAGTCAGCTGGCTCCACTTTTGACAATTTAGAGTTTCAATTGATACATGCTTTGTTTAGCCGTTTTAATACTGTTCATATTTGAGAAGACTTCATGATCTCTGGTTTTGTTTACTCAGCCATATGAAAACAAATAGTATAAGGACTTTCTGTTATAGGTAGTATTGTTTTCATTTCCAAATTCTTAGGGGGCATCTCATTATTGGTATTTCTTTTTGGTATACTATTATTTCAGAGACTTTTGTTTATTATTAAACAACTACTCTTATTTTGTAGTTGTCCTGATTGATGTTTGTTATTGTAGCTCTCTACCCAAATGATTAACAATCTCTAGCAAACATTGTGTCATGTTTATACTAACCTTATGATTGTATTAACAAATGCTAGACATTATTTGGTCTACACACACTACTCCCTTGGTGATCACATCCAATCTCATGACTTTAAGTACCATGTCTAAGTTTATGTCTCTCAGATTTATGTCTCCAGGCTGGACTTAGACTCCAGAGTTATCCACATGTTTGTTGATCATCTTCATTTAGATATTTAGTGGGGCTCATCTCTTCTGTGAAACTTCCTCTGGTTATTTATCTGTTACTAGAAATTATCTGTCTCTTAATAGAACCCTTCTATCACTTAAACCACATTTTTGTGAAAAATATTTTTTTACATACTATATTTTACTATATTATTTTACAGTTATTTGTGTTTCTGGTTTTCTTTTAATTATATGTCATTATCTTCCCTCTTATTTTTATTAGGGGCAATCTTTCTGAACTTCTTTATATTATTATCTGGGTTTGTCATGGGAAAAATCACTCTGGGGATAATGAGGATAAAATAGATAGACCTTGGATAAAATCAAATGGATTTTTTATGTTCTTACTCCCTACCTCCTTTATAACCAATGGTAAAGGTTTCCTGGTGTGAGAATTGTGGTTTATTTCCCGTATTTATGGAGCTTAGTTCATACTACTTATATACTATATATGTATAATAATGTACATGTGTGTAACTCACACAAACATTTCTACACATATACAAGCTTACTTGTAATAGAATGTTATTTGTAATTGTAAAAGATCCAGAAGAAAGAAATGTTGATTGTCAGCGGGTTAATAGCTAAAAAAAATTTATGTACATCTGTGCAATGGAACACTGCAGCTTTTGAAAAGGAATTAAGATATTCTCTAGGACAGGAGCACCTAGGTGGCTCAGTCGATTAAGTGTCTGACTCTTGATTTCAGCTCAGGTCATGAGCTCATGGTTCGTGGGATTAAGCCCCACATGAGGCTCTGTACTGACAGCATGGAGCCTGCTTGGGATTCCTTCCCTCCCTCCCTCCCTCCCTCTCTCTCTCTGCCCTTCATCCCCTCCCCCAAAATGAAAAACGTATGAAAAAAATATTTTCTAGGACATACTGTAGATTAAAAAATTGTGAAATTAGAATGATGCAGAGCTGTGCATAAATAACTTAAAATATAATAGGTCTTTGGAAATACATATATGCATTTGGGTTTTTTTCCAATTTTTTTTTTCTGGTGAAATACACCAGAAATGCCAATTTAACCATTTTAACATGTACCCTCAGTTGTATTAAATACGTTCATAATATTGTACAGTCATCACCACCACCTCCAGAACTTTCTTCATTTTTTAAAACTGTAACTCTAATAAAATAAATAAGACATAGGGATGCAATGTATAGCATAGGAAATAGTAGTATTGTAAGAACTTTGTATAGTGACAGGTGATAGCTAGATTTATTGTAATGATTACTTTAAAAAAATTTTGTTAAATGTTTAATTTTGAGAGAGGGAGAGACAGCACGTGAGCAGGGGAGGGGCAGAGAGAGAGGGAGACACAGAATCTTAAGCAGGCTCCAGGCTCTGATCTGTCAGCACAGAGCCTGACATGGGGCTCGAACTCACAAACTGCTAGATCATGACCTGAGCCAAAGTTGGATGCTTAACTGACTGAGCCACCCAGATGCCCCTTACTTTTTTTTTTTTTTAAGGTTTATTTATTTTTGAGAAAGAGACAGAGTCAGCTGGGGAGGGGCAGAGAGGGAGGGAGACACAAAATCCAAAGCAGGTTCCAGGTTCTGAGCTGTCAGCACAAAGCTTGATGTCGGGCTTGAACCCAGGATTGATAAGCTCATGACCTCAGCTGAAGTTGGACATTCAACCAACTAAGCCACCCAGGCGCCCAGATCACTGTGTATTATATATAAATATTGACTCACTTTGTAGTACACCTGAAACTAATATAATATTGCTACACTTCGGTGAAAACAAAAATGTAAATCTCTATACCCATTAAACAGTAACTCCCTATTCCTGCTTTCCTTAGCCCCCCAGCAGTCACCATTTTACTTTTTGTTTCTGTGATTTTTTTGCTAAGTACATCATATAAGTAGAATCATACAAATATTTGGCTTTTATGACTCGCTTCTTTCGTTTAGCATAATGTCCTTCAGGTTTATCCATGTTATAGATTATGCCAGAATTCCCTTCTTTTTTAAGGCTGAAAAATATTTCATTGTGTGTATATACCACATTTGCTTATCCATTCATGGCATCAAATGGACACTTGGGTTGTTTCCAAGCTTGAACTACTGTGAATGATGTTGCTGTGACAATGAGTGTACTAATAACTTTTTGAGTCCCCGCCTTCAGTTCTTTTTGGTATATATTTATTTGAGTTATTGGTCAATTATATGGTGATTCTATTTTTAATTTTTTGAGGAATTGATGTACAGTTTCCCACAATGGCCATACCATTTTACATTCCCATTAACAGTGCAAGAGTTCTAATTTCTCCACATCCCCTCTAAGAAGTTTTTTCTCTTTTTATCACTAGGTGTGAGGTTCCATTTCATTGTAGTTTTGATTTGCATTTCTCTAATGATTAGTGATATTGAGCATTTTTTCTTGTGTTTAATGGGCTTTGGATATCCTCTTTGGAGAAATGTCTGTTCAAATTCTTTGCCAATTTTCAAATCAGGTTCCTTGTCTTGTTGAGTTTTAGTAGTTCTTTATATATTCTGGATATTAATCCATTATCAGATATATGATTTGCAAATATTTTCTCCCATTCTGTGGGTTGCCTTCTGCTCTTTACCCACTGGATGGTTTTGGCACCCTTGTCGAAAATTATTAAAACATATATGTGAGGGTTTGTTTCACATATATAGGCTATTCTATTCCACTGGTTTGTATGTTTGCTTTTATGCCAACACCACACTGTTTTGATAGTGTAGCTTTGTAGTAAATTTTGAAATCAGGAAGTATGTATCTTCCAGTGTTGGTTTCTTTTTCAGAATTGGTCATTTGAGATCCTTTGAGATTCTCTTTGAATTATAGAATGGGTTTTTCTGTTTCTGCAAAAAAGGTCATTAGGATTTTGGTAGAGATTGCATTAAATCTGTATGTTGGTTGCTTTAGGGAATATTGACATCTTAATATTAACTCTTCAAGTACCTGAACATAGAATGGGTTTCCATGTATTTATTCTTTAGTTTCACATGCAGTTTGTTCAGATGATGTCTAAGAAATGAATAGTATTGTTTGCCTCTTAGGAAAGTAGATGGTGGCTTAAGGGCAGGAGTGGGCATGTTTTCATTGTAAAAGTTTAATCACCTTTTAAATTTTGGGCCATGTGAATGTATTATTTAATGAGGAAAAATAACATTTCCCCCTTGCTCTCATCACACACACACACATGTGCCTACACATACGTGCACACACACACTTGTATGCATACACAATACTGGGAAAATCCTATCACTCTAAAGAGTGAGCACAGAAACAAGACTTATTAGGAGGAGCCAAAATCTAGAGTCCAGGCAAAAAGAATGAATGTGTGAAATAATGCTGGATTTAGGCAACTTAAAATTTATCATCCTGTAAAGAGGGAGCTGATATGGTAGATGACTGAACAAGTAGTAAATGATAACTTTATTTGCCATGCTGAGGAGTTTGGGTTTTTTATTGATTGCTGGTTATGAGGGTGACTAAAGAGCAGAGAAATAAACAGGGAAGTGATGGGATTAGGTTTGTATTACAAGAATTAATGTGTTTATAGTATTAGAATAGTGTGGAATTATTCAGCAGAAATAGAATATGAGCTGCATCTGCAACTTAATATTTTCTAGTGAGTTAGAAAAAAATGGGTAATGCAATTAATTTAATCAGTATAATATGTTATTTCATCATGTAATCAATATAGCATGATAAATGAGATTTCATATGTGATTTTTCATAAATCTTTACAATCTTGAGGATATTTTATACTTACTGCACATTTCATTTTTGACTAGTTATATTTCAAGTGCTCAATTTGCTACATGAGAGTAGTGGTTACCATGTTAGAGAGTACAAGTATACAGAATCAGAGTGTAGTTAGAAGACAGTATCTGTTCCAGTAATTGGAACAGAAAAATTTAATGTCAAGAATGATTAATTATTAAAAAGTCCTTAATCATTTGTCATTCTGGAGTTGCAAATTAAGACAACAATGAGACAACAACTTTATACCTATTATAATGGCTGAAATCCAAAAACCTGACAAAGGTACAAAGCTGTCAAGGTTACAAAGCATCAAGAACTCTCATTCATTGCTGGTGGCAATGCAAAATGTTACAGCTACTTTGGAAAACAGTTTGGCAGTTTTTTACAAAGCTAAACGTGGTTTTATCATATGATTCAATAATCACGCTTCTAGATGCTTACATAACTCATTTGAAAATTATGTCTGCACAAAATCCTGCACGTGAATACATATAGCAGCTTTATTCCTAATTGTCAAGAAATGGTAACCAGGATGTCCATCATTGAGTAAATGGGTGACAGAATGTGTACTTTCAGACAATGGAATATTATTTAGGAATTAAAAATTTAGCTATTTAGCCACTAAAAAACATTCATAAATCTTAAATGCATATTGTTAAAGGGAAAGATACCAGTCTGAAGAGGCTACATAATATATGATTTAATTATATGACTTTCTATAAAAGCCAAACCTATAGTTAGGTAAAAGAATTCATTGTTTGCCAAAGAGAAGTGGGAGGATTGAATGGGAGAAGCACAGGGATTTTTTAAGGTGGTGAAACACTTCCCTGCGATACCATATTGTACATACATGGCACTATGCATTTGTTAAAACTCATTGAGCTTTACAGAAAAAGTGAATTTTATGAATACAGATTTAAAAAAGTCACTTAGGAGTTTAAGTGGATACCAGGATGGAATGTAGAATATGATAAAGCATTCTAATGCTGTTTGAAGTATTTGAAACAATGTCACTGAGGGAAGTTGGGCAGGAAGTTGCTGACTTAAGTAACTTTTGAAATGAATCTGTAAGACTAAAATCAAAGAAACTATATTGTATATATAAGCATTGTAATCTAGTTAATAAAATTGTTTCTGTTGGGGTATGATTTAACAGCTCTAATACTATTTCATTTGTATACCAGTGGGCACCAGGTTTCTCACTGTTGAGGCGGGACCATATTGATTAGTAATGCAGAAGATGCGTACATATGGTAATGTATTAGAGGTGGACATACCAATATGAATTTATATTTAGCTTAACATAGATAATATATCATTACATACAGAGATATTTATAGTTATGTGTATGTCTGTGGAACATGTATTTCTTTGTCCTCTTAAGAGCCTAGAAGAAGGACACAGTATCAAGGAGCAAAACCTAGCCCAGATCTTCATCTCTAATGTCATTCTCCAGTAAAAGGAACCAGAGCTCCTTGGAATATTGGTTGGTTCTAAAATTGAGGAAGGGGATATACAAGATGAGCCTGCAGAATATTGTGCTGCCGGAAGGTAAACAGTAAGACACCCATAGATGAGAATATGTGAAATGAATGCAGGAGCCATGAAAGATTTCCCAGTGGTCAGATCTGAAACAGGCTGAGCAACAGAATAAAAGTGTTGAATTATACCCCAAAGTATAAAATAAATTTTGATGAGTCCATTACTTTAAATAATTGAATAAATGAGTGAGAACAAAAATCCCATACTAAAAATTCCTAAGTAATTTGTGTAAATACTACCCTCCCCCCCCACCCAAGAAGGTGGAGTATAACTCCCTGCCCCTTACATGTGGGATGCACATACTGTCTTTCTTCCAAAGGTACATTGGAAAGAGGAGGGAAAGTAACTTTACAGTGGGGAAATCTAACAAATATCGCCTCAGTCAAATGATTAAGGTCAACATTTACAGTAAGAAATCATTATGGTAGTATATACCTTTGATATGAGGTCATAAAAATAACACTTTATCTCTTACATCTTCCTCTTAAAACCCTTAAGCCCAGTGTAGTGATGAGAAAAACATCAGACAAAACCTAGTTGAGGAACGTTGTTTAAACACCTGACCAGTAATCCTCAAAACTGTCAAAGTCACCATAAAACCAGGGAAAGCCTGTCAAAGCCAACAGGAGCTTAGGGAGACATGACATAAATGTAATACGGTATCCTGGATGCAATTCTGGAACATAAAAAGGTCATAAGGCAAAAACCTAAGAAAATCTGAACTAAGTATGGACTTTTGTTAATCTATCAGTATTTGTTCACTATCTGTATCAGATGTACCATACAAGTGGTAAGGAGGTAATAATAAGGGTAAGTGGATATGATGTATTTGGAAATGTTCTGTACTGTCTTCAGTTTTTTTTGTAAATCTAAAACTGTTCTAAAATGATATACTTAAAAATAAATAGTAAATTTATTGTGTATTAATCCACACACAAAAATGGCTGTAAGACTGTTAACTAAGAGAAGTTAAAAGAGTACTATGAAGAATACAAGAATAGAAAGTGAAGGGAGCACATACTTTAAGTAGGGAGGGAAGTCTCTACATGCCATACTTTGTAGTGTTCCTCCAATGCCCTCTAGTTACAAAGCCAAACACTGCAGCAGATAAGAAAAATGTTTACAGGGTCCAGCTCCAGGATCACAATGTGGGACAAATAAGGGTAGATTTGGAGATGAGGGATAAATTGATAATTTGATAACTGAAACAGGCTATTGTGAGAATGAATTAAATCCCTCAAAAATGAGTATAAAGATTGAGAAAAAAGGTGTTAAATAGAGACCCAAGGTAACCCTAACAGGTAAGACAGATAGGGAGGGAAAAGATATCTGAAAGGAGAGGATGAAATCATGTGGCTTGTTGAAAGAGTTTCAAGACATGTCTGTTACATTTAGCAACACTATTTTCATTGGTAAGTTTGGTGAAGCAGCAACTGTGATGAGTTTATATATGAATGAAATTTATGGGAATGATAGTAGTGACTGTGGCCAGTTATCTCAAATTACCCTTGGCTGAAAGGTGAGACATAGATAAGGTGGGTATAGCTGATGTTGACTTTTTTTTGAAAAATTGGGGGATGGGAACATGGGATGTGATGTGATGTTAATTGAAGAGTAAATTCTGTCAGGCAGGAATATTTGTTTAATTTATTGTTGAATTTCTAGTACCTAGAATAGCTATAAGTATGTTCACTATATATTTGTTACATGACTAGATAAGAAATATTTGGGGACCTCTGTAGAGAGAGAAGTTGAATATACAGTATTTCCAAGCAATGTTTTATTGAATAAAGTTTCTGAAGAAATAGGAAAGAATTGAAAGTATAAAGAGGGAGATGTCAAAAGAGGGCGTGATTAAAATCTTCAGCATTGGCATTATTGTTGTGTAAAACACTAAATCTTTATAAATTTTCCTGTCTTATATAGCTTAAACTACCATTTGCACTTTATTTTTTTTTTAATTTTTTTTTTCAACGTTTTTTATTTATTTTTGGGACAGAGAGAGACAGCACGAACGGGGGAGGGGCAGAGAGAGAGGGAGACACAGAATCGGAAACAGGCTCCAGGCTCTGAGCCATCAGCCCAGAGCCTGACGCGGGGCTCGAACTCACGGACTGCGAGATAGTGACCTGGCTGAAGTCGGACGCTTAACCGACTGCGCCACCCAGGCGCCCCCCATTTGCACTTTAATTTACGGAAAACAAATTGTAAAGCTTCCTTTGGTCAGGAATTAAGTCTCTTATGTGTAGTAGTTCTTAGTACCTTTCACCGGTACTTTGCATAAAAGCAAAGTGTACCTGTATTTAATTGAATTTTTTCCTCATCTTTTATTCAGTCTACAAACAAGAAACCTCGAAAATCTCCAGGAGAGAAGAGTAGAATTGAAGCTACTGTTAGAGGAACAGGCCGTGGAAGAGCTAATGGGCACCCTCAACAGAATGGTGAAGGGGAGCCTGTCACACTATTTGAAGTGGTGAAATTGGGGAAAAGTGCAATGCAGGTAAATTTTAAGTATTTTTGTTTTATTTACAAAGCAGTACAGTCAGTAATCTATGTGGAGAACCTGTTAAGTGATGTTTTATATATTCCTGCTGATGGTATAATTAAGAAGTTTAAGTTTGTCTTTGTTTTACTTGTTTTGTAAACACTGTCAGAAAGGCATTTTGTTTAATGGTAAGACGCACTTTCGATTACAGTGTACTGAGTAAAATGACTTACATATGATAGCTGCCTAAGAGAAGATTTATTGCTGTAGTCTATTTTTTAGAATTTCACTTAATATAAGTAACATATGTGTATTGAACAATATTTAAAAGAAAAAAGGCTATAAAATAGAATTCCTATGTAGTGAACTAGGAATAACCACAATTAATAGTTCATGATTATTTTATGTGTGCATGTGATTTTATAACCTTCTTACTCTCTCCTCTCTCATTAACAAATATTAAGTATTCTGCAAAAGCTCTTATTTATTGACTTCTAACTAATTCATTATAAGGATAAACCTTATTTTACTATTCTTTTAGTACGTCCTTGCATTTTTTTTTTTACTGTTACAGAATTTATTCATTGTTCGTGTTTATGTCTTCAGATCTTTTTTCATTTTATTTATTTACTTAAAAAAATATTTTTAAGGTTTATTTTTGAGAGAGAGAGAGAGAGAGAGAGAGAGAGAGAGAGAGAGAGAGACAGAGTGCAAGCCAGGGGAGGGGCAGAGAGAGAGGGAGACACAGAATCTGAAGCAGGCTCCAGGCTCTGAGCTGTGAGCACAAAGCCCAATGTGGGACTCGAACCATAAACTGAGACATCATGACCTGAGCCGAAGTCAGACGCTTACCCAACTGAGCCACCCAGGAGCCCCTCTTTTTTTCATTTTAAAACACTAGAGGTAAAGTAATTTGGTGAAAGGGTATTTCTTAACTGTGTGATAAATATTATATTACTCCCCCCAAAATTTTACTGGTGTATCTTTCACCAGAAGTGTGCCTAGCAACACTTAAATTTAGGAATTATTTCATAACATACGTGAAAATTGTAATCCAGAATAATTTGCATTTCTTTGATCACCAGTGATTGATAAAAGTTATATATTTTTATTCACTATTTGCTCATTTTTGATACTTCATTTTTAATTTCTTTAAAATTAGGTAATTTATGGGGGTGCAACAACACAGATGAACCCAGAGGGTGTTATGCTAAGGGAATTAAGTCAGAGAAAGACAAATACTATATAATTTCACTTACATATGGAATCTAAATTAACAAAACAGAAACAGATGCTAATATGCAAAACTAATGGTTGCTGGGGGGGTGGGGGAACCAGATAGGTGAAAGGGATTCAGAAATACAAACCTCCAATTATAAAATAAACTCCTAAGGATGAAAAAATACAGCAAAACGAATACAGTCAATATTGTAACAATTTTGTATGCTGACAGACATTAATTATACTTACCATGGCAAGCATTTCATAATTTATGTAAATGTTAAATCAATATGCTATACACCTGAAACTATTATACATCAACTATACTTCAATTTAAAAAAAAAGGGGGGGGGAGAGGTTGTTTTATAAAGATAAGCATATAGATCAATGGAAAAGAACGGAGTCCAGGAATTTTTACCTTTATGGCCAATTCATTTTGCACCAAAGTGCCAGGACAATTCAACGGAGACAGAATAGTCATGTCAATAAATGTGAGATAAGGATGAATTTTGACCCTGACCTCACACTATAGACAAAAATTTTATATGTATCACAGACCTAACATAAAAGAGACTGGACAAAATATTCATAACTTTGTATTATTACACAGAGTTCTTACATAGGACAATAAAAGTATAATCTGCAAAGGAAACAAACTGAGTTTTTGGAATTCAACACTTAAAACATTTGTTTCTTAATGGTGACATTTGAAGTGAAAAAAGAAGAGCCATAAGACTAGAAGAAAATACCTGCAAACTACATATTTAATAAAGGACTCGTATTCAAAATATATAAAGAACTCTTACAACTCAAAACCCAATTATAAAAGGAGCAAAAGATCTAAATAGACATTTCAGCAAAGAAGATACACATAGGAAGATGCTTGGGTGCTTCAGTTGGTAAAGCATCCGACCTTGACTCAGGTCATGATCTCATAGTTTGTGAGTCTGAGCCCCGTGTCAGGCTCTGTGCTGACAGCTCAGAGCCTGGAGTCTGCTTCTGATTCTGTGTCTCCCTCTCTCTCTGCTCCTCCCCCACTCATCCTCGTCTCTCAAAAAAAGTATTAGAAAAAATGTTTTGTAAAAGACATACATATGAATAACATGTACATGAAAAGATGCTCAACATGATTTAGTCAGCATTGAAATACAAATAAAACCACAATGAGTTACTACAACATACCATAAAAATGACCATAATGAAAAAAACTGAAATACTCAAGGGTTGACAAGGATGTGAAGAACATGAAACCCTGAATATATTGCTTGTGGTAATGTAAACTGGTAGTCATTTTGGAAAAAAATTTGGCAATTTCTTAAAAACTCATAAGCTTATCAGACCCAATAATTCCACTCTTATGAAAAACTTTGTTCACACAGAGAGTGATACACAAATGTTCACAGCATTATTTATGACAGCCAAAAAGTTGAAACAACATAAACATCCATCAACTGATAGATGGATAAAATGTGGTATATCCATGTAACATTATTCAGCAATAAAAAAATGACAACTGACACAAAGTACAATATGAATCGACCTCAAAAAAAATTAAGTGAAAAATGATACAAAAACCGTAGAGACAGAAACTCAGCAACACCATCAAGCAAAATAACATTCACATTATAGGGATCCCAGAAAGAGAAAGGGGGACAAAAATTTACTTGAATAACTGAAAACTTCTCAAATCTGGGGAAGAAAACAGAAATCCCGATCAAGGAGGCACAGAGAGTCCCCAACAAAATCAAGCAAAGGAGGTCCACACCAAAGCCTTGTAACTAAAATGGCAAAAAGCAGCAATAAACAGAACATTTTAAAAGCATTTAAAAAGAACAGTTAGATACAAAGGAAACCCCTTAAGAGTATCAGCTTTATCAGTTTCACCAGGAACTTCACAGGACAGACAGTAATGGCATGATATATTCAAAGTGCTAAAAGAGGGGCATCTTGTGGCTCAGTCTGTTGGGCGTCTGACTTCGGCTGAGGTCAAGATCTCACAGTTCCTGAGTCTTAGCCCCATGTCAGCTCTGTGCTCACAGCTCAGAGCCTGGAGCCTGCTTCAGATTCTGTGTCTCCCTCTCTCTCTGTTCCTCCCTAGCTCACACTCTCTCTCAAAAATAAACATTAAAATTTCTTTTTAAATTAGGTAATTTATGAAACAGATTTACTCTTACAACTTTTTATTTAGTATACTTTTTATTTTCTCCCTGTATATCCTTTTGCGTTAAGGGAGTTTAGTCTTTACTGCTTTTTATGTATGTTACCAGATTGATATGATCAGGAGTCTTGGAATTTGTGTGGGAAGGGAGGGAGGTGGAATAGTGTGATGATGCTAATGGTAAAAGAAACACTGAACTTCCAGTTATCTGAAGGAATGAACAAACTATAAGTTACATAAATAAGATTTAAAAATAATAGATGTTTTATTTTTGAGATCTGCCTTATGGCACAAGTAGAAAAATGAAGGAAGTTTATTTTTATGTGTAAATTTAAACATTGCATTTCTGTACTTTCATTTTTTTTCAAGTAAAACTTTATTTTGCAAGATATTTGTATATATAAAGATACTTTTAATGTATATAGTATTAAAGGTCAATACCAGCTTTTTAAAAATATGAAAACATCTTTAATATTTAAATGTTTGTTTATTTTTGAGAGACAACGAGCACAAGCAGGGGGAGGGGCAGACAGAGAGAAGGAGACACAAAATCTGAAGCAGGTTCCAGGCTCTGAGCTGTCAGCACAGAGTGCAGTGCAGTACTGGAACCCACAGACCGTGAGATTATGACCTGAGCCGAAGTTGGATGCTTAACCGACTGAGCCAACCATGCGCCCCAAAATCCTTGAAATTTAATGTCAGTAAAATCTGGCCTAGTATTTGAAACAAAACAGGAACTAAAACAAATTTTTCATTTTTGTCCAGAGTTCTATATTTTTTATTCTTATTACTCTTCCCTAATGCTACTTCATACTAACAATCTTTGCTTAAATTCTTTTGAACCCACATTTTGTGAAAGGTAAAGATAAGTAGTTCAGACACTAATGCTTTCCATAATTTGGTTTTAACCCACCTTTTCAACTTTTTGTCTCTATTCTTCCTTGACCTCTGCCTCAAACATTTTTTACTTTGGTATAATTTTTTATTATTCATATTATATTTTTGTTTCCTAGCTATGTTCAAATTAATCTACAAACTTCTGTGATTTTTTATTTTTCATTCAGCATTCTATTGTGGGATTTTTTTTCCTCTGTGAATTTACTTTGTAATTTTTAATGTTTGTATACTGTTTCTTAACATGGCTTGGCCATGATTTATTTAAACAGTTTTTATTTGGGTTGCTTTATTCTTAAAAAAGAAGTAAGGTACAAACTACACTACTAAAACTAATTTACTATCCATATAAACTAGAATAGTTTTATTCTATTAAAAATAGTACTTCTTTGAATCCTCCTATATCCTCCTGAAATCTACATGTGGGAGTGTTTTTGTAACAAATTCCTGAAAGTAGTTGCTGAATAAAGGGAATACATGTTTAAAAAATTGATAAGATTCTTTTGTTGAAAGTAGCACACTAATCTTGCTGTTTATTACCTCATTTCAAACAGAAAGTAATGATAGATAAAATTTTAGGGGCGCCTGGGTGGCACAGTCGGTTAAGCGTCCGACTTCAGCCAGGTCACGATCTCACAGTCTGTGAGTTCGAGCCCCGCGTCAGGCTCTGGGCTGATGGCTCAGAGCCTGGAGCCTGTTTCCGGTTCTGTGTCTCCCTCTCTCTCTGCCCCTCCCCCGTTCATGCTCTGTCTCTCTCTGTCCCCAAAAAATAAATAAACGTTGAAAAAAAAAATTAAAAAAAAATTAAAAAAAAGAATGCAGACATTAATGAGTTTAGAAACTAAATGTTTCTGTGCTTAAAGTAGAAGATAACATATAATGATAAATAGTATTGGGTTTAGTGTAGAGAAGCAGGTACTTGTAGCCAAGAGTTTGGTTCTTGTGTGTTAAAAGGAATAAAAATGTTTCATGAAACATAGAGGAATAGAGTCAGGCTAATTACATGAAGCCAGGGCCTAACATGAGTCTCTACACTTGCAAAGGAGTCTGAAGAAAGCCACTGATAACTGCCACATAAGCTAAAGCTTCTGTTTAGGGTGATCATATATCTCAGGATACCTTTCAAACCCCCTAGTTTATGCTTATTGTCTATGTAGTTATTAATAGTAGAGACCTTTTTAATACTCAGGAGGGTCTTCATTTGGATAATAACTTGCTCTAAAACTTCATTAATGGGAAATCAAGGGCTAAAGAAAGGGAGAAGGCAGACAGTTCTTAAAACCAGGACCTGGATTGAAATGTCTGCTTCACTTACGGTGACTGGGTCTTTAAAAATTCACAATATTACCCTAGAGCAGGAAGTTCTAAGCCCACATTATATGATCTAGTTCTGCAGTGGAATGACCACAATGAGCAGAGGTGATCACAAAAACTTTAGATGGAGAGGGATGAGTAGTAAAAGAAATAAATAAGTATATTTAAGATACTGGAGAGATGAAAGAAGAAATTGTATGTAACACAAAAAGGGGGTAAATTTAGTAAATTAGTTTTGCTGAAGGAAATGGATGTCATCAAATGTAGAATTCAGGAATTGACCTTCATTAGGCATTCATTTATAATGTAGCCCAGAGAAGTAAGTAGGAAACAGCAGCTGTGAAGGGTTCCAGAATATGCCAGAGGAGGAAGTCAAAGGGAATAGAAAAGACATTGTTTTTTGAAGAGATAATTTTGGAAAAATTTCTTTGACATATTTCCTCAGATCTAGAGTTTGTTCTCAGAAGTGAGCAAGGTAAGTGAAAATAATTACATAGCTCTTAATGTATAGTAAAACCGCAGAACAGGGAGGATTAAAAGAAAATCTTGAAATACTTCATCAAGGAATACTTGATCCTATTGTCTGACTCCAGTACATGTAATATTGAAATACAAAAAATAAATTCCCCTTCTAAATTATACTTACAAATGTAAAAAGGTACTTTTAAGTAATTCATGTGATAAAGAGGAAATATACAGAGTTGAGTGAATATTAGTGAAAGTACTGCTAGTAAAAATAGTGGGACCAGCTAAAGTACTACTTAAATAAATATACTGTCTTAAATGTATTAATATTAGCAAAAGCAGTAGAAACTAGAAGAAACAGCAAATCTAAAAGTACTTAGGAAGAAAGATAATTAAAAAAAATTTTTTTTTTCAACGTTTATTTATTTTTGGGACAGAGAGAGACAGAGCATGAACGGGGGAGGGACAGAGAGAGAGGGAGACACAGAATCAGAAACAGGCTCCAGGCTCTGAGCCATCAGCCCAGAGCCTGACGTGGGGCTCGAACTCACGGACCGCGAGATCGTGACCTGGCTGAAGTCGGACGCTTAACCGACTGCGCCACCCAGCCGCCCCAGGAAGAAAGATAATTAAAGTAGAAATGGAAATTAAATAGAAAAAGTAGTAGAAAATTAAATAAAAATATTAACAATTTGAGGTCAATACATTTTTAAGACCTAGAGGTTTTGTCTTACAAATGCAAGGATAGTTTAGTATTAGCAAATCTTTTACTATAATATACCAAATGGAAGCGGGAACCGAGCCTTATCTGAATTGATGCGAAATGTTTAGAAAAAGCATTTGATAAAATTTAGGTGATGCTTGTGATGAACAATAACTCTTGGTGAATTAGGAACAAGAGAGAAGCTCCTTATGTAGGTAAGGGAGATATAATATTATTTATATTCACAGAATACATAATTGTCTTTGTAGAAATTTTGGGATAAATGGTCTTTGTAGACCATTAGAACTAATGAAAGTGTTCATTGGGCACAATTCCTAGAGAGAAAATAAACATTAAAAAAAAAAATCAGCCTTCTGTATAGCAGTAATAATCAATTAGAACATGTGATAGGAAATAAGAGCCCATTCAAATAAAGTACTGAGGATGAGAGAATAAAATTTTGGCTGTAACAGTGTAAAACACTGTGTCACACTCATCAGATTGAGCAACATTAAAAGGATGGAAGATGCTAAGAGTCAGTAAGGCACTAGAGTGCCAACTGTTCTGAGTATAAATATGAAATAACCCCTTTGGAGAAAAATTTGGCAGTATTAAGAAAAGTTGAATGACCTATTCATTTTGCATTCATTTGGTAAACATATAAGGAGTACCTACACTGTGGAAGCCACTTTTTTTTCTTTCTTTTTTTTTTTTTGAAGAAAAAAATTACTTTGAAGAAAAGCAATTCAATTCCTAGATGTAACCTCTAGAGAAATTTTGGTATATATAAAGGAGGCAAATGCAGAATTTTTATTGCTGTTTTGTTTGTAACAGCAAAAAATTTTAAAAAACCCTAAATGTTTATGAAAAGGACAATTGATAAATAAAATGTGGTATATTGGAACACTTAAATTCTCTATAGTGATTGAACTAGAGCTCTAGGCACCATTATGGATATATTTCAGAAATGCATTTTCTTTTTTTTATTTTTATTTTTTTAATACGAAATTTATTATCAAATTGGTTTCCATACAACACTCAGTGCTCATCCCAACAGGTGCCTTCCTCAATGCCCATCACCCACTTTCTCCTCCCTCCCTCCCACCCCCCATCAACCCTCAGTTTATCTTATGGTTTGCCTCCTTCCCTCTCTGTAACTTTTTTCCCCCCATCCCCTCCCCCATGGTCTTCTGTTAAGTTTCTCAGGATGCACATAAGAGTGAAAACATATGGTATCTCTCTTTCTCTGTATGACTTAGCATAACACTCTCCAGTTGCATCCATGTTGCTACAAAAGGCCATATTCCATTCTTTCTCATTGCCAAGTAGTATTCCCTTGTATATATAAACCACAACTTCTTTATCCATCAGTTGATGGACATTTAGGCTCTTTCCATAATTTGGCTATTGTTGAAAGTGCTGCTATAAACATTGGGGTACAAGTGCCTCTATGCATCAGCACTCCTGTATCCCTTAGGTAAATTCCTAGCAGTGTTATTGCTGGGTCATAGGGTAGATCTATTTTGAATTTTTTGAGGAACCTCCACACCGATTTCCAGAGTGGCTGCACCAATTTGCATTCCCACCAACAGTGCAAGAGGGTTCCCATTTCTCCACATCCTCTCCAGCATCTATAGTCTCCTGATTTGTTCATTTTAGCCACTCTGACTGGATGAGGTGGTATCTCAGTGTGGTTTTGATTTGTATTTCCCTGATGAGGAGTGACGTTGAGCATCTTTTCATGTGCCTGTTGGCCATCCGGATGTCTTCTTTAGAGAAGTGTCTATTCATGTTTTCTGCCCATTTCTTCACTGGATTATTTGTTTTTCAAGTGTGGAGTTCGGTGAGTTCTTTATAGATTTTGGATACTAGCCCTTTATCCGGTATGTCATTTACAGATATCTTTTCCCATTCCGTCAGTTGCCTTTTAGTTTTGTTGATTGTTTCCTTTGCAGTGTAGAAGCTTTTTATCTTGATGAGGTCCCAATACTTCATTTTTGCTTTTAATTCTCTTACCTTTGGAGTGTGTTTTTAAAGGAGAAAGCAAGCTACAGAATGATACATAATACATTGTTCCACTTACGTAAAATGAGATTATTTAAAATCAAGTTGTTGATACTGGTTACTTACTGAGAAGATAGGATAAAGAGAATGGGATTAGAGAGTTGTATGTGGGGTGCTACAACTGAAACTGAAAGAGAAACAAAAAGAAACAAGTGTGGTTGTAAAATGTTAAGTGTTTTTGAACCTGAGTGCTCTTTACCTTCCTTTCAAGTTTATTATCTGAAATAAAAATAGGTGTTTTTGAAATGCTTCCCCAAAGGAGGACTTCTGTGTTCAGTGTGTTTGGAAAAGGACCATATCCCTTCCCCTTTGGAGAGGTACAAAATGTGAAGGCTTTGATAAAATTTGTATTAAAGGACCTGATTTCTTTTGTTTATTCAGCATCCTTGATTCCTACAACTATTTATGACTTTACTGTCGTCTTATCTTTTCTCCTGATCAGAATTGTAAAGAATCCATTTCACTAGCTAAATAGAGACTTGTGTACCTCCTATAATCCAAGGCTTTATATTCAGAACTAAAACCACACTTTCATCCTCATGGAATATATTCTCGTGGGAAAAAGATGTAATAGAATGCTTTAGTGAAAGGGATATACAGGGTGGGTTGAAAACACTAAAAGTTCACTTAGGCCTGTCTAGAAACAGGGTCATGGAAGGCCTTGCCTGAATAGATAAAACTTGAACTGAGACTTGACAGAGGAGTAGGAATTAGCTATGCAGCTGCAGAGAGTATTTCTTACAGTAGAAACAGGACAAGATGAGATCTATACCTCTTACCACAGATGGCATAAGATATTCTAGTAAAAATAGAGCTGAGAGAGGTTAGATTATGAACATTGAGTGTTTTGACTTTTTATGAAATTGATGGCATTTTACAATGAAAAAGACTTCATCGTATTAGCATATTTAGAAATACTTTTCTGGATGCAGATTAGATAATGATTTGGAGGGTGTAGGGCTTGAATCAGACTTTTTTTCTTACTAATCTAGTTTTTTTACTGATCCGATTGGAAAGAAATGCAAGTTCAAATTTATAGAGTATCAGTGAGGATGAAGAGGAACTGACAGATTCTATAAATATTAAGGCTTTGGAATGATTCTGAAAGATGAGAAAAAGGAAGGAATCTAAGATAATTTCTAGTTGTTTGACTTGGTGGTGTTCACTGAAAGAAAATTTGCATGAGGAGAGGTGTTGGAGGATAGGTATGGGAATAATTTGGTTTGGGCATTTTGACTTTGAAACACATGTTGAATTTTGGAGCATTCATGCTACTTAATGTAATGGATATTTGTCATTGTAGTAGTTATGAGCTTAGTCAGCATTTAAATGAGTGTCTGTAATCCATTGGCATTTGAATTTTGTACCTTCAGATGTCAACTAAAAACGTTGGATTTACATTTTATTCATTCAACAAAAATTCACCAAAAGCCGATTATTTTCTGGCATTGGGTTAGGTGCTAGAGATATAAATGAACTAAACTTGCCCGATCCTTGCCTTCATAGATTTTCTAATCATACAAGGGAAAGGAAATCCATCCTACTAATCAAATGATCTGGTAATATGTCATGAGAAACTATAGATTAATAGTAATCATCTTAGTGTACTGATAATAACTTCTATAAATAAGAAATTGGAGTCAGACTGTAAATCAAATGTACATAATGACACAGTTTAGTCTTCTCGTTGCTTTTTTTAAAAATATAATTTATTGTCAAATTGGTTTCCATACAACACTCAGTGCTCATCCCAACAAGTGCCCTCCTTAATGCCCATCACCCACTCCCCCAATCAACCCTCAGTTTGTTCTCATTATTCATGAGTCTCTTATTGTTTACCTCTTTCTCTCTGTAACTTTTTCCCCCTTCCCCTCCCCCATGGTCTTCTGTTAAGTTTCTCAAGATCCACATATGAGTGAAAACGTATGGTATCTTTCTCTGACTCTGAAAGGAAAACTGGTGTTATCCATTTAAATATGATTGCCATGTGTCTGGGTGGCTCACTTGGTTGAATAGCCGACTCTTGATTTTGGCTTAGGTCATGATCTCATGGTTTGTGGGATTGAGCCCTGTGTGATGAGCACAGAGCCTGCTTGGGATTCTTTTTGCCCCTCTACCACTCACTTCCTCTCTTAAAATAAATAAATAAATAACTTAAAAAGAAATATAATTGGAAAGAGATATGGGTGTCTTAGAGAATAGTCTGTCAAAGAGGGAGCTTTGTTCTGATGTAAAGAAAACTTGGACTTTTAAAGGACATTGATTTTTTCCTAGTCTCTAATTTACAAATGGAGTTGTTGCCAAATCTCAACATATAAAATGCAGAGGAATTCTTCCCCAAGATTTAGCTGAGTGCATTTTACTCTGTGACTACACCAAAGAATGTGAAAAAGTACCTTTGAGTTTATTTATTAAATCTTACCTGTTAACTTGTGTTTGAATTGCTAAGTTATGTAATGATTTCATGGAAATTGCATGCACCACTGAGTAATTACTAAAATGGATAAAAGTGTTAATATAATAACGTTTGAGTTTCTAAATGTTCATTGCAAAGCTTGAAAGTTTCAGTAAGTGTTAAGATCCTTGATGAGATGGACATTGCTAGCTCTGCCTATTTTGAGAAGAGGGTCAGGGATGAATTACTCTCCCAATAGAAAGCAGTCTCAATATATACTTCCATGGATGTCCCCTGCTCGTAATTTCTACAAGGATAAGAACTGGTCAGGATATTTCACAATTTAGAGCCTTAAAACTCTTAGGTTGTTTGAGAAGAAGAGTAAGGAAGTTCTAAACATAAACTTTGTCTCCAGTTTTTGTGTGTGTTTTGTTACATAGTATTTTAATTAGTTGTTTTTTCAAAGCACTTTAGTCTTGATTTCCCCTACTTTCTTAGAATGAAAAGTAATATATACAGAATGTTTTAGGGCAGTAAATGTAAACTGCTTATTTTATTTCATAACCATTTGAAAATCCTCAAATGATAGGTTGATATTCACTTAAAAGTAGGGTTTTTACTTAAAAGTAGGGTTTTGGGTTTGTTTGGTTTTTTTTTTTACACATAATTAGAATGTCTCTCTGAAATTAACTTTGTGGTATTTTAACCTGTTCTTAACAATTTAGCAGCTATATAAGAGTAATTCTACATGCTATAAAAGTTAAAATTCAAATGCATGATACACATAATTTCTCATTCTCTAACCATTCTGTACCAGAATTAGTGGTAGACATCTTCCTTTCATATAGTGATTCAGGGATCATGCTCCTTCCATTTTTTGGTCCCTCTTTCCTCTAGAGCCGTAATGTTGTTTGCATTCAGTGCGTGGAAGGATAGAGAGAATGGAGTAGTACCTACTTCTTAGAAGCTTTTGGCTATGAAGGTGATGGTGATTTGGGTAATGTAATTCATGGCTAGGTACTTGCTTTCCCATTTTTGTACACACTCTGGAAAGGAGAACACAAATCTGCATGCCACAGTTACTTTTAGGTAATTAGAGTGAAAGATATGCAGTAAATATTTTATTTTTTTCAGAAGACAGTACATTGTAAAAGCTGGTTAGTGCTAGGATAAGAGCATTAATTGTGTATGAGTTATTTAGAACTTAAGTCCTAAAAGCTAGGAAGTCTAAGAATTTTCATAGCCTCTATTCAGTTACATCCAAAGGTACCTACCAGTTTTCACATGTTTAGCTTTGGTAAATACATTGCTGTATTGTTCCAGTACTTATGTCAAGCTGTGCCTTAAACCTGGGTGTTCCAGGTATTATTAATTCTCTTCATGGTATCCCCTAATCTTCCAAAGGCATCATCCACATTTATGTCATCTTTTATGCAGATGTTCAAAGGCTGGACAAGTAAGTAAAGATATGACTGTTACTATCTGTATCTATATATATTTATATCAATATAATGGTTTTATTTTATGAAGTCATTTTTAGGAAAAATGCCTTTATGTACATTCTTACAAGTATTTGTATTATTATTAATATAAGAAATATGTTAATATAAGAAATAATACATGAAATGTGGTAATTTCTACTAGTTTTGTTATCAGAGAGGGGGACCTAACTTATTTTAATGTTTCTGGCTAAAATACCTTACTTATACTTTCAGTAATAATTGAGTGTGCTTGTACCATTTATTATGCTGTGTACTAACTTTAATCATATATAGTGCAGATCTCTTTCCCCTACCCACCAAAACACTTTACAAATTCTTTTTAAACTGAAGAAAATTATATATTATATATATGTTGAGGTAATTCCTTACTATATATTTGCTAGGCTTTGCATTCCATCATATCCATCCGTATTTCTTAGATTTATCTGCTATATCACTTCCTCATCATTCAGAACTAGGCATTTCACACCTTCACCCCATGCTATATACAACAGCAGGTTATTCTTCAGTTATTAAACACTGGCAGGATATCTTTTTTTAAGATGTTATTTTAAAAATCCTTTTAGATCTGTTTGTTTTTCTGGTATTTAGTCTCTTCATAAATTCCAGAAGGATTCCAGAAGGAATCCCAGATTAAGATGGAAGAGAAAAAATATAGCTAGGTTAACTTAAACTCCAGGTTTTCGGCTACTGGAGCAGACGTTCCAGGATAACGTTCTATTGGTGGTTGAAGCTAGCCTGAACACAAAGCAGTTGGAAGTAATTTAAGAGATTGAAAAGACATATTATAGGATTTAGGATAGGCTTTTTGTAGCATAATTATTAATAGCACCATCCTTCATCTTTTAGTAAGCGTCCTGTTTGTGTGACAAATTATATTATGAAAATTAGAGCTTGCTTTTCAGTGGCTTAATGTGGTTCTGATTCTGAAGGTATTTTATATTGAAGATATTTTATAAATAAAAATAGATATTTTATTGAGTTCTAGAATATGTTGTGTTAAAATTTAGGTTAAGGCTGGGAAAGAGATACAAGGAGAAGGATTCTGAGAAGTCATGCTTTGATCCAGGAAAGGCCTTGCCAAACATATGTAATGTCCCTTACCCCAAATTAATCATGTTCTTTTAATACATGTATTAGAAAACTTACCTAAGAAAGTGCTGCTTAGAATAAGATGCTTAGTTTAATAAAAACTCATTTGGACTTTTTTAGTTGATTTCTTTTGATACCATTATCTTTTATATTAAAGAAGGGATGTGACTGTATAAAGAAGCATAGCAAATTGAGAATGGTTCCACAAATTCTTTGATACTAATTCAAACAAAAGAGAAAAATATAGGCATGTAATAATGAGTGTCTCTTCCTCCTTTTTCCCCTTTTTTCTTACTATTAAATAGTTGGCATCCCATTCTGATCTCTCAAATTATATTTTGAGATTTGCTCGTTCATGAAATATTAACATCTTGAATTATTAAATTATAGAATCCAAACTTAAAGTCTAATATCATACCATTAGCAAGTAGCAGAGAACATTTGCTTTTATTTTTCATTAGCAGCTCCTGCTGATGGCATACTGAGAAATAGGGGGTAAAAGTTAACTATTATTTGAGAAGCCTCTTATTCAGTATGAGGCAAACTCCCTTAACTTTGCTCAAAGTGTGGGGGGCCTTCTCCAGTCTAGTTTAATGCGTGAACTTCTCTTATACCAGACACTAGGTACATACTTTGGATGCCTCCTTACTCCCCCTAGATTGTTTTTGATTATCAGGAAATATTGTAAGCACTTTTTGTATTCATTATATCACCTTCCATAGTAAAATGTATATAGTCAGCACCTAGTAAATTGTTGACAGAGTTTTTTTGATGTGTAATTTTAAAATATTACTACTTTTCTTATTTATCGTGCATTAAACTCTTATCAAAAAGCTAGGAAAAAATTTTAGAGGAAGAAAAGTACTACACCCATAATCCTAATTTTTGATATTTTGGTATAGGTGCTTCTGACTGGTTCAGTCAGAAGAACACATGACTATTGATCTTAGGGTTGTGAGTTCAAGCTCCACGTTGGATGTAGAGATTACTTAAAAATAAAATCTTTAGGGGCACCTGGGTGGCTCAGTCAGTAAGCCTCTGACTCCTGATTTCACATGGGTTATGATCCCCGGGTCATGATCCTGGTGTCGTGGGATTGAGCCCTGTGTCGGACTCTGTGCTGAGCATGGAACCTGCTTAAGATTCTCCTTGTCTCCCTTTGCCCCTTTCCCCTGCTCACGCTTGCTTTCTAAAAATAAATAATAAAATCTTAAAAATAATATTTTGGTGTATTTCTATGTGTTTGTTCTAGACTTATATTAAAATTATAGTTGTTGTATCAAAGTTGAATGATTCTTTCCCTATTGGTATTTTATTTTATTTTGGTATTTTTTGAATACAGGGCTTTTCACCACACAGTGTTTCATAATTTGTGTTTCTATTTTGATTGTTTTGTAACTTTCATTTTAAAAAAAATTTTTTTTTTTAGCATTTATTTATTTTTGAGACAGAGAGAGACAAAGCATGAACGGGGGAGAGTCAGAGAGAGGGAGACACAGAATCTGAAACAGGCTCCAGGCTCTGAACTGTCAGCACAGAGCCTGACGCGGGGCTCAAACTCACGGACCGCGAGATCATGACCTGGGCCGAAGTCGGCCGCCTAACCGACTGAGCCACCCAGGCGCCCCTGTAACTTTCATTTTAAATAAAATTAGACATTTAGAAATCTTGATGCCCATATCATTTTCTTTATGAGTGATTCATATAACTAGTACTACTGGATCAAAATACATTATTTTAAAGGTTTTGCAGAAATATTTCCAAATAGCCCCTTAATCCTATCAGCATTGAAAATATCTATCTTGGGGGCACCTGGGTGGCCAGTAGGTTAGGATCTGACCTTTGATTCTGGCTCAGGTCATTATCTCATGGTTTGTGGGACTGAGTCCTGCATTGGGCTCTGCTGCTGGCAGTGTGGAGTCTGCTTGAGATTCTCTCTTCCCTCTCTCTCTCTCTCTGCCCCTCCCTTGCTCTCATGTACTCTCTCTCTTTCTCAAATAAACATTTAGAAAAAAAAATACATAATTTGCAATGCCAACAAATTGGACAACCTAGAAAAAAAGAAGAAATTCCTATAAACATAAAAACCTGAAAACTGACTCAGGAAGAAATAAAATGTGAACAGACTGATTACTAGCAATAAAATTGAATCAGTAATTAAAAAAAAGAAAAACAACTCCCAACAACAAAAAAAAGTCCTGAACCAGATGGTTTCTCAGGTGAATTCTACCAAACATTTAAAGAGTTAATAACTATACTTCTCAAACTATTCCAAAAAATACGAGGAAGGAAAGCTTCCAAATTCATTCAATGAGGCTAGCTTTACCCTGATTCCCAAATCAGGTAAAGATACTACCAAAGAGGAAAACTACATCCCGGTATCTCTGATGGACATAGATGTAAAAATCCTTAACAAAATAATTAACAAGCTGAATCCAACAATACATTATAAAAATCATTCACCATCAACAAGTGGGATTTATTCCAGGGATGCAAAGAGTGGTTCAGTATTCACAAATCAGTGAGTGATACATTACATTTATAATAAGAGGAGGATAAAAAACATATCTCAGCAGATGCAGAAAAAAGCATTTGAGAAAGTACAACATCCCTTCATGATAAAAACCCTCAGCAAAGTAGGTTTAGAGGGAACATACCTGAACATAATAAAGCCTATATATGAAAAACCCACAGCAAACATTATACTCAATGGTGAAAACTGAGCCCCTTGCTTTTAAGATCAGAGATAAGAATGTCCACTCTTACCATATTTATTCAACATAGTATTGGAAGTCCTACCCAAAGCAGTCAATGGAGAAAAAGAAATAAAAGTCATCCAAACTGGTAAAGAAGTAAAACTGAGTATTTGCAGGTGGCCTGATACTATATAGAGAGAGAACTTTATAAAGATTCCAACCAAAAACTACCAGAAGTGATAAGTGAATTCAGTAAAGTCATAGAATAAAAAATTTACATACAGGAATCTGTTGCATATCTATATACTAATAATGGAGTAGCAGAAATAGAAATTAAGAAAACAATCCCATTTACAATTGCAACAAAAAGAATAAAATACTTAAGAATAACTTTAACCAGGAGGTGAAAGACCTGTATCCTGATCTGAAATCTACTTAATATTGATGAAAGAAATTGAATGTGACACAAACCCATGGAAAGATACTCCATGCTCATGGATTGGAAGAACCAATATTGTTAAAATATCTGTACTACCCAAAGCGATCTACAGATGTAATGCAGTTCCTATCAAAATACCAACATTTATACTTGTCAGGATGACTAAAATTAAAAATACAAGAAATAACAAGTGTTGACAAGGATGTGGAGAAAAAGGAACCCCTATCCACTATTGGTGGGAATGTAAATTGGTGTAACCACTATGGAAAACAGTATTAAAAATAGAACTACCATATGATCTAGTAATTCCACTTGTGAGCATTTGCCCAAAGGAAATGAAAACACTAATTTGAAAAGGTACGTATGTCCCCTGTGTTTATTGCAGCATTGTTTATAATAGCCAAGTTATGGAAACAACCCAAGTGTCCATAGATAGATGAATGGATGAAGAAGATGTGGTACACACATACGCATACACACAATTTTACACAGGCATTTAAAAAGAGTGAGATCTTGCCATTTGCAACAACATGGATGGACCTAGGGTATAACGCTACATGAAATACAGGGAAAAACAAATACTGTATGATCTCATAAAGTATTTAAGAAACAAAACAAGTAAACAAAGAATGGCTAAAAAATAAAATAAAACAGACTCTTAAACACAGGGAACAAATTGGTGGTTGCCAGAGGGGAGTCGGTTTGGGTCAAGGGTGTGAAATAGATAAAAGGGATTAAGTGTACGCTTATTTTGATGAACATTGAAAAATGTATAGAATTGTTGAATCGTTGTACACCTCAAGCAAATATGACACTGAATATTAATTGTACTTGAATTAAAAATTCATTTTCCAAAACCTTGGTAACACTAAGACTCATCATTTTAACATAGTATTTGTCATTTTGAGAGAAAAATGGTGGCAGTTCAGATTATCAGAAATTTGTTTCTTTGATTAAAAAATATTTTCTGAAATATTTATTGTCCAATTATGTTTCCTTTAAAAGTTTTAAAAAATTTATATAATGCAGAACCAATAAAAACTTTAGGGATTATTTTTGGATTGAGACTTATAAGTTAAAGTTAATTAGCCAAAAAATTCTGAAAATGACTAATGAGGAGCTCACTCTGCTAATTAGTAGACTGTATCATAAAACTACAAAAAATATTAGTGTTAAGTCATTGGTTCAACAACTGGCAGATGAATCAGTTGAACACAAGCAGACCTAAGTATATATAATAATTAAAAATTGTGTTCCATCTGTTCCTTTCTCTTTGTAGTTGATAACTGATTAACAACTTGAAAAAAATTGATTTGTTACATCATACCATACACCAAAGCCTAGATGTAGTAAAGAAATATAAAGAGTAATATAATGAGGCAATTTTAAATGCTCTCTCTGCGATGAATGCCTTGCTGGAGGATGTGTACATGCTGCATTGTGCCTGGGGGGGGGGTGCAATGGCTCCCTCCCCTACAACTCCGGGAGGCAGCAGCCTTGGCCTTCTGCTCTGTCTTTGCACTGCTTCCTGCATGTCCCTGGTCTTTGCAGGCTGGTCCACAGTGCCACGGTGGTGAGTGGATTGTGTGAGATGGAGTGGCAGATGGTGGCCCTGACAGAACATGGGGGTGATGATGAACTCAGGTGTTTTAAGATGTCCATCATGTTACCTCTGAATAAAGTATGGTTATTCTGAAGCCTAGGTGGGGCAGTACCTTTTCACAGGTTAGGCAGTAATCTGGTGACTGAAGGGCTGAAATTGGGGATTTACCCTCTTGGAGAAGTGCTGTTGAGATGTCTGGGATGCCTACATAATGGCTCCTGCCACTTTAATCTACAGGCTGTGATGAGAAGTGAAGAGCCACATCCTTTCTCTGTGGCTACTCTGCATTTTGCTAACACAGAGGATGTCTCCTATCTGGTGTTTGGCAAATTCTAGGAACTTCATCTAGCTTTACTGTATTAGCCTGTGAGCAGCTGTCACCTTACTGGAGGGGAAAAACTGCCTAGAAATTTTGAGACTGTTACATATCATTTAGACCACTTTGCCTTCTTTATCATAAACGAATACTTGGTTTTGTCAAAAGGATTCCAATAACATACTTCAGAGCAAAAAATTTAAAAAAAATTAGAAAAAAATTGATGAAAAACTGGATTTAAGGCTTATAAGGCTACAAAAGCAAACGAAGTAAATATTTTACTTATTTAAATACCTTCAATACTTAGCTTCTTACCATTATATAATACTTATTTTTGTTTAGTGCTTCTAATCTTTAATGTCAGTTTGGTGTTAATTTTGCCATTTCAGCCTTTCTGTTTCTATTTATTTTTTATCTACATCTTTATTTTCTTTTTATAAACCGAACTTTATTATTAAGCAATACATGTATATGATTTAAAAGAAAAGTCAAATGGCACAGTGACCCACATAGCAATCCTCTCTCTTTTCCTGCCCACCCCCAGTCATGCTCCTTAAAGTTTTCATTTCTTTTCATTTTTTTTCTGGTATTTATTCCACATAATTTTAATTTTGACAACCTTGTATTAAGTGAATAGGATGGTCAGGAAGTAGCAGATACATTTAAAGCCTTAGTAAGACATATGTAAAATAGAGCTTGGGAGATAACCCCCTAAATAATGTAGAGGCCAGTGGCTATCTCAGTGAAGTATCTTGCCATTCCATGGTTGGGGATATGTCATAAAAGTAGTGAAGTAGCATGATAATTTTGTGTAATGTAAAGGTGATGAAGGTATCTGTAGACTGTTGTGGTGGACAGACTCAACTGTGACCCTCATGACTCCTTTCTCTTGGTATTATTCATGCTCTTTACCCCTTCCTTTGTGTTGAGACCTGTGGCTTGCTTCTAACCATCAATTCTAGCAAAGATAAGGGGAGGGCGATTCTGATTACGTTATGTTATATAAGATGCTGTCTTGCCAGCACACTTGCTCTAGGGATTTTCCTTCTTGGTTTGACAAACTGATATGTTGGGGAAGCCCATGTACAAGGAACTATGGGTATCTTCTTGGCTTGGAGAGTTGTGTCCAGTCACCAGCAGAAGGTCAGGTACAAGGAAATACATTTTTTCAACAATGTAAACAAGCTTAGAAATGGATTCTTCCCCATTTGAGCCTCCAAATAAGAATATAGAATAGTAAACACCTTGATTGCAGCAATGTGAGACCCTAACCAGAAGATTTGGGTGAGTTGGGTCTAGACTCTGAATCACAGAAATTGTGAGACAATAGATGGCCAAGACAACTACACGGAGAGCAGGAAAATTAACATAGCACAGAAGCAACACTGGGAAGGTATCCTTTCATCTATTCTAGGCATTACGTAATGACTTACTTTGGTCCTTTTTAATTGGAGAAAAAGGCATTAGCTTGGTTATAGTAGCTGCATATCAAATGCTAGGGATTGCAGTTACAGTGAAAGTCACCACCTGATTAAGTTTATGATAATCCATAGTCCTCTATGATCTGTCTGACTCTTATGTATGCCTAACTGGTGAGTTTAACAGGGATGTGATAGTTTTCACCACCTTTGTTTCTCTGAAGTCTTCGATGAAACCTTGCACTCACTCCAGGGATATAGTATTGCTTCTGTTTTATTGTTTTGGTAATAGAGGGAAGTTCTGTCAACTTCAGACATTCCTACCATTATACCCCTTACCTAATGGGTAAAGTCCATGTTGGGGTTCTTCCAGTTGCCAAGTATGTCTGTTCCAAGTAAATATTTAGAAACCAAGGAAATAACCATAGGATGGGTCATTGGACAATTTATGCTATCATCTAGACTTGATTTACATCCCCATGTATCACCTGACCACCATAAGCCCCTAATTTAACTAGTAGACCATGGTTGCATTTTGAATCCCCAGGAATTTAAGGTCATTTGAGAGACTTTGTTTATTTATACATGAAATGTGTAGATGTTTCCTTTTAACAATGCTTAGTACCTTTAATTAATGGCTGCAAGTCTCTGGGGAAGGATTAGAGGATGTGTGGTGTGTGCGTGTAATAGTTATGCAAGATTTTTCTTCAAGGGACCTGGTCTCCATCTCATTTAGTGTATTCTGGATCTGTGAGCTAACCCATAATTGACAAGTGGTGAGAAAGTTATAATTCTCCACTGTGTTGGTTAATACAAATTGGACTTCTGGCTACTGGATCTAGAATTTTTTCTGTTGTATGTATCAAATAGTATTATGGAGGCCTTTGGCCTGTTTTGTTCATAGTTTTGTTCCTAGGTGTACTCCAGTCATTATCTGTTGCCAAAGATCTCTGTAGATCAGGACATTCTGATTACCACTATGTTCCTGCTGCTCTTAACAGCATTACATTCCTACCTTATCTTTAATGATTAAGTGTGGCCACTTGGGCTGTGTTACCTTGGATCCCATCATCTCCACTGAAACCTGAGAGGTTTTCTTAATGGCTGCATCCCCTATACTTTTACCTGGCTTACATAGGAGACTAACCACAGACCTTTAAAAGGGTATAGATCCACCTTTTACTAATGTGGTTCTCACTGCCATCTGGGCTCTCTTGTGGAGCACAGTTGAGGAAGAGTAGGGGTATGAAATTCTTACATAATTCCAGTCCCATATTCCTAAATCCCTAAATCATTGGTTTCTTTACTCCTTCCATATCAGTGCCAGGGAAGCTCTGTCCCTCAACCTTTAAAGGCTACTTTTAGCTCACCAACCAGTCATTTCTAGCTACGTGAACTAACACATTAAATTTGGAGTCTCCAGTAAGTGCACCCATATCCATTAGTTTGGCCTGATGTAGCATTATATTCCATCCTCCTTGGTCAAATGCTTCTAGAATCCACTCCCACATGTGGCCCTTGAGTTTCTGTTGAGTATGTAAGCTATTTCCTGCTGTGTCGTTGTGTGTACATGTATTCCTGGAGCATACTGAGATTTGACCCTAGTTATGGATATAGTGGTAATGGGGCTGATTGTGGGTCTTAAAGAATGAGCATCCCCCTTCAAGGCATCTGCTTATGTGAAATAATCAGATTTTTCAAGCTAAGGAAAGCTAGTGTTCTCAGACACTGGGAAATCAAACTACTTTTACTGGTATTGGAGGCTTCCAATTATAAGTGCAGTTTAGGGGAATTGGGAATGAGGACAGATTCAAAATTGTTAAGTTTCATCTAGGACAAACCAGATATCTCTGTTCTCAGTTTCAGAATCTCATTTATTCCTGATCCAGGTCCTAATTTTCAAATGAGAAACTTGATGAGACTGAAATTTAACTGTTGTTGTAACTCAGCAACCTACACAAATAAATTTTTGCCTTGATTTTCAGCATTATCAGTCCCATACCTACGAGAAAGAAGATAATTCTTTCAGGGGAATTTTAGAAGCTCTCTGGCTCTCTCATTGTCACTTATGCATGAGAGTTAGTGGACTTGAACCTGTCATTTTCTAAGTTCTCAGGTATACACAGAAGGATAGATTTGTTACATCATACCATACACCAAAGTCTAGATGTAGTAAAGAATTAAATATAAAGAGTAATATAATGAAACAATTTTAACTTGTAACAACTTGTTTAACAATTGTGAAACAGTTTTAACTTTAACAACTTGTACTCCTGTCCATAGTCATCATTACTGCCATAATGGCAAATATAGTGGCCACTTAAGCTTTCAAAGAATGTGCTTGAGTTGGTGCTTCATCACAGTGTACCATAGGTGATAGCTTGATTGGTTTTCTGAAACTACTGCATGCCATAGATTACGATCATCCCATTTCCTTGGCAAAGAGCTCAGCCCTATGCTTAATCCTAAACACATGACCAAACCAGTCCCCAAATCTAATCTTTACTGGTTTATATTCTAGAACCACTCCTGGTTCTGAACCTTTCTGGATTGAATCAGCAGTCAGAAACCACACAGTTTCTTGAATTGGTATAATTATATATAATTAGTAAACTATGATAAAGGAATAACTATAAAGATGTAAGGATAACTCTAATTTTTTAAAAATGTTTTATTTATTTTTGAGAGAGAGAGATTCACAGAGTGTGAGCAGGGCAGGGGCAGAGAGAGAGGGGGAGACACAGAATTCAAAGCAGGCCCCAGGCTTTGAGCTGTCAGCACAGAGCCTGACGTGGGGCTGGAACCCACAAACCGCGAGATCATGACCTGAGCTGAAGTTGGACGCTCAACCAACTGAGCCACCCAGGCGCCCCTAAAGATGTAAGGATAACTCTGAATGAGACCCTAGGGCTTAAAGAAATTTCTCAAGGAGAGAAAAACTTGGATTCGTGGGGGTCCCCTTCCTCAGGCTTGGGTTTGGACCTTGTTGGAGAAGGTGGGTTTGCAACCTGTTGACTGACAGAGTTCACTGGATTGCCTTATGCCTTAGCCAGAGCTGGTTTACATTTGCTAGGCAGCAGGAAACAACATTCTGAGATACAGTTGTGTTGGTTGTGGTGGACAGTACTACAATGGAAGTTGAGGTACTGCTGTCAGATGAAACTTTGAGCAGGCCATTGTCAGTGTTAGGAGGGCTGCATCAAGAGGATAATCACCCAATCCTAATCTGGGGCACAAAAATTCCAAAGAACTGCACACTCTTAGCATGAAGAAGAGACAGACCACCACCGTTGGACTTTGCAGCAAGAATAAAAACACAAAACTCTTAACATTTTGAAACCAGGAAAAGAAGTCCCCCTTCCTCTTGGACTGTCCTTCCAGAGCTCTGTGCTACTAAAGCTTAACATAGTGCTTACTGTGAAGCAGAAGTGCTTGTAAAGTCTAGTCCATTATTACAGAGCAGATACTGCTGGGGTAATTTTGGTGCTGAGGCACAATAAATTGGTTTTCCTCAAGTGTCTGGTGGTAGCAGCTATTTGCATATCTTTTTTATTTTTTAACGTTTATTTATTTTTGAGACAGAGACAGAACATGAATGGGGGAGGGTCAGAGAGAGAGGGAAACACAGAATCTGAAACAGGCTCCAGGCTCTGAGCTGTCAGCACAGAGCCCGACGTGGGGCCTGAACCCACAAACCGCAAGATCATGACCTGAGCCGAAGTCGGAAGCCCAACCGACTGAGCCACCCAGGCGCCCCTATTTGCATATCTTAAAAGAGAGGCATTGAATGTAGATGGATGCTCTATGTGGAGGCAGAATTTGTATATGTTGTGTTTAATTATTGGTGCTGATATTTGTAAGATTTTATCTTTTTCCTTGGAATTCATAAATTTTACCTATGCTTATATGTGTCATTTTCCCATTAATTCTGACAGAAACTAGATAAGCCATGTTAATGTTCAGATTTAAATCTTTTATTGATAAGGTAGATTTTCCTTTTAAAATGATCAGCTTAATTGTGTTTCTTCCTTGTCTTTCCTTCTTAGACACTTATATATGTTAGATCTCCTATATACGTTTGCCAAGTATTTTACTCCTTTCCTTGCGAATTCCTTTTGTATATTTTTCTTTTATGTTGAGACTTTTCCCCCCACTGAACTTCTAGGACACTAAATTCATTTTTCATTAAATTCATTTTTCCTTTTCTTCTTTTTTTTTTCTTTTTTAAGTAGGCTCCATGCCCAATGTGGGGCTTGAAACTCACAACCCTGAGACTGAGAGTCATATGCTCTACTGATTTGAGCCAGCCAGGTTCCTCCAGTGATTATTCTTTCATTCAGCTAATGAGTATTTAAATTTGATTTTTTTTTAAACTTTTAGAACATTCTTTCTGCTCTTTAAAGTTTCCATCTGTTTCAAATATACCTAGTATAATGTTTTTTTCTCCTTCGTGTTTGGTAAGTCTTTTAGGCATATTATTTTGCTTTGACTTCTATTTTTTTTTTTTAATATTTATTTTGGAAGAGAGAGAGAGAGTCAGAGACACAGAGAGCACCAGTAGAGAGAATATTTCACAGACAGAATCCCAAGCAGGCTCCAAGCTCAGCATGAAGCCAGTCCCACAGGGGGCTCAGCCCCATAACCTCAGCTGCTATCAAGAGTCTGGCAGTCAACTGACTGATTCAGTTTGGGTGGTTACGTCAAATTATTAGGATCCCTCCTTTGGCACAAATTCACATATAAATACTGTCATAGTCTTCATTCCTATGAGTATCACATTAAACAACAGTTCTGCTAATTGGATAGTACTTTCCCAGCCTTAAGACTAGGAGGTAACTCATCTTATTATAGTGATCCCTTGCAGTTCTTCTGAGGCCAATAATTTATTTTTTTTAATGTTTATTTATTTATTTTAAGACAGAGAGTGAGCAGGGAGAGGGGCAGAGAGAGAGGAGAGAATCCCAAACAGGCTCTGCGCTGACAGTGCAGAGCCTGACACAGGGCTTGATCCCACAAACTGTGAGATCATGACCTGAGCCGAAGCCAAGAGTGGTTTCAGTGGACTCAGTGGACTGAGTCATCTAGATGCCCCTGAGGCCAAGAGTTTATAGCAGGCCCTCCTAGGACCATATACCACAGGGTTTCTACTGTCCCAAGGAAGATTAAGTAATCTCTAAAGCCTCCAATTTTTGAAGGAACAAGAAGTTGCAATCTTTCTAGGTTTTTTTTTCCTGAAACCCTTTGGGCCGGTATCTACTGATCTCACGTTTAGCTCAAAAAGTAACTTAATTTTGTGCTGTTACTTTTCTCTGACAACCCCTAAAAGAATCCATAGACTTGCTTGCACCCTGAAGGCTTTGCTACCTTGCTTGTCCTAGCAGTTCTGTCCTGAATGGAAGTGTGATGGAGAGGGAGAGTGCATCAACTTATATTCAGGCCCTTATTTGCCAAAATTTCTCCGATGAGAGCTTCTGCAAGATAAATATCACAAATGTAAAGACATGTTATGAACTGGAGAGATATTATAAAATCTTGACATTAAGAGCAATGATACTTAATGTGTTATTTTAATTTTTATGTACCATTCCTATACCATTTTATTTAGATACACTATTACAGTATTCAGGCTTAAACCTAGGTAGGTTACCAAATTAAAGTGAAAAGTATACTTGTTGATAATGTCTTTCTGTTTCAAATCAGATACTATAAAACAAAAGACAGAACTAGTATCAAGTGGAAGTATGAAATTTGCTGTGTATGGGACATTATGTTTATTTGTCTGAAAAATGGTATTGAAATGCTGTTGTAACCTATGATTCCCTTCCTAACTATGGAATAAAATCTGTCCTGCCACTTCAAGGATCACAGCATTTACCTGAGCTTAAAATCAAATTTTTCTTAATTTATGCAATAATATAGTTAAGTAGAAAGGCAGTGATGGGATCACATTGGCCAGAAACTGCAGTTAGTTAATATGGGAGGAAAAGGAGTGGGAATGAAAGAAATAGCGTTACATGTGGAGGATCAATCCGTTTTTCCCTTGAAGTGTTAACTTAAAAAACCAAAACAACAACAACAAAAAACCAAAACAAAAAAGAGTCAACAACAGGAAAAAAACAGTCCTTGGAGAGCTCTGAAAACCAGAACATTTTAGCTTATACCTGAGGGTAAAATAACAGTCTAGTCTCCTGGAGTAATAACTGTAGTTTGCCTGTGCAGTATTTACATTTACATTTATGGAAAGCATGTACTCCATATTGCTAAAAGCTACATGGAAAAAAATTATTGAAATAGTAATTATTATACAGTTATTTATTTAAGATTTCTAGTTAGGGCCTTTAGTTTACAATGTAGCATGTTATCTGTGCCATCTGCTTTTGTTTCTCCAAAGCAAATGAATTTACTCTTAAGCAAGAGTATAGAATACTAATTCTTTGTGTCCTTGTCTGCTTAACCAAGGTCTTATCAAATAGCCTGTTGAAAGAACTACATTTATCTACTAGAGTTTGAAGAATATGTACTCACTGTACTGTGTAGAGATCCAGATTGAATTGATTGAGCTTTCCTTTAGGTTTAGCTTATTAAAACCTTAGAAGAAAATTTAAAACTCATTTTTAACTACAACATTGACTTATTCTGTGCCACATATTTGTATTTTCTCTTTGAAACCCTGGTTTGTTTTTGTTTTCTCTTTAGTTCTTTCCCAGTTTTTAGAATGTTATTTTTCTAACTGCCTAAAATTATTTATTATACTCTCCTCTAATAGAATATGAGAAAACTGTTACAGCAAATGTAATTATTTTTCTCATTTTACTGTAATCTGTGATTCAAATGCTGCTTATGGTTTTCATGAGAATATGTGGCTAAGTTCTTAGAGATTTTCTTTATAGTAAAGTCTCAGACTTGAACGTTTTGGAATGAAGTGAGGGCAAGCCTATCAGTGTCACACTTTGAATTTTTTCATACCTTTTTCCATGTTACTTTATATGTATGTGTATGTGATGTTATTTTAAATGTAGAATCATACATATTTCTTTTTTCACTTAGTATGTCATAAACAACCTTTTATGGAATTAGTGCTAACATAGGTATAGCTCATTTGTATTAATAGTTATATTTCATTTTACTGTATGTATATATCATAAATTAGTGAAACATTCCTTTATAGATAGATTGCTAAGCTGTTTTGCTCCAGTAAATAGTACTACAGTATTCATGCAAGTATTTTTTCTGTGAAGGAAGAAGCCTGCATATGAATATTTGTAGCCAGAGGGGCAGCTTTTGGCAGACGTTACTGTCCACTTACCAAAGTTTTATTTTTCCCTTTTCATAGTGGAATAAGTTCAAGGAGGGTATTGGCAAATGGAGACTCAGTGTCTCCACTCCCCTTCCTTTGCAGTGTGGCTAGTTAACAAGTTCTTGCCAATGAAGTATTACCCAATGTGATATGTATGACTTCTAAGCCTGAATTATAAACATTTGCCATGCTTTTCTGTGTTTTTGTTTTCCATCAGCTAGATACTGATTTCTCAGGGTCAACCTTGGAAGCCTCTTATAGAGAATAACAGAGCATCTGTCAGCTTGGGTGCTGGAATGATTGTGTAGCTATAACTCGTAATATAGATATCCTGTCTAGATCTTCTCTTTGAGAGACTGTAGGTATATTATTGTGGGGTGTCTGGCTGACTCAGCTGGTAGAGCATGTGACTCCTTTTTAAAAATTTTTTTTTCAGAGGAGGGACATGGGGAATGGGGAGCATGGGACTCTTGATCTCAGGGTTGTAAGTTCCAGCTCCATGTTGGGTCTACGTAGAGATTATCTAGAAAAGAAGAAAATGAAGTATTCTTCCTGAGAATCTTGAAATTATACTGCTTATCTTTCCCTACTCCCTAAGTGAGGACAACTTATATAAGAAAATGTAATAGTTTCTTAAGGTGGAAGCTTAAATCATTGAATTAGACCTCTCTTTTGTAAGTATTTGAAGCTGTCTATTTCCCACTAAGCATTGTTCTAGCTGCATTCTACAAATTTTGATAATGTGTTTCATTATCATTCAGCTCAAAACATTTTTTAATTACCAAACATTTGAGGATATTTTAGATGTGTTCTTACTGTGACATCAGTAAGACTGATGTCTTACTTAAATCCATTATGGTCAAAGTATGTGCTCTGTATTTTTTTAGTCCTTAAAAACTCATAGTGACTTGCTCTTTGGTCTTTTGGTAAGTGTTCAAAAATGTATTTAAAGACAATATGTATTCTACAATTGTTCGTGTTGTGTTTTATAGATATATTATTAGTGCTTTTCAAATCTTCTATGTATTTACTATTTTTATGTTCATTCTAACAGTTACTGAGAGATATATTTAAAATATGAAACATGATTATGAATTTGCATATTTCTTTTAAGTTCAGTTTTTGTTTTATGTATTTTAAGAATCTTTTTATTTGGTGTATAAAACTTCAGAGCTGTTATATCATCATGATGAATTTACCACTTTATTATTATAAAATCTGTCTTTTAATACTTATACTACTCCTTGTCTTGGTTTCTACTTTGATATAAAAATGGTTGTAACAGCTTTTTTATAGTTAAAGTTTGCAGGATATATATTTTTTCATTCTTTCAGTATAACCTGTCTGTGTTTCTATATTTAAAGTGTGTCTTGTAGATATATGTGATTAGGTCATTTTATACAGTCTGGGTGGTCTCTGTTTTTTAGAGGGAATGTTCAGTCTATTTGCTTGGTTTTTAGTTTTGTTAGTCTGAGAAGGTTTTATTTTGCTTTTATTTGAAAGATATTTTTTGCTAGGTAAAAAATTCTGCATTTTTTCCTTTTTTCCTTACTTTATTGAGATACAATTGACGTACATTGTGACTTGACATATTTGTATATTACAAAAGATTACTACTATAGTTTAGCTAACACCCCATTCCCTTGTATTATTTCCAGTTATTTTTTTGTGGTGAGAACATTTAAGATTATAGAATACAGTATTACTAGCTATAATCACCATTCTCTATGTTGCCTCCGAACTTGTTAATCTTCTAATTGGAAGTTTGTACCCTTTGACTGATTCCTTCCCATTTTCTCTATTTCCCAGTCCTTTGTAACCACCACTCTATGTCTGTTTTTCTGTTTGGCTTTTTTTTTAGATTCCTATGGAATAAGTGATATCAGACAGTGTATATTTTTCTCTCTGTGACTTATTTCACTTAGCATTATGACTTGAAGGTTCATCTGGGTTGTCACAAGTGACAGGATTTCCTTCTTTGTCTTGGCTGAAAAGTATTCCAGTGTATAGATAACCACATTTTCCATTTTTGTTTTTTGTTTGTTTTTGTTTATTGTTGTTTAGATACCACATTTTCCTTATTCATTCATCTGTTGATGGGCACTTAGGTTGTTTACATATTTTGGCCACTGTGAAAAATGGTGCGGTGTACATTAGAGTGCAGATATCTCCACAAGATCCCTCTGTTTTATGTTTGTTTTTGATGTCACATTTGCATTTTTATGTGTATTCATTAAATTTAAAACTATAGCTATTTTTAATATTTTGTCCTTTAATCTTTATACTAAAATAGTCAACACTCTATCCTATTACAATATTGGGTTTGAATCTAACTATCTCCTTACCTTTATAGTGTGTTGTATATTGCCACACGTTTTCATGTTACTAATTAGTGTCCTTTTGTTTCAGCTCGGAGATCTCTTTTCAGCATTTCTTGTAATACAGGTTTAGTGGTGATGAATTCTTTCAACTTTTGTTTAGGAAAGGGCTTTATTTCACCTTCAGTTTTGAAGGACAGTTTTGTTAGGTAAAGTATTCTTGGTTGACAGTTTCTTGTTAGCACTTTGAATATATCATTATAGTTTCTCCTGGCCTGTAAGATATCTGCTGAGAAATCAGCTGATAGCCTTATTGGGGTTTTGTTTTATGAGATAATTACTTTTTTCTCTTGCTATTTTAAACTTCTCTCTCTACAGTTTTAGACACTTTTATTATTATGTGACTTGGAGAAGACTTTTCAGTTGAAATTTTGAAATGAATTTTTAGCTTCATGAACTTGGATGTCCAGATCTCTACCATGTTTGAGAAGTTCTTTGCCATTATTTTTTTATACATATTTTATTTTTGATGTAATTATAAATGGGATTATTGTCTTAATTTCTTTTTCTGATTGTTCATTATTAGTGTATAAAACCAACAGATTTTTGCATATTGATTTTATATACTACAACCTTACTGAGTTTATTAGTTTTAACAATTTTCTGATGCAGTCTTTAAGGTTTTCTGTATATATTATCTGCAAATAGTGAAAGTTTTACTTCTTTCTTCCTTACTGATTTGTATGCCTTTTACTTCTTTTTCTTGCCTAATTGGTCTGGCTAGGACCTCCCATACTGTATTGAATAAAAGTGATGATAGTGGGCATCCTTGTCTTGTTCATGATCTTAGAGGAAAAGCTTTCATCTTTTTACCATTTAGTATGTTATTAGCTGTGGGCTTGTCATATATGGCTTTTATTATGTTGAGGTACATTTCCTTTGTCCTGCTTTGTTGATAGTTTTTATTATAAATGGATGTTGAATTTTTTCAAATGCTTTTTCTGCATCTGTTGAGAAAATCATAGGATTTCCATTCTTCATTTTGTTCATATGGTATACCACATTGACAATTTGTGAATGTTCAACCATCTTTGCATCCCTGAAATAAACTCGACTTAATCATTGTGTATGATATTTTTGATATATTGTTAAATTAAGTTTGCTCATATTTTCTTAGTCAGTTTGTATCTATGTTCATGAGGGATTGAGGGATATTGGCCTGTAATTTTATTTTCTTTTGACATTATTGTCATGTTTTGGTATCAGGGTAATGTTCACCTTATAAGTAAGTTTGGAAAAGTTCCCTCCTCTTCTCTTAGAAATGATTTATATTAATTCTTCTTTGAATGTTTGCTAGAATTCACCAGTGAAGCTGACTGGTCCTGGACCAGTTTTTTAGGATGCTTTTGATTACTTATTCAGTCTCCTTTACTAGTAAGTGGTCTGTTCAGATTATCTGTTAGATCATGGTTCTATCTGGGAGGTTTCTTTCCTAAGAATTTATCCATTTCTTCCAGGTTGTTCAATTTGTTAGCATATAATTGTTCATAGTAATATCTTACAATCCTTTTATTTCTATGGTATCAGTTATAACATCTCCTTTTATTTCTGATTTTGAGTCATCTTCCTTTTCTTCTAGATGAGTAACTAAAGGTTTGTCAATTTTGTTTATCTTTTCAGAGAAGCAGCTCTTAGTTTCATTGATCTTTTGTGTTATCTTTTTAGTCTTTATTTGAGCTCTAATCTTTGTTATTTCCTTTCTTCTAACTTTGGGCTTTATTTGTTCTTTTTTTTTTTTTTTTTCTAGTTCCTTTAGGTGTAAAGTTAGTTTGCTTATTTGAGGTTTTTCTTGTTTCTTGGTGTAAGTATTTATCACTGAGAACTTCCCTCTTAGAACTGCTTTTGTTGCATCCCATACATTTTGGTGTTACCTTTCCATTTTCCTGTGTCTCAAGGGAAGAAGAAAGGAATAGAGAAGAACTACAAAGATAGCTAGAAAACCACTAACAAAATGCAATTAGCCCATACTTATCAGTAATTACTTTAAATGTAAATGATAAATTTGCCAATCAAAAGACAAGGAGTGGCTGAATGGATTTAAAAAAAAAAAAAAGACCCATCTACTTGTTGCTATAAGAGACTTACCTTAGATACAAGGACACACAGGGCCACAAATCAAAGGGATGGAAAAAGGTATCCCATGCTAATGGAAACTAAAAGAAAGGTGGATTAGCTATAACTATCCCTGTCAAAATGGATTTTATAATAAAGATTATAATAAGAGACATTGAGTCATGTTACATAATGATGAAGGAGTTAATCCAGTAAGAAGATACAGCATTTGTAAATATTTGTGCCCCAACATAGAAACACCTAAAGATGTAAAGAAAATATTAAGAAACCTAAAGGGAGAAATGTTCAGCAATACAGTATTAGCGGGGGCTTTAATACTCCACTTATATCAATTCACAAATCATTTATGCAGAAAATCAATAAGGAAACCTTAAATGACAGGTTAGACCAAATGGTCCTAACAGATTTGCAGGACATTATGTCTGAAAGAACAGAATACACATTCTTCTCAAGTCACGTAGAACTGTTTTCCAAGATCATATGTTAGTCCAGAAAACAAGTCTTAATAAGAATCAAAATTATACCAAGTTATATATTTTATGTCCACAGTAGTGTGAATTACTAGAAATTAGTTACACAAAGAAAACTGGAAAATTCATAAATATGTGGAGATTAAACAACATGCTATTGAACAATCAGATGTGTCAAAAAGAAATCAAAAGAGAACTTAAAAAATAATTTGACCCATTATTTTTTAAAACCAGCTTTCTACATTTTCCTTCTCTCATTTCTCTTTGGGACTCCAGTGATGCATATGTTATTTCTTTTGTCAGTATGCCATAATTCCCATAAGCTTCCTTCATTCCTTTTCACTGTTCTCTTTGCTCCTGCATTTAGATAATTCTACTTGATCTGCGTTATAGCTTACTGATTTTTCCCTTTAGCTTCTTCAAGCTCACTGTTGAAACTGTCTGTTGAATTCTTCATTATAGTCATTGTATTCTTCGGGTCTAGAATTTCTGTTCTGTGCTTTCTTACGTTTTCTTTCTTTGTTGAACTTCTCATTTTGTTATTATATTTTTTTTCTGATATTATTAATTGCTTATCTGTGTTCTCTTGTAGCTTTCTGACTAGCTATAGAATTTTTTTTTAATATGGAACGTGTTATGAGTTTGCATGTCATCCTTGCACAAGGGCCATGCTAATCTTTTCTGTATCGTTCCAATTTTAGTGTATGTGCTGCAGCAGTGAGCATGAGAAACTGTTTTGAGTTCTTTATTCAGCATTTTCTGGATATGCATTTTTTTGGGCCAGTTACTAGAGGTATACGGTATTCCTTTGGTGGAGACATACTTCCCTGATTCTTCATAATCATGAAGAATCATGTTTTCATGTCTATGTATTTGAAGAAGCAGTTACCTCTTCCAGATGAAAGAGGGATTTCCATATGGGGAACCTTTCACCTTTGTGTGAAGGCACACTTAATCATGCACTGACCCTGGGTCTAGTGTTGTAGGGTGAGAAATGTGGCGTATGGTGGCACTGGGTTCAGGAAGGCATGATGTCTTTCATGCTCAGGCCACCAGGTTCCTCTGCATTGAACCGATTGATCTTTGGTGAGCACTGTGAAAGATCTGCAGTGCCTGTGAGAGCTGTTGGGGTCCTAAGCAACACTTCCAGGTTTGGTAGCTAGGGACCAAAGCAAGCAGTGGTGGTAGCCAGAGCCAGTGGTGTGCACACACTGAGCTGTGGTGGGCAGCTTCAGGTATCTATATGGTGGAGGAGACCTGTCTCAGACACAGTTTTAGTGGTGAGTATCAGTGCAGGTAGCAAGGCCTAAAGCCAGTTATGGGTTCCCTGGCAACTGTGGAGGCCCTGGTTGACAATGCCCCTCCTGTGGTTGCACACTCTCCCTCCAGGCATGCACTCTGCAGTGGAGACCATGGAAGGGAGCTTGAGTGAGGGATTATAGATATGCAGCCTGGAGGAGCTAGGTACAGGTGGGCAAGGTGGTACTGGACAGTGACAGAAGGCAGGACCTGATATGAGCTGCAGGGTTTCATGGCTTTCTGTATATTCACCAGTGGCTGTATATTTCCCCCACCTTGTGCATGCATGCTGCAGTGCAGGTCAGTGATGGGTGTTAGGACAGCAGTGCACAGCTAGAGGGGCTAGCTCTGAGCATGGGCAACAGTGTTCAGAGATGGGGGGTGCACTAGGCTGGTGTCTTATACTCATCTAGCTGTAGAAGCTCAAGTTGGCTGCATGTGCAGCCCCTTGGCTCCTGTGTGGCTGAGGAAGGACTTAGGTGACTGGCTTCTTATACTTAATGCAGCCATAGAAATCCTGCATGGCTGTGGTACAGATCTGGTGGTGGCAGGAGAAGGTTTTAGAAAAGGACTCATGCAGCTGGTTTCAGCTAACAAAACTACCCAAGGGTGGGAAGCTGGCAATATCTGTGGGAGTCCACAGTGGCTGTGCTAGCCTTTGGCTTTGTCACTTGTGAAATATACTGAGTTTGTCTGCAGAGCAGGTCTCTGTGAACCATGATGGCTCCTGGTGCTTGTCTGCTATTAATAGCTTCTACTTTCATTCATTGTTCCTAGCTGGCTCAGTACATCTATGAGAGAGTGAGGCAAGAATCTGAAGCAGGCTCCAGGCTCTGAGCTGTCAGCACAGAATCTGATGTGAGGCTTGAACTCATGAGCCATGAGATCATGATCTAAGCTGAAGTTGGACGCTTAACCGACTGAGCCACTCAGGTGGCTGGGAAATTTCTTCTGAGCATTGTGAACTGTGTTAGGTTGGGGGATGGGATTGTGCAGGCAAGATGAAGTTGCCTTCCTTCTCTTCTGTGATTATTTTAACTTATTGTTAAAACATTCTGTGTGGACTCTAGTGGTCTCCTGGGACTGTTTGTGTATTGCTGTCCAGTTGTTGATCTTTGTGGGATCATAGGGAAGGAAGCTAGGTTTTTTTGCCAACTGATGGGCAGTTTTTTTTCTTTCAGCACTTTAAATATGTCTTTCCTTAATCCCCTGGCTTTCATTCTTTTTGATGAGATGTGTACCATATTCTTATCCTTTGGTCCCCTTATCCTTACCCTATGGCTACTTAAAAATTTTTCTCTATTGAAGATCCCCGTAATTTAATTTTGATGTGCCTTATATAAGTTTTCTGTTTTATCCTGTCTCACAGCCCAAGGCCTTATATATTATGAAATACTGTATAATCCACTCACCTATGCCCATACTTGGCAGTGCCTCTAACAATCACCAGTGTCTGCCAATCCAAGAAGGATTTATCTCTCTGGAGTTCAGTTCTTTAGATTATTTTGTCTCCACCCCACTCTTTTAAAAGGTATAATTTTTGTCCTTTAAGATGAATAACCAATTACACAAGAATCATTTATTAAATTTACCACCTTTTCCCTCAAAAACTTAAGTATCCCCTTTGTCACAGCTTAAGTTCTATATATAATATACCTGGATTTATTTCTGCACTCTATTTTCTTACATTACTTTTCTAGTTCTGTGTTATTTTCAGTCTATATTGTTTTCAGTGTCTTTGTGTTAAATTTTGATATTTATGCAATTCCCTGTTCACTAGTTTTATTCAGAATGTTTCTGGGCTCCTCACATATAACTGGTGGGATTATAAATTGACACTTTCACTTTGGGAATTGAAGAAAATGTACTCACCATCTTCAGAGTGTTTTCACAATGCTGGGCCCCATGTAGAAGTGGAGAAATGGTTCCTCTTTAGCTTTGTGCCATACTTCCTTACTTTGTTCAGAAAGCATTTCTGCTTGGGTCATCAATTTAAAAATCACTTGACCTGCTTTATCCATTCTTTGTCTTCACCACCATTCTTAGTCAATCATGTCCTTGACACATTATTCTGCCGAGCTTAACTTTCAACAGATACTATGATATCCTTTCTTTTGTTGTTGTTTTTTTTAACCCTCTTCTACAACCATGTATTCTTTCTAATTTTCTGTTTACTTTTAAAGTAAATCCTCCCAGACATCAATGTGAAGAAATAGAGATACATAGTGTTCATGAGCAGTTTTAAAAAGTTCTCTCTTTTCACATGGAAGAAGGGAATATGGTTGCTCTTCACTAGAAGAGGTTGTTAAAGAAGGTATGTGCTCAATCAGAATGGTTAAATTAATAGGACTGATAATACATAGTATTGATGAGGATGTGGAACACCCAGTCTCATACATTGGTAGGTCTCATAGATTGTTGGTGGATGTATAATTTAATACACCTGTTTTAGAACATTGGCATTGTCTATTAACTATCTACATACATGTGTTCCATGTATTAATAGTTTGGCTACTGGGTATATATACAACAGAAACAATGGTTGATGTCCATCAAAATATGTGTACAGTCATATTTACAGCAATTTTATTCATGATAGCTTTAAAATGGAAAGAGCAGTCATGTCTTTTACCAGTTCAATGGGTAATAAATTGTGGTATGTTAAATAATCAGATGCTATCTGGAAATTCAAAAAAAGGAAGTAGTGGTACACATAACAGCTGATACAACTTTGACTGAAAGAAGTCAGACATAAAAGATAATACTATTTATATGAGTTTCAAAAACATGTCCACTGTTAAGGAATAGTGGTTAAACCCTCTGGGCTTAGAATGGTTACTGATTAGAAGAGAGCATTAGGGAGCCATTTCAGTTTTGGAAAGGTTTTATATTTTCATACTGGTTATGATTACACAGATGTGTATATATTTGTAAAATTTCATCAAGGTGTAACTTAAGTTTCCTATATCTTACTGTGTATAACTGTACTTACATACAAAAGTAAAAATTGATTTTAAAAGTATTTAAAAATTATTTTCATACGTTTTCTGTAATATCCTTCCTCCACCCAAACAAACCTCAAACAATGTAGCCTACAAGTAGGCTGCATGGAATCACATTAAATTGGCTAACAGTCTGGAAAGACTTTATTGATAGAACTCGAAGCGTTTTTTTAATTTTAACTCAATACATAAAACTTATTTAGGTGATTTTCTATATCCTCTAGTTTTTATAATTTTCCTCATCAACATACCTTTCTTGAATTTATAATTAGGTGTGAACAGATTGCTCATCCATTTATGTTTCTTATACGTTTGCAATATCTAAAAGTTATTTTGCACATTTATCTTTTGTCATCTGTCTTAATCAATTTTTTTCTGGTATGAATCTTTTGAGTCCCTTTACTAGAGACTATTAGGTATTTTTTTCAACTTTTGGAAAGGGAGAATTCTCTTTATCATTTAACTAATTTTTGGTTTTACGAAAAACTTAAAACCTGTGTCAAATAATTAAGGATACATCCTTGACTTGTTCCATTTTGAGTTGAAATGTCTTGAGCATTTCAACAATAAATATATTTTAGTCTTTGTATCTTGTTTGTATATATTTCATCTAACTTTACTTTTTCTGGAAGTTGTTTATTAAGCTTGGCTGTACTTATTTGTCAGATACCATTTTGAGATCTAGTAATTTCATTTAATTTTTTCTCCTTTATAATTGAATTATTTGATTTCCTAATATTAACTCATTTTTTCATTCCTGACAAAAATGCATTTTATATAAGGTGTGTATTCTTTTTATGCACTACTAATGAAATAGGTTTTTTGATATATGAACAGTTTCTATGTGTAAGTGTATTTAGTTTAGCTTTTGTATTTTCACAATGTGGTTTGAATATTGGTATCTGTAGTTGCTTAATAATTATTGAACTAGTCAGTTTTGTATTGTGTTCCAGTTTAAACAAGTTTTTGAAACCTAGTAACTCATCTTTTAATTTTCTTGAAAAATAAAGGAATCTTTACTTTTATTTGGCTACAGAGAAATGATTTCAGGTAAGTATTTTAAATAGACCACACACAGATAAAATCACAAACTTTAAAAAATTTATTGGTTGTAATACAAATTTTTTTGAGTTTTCATTTTTATGTATTTTTTTCCTACAGTCTGTGGTGGATGACTGGATTGAATCATATAAACAAGACAGGGACATCGCACTTCTGGATTTGATCAACTTTTTTATCCAGTGTTCAGGATGTCGAGGTACATAATGATGGAATAAATAATGTACATTGAGTCTGTCAGTCCAGCAGTGTCAAATTATTTCACCTTTCATTCATTATATATAATCCATCCTAGTACAATGTGCTGATCTTTTTCTCATAAAGAAAATTATGGTTATTTAAAACTGTTTCATTTTTTTTGGTTCAGTTTTGCTACGAAAGAACGGATCTATAAAATTTTATGACATTTTCAAGGAAATCTAAAATTCATTTGAAGAATTTGAATTGACTTTTTATATCATAAATTTTTATAATTAATATTTACTGATTGATAGTATTTCTGTTTGTGCTTCATATTAGGAATTTTGGTAGTTCCTAGTATTCATTATTTTTTTTCTTGTCAGTATGTATATTGGTCCTCATTGCATAGATTAAGTATGTGGACCTTAAATAATTTGCTTAAGGTAACATAAGCACCAGAATCTGGTTTCTTAAGTTTATCATCTGTTTGATATCTATAGATAGTTTTTTAAAATAAAATGTAATTTTATTTTTATCGTATTAATAGATAACTGATATTTTTCTTCTCAAGAATAGATAAATCCTAACAGATGATGCTGTGTTACATGAGAGGGGGGATTGGGAATCAGCTTTCTTTGCTTTCCAGTGCAGAAAGTACAGTGATCTTTTATTGAGATCACTGATTCAGTTGATTTCTTGAAGACTTTCTTATTTTTGTTTGTCACTCACAGTATTGACACAAGTTGTTTATCAAATATTTACAGAACACCTCTATCTTGTACTAAGCACTGTTCCAGAATATACCTAATGTTATGAAGATAGTCTCTGCCCCAGTCAGTATTAGAGTATGTATAGTTTTCAAAGGAGGCTTTATTATAAGGAGCAAAGAGGGAAATTATTCCAGTAGTTAGTATAAAGTGCTCAGTGCCACCTAAAGAGTAATAACACTGGTTACTATTTAATGACAATTTAATGTGTCATGCTCTGTGCTTTACATACATTAACTCATTTAACATATTGGTTAACAGTTCTATCAGGCAGATATGATTTTATAGAAATTTTTGGACATCATACAGTTAGTTTAAGTGCCAAACTCAAGTTTCGGAGTCAGGCTTGTCTCAATCTGGAGTCTGTGTCCCTAAGGACAGGATACTGTGGGAATACCAAGGAAGGGCTTCTGATCTAGCCTAGGCTTTGTATCTCTATGTATGTGTGAATGTGGGAGTATTTGTAAGAAAAGTGCATCTTAGAGGAAAATCTCTGTGGTGAGACTGAGACTGTGTAAAAGAAAGTTAAGAGGGCCAAGAAAGGCCAAAGTTAACAGATTGGGTATAAATGCCTCAAGACAAGAAAGCAGGGTACTCTCTTGGACATAGAGTTTGAACCTGAATCTTAGAGCATTGAAGTTGATGAAGAGTGGCAGGAGATTATGCTGTTGGGAGGGAAAAGACTGTTAATTTTGCAGTCTTAAAATTGGTAAGTCAAAGCACGAGTGACATACTTTAAGTGAACTATCTAATCTCTGTAAGTGTTCTGTTGGATTGTGTTTTGATTTAAAAATTTATTTATTTTGAGAGATCAAGACAGCATGGGTGGGAGAGGGGCAGAGAGAGAGGAAGAGAGAGAATCCCAAGCAGGCTCCATGCTCAGCACAGAGCCAGATGTGGGGCTGAGTCCCACCATGCAAGATCATGACCTGAGCTGAAATGAAGAAGTGGTCGATTAACTGACTGAGGCACCCAGGCACGCTGGTTTCGGTTTTGGTTTTAAAACAGTTGGTAGTCTCTGAATTTTTTCCTTTTGTAATTCCCAGGAATCAAAAAACCAAAAAGTTTTAAAAGATATGAAGCAAAAAGTCTTTACCATTTCCTGCCTTCCCATCTACTCCAGAGTTAACTGCTTTTAACTATTTTGTTGTATATCATCTGTCTGCCTGTCTGTCTGCATTATTTATCTAATTTCCATACATGTAAGTAGGAATATATATTCTTTCCTTCCCCACTACTCTTACACAAAGGATAGTGGTATATTGGGAGCTTTTTCAATCCAGGATCATAGCACTCCTTTTATGTATGATAATTTAGTTTAACTGGTCTTGTGTTAACAGGCCCTTTCATTATTTGTAGTCTTCTTCTATTACAGAGAGTACTGTAATGAGTTATGTTGTGTATACCTTATTTGCTCTTTGTGGAAGGATGTCTGTGGGAAAATATATTTGTAAATTTTGTTCAATATTGCCAAACTGCTGCTCTAGGATTGTACCCATTTTTATTCTCATTAGTAATACATGAGAATGTTTGTTTCTTTTCAGTTTTTTCAACAAAGCGTTCTTATCAAATTTTGGAGTTGGTCTTATAAATGATTGAAAAATGATGTACCAGTGTGATTTTTTTTAATTGAGTTGAAATTCACTTAATATACAATCAACCATTTTGTTGATCTATCTAGTTTTATTTTTATTCTTATAATTAACCATTTAATGAAAAAAAAATTTTAAGCTTATTTACTTATTTTGAGAGAGAGAGGCAGAGAAAGAAGGAGAGATAGAGAATCCCAAGCAGGCTCTGCAATCAGCACAGAGCCTGATGCAGGGGTAGAACTCCTCAACTGTGGGATCATGACCTGAGCCAAAACCAAGAGTCAGACGCTTAACCAACTGAGACACTTGGGGGCACCACAATTAACCATTTTAAATTGTACAGTTCAGTAGCTTTTAGCATGTTTACAGTGTTGAACTACTTCTCTCTAGTATTGCAACTTTTTCATCACTTCTCTCTAGTATTGCAACTTTTTCATCACTCTCTAGTATTGCAGGAGGATACTTCATATTCATTAAGTAATCATTCCCCATTCGTCTGTCCTCCCTCCTTTAATGCTTGGCAAATACTAATCTGCTTTCTGTTCCTGTAGATTTGACTGTTTGGGTCATTTTATATTAAAGTAGTTGTCCAATATATGACCTTTTGTGTCTGATTTCTTTCACTTAGCCATAATGCCTTTGAGGTTTATCGAGGTAGTCGCATGTATCTATAATTCATTCCTTTTTATGGCTGAATAACTTGGTAGTGTAGATCACAGTTTTTTAATTTATCTGTTAGTGGACATTTGGGTTATTTCTACCATTTGGCTATTATGAATACTACTCCTATAAAGATTTATGAACAAATTCTGTTTGAGTACTTGGGGGTTGCCAGATCATATGGTGATTCTGCTTTTTCTTTTTAAGGAACCATCAAATTATTTTCTACAGCATCTACAACATTTTATATTCCTCAAAAAAATGTATGAAAACTCTTATTTCTTCACATCCTCTCCATACTGTTTTCCTTAGTGGCTGCACTAGTTTACATTCCCACCAGGAGTGTACTAGGATTCCCTTTTCTCTACTTCCTCGCCAACTCTTGGTATTTTCTAATTTTTAAATTTTAACTGTCCCAGTGGGTGTGACGTGGTATCTCATTGGTATCTCATCAATGATCTTGAACATATTTTCATGTGCTTTTTGGCCATTATATGTCTTCTTTAAAGAAATGTGTTTTCAAGCCCTGTGTTCATTTCTAACTTAGATGGTTTCTTTTTTGTTGTGCATTGTAAGAGTTCTGTATATATTGTGAATACTAAACCCTTATCGGATATATAACTTGGAACAATTTCCTTCCCATTCTGTAGCTTGTCTTTTCACTTTCTGAAGGCTGTCCTTTCATACTTAAAACATTTAAATTTTAATTTAGTTCATTTTATCTATTATTTATTTTTACTCATGCTTGTAATGTCAAATCTAAGAGTCCATTGCTAAATAAAAGGGCATGAAGATTTATCCCTATATATTTTTCAAATACAGACAGTCCCCAACTTATTATGGTTCAACTTATGATTTTTTAACTTTATGATGGTGTAAAATAATATGTATTTAATAGAAACTGTACTTTTAATTTTTAATTTTGACCTTTTTCTTGCCTTAGAGATACATGATAGGATACTCTCTCCTGATCCTGGGCAGAAACAGTGACCCACACCTCCCAGTTAGCCCCACAATAATGAGGGTAAACAACCAATACACTTACAGCCATTCTTTACCTCTACAATCATTCTGCTTTTCACTTTCTGTACAGTATTCAATAAATTACATGGGAAATTCAACACTATATTATAAAATAGGCTTTGTCTTAGGTGATTTTGCCCGTCTGTAGGCTAATGAAGTGTTCTGAGCACATTTAAGGTAGGCTGTGATATTTGGTGGTTTGGATATAGTAAGTACATTATTGACTTAACAATAGTTTCAACTTACATATGATGAGTTTATCAGGATGTAACCCCTGAAGGAAGATCTGTGGTTTTATAATTTGAGCCTTTTAATTAGGTTGTTGATCTTGGCTAATTTTTTATATGGATGGTTTTAACTTGTATTTCTCATCTGAGTGAGGCTTGAGAGCTATTTCTATTACTTTTTCTTTGAATTTTCTGTTTCTGTCCTTTGCCAATTTTCTTTTCTGGTGTCCTCTTAGTTTCTGAAAAGGCATCTTAAAAAATGGATTTTAAAATATTTTGGTATGAGTCACAGAACAATCTTTTCTCATTTCTAAATGTTTATTTTTTAACCTTTTTTAGTTTATTTTGAGAGAGAGAGAGAGAGAGAGCTTGCACGCGTGTGAGCAGGAAATGGACGGAGAGAGAGAGGGAGAGAGAATCCCAAGCAGGCTCTGCAGTGTCAGCATGGAGCCTGACATAGGGCTTGAACTCACAAAATGTGAGATCTTGACCTGAGCCTAAACTAAGAGTCAGATGCTTAACCGACTAAGCCACCCAGGTGCTTCCTTAAATGTTTATTTTTGAGAGAGAGTGAGAGCATGTGTGTGTACACTTGCATGAGCAAGGGAGAGGCAGAGGCAGGGGAAAGAGAGAATCTCAAGCAGGCTCTGCTCTGTCAGTGCAGAGCCTAGTGTGGGGCTCAATCCCTCAAACTGTGAGATATGACCTAAACCTAAATCGAGTCAGATACGTAACTGACTGGGCAACCCAGGTGCTCCTAGGAAGATCTTTTCTTGTTGTGATTAACAAAGAAAGCACACTGTTTTCGCATCAGTGGAATATAATAAAAATCCAGAAATATACCCAAGTACTAATGAAATTTTAGTAAGTATATCTGAAAACATATGAAAGAAGAGAATGGCAAATTACATCTACACTGAGATGTTATTTTTCACCTCTCAGGTTGGTAACTTTAAAAATTACAATGACATTTTGGTTAGGCTGTTAGAAAACAGTCACTGTTATACTGCTTCCTGGAATAAAAATTGATACATCTCTAATAGAAAGAGATTTGGCAATATCTATCAAAACTACATTTGTTTTTTATCCAGCCACCCTACTAATGTAAATTTGCCATGAAGATATAACTCTAGAATTAAGAAAATAAATGCACAGGGTTACTCAATACATTATTATTTGTCCTTTCAAAATATTGGAAACAACCTAAATGCTCATATATAGGAGAGTGACTAAGTAAATTGTCAAAAAGAATGACGAAGATCTCTGGACTGATGCAGGGAGACTCTCAGGATACATTTTTAAGGATGAAATACAAAGTGCCAAAGAGTGTCTAAAGAATGCAACTTTCTTGGGAAGGGAAAAATGGAATATAAACGTGTATCTTTTGACCAAAAAGAAACAGAGGAAAGGCAAAAAAGAATATTGACTGGCTACCTGCAGGGTGTGTGTATATATATAGATGAAGTGGAAAGCCTAGAGGGAACTGGGGTGAAAGGATGATACTTAAATTTGAAATCCCTTCTTTTAAATTGAAGTGTAGTTGACATATAATATTGTACTAGTTTCAGGTATAACAACATAATGGCTTCACATTTACATACATTATGCACTGTTCACCTCAATAAATATAGTTCCCATCTCTCACCTATACAAAGTTATTACAGTATTATTGACTGTATTTTCTATGCTGTACTTTACATTCCTGTGGCTTATTTTATAACTGGAAATTTTTATCTATTAATCCCCTTCACCTATTTCACCCATTCCCCCACTTCCTTCCTCCACCCCTCTGGCAACCATCAGTTCTCTGTATTTGTGAGGCTATTTCTATTTTCTTTGTTCATTTGATTAGTTTTTTAGGGTCCATGTATATGTGAAAATGTGGTATCTCTCCTTGTCTGACTTGTTTCATATAACATTATACCCTCTAGGTCTATCCCTGTCATAATGGATTTCCATCCATTTACCATGCTGATGGCAAAATTTCATTCTTTTTTATGGCTGAGTAATACTCTATTGCACGTGTGTACATACACACGTTTTTTTCTTTATCCATTCATCTTTTGATGGACGTTTAGGTTGCTTCTGTGTCTTGGCTATTGTAAATAATGCTGCAGTAAACATAGGCAAGCACATATCTTTTCAAATTAGTATTTTCATTTTCTTCAGGTAAATATCCAGAAGTAGAATTATTGGATAATAAGATATTTCTATCATTAATCTTTTGAGGAACCTCCACATTGTTTTCCTTAGTGGCTCACCAATTTGTATTTTCACTAACAATGCAAAGGGGTTTCCTTTTCTCCACATTTTTGCCAGCAGTTTTTATTTCTGGTCTTTTTAATACTCGCCCTTCTGACTGGTGTGATGTAATATCTCATTGTGGTTCTGATTTGCATTTCCCTGATGATTTGTGATGTTGATCCTCTTTTTATGTGTCTTTTGGTCATCTTTATGTATTATTAGGAAAAATTCTATTTAGGTTCTCTGCCCATTTTTAAAATATTGATTGATTGATTATTTTGAGAGAGAGAGTGCAAGCAGGGGAGGGGGGCAGAGGAGAAGAGAGAGAATCTCAGGCAGGCTCCCCATTCAGCATGGAGCTGATGTTTGGCTCATTCCCACGACCCTGGGATCACGACCTGAGCTGAAATCAAGAATTGGACACTCAACCAAGAGTTGGACACTCAACCGAGCCACCTGGCCCCCCGTCTCCCCATTTTAAAATCTGATTATTCATTGGGGGTTGAATTTTATGAGTTCTTTATGTATTTTGGACATTAATCCAAAGGACTATGATTGCAAATATTTTCTCCTATTTGGTGGGTTACCTTTTTGTTTTATTGATGGTTTGCTTCACTGGGCAAATGAATTTTAGTTTGGTATAGTCCCAGCTGTTTATTATGACCTTTGTTGCCCTTTCTTGAGGAGGTAGAACCCAAAAAATACTGATAAGACTGTTCAGAGGTTTACTGCCTGTGTTTTCTTTTAGGAGTTTTATGTTTTCAGGTATTATATTTAGGTCCTTACTCCATTTTGAGTTTATTTTTGTATATGGTATAAGAAAGTGGTCCAGTTCTATTCTTTTATGTGTAGCTGCCCAGTTTTCCCTGCATCATTTATTGAAGACTGTCTTTTCACTGTTGTATATTCTTCCTTCCTTTGTCAGAGATTAATTGACCATATATATATGAGTTTATAATGGACTCTATTATATTGATCTATGTGTCTGTTTTTGTGCCATTACAATGATTATTGTATCTCCCTTGATTATTATAGCTTTGTAATGTAGTTTGAAATCCGGAAGTGTGTTACCTCCAGCTTTGTTCCTCTTTCTTAAGTTTCTTTGACTATTTGGGGTCATTTGTGGTTCCATTTGAATTTGAGATTATTTCTTCTAGTTCTGTAAAAAAATGCTGTTTGTATTTTGGTAGGGATTGTGTAGGATCTGTGTATTGCTTTGGGTAGTATAGACATTTTAACGGTATTAACTTCTTTCAGTCATTGAGCATGGCATAACTTTTCATTTATTTGTGTTGTCTTCAGTTTCCTTTAAAATATCTTAATAGTTTCAGAGTATAGGTCTTTCACCTCTTTAGTTAAATTTATTCCTAGGTATTTTGTCCTTTTTGATGCAGTTACAAATTTTTCTTTTTGCTAGTTACTTATTAGTATATACAAACATAACAGATTTCTTCGTATTAATTTTTTATCCTGCTATTTTACTGAATTTGTTTATTAGGTCTAATAGTTTCTTGGTGGAGTCTTTAGGATCTTTTATATATAGTGTCATGTCATCTGCAGATACTGACAGTTTAACTCCATCCTTACCAATTTGGGTGAATTTTCTTTCTTTTTCTTGCCTGATTGCTGTGACTTGGACTTCTAGTCTATAATGAATAAAGATGGTGAGCATGGACATCTTTGTCTATTTCCTGATCTTGAAGAAAAAGCTTTTAGCTGTTTGACCATTGTGATGTTAACCAATTTGTTGTATATCGCCTTTAGTATGTTGAAATGTGTTTCTTCTATATCCTGTTCAGAGTTTTTATCATGAATGCATGTTGAATTTTGCCAAATGCTATTTCTGCATCTCTTGAGATGATCATAGGATTTTTATCCTTTATTTTTTATTTTTATTTATTTTTTTTTGGGGAGGGTGAGCCAGGGAGAGGAGAAGAGGGAGAGAGAGAGAATCTTAATTAAGCAGGCTCTGTGCTTGATCCCATGACCCTGGGATCATGACCTGCGTTGAAATCAAGAGTTGGACGCTCAACCAACTAAGCCACCTAGGCACACTGTTTTATGTTTATGTTTTATTTTGTTAATGTGGTCTATTACATGGGTTGATTGATTGCAGATTGCAGATATTGAGCCATGCTTGCATCCATGAAATAAATTCCACTTGATTATAGTTAATGGGCCTTTAATATATTGTTTTATTCAGTTCGCTAATGTTTTGTTTAGGATTTTTGCATATATTTCCATCAAGGATATTGGCCTGCCATTTTCTTTAGTGTCTTTGTCTGCTTTTGGTATATTTGTAATCCTGGTCTTGGAGAATGAATTTAGAAACATTTTTTCCATTTGAATATTTTGGAATAGTTTCTGAAGGATAGGTATTAAGTGTTTAAATTTTTTTTAATGTTTATTTATTTGTGAGAGAGAGGGAGAGAGAGAAGGAGCAGGGGAGGGGGCAGAGAGAGAGGGACACACAGAATCTGAAGCAAACTCCAGGCTCTGAGATGTCAGCCCAGAGCCCAATGTGGGAATCAACCCATCAACTGTGAGATATCATGACCTGAGCTGAAATCAGGGATACTTAACCAACTGAGCCACCCAGGTGCCTCAGATATTAACTCTTTTTAAGAGGTTTAGTGGAGTTCACCTCTGAAGCCATCTGATTCTGGATTTTGGTTTGTTAGGAGTTTTTGGCTACTCATTTGGTTTCATTACAGGTAATCTGTCCAGATTTTCTTTTTTCTTCCTGAGTCATTCTTGAAAGATTGTTTCTAGGAATTTATCCATTGCTTCTAGGTTGTCCAGTTTGTTGGTGTTTAATTTTTTGTGGGAGTCTCTTATCCTTTGTATTTCTATGGTGTTGGTTGTAATTTGTCTTTGATCTCTGATTTTTTTAAGTCCTTTCTCTTTCTTTTATAGTGTGACTTAAAATTTATCAATTTGCTTGATTCTTTGAAAAGAATCAGATCTTAGTTTGATCTTTTCTTTACTCAGTAATTTTTTCCACTCTCTTGTCATTATTTCCTTCTTTTTACTGACTTTATGCTTTGTTTTTCTTTTTGTGTTTCCTTTAGGTGTGAAGTTACATTTGTTTATTTGAGCTTTTATTTTGTTTCTTGAGGTAGGTTTGTATCACTATAAACTTCCTTTTACAACTGACTTTGTTGTGTCCCAAATATTTTGAACTGCTGTGTTTCCATTTTCATTTGACTCGGGTATTTTCTGATGTATTGTTTGATCTTTATTGATGCATTGGTTGTTTAGTACAATGTTCTTTAGCCTCCATGTATTTGTGGGTTTTTTCAAGTTTTTGGTTTATAATTGATCATTAGTTTCATAGTGTTGTGGTTGGAAAAGATGCTTGATATGATCTCAGTCTGCTTATATTTACTGAGGGTTTTTTTGTGACCTAACAAGTGATCTATCCTGGACAGTGTTCTAAATACCCTTGAAAACTGTATTCTCATGAGTTTTGATGGAATGTTCTGTATATATCTGTGAAGCCTGTCTCATCTATTGTGTTGTTCAAAGCCAGTGTTTCTACTAGCTGCTGAGTTTCTGGCTGAATGGTTCATCCAGTGGTGTAAGTGAGCTGGTAAAGACTTCTGCTGTAACTGTACTAATGTCAGTTTCTCCTTTTATGTCTCTAAATACTTAATATATGTAGGTGTTCCTATGTTTGGTACATAGATAATTAAAATAGTTACATTTTCTTGCTAGATATGTTGCTTTATCATTAGGTATTGCCTTTCTGTGTTGTTTCAGTCTTTGTTTTGAAGTCTATTTTGTTTGATCTAAATAATTGCTGCCACAGCTTTTTAAAAATTTTTTTGTTTCTATTTGCATAGAATATCTTTGTCTCTTTATTTACTTTCAGTCTGTAGGTGTTCTGAAATCTGAAGTGAATCTCTTGTAGTCAACATATAGATGGATCTTTTTTATTTTTTTATTTTTTTTAAGTTTATTTATTTTGGGGGGGGGGGTAGAGAGAGAATCCCAAGCAGGCTCTATGCTATCAGCACAGAGCCTGACACAGGGCTCATTCCCACGAACTGTGAGATCATGACCTGAGCCATAATCAAGAGTCAGATGTTTAATGGACCGAGTCACCCTGGCATCCCCAGATGGGTCTTTTTTATATACACAGTTGCCCTGTCTCTTGATTACATCATTTTATTCCATTTACATTTGAAGGGGTTAATTATAGGTATGTAGTTAATGCTGTTTTATTAACTATTTTTTGGTAATTTTTGTAGTTCTACCCTGTTCCTATCTTTTACTCTCTTCCCTTTGATTTGATGACTTTTAGTATATGCTTTTTTCTTTCTCTTTAATTTTTTTATGTCTGTTGTAGGTTTGGTTTGTGGTTATCATGAAGCTCATATATAACATTTTATGTGTAACTATTTTAAGGTGATGGTTACTTAAGTATAAACACATTCTAAAAGATTACCTTTTAGTTCCCCTTCCATGTTTTATGTAAATGATATCATATTTTACATCTTTGTATTTTGTGTATTCCTTAATGAATTATTGTAGGTAAAATGGATTTTAGTGTTTTTGTCTTTTAACCTTTATACTAGCTTTTTAAGTGATCTACTTCATTTACTGTATGTTTACTTTTACCAGTGAGATCTTTTATTTTCATAATTTTTGTGCTTCTAGTAATGATTCTTTCTTTTCATTTAATGAAGTCCCTTTAGAATTTTAAGTGATGATGAACTCCTTTAACTTTTGCCTGGGGAACTTTTTATCTTTCCTTTAATTCTGAATGATATCCTTGCCAGGTAGAGTATTCTTGGATGTAGGTTTTTTCCTTTCAGCGCTTTGAATGTATCATGCAACTTCTTTTGGCTTGAAAAGTTTTTCTTGAAAACTCAGTTTATGGTCTTATGCTGGTGTTCTTGTATGTAGCTAATTGCTTTTCTCTTATTCCTTTTAGGAGTTTTCTTTTTGTCTTTATATATTTTTTTAAAATATAATTTATTGTCAATTTAGCTAACATACAGTGTATACAATGTGCTCTTGGTTTTGGAGGTTGATTCCCATGATTCATCACTTACATGCAACACCCAGGGCTCATCCCAACAAGTGCCCTCCTCAATGCCCATCCCCTGTTTTCCCCTTTCCTCCACTCCTCCCCCATCATCCCTCAGTTTGTCTCTGTATTTAAGAGTCTCTTATGGTTTGTCTCCCTCACTGGTTGAAACTTTTTTTCCCCCCTTCTCTTCCAACATGGTCTTCTGTTAAGTTTCTCAGGTTCCACGTATAAGTGAAAACATGATATCTGTCTTTTCTCTGACAGACTTATTTCACTTAGCATAATACCCTCCAGTTCCATCCATGTTGTTGCACATGGCAAGATTTCATTCTTTCTCATTACCAAGTAGTATTCCATTGTATATGTATAAACCATATCTTTTTTATCCATTCATCAGTTGATGGACAGTTGCGCTCTTTCTATAATTTGGCTATTGTTGAAAGTGCTGCTGTAAACATTGGGGTACATGTGCCCCTATGAATCAGTACTCCTGTATCCTTTGGATAAATTTTTAGTAGCGCTGTTGCTGGGTCATAGGGTAGTTGTATTTTTAATTTTTTGAGGAACCTCCACATTGTTTTCCAGAGTGGCTGCACCAGTTTGCATTCCCACCAACAGTGCAAGAGGGTTCCTGTTTCTCTACATCCTTGCCTACATTTGTTGTTTCCTGAATTGTTCATTTTAGCCACTCTGACCAGTGTGAGGTGGTATCTCAGTGGTTTTGATTTGTATTTCCCTGATGATGAGTGACATTGAGCATCTTCTCATGTGTCTGTTGGCCATCTGGATGTCTTTTTTGGAAAAGTGTCTATTCATGTCTTCTGCCTATTTCTTCACTGGATTATTTGTTTCTCGGATGTGGAGTTTGGTAAGTTCTTTATAGATTTTGGATACTAACCCTTTATCCAATACGTCATTTGTAAATATCTTGTCCCATTCTGTCAGTTACCTTTTAGTTTTGTTGATTGTTTCCTTTGCAGTGCAGAAGCTTTTTTATCTTGATGAGGTCCCAATTAGTCCTTTTGCTTTTATTTCCCTTGCCTTTGGAGAGGTGTTAAGCAAGAAATTGCAGCTGAAGTCAAAGAGGTTGATGCCTGTTTTCTCCTCTAGGGTTTTGATGGTTTCCTGTCTTACATTTAGGTCTTCCATCCATCTTGAGTTTATTTTTGTGTATGGTGTAAGAAAGTGGTCTAGTTTCATTCTTTTGCATGTTGCTGTCCAGTTTTCCCAGCACCATTTGCTAAGGAGACTGTCTTTTTTCCATTGAATAGTCTTTCCTGCTTTGTCAAAGATTAGTTGGCCATACATTTGTGGGTCCAATTCTGGGTTCTCTATTCTATTCCATAGGTCTGTGTGTCAGTTTTTGTGCCAACACCAATCAAGCTGTCTTGATAATTACAGCTTTGTAGTAGAGGCTAAAGTCCGGGATTGTGATCCCTCTGCTTTGATTTTCTTTTGCACCATTACTTTGGCTATTCAGGGTCTTTTATGGTTCCATACAAATTTTAGGATTTTTTGTTCTAGCTTTGAGAAGAATGCCAGTGCAATTTTGATTGGGATTGCATTGAATGTGTACATTGCTTTGGGTAGTATCAACATTTTAACAATATTTGTTCTTCGAATCCATGAGCATGGGATGTTTTTCCATTTCTTCATGTCTTCTTCAGTTTCCTTCATAAGCTTTCTATAGTTTTCAGCATACAGATCTTTAACATTTTTGGTTAGGTTTATTACTAGGTATTTTATGGTTCTTGGTGTGATTGTAAATGGGAACGATTTCTTGATTTCTCTTTCTGTTACTTCATTATTGGTGTATAGAAATGTAACTGATTTCTGTACATTGATTTTGTATCCTGCAACTTTGCTGAATTCATGTATTAGTTCTAGCAGCTTTTTGATGGTCTTTTGGGTTTTCCATGTAGAATATCATGTCATCTGCAAACAGTGAAAGTTTGACTTCTTTGCCAATTTGTCATTTATTTCGTTTTGTTGTCTCAATGCTGAGGCTAGAACTTCCAATACTATGTTAAACAACAGTGGTGAAAGTGGACACCCTTGTCTTGTTCCTGATCTCAGGGAAAAAGCACTCAGTTTTTCTCCATTGAGGATGATATTAGTTGTGGGATTTTCATATATGGCTTTTATGATGTTAAGGTATGTTCCTTTTATCCTGTCTTTCTTGAGGGTTTTTATGAAGAAAGGATGCTGTATTTTGTTAAATGCTTTTTCTACATCCGTTGACAGGATCATACAGTTCTTATCCCTTCTTCTATTAATGTGATGTGTCACATTGATTGATTTGTCAATATTGAACCAATCCTGCAGTCCAGGAATGAATTCCACTTGATCATGATGAATAATTCTTTTAATATACTATTGAATTTGATTTGCTGCTAGTATCTTGTTGAGAATTTTTCATCTGTGTTCATGAGGGATATGGGCCTATAATTCTCCTTTTTTGTGGGGCCTCTGTTTTGGGAGTCAAGGTAATACTTGATTCAGAGAATGAGTCCGAAGCTTTCCCTCTGTTACTGTTTTCTTAGAATGGCTTGAGAAGGATAGGTATTAACTGTGCTTTAAATGTATGGTAGAATTCCCCTGGGAAGCCATCTGGCCAAGGACTCTTATTTGTTGGGAGATTTTTGATAACTGATTCAATTTCTTCAGTGGTTATAGGTCTGTTCAGATTTTCTATTTCTTCTTGTTTGAGTTTTGGTAATGTGTGGGAATCCGGAGTTTTTCCATTTCTTCCAGGTTGTCCAGTTTGCTGACATATAATTTTTCATAGTATTCTCTGGTAATTTTTTTTATTTTTCTGGTGTTGGTTATGATCTGTCCTTTTTATAGATTTTTTTAAATTTTTTTTTTCAACGTTTATTTATTTTTTGGGGGACAGAGAGAGACAGAGCATGAACGGGGGAGGGGCAGAGAGAGAGGGAGACACAGAATCGGAAACAGGCTCCAGGCTCCGAGCCATCAGCCCAGAGCCCAACGCGGGGCTCGAACTCACGGACCGTGAGATCGTGACCTGGCTGAAGTCAGACGCTTAACCGACTGCGCCACCCAGGCGCCCCATGATCTGTCCTTTTTAATACATGATTTTATCTATTTGTGTCCTCTCTCTTTTCTTTTTGATAAGTCTGGCTAAGGGCTTATCAATTTTATTTTTTTCCAATAACCAACTCTTAGATTCATTGATTTTTTTTTTCTACCGATTTCGTTTTGTTTTGTTTTTTTTGGATTCCATATTGTTTATTTCTGCTGTAATCTTTATTTTCTCTTCTTCTGATAGCCTTAGAGTTTCTTTGCTCTTTTCTGCTTCTAGTTCCTTTAAGTGTGCTGTTAGATTTTGTATTTGGGATTTTTCTTGTTTCTTGAGATAGGCCTGGATTGCAATGTATTTTCTTCTTAGGACTGCCTTTGCTGAATCCCAAAGGGTTTGGACTGTTGTGTTTTCATTTGCATTTGCTTCCATATATTTTTCAATTTCTTCTTTAATTGCCTGGTTGACCCATTCATTCTTTAGTAGGATATTCTTTAACCTCCATGCATTTGGAGGCTTTCCAGATTTTTTCTTGTTGATTTCAAGATTCATAGCATTGTGATCTAAAAATATGCATGGCATGTTCTCAACTCTTTTGTATTGAGGGCTATTTTGTGACCCAGTATGTGATCTATTTTGGAGACTATTCCATGTGCACTGGAGAAGAATGTGTATTCTGCTGCTTCTGGATAGAAAGTTCTGAATATATCTGTCAAGTCCATCTGGTCCAGTGTATCATTGAGGGCTATTGTTTCTTTATTGATTTTCTGCCTAGATAATCTGTCCATTGTTGTAAGTGGGGTATAATGTCATCTGCAGTTACCGTATTCTTATTAATAAGATTGCTTATGTTTGTGATTAATTGATTTATATATTTGGGTGCTGTCAAGTTGGGAGCATAAACATTTATAATTGTTAGCTCTTCTTGATGGGTAGACCCTATACTTATGATATAATGCCCTTCTTCATCTCTTGTTACAGCCTTTAGTTTAAAATCTAGTTTGTCTGATAGAAGTATGGTTACTCGAGCTTTCTTTTTACTTCCAGTAGCATGATAGATAGTTCTCCATCCCCTCGCTTTGAATCTGAAGGTGTCCTCAGGTCTAAAATGGATCTCTTGTAGATAGCATATAGGTAGGTGGATCTTGTTTTTTTATCCATTCTGATATCCTGTGTGTTTTGATTGGAGCATTAAGTCCCTATACATTCAGCATTATTATTGAAAGATATGGATTTAGTGTCATTGTGTTATTTGTAGGTTTCATGCTTGTGGTTATGTCTGGTCCTTTGTAGTCCTTGCAGCATTCCACTCACAGAGTCCCCTTTAGGATCTCTTGCAGGGCTGGTTTCATGGTCATGAATTCCTTCAGTTTTTGTCTGGGAAAGCCTTGATCTCTGCTTCTGTTCTTAATAACAGCCTTGCTGGATAAAGGATTCTTGGCTACATATTTTTCCTATTCAGCACATTCATTATTTCCTGTCACTCTCTTCTGGCCTGCCAAGTTTCAGTGGACAGGTCTGCTGCTACCCTTATGTGTCTTCCCTTGTAGGTTAAGTCCCATTTGTCCCTCGCTGCTTTCAGAATTCTCTCTTTATCTTTGTATTTTGCCAGTTTCATAATGATATGTTGTTGAGAAGACCTGTTCTTGGTAAATCTGAAGGGATTTCTCTGTGCCTCCTGGATTTGGATGTCTGCTTCCTTCCCCAGATTATAGCTCAATTTGTTCAAGTAAACCTTCTGCCCCTTTGTCTCTCTCTTCTTCTGGAACTCATATGATATGGATATTATTACATTTCATTGAATCACTTAGTTCTCTAATTCTCCCCTCATGGTCTAGTAGTTTCTTTTTCTTTTTTTTTTTTTTTTAATTTTTTTTTAATGTTTATTATTTTTGAGAGAGAGAGAGAGAGAGAGAGCGAGCAAGCAGGGAAGGGGCAGAGAGAGGGAGACACAGAATCAGAAGCAGCCTTCAGGCTCTGAGTGCTCAGCACAGAGCCTGATGCGGGGCTCGAACTCAAAGGCCGCAAGATCATGACCTGAGCCGCAGTCGGCCGCCCAACCGACTGAGCCACCCAGGCGCCCCTAGTATTTTCTTATATATCTTTTCCTCTCTTTCATCATTTTCCATAATTTTATCTTCTTTTTCACTTATGTTCCTGTCTCCTTCTTCCATCCTTGCTGTCACTGCACCTAGTTTATTTTGCACCTCATTTACATTTCTTAATTCGTTGTGACTATTTTTTAGTTCCTTGATCTCTGCAACAATAGATTATCTTTTGTTTTCTATGCTTTTTCAAGCCCAGTGATTAATATTATGACTAGTATTCTAAATTCTTGATCATATACATTGTTTATATCTTTTTTTAGCAATTGTCTGTCATTTCTTCCTGGAATTTCTTTTGAGGAGAGTTCTTCTGTTTTGTTATTTTGGCTAGTTTTCTGTTCCTTAGGTGTTGTAATAGCTTGTTATGTGTCCTGCACCTGCGAGCACTAGTGTATTAAAAAGTGGTCATAAACTATCCCGGGACTGGCTGTTCAGGAGGTGTTTTTGGAATGTATTATGTGCTCTGTATTGTTGCAACTCTGGTTGCTTTATCTCCCTACTTATAGGCATGGTTTGGACCTTCCACCAGGTGTGCTTTGATATGTTCATTGAAGTAACCCTGGAAAAAAATTTTTTTACGAAGGGAGGGAATGGTGGAAGAAGTCTTGTTCCATACAAAAAGAGACGTGACAGAGGCAGAGAAAAAGAAAAGATTAACGAGGCAGAGAAACTATATGGCTTAATCCAGAGAGAGAGAGAGAGGAAAATAAAAAGGAGATACAGTACAAGTATAAAAAGAATAGATTAAGTATGTCTGCTTAAACAAACCAACAACCAGAATAACCAGACTAGAGAAGGGAAGAAATAAGAGGAAGAAAAGGAAGGAGAAAAAAACAACAACATATATATATATAAAATAATATAAAATAATAAATACATAAAAATATATATATATATAAAATAAGAATTCACCAAGAATTAAATCAGAAAATGCAGAACCACTGGTGCCTTCGAACCAGTGGTTGCGCTGGTCTGGAGGAGGGGCTGTCTGGTGTGGTCAGTGTCAATCTTGCTCCAGTAGATACACAGTTAACAGGCGCCGAGAGTCATGGTTTGGTGTAGGCTGGTGCACCTGCACTGTGGGTCCCTTGTGCATTGTCTGAAGCCCCACCTTGTCGGTGATGGGGAGAAGAATGGCGACACCCCAGTCTCTCTTCCCCAGACCAGGTGTCCCTAACCACTCTGTTCAAGTTGTTTTCACAGTGCTGTGCCAGGCGCCAGCCGGCTGGTTTCTTCCGCTCCACCATCTTCAGTGCCTCCCAGACACTCGACTGGGTTTCAGACCCCCATATCTTAAAGGATACTGCCCCGCACAGTTCTGGGTTAGTGCCACTGTGCCCAGCCAGCCAACAAAGGACCTCTGGCTGGCAGGCACAAGCAGGGTCTTTTGTCCTTGGAACAGCTCTTTGCCTTCTTCCCACAGCACTCACTGGAGGGGATTGCTTTCTCTGACTGCAGGCTGCACTTTTGAGCTAGTTACCCAGCCTGTGGCTAGCTCCCCTCCTCCCCAGGCTCTCCAACAGGGCAGTCTGGAGAAAGCGCCACTTAGAAATTGGTTCTTTCTCCATTTTTCTGTTCCCCATCCGTGTTTTTTTCTCTTGTCCAAATACAATCCTCTACTTCCACAGACTTTCTCTTCCTTTTGCCTCTCTGCAGAAGGTGATCTCTCCCCTCCATTCTTAAGCTGCCCGTTTTATCTCTCCCAGTTAACAATTATGCACCTATGGCCCGCCAAGTTGTCCTGTGGGCTCCTGGAGATGTCTCTGTCACTCTGCAGCCCAGACTTGGAATTCCAAGTCCTCTGGCCTCAACACTGCTGTGTTTGAGGACTGAAGGAACTCTGGGTCCCCTACTTCTTCACCCTGTTTACCGCCTAAAACTCCTCTTTTTATCTTTAAATTTTGCATTTTAGTTATTTGTCTTCCTGTGGGTCTCCTTGGGGTGCATCTTGTTTGGGATTCTTCTGTCTGTACCTGGATGTTTGTTTCCTTGCCTAGCTTTGAGAAGTTTTCAGCTATTTTTTTCAAATTAGTTTTTTATCCTTTTCTATCTTCTTTTTGGGGATCTTTACAATGTAAATACTGATACTCTTGATGTTTAAGCAGAGTTCCCTTAACTTCTTCTCATTTTTTAAATTCTTTTTTTCTTTTTTCGTTTCAGCCTGGATGTCTTCCAGATCACTGATCCATTCTGCATCTTCTAATCTGCTGCTGATTCCCTCTGTTGTCTGTTGCATATCAGTTATTCTTCAGCTTTGATTAGTTCTTTTTTATATTTTCTATCCTTTGTTCTCACTTAGTTTATCCACTCTTGTCTCGTTTCTGGTGAGCATCTTCATGACCATTATTTTGAATTATTTATCAGGTAGATTGTTTATCACTATTTCATTTAGTTCTTTTTCTAAGATGTCTTGTTTTTTCATTTTTCTGTCTCTTCATTATGTGTTAGTCTCTGTGTATATTTCTGTATATCAGGTAGTCATGTACATCTCCTGGTCTTGAAAGTAGTGGCCTTATGTAGAAAGCATTCTGTGGGGCTTCTTAACTCAATCTCCCGAGGTCACCAAAACTAGGCACTTCAGGGGTTTCCCCTGTGTGGGCTGCATGTGCCTTCTCTTGTGACTGTGCTGTGTCTGCTGTGGTTGTGCTTTGTGGTGTGGCTGGCCTCTAGCCCAGCCAGCTGCAATTAGTTTTTTTATCTACTGTAAGCACACTAGTGGAGAGGAACATCTCCTGAACTGGCTCACTGTTCTGTCTGCAGCTTCTGCCGTTGTTCTTTTGGGTGTGATTAGCCCCCAGCCACAGCTGGCTGAGCAGCCTAGCTGCAGCTATCTTAATGCTGTTGGTGAGGGTTTTTCCCCCTTACCAGGGCAGGAGTTGCTTTGCAAGGATCCCAGTCCTGACCAGAGCTACTTGCTGGTGTGAGAGGGCAGTAGTCACTTTGTGGGGACACTGGTTTCAACTGAGGTTACCTTCTGGGTATGACTGAGCAAGAGCCGCTTTGGTGTGTGCCAGTTGGTGCTTGTCCCCATGGAATCACCAGGGCATGACAAGGGGTGCCAACAAGATGGAGAGTGTTAGAACTGGCACTTGTCATCTCATTGGTCCACCTACACTGAAGGAGAGCAGGAAAAATGGTGCCTGCCAGCACTTCCGCTCCTGGAGGAAGTTCCTACAGATCCCTGCTGTTCTGGCACCTGCTCTAAAATTAGTCAATAAATCTTTGCAGTGCAGGTGCTTTGCACACTGCTATCTCAATGCTGGATCTCAGAATGAATGACAGTGTGTACTAGCCCATTAAGAATATTCTCAGTTTCCTATAGTCGTCTTGCTCTTCCAAAGTTAAGCTCTACTGATTTTCAAAGACAGACTTTATGGGGCTCATCTTCGTGATACAGATCGACAGGGTGTTGGTATTGACTGATGTGGGATTTGACCCTCTTATTTCTCTGTGTGTGTGTGATAACCCTTTTGCTTGTTGGGCTGTTGCACTGTTTTTTGCTTTTTGTGGATTTGTTTTGGTGGTTGCTATCATTTGTTTCTGATTGGGCCCTGCCCTTCCTACCCTTCTCCAGGTGGCTTTTTCTTTATATTGTTAGCTGTGGAAGAGCTGTTCAGGCTTCAGGTCATTTTCAGAGTGAGTTGTAGTATATATACAGTTGTAGCCTTGGTGTGTCTGTGGGAGGAAGTGAACTCAGGATCCTCATACTTTGGGATCCTCCCAAACTCCTCGAACATTCTGTTGGATACTCCTGACTTTTGGAGTTATCTTAATGTTTCACATATTCAAAACAAACAAACAAAAAACAAACAAACCAAAGATGTAAGGAAAGTCCTAAGTTGTATGCAAATGAAAAGAGAAACCATATACCTTGCCATACCATAAATAACAGCCACACTTTATAGTGTAAAAAGTACTAAGGTAAAGTAACTTTAGAATTCGGTTTTTAGGCTTTCAAACTAGTAGGATAATGTTTAAGGAAAACAGACTAGTTTGCCTAGTCTCAAAATGTCTTCTTGCAAGATACCTATTATTTACAATGGGTAAAATAATAATCTTACAGTGTATAAGCCATAGATACCACCATAACCAAATGATGAAAGCAGATATTTCCAGTTATTTAACTAGTCGATAGCATGTGCTTCCTAGAATGCATTAGGAGAACTCAACTTTGGGGCAGCCAGGTGGCTTAGTCAGTTAAGCATCTGACTTCGGCTCAGGCCATCATCTCCTGGTTCATGAGTTTGAGCCCTGAGTCTGGGTCTGTGCTGACAGCTCAGAGCCTAGAGCCTACTTAGGAATCTCACTCCCTCTCACTCCGTCTCTCCTCCACTCACGCTCTGTCTCTCAAAAAATAAATGTCAAAAAAAAAATTTTTTTTTTTAAAAGATGAACTCAACCTTGCTCCTGTAGTTTTCTTGCCCAAAGTGCAAAGCCTGAATCTACTCATGAGGAAACATCAGGCAAGCTCAAATTGAGGTATTGTTAAAAATAAATACTCTGTACTCCTCAAAAAGTCATGTTGTGAAATACAACTTAATTACTCAGAACTATTCCAGGCTAAAGACTAAAGAAACATGACAAATCAATGCAGTGTATAATTTTAGATTTTTTCTTTTGACATAAAGGACATTATTGAGACAAATACCTATACTGCAATTTGAATTAGTTCTGTGCATTAGAACATAATACGTACTGTGTCATCAATTTCATGGTTCAGGTGATTATGCTGTGGTTGTAAAATAGATCGTTTTGGTTGGGGTAAATATATTACTGAAGTATTAAAGAATAAAGTGATATGTGAAGAGTGAAAGAGGGATAAAACAAATGTAAAGTATTTACCTCTGGGTATTGGGTGATGAGTATTGAGAAATTCTTTGGACCTTTCTTACAACTTTTTTGTAATGTCTGAAAGTCAAAGTTAAAAAGAAGAAAGGAAAAAAATTTTAAATCGTAAAGCTAACTAACATCATGCTCAAGGGAAACTAGTAGAGTCATTTTCACAGTCAGACAAGCAAGGACACCCACTCTCACAACTCTTTAGCATTACATTGGTGATACAAGTCAACACATTTCAATAAAATGAAGTAGGTATGATACCTAATTCAAAATACTGTTGAATATTTAGAAAGTTTAACAGAATTTGCAGTATTAATACAATGAGTAAAATAATTCAGTAAATTATTGGGCTTGTAGAGTCAATATAGATCAATTAAAATGTTTTGTTTATATAAGAATAGCCAGTTAGAAGAGATAATGGAATTAAATAGAAATCCCTCCCCCTCCCTTTTTAGGTTTTTATTAAAATTCCAGTTAGTTAACATACAGTGTAATGTTAGTTTTTAGTGTACAGTATAGTGATTCAGCACTTTGATATAACACCTGGTGCTTATCACAAGTGCATTCCTTAATCCCCATAACGTATTTCACCCATCTCCACTACCCACCACCTCTCTGGTAACCATCACTTTGTTCTCTAAAGTGTCTGTTTCTTGGTTTGTCTCTCTCTCTCTCTTTCTTTCTCTCTGCTCACTTGTTTTGTTTCTTAAAGTGCACATATGAGTGAAATTATATGGTATTTGTCTTTGTCTGACTTATTTTGCTTATTACTCTCTAACTCCATCCATGTTGTTGCATATGGCAAGATTTCATTCTTTTTTATTGCTGAATAATATTCCATTATATATATGTACCACATCTTCTTTATCTATTCATCATTTGATGGACACTTAGGCTGTTTCCATATTTTGGCCATTATAGATAATGGTGCTATAAACATAGGAGTGCGTGTATACCTTTGAATTCATATTTTTGTATTTTTTTTTTTAACTTTAATGTTTATTTTTGAGAGAGAGATGGTGACAGAGTGCAAGTGGAGCAGGGACAGAGAGAGGGAGACAGAATTAGAAGCAGGCTTCAAGCTCAGAGCTATCAACTCAGAGCCCAACATGGGGCTCAAACCCAGGGACTGCGAGATCATGACCTGAGCCAAAGTCAGATGCCCAACCAACTGAGCCACACAGGTGCCCCTTATATTCTTTGAATAAATACCTAGTAATGCAATTACTGGATCATACAGTAGTTCTGTTTTTAACTTTTTGAAGAACCTCCATACTGTTTTCCAGAGTAGCTCCACCAGTTTGTATTCCCATCAGCAGTGTAAGAGTGTTCTTTCTCCACATCCTCACCAACACCTATTGTTTCTTGTGTTGTTGATTTTAACCATTCTGACGGTGTGAAGTGATAATCTCATTGTAGTTTTGATGTGTATTTCTCTGATTTTGAGTGATGTTGAGCATATTTTTATGTGTCGCTTGGCCATCTGTATGTCTTATTTGGGAAAATGTCTATTCATGTGTTCTGCCCATTTTTAATTGGATTATTTGTTTGGGGGGGTGTTGAGTTTTATATGTTCTAGATAGATTTTGGATACTAACCCTTTATCAGATATGTCATTAGCAAATATTTTCTCCCATTCTGTATGTTCCCAGATTAGCTTTATTAATTGTTCCCTTCACTGTGCACCTTGTTATTTTGATGAAGGTTATTTTTGCTTTTGTTTTCTTAACCTCAGGAAACTATCTAGAAAGAAGTTGCTCTAGCAGATGTCAAAGAGGTTATTGCCTGTGTTCTCCCCTAGGATTTGATGGTTTCCTGTCCCACATTTAGATCTTTCATCATTTTGAATTTGTTTTTATGCATGTTGTAAGAAAATGGTCAGTTTCATTCTTTTGCATGTGGCTGTCTGGTTTCCCCAACAGCATTTTTTCTTAAGAGACTGTTTTTTTTTTTCCATTGCATATTCTTTCCTGCTTTGTTGAAGATTAATTGACTGTACATTTGTGGGCTCATTTCTGGGTTTTCTCTTCTGTTGATCTGTGCGTCTGTTTTAGTGCCAGCACTCTACTGTCTTGATAGCTCCAGGTTTGTGATATAGGTTAAAGTCTGGAATTGTGATGCCTCCAGCTTTGTTTTTCTGTTTCAAGATTGCTTTGGCTGGGGACGCCTGGGTGGCTCAGTCTGTTGAGCGTCCAACTTTTGATTTTGGCTCAGGTTATGAACTCTGGTTCATGAGTTGGAGCCCCACATTTGGCTTTGTGCTGATAGCGTGGAGCCTCCTTGGGATTCTCTCTCCCTCCCCCATCGCTCTCTCTCTTTCTCTCAAGGTAAATAAACATAAACTTAAAAAAAAATAGGTTCCTTTGGATATTTGTGGTCTTTTGTGGCTCCATACAGATTGTAGGTTTGTTTGTTTTAGTTCTGTGAAAAATGCTGATGATATTTTGATAGAGATTGCATTAAATGTGTAGATTGCTTTGGGTAGTATAGACATTTTTAAACATACTTTTTAAAATGTTTATTTATTTTTGAGAGAGACAGAATGCCAGCGGGGCAGGGCAGAGAGGCAGGGAGACACAGAATCTGAAGCAGGTTCCAGGCTCTGAGCTGTCAGCACAGAGCCAGATGCAGGGCTCGAACTCATGAACCGTGAGATCATGACCTGAGCCGAAGTCAGACGCTTAACCAGCTGAGCCACCCAGGCACCCCTGGTAGTATAGACATTTTAAATAATATTTTTACTTTTATTCCATGAGCTTGGAATGTCTTTACATTTGTTTATGTCATCTTGAGTTTTGTTTCATCAGTGTTTGATTTTTTCAGCGTATAGGTAAAAGACTCCCTTTTTAAGATAAAAATAAGGAAGGGGCACCTGAGTGGCTCAGTTAGTTAAGCATCTGACTCTTGATTTTTGGCTCAGGTCATGATCTCACAGTTTGTGAGATGGAGCCCTATGCCTGGCTCCATGGCGACAGCGCAGAGCCTGCATGGGATTCTCTCTCTCCATTTCTCTTCACTCTGGGCAGCCCTTCTTCTTTGTGGCTCTAGTTTCACCACTTTCTCATCTTTACCCTGGAGTCTAGTGGATATTATTGGTTTCCTACTTTAGCTATCTTAAGTTGCATCATCACCCCTGTTTGTTTCCTTAAGTCTGCCCACACATCTGTAGTGTCCTCATTAAAACCTCTTCATTTGAATCATTTGGAGTGAATTGCATTTATTGCTAGGAATTCTTAGAGTATAGTGACTGATTAAGTGTGTAATAATAGAATGTATCTAATATCAGTGGAGTAGGAAGGATGGGAAAGGAAATGTTGATTTGACTTATAATTGCACTTTAAAGCTATAGAACTTTATAGAAGTTCATAGGAACAAATTTTTAGGAAGCAACAAAGACAACATAGATTGATGGGATATATTTATGATACTATGCATACCAAAATAAAGATAGGTTTTACCTGTATTTAAATATTATTATTGCTTAATACACCCATGATATAGGCATATGTATTTGGGTATATGCTAATACCAGTATATAATACATTTCAGAAATATATATTAGGAGTATTGATAAAGAGTTTTCATTGACAGATGTGCTGGTTTTTACTTAATAAAGGGTGTGTTTATGAAACTTGTGATTTGTAGGTTATAAGTAACTTGTTTCTTAATTGGTTATAACAAGTAATGGCTCCGTTATGCAGTGTTTGTGCCTAACATTGGACTTCTAGATTCATGAGGGTCTTCTAGAAGTGCAGGTTTGCTAGAGAATTATTAGGGATCTCCTTCTAAGGAACACTTACTTAACTCCTAACGTGTCCTGAACTTTCCCATTTTGTAGGCCAGTTAGTGTTTCAGTAATATTTTCATGGTGTTTGTAGCCACTTCCTTTTTTTTTTTTTTTTTTTGCATAACTGAAAATTTTATTTTATGAAAATAAAGTGGCTTAAGTGTATTTTGCATGTTATTTTTTTTTATTTTTTTTTTATATGAAATTTATTGACAAATTAGTTTCCATACAACACCCAGTGCTCATCCCAAAAGGTGCCCTCCTCAATACCCATCACCCACCCTCTCCTCCCTCCCACCCCCCATCAACCCTCAGTTTGTTCTCAGTTTTTAAGAGTCTCTTATGCTTTGGCTCTCTCCCACTCTAACCTGTTTTTTGTTTTTTTTTTTTCCTTCCCCTCCCCCATGGGTTCCTGTTAATTTCTCAGGGTCCACATAAGAGTGAAACCATATGGTATCTGTCTTTCTCTGTATGGCTTATTTCACTTAGCATCACACTCTCCAGTTCCATCCACGTTGCTACAAAAGGCCATATTTCATTTTTTTCTCATTGCCACGTAATATTCCATTGTGTATATAAACCACAATTTCTTTATCCATTCATCAGTTGATGGACATTTAGGCTCTTTCCATAATTTGGCTATTGTTGAGAGTGCTGCTATGAACATTGGGGTACAAGTGGCCCTATGCATCAGTACTCCTGTATCCCTTGGATAAATTCCTAGCAGTGCTATTGCTGGGTCATAGGGTAGGTCTATTTTTAATTTTCTGAGGAACCTCCACACTGCTTTCCAGAGCGGCTGCACCAATTTGCATTCCCACCAACAGTGCAAGAGGGTTCCCGTTTCTCCACATCCTCTCCAGCATCTATAGTCTCCTGATTTGTTCATTTTGGCCACTCTGACTGGCGTGAGGTGATACCTGAGTGTGGTTTTGATTTGTATTTCCCTGATAAGGAGCGACGCTGAACATCTTTTCATGTGCCTGTTGGCCATCCGGATGTCTTCTTTAGAGAAGTGTCTATTCATGTTTTCTGCCCATTTCTTCACTGGGTTATTTGTTTTTCGGGTGTGGAGTTTGGTGAGCTCTTTATAGATTTTGGATACTAGCCCTTTGTCCGATATGTCATTTGCGAATATCGTTTCCCATTCCGTTGGTTGCCTTTTAGTTTTGTTGGTTGTTTCCTTTGCTGTGCAGAAGCTTTTTATCTTCATAAGGTCCCAGTAATTCAGTTTTGCTTTTAATTCCCTTGCCTTTGGGGATGTGTCGAGTAAGAGATTGCTACGGCTGAGGTCAGAGAGGTCTTTTCCTGCTTTCTCCTCTAAGGTTTTGATGGTTTCCTGTCTCACATTTAGGTCCTTTATCCATTTTGAGTTTATTTTTGTGAATGGTGTGAGAAAGTGGTCTAGTTTCAACCTTCTGCATGTTGCTGTCCAGTTCTCCCAGCACCATTTGTTAAAGAGGCTGTCTTTTTTCCATTGGATGTTCTTTCCTGCTTTGTCAAAGATGAGTTGGCCATACGTTTGTGGGTCTAGTTCTGGGTTTCTATTCTATTCCATTGATCTATGTGTCTGTTTCTGTGCCAATACCATGCTGCCTTGATGATGACAGCTTTGTAGTAGAGGCTAAAGTCTGGGATTGTGATGCCTCCTGCTTTGGTCTTCTTCTTCAAAATTCCTTTGGCTATTCGGGGCCTTTTGTGGTTCCATATGAATTTTAGGATTGCTTGTTCTAGTTTTGAGAAGAATGCTGGTGCAATTTTGATTGGGATTGCATTGAATGTGTAGATAGCTTTGGGTAGTATTGACATTTTGACAATATTTATTTTTCCAATCCATGAGCAGGGAATGTCTTTCCATTTCTTTAAATCTTCTTCAATTTCCTTCATAAGCTTTCTATAGTTTTCAGCATACAGATCCTTTACATCTTTGGTTAGATTTATTCCTAGGTATTTTATGCTTCTTGGTGCAACTGTGAATGGGATCAGTTTCTTTGTCTTTCTGTTGCTTCATTGTTAGTGTATAAGAATGCAACTGATTTCTGTACATTGATTTTGTATCCTGCAACTTTGCTGAATTCCTGTATCAGTTCTAGTAGACTTTTGGTGGAGTCTATTGGATTTTCCATGTATAATATCATGTCATCTGCAAAAAGCGAAAGCTTGACTTCGTCTTTGCCTATTTTGATGCCTTTGATTTCCTTTTGTTGTCTGATTGCTGATGCTAGAACTTCCAGCACTATGTTAAACAGCAGCGGTGAGAGTGGGCATCCTTGTCGTGTTCCTGATCTCAGGGAAAAAGCTCTCAGTTTTTCCCCGTTGAGGATGATGTTAGCTGTGGGCTTTTCATAAATGGCTTTTATGATCTTTAAGTATGTTCCTTCTATCCCGACTTTCTCAAGGGTTTTTATTAAGAAAGGGTGCTGGATTTTGTCAAAGGCCTTTTCTGCATCGATTGACAGGATCATATGGTTCTTCTCTTTTTTTTTTTGTTAATGTGATGTATCACATTGATTGATTTGCGAATGTTGAACCAGCCCTGCATCCCAGGAATGAATCCCACTTGATCATGGTGAATAATTCTTTTTATATGCCGTTGAATTCGATTTGCTAGTATCTTACTGAGAATTTTTGCATCCATATTCATCAGGGATATTGGCCTGTAGTTCTCTTTTTTTACTGGGTCTCTGTCTGGTTTAGGAATCAAAGTAATACTGGCTTCATAGAATGAGTCTGGAAGTTTTCCTTCCCTTTCTATTTCTTGGAATAGCTTGAGAAGGATAGGTATTATCTCTGCTTTAAACGTCTGGTAGAACTCCCCTGGGAAGCCATCTGGTCCTGGACTCTTATTTGTTGGGAGATTTTTGATAACCGATTCAATTTCTTCGCTGGTTATGGGTCTGTTCAAGCTTTCTATTTCCTCCTGATTGAGTTTTGGAAGAGAGTGGGTGTTCAGGAATTTGTCCATTTCTTCCAGGTTGTCCAATTTGTTGGCATATAATTTTTCATAGTATTCCCTGATAATTGTTTGTATCTCTGAGGGATTGGTTGTAATAATTCCATTTTTATTCATGATTTTATCTATTTGGGTCATTTCCCTTTTCTTTTTGAGAAGCCTGGCTAGAGGTTTGTCAATTTTGTTTATTTTTTCAAAAAACCAACTCTTGGTTTCGTTGATCTGCTCTACAGTTTTTTAGATTCTATATTGTTTATTTCTGCTCTGATCTTTATTATTTCTCTTCTTCTGCTGGGTTTAGGCTGCCTTTGCTGTTCTGCTTCTATTTCCTTTAGGTGTGCTGTTAGATTTTGTATTTGGGATTTTTCTTGTTTCTTGAGATAGGCCTGGATTGCAATGTATTTTCCTCTCAGGACTGCCTTCGCTGCGTCCCAAAGCGTTTGGATTGTTGTATTTTCATTTTCGTTTGTTTCCATATATTTTTTAATTTCTTCTCTAATTGCCTGGTTGACCCACTCATTCGTTAGTAGGGTGTTCTTTAACCTCCATGCCTTTGGAGGTTTTCCAGACTTTTTCCTGTGGTTGATTTCAAGCTTCATAGCATTGTGGTCTGAAAGTATGCATGGTATAATTTCAATTCTTGTAAACTTATGAAGGGCTGTTTTGTGACCCAGTATATGATCTATCTTGGAGAATGTTCCATGTGCACTCGAGAAGAAAGTATATTCTGTTGCTTTGGGATGCAGCGTTCTAAATATATCTGTCAAGTCCATCTGATCCAATGTCTCATTCAGGGCCCTTGTTTCTTTATTGACCGTGTGTCTAGATGATCTGTCCATTTCTGTAAGTGGGTGTTAAAGTCCCCTGCAATTACCACATTCTTATCAATAAGGTTGCTTATGTTTATGAGTAATTGTTTTATATATTTGGGGGCTCCGGTATTCGGCGCATAGACATTTATAATTGTTAGCTCTTCCTGATGGATAGACCCTGTAACTATTATATAATGTCCTTCTTCATCTCTTGTTACAGCCTTTAATTTAAAGTCTAGTTTGTCTGATATAAGTATGGCTACTCCAGCTTTCTTTTGGCTTCCAGTCGCATGATAAATAGTTCTCCATCCCCTCACTCTCAATCTAAAGGTGTCCTCAGGTCTAAAATGAGTCTCTTGTAGACAGCAAATAGATGGGTCTTGTTTTTTTATCCATTCTGATACCCTATGTCTTTTGGTTGGTGCATTTAATCCATTTACATTCAGTGTTATTATAGAAAGATATGGGTTGAGAGTCATTGTGATGTCTGTATGTTTTATGCTTGTAGTGATGTCTCTGGGACTTTGTCTCACAGGGTCCCCCTTAGGATCTCTTGTAGGGCTGGTTTAGTGGTGACAAATTCCTTCAGTTTTTGTTTGTTTGGGAAAACCTTTATCTCTCCTTCTATTCTAAATGACAGACTTGCTGGGTAAAGGATTCTTGGCTGCATATTTTTTCTGTCTAGCACCCTGAAAATCTCCTGCCAATTCTTTCTGGCCTGCCAAGTTTCAAAAGAGAGATCAGTCACGAGTCTTATAGGTCTCCCTTTATATGTGAGGGCACGTTTACCCCTTGCTGCTTTCAGAATTTTCTCTTTATCCTTGTATTTTGCCAGTTTCACTATGATATGTCGTGCAGAAGATCGATTCAAGTTACGTCTGAAGGGAGTTCTCTGTGCCTCTTGGATTTCAATGCCTTTTTCCTTCCCCAGTTCAGGGAAGTTCTCAGCTATTATTTCTTCAAGTACCCCTTCAGCACCTTTCCCTCTCTCTTCCTCCTCTGGGATATCAATTATGCGTATATTATTTCTTTTTAGTGTATCACTTAGTTCTCTAATTTTCCCCTCATACTCCTGGATTTTTTTATCTCTCTTTTTCTCAGCTTCCTCTTTTTCCATAACTTTATCCTCTAGTTCACCTATTCTCTCCTCTGCCTCTTCAAGCCGAGCTGTGGTGGTTTCCATTTTGTTATGCATTTCGTTTAAAGCGTTTTTCAGCTCCTCGTGACTGTTCCTTAGTCCCTTGATCTCTGTAGCAAGAGATTCTCTGCTGTCCTGTATACTGTTTTCAAGCCCAGCGATTAATTTTATGACTATTATTCTAAATTCACTTTCTGTTATATTATTTAAATCCTTTTTGATCAGCTCATTAGCTGTTGTTATTTCCTGGAGATTCTTCTGAGGGGAATTCTTCCGCTTGGTCATTTTGGATAGTCCCTGGTGTGGTGAGGACCTGCAGGGTCCTTCCCCTGTGTTGTGGTGTATAACAGGAGTTGGTGGGCGGGGCCGCAGTCTGACCTGATGTCTGCCCCCAGCCCACTGCTGGGGCCACAGTCAGACTGGTGTGTGCCTTCTCTTCCCCTCTCCTAGGGGCGGGATTCACTGTGGGGTGGTGTGGCCCGTCTGGGCTACTTGCACACTGCCAGGCTTGTGATACTGGGGATCTGGCGTATTAGCTGGGGTGGGTAGGCAAGGTGCACGGGGGCAGGAGGGGCAGGCTTAGATCGCTTCTCCTTAGGTGATCCTCTTCAGGAGGGGCCCTGTGGCAGCGGGAGGGAGTCAGATCCGCTGCCGGAGGTTTGGCTCCGCAGAAGCCCAGAGTTGGGTGTTTTCGCGGAGCGAGCAAGTTCCCTGGCAGGAACTGGTTCTCTTTGGGATTTTGGCTGGGGGATGGGCGGGGGAGATGGCGCTGGCGAGCGCCTTTGTTCCCCACCAAGCTGAGCTCTGTCGTCAGGGGGCTCAGCAGCTCTCCCTCCCTTTGTCCTCCAGCCTTCCCGCTTTCCGAGCAGAGCTGTTAACTTATGACCTCCCAGATGCTAAGTCGCGCTTGTTGTGGGAACACAGTCCGTCAGGCCCCTCCGCTTTTGCCAGCCAGACTCGGGGGCTCTGCTTGGCCGGCGAGCCGCCCCTCCGCCCGGCTCCCTCCCGCCAGTCCGTGGAGTGCGCACCGCCTCGCCGCCCTTCCTACCCTCTTCCGTGGGCCTCTCGTCTGCGTTTGGCTCCGGCGACTCCGTTCTGCTAATCCTCTGGCGGTTTTCTGGGTTATTTAGGCAGGTGTAGGTGGAATCTACGTGATCAGCAGGACGCGCGGTGAGCCCAGCGTCCTCCTACGCCGCCATCTTGCCGCTTCTCCGCCACTTCCTTTTTGAGGTAGTTAGTTCCAGCGTATTTATTTGTGTCCTAACAACTTAGGAGTTTTTTGGGAAAATAAACACAATTGAAATGAAAATAAAAATTGTATGCTATTCTTAGTAACCATAATTAGTTATTAATGGATATATGTACCCATTGGGTACTGTAACTAAACTTTAGAAACACTCTCCTTTCCTGTTCTGTATTGGTTTTCCAGCAGTATTTATGAGAACTCAATGATAGAATATAATCAAAACGAATAAAGTATGATCTGATTTTGAAACTGGAAATTACCTCATGCTCATAGCTCCTGTTGTGCTTGACAAATGTTTGATTTTCCTGTGTTTCTCTTTGAAAATTTAAAATACCTCACAATTGCCGTATGAGTTTGCTCCGGTTGCCAAGGGCATCTCAGTTCACAGTTTAACCAGTGATTGACAATACCCCAATTCCTCTGCCCTTCAGGTGAGATAACTGTGAAGTCCATGACCTACTCAGATTTTCAGTTTCCCAAGGAGTTTAATTAGGCTCCAGTTATCCATGGCAGTGATTGGCTAGATAATGCACTTGTTATTGTCTGCCTTTCTCAACTTGTTTCATTTCCCGAATCCATTACCAGTACTATATGGGATCTTCCCCCAAATAAATTACTTTTACTGGTATCTTAATAGTCTCAGTCTCTTTGGAGATAGAAGCAGGTGTTTGTTATGGTTTATTACATATCAATCCGTATGCTGTTTCAAAGTCCACTTTAATGAATTCTTTGCATACACAGTATATTAATTAATTGTGTCATCTTATTTACACAGAAGACTAAATAAACTATAGATATACTTCTTACAGAGTATTTATTTTCTGAATCCCAGTGTAATCAGTACTCCGCTCAAGGAAAATAACATTGTCAGGATTTCAGAAGACTCCTTCTCTTATGTCTTGTGTGCTCCTCCTCTATCAAACCACCTCCATTTTCCACAGAGATAAATACTACTTTTATTTTGTGATAATTATTTCCTTGCTTTTCTTTATAGTTTTACCATGAGTGGATTTATCCTTAAAACAGTTTAGTTTTGCCTTTCTTTCTTCTTTAGATAATTAACTGTATGTTCTCTTTTGTACATAATTAACTGTACCTGCTCTTTGTCTTTTCCCACTCATATATTTGTTCTATTTATGAGATTCATTTATGTTTCCTGTACCATATTTCACTTATTTTCATTGATATAAAGCAAACAATTCTTTGGTCTGGTGGGCTTTTCTCTGTATTGTAGAATGTTTAGGAGCATCTCTGGCCTCTACCCATTAGATGCCAGTTACATATTCCTGTCTCTCCTTCCACAGCCCTTTCTCCTCTTGACAGTCAAAAATGTCTGCAGACAATGTTAAAAGTCCCCTGAGGGGTAAAATTGCCATAATGTGAGAACTGCCCTAAAGTATTTAGTATATGAACATACTACTTTATTTAAATTTCCCATGCTTGAAGGTAATTGGGTTGTTCCCAGCTTTTGGATAGGATCTACAGTGCTACTATAAGCTAGCTGTCTTTGGTACATATTAATGCAGTGTCCATATATATAAGATGCTATAGTTTGTATACTGAGAAGTGGAATTACTGGGATATAAGAGATGTGGCTTTTCCAGGTAATGCCAGACTGTTCTCTGAAGTAATTGTAGAAATACCTTGTCTTTTTGTATTTTCACATGTATTAATTTTAGAATTAGATTGTCAAATTCCATAAAAAAAACTGTTGAGTTTTGAATAAAATTATATTTAATTTGTACAGTATAACAAACTTCTCAATCTCCATAATTGTTGACATTTGGGGCTGCCTAATTATTTGTTATGGGGAGCTTTCCTGCATTGTAGAATATTTAGCAGCATCTCTGACCTCTACTTCTAAATGTCAGTAGCACCCTACCCCAACCTTCAGTTGTTCCTATCTGTGGGGAGTGAGAAGCAAAGGTTGAGAACTACTGCTGTATAAATAAGGAGGGGTGAATTTACACCTTTATAAAATGAAGTTTTCAAATTCATGATCTTTGCGTATATTTCTCCATTTACATCTTTATGTTTTCAGTCTTTTAGAGGGTATTTTTGCGTATGAGTGGAAAGGTTTCATACATCTGTTACTAAAATCTGTATTTTTGGATTTAAACATTTAAAAAATTATTATAAATAGTGTCTTTTTTTAAAGTAGACTTTATTTTTTAGATGAGTTTTAGATTTACAAAAAAAAATAACCCCAAATTATGGAAAATTCCCACTTCCTCTCCTTTCCTCTCTAACCTTCAAGTTTCTCCTATTATTAACATGTTTGCATTAGTTTGGTACATTTGTTACAATTGATAAACCAGTGGTACATTATTAACTACAGTTCATAGTTTACATTAGGGTTCTCTCTTTGTGCTTCAAAGTTCTGTGGATTTGTACAAATGTATAATGTTATATATCCATTATTCTAGTATCAAAGTCAATAGTTTCAATTGCTCTAAAAAGCTCCACTGTTTTCTTCTGGATATCTCTTTCCACTCACAGTTCCCCGCCCCTCATTCCTGAGTACCCCCCCTTTTTTTTTCTTAATGTTAAGTGATTTTTGAGAGTGCAAGTGAGGGAGGGCAGAGAGAGAGGTAGACAGAGGATCCAAAGCAGGCTCTGCATCAAGAGCACAGAGCCTGACACAGGGCTTGAACTCACAAACAGGGAGATCATGACCTGAGCTGAAACCAAGAGATGCTTAACTGACTGAGCGATGAGTACCACATTATTTCATAATGCTAAGTCTAACTGCCTTTCTAAAATGAATTCACCTTAATCATGATGTGTTATATCTTTTAAATTATTGCTTGGTTTGGTTTGCTAATGTCTTGTTTAGGGATTTTTATATTTGTATTCATTGATGAGATTGGCCTGCAGTTTTCCTTTTTCATTCTTTCCATCTCAGATTTTATTATCAAGGCTTTGCTAACTTTATGAAGTGAGTTGTGGAGAATATCATCTTTTTTTTGTTTGTTTTCTGGAAGAGTATTTGAGATTGGAATTGTTTCCAGAACATTTGGTAGAATTTGCTATTGAAACCATATGGGTCTGAATTTTTTTGTTTTTGTTGGAAGATTTTAAATTACTGATTCAATTTTTTAAACTGATTTAGCAATATTCAGATTTGTTTGTTTTTGACAAGCTATATTTTCTAGGAAATTATCTATTCTTTTTGAATTTGCAAATTTATTTAATATTGTTATTTGTAATAGGTGTAATAGCCCCTTCTCTTTTTATAGTGCGTATAACTTCTTGTGATATTCCTTTTCATTAGTTCAATGCAAAATGTTTTCTAATTGGTTTTTTCTTTGATTCATGGATTATTTTAAAAGCATATTCCTTAACTTCCAAACATGGAATTTTCTAGTTAACTTTTGTTACTGATTTCTTCCTAGCTTAATTGAATTTGAGGCCAGAGAAAATGATCTGTGTGGTTTTCATCCTTTTTAGTTTGTGTAGACTTGTTTTAAGGTCCTCTGGTCAGTTTTTGCAAATGTTTCACATGTGTTTGAAATCTGTATTATGCATTAAAAAAAATTTTTTTTTAACTTTTATTTACTTTTGAGAGACAGTGCACACAAACGGGGGAGGGACTGAGAGAGAAGGAGACACAGAATCCGAAGCAGGCTCCAGGCTCTGAGCTGTCAGCACAGAGCCCTATGTGGGGCTCGAACCCACGAACCTTGAAATCACGACCTGAGCTGAAGTTGATGCTCAACTGACTGAGCCATCCAGGCATCCCTTATGCATATTTTAAGTGCAGTTGTGTCCATTAGGTTAAGATTGTTCAATAATTGTGTTGACATATTTCATATCCTTTTAATCTATTATTTACTTTTCTAGCAGTTACTCAGGGACGTATTTTAGAATCATGATTGTAGGTTTATATATTTCTTCTTGATTTCTCCTTGAAGGACTTCCCCTTGCATCATTCTCTTTTTCATGTCCTCTCCCATCACCTGCTTTGTTATTAGGTGCCTAGAAATACTCTAATATTTTCTATAACTCAAATGTTTTACATTTATTTAATGATCCTCTTTATCTCTGGTAGTGCTTTTTTCTCGTATTTCATTTATTTGAATATTAATAAAGCATACCTCCTTTTATAGCTTTTTTCTGGCCCAACTTTTTCTGGTTTTTTCCTTTCATTATTCTTCTATCCTTACTGTTTAGATGCATTTTGTAAACAGCAAATAGACGGATGGTATTTTTTTATTCAGTCAGAAAACTATTTTTCTTTTAACTGTATCACTTAATCCTTTTTACATTTAATGTAAACAGTGGATGTTTGGATTTATATCAAAACAGTGTTTGTTCTCTGTCTTGACTGCTCTATGTATTTTTTTATTTTGCTTTTTCTTTCTTGCCTTTAGAGTCTTTGAATTCAAAAGAATTCATTCCCCCCCCTCTACTTTTTTAGACACTTTGTACTCTTTGCATGCATTTAATAGTTACCCTAGAGATTATAAAAATCATAATTAATGTAACAAAATCTAAAATGTAATTACTTTTACCCTTTTCCTAGAAAGTACAAGGACCTAAAGCAATAATTCTATTTACTTCCTTCCTTGTGTTGTAATTTAAATCTATTTAGTTTTCCCTTTAGTCATTATTATTTAAAGAAATAAGGTAGTTAATTTTTTTTTTAGTTTTACCATTATACATACCATTGTATTTGTTCTTTTTTTAATGTCATATATATCTGAGATCACTTCTGCCTAAAATGCATCGTTTAGAACTTCCATTGATCTTCTATCAGGGATTGTATAGGCTCTGTTGGACTTTTTTTAAAGATTTATTTAACTTGTCTTTATTTATGAAAGTATATTTTGATAGATAGATCATATAACATTGGCCGTCTTCATATTGAAGACATTTTACTGTTTTCTGGCTTAGATTGTTGTTGAGAACTAGGAATAATAATTTTCCTTTCTTTCAATACTTGTTTTTCCCAAAGCTTAACGTTTCTCTTTGTATTCTGGTATTCTGCAGTCTGTTATGTTCTAGGTATAGAACATATTTCTTTAGATTGGTGTCTTTCCTCAGTTATCTTTTAAAATATTGCTGCTTCTCATTTTATTTCTCTTCTCCCTCAGTAACTTTGTTTAAACTTTGCCTATTGTTTTCTTTGTACCTTTTTGCATTTTTGAATTCCTATATTCCTTTCTGTGTAATATTTCCCCTGTCTTCCAGTTCACTTACTTTTTTTTCATCCATGCCAGTCTGTTTCAGTTACTGTATTGGTCATTTCTAGAAGTTAGAGTTATGTGACTCTCCTTTATAGGAAAAGAAGTCCATGGAATTGTTCCCTGTGGCTATTCATTTGGTTTTGTATTTTCCTTTTTTAATATGGTGAATTTTTTACAGTCTATATCTGATAATTCTAATACTTGAAGTCTTTGTGAGTCTGTTTATACAGTCATTTTTGCTTATTCCTTTGCATATCCTTTGCATTCCTTTCTTCTTGGAGTGTTTAGTTACTTTTTATTCCAAGCTCCACATTTCCTCTCCAACTTATTAGAAACCTAAGTAAGGTACATTCCTCTAGAGAAGATTTAGCATTTGCTTGACAGGTATCCAAGGGTACTACAAATCGATGACTATTTACACCTAAGTCAAGTTTGCAGTTTTCTGGATCAGATTAAGTGAATTTAGGATATTTGTGAGAGCACCAGTGTTTGACTTCTATCTCCCAGGTATCTGTATTATAAAAAGGTTTCTTGGGGCACCTGGGTGGGTCATTTGGGTAAGTCTGTTAATTTCAGGGCAGGTCATGATCTCATGGTTTGTGGGATTAAGCCATGTGTCAGGCTTGTACTGACAATGCGGAGCCTGCTTGGAATTCTCTCTCCTTTCTCCCTCTCTCTCTGCCCCTCTTCTGCTCTTGTGTGCTCTCTCTCTCTCTCTCTCTCTCTCTCTCTCACAAAATAAATACATAAACTTTTTTTTTTAAGCTTTCTTTATGGATCCCAAAGTATGAGGTATTAGATTTACTGCTGGTTTAACTTTATCTTACAAATGAAATCCTTTGAGCCCCACTTCATAAAAAAGTTGTTTCTTTTAGACCCTTCACCTGAGAAGTCCCAGCTTGTGCATTATAGGCTCAATAAATATTATCAGAGAAAAAGTGATTTTAGCGCTTTCTGTATCTTGCTTTCTGCTTTTAGTTTGTCTTTATCCTCAAGGTTTTAGATGTTTTTCAAAAAGTTTTTCATGTTTTTACTAGCACTTCAGGAAAACTGTTTATATAAATAATATTGTGTATAGTACTACCATAATCAAAACTTTTATATACCAACTTAACATATTTGTTCCCTTGGATAATTGTGTATGTGTAAATGTAGGCCATAATTTTGAACTTTCCACTCTTTGGACATATTTCATATATTTATCTTTTATATTGTTGCAATTTCTACTTTCATGGACTCTAGTCTCTTGGCACTATTTAAAGTCTTAATTTCTCATTCTTATGTTTTTGGAAGAACTTTCAAATGTAGACATATTCAGATATTGTTTTAGGAATTGTGCAATGAAAACCACAGATAATCCTGATGAGTTTATTATTTAGGAAAAGCTGTTGGTTATACAGAGTACAGAATAAGAATTATTAAAATAGGAGAATGGAACGAGAAATATTTTGGTATATTTTAGCCTCATTTTTCTAGGCCTCATGGGTTTCTTTTTTTTTTTTTTAATTTTTTTTTTCAACGTTTATTTATTTTTGGGACAGAGAGAGACAGAGCATGAACGGGGGAGGGGCAGAGAGAGAGGGAGACACAGAATCAGAAACAGGCTCCAGGCTCTGAGCCATCAGCCCTGAGCCTGACGCGGGGCTCGAACTCACGGACCGCGAGATCGTGACCTGGCTGAAGTCGGACGCTTAACCGACTGCGCCACCCAGGCGCCCCGGCCTCATGGGTTTCTAAAGGGTTGTATATATATCAAATTTTTGTGCCCTAAATTATTCTTTAAAAATATTATAAGAATCACACAAATATAGTCAACTGATTTTTTTATTTGAAGATATAAAGGCAATTAAAATGGAGATATAATCATCTTTTCAACAAATGGTACATGAACTATTGGATATCCATGGGGAGAAAATGAACTTAAAGATATTACCCCTTTCTTAAGTGCAATGTAAAACTCAAAATTTCTAAAATAAAACGTAAGAGAAAGACTACATGACCTTAGGTTTAGTGATGAGGTTTTGTGGTTTTTAGCTGTAACAACCAAGGGTACATGGAAGCCCATGGAAGAAACAATTGACAAGTTGGACCTTATTAAAATTTTTCTGCTCTGCAAAAGACATTATTGAGAAAATTAAATCACAGACTGAGAGAACATATTTGCAAGACACATATATGGTAAAGGACTTGTAATTAAAATATACAAGGAGCTCTAAAAATTCAGTGATAAGAAAATAAACAGCCCAATAAAAAGTGGGCAAACACCTGAATAGACATTTCCCTGAATAAGACATTTCACAGATGGCAATTAAACATGCGAAAGGATGCTCAACATCATTTGTCATAAGGGCAATGCGTATTGAAACAACAAAAAGATATCACTATACAGCTATTGGAATGGCTAAAGTCCAAAAAACTGGCAGTATTGATCACTGTCAAGATGTGAAGGCACAGGAAATCATTGTTGATGGGAATGCAAAATGGTGTAGCCATATTGGAAGACAGTGTAACTGTTTCTTACAAAACTAAACATAACCTTACTGTAAAATCTAGTAATTGTGCTCTTAGGTGTTTACCCAACTCATCTGAAACATGCCCACACAAAAACCTGCATGTGTTTAATGTAATTATATTCATTAATTACTAAAAATCGGAAGCAATCAAGGTGTCCTTTAGTAGATGAAAGGGATAAACAGTGGTACATCCATGAAATGGAATATTATTCGGTTATAGGAAGGAATGAGTTCTCAAACCATGCAAAAAGCATAGATGAGTCTTCAGTAGGTATTGTGGAGTGAAAGAAGCCAGTCTAAAAAGGCTACATACTATGATTCCAGTTTCTGTTACATTCTGGAAAAGGGAAAACTATAGAGATGGTAAATAGATCCATGTTTGCCAGGGGTTTGGGGAGGAAGAAGGGTTGAATAGGTGAATCATAAGGGGTTAGGGTGGTGAAACTATTCTGTACCATGCTGTAACGGTAGATACATGATCAGTGCATTTCTCAAAACCCATAGAACTGCTAGAACAAAAAGTAAACATTGATGTATGCAAATTTAAAAAAAAAAAACCACTTAACGAGGTCATCCCAGTTGAAGTAAGACTAACAAAAGAATCAAACTGTATTACAAACACATGAAATAACCTCACTGCAGGGGTTTGGGATAAAAGTACTGTCCTAAATACTTAAGAGTAGAGATTATAAGACTAAAGGCAAAAGGAACTGTACTCTGGTTGGCAGTTATTTTTCATTGTGGTATGGAAGTCACTATACATGTGTATACAATTTTGAAATCACTATACATATGTATAAGTGGAATTAAAAAATTAAGTAAGTAGATAGTTGATGGTGGGAACCAGAGTTTTCACTGTTTGAGATTTCACTGTAGGAAATTATAGATAAAAGCAAGGGGAGAACTCTGGAATATTCCGTGTGGTGTGTGTGGTCATGGAGTTGAAGATATTAGTATAACTCATATATAGCTTAATATAGATACATATGGCTACATACAGAAATAGTTACATACATATATATTTCCTTGCTCTTTAAGCCGAGAGGGCCTAAAAGAAATGACATTACACTAACAATGAGCCGGTAGCAAGGAACACACTTAGCATATAAATCTTGGCTTCTTATTCCATTCTCCAGTTGAGGAAGTCAGGGATCCTTACAGCAATATTAGATTCTAAGACTGGGACAGGGAATATACAAGGTGAACCTGAAGCATTTCATAGTTTCTGAAAGTAAGTAAGTGCTCAGTGAAAACAAAACAACAGTGAGGGTTTGTCAAAAGGACATAGGAACCAACTGAAAAGAACCCTACTCAGTAGCCAAAAGTGGAACAATGTGAGCAACAAAATACTGTAGAATTGGCTTATAATGTAAACTATAAAATATTCATGAGTCCATGTTATAAATAAATGATTGAAAATGGAACAAATGGGTAATAGACAAATCTTTCATGTAGAAGAATTCAATGTAATTTATATAGATACATATATAAACTTAAAGAAGCATAATTTCTTACACGTTTAGGTGTGGGCTGTACATAGTGACTTCTTTCCAAAGAATATAGTATGGAAAAAGGGGAAAAATACAACGTACTTTGGAGAAACTTGACAAATTCTGCCTCAGTTTAGATGATCATGATTAATAAGCACATGATTAAAAAATACTTTTGTTTTGATACAATTACAATGGCACTTTTTCTTTGATCTTTCTCTCAAAAACCAAAAACCGTATTTAACCATAAGAAAACCATCACACAAACCCAAATTGACAGACATTCTGTAAACTGCCTGACTGCTCCGTAACACCATTATGATGATCAAAAATAAGTTAGAAACTGTCACAGTGTAGAGTACCCTAAGGAGACACGACAACTACCACCTTTTGTGGTATTCTGGATGAGATCCTGGAACAGAAAAAGGATATTAGGTTAAAAGTAAGAACATCTGAATATGACTTTTAGTTAATATTATCAGGTTAGGGGAGAAGGAATTTGAGAAAGACGATCAAAAGGTACAAACTTCCTAGTTACTAGATAAATAAGTACTAGGGATGTAGTGTAAGTGAATGACTACTGTTAATACTGCTGTATGATACATAGGAAAGTTGTTAAGAGAGTCGATCCTCAGAATTCTCTACACAAGGAAAAATTACTTTTCTAATTATATCTATAAGAAATGATGGATATTAACTAAACCTGTTGTGATAATCATTTCCAGTATATGTAAATCAAACCATGATGCGGTGCACCTTAAACTTGTAGTGATGTATGTCAATTATTTCTCAGTGAAGCTAGGGGAAGAACAAAAATGTTATTAATATCTGCTCATTAGCTGCGACAAATATACAATATTAATATGAGATATTAACAATAAGAGAAACTGGTTTTGGTGTTTATGGAAACATTTTGCACTGTGTAATTTTTATGTTAGTCTAAAACTATTCTAAAATAAAAAGTATGTATTTTTTAAAACATTGTGGAATTCAGTTTAAGGAAAATTCTTTGAGACTCTTATTAAGCCCAACCACCTAGTTTTTTTTCCCCCTTTTTAATCATATACATAAAAGTTCAATGAAATAGAAAAGAGTGGTGCTCTAGAGAAAGATGAGAAAGTCTTAGTGGCAAATAAATTGTGAGAGAGTCTTTGCAAAAGTATACTTGAGATTATTTGGGACCTTGTAGTGACACACCTTTGAAGTACAGCTTAAAGAGTATGACTTGATCATTTATATGCACTTTGATAGGAAAATACAAAGTAATCCTAAATTATCTCACACATTTAAATCCTAAATTATCTTATATATATTATGTAACTGAAGTCAGATATGTAGTGTTGGCTCTAAACAAGGTACTTATAAATAAAAATTTTCACTCTTTAATTTATGGATTCTTACAACGTTATGGGGAAGTTCTCTTGTGCTCTTTTTCCTTTGCTACTTGGAGATGAAACCTGGTTCTACTTAGATGATAACCATTGCACTCATGGTCTAATTTATGAGAAAGAAACATAATTCAGCATTTTTTCCCCTGCATCTCTCAGTCCCTAGTTTTTGCTTTTCCATACCATGCTATGAAGAGTATTTCTTCTTTAGAGCTATTCTTTACTGCCACAATTTAATTTTTGTCTTCAGTTCCCTAAGACTAAAAATCTTTGGCTGATATTTTTCTTCTAATGTGCTATTGTTACCTTTTTGAGTTCTCCAATTCCTTTAATAATAACCTGAAAATTTGGGTCTTTCTCCACAAAAGTTGCATAGACCTAAATTTTCAAACAAAAGGTCCATAGATATTTAGGAATCCATGTGCCATAGATTAAGAAGTCCTGCTTCTCTTGAATCATGTTAATATTAGTAGTAATGCCTGAGGTAGCAGATGGACATTTTAAAAAGTATGTTTATTCTTTTCATTGCCGTTTCCTTTAATTCTTATGTGGACTGAAGATGAAGATATTAAAAAAAAATTCTCTTTAATGTTTATTTATTTTATTTTTGAGAGAGAGAGAGACAGACAGAACACAAGCAGGGGAGGGGTAAAGAGAGAAAGGAGGCAGAGAATCTGAAGCAGGCTTCAGGCTCTGAGCCGTCAGCACAGAGCCCGACGTGGGCACAGACCATGAGGTCATGACGCAAGCCGAAGTCAGGCGCTTAACCATCCAGGCTCCCCTTGAGGATATTTTAATAGTTGTTGGAAGATTTGGTGAAAGTAGTTTGAAACATCACTGTTATAAGACAATGCTTGCTTTTATTCCTGGGCTATACTAACATGGCTAAACCAAGCTCCAGTATTAAGCTTGAAATGATCATTAAAAAGCAACCAAAGTATCTGTCTCTTTATCTTTCCCCATTCCCTTTCCTCAACAGTCACTGCAATCTTAGGTAACTGTTAAATTCTATATTCTGGTACGCAGTGTTTCTTTAGTAAATACTTCTCAGTTTTAGTAGCCTCAGCATTTCTTCTCCTTTTTGACTTAGATTTTGTCTTGTAATTTATCCATACTTTTTTCAGTCTTTCTCCACTTTATTTTGATGTATAATGTACTGTTACTTAAAGTAAAAATGAAGCAGAAGATGAGACTACCAAAAATTTTCCTGTTATATGTATGAATTATCTCTGGTCCATCACCAGATTAGGTTTTTAAATTAATACTTTATAATCCAGTCTTTACAATAAAAGCTTTAAAATAGAAAGCTGTTTCATACATGGTACAATTAGTAAGAAAGCTCTTAGGAAGGCTCTCTGTTAAACACTCTTAGGCAGTGTTAGTATATAACACCAGTAATTGGTTTGGTTTAGTAATTTAAGGGAGCCAGGTTCAGTAATTTGAGGGAACCAGAATGTTAGTGTCATAAAAGGTATAAACCCAGAAGGGCCTTTTGTTGTATTTGGGTAAGTTGATTTGCTGCTCAAAAAGTTCTGGGTGGCTCAGTCGGTTGAGTGTCCAACTTCGGTCAGGTCACGATCTCGCAGTCTGTGAGTTTGAGCCCGGTATCAGTCTCTATGCTGACAGCTCAGAGCCTGGAGCTGCTTCAGATTCTGTGTCTCCCTCTCTCTCTGCCCCTTCCCCGCTCATACTCTGTCTCTCTCTCTGTCAAAAATAAATAAACATTAAAAAACATTTTTAAAGAAAGTTCTCTCTGCTTCCAGTCTTCTCTTCTGTCTGCTTCTGTACCTAATTGGAAGGATACAAACAAGGCTAGAGTTCTGGCTTTGGATCTCATCATAGAATAGAGTAAGGGTAAAATTCAAAATGAAGAGGATGAGATGAGACCGTGTTCTAAACCATAGGGTTCGTGTAAATGGGGGTAAGAATTTGTGGGTTCCTGCTTCTTCGGCATTGACTTCTTTATCACCTTAACTCATCGTTATGGTGGATTCTAGACATTTTGGAAAGAGATGGTTAGTGTCTGGAAGTAAAAGCTTTGGTCTGGGTGCTTAGAAAACTGCTGACTTTGCTTAGTTCTGGAATAAAAGAGATGACTGGTCTCATTCTTCAAGTGGCAATAATCTGACAACATGCACAATTAGGGATCTGGCTTTCAGTAGAGCCCAAAAACTCAAGCTTTTAGCTTTCCTCTAAATGGGCAGGATAATCTTTCAAAAAAGGAATGCTTAAAGTAGGTGAGCATCTTACATGCATCTTGCATCTTACGAGCTATAAGCACAATACTAAATTCTTTATACTTGTTTTCTTATTTTGTTCTCATATCATCCTTAGTCATTTGTTCCACATTTTTTTTTCAGTGCTGTTTATGTACTAGGAATTACAGCATTGAACAAAAAAAATCCCTGCATTGGTATTCTCACCACTTTAAAGATTAGAAATCTGAGTTTTATAGAAAACAATTGATTTTTTCAGTCTCCTATAGCTTAGTAACTGGGGGAGCTGAGACTTAAACCCTACTGTGTCTAATGCCAAAGATTTTAAATGACCCTACGATGACTTCTTGAGGGTTCTGCTAAATGTTGTGGTTGCTATAACCACAGTTAAAGTTTCTTTTCATTGTTGTCCATGTCACTAATTTTGCCAAGGATATGTTCTCCAGCCTCATTTTCATATTGCTTTTCAATTTCATTTTTTGTGTTCTATAATAGCCTGGTAAGTAAAACATAAAATTTCACATTTCTGGCAAACTTAAATGGAGCATTCTTAGCCTACCCTCTAATGAGTGCATATTGGTAGTGACTACACAAATGCTTGACAGGAAAAGATTAATAGCAGTCTGTCCTTCAGTTTAGTTTTTTAACATTTTATTTTTTATTTGAAATGTATTCATTCCTTATTTTGAGTAATACATTTATATAGTTCAAATTTCAGGAAATGCAAAGGGTATGCAATATAATACCTCCATTATATCCCTAAACCTCAACCACATATTTCTCTTTCCCTGAGGCAACCACTTGTGCCAGATATTTGTGTATCTTTATAGAAATATTTTAAATCATATATTATCAAATGTATAAATATTCCTTTTTCATTTATGAATATATCCTACAGATCTTTCCATATCAAGCATAGACCACTTTATTGTTTTTGACAGCTGCATGGATTCCATTGATTTTAGTCAGTTAAAAGTAGTGGTTAGTCATGGACTCTGTAGCCAGACTGTCTGCGTATAGACCACGAATCTGCTACTGGGAAACCCTGTTTGCAAGTTGCTAAATCTCTAGGTGCCTCAATTTTCTCTTCTATAAAATGAGAGAAAAGTAGTACATTCTTCTATTGTTGTGAAAAGTAAATGTTTTAACTTATTTAATAGGGCATATTTATTAGAACAACGCCTGGCAGATAGTGAGCACCCAAGTGTTAGCTGCCACCACCATCGTCACTATCATCAACACTTGCAGTTATTAATCAGAATCTTATTTATGGGTATATGCATTTTTCCTTTTGCTATCACAAACAGTGTTTCAGGGAATAACCTTGTACCTTCGTTATTTCATATGTGGTGAGTTTATGGATTTTTCACAACAAGTACAATATCCAGGCCAAGGAGTATGTAAATTTGTAATTTCGGTAATATTTGCCAAATTGCATACCATAGGGATTGTATCAAGTTATGTTCTCTCCAGCAGTTTGATAAAATTTAAGTGATCAGTAACTTGATGGTAGTTTTTTGATGTTATTCTATTTCTGGAATTATTGATAGTTAAAAATGACACTTTTGAGGCGCCTGGGTGGCGCAGTCGGTTAAGTGTCCGACTTCAGCCAGGTCATGATCTCGCGGTCCAGGAGTTCGAGCCCCGGGTCAGGCTCTGGGCTGATGGCTCAGAGCCTGGAGCCTGTTTCCGATTCTGTGTCTCCCTCTCTCTCTGCCCCTCCCCCGTTCATGCTGTGTCTCTCTCTGTCCCAAAAATAAATAAACGTTGGAAAAATAAAAATTAAAAAAAAAATGACACTTTTGAAAGTTCTTCCTTTATCTTCATTAGAGGTATAATCCTGTCAGTAAGGCTTGATCAGACAGTCTTTTATTTTTTAATGTAAGATACGTATGTTGGTAGATTATTTGAAGATTCTCGCAGATAGTGTTTTAGAGAGTGGAAGATAATCTATTTTTTTTTCATTCCTTATTTTCAAATATTTCTGTTTCTCTGAATCTGAATTATTTCAGATCGTTAATTTACTTTTTTTTTTTAATTTTTTTTTTTAACGTTTATTTATTTTTGAGACAGAGAGAGACAGAGCATGAACAGGGGAGGGTCAGAGAGAGGGAGACACAGAATCTGAAACAGGCTTCAGGCTCTGAGCTGTCAGCACAGAGCCCGACGCGGGGCTCGAACTCACGGACCGTGAGATCATGACCTGAGCCGAAGTCGGCCGCTTAACTGACTGAGCCACCCAGGCGTCCCTTTAATTTACTTTTAATAGCTATCCATTGTCAAAGCTTAAAATAGTAGAGAGAAGACTTAAGATGTTAGGCATATTTCAAGGAACTATAGAGAATACAAAGATTAATAAGTAGTATTCTGCCATACTTTTCTCTGGTGGGTAAGCTAGATGTGGGCCATTTCCAGGTTAGAAAATGTAGAAAAGGACAAAAAAAATGTGTAGGACAGAACTTTGGAAATAACCTGTATTCAGGTAAGTAAAAGTGAAAGAAATGAAAGTAAGCCATTAGAGAATACAGTACAAGGATATAGTGTTAATAGAAACCAATATAATGGGCAAATGTTTTCAATAGAATATGTAAGGTATTACTAAAGAAAGACTGCTTGATGTAACAATTAGCAGATAATAGGTGTGAGGAAGCAGTTTCAGTAGAGTTGTTGGACCTAATGGAAGAAGAATGAACAGGTAGAACGTAGTAAGTTAATAGGCCTATGTATCAAAAGTCATTGTGACAGCAACAGGATTTTCTTCTTTAAAAAATTTTCAGTGACAGGCTGTTCATTTTCAAAATTACAGCTTTAAACATCTGATTTTACTTTATTAGTAATTGTTACTTATATATGGTAGTCAGTTTTTTAGAAGTTTATTTATTTATTTTGAGAGAGAGAGAGTGAGTAGAGAAGGGGCAGAGGGAGAAAGAAAGAGAAAATACCAAGCAGGGATTGAGCCCATGACCCATGAGATCATGACCTGAGTTGAAATCAAGAGTTACATGCTTAACCGACAGAGCCACCAGGCGCCCCTAAATATGGTAGTCATTTTTAAAGATGCTAAGCATGAGACTGGTTTTTATGTTGTTTCTAATGCTAGTTGTTGTTTTGTTGCCTTTCACTTTACAATGTTAAATTAATGCAGCAAAATATTCCTCCCTTTATGAACTAACTTGGTAGTCCATTGTAATTATAGTTAAGACTCCACTGTATATGAAAACTGCCATATCAGTCATGGAAATAAAATAGAACATTGTTTAATAATTAACAATAATGTGTCACTTTTTAGTGAACTGGTATGATTAGTGTTGTCCTTTTTCTTGAGTTCTTTAAAAAATAAGTATTACCTGGGAATGCAAACTGGTACAGCCACTCTGAAAAACAGTATGGAGGTTCCTGAAAAAATTAAAAATAGAGCTACCCTACAACCCAGCAATTGCACTACTAGGTATTTATCTAAGGGATACAGGTATGCTGTTTCGAACAGACACATGCACCCCAATGTTAAATAGCAGCACTATCAACAATAGCCAAAGTATGGAAAGAACCCAAATGTCCATCAATGGATGAATGGATAAAGAAGATGTGGTGTATATATACAATGGAGTATTACTTGGCAATCAAAAAGAATGAAATCTTGCCATTTGCAACTATGTGGATGGAACTAGAGGGTATTATGCTAAGCGAAAATAGTCCGAGAAAAGTATCATATGACTTCACTCATTTGAGGACTTTAAGACACAGAACAGATGAACATAAGGGAAGGGAAGCAAAAATAATATAAAAACAAGGAGGGGGACAAAACATAAGAGACTCTTAAATATGGAGAACGAATGGAGGGTTACTGGAGGGGTTGTGGGAGGGGGGATGGGCTAAATGGGTAAGGGGCATTAAGGAATCTACTCCTGAAATCATTGTTGCACTATATGCTAACTAACTTGGATATAAATTTTAAAAAATTAAAAAATTAAAAAAATCAGTGTTACCAAGTTACAATTTCCATACATTAAAAGTTGCACATTTTAAGTGTACAGATAGATGACTTTGAGAAATGCATATAGCTATTTAATGACACTCCAAAACATAAAATATTTCCATCTCTCCAAGAACAACTAATTCTTCTCATGTTTAATAACTTAAAAATCTCATTTTATTTCTTTTGCTTGCTTAGTACTTTATGAGAGTAGATTTACTTGTCATCTCTACAGCTTGGCGTAGGGATACCTGTTGGTAGTACTTAATTCATTATACTGAAAATGAACAAAAGAGCTATATATCAAGTAACTAAAACATGGTTAGAAATGGTTGTAATTAAAATGATGAGAAAGATCTCGTTTTTTTCATTTTACAGATTAATAAAAAGTCAAATTAAGTTTGATATGCGAAATGTGCCACTGTAGTCTTTTATTGGGACTCTAAATGAAGAGCACACTTTGATGACTTTCAGTGGCTGTCAGTTGTTCCATGCTCTTTCTTGTAAAAGTACAGTACACTTTAGAGTCTTTTCCTTCTTACATTCTTAAATGTGATTTGAATTGGAGCTGCTAATCATTGGCAAGGAATCTGTCAGAGGGTATAAAGTATTTTCTTATTGATTCATTGAGTCTTATTCCTGTGATTTTTATCTTTAATATTGACATGTATAGAGTTGAAACTGAACCTTATGTAATTATTAGTTCAATATTCTGTGTACTCAAGGTAGATTTTGAACCTTATTTTATTTAAATTATGTTAATTTTTAACACAAGTCTTTGATATAAACCACTCTTACTATTTTAAGAGTGGTAATATTTATATAGCCATACTTGAGATAAAAATTATATAGCTAACGTAAAAGTAATACTAAAGAATGAGAGAGAAAGGGGTTAACTTTGTTTTTTGTTGGTTTGATACTTAGGTTGAAGTTACTGAGCTATTTTTCATGTTAACAGAAAACAGATTTAGCTGACATGTATTAATTAGATTAAGGAACACTTAGTTTTAATTTATAGAAGAATATTCTGATGATAAAGAATATCAGCTATATGTCTGGATAGCACCAGTCAATCCTTACATAAATATATTGTTTTTTTGTCTTTTCCTGCCCCAACACTCCTCTCAGTTTTTCCCCCCTCATACTTATTCGCAGAATATTCAGGGATTTTTAAAAATGTCTAAAGAACTTTGAAGCTCTTAAACAAGGGATTCCTTTAGGTAGGAGTTTGGGGGAGGAGAAAACCCCAAAAACTTTCAAATAAAATTTTTCAAACATTGGTCAGATTAAATTTAATGTTTAGCATGGGATAGAGAAGGATTAACTGTAAAATCTGTTGTTCCACAGGTACTGTGAGAATAGAGATGTTTCGAAATATGCAGAATGCAGAAATCATCAGAAAAATGACTGAAGAATTTGATGAGGTATAGCATTTCAATATTTATACAAATTGCCAACTTACACTTTTAAAATGGTGAATATATTTTAAGTTTTATTTTGATTCGGTGTTTAAGAGAAGATACTCTGTTCTCATTTATGTAATAATCCGTGCTACTAATTCCATAGTTAACGATCTTTGGGGATTTCATTGCATTGTATGGAGGTATCACTTAATGACTGGTAACTGATAAGGATAATAAAATTAGTGGTGTGAAGTAGAAGTTGGTTCTGGACATTCATTCTTGAAGACCATCTAAAATTCCTAAATTTATAAATACATCTCCAATAGTTTTATGTTCTGTGGAATTAGTCATATTAAATGCTTAAAGAAAAAAGGATTTAGAGGTCAAATAAGTGTTAATAGCCTGCATGTTATACCTGTTTAGAGATTGTCAAAGCACATTATTTAAGGTTCTTAGAAATCCTGATGGAAAAATAGCCTGCTTAACTTCATGTAATCCAGAATTCCTAAAATGATGTGCATCTCTCCTTACTTCCCCACCCCTCACTCCCTTTTTCTGTGTTCCTGTAAAACTTAAGTTTCTGTTTGGGGCAGTCTACTTTAAAATATTCTGATTTCCACTTAGAATATGTATTTTCTTAAAAGAAAAAAATGTATGTGTTTTCTTTGCTAGTCTTCACAGATTAATCAGCTTTACACTAATGAAATGTGTAAACACTTTCACAATTTTGTTTGTTTATGGTGAACTCATTTCATGTCATGCTCTATGCCACCATTAATTCTAGTTTTAACATTCTGCCTTTTGATTTAAATAAGATTTCTATTTTTTGTAGGTGTTCCCTTTTCTTAACTTTAAAACTAATAACAAAGATTTTTTTTTTTCCAGATCCACTCTGTCAGTGAGGTGGGCTCAGGCTTTTTTTTTTTTTTTTTTTTAGTAGGAATATTTATATTTAATTGACAAAAGTATTACACATGCATGGTAAAACAAACACATGTCACACAATACATATCTTTCTCATCAGGTGTTCACATTTATTCTAGTGATACACACCAAAACATTGTCGTGTGCATCTTTACGGAAACATTCTGTCAGTGACTTTCATGCTGTTTAGTCACATTCTCTGGGAGGGAGGGGAGACCTTACTTTGTGACCTATGTCTATATGTCCATAATCACTTGTCTTCATTTCTGCAATCCAAAACGTTCTGAAATTCCAAAGGAGTTTCTTCTGCAATTTAATGGTGGCAAAACCTAGCCCCGACTGACCTGAGGCTATTCATTACAATTTTTATTACCTCAGTCAGCGTGAATATTTATATTTATTCCTGGTGAAATATTAAGGTTCTCGATTACAGGGGGCTGCCCCAAATTCTCTTGGGTTGTGATGGAATTAAAATAGATGCATTATGTTAACTTCTCAAATTCAAAAATTTCTGGATTCTGAAATAATTCTTGAAATTACTTTTCATTTAAAACTAAGGTTTTTTATTGTAACTTTGTGAGTTTATATGTGGCAAATAGAAGATAACCAAGCCAGATTAAGGTGCAAGTAGTAGGTTTACTCACCAACTACTGTACTAACTACCATGCCAGGCTTGCAACACAAGTGATTGAGGTCACAGATTAAATAGTATGCATATTGGACCTTCAGGGCACTATATAAGAGTTTAAGACAGTAGTTCCCAAAGTTTGCTGCATATTAATAACACCTGGGTATATTTGGAAGCTGATGCCTGACTCTCTCCCTTATCCTCAGACCTTCTTATTTAAATTTTAAGGCATGCATCCAGGGCATAGGGATTTTTAAAAGGTCACCAGCTGATTCCAATGCACAGCAAAGTTTGGGAGAGATTTTGAGAAAAAACTGAGATTTAAGTTATAAAAACACTCCATATAGGAAAATAGTATGAGAGAAAATACACTGAAAATTCAAAACAAGATTATCATTGCTTTGTATTAAGATACTGAGATAAGTAGGGGAAGATGAGGAATTCAGCAAAATGAAGATCATGATGTACCCAAGAAAATATTCCTGTGAATATTGTCAAATACTCAGGTATTGGAAGAATAGTAAACTGTTATCAAAACTGATAGTTAAATGCAGCAAATGAAATTACTCAAAAAGTGTTCATATGGTTAAATATTTTTCTCCCAATATTTGAGAATAGTGACTAAATCAAAAAAGAATTTTTTAAAAACCACCGTTTTATGAATAATTCATGAGGTTAAAGGGATACAGACAGCATAGGGAATATAGTGAATGATACTGTAATAGGGTTGTATATGGTGACAGTGGTAGCTACACGTGTGGTGAGCATAGCATAACGTATGAAGTTGTTTTATCACTATATTGTACACCTGAAACTAAGGTAACATTGTATGCCAACTATACTTCAATAAAAATATATAAATAAATGAATGAAAATAGGAAAGATTCTTTAAAAAAATTATTTTTTGTCCTGTTTGACAGTACAGCTAACATAGTTTTATTAGAATATATTCATTTAAAGAAGAATTATATATTAATTATTTTCTAAGGCTATTCATTTTATCACTAAGGATTTTAGCAAGAAACTGCGTTTAAATGCTTACATATTGTTAAATATACAGTATTTTATTGTTTTTGTTTCTTCAGAATACTGTATAGGTCATTTAGTCCCCTGGGAGTGGAAGGAGGTTAGTTTTGGTGAAGTGTATTTTTTTTTTAATGGTTATTTTATTTTTTAATTTTTTTTTTTTTTACATTTATTTATTTTTGAGAGACAGAGACAGAGCACAAGTGGGGGATGGGCAGAGAGAGAATGGGACACAGAATCCAAAGCAGGCTCTAGGCTCTGAGTTGAGCCCAGTGTGGGATTTGAACTCACAAACTGTGAGATCATGACCTGAGCCGAAGTGAAGTCGGACACTTAACCGACTGAGCCACCCAGGCGGCCCAGTGTTTATTTTTGAGAGATAGAGAGTGAGAGTGAATGTGTGGGGAGGGGCAGAGAGAGAGGGAGACAGAGGATCTGAAGCAGGCTCCGTGCTGACAGCAGAGAGTCCAAGATAGGGCGCTCAAACTCATGAACTGTGAGATCATAACCTGAGCTGAATTCAGTGGGACACTCAACTGACTGAGCCACCAGGTACCCTGGTAATTTGTATTTTTTAGTAAAATTCAGAAAGATCTGATAATAAGATCCGCTGGATCCTGAGAACTTAGAGCAATGTCTGCTTCATAGGGAGTAGCCATTGAAATTTTGTTGCATAAATCTATATATTATAGCAAAATAAAGATTAGACAAATTAGAAGCAGTTTCAGTTGAAGGTGTTTATATTTGGGTAAGGTGGTCCAAGAGTATGTTACTGCCTGAGAAAGTATAGTGTAGCTACTATTCCTTATTACAAACTGATTCTATTCTAATGTTCATTACTTTCTTTTAAGGCTTACAAACCTGCACATAGCCAAAATGCTTTGTAATTGTAATGGCAACCTAATTTAGAAATATATTAATTCCTGGAGCAGTCTGTAGCTCTTTAGAGTTGGTAGATACATTTAGTTCCTGTTGGAGCCCAACACATAAAGCAAAATGTAATAGTATTACTGCTATTATTATTAGATTATTAGAGTCACATCTGCAAATGTAAACTCTTAAGTTATGTGTTCCAAAGGCCAATTTGCATAGTTTTCATATATGGAAGTGTGGCATCTATGTGTAGGGAAACTTTGCAACACAATATATTACTTACTTAGTGCCTTAAATTCTTGTCTGTGTTATTTTGGGTTATATTGCTCACAGAGTTTTATATATTGTGACCTTGTGTAATGAGTCCAACTTATCCAGAGTCTTGTTTTTTCTCCTCTTGTTTCTAATCTTGTGTGCTTCTATGGATTTGTTTATTTAAACTTAAGTATAGAACTCTTCATTTGTTTATCCATTTGAGCATTTACTAATCAAAGGATTAAAAATTTTAAGAAATGTAAAAATGGTTAAATATTTTACAAACTGAGAAAATAAAAAGGAAATGCCAAAGATATTATCTCCAGTCCCAAATTAAAGTCTAATTTTTTATTCTATACTCCGTCAATAAAATATTTTTTAGTCTGTTGTCTTAATAGTGAATACCTATGATAAAACTAAATTATTAGTCTCCCCTCTTCTCCCTCTACTCCATGCTTCTTCTCAAAAGGGTAGAGTTCTTATTTTGTAGGGAGAGTACTTAAGAAGTAACTACCTGATATAAACCTAAATCTTGCTTATAGGAGTTATTTATATCAACAGCATTCCAATGTATTATTAATTAGAAGTAACTTTCTAAAATAGCTCTTATATACCAGAATGTATGAGTATGTGATTTCATAGTCAGCATATCTCCTGTGTTCAACCCATTCAGAAAGTCAATACAGAAATAGAATGCTAGTTTAGTAATTTAGAAACATAGATTACAATGAAAATAGTTGTAAAGAGTATAAATGGTCAATCCTAACTCATATCTATAAGGAAATCCAAATCATGATAGAAAGAGGAAATGGATCAGTAAAAAATTTTTAAAAGATGAAATTGAATATCTAATAAAATTATGTTGGTTAACTCACCCTAAAATGGATATTGTCTGTTATTCTTAAGTCTTTCTGTTGCAAATTCAAAGTCTCAATCTAGCTTTATAAAACAGACGTAACTACTTGGTAACTACCTTAGTTCTGAACTAAACCTTATTTTCTAAATACCTGATAAAAATAGACAAAAGATTTTTTTCCTTCTATCTTTGGTAATCAGAAGACTGAGTATATAGACCTCATTTCTTATATTACAGTGTGGTTTGCAGCATATGTTTGTTTATAGAATTAAATGCATACATTGCTAGATCAGTTTCTTATCAGATGTTATTAGATCATCGTGGCTTTAACTTTAATAGTGGTGTAAGATGAGCTTATAAAAGCAATGTTAGTGCCTTCATATTTTTTGTAATTCACTTGTTATTACGTACTCAGATTTTTCTTTTTGTTTCTGTTTTTTCCCGAAATCTGTTTCCATTTTCTGAAGAGTTAAAATAAATATTTTAAAATATATTTATATCCATTGCATTGGTCATATGCAACTTACAAAATGAATAAACCAGGAAAGAGCGTCATAATACTAACGTAAGTGTTATAATACTAACCTCCTTGAGCATTGAACTCTTCTTATTCTTTTCTCTTGGGCTACCTCAGATACCTTTGTGACACAAACCAGTTTAAAATATGGACCTAGTGAGGGCATACAAAGCTTATTCTATATATTAAATATTAGTAGTAATTGATTTCTTAATTTAATTAAAACTAAAGAGCAGTTTTAGTATTTTCTTGCAGTACACCACTCAGTTTGTGTTGTACATATCACTTTGGAGTCTGTTTCACATTGAGGAAGGTAAACAGAATATTAAAGAAAGGAAGCAAAGTTGGAGGTGAGACGTGCCCAGAAAAGGAATAATCACATAGAAAAACTCATGAAGATCCAAGAAATTGTAATCTTTTGTACGGTGAAAAGGTACAAAATAGGTTGGAGACCAGAGGAAACATGTTGAATGAAAGTAATAGTAAATACTTATGCTTACTCTGTGCTAGGCACTGTTGTATGTTCTTTACATATATCTAATAATACACATTTTATGAGATAGGTCTTGTATATCATTGCTATCTCCATTTTACAGATGAGAAAACTAAGGCAAAAGGGGTTAAGAAACTTGGCCTGAGGTCCCACCACTTAGTAAATGAATTAAACTCAAACCATCTAGCTCCTGAATTCATACTTATAACCACTACTCTATTCTGCCTAGTATACAACTGCAAGTATGTAACCTGAAGTAGCTGGAGAAAGGGTCACTCAAGTAACAAATTTTGCTCTCTCCACTTAGACACCTTCAGTCATATAATAAATTTCCAGCTGTTTTTATTACCAGATGTCTTATGACTGACCAAATAAGTTATGGAATTAAATTAGTATCTTTTTGAAAGGACCAGTTATATTCTATTGATATATGTTAAATCTTTTTGGAGTTACGCCATTCCATTATATTGTTTGAAACATCAACTCTCATTATGAGAAATGCTTAAATGAAGTAATCATAAGCCAACAATAACATTTGTGTCAGTGGGTACTGGCTTAAATCCACATCTGATTGTGATTAGTCATGATGAACTATGTATTGAGATTGTAATTACACCCTGGACATTTCAAGATTTTTATTTTTCAGTTTTAAAATATATCTAGAGGGGTGCCTGGATGGCTCAGTTGGTTGAGCATCTGACTCTTGATTTTGCCTCAGGTCATGATCCCAGGGCCGTGGGATCCAACCCTGCGTCTGACTCTGTGCTGAGCATGAAGCCTTCTTAGGATTCACACTTTCTCTCCCTCTGGCTCTCTCCCCTGCTCACTGTTTCTCTTAAAAAAAAAAATAAAAAATAAAAATAAAAATAAATAAATAAATAAATAAAATATGTCTATAAAACATGATTTTACAGCGATATAAAGGAACCACATTTATATTTGCTAATCATTATGGACACCTTTTAAATTATCTAGCTAAAGCTAGGTATTAAAAATTCTATTTCTTGGGGCACCTGGGTGGTGCAGTTGGTTAAGCATCCGACTCTTGATTTAGGCTCAGGTCATGATCTCATGGTTGTGAGATCAAGCCCCAAGTTGGGCTCCGTGCTGAGCATGGAACCTGCTTGGGATTTTATCTCTCTCTTTCTCTGCCCCTCCCCCTCTCAAGTGCACTCTCTCAAAATAAATAAACATTTTGTAAAAGCTCTATATCTTTTATTGATTTTGTATAACTTTTTATTTTAACAGCTGCTAAATGAACTATTTAGTTTTTCAGACTTATTTATTTATTTATTTATTTTTTTCAACGTTTATTTATTTTTGGGACAGAGAGAGACAGAGCATGAACGGGGGAGGGGCAGAGAGAGAGGGAGACACAGAATCGGAAACAGGCTCCAGGCTCTGAGCGGTCAGCACAGAGCCTGGCACGGGGCTCGAACTCCCGGACCGCGAGATCATGACCTGGCTGAAGTCGGACGCTTAACCGACTGCGCCACCCAGGCGCCCCACTTTCAGACTTATTTATACAGGATTTATTTTTTAATATTCACTTTATTCACTTCAGTAAACATCCATTGAACATAACATTTGTCTTAGGAACTGTATATTTAGAGATTAACAAGGTTATAGCTCTAGAAAATGAGTTCATGTTTAAATGGGGGGAAAGCATTGTAAACTAATAGCAGTAATACCTTGACACATTCAGTAGTTGAGAAATATAACACCCCGTGAGAACCCATAGGGTGAATTAAATTTTCTGAGATGTGGGAGCATCACAAGTTACTTAGCCCTAAAACTAGGTTTGAAAGATCAATAGAAGTTCACCAGAAAAACCAGGAAGGAGCTTATCAGAAAGACATAGTTTGGATGTGTAGGAGGAAACAGATACGAAACTGGAAAATATAGATTATGGTAACTGTAATATTTTTTTAAGATTTTACTTGATTTTTTAAAGTAATCTCATGCTCATTGTTGGGCTTGAACCTACAACTGCAAGATTCAGAGTCTCACATTCCACCGAGTGAGCCAGCCAGGTGCCCCTATTGTATTTAATACTTACAAATAAGCCATGCCCAAAACATTTTTGTGCTCCTGAGCACACTAGACAATGTCTTAGATAAATGCTGGACTTACAGAGATAAGATAGAGGTTTGAAAATTACAACAAAATTTTTATAGCATTGACTTGTAGAACTTTTCTTTCCAAATGTATTTTTGCATTATTTCTTTAATTGGTGTATATATACCAGTTGAATTTCTTGATACTTTAAGGCTGATATTTGCCAGAATTGGAAGAGTTATCTTAGGTTTAATTAGCAGAGGTCTGATAGTAAAGAGCATTTTCTCTTTAATTGCATTATGGCAGTCAGCCAAAATAATCTGTCTAAATAATTAATCTTTATGGCTATTTAACTTAAAAACAAAAGCTCAAACAATATATTTAATAACCAATTTTATTTAGGCCACTCAGAATTTTGTTTTATAAAAATCCACTGGATCTTTCCAAGGATAAGTAATATGTCTTTTTTTTTGTTCCCTTGATACACAGTTTTTATGCATTCTAACTTTTTGAGGGAAAGCAAAAGTGAAAAACTCATCCAGTCACTGTGATATATAAATTCACAGGTGATTTTGCATCTTAAATACTGACTGTAACATTGTGATAATTTAGATAATGGTACTCCAGAATTTGGAATTTCTCCTAGTAATTTCAGGAAATGGTATTCTCAAGGATGTTAATGTGGATAGTTTCAAACACGTTTTAATGTACTCATTTAAAGAAATCATGTGTCATTTGATATACCCAAAAGAATATATGTAATATATATATATATGTATATAAATCTGCCACCCCCAACCTAACTGAAATACTGCTAATACTACCCAAATATCGTTGTGCTCCTCCATTCTCCCATTCCAGTGCTTCTGGAGGTAATCAAAATCTTGAATTTTATAAAGTTTTCTTTTTCTTTTTGATAGATCATTTATTACCTTTAACAAAATGTTTGTGAAGATCTATGGATGAGTAGAGAATCAGCCAGTGAATAAAATACATTGGCAAAATATTATAGTATGACAAATGATAGTAAATGCTATGCAGAAAAATAAAGCAGAGAAGGGCAAAGAGATTGGGAGTGGAAGAATGAATTTAAATAGGATAGTCAGGAAAACCTAAGAATGTGACCTTAAGTAAAGACTTGAAGGAGATAATCGAGCAACCATGGGTATGTCTAGGGGAAGAGAAAATTTCAAATGCACAAATGGCCCTGAGGCAGAAATATATATATACCTAGGGTATTAGAGACAACAAAGAAGCCAGTGCGGCTAGAGTGCACTGTTTTATATGTTGCATTTGATTGCTTTGTTGTCAGTACTTTTCCAAGATATAAAACAGTTCCTTCACATTTTTTTTCTTTGCATGGCATTAACTTTTAATTGACCACAATGTAGTTGTTTTGTAAAGTATCCCACATTTTTGTTCCTCTAATTTTTTCCTCATGGTTTCATTTAACTTGTTCCTAAATCTCTTGTATTTTATAATTGAAAGTTAGGTCTAATGACTTCATTAGATTTTTTTGCAAGGAAATTTCATAGATGATGCTGTGTACTGCATGTTAGGTCACTGTAGATAGTATATGCAATATCAGGTTGTTCAGGTAGGTTGCTACAATTGGTCACTTGTTTACTGTGATCACCATTGAATCTTTTTGTAAAAATGCTTTACGTTTGCAACTATCAAATATTGGTACTCTGTTACGCTTATGCCACTCAACTTGGCCACTCAGTGGTTTTAATATCCATCAATCTGTTTCTGAAATTTTTTATTTATTTTGAATGTAGAAACCAGTGTGTCCTAAAGTCTGGAAATAGGATATTCTGTATCAGTTGTTTGTTAAAGGGTATTGGTCTCTTATGGGACTTAGTAATTAGGCATCCCTAAACAAAAGAGTTATTCTTCCTGCAGGGAGTCAGGGGCAAACAATTCATTTTTGTTTCCAGTTGTGAATAAACCCAACAGTTAATCAAACCAGAAATAAGTCATTTTTGTCCAATAGTCATTTACTTCAGTAGATTTTATTTTATTAGTATTTGAGTGTATATCACATCTCTCCTATTTGGTCCATCATCATCATTACTACCTTAGTTAGGCGCTCTCTGTCCCGCCTCCTTCGTTTTTGGATCTCTTGGCAGCAGTCTCCTTGCTCCATTTCCTTCACCTTTACTTCCAGTTACTCTCCACAGTGGAACCAGAAATATTTTTTAAAGCTCACATCTGTTCATGATACTTATTTGCCCAAAATTTTTCAGTGGCCACCCATTATCTCCAGAATAAAGCTTGGCTTTATTTTAATGAAGACTTTATAGGAGGAAGGGGCTCCCTGTGACTTGGCCCCATCTTTTCTCTTGGTTACCACCACAAAATCTGGCTTAGGTTGCCAAACTTAAAGTAGTTCTGTAATCTCATTGTCATAGCTTAGCTTTGTTTTATAGGCACTTGCTAATGTTATTGCTTAGAATGCTGTTGACCCTGTTTCCCCTGCCCAGTTGCCTCTGCAGAGAATTGACACTCCTTCCTAAGTAGTACTGTGTACCCTTATAACGTTCCTATCATTGTACTTAATTTACTTGTTTATTTTTTATGTGTCCTTCTTTTCAACTAAAGTAGAAGTTCTTTGGAGTATGGGGGGAAATGGGAAGAAGTTAGCCAAGAGTATAATCTTCCAGGTGTATAAGTTGAATAAGTTCTGAGGATCTAATATACAGCATGGTGATTATAGTTAATAGTACTATGTTATATACATGAAAGTTGTTAAGAAATCTTAAATGATCTCACCAAAAAATAAGAAGTGAGTAATGTAATGTGATAGGATGTGTTATGCTAATGCTATGGTGTTAATCATTTTGCAGTGTATAAATGTATCAAATCAGCTTCTTTTATACCTTAAACTTAACAGTGTTATATATCAATTAAATCTCAGTAAGGCTGGAAAAAAATAAAGTAGAAGTTCTTAGGAGAAGATCCTTGTTGCGTTCATCTTTGTATGTTAAGAACTTGGCATAGGGCCTGGAGCATATTTATTGCTCAGTAAATACCTGAGTAGATGGACAGTTGGGTGGATGGATACTTTCTCCAAGTAAGTGTTTACACATCACCATTTTAAGCAGTCATAGTAATATGTCTTTGGGTAAGTATGTTGAAATTAGGTAACCAAAAGCCAGTTTCACCAAAAACTGGTGATTTTGTGTGTGTGTGTGTGTGTGTGTGTGTGTGTGTGTGTGTGTGAGAGAGAGAGAGAGAGAGAGAGAGAGAGAGAGATTGTCCATCAGCTGAGTTAAACAATTCTTTTTGTTTTTGTTTGGCTTATTTTTATTTTTTTAATGTTTATTTCTGAGAGAGAGATTGAGCAGGGGAGGGGCAGAGAGATCCGAAGTAGGCTCTGTGCTGACAGAGAGCCCAGTGTGGGGGCTCAAACTCCTGAACCATGAGATCATGGTATGATCCAGTGTCAGATGTTTAGCTCACTGAGCCACCCAGCTGCTCTTCTCTTGGATTTACTCTTAAAAGAGTATTTTATCTCTTCAGCTATCTATAGTTTGTGACCAGATTGGGTTCCCAAATATCAAATGTTTAGGGATTAGGTAGTTAACCTTCCAACTCTGTCAGCTGAATGAGCTCTACCTTGCAGTGCACCTCTCTTAAGATTGTTGCTCTCATCTCAGGGGCTCTAAATTTTGTACTTTTTGTTGCTGGCTCTTATCTCTGAGGGTTGGTATCCTTTTACTTCTTTCCCCCATCAGTGTCCCCAAAACTTCCAAATTAAACTTTTCCATTAGTTGCTTGTGTGTCCATTTGTTAGCAGAACTCTAATGTTCTTCCTTGGAAGAGCAATTACTAGATAATCCTTATGTCCTCCAAGGTTCCTATAGTAAACTAGATGAAGCTCCATTGTAGAGTTAAGAATACGTGGACTTCACAGTCTCAGAACTAGAACCCTGTATGTCTGTTACCTAGGACAACTTCTTAAGATCTTATTTCTTTTATCTTTATATATACCAGTGTTTACCACAGTATACTGATAATACAAAATTACAGATGTGAAAAGTACATACAATATAAATCCTAGCTATGTTATGTTTTGTACATGGAAATTTCTCCCCTTATAGTCATTTAAATGTATTTGGAGAAACTGCTTTCTTACTGGACCTTTTTGGTTTGCTCTCTATTACCCTTCTTGCAGATTTCTGCCTGATACTCTTGCACCATGAGCATCTTTCTTCCTTTCTATACTTGTCTCGTATTTGATATTGCTTACTTTTCATTAGTTCAGTAATTTCCTTGTGCAGAGCATCATAGTAAAACTGCACTCAAAGAATTTAAATACTACTTGTGGATAAGGTATTTAGGCTACTTGATTATTATTATCTTTATTTTGCTATTATTATTTTGTTAGTTTTGCTAAAAAAAGAAATTATTGCCTTGTGAAGGAAGTTAGTTTTCAGTATACCTCTGCCCTTCAATTCTAGACAGTTCTTTTTTTTTTTTTTTAAGTTTATTTATTTATTTTGAGAGACAGCATTTGTGTGTGCATGGGTGTGCGTTTGTTGGGGAGGGGCAGAGAGAGGGAGAGAGAGAATCCCAAGTAGGCTCTGTGCTGACAACGTGGAGCCCAGTGCAGGGCTTGACCCCACAAACCATGAGACCACGATCTGAGGCGAAATCAAGTTGTTTGATGCACAAATGAGTGAGCCACCGTGGTGCCCCTAGACAGTTATTTTTACATGGCATGTATAAATGTGTCTAACAAAGAGAAATTTATAACTGGTATTAGAGTAAAGCAAGAAACTGTCTTTTGAAGTAGATACAGATTTTTCTTTCTTTTTTAAAAATGTTTTTCATTTTAATAACTTTTTGCACGATACAAAAATTTAAAAAGGATATAATAGTATACATTGTCAATTTAGTTAGGAATTGAGCTAGTTTTGTGTTCTGCCGTTGATACCGTCTTTAGTGTGCCATAATCTTCATATTTCTCTGTTTTTCAGATTTTAACAGTAACTGCTGTTGCCTTGTTCATAGGATACCCAAAGGGGGTTTTCTCAGTATTCATGCTCTACCCTCAGCTTTCAGCTCTCTTGTTCTCTTGTGGCACAGAGCACTCCTACCCCACACTCTTGCCCCTCCATCTAGTGGTAGACTGGTGTTGCTTTATTGCCTTCTATTATAATGAGGGCATGGGGACTCTTTATTGTCCTAGTGCTAAGTCTTTTTTTTTTTTTTTTTAATGTTTGTTTATTTTTGAGAGAGAGCATGAGTGGGGGAGGAGCAGAGAGAGAGGGAGATACAGAATCTGAAGCAGGCTCCAGGCTCCAAGCTGTCAGCACACAGCCTGATGCAGGGAGGGCTCGAACTCACAAACCATGAGGTCATGACCTGAACCAAAGTTGGACGCTTAACTGACTGAGTCACCCAGGTGCCCCTAGTGCTGAGTCTTAATCATGCCTTTTGTGCCTGGAGCCCTTGAGGGACCCTCTCAGCTTTCCTGGCCATTATTTCTGTGACAGGCCTCAGGTGGTTTCCTGTCCCCTTCCCAATGCTATCAAACCTCTGGTTTGATATTGGTATTAGGATTCAGGGTCCAGGCCAGTGTTTTGTCTTATTCTCTCCCCCAGATGGAAGATTTCTTCTTTTACCTTCTCCTAGCTGCAGTGATTCTTTGCCTGGCTATGGTGGTGATTCAGTTTGCGGACTCACCTCCATCAGATTGTCTTTTAGTTTGCAGGGGACGAAAAGCCTGGAGATGTGAGCTAGGCTTCTTACCTTTCCCCCAGCAATTGAAGATCATCACCTGCAAGTCTGCACCAAGAGAGGTGCTCTCTGTTCTGCTCTGTCTCAGAATTTGTTTTTAAGTAACCACTTGAGACCTATGGAAAAGAGCTTTTGAGTGAGTGTAAACTCCTTGTTGTACCACTGTGACAAACTAGCTCACACTTCATCTTTGATAGTTCCTTAAAATTTTAGGCTCATATCTTCTTACTCATTTTTGTGGAGACCACCTTTTCTTCTTAGGCTGTGCCGTACATGATAGAGCTTGTTTGTTTGATCTCTTCTTGGAGGGGCTTATTCTTTGGAATGACAATTACTTCAGTTCAAGATAGGCTCAAGAAAACTTTTGTTGTTGTTGTTGATTCAGCTTATTCTCATTGTTGGTAGATTTCCACATTCTAAGTGAAAGCCAAACCCTATTGTTATGCTTTTGGATTTGCTTTTAATGGTTTTTTTTAAATACAAAAATTAATGTTATGTGGTTGAACCTATTGGTCTTTTATGACTTCTAATTTTTGTATTGTGTTTAGTAAAAGACTTCCTCACCCTGAGAATATTCTCCCATGTTGTCTGCCATTTATTTTTTTCTTTTTTCCTTTTTTTTTTCTTTTTTACTGGTTTTAGGTGTTTTGATTCATTTAGGAATTAATTTTGGTGTAAGATGCAATATCTGTCTAATTTTCTTTGTAATGAAAAGCCAAATGCACCAAAATCACTCACTGAAAAATTCATCTTTCCCCACTATTTATAATTCTACCATAACAGTAGGATTGATGCCTGTAAGTAGTAGAAAATTTGACCAACAATGGCTTGAATTCACAGGAGTATATTTGTCTTATGCAAAATAAATCTGGGAGTAGGTAAAACATTATTGTACTGCATCTCAGCAGTGCAGAGACCTAGAGTTTTTCTGTCTCCTTCTGTCATTTTTATCTCCATACTTGTCCCCTTGATGGTTGCAAAATCACTGTTGAACATCCAGCATTACACATGAGTTTTAGATCACTGAGAGGGGAAGGGACAAAGGACTGAAGATGTCATACTTACCTAGTCTGGTCATGTTAAAGGCTTTTCCACAAGCCCCACCTAACCAAATACATGTTTTTTCCTCAGATATTTCTTGCACATTATTTTCCAGACCACTAACAAATCTCCTATCATTAGTAGGACTATTCTTTCCTTCGATTCATTAGCTGAATTGTTTAATTAAGGTAGAAAATATTAGAGGTCTCTGGGTGGCTCAGTCCGTTGAGCATCTGACTCTTGATTTCAGTTCAGGTCATGATCTCATGGTTGGTGAGTTTGAGCCCTATGTCAGGCTCTGTGCTAGCAGCAGGGAGCCTGCTTGGGATTCTCCCTCCCTCCCTCCCTCCCTCTCTCTACCCCTTCCTCATTCACACTATCTCTGTCCCTCTCAAAATAAGTAAATAAACTTAAAAAAAGTATTTGGAGCACCTGGATGGTTCAGTCAGTTGAGTGACTCTTGATTTTAACTCAGGTCATGATCTCACAATTCATAGGTTTGAGCCCTGTGTTGGGCTCTGTGCTTGCTGACAGTATGGAGCCTGCTTGGGATTCTCTCTCCCCTCTCTGCCCCTCTCCTGTTCATGCTCTGTCTGTCTCTCTCTCTCAAAATAAACATGAAAAAAACTTTCTAAAGAAGTATTTAAATTAAAAAAAGAAAATATTAAATATATGCAGCTAATAACTTCACTCATAACTAATTTTCTAGCAGAGTTTGGCCTAGAAAAAACCAAATAGCTATAAAATGAGAATATTCAGGCACCATGTTCACAGAATTTCTCATTCTTTGCCTTGTGAATTTACATTTCTCTACCAAAATGTTTTAGGCTAGAGTAGGAAACCTCTAATTGGGTTCATTGTCAATTTCATGTTTTAAACAAGATGACACAATCTGGTAATATCAAGAGCCCATATTAGATTTTTATTCTTTGAAAAGTTGATAAATCTGCTCTGTAAAATAGAGTTATAGAACCTGTATATTGTAAAACTGGAAGAGATAAGGTTGCAGTTTCGGATGTGAAAAATTAGGTTTGGACTTCTTAATGAAATGCTTATACTTTTGAATCTCTCAATTCTTAAAAATTCTATTTAAAATAACTGAAAGATGCTATATGCTACAGGAATCATGATTAGTTTGACCTGAATTCAGTAGCAGATATCCTTTCTAGTCTAAACTTCTTTAATATTTTTTGTTTCCTACTTCAAATTATCTCAACTAGGATACAAATTGGAATCACTTTTTTTTTTTTAATGTTGGATTAGAATAATGAATTAAATTCTGGTTCTCAGTAACAATTTTGAATACTTTATGAATTATTTAGTTGTGGGAGATCAAAACAAACAATAAATACAAAGTCTTCAGTGTACCTTCAATTTCTGTCCACATCTACTTTTGAGAAAAAAATGTTGGTTTATACATAGGAAAAAAACTTTGATCAAATTGATATCATATGTCAAATTTAATAATGTCCTTTTTATCCTTTTTAGGACAGTGGTGATTATCCCCTTACTATGCCTGGACCTCAATGGAAAAAATTTCGTTCAAACTTTTGTGAATTTATTGGAGTCCTGATTCGACAATGTCAGTATAGCATAATTTATGATGAGTATATGATGGACACAGTAATTTCCCTTTTGACTGGTTTGTCAGACTCCCAGGTCAGAGCTTTTAGGCATACAAGTACCCTTGCTGGTAAGTAACCAACATTTTATTTCTTCTTCAATTAGATTTGTTAAATGTTCTATTCCAGTTAAAATTTATTTAGATTAAGTATTTAAATTAATTGCTGTGCTCCTGAAAAATACCATCTCTCCCCTCCCCCAAATTCATCTGAATGGCTTATGTTATCTGTTTAGGTAAGATATATGCCGATTTTGATAACTGGCATTTGATTGCCTTGAGAATGAAAATGGAAAATTTCTGGCAAATTTCAGCAAATTTGTCTCTCAACATTTAATTACTTTCATATATCATTATTTCATAATTCAGGATATTTTAGGAGTTCATTAGGCCATATTCTTTGATAAACCCCAAAATTAGTAGTTGAAGTTTGAGATTCAGTCTTTCTTTTTACTTAATTACATTGCTTTATTGCTCATTATTATACCTAAGTGTATAAATTTTTATTTGTTTTTATATTTGAAACAATTCAATCTAATTGCAATCACTGCACAGCCAGCATTCTTCTCCTGCTGTAATAACTTGATTGTATCTAACTGTAATGTCTCTGCAGTCAGTTCATTTAGGTCAGCTATAGATAATCTGAGGAACTGACAGATTAGTTTTTACTTTATTTTCATTTTAGAATTATCTAGAGAGTTCTCAGCTAAGTATATTCATTTTTTCCTTGTTTCTTTCCATAACAAGGCAATTTTATTAATTTAGCAATTGTTCTATTTTCCCTCAACTACTTTAACTCTGCTTACCTAAAATGATTGTTCTTTTTGATCTGTGATGTCAAGTATACACACGTGTGTGTGTGTACATGCACCTATGTGTAAATACTCCCAGGTTACATCCTTTTTAGTAGCAGTGACTTTATATTCATCTTACACATTATCATAAGAAATGCCAAATTTAATTTTGTTAATTACATTTCATCTTGCATTTACATTGTATTTCTCATTTATCAAATATGTTTGAAACATTGGTTCTCAAACTTTTGCATGCATCAGAATCATCTGTGGAGCTTATTAAAACAGATTTCATGGACTTACCCCGAGTTTAACTTTAGGTTATACTGATGCTAATACTTTGGGGAATACACATTGCAAACCCCTGATTTAAAATTTTGTCATATTCTGGCATAATCAGTTGCCTAAAGCTGTATATTACCTTGGGTCATCCATATTTTTGTCCATTTCTCTTTTTTCATTTCTCTTTTTTTTCTTATTTTAATGTGATTAATCCATATTAGTGTCCATTATTCTTTTAGTTACATGTCTGTATGAAACTTGAAACAGTTTAGTAAAACCTTGGATTGCAAGTAACTTGTTTGTGAGTGTTCCCTGAGACAAGCAAACATTTCTAATACATTTTAACTTGATAAATGAACGGTGTCTTGCAATACAGTGTCTTGCAATACGGCATCAGTATGTGACCCCGAATGTCACATGATCACGACTGAGCCAGTGGTTCTTGAAATTTGCTTTGATATACAAGTGCTTTGGATTACAAGCATGTTTCTGGAATGAATTATGCTTGCAAACCAAGGTTTTACTATATTTGCTTTTGAGAGTAATATTTTTCTTATTATTAGGAAAAGAGGAATATCTACCCAATTTTTTTTAAAAAGGTAAACTAAAAATACAGTTATATTGCTGAAAAAAATTTCTGTACAGGACACACATCAGATACCTTAAATTCTGTGTTTTGAGAGTATTTTCTTCCTCATTATTAGGAAGAAAAAGAGATCTTATACCCAAGATCCTTTAAAGATACTGTAAATACACTATTATTTTTAAATTATCTGATGTTATACATTTTCCTTTCTAATTTCATGACTTTTGCTATCTTCTGCATTTTAGTTTGCTCTTTTTTTCTTTATATGTTCTATTTAGTTTTCATCTTACTTCCTCCTATGCAGTAATGCCCATTTAGCTGGTTGTCAGATGCATGGTAAATGCAGCAGTTTGAAATAAATGGAACTAAACATAAAATAGAAATTGCTTCTAAATAGTCCAAGTTGCTCTCATAAAAAGTTTATATTTTCATCTCATAAGACCAGGAGAGAAAGGAGAACCAACAATGGAGGAATGAAGGAATGCCCAATGGAGGGCAAATGTTAAATACTGTCCTGCTGATAGAACTATGAAGTAATAATTTATACTAAAAAGAAAACAAAAGATTTTGCTTACAGATATTGAGAGAGAGAATAACCTGGAGCTTTTCTGTAGGGGCAAGGTACTTCTCTTTAATCCAGAAACCTGTGTGTATTCTGTATAAAAGATTAAATATACGCCACATACTGTATTTAAGAACATAAGAGAATAATATAGAATATTTTGACTTTTAAAATGTCTCAGTTTCCTGAAAAATGCACTTAATTTTTATTTGCATTTGTTCTCCACTACAGTGTAAACAAAGTATTATATTCTTTTACTGACTTTATAATGGTCCATTCCACTTCCTTTCCATTGGCCTGTTTTTAGTGACTTTTATTATTGTTTTCCCTATTTTTATCCTTTTCATGACCTATATATGTGTTAATTTTAAATATTCTTAAATATATTTTAATTATGGCTCTTCTGTTCCTTTTGAGTTGAGTAGCTTCCTCCTCCTTCCAGTGCCTTTCTGTCTTTCTTTTCCCACAGTTTACCCGTGATCATGATAGCTTTTGAAACTGCTTGATAAATGCCATTTTGTTTTTACCTAAGCTCTTTGTATATCATGATCTAGCCTATTTCAATTTGAAATTATTTTTAAAAATATGATAAGAAAAATGGAAGGAGATCAACGTTATATTTCTACTGATTTTTCAAAAGTAGAAACTTAATTTTCAAGTCATTTTCAAATTTACTTCAAAATATTACTATATGACTAATTAATGATCGTATCTCCCAAGGCCCAGTTTCATAAAATGTGGGACATATCAATCACCCACCGTTCAACAAAGCACAGAGATCTTACTGAGGACTTAATTCCAGACTAGATAATAATTATCCATATTTTCAAGAATTTTTTTTTCTCATCTTTGCCCTTCTCTCTCTCTCTCTCTCTCTCTCTCTCTCTCTCTCTCTCTCTCTCTCTCTCTCTCTCTCTCTTTTTATGGTATGTATGCAAGGGGCAGATTAAAAGATAATCATTTTTATTCACTTTGCAGGACGAGTCTTGGGGACTAGATAAAATGGGCAGGAACATTTAATCCTCTGCTTCAAAGACTATGTGCATGGACAGTTACAAGGCAGTTATGGCCAGATATGATTATCGGCTTTGGAATAAAATGCTCCTTGACATTGCTTATATCTTAGCTGAGAAGAGAGACAATCAGGTTAGTTGTTCTGTAGGGTACAGATGTGATGAGTTGCAGAGCTTGATAAGTCATCAGAGTGATCTTATCAGTAGCACTTTTAATTGGTTTTCCAGATAACTCATTTTCTTATTCAGTTAAATAATGTGTCCCGTATTGTCAGTGTTTATGCATTGCATTTAATTGTATACTTTTTACCATATTTTTATTGAAAATTTTCATCATTCTGTAGTTCTTTAGGTCTGTTTATTCTACAGTTACAGTAGTCTCGTTTTTCCATTGGAGGTAAACTATGTTTCCTCTTTATTGAAATTCTTTTTGCTGTTAAATTTGAACAGACTGTTAGCTATTACATTTTCTATTTTCCTTATTATTTTTTCTGTTCTCTTAATTGGAATTTTAAAACATGCTCTCCAATTTGTTTGAGGTAGTACTTCAGGTTGCAGTACAGTTTTCATTAACTATTAATCTTTAGAATTAAGTGCCCTTATTTCTGTTCTAAATAGCTTCCTCAGTTGCACATATTGGAACATAGTTTGTGGATGTAATTTAAATAACATTTTGTCCTTATTTTGGTGGATTTAGAATCTGAGACTGGGCACATTTATTTATTCCTCAATTTGATGAACTTTTCATGAGGTAATAATCTGTCTTTTTTCCTCGAAGGTCAAAAAAAAAATAGCTTTGTTGTTTGGTGTTATGAAGATAATTCTACTCTCAAAGAATCTTTTTCAGATCTATAGTTACATTATTTTTAGACATTTGCTTTAAAAATGTATGCCAATACTTCATAAAGTGTTTATTTCTAATTTTTGTTAGGTGGTAATTTGTAGGATAAGTAATGTTGATGTAACGTTATTTTTTTTTCTGTTTTCTCACCAATATGATTTTCTATTATATTACAAATAGATTAATATTGGCTACCACTCACTACTAAGGTGAAAATGCTAATTTGGACAAAGAGGATTAAGAACACAAAATTATATTAATAATAGCATGGTGATTTATTCTACTTTTTTCTGAGATGAATTCTGGGAAAATTAGAAAATGTGGTTAAGATCATCATATGAGAGTCAAGTGGTCTCAGTATGCTGGGTAGCCAGACTTGACCACTGGTGAAGTTAATCGGTCACTCTCAGACCCTTGGGGGAATAAACATTTCTTTATACCTTATTGTTTAACATTATTATGTTTACATACATTTAATTTTATATTGACGTATGATTCATTGCTGATTATCATTTCTTACGAAGTCACAGCCTCTGGACTTTTACCCTGAAGAAATATACAATATATGAAATTGCTTTGCTCTCCAGTCATAGACTGAAAATCACTTTGCATCAGTAAATTGGCATCTTTTCTTTCACTTTCAGTTGCTGAAACCATATAATATAGTGGTTCACACCAGACTGTCTGGAACCACATCCCTCACTGCCTTTTACTGGTTTGGTAACTTGGACAAATCTTTAACTTTCCTGGCCTCACTTTCTTCACGTGCAAAGTGAGGAATATCATAATAGTGATCTCATTAAGAGAAATTAGGAGAGTCGGGGGCCTAGGTGACTTAGTTGGTTAAGCATCTGACTCTTTTCAGCTCAAGTCATGATCTCATGGTTTGTGGAATTGAGCCCCTGTCATGCTCTATGCTGGGATTCTCTCTGCCCCTCTCCTGCTCAGGCACACTTGCTCTCTCTCAAAATAAATAAAAAAGATTAAAAGAAAGAAATTAGGAGAGCACAGACCAGTGCCTGACATTTAATAAGCTGTTCCTATTATTCTGTAATGACAAGAAGAGCTAATAGTGTTGGCAGTGTTTCACTTCATTCATGTTTTTATTCAGAATATATTGAACACCTACTCTTAGTAATAAAAGACATTGCCAATGAGGAAATCAGAAACAAATTAGATCTTTCAAAAACTCCTGTTAAGAAAAAAATAATTAAAAAAATAATAAAAACAAAACTAATAGCATGCATTTTTGTTTTTTGTCTCTTTTATTTTATTTTATCTTTTATTTTAATTTTGTCACAAATTCTCTTTATTACATTCAGTTAAGTGTTTTGGAATTCTTAACTAGACAGAATATTTTTGGTTTCTATGGTTAGGGCTTGAGAATTTTAGGTCTGACATCATCAAAAAGCAGACTATAGAGTATAAATAATCTCTTCATTTTTTCTTATGTTCATTTTTTATTCTTCTAAAGTCTTACTTTCTCATTGCTTTGTACTTTTACCGTTGTATTTTTTGTTTTGTTTTTTTACTTCATAACCTTTGTTTGTTTTTATTAACCTCTCCCCTAAAGATAACAGTTCCCAGTTTTCCAGAGTTTGTGAATAGACCTTAAGTGTTCTCAATAATTGACAAAATTTGTGAATGCCACTATATCTCTAGCTGTATCTGTAAAATACAGTAAACTTTAAAAATGCAGTGATATAAATATTTACTTCAAATATGTAAATATAGGTATCTATAGTAATGTGTTAAGTTTTCTAGTTAACTATCATTTTCTTAGGTTTATCTTTTTCATCAGATATGAAAATTAGCTTTCTTTTGGGGGCCAGCTTTTATAAAGAAATCATGGTTTTAAAATCACTTTACAAACATTGCTTATCATTATCTATTAGCTTGGTGACCTTAGACAAATCACTTCTGTGCCTCACTTTCCTCATCTGTATACTGTTAATACTAATAGTCCCATCTTGTAGGAATGAAAGGCTTAAATGAATTCGTGTTAAATGTTTAACATATAAAAGTCACCCAGTAAAATTGATACTATAACTACAACAGAATGACAGAGCTTACTTGGCTTAGTTCTAAAGAGGGCAGAGAAATTGAGAAAATTTTTTGTATATATTTCATTAACATTTCCATATTGTACATTTAAATGTTTTCTGTGCATATAAAATTACTATAGTGATATATTCAGAAAGGGAAAAAAGTACAAAAATAAAAATTACCCATAGTTCTACTTATCATTGTGCCCAGAATATGTTTGTATTTCCTTTAGTTTTTTTCCTCATAAGCATAGTTTTGAGGGTTTTTTGTTTCATTTTTAAGCAAATAATAGTATCAATTTTATAGCATGTATTTTCTGTGCTTTTAATTTTTATAATCATGTATGATAAGGCAGGCTCATTTTCTAAAATCTTGATGTCCTTTAAGTTTCTTAACTTTTCTGCTATTATTTGAATCCTTCATCTTTTTTTTGGAAAAGATGGTGACCTATTTTTGGAAAAGAGAGTGACCTGTTAACTTCACCAGCGGTCAAGACTGGCTACCCAGCATACTGAGACCACTTTTCCATCTTTCCCTATCATCTTTTGCTTTCTTTCTTAATTTATTCTCTTCTTTTTGGTTAGCTTATTTTTTGATAGCTTTGAAAAGAGGTATTGGGGAAGTATATATTTGAGATTTTACATGCCTGAAAAGTATATTATATACTCATGTTTAATTCTCTGACCCAATATAGAATTCATCATTGAAAATTATCTTCAGAATTTTTCCTCTAGCTTCCATTGTTGCTGATTATCATTTCTTAACAAGTCAGAAGTCCAGTGCTGTTTCAGCTTCTGATTCTGATCCTGTTTCTTTGGAAGCTTTTAGATTTTTCTCTTTATTCCTGGTGTTCTGAGATAGCATGGTGATACACTCTGATGTGTATTTATTTTTTCCCTTTTATTATTCTTGGTACTCTTTTTTGAATACCTATTGCTTAGATATTAATCTCTTTAATCAATCCTCAGTGTCTTATTATTTCTCTTCCATTTTCCATTTCTTAGTGTTTTTTTACATTTTCCTTATACTTCCTCAAATTTATTGAACTTAATTTTGACCATCATATAAGTTTCCTAAGAGTTCTTTCTCCAGGTTTTTTTTTTTTTTAAGTATTAGTTTATGGATGTAATATCTTCTCTTATATCTTTGATACTGTTCATTATTATTACTCTGAAGTTTTTTCTGCTCCCTACTCTTTTCTTCTGATTCTCTGCTCCAATCACTCTCTTTCATGTTGGAACCTTTCCTCAAATAGCTATTTCTTGGTATTCTGTTGCTTAGAATATAGCACTACAAAGGCAGTTAACAGAGGGGCTGTGTGTGTCTCTGTGAATGTGTTGTATTTGACAGGGTAAGGCAGTGGCTTTGTCTTCTTTGGTGAGCATCACTGTAGGACGGTTGTGTGGTCACCTGGCAGTTTCATTGTAGACCCTAAACTGTTGATAATTATTTTCCCTGGGAAAGTTCAGCTTCTTTGCAGGAGGCTCTTTCAATCTACTTAAGTTTAGTTGCTGTCTACCATTTGGGAGTTTGGCAGGGTGAAGCAGCATCCAGGGCAATCTGGATTTCACTTATATCCCTCTGATTTGTTTGATGATTCCAAATCTCTCGCTAATTTTGTTGAGAGAATAAACTTTCTGGACTTTCAAGATGGGTGTGTGGGGGAAAAATTGCTTGACTGCCCTAGGTTGTTGGAGTAGAGCCTTAGGGATTTAATTACTTATTTTATAAACTTTGACTTTAGACCTTACTTCCCTCCTTCTTCTATGGAACCTGGTATTTCTAATTCCTGAATGCTTCTGGGTTCTGCAGAATGAAATGTTTGTTTGTGTGTTTTTTTCTTTTTTATCTTCTTTTAGATATACCTAGTTGTGTTTCCTTTTTTGACCACTTGGTGTGATTTGTATGCTCTCTGCTTACTTTCCTGCTTTCCATGTACACATACATACATATATTATGGTTTGGGTTTACCAGTATTTTTCTTAATTTATTGAAGGTGAAATTTGTTTTCTCCTTATTATTTTGGTTGGGTTTTAAGAGATAAAGGGAATGGTTAAATCTCTATCTTATGGGGGTGCCTGGCTGGTTTAGTCAGTAGAGCATGCAGCTCTTAATCTCAGGGTCATGAGTTCGAGGCCCATGTTTGGCATAGAGTTTGCTTAAAAATAAAATTAAATGAAAAATTAAAAACAAACTGTTATTTGTAAAGTGGAAGCTTTTTGTAAGCTTTTTTGTTTGTTAAAATAAGCTTTTTAAAACTAAAGGAATATAATCATCCCTCTTTTAAAAATATAGTTTGTCCCATTATCAAACATATTTCTTTGGTATACAGTATTAGTTTTGAAAAGTGTATTTCAGGGGCGTCTGGGTGGCTCAGTTGGTTAAGCGGCCGACTTTGGCTCAGGTCATAATCTTGCGGTCCATGAGTTCGAGCCCTGCGTCAGGCTCTGTCGTGACAGCTCAGAGCCTGGAGCCTGTTTCAGATTCTGTGTCTCCCTCTCTCTGACCCTCCCCTGTTCATGCTCTGTCTCTCCCTGTCTCAAAAATAAATATTAAAAAAAATTTTTTTTAAAGTGTATTTCAGAAATCATTAAATATAAATGCAGTTTTTTAGATTTTGTTTTTATGTTTAGGAACACATAAATATAAATTATTGGATATTGATTGAAAGAGTCGATGTCTACAATCTTAATTTCAACCATCCCATTTGCCAATAACCACTCTTTTTGTTTCAGTGTTTTTCCTCTGTGTTCCCAATTCCAGTATTGTTTTTCTTTCATTGGGACTTCAGATCCTTTGATGCCATATTTTTAGTGTTCTTCACACCATTTCCTCATTTCCTCAGTTTTCCTAGCATAGATCATTTTCAACTAGATTTATTATAATCCTGTCTGTCTTCATATCCTCAACATCCTTGCCTCTGTTTCCATCATGCCTCCTTTGAAAACCCTATATTACCACCTGCTCCGTACCTGTACCAGAGCGCTTGAAAGTGGCTGAAGAAAAACATATACTTATAATGGCTAGGCTTTAGATTTTTCTCACAAGTGGACCTTTAATGTTGCCTAGAAATCCCATTACAGCATTCTACTCCATATTATTCCTACTTTCTTACAGGATTATTTCATACCTTCTCCTCAGACCTGTAATATCTCCTATTATCTTTTTTTCACACTTAGCTGATTATTTTAATTGCTTAATAGAGTCAACAGAGAATTCTTCAAGAATTAAACCTATTAATCTAGGTGCAGCTATACCCATATTCTCTACTTTTTCTCTTACTACAGTTACTTCTAAGGTCAGTCCTTGCCTTTGTTCAGTAGATCTGAGCCCTGTTCTCTCCCTCAAGAACTTTGCTCTTTTCTCTCTACTGGCTTCAGTTCCCCCCTTTTATTAGATAATTCTTATCATTATACTAATATGCCGTAGTTGCTCTTATCTTTTAGAAACATTCTCTGTTAGTTAAGGCTCTCTAGGGACATGGAACCAAGAGAAGATGTACTTACTGATACATACATACGTACCCACACACGCATATATATTGAGGAGGGGGAGGGGTTTTTTAAGTTTATTTTTAATTATTTTTTTTCTCAGAAGACAAATGTTTTAATAATGAAATTCTTTTTTTCCAAAATTTTATGGTGTAGTATTGGTTTCAAGAATAGAATTTAGTGATTTCATCACTTACATATGACTCCCACTGCTCATCATACCTCCTTAATACCCGTCACTGGGTTTTAGCCCATCTACCACCAACATCTTTCCTTCAACCCTCAGTTTGCTCTCTGTTGTTAAGAGTCTTTTATGATTTGCTTCCCTCTCTTTTTTTTTTTTCTTTCCCTTCCCATATGTTTGTCTGTTTGGTTCCCTAAATTCCACATATGAGTGAAATCATGTGTTATTTGCCTTTCTTTGACTGATTTATTTCTCTTGGCACTATTTCTCTTATACAGTATAGCTCCATCCACATCATTGCAAATGGCAAGATTTCATTCTTTTTAATGGTACTATTCCATTGGATATGGATGGATGTGTGTGTGCGTGTACGTGTACACATTCATCAGTCAATGGACACTTGGGCTGTTTCCATAGTTTGGCTGTTGTTGATATTGCTGCTGTAAACATCGGGGTGCATGTATCCTTTCAGATCTGTATTTTTGTATCCTTTAGATAAATACCTGGTTAGTGCAATGGCTGGATCATAGGGTAGTTCTTTTTTTAATTTTTTGAGGAACTTCCATATGGTTCTCCTTAGAGGCTGCACCAGTTTGCATTCCCACCAACAATAGAAGGGGGTTCCCCTTTCTCCACATCCTCACCAACATCTGTTGTTTCCTGTGTTGTTAATTTTATCCATTCTGACAGGTGTGAGGTGGTATCTCATTGTGGTTTTGATTTGTATTTCCCTGTTGGTGAGTGATACTGAGCATCTTTTTATGTGTTTGTTAGCTGTCTGGCTGGATGTCTTCTTTGGAGAAATGTTTATTTATGTCTTCTGCCCATTTCTTCACTGGATTATTTATTTTTGGGGTGTTGAGTTTGATAAGTTCTTCATAGATTTTGGATACTAACCCTTTATCAGATACATCATTTGTAGATATCTTTTCCCATTCAATAGGCCACCTTTTAGTTTTATTATTTCCTTTGCTGTGCAGAAGCTTTTTATCTTGATGAAGTCCCAGTAGTTCATGTTTGCTTATGTTTCCCTTGCTTCCAGAGATGTGTCTATTAAGAAGTTGCTCCAATGAAGTCAAAGAGGTTGCTGCCTGTGGTCTCCTCTGGGATTTTGATGGTTTCCTATCTCACATTTAGGTCTTTTATCCATCTTGAAGTTATTTTTGTGTTTGGTATAAGAAAGCGGTCCTGGTTCATTCTTCTGCATGTTGCTGTCCAGTTTTCCCAACATCATTTGTTGGAGAGACTCTTTTTTTTTCCATTGGATATTCTTTCTTGCTTTGTCGAAAATTTGTTGACTGTGTACTTATGGGTCCACTTCTGGGTTCTGTATTCTGTTCCATTGATCTATATGTGTCTGTTTTTGTGCCAGTACTTTATTGTCTTGATGACTACAGCTTTGTAATACACTTGGAGTCTAGAATCATGATGCTTCCAGCTTTGCTTTTCTTTTTCAGGATTGCATTGGCTAATCAGGGTCTTTTGTGGTTCCATACAAATTTTAGGATTGTTTGTTTTAGCTCTGTGAAAAATGCTCATGGTATTTTGATGGGGATTGCATTAAATGTGAAGGTTGCTTTGATTAGTATAGACATTTTAACAATGTTTGTTCTTCCAATCCATGAGCATGGAATGTTATTCCATTTAGTTGAGTCTTCTTCAGTTTCTTTCATAAGTGCTTATAGTTTTCACAGTATAGATTTTTGACCTTTACTTCTTACCTCTTTGGTTAGGTTTACTCCTGGGTATCCTACAGGTTTTGGTGTAGTTGCAGATGGGATAGATTCCTTGATTTCTCTTTCTGCTTCTTCATTATTGGTCTTTAGAAATACAACTTATTTATGTATGTTGATTTTATATCCTGCAACTTTACTGAATTCATGTATCACTTCCAGCAATTTCTTGGTTGAATCTTTTGGGCTTTCTACATAGAGTACCATCTCATCTGTGAAATAGTGAAAGTTTGACTTCTTCCTGGCCAATTTGTATGCTTTTTATTTCTTTCTATTGTCTGATTGCTGTGGCTCATACTTCCAGTACTGTGTTAAATAGCAATGGTGAGAATGGATATCCCCGAATTGTTCCTGACCATAGAAGAAAAGCTCTCAGTTTCTAATTGAGGATGATATTAGCTGTGGGTCTTTTATATATGGTCTTTATGATGTTAAAGTATGTTCTCTCTATCCCCGCTTGATTGAAGGTTTTTATCAGGAATGGATGCTATACTTTGTCAAATGTTTTTTCTGCATCTATTGAGAGGATCATATGGTTCTTATCCTTTTTGTAATGTGGTGTATCATGATGATTGATTTGTGAATAGTGTACCACCCCTGCAGCTCAAGAATAAATCCCACTTGATCATAGTGAATAATTCTTTTAACGTACTGTAGATTTCATTTGTGAGAATTTTGTTCACAATTTCTGCATCCATGTTCATCAAGGATACTGGCCTGTAATTCTCTGTTTTAGTGGGATCTTTGTCTGGTTTTGACATCAAGGTAATGCTAGCTTTGTAGAATGAGTTTGCAGTTTTTCCTTATTTTTCTATTTTTTGGAACATTTTGAGAAGAATAGGTATTAACTCTTTAAAACATTGGTAGAATTCCCCTAGGAAGTCATCTGGCCCTGGACTCTTATTTGTTGAGAGTTTTTTGATTACTGACTCAATTTTTTTGCTGGTTATGGGTCTGTTCAAATTTTCTATTTCTTCCTGTTTCAGTTTTGGTAGTTTGTATGTTTCTAGGAATTTGCTCATATCTTCCAGATTGCCTAGTTTTTTTTGTATATAATTATTAATAACGTTCTTTTATAAATGTTTGTATTTCTATGATATTGGTTATGATCTTTCCCCTTTCATTTGTGATTTCATTTATATGGGTTCTTTTTTTTTTCTTTTTGATAAGTCTAGTGTACTGGTTTATCACTTCAAGGAAACAGTTCTTATTTTCATTGATATGATTTTTTTGTTTCTATATTTATTTATGCTCTGATTTTATCATTTCCCTTCTTCTGCTGGCTTTAGGCTTCATTTGCTGTTCCCTTTTTTTTAAGGTTATTTAGTCTGAGAGAGAGCGAGAGAGTGTGCATGTACACGTGCAAGAGGAGGAGGGGCAAACACAGAGAGAGAAAGAGAATCAGTCCTAACCAGGCTCCACACTGCCAGTGCAGAGCCCAAGGCAGGGCTTATACTCACAAAACTGTGAGATTATGACCTGAGCCAAAGTCAGATGCTTAACCAACTGAGCCACCCAGGTACCCCTTGCTTTTCCTTTTCTAGATCCTTTAAGGTATAAGGTTAGGTTGTGTATTTGAGACTTTTCTTGCTTCTTCAGATAGGCCTATATTACAATATACTTCCCTTTAAGACTGACTTTGCTGCAACCCAAAGGTTTTGCAATTTTGTGTTTTCATTTTCATTTGCTTCCATGTATTTTTAAATTTCTTCTTCAATTTCATGGTTAACTCATTTATTCTTTAGTAGGATGGTCTTTAATCTCCATGTATTCGTGGTCTTCCCAAATTTTTTTTGTGATTGACTTCAAGTTTCAAAGCTTTATGTTCTGAAGATATGCATGGTTTGATCTCAGTCTTTTTACTTGTTGAGGGCTGATTTGTGACCCAGTATGTGATCTGCTCTGTAGAATGTTCCATGTGCACTTGAAAAGAATGTGCATTTGCTGCTGTAGGATGAAATGTTCTGAATATATCTGTTAAGTCCATCTGGTGCAGTGTGTCATTCAGAGCTGTTGTTTCCTTGTTGATTTATGTTTTGATGATCTGTCCATTGTTGTAGGTGGTGTGTTAAAGTCCCCTAATATTATTGTATTATTACCATTGAGTTACTTTGTATTTGTTAATAATTGATTTATGTATTTGAGTGCTTCCATGTTGAGGGCATAAATATTTATAATTGTTAAATCTCCTTGATGGATAGACTCCTTAATTATGGTATAATACTCTTCTTCATCTGCTATATTCTTTGGTTTAAAATCTTGTTTGTCTCATACAGGTATGGCTGCTCAGGCTTTCTTTTGGCATTCATTAGCATTATATATGGTTTTTCATCTCATCACTTTCAATCTGCAGATGTCTTTAGGTCTAAAATGAGTCTCTTATAGGCAGCATATAGAAGGGTCTTCTTTTTTTATCCATTTTAATACTCTTTGTGTTTTGATTGGAGCATTTTGTCCATTTACATTCAGAGTAATCATTGAAAGGTATGAATTTAGTGCCATTATGCTACCTATAAGGTTGGTGTTTCTGATGATGTTCTCTGTTCCTTTCTTGTCTTTGTTGCTTTTTTGGTCTTCTTTTCCCCCGACTCAAGGAGTTCCCTTTAATATTTCTTGAAGGTCTGTTTACTGGTCATGAATTCCTTCATTTTTTGTCTGGGAAACTCTCCTTTTACTCTGATTGCCTTGCTGGATAAAGTATTCTTGGCTGCGTACTTTTCCCATTTAGCATGTTGACTATATCATACTACTCCCTTCTGGCCTGTCAGTTTTCTGTGGACAGATCTGCTGCGAACCTCATCTGTCTTCCCTTGTATGTTAACAACTTTTTTTTTTCCCTTTCCTCATTCAGGATTCTTTCCTTGACTGTGTATTTTTGAACTTCACTGTGTTATGTCTTAGTGATGGCAGCTTTTGTTGAATTTAATGGGAGGTCTCTATGCTTCTTGTTTTTTGATGTCTGTTTCCTTCCCCAGATTAGTGAGATTTTCAGCTATAATTTGCTTAAATAAACCTTCTGGTCCTTTTTTTCTCTTCATTTTCTGGGACTCCTGTGATACAAACATTATAATGCTTTAAGGAGTCACTGAGTTCCCTGAGTCTACATTTGTGATCCATTACCTTTCTTTCCTTCTTTTTCAGCTTCATTATTTTCCATAGTTTTTATCTTTTGTATCGCTGATTTGCTATTCTGCTTCATCCATCTTCATTAGCACTGCATTCATTTGGCTTTGCATCTTGGTTATAGCATTTTTTTTATTTCTGCCTGACTAGATTTTAGTTGTTTTATCTCTAAAGTAAAGGATTCTGTAGTGTCTTCTGTGCTTATCTCAAACCCAGCTAGTTTCCTCATGATTACTGTTTTAAATTCTGGTTCAGACATCTTACTTTTATCTGCATTGATTAAATCCTTGTGACTTCTCTGTTCTTTCTTTTGGGGTTAATTCCCCTGTCTTCTCATTTTGTCTGGGTTACTTTCTGCATTTGATTGTTAGGAAAGACCGTTGTACTCTTCCAAGTAATGGCTATATTAAGACGAGGTTCCCCCCCACCAGCCCCCAGAAAAGGAAGCTAGATTCTAGGTGTGTTTTGGTTTGTTTGTTAAAAGAAGCTAGATCCAAGGGTGAAAAAAGAATGAAGATAGATCCTGTTTCCCCTCAAACTGAAGCTTTCCAACACTCTATGATCAGTAGACTTGGTGCGTGCGAGGGGTCTGTGCCAGGGAGATGTATTTCAGTAAGTTGGCTGACACAATTGTGGGAACTGGCAAATTTGAAATCTGTGTAGGACAGCAAGCTAGAGGGAGGTTGGAGTTGTACAGCCCTGATGCAGAATTTCCTTCTCCAGGAAACCTTAGTTTTTTCTTCTTAAGGTATTCAACTGACTACATGAAACCCACCACCTTATTGAGGGTATCTCCTGTACTTAAAACTGGCTGATGTCGCTGTTAACTATCTATGAAATACCTTCACAGTAACACCTGGATTAGTATTTGATTCAATAACTAGATACTGTAGCCTAGCCAGGTTGATACATAAGACTGACCATTACATTCTCCCTTGTTTCCTCATGCCTTTCTTCCTACAGTCCTAATACTCTCCTTTTCTTCGCAGCAAATCTCAATTATTTATGTTCACTCCTTTTTGTCTTCTTAATTCTCTTTAAATACACTCCAGTCAGATATCTGTTTCTGCCACTTCAGTGTTTCTGTTCTTAGTCAGCAGTTACCTCTTTATTGTCCAAATCACAGGGAAGCTCCCAGGTATTATGTTTCTCTCTCAGTAGACATAGCTACTTCTTCCTTCTTAAGTCACTGTCTGAACTTGTTCTCTGGAATACACACTGTCATAATGGATCTTAAAAAGCTAAACTGTAAATACTGAATTATCTCAGAACTCAGTCTTCAGACCTTTTTGTCTTTCCTGTCTTTATTCACTCTTTGGTGAATAAAGTGAAAACCAATTCCATAATTTTATTATTTTTGTTAGAAAATAATGATGGTGGAAGAGGTAATATAGTCACATGATTTATATATATGGTAAAATGTCATTCACCCATGGCTCTGAGCTATCAAATTATCTTCTTGAAGGCAACCAAATTTGGCAGTCTCATAAATTTTTTTCCAAAGATTATGAATATAATAGCACATACATATTGATTGAGAGGCAGTATGTGATATAGTGCTTAAGAACTTGGACTGTGGAGCATAACTCCCTGTAATCAAATTCTGTCTCTGCCCCATTGCTGGCTGTGTAACTTTCAAGTCTCTTAGCTGATCTTGGTCTCAGTTTTCTCCTATGTACAAAAAGAATAGTTTTAATATACTTACTTGTTTGAGTTATGAGGTATAAATGACTAAGTATGTGTAAAGAGCTTACAAGACTGGCACATAAAAATAAATAACATTCCTTTTTTTTCATAAATGATAGCATTGTATACATACTCACAAGCTTCTTGCTTTTTTTTCCCCCATCAACAAATGTCTTGATAAGCTTTTCTTTTCAGCACATAAATCATGCCTCATTTTTCATTGGATGATATGTTGTTTTATTTGCTCTAAATAATGTCTTTGATGATGACTTCAAATATATATCTACTGGATATTTCCACTTAGATACCTAATAAAATCAAAGCTTTCTAATTACCCTTGTCTTTTCTTTTGATCTTATTTTCCTACATTATAATCTATAATTTTTTTTTTTTAGCTAAATCTTCAGAACCTCTCTACCTACTGGTATCACGCCAGCATTGTTGTACTGAGTTGCTGAAAGCCAACAACTTGAGAATCATTATTCCAAACTTTTGGCAAAATATTTTCAGCTCCTAGTGTTCTCCTATTTAGTCTTCCTTCTTACACTTTTACTCTTCTATAATCTGTTCGCACAGCGGTTTTAAATGCAAATCAAACTATTTCTCACCCATACCATATTTTCTGGTGGGTCTTATCTGCTTTAGATTTAATTCTTGAGTTCTGACTAGATTCTAGTAGAACTCTTGTAAACTGGTCTCTTGATTTCTTTCTTACTCTCATCTCCTGCCTCTGTTTCTGTGCTTCAGCCACATTAAATACCTTGCTCTTTTATGAGTGCCCTCTTCATAACAATTTATCTTATAACCTTTGGACTCCTTTTCCCTGGAACAATGTTCTGTCATATAATCATATACTCATCCCTTCACTTATTGGTCAAATGTGAACTCTGCAGAGAGGCCTTCTTGCCTGTGACTACCCTTTTTACCATACTTTTTTTAAAAAAATTCTGTATTTTTCATTATAGATTTTCTATTAACTGGCATACTTTTTTCGTTTGTATATTCTGTATTAGTTTATTATGTTCATTAACTTAGAATGTAATAACCATGAAGATAGATACTCTAATTCACTTCTGTACTTCTAGCTTGTGGTAGAATAGTGGTTACGTACATACTGGTTTGATAGGTGAATGAGGAAGCACTAAATAAGTTTTTATTAAACTCTGTGGTATTAAGGCTAGTTTTTTAATTACCAGTCTTTCACAAGCTAATACTTTTGTAAAATGCAAGCAAATGAATTATATGTTTCTTAGTGTCATATTATTAGTCAGTAGACATACAATCATTGTCAGATTGTTAAGAAAATTTCTAAAAACTTACTTTCGAATTGTACTGATAATCAACTGTGAATAAACCATTTGTGGTCAGCACCTATTTGCAGACCATACTATGAGTAGCACAGCATTAAAACAGGTTTGCCCTTCTATACCCAGTAGTTAAAATTTGAAGGCTAGATGAAGTATTCTTCTCTTCGGTAAACAAGGAGAAACTACTTCATAGCCAGTGTCACAGAACCAGGCTGAATTCCTGTAGGATTATTAATTTATAAAATAATTCCTTTAGTAATACCAGTGAAATTTAATTAGTGCTCACTCTATGTAGGAATGAGTGTTTTTCACTGGACTCAGACATCACAGTCCCCATGTTATGTATGTGTCATTAAATTAGCAGTCTCTCAGTAGCCATTTATTTGCTAATTGTTGGTAAATGAAATGAAAATTTCAGTTGAAATTTGTTTTACAGATCAATAAGCATTTTATCTCAGTAAATACTGTTATATCCTGTCTTTTTGTGAAAACATATTGACCATTTTGCATTATGTTTATATGTCTAGGATGGGAAGAGGGTCATTACACAGTGGCAGTTGGTGTGTGGGATCTGGGTTCATAAGGAGATACGTAGCTAAAAGCAAAAATCATTAAATTGAAGAAAATTTGTGTCTCAGCTTCCACTAAGGAATTCCATCCAGGGTTGGTGTTAATTTTAAAGCTTTTCAACTCCTTGACATATAAGTCATTTTGTTTTGGGGACCTGGAGGTATATCCTGAATTAAAACTCCAAAGGGTATGATTTTGTATGCTCAGGACAAACTCTTATTACACTTTTATCCATGACTTTGGGCAGTGTGAATGCCCCAGATCCCCCTTTTCTTTAAGCTATTCTCCTTTTTTATACAGATTAATTTAAAAAGTACTTTTAGGGGTGCCTGGGTGGCTTAGTCGGTTAAGCATCCAACTTCGGCTCAGGTCATAATCTTGCACTTCATGAGTTAGAGCCCCACCTCTGGCTCTGTGCTGACAGCTCGGAGCCTGCAGCCTGCTTTGGATTCTGTCTCCCTCTCTCTCTTCCCCTCCCCACTTGTGCTCTGTCTCTCTCTCTTTCAAAAATAAACTTTAAAAAAAAAAAGTACTTTTAACTTTCACAGTATCATCAGATACCCTGACAGTGTGTAAAATATTGTAAAATCACTAGCCTGTATTTTGAAACACGAGAATATTTCTCAACTTACTATTGTGAGACACTGTATCTTAGGAAAAAGTATTTTAATTAAATGTATTTCTAAGTAGTCACTAACTTAAATATATTTGTTTACATCTTGTCTTATATTTTAGCTTAAAGGCAGCAATCACTATTAACATGGAGTTGCCAAAAAGCAGACAGAGTTTCAGGTTAACATTATATATATTATATATATATATATATAGTATGTGTGTGTGTGTGTGTGTGTGTGTGTGTGCGCGCGCGCGTGCGCGCGTATAGATAATAGATGTGTTTAATTAAAGGGAAATCATAAGTTTTAAGAGACATGCATGCTCCTATATAGTTATGGATGTTTGCCGATAAGTGGATCAGTATTCCAAAACATTGATCAGTTCATTTTTTAAAACTGCACATTCGTTCATACTTGCAGATGAATAAATAACCTAGAAAGAAAAAAAAAGGAAGTTTTTTTTTACCAGCACAAATTCTTAGTCCTTTGTCAGTATTTTTCTACACTATCAATAATGAAAATAAATATGAGTAGAGAAAAGTTTAAGGTTTGTGTTATACCTGTTTTTCAGATGACTTGAAACACAAGTTTGAAAATATTTAAAGATTTGCAAATCCAAGTGAACATTTAAAAGTACATTAACACTGTGAGGAAAATAGGTCAATCAGAAGTTCATGGGGTACATTTTTGATTAATGAGTTTGGTAGGATCTGTATTTCAGGGTTTGGGAGCTAGGCTATTCACTGAGAACAAACCATCTTTGTGGGTAAGGGCCATGAATTGATTGTAAATATCTAAGCCATCTTTGAAATGTCTAAAGGTATTAAAGATGCAATTGTATACACAGAACTCATGGGCAGGAGAAAAACCTAACATGCATGTTTGAAGGTCGGGAAGAGGGGGTGTTAAATTCTTCCTGCTGCTAATTAGGATGGAGCTGATTTTAAGGAGGAAAATGTTGTGAACTAAGCTATAGAGACACTAAGGCACAGAAAATTATGTTGCAGCCTAAGATCGTGACTTTATTTCTATAAAGTTTTCTTTTTTTAATTTGTTATGCCGGAGTTGTAAAAACATAGAAACTGACTAGTTTGTTTCCTTCACCCATTTCCATTATAAATTTGTTATCTTACGGATGAAAATCTGATTAATAGGTGAAAACCGTAATCTTCCTTTATTTCATAGCCATGAAGCTCATGACTGCGTTGGTGAATGTTGCCTTAAACCTCAGTATTCATCAGGATAACACACAAAGACAATATGAAGCTGAGAGAAATAAAATGATTGGGAAGAGAGCCAATGAAAGGTTGGAGTTACTTCTTCAGAAACGCAAAGAGGTAAGTTTCATACTATCTTAAGGTATGTGTGATTTTGTTTTTTGTTTGTTTGTTTTTGATGGGGCTGCGTGTGGCTGTGTGTGTGAGAGAGAGACAGAGGGACAGAGGGAGGGAGCAAGTGTGTTGTATGTATTTTAAAATATTTATTTAAGTCAGATGTGTGATCTCAAGGTTTCAAATTAAACTGGAATGTTTAGCCATTGATTATCTGAGTGCTGTCTGATGGCTGAAGAGAATCATAAAACAATCCTATGTTTGAAAGAAGGTAGTCTAGGGGTCAGGTAACTCAGAAAGATTATCAGGCTGTGAATTCAGAAAGCATAATAAATAGTATGGTCAGAGCTGGGTGCTAGCAAAGCTGCCCTTCTAGAAGGAAGCCAAAGACTACTTATTAGCTGATGAATAAGGCATTCCTATAAATAAGATTGGTCTCAGTTTTACACTGCAATTTTCATGTATGTGTGTGTGTGTGTATATATATATATATATACACATATATATATATATATGTTATATACATATATATGTATATATGCATATATATGTATATATACACATGCATATGTATATATGTGCATATGCATATGTGCATATATATGCATATGCATGCAATTTTCATGTATGTGTATATATATATGTATATATGTATATATATGTGTGTATATATATATATATATATATATATATATATATATATATACCTTGAAAGTGTTTTAAACTGGGTTTTTAGTAGGTAATATTTTTATTTGCCCAATAGGAAATCAGATTTTAAATATACAGTATTTTAACTTGAAAACAGAATAATATTACATTGCTACAAATAAATTACTGATGAATAATGGGTTATAACAGGCAACACGAAACGCAAACTAATTTTAAATTATTACCCATGCTGTATTAGGGTGCTAGCTGGGGCTGCTATAACAGATACCAACACAGACTAAGTGGCTTCCAAGTTGAAGATGACTCCAGTTTCTCCATGACTTACGTGTGTGTGTTTGTCTCTAAATTTCTGCTTTCTATAAAGACACCAGTAATAATGGATTCAGGGCCCACCTTACTCTAGAATGACCCCATCTTAACTAATTACATCTGACACAATCCTATTTCCAAATAAGGTTTGAGGTACTGGGGCATTAGGACTTCAGCATATGAATTTCTGAGGAACACAGTTACAATCATATATAATACTTGAAATTTTGTGAAAGTAAATTTTGGAACTGTGCGTCAGTAAGTACTATTAACCAAACTGTATGCCTCTTATAAATTAAATTTTTATATAATAAAACATAAAATAAAAAAATTATTTCAGTAAAACTGAAATAAAGCATACAGCAAAAGAGTAAGTCTGAAGGAATTTTATTCTCACACTCTTATATGTAATAAAAGCAAATTATTTCACTGAGTATTACTACACAAGAGATTATAATAAGAAATATCACTTGGAATGTAATTTTGTATAAGTGCTTTTGTTCCTCTTGAGCAGTAAATAAGCTCAAACTTTAACTGTGATCAGTAGTATTTCCTGAATTTTATATCATTACTAGACTATTTTATTTTGTTGCTGCATTCTATGACTAATGGCGAGGATTACTTCTATCTTCAATTATGCCTTCTGTATTGGGAACTTGGCCTAGTCTCAGTTATGGGCTAAACAGATGCAGAGTAATATTTGGATACTTTAGGTCGAATAGTAAGTTTCTTTTACAGTGGCAAATATGATCAAGGATGGCCTGTTACCAAGAGAGGCAAAACAAGCCAGGGGCCTGACTTTGTTGGAAGAGGTATAGAAATTGAGACTTCTTAAAAAAAAAAAAAAGAAAGAGAGAGAGAGAGAGAGGGAGGGAGGGAGGGAGGGAGGGAGGGAGGGAGGGAGGAAGGAAGGAAGGAAGGAAGGAAGGAAGGAAGGAAGGAAGGAAGGAAGGAAGGAAAGAAATAAATTGAGGCTTCTTCTCAAAGCAGGTAGTATGTTGGATATTGGAATCTGGCCACATTTAGCCACATCACACTTTTGTTAGTTACTGTGTATATGTATGTGTAAAGAGAGACAAAGAGGTTCTGAAGTCAGTTTAGTAAAGCTTTTGAAGTAATGCAGTAGTACTGGTAATTTCAAACAAGTGATGCACAATAAGTGAAAAAAAGGATTGATTATTATTCAGAATAGGAATAACTGGGAATTAAAAATAACTGGAACTGTTCATTTCAAATAAGATGATCAGGGTTTAACTTTTTTTGTTTTTTCATTTCAGCTACAGGAAAACCAGGATGAAATTGAAAATATGATGAATTCTATTTTTAAGGGTATATTTGTTCATAGATACCGGTAAGGAATTTTAAAAATCACTTAGTTTTTAACTTAAATAATTTATTGCTTTTTTTGTAGTCCTAGGTAATTATAAAAATAGGAAACTCTCTATTTGTTTTGTTCTTTGGGAAACAGCTTTGGCTCTAAAAGCTAAATAAATGTCATACTACTGTTGTGGAAGAAATTGTTTTTTGTTTTTAAGTTTATTAGAAAAAGAGCACAAGTGGGGAAGGGGCAGAGAGAGAGTGAATCTAAAGCAGGCTCTGCACTGTCAGCATGGAGCCTAATGTGCGGCTCAAACCCACAAACCATGAGATCATGACTTGAGTCGTAACCAAGAGTCAGATGCTGCACCAACTGAGCCACCCAGGCACCCCTATTGTGGAAGAAATTGTAACACTGCCATACTCTTTTAAGTTCAGATCATATATTGTTAGAAGCATTCAGTATATTTGGATTTATACTGATGGAGTATTTATTAATAGGATATCATTAAATTAATGTGGCCTTAATAAGATGTGATTATCTTGATATTTGAAAAAATTCAATGCCCTGTTTCCTGTCCTGTGATACTCATCTTGTTTCACAGTCAAATTAACCAGGAGTGTTTTAAAAATACATCTTTGAAGATGGGAGAAAAGTTGACAAAAAAAGGGCACCTCTGTAAATAATCAACAACTCTTCTTTACCTTCATCTATACACATGAAAGTAGAACCAAAGTATTTTTGTCATGCTTCATTGCAAGCCAGTTTAGTCTTTCTGTGAAGTTTTTAATTGTTGACTACATTATTAAGCAGCATATTTCACAGAGAATTAATGAATCATCTACATTAACTTGCTACGTTCTTTTAGTTAGGCATGATGTATGTTTAGGTAGATAGACACAGATAATAGAAACACTGTTTTTAGATACATTTGAGACTTTTAATTGGCCAGTTAATTAAAAAAGTTAGTTAAAACAGGGAAATCCATTAAAAAAAAAAAAAAGAAATGTAGTTTGATATTTTAACTTAAACGTCTTGTTTTAATTCAGAGTATGAAAAAGACGTTTGATCTTCTTGGTAATTTTTTTAATGTTTATTTATTTTGAGAGAGAACACGCCACGTGAGTGGGAGAGGGGCAGAGAGAGGGAAAGAGAGAAACCCATGCATAGCATGGAGCCTGATGTGAGGCTTAATCCCACAAACCATGAGATCATGACCTAAGCTGAAATCCAGGGTTGGTCGCTCAACGCACTGAGCCACCCACACACCCCCTACCTTTTTTTTAAATCTTCTTGATATTTATACAAAGAAAAAGAAAACACTAACTTGAAAAGATATGCACTCCCATGTTAATTACAGCATTATTTATAATAACCAAGATATGAAAACAACCTATAGGTTGATGAATGGATAAAGAAATTTTATATATGCAATGGAATATTTTGAGCCATTAAAAAATAATGAAATCTTGTAATTTGCAACAACATGGATGGACCTCAAGAACATTATGCTGAGTGAAATAACTCAAGCAGAGAAGGACAAATACTGTGGATTATATGTGGAATCTAAAAACAACGACAAACTCATGGATACAGAAAACAGATTGGTGGTTGCCAATGGGTGGATGGGGAAAATGGGTGAAGGGGGTCAAAAAGTAAAAAGGATAAAAAAAGATGAACTACTGAACAGCACCAGAAGTTAGCTTGCTGTTATCTAGTAATTTGTGACTATCTGCTGTAGTATTAGGAAATTTAGGCAAGTTTAATAAATTCGCAGCTAACTTCTTGAATGAATAATAGAACTTTTAGAAGAAACCTGGAAGATTATAATGCACTGGGAAGGGGTATCTGGGGTGCTCAGTCAGTTAAGTGTCTGACTTGATTTCTGCTCAAGTCATGATCTCATGATTCATGAGATCGAGCCTTGTGTCAGGCTCTGTGCTGATAGCACAGAGCCTGCTTGGGATTCTCTCTCCCTCTCTCTCTGCCTCTTCTCATGCTGTCTCAAAATAAACAAACCTTTTTTTTTTTTTCTTTAACGCACTGGGAAAATGTGTTTAATAGCTGATTAAGAAAAGATACTGAGACGGGGCGCCTGGGTGGTGCAGTCGGTTAAGCGTCCGACTTCAGCCAGGTCACGATCTCGCGGTCCGTGAGTTCGAGCCCCACGTCGGGCTCTGGGCTGATGGCTCAGAGCCTGGAGCCTGTTTCTGATTCTGTGCCTCCCTCTCTCTCTACCCCTCCCCCGTTCATGCTCTTTCTCTCTGTCCCAAAAATAAATAAACGTTGAAAAAAAAAAAAGATACTGAGAGAGACTGTATAGCCTGATAGGGACACACATCCTGAAGTTGGAGATGTTTGGGATTTGGGGAACTAAACCAATCGATTAAAAAAAAAAAAAAGAAAAGGAAAAAAGCCACCTGTCTTTTAAATAAACTTAAGAATAAGAAAACAAAATTATTTATATTTACTCACAAATTTACCATTTCCAGCTCTCCTCATTCCTGAGTTTCTCTGTTATTGCTTTACTTCTGCCTGTTTTATTTTTTTATATGAAAAACTCTTTATTTCACCAAAAAAAAAAAAAAAATAGGACCAAGGCCTTTAATTTCAGTATGGAATATTTGATTATAATTTCATATTCTCTTTTGTTCATAAACTACACATGTAGTAAGTTATGGAAAAGTTAATTTTTTAAAAAGCCAGAATTTCCAGGGGCGCCTGGGTGGCTCAGTCCGTTATGTGTCTGACTTAGGCTCAGGTCATGATCTCACAATTCGTAGGTTCAAGCCCCGCATTGAGCTCTGAACTGACAGCTTAGAGCCTGGAGCCTGCTTCAAATTCTGTCTCCCTCTTTCTCTGCCCCTCTTCCACTCATGCTCTGTCACTCTTTCTCTCAAAAATAAACATTAAAAAATTTTTAAAAAACAAGAATTTCCACATATTTGCCATGTAGTCTTTTTCTATTATAACTTTATAAAGGTATAATTAATGTAAAACAAATTACATGTTATATAATTTTTTATAAGACCTATATATTTGGTCCTTTGGAACTTTTAGTCATACCTGCCAACCACTGGAGGGCTGGGGGACTGAAGGTTGAATCAGCTGATGGCAGTGGCTTAGTCAATCATGAATATTCAGTGAAACCTCCATAAAAATCCAAAGGACTGGTTCAGAGAGCTTGGTGAACACAAACAAAGTAACACACCTAGAATGGGCATGAAAGCTATGTGCCCTTTCTCCATACCTTGCCCCGTGTATATCTTCATCTGGCTATTGATTCAAATCCTTTATCATATCCTTTAGTTAATTGGTTAACGTAATTGTTCCCCTGAGTTTTATGAGCTGCTCTTGCATGTTAAAAGAATATAAAGAGGATGTGGTTGGAACCTCCAGTCTAATAGCCCATGAGTCACAAGCACAGGTAACAAAAAGCCTAGGGCTTATGTTTGGCATTTGAAGTGGAGGATAGAGGACAATCTTGAAGGACTGAGCTCTTAACCTGTAGAGTCTGATGCTGTGTCCAGGTAGATAGTGTCAGGATTGAGCTGAATTCTCAGAAACCAGTAGGTATTGTTGGTGTGTGTGTGCGTGCAGGTAAAAACCCATGCCCCAAATTCAAATTGGGTCCAGGAACCCAAAAAGAGTTGGTGTCAGACACAGTTAAGTGCCTAAGTTTTGACATATATACACCTGTACAACTACCAAAAGCAAGATAATGGAATATATCCATCATCCTCAAAAATTTTCTCTTGCCACTTTGTAATTCCTCCCTACCTCCCTTTCTTCCAGTCTTCCCCTGCTCCCCAGAATCAATCAATTATCAGTTTGCTAACTGTTTACACTTTTTAGGATTTCATAGGAATGGAATTATACAGTATGTATTCCTGATTTTTGTTGTTGTTTTCATCTGACTTTTTTCACTAAGCCTAATTAGTGTTCATAAGTTTCATGAGTTTTAATAAGTTTTTCACATATGCCTTTTATCAGATTGAGGAAATATCCCTTCTGTTCCTAGTTTTCTGAGACTTTTTATTAGAAATGAATCTTGGATTTTGTCAAATACTTTTCTACATCTGTGGAGGTTGGTATATATGGTTTTTCTTTTTTAAGACTGTTAATGTGAACTAAATTGGTTGATTTTATAATCTTAGCCTTAAATTCTTTGGCTAAAACCCACAGCCGTGATAAATTTTTTTTTCTAAATAAATTTGCTAAAATTTTCCTAAGAATTATAGTTCTGTGTTCAAGAGAGATCTATATAGATCTTTTTTTAAATTTTTTTTCTTTTTAAATTTGAGAGAGAGAAGAGAGCATGTGCATCAACAAGGGGGAGGGACATAGGGGCAGAAGGAGAGAGAGAATACCAAGTAGGCTCCACGCTCAGCACGGAGCCTGACACAGCGCTTGATCCCACAACCCTGGGATCTGATCTGAGCCAAAATCAAAAGTTAGACACTCAACCAACTAAGCCACCCAGGCTCCCCAAGAGAGATGTGTATCTCTTAACTTTTAATTTTATTGAATATCTCTGACTGCTTTTGGTACTGTGGAAATGCTGGCTTTGTTGAATGAGTTGCAATGTGTTATCTCCTTTTTAATCATCTGGAAGAGTTTAATAATATATTTTTTTTTCACATAGGCATTATACCATTGGGACTGAGTGTTTTCTTTGTAGGGATGTCTTTAATTGCAAATTAAATTTCTTTAATAGATAGATATAAGTCTTTTCAGTATCAAGAAAATGATACGTTGATCTGCGTTGTTGAATTATATTCAGCAATTATCAGCATAAAGTTGTTCATAAAATATCATTGGTTTCACATCTCTCATACCGATTGTATTTATTTTTCTTAAAAAATAAGATTTTGGTTACATTGAACTCTATTATTTTTCTATTTTCTATCACATTGATTTCTGCAATTTTATTTATTTCCTTTTTCTGCTTACTTTGGGTTTCATTTACTCTGCTTTTTAGCTTCACAAGGTGGAAAGTGGGGTAATTGATTTGAGGCCTGTTTTCTAACAGTAGAGTTTACTGCTATAAATCTCTCTTAGTATTGCTTTAGCTGTATCCCCTAAATTTGGATATGTTGTGTTTCCATTTTCATTCAGCTCAAATACTTTCTAATTTCCTTTTTGACTTGTTTCCTTGACAAGAAGAAAGTATTTAGTTTACAAACATCTGAGAACTTTGTTATTGATTTCTAATTTAATTCCATTGTAGTCAGAGAACATACTTTGTGTAATTTGAATGCTTTCAAATTTATTGAGTTGTGTTTTATGACCCACAATATGGTCTATCTTAAGAAATGTTCTATTTACTCAGGAAAAATTACATACTGTGCTTTTGTTTTTAGGTCAAAATCTGTTAGTGTTGTTCAAGTAATTTCTATCCTTACTGATTTTCTGTCGGTTTATTCTAACCAATATTAGAGGGTTTTTGTAGAAGTACTTTTGTATTCTTGATTCAAGTCTCTTATCACATAAATGGTTTGCAATTTTTTTTCTTGCCTGTGGCTTTGTTTTCATTTTCTTAATGATACCTTACCTTTTGAAGAGCAAAAGTATTCCATTTGAATGAAGTAATTTACTCACTTTTCTTCTGTGTACATGCTTTTGATATCTGTGAACATTTTTCCTAACCCCAAATTTTTTTCTGTGTTTTATTCTAGAAATTCAATAACTTAATCTTATAAGTTAAAATATATATACAGTTAACTATTATGTATTTTTTGGATATAAGGGTATAAGTCCACTTTTTACGTATAGATATTCATTTGTCCAAGCACCATTTGGTGAAATACTACCGTCCTCCAATTGAATTGCCTTGGAGCTTTTTTTCTTTTTTTAAGTAATCTGTACAACCAATGTGGGGCTCCAACTCATGACCCCCCAGATTAGGTTAAGAGTCCCACACTCTACTGACTAAACCAGCCAGGTACCCCTCCTTGGAGCTTTTCTTGAAAACTAAATGAACATGAATGCAAAGATTAATTTATGGATTTTTCTAATCTGTCCTTATACCCATACCATCTGTATTGATTAAAGCTTTGAGACATAATTGATGTAGGACCTGTAAGTTTAAGTTGTACAATGTGATGATTTGATTCACATATATGATGTGAAGTGATTACCACAGTAAGGTTACTTAACACCTCAGTTGTCTCACGTAAGCACCTTCTTTGTGTGGTGGTGATTACATTTAAGATTTACTCTCTTAGCAACTTCCAAGTATGTAATAAATACAGCTTTGTTAACTATAGTCACAATGCTGTACATTAGATCTCTAGAACTTACTCATCTTATAACTGGAAGTTTGTACTCTTTGACCAACATATCTCCATTTCTGTCATTCCCCAGCCTCCAGCAACCACCATTCTACTCTATTTCTTTGAGTTTGGCTTATTTAGATTCCATGTATAAGTAGAACATGCTTACTTGTCTTTTTTTAGAGTACCTTTAAAAAATTAGGTTGTGTTAAATCCTCCTACTTTGTTCTTTTTCAAAATTGTTGTGACAATTATAGATTTTTGTATTTCTATGTAAATTTTAGAGTCAACATGTCAATTTTTAAAAAATTTGTATTTCTTCATTTTGAGAGAGAGAGAGAGAGAGAAAGAGACAGTGCAAGCAGGGGTGTGACAAAAAGAGAGCAAGAGAGAGAATCCAAGCAGCCTCTACGCTGTCAGCACAGATCCCAACACAGGGCTTGATCTCATGAACTGTGAGATCATGACCTGAGCCAAAACCAAGAGTCAGATGCTTAACCAACTGAGCCAGCTAGGTGCCCCCAGCTTGTCAATTTTTACATAAAAGCCTGCTGGAATTCTGATGGAGAATATGACTGTATAGACCAATGCAGAGAGAATTGCATTTTTCACATTTTGAATCTTCCAATCTATGAATATAGATTGTTATCTCCACTTGTTTAGATATTCTTTAATTTCTCTTGGCTGTTTTTCATGATTTTTCAAGTACAAATCTTACACTACTTCTTTCATTAAATTTAGTTTAAGTGTTTTCATTTTTTATTCTATTGTAAATGAAATTGTTCTCTTAATTTCTATTCTAGATTCTTCCTTACTAATGTATAAAAAATACAGGTGATTTTTTTTTTATTCCTTCAGAATTACAAGATACTTTCATTGTTCTATAGTCTTGAGATTTTGTTTGTTTTTGTAGATTATTTAGGATTTTCTACATAACATGTCATGTCATATGTGAATAAAGACCGTTTTAATTCCTACTTTCTAAGTCTAAACACTTTCTATTTCTGTGTCTTTAATTTTTTTTTTTTTAACTTTATTGCACTGGCTATAGAACTTCACTACAAAACTGGGTAAAAGTGGTAAGAGAGGACAGCTTTCCTTTTTTCCTAATCTTAAGGGGAAAACAGCCTTTAATGTCAGTAGCTATTAAGTTTTATATTGATACCATTTAGTCAGATGAGGAAATTCCCTTGTAACTTTATTTCATATGTTGTTTTTATCATGATTGACTGATTTTATTTTTTTTCTGTTTCAGTTAAGATGAAAATACAGACTTTTTCCTTTATTCTGTTAAGATAGTACATTATATTGATTATATGAATTGATTTCCAGGTATTAGACCAATTTTGCATTCTGGTAAAAATTCTACATCATCCTGATACATAATCCTTTTACATGCTGCTGGATTCAGTTTGCTAATATTTTGTTAAGGATTTTTGTGTCTCCTCTCATAGGGGGGCATTAATCTGCTAACTGGCCTCATAGAATATCTGGGAAGTCTTCCCTTCTGCTCTGTTTTCTGAAAGAGTTTATGAAAGATTAGTATTATTTCTTTTTTATTAATTTGATAGAATTCACCAGTGAAGCGCTTTAAGCCTAGCTGGTATTTTTGGATGATGATTTTCATTTACTGATTAAATATCTTGTTACACATTTTTCCTGTTTGTTTGTTTTTTTTTTTAACATTATTCATTTTTGAGAGAGTGCGAGTGGGGGAGGGCAGAGAAAGAGAGAGACACAGAATCCAAAGCAGGCTCCAGGCTCTAAGCTGTCATCACAGAGCCCGATGTGGGGCTCAAACTTACAAACTATGAGATCATGACCTAAGCCAAAGTCAGAGGCTCAGCCGACTGAACCACCCAGGTGCCTCTGGTTTTTCTGTTTATTGATTCATTATAGTAATTTTTGTCTTTCAGACAATATGTCCATTTTATGTATGTTGCAGATTTGATGGCATAGTGTGGCTTTTGATAGATATTTCCTTGGAATCCTTTTTATTTCTGTAGGATTGGCAGTGATGCCTATTTGATTTTTGTTTGTTTTTGTATCTTCTTTCCTTTTTGTCTTAGTCTAGCTAAAGGTTTATCCATTTTACTGATCTTTTCAAAGATTGAACTTTTGGTTTCATTGACATTATTTATGTATTTTTTATTTCACTGATTTTTGCTTTATTCCTTATTTCCTTTCTGTCTGATTGCTTTCATTTTAATTTATTCATCTCTTTCTAGTTTCTTAAGGTAGAAACTGAGGTTACTGATCTTATATCCCTCTTCCTTTCTTATCTAGCCTTTTAAGCTATAAATTTCCCACAAAGCACTGCTTTAGTGACATAGCAGGATTTTTGATAATGATATATTTTAATTTTTATTCCATACAAATCATTTCCTTATTTCTGTATTGAGATTTCTTCTTTGACTCATGGGTTATTAAGTCTTTTGTTTAATTTTTAAATATTTGGAGATCTTCCATTAATTTCTATTATTAATTTCTAATTTAACTTTGTTGTGGTTATTAAACATACTTTAAGGGATTTCAATCATTTTACATTTAATGGGACTTGTTTTTTCCCTGTCCTTTTGAATTATTGAAAAAAAAAATAGTTCCATGCCAAAATGCCATAGGTTTCTGCTGTTTTAACCCAAAGGTTGACAACTTTTTTGAATAAATGCTTCTCAGTTCTTTTGGTTGATTTCCACGAAGCTGAAATGATTGTTTTTCTCTTCATAGTTCTTTTTTGGGAGAAAACATTTCCCAACCACTTCACTCTCCTATTGCCTCACATTCATTTTTAAAAGATATTCTCTCTTGTTATGGAATTCTAGGTTGACATTTTGGGATTTTTTTAGCACTTGAAAGGAATTGATCCACTCTCTTTGGTTTCCCTTGTTTCCAACTAGAAAGAAATCTGTCATTCTTTTCTTACATATTTTATAGTTTATTTTTTTGTTGTGATTGCGTTTAAAAGTTTTATCGCTACAACTAGTAGAGATAACCAATGCTGTTAACCTATTCTGTTACACTGTTCTTTGCTGCCATTTTCTTAATGTTTCTTTCATCTCTTCCATGCTCTCCTCAAACATACATACTTGTTATAACAACTGTTTGAATGTTTTTATAAATATTCATCTACTTTTTTCTTAGACATGATTATGTGTAACCCTTAATTTTTAAGGTTTGTTATATGGACCAGAGCAGTATTTTGTCTAAGACTAATTTCCTCCCAATACTAAGATAATAGCATTTTCTGAACTGAACTCTACTCTGAACTCTAGCCCTGTGAATTACAAGGTTTTTCTGCTCTGGCTCATTGGGACACAAAATACTCCCAGCTCTGCATGTGCTATCTCCTCTCCCCATTCTTTCCCCAGCTTTAGGTGGTTCGTTCGTGTGTGTGTGTGCTTTTTAGTATTCAGCTGATGAGGTGAAACAGTCTTTGTGCAGATCTTCAGAGGTTACTGTCTATGTACATCTCTCCCCTCTGATACTATGCCTTGTAAAAATCTAGCCACTTTGTACTCTAGTGTCCCAACTCTTTCTCCTCAACTCAGGGATGTACCCAGGCTCTGTCTTGGTTCCTCTGCCAACACTGCTACCTGGCAGGCACCAATCTGGTGCATTCTGAATTACCTTATTTGTTACCCTCTCTCAAAGATTACTGTCCTGCTCTGCCTAATAGCCAACATCTAAAAGTCATTATTTTATATATCCTACTCAGGTTTTTAGTTTTTTCAAGTGGGTATATAAATCCTGTCCATCGTGACTCAGCCATGCAATCTTAGTACGGAATCCATATTATTTTTCATTATTTTACCTTAGTCTTCAATGCTAACATTACGTAATTTTTATTTTAGAGTTTCACCCTTATTGAATCTTGCCAAAGCTTCAACCAATCATTCTCATAAAAACAACAATTCTTTAATTTTCTGTTACCTTATTGATTTTTATTTAATGAGGCCTTAAATAAACTAGTATTCATCTGTCAGAGCTTACTTTTGATACATTAAAATTTTAGCTGTGTGAACCAGAATTACAAACAGTTGAGAATGTGACCTGCCTTCCAAAGTTATCAGTTAGAGGTACCAATCATTGATTTTTCCAGAAGTATTACTTACTCTGTAAAGGGGTGATGTTACTGCATGTATGTACTAGAAATAGAAGGTGCTGTGCAGTGATGGCACTTTAATGTCTTGAGTCTCACATGCTACTTTAATGTCAGACAAATATTGAATATTGGAGTGGTTCAGTTGGTTAAATGTCTGACTTTGGCTCAGGTCATGATCTCGCGGTCTGTGAGTTCGAGTCTCGCATCAAGCTCTGTGCTGACAGCTCAGAGCCTGGAGCCTGCTTCAGATCTGTGTCTCCCTCTCTCTCTCTGCCCCTCCCCTGCTCACACGCTCTGTCTCTGTCTCTCAAAAATAAATAAATGTTAAAAAAAATTATAAAATAAAAATATTGAATATTAATCTATACGCTGGTAGATCTAACTACTAATTTATAGGAGATAATGGAAAATAGAAGAGGCTTTTGTATGACTCCGTCTTCATGGTATCATTTTAGCCCAGAATGTAATGAATTATACAGACCAAATTGACCCATTTCCTTCAACAAATAAATGGCATATAATAAGAACAAGTAGGTATAAAAACACAATATAAAATATTGGATATGAAAAATATATTTATGATATAGATAGATATTTAGTGAACAAAATACACTCTAGACTGTTGAAGGGACAATTAGTGAATTAGAATATAATACTGAGGATTTAACCCCAGCAGAGTAGATACGGAATAACATTTCTAATACATGCGGGATTGTTTGAGAGGCTTCATAAGTCCTTTACATAGGATTCCAAAAGAAGAGAAAGGTATTGGAAAGAAGTAGTATTAATGAGAAAGCTGAAATTTTATAAAATCGGTTAAAATAGAATTGTCAGATTGGAAAGACTTAATGAGTATTGAGTAGGTTAAGAAAATATTTCACTTTTAATCATGCCATAGTAAAAGTGCGTAACATGAAACATTATGAGAAAATCTTAAAAGCAACCAAAAAAAAGACTGTTATTTCAGTGGTGGAACACACCATAAGAACAAACAATGGAAGAGGAGGTAACAGGAAAGATTGCAATAATTTGAGAGGACAAAAAATAGATGTCTTTTGTTCTCTTTTACTTTTTTATACTATAGTGAAACATTTTGTAATAATGTTTTCAGAGTTATTCTTATACAATACTGTGTTATGATTTATTCTGAGCAAATTGCCATCTTTTTAAAATTTTAGTCATCTTCCTAATATTTTTTTAAATTTCTTTCTAACATTTATTTTTGAGAGGGAGAGAGACAGAGCACGAGTGGGGGAGAGGCAGAGAGAGGGGAGATGCACAATTGAAAGCTGGCTCCAGGCTTTAAGCTGTCAGCACAGGGCCCCATGCAGGACTCAGACCCATGAACCGCAAGATCATGACCTGAGCTGAAGTCCGATGCTTAACCAACTGAGCCACCCATGACCCCTAATATTTTTCATTTTTTACTTAACCTGTGTGTCAGGTTGATAGTTCAAATGTGAATCTAAATTAAAGATAATGTTCTTTAAAAGTTAATGTATTCTTCACATTCAACTTTTAATCTTATGCCTTAAACTTTTGTTAATAGTAAAATAGTAATGCAGGATAGCAGATAGCCATGTCACCTGCTCTGTATGAAACTCTCAGTGATGTAGTGCCTTTCATTTTGTCACTATTTTCACTAAAGGATAATGGAATAAATATGAGGTGAAAAATATTTACAATTTATTAAACTATTGTATTTCTAATGCATTTTAACCATCCTGGATAATCCAGGTTGATCGTTATTTGATTATCCTGAAATAATTAAATGAAAAATCTGGATTTAACTAACAGAAAGGAGAGTTGCAGCTCTTCAGGTCTGCTTTTAAACATTACTGCTTCACAGAATCCTTCCTTGACCCCATCTTCACCCCTCTAACATTTTTCTATGCCTCTGTGTTCCCTGTACTGCCCTTTACTAACATTTATCATTTGCTTAGATAATTTATTTTAAGCATCTTTCTGTAAGTTAAGGTCTTTATTAAGTTCTTGTCCTCAGTCTAATAAAGGATGCAATATGACTTTTCAGTAATTCTTTAGCTGTTCCTTTCGCTTTTGGGCTATTTCTTTTTTTAATTCTTTAAGTTCTAGTTTAGAAAATGTAATTTTTTTAGCCAAATATTAGTGACAAAATTGGTTGAGACATGAATTCATTTTGTGCTACAATTTAGATTGCAGCCTTCTTGGCACTTGTAATTATTTCTCACTCTAGAGCTCTCGTGAGATTCCTTGTACATGAGAGATAATTGTAAGTGTCAAAATGCCCACATTAGCCAAGAGTTATTCTCCAAAATTTGTATTGCAGTCATTTTAATTTAATCTACTTCCTTACTGGGAAAGCATCTGTAAGAGTAGTACAAGAAACATTTCATTAAAATACACTGGAGTTAAAATTTATTTTGTTGTAAGCAGAAAATAATTTGAATTCCATCTGCCAAGAAAGCAATTCAAAATGAAAACTTTAAAGTCTATATATTAAAGAGCCACATCTTGGGGCGCCTGGGTAGTGCAGTCGGTTAAGCGTCCGACTTCAGCCAGGTCACGATCTCGCGGTCTGGGAGTTCGAGCCCCGCGTCAGGCTCTGGGCTGATGGCTCAGAGCCTGGAGCCTGTTTCCGATTCTGTGTCTCCCTCTCTCTCTGCCCCTCCCCCATTCATGCTCTGTCTCTCTCTGTCCCAAAAATAAAATGAATAAACGTTGATAAATAAATAAATAAATAAATAAATAAATAAATAAAGAGCTACATCTCCCAATAAAGGCACACTAACTGTGAAGGTCAGTCAATTAGATAAGTTTTTCATAGAAATGAACATAATTTTTTTGTGCTGTGACATAGAGTTACAACAAAGGATTGATCACCACAGAATTATTATTTTCTAGGTTTTTTTTTTCTTTTTGAGTTCAAAAGTAAAGTGAACCTGACTTCAGTTTTAGTTGTTCATTTCAAGGCTGCAATACCACAATTATGAAAATTAGTTAATCTTATGATTGCCTTTACACCTTCCCCTGTTGTACTAACTTTTTTACCCCCTTTAATCTTTGCTTTGGAAATTCCCAAATATCACGTAAACATTCCTATTTTTTTTTAATTTTTTTAATGTTTATTTTTGAGAGGGAGACAGAGCACAAATGGGGAAAGGGAGACACAGAATCTGAAGCAGGCTCCAGGCTCTGAGCTGTCAGCACAAAGCCCAGTGTGGGCCTGGAGCTCATGAGCCATGAGATCATGACCTGAGCTGAAGTCAGATGCCTGACCAACTAAGGCAGCTGGGCACCCCTAAACATTACTTTTCCAAATGGACTGAGGGTGTTGGAAATAGATATTAAGGTGTTAAAAAGAAATTTAATATGAAAATCAAGGGTTAGTGGAATATTTCAATATTCAATATTGAATATTCAATATTCAATAAAAATGTACTGCATTTTTATTGTACACTTTGCTCAAAATGTTCATAGAGGGCAAGAAAGCTATATCTGGTAATAAGAGGATATGACAACTAACATCACAGGAGCTTGAAAGAACAATCAGTGTTGTTATTTAGAGTAAAATGAAGGCATTGTAAGCATAGAGATGACCACAGACATGTAGATACTGATGCACTTAAGCTATTTGGACTAAGGAAGAACTCACTCATGGACCAGACTAGAAGATTGGTTATTGGTATGGGTCTTCTATAATAGTAGAAAGTAATGATATATTTTGTCATGTAACAAACCACTCCATGTGGTTGATTCTAATATGGCTTACTTAGGTGGCTGGTGGCAGAAAGACCCCAGTTACTCACCATGTGGAGTTCTCTGTAGGGCAGCTAGAATGTCCTCAGGACATGACTCAGAGAGAGTGATCCAAGAAAGTGAAGTCACAAAGCAGAAGTCACGATCTCTTTTATGACCTAACCTCGAGTCAAAATCCATCATTTCTACCACACTGTATTTGTTAGAAACAAATTACTAAGTATACCCACATTTAAAAAAATAAGAATGTATCTCTACAAAAAACAATTAACAAGGAATTTGTGGACATACTTTAAAACTACCACAAAGGAGTTCTAATTTTATGTATAATCTGTGATTACATAATATAATTACCTATAGAGAATGATTAGTCTAACAGGATGGTATCAGCAGGCAAAGTGGATTGGAATTTCAAAACCTGAACAGGAAACAAATTGCCTCGGGACTTTTAATAGTAGCAGAATGTGCTGTCTGACCACATATAGTCAAATTGTAAGTCTAGAAAGGATATTAAGAAAATTTTTTTTAATGTTTATTCATTTTTGAGACACAGAGACAGCCCACGAGCAGGGGAGGAGCAGAGAGAGAGAGCACACGGAATCTGAAGCAGGCTCCTAGCTCTGAGCTATCAGCGCAGAGCCCGACACGCGCTCAGACTCGTAAACCATGAGATCATGACCTGAGCCGAAGTCAGATGCTCAACCAACTGAGCCACCCAGGAGCCCTGGATATTAAAAATTCTTTAGTTAAGGGGGGAGGGGTCAGACTGGCATCTGAAATAGACAAGGATTGAGATTCCAAGAAGACGAGTTGTATCAAAATGTTGGCAGTGCATGCAGAGAGGATCTATTTCCAAGAACATAAGCTTTTAGGAGAATGGTAAGACTAATAATCATTAGAAATTAGACTTAGACATAAAGATGGTTATAAAAAGATTTTGAACAAGATTTCTCTCCTGAAAGCTATAAGCCTTTGTCATTTCTAGATCTTAATACCAATACACTCATCATGTTAATACCAATAGTAATGGTATTCGTATTGGTAATACCAGTGGCAATGAATGGAAGAATGTTTGAATTGTGTATATGTGCAGTTACCATACTTAGTAGTCTTTGTAGGTTTTGTTTTTTCTTTTTAGTTTATTTATTTTGAGAGGGAGAGGGAGGGGCATAGAGCCAGAGAGAGAGAATACCAGGCAGGCTCCACATAGCTCTGTGCAGAGCCATACTAAGGGAGTGTGAAGCACTGACAATGAGACCATGACCTGGACTGATATCTAGAGTTGGACTATTAAGGGGCGCCTGGGTGGCTCGGTCAGTTGAACATCAGACTTCGGCTCAGGTCACAATCTCCCAGTTCACGAGTTTGGGCCCTTCATTGTGCTCTGTGATGACAGCTCAGAGCCTGGAGCCTGCTTCAGATTCTGTTTCCCTCTCTCTGCCTGCTTGCTCGCTCGCTGTCTCTCAAAAATGAATAAATGTTAAAAAAAATTTTAAGAAAAAAAGAAGAGTTGGACTATCAAAAGTCTGATGCTCAACCAACTGAGCTACCCAGGAGCCCACAGTCTTTGTAATTTTTCATCAACGTACTATACCCATTCATTTTGTCTTCAGGCTGCTTTCATAGTATTGTGTAATAAACAAACAAACAAAAACTTAGTCTGTTTTTTAACTTTCTGGATTTTGGGTGGTTTTTTGTTTTGTTTTGTTTTTGGTTTTTTTTGTTTGTTTTTTAGGATTGATTTTTACAAGGGTAATACAGTAGAGAATAAGTGTAACATACCTTTGGGAGAGTAAAGTGATAAGATTTGGGTGTTTTGTGATTGTTTTAATTATGCTGTTATTGTTTTCATTTGGTCAACCCAGTGGAAGACAAAATACATGAAATTGTAGTTCACAGAGATGGAAATATATATTAAATAGTAGAATAATACCAAGTTGGGTAAGGATATGAAACGCTAATTTATGGAAAAGATTGTTAATATCTAATAATGCAGAAGATGTATATTACTCCTTTTCCAGAAATTTCACTTCTAGGTATAAAAAGTGTGTTACAGACTCAGTTGACCATATCCTAACATCAGATACACAATAGTTCAAAAAAAAATATTCACTTGGCTTACCTCATGTGACACTTTTTCATATTTTCTATCCTAAATCCTTTGTTTTTCACTAAATAAATGTATTTCATAATGTGCTGATAGGTAGTCATATACTGTTTGAAAACACTACCCTACGTAAACTTTCAGATGTGTGCACAAGAAGGCATATACAAGAATGTTTATGGCATTCATTGTTAATAAAAGCAAAAACTTGGAAACAGCCTAAATGTCTGCCAATGAGAAAATGTATAAATAATTTATAATAATTTCTCTATATGCAGAAAGGAGAACTGAACATCATTTTTGGAGAGGATACCTACAAGATACTATTTATGTAAAGCTTTAAAATCTGTAAAGCTATATATATGAACTTAAAGCATAAAGATACAGAAGGGAGCATTTATGGAAGGTTTAGTAGGTGCCAGGTGTGTTCATTCTCACAGTAACTCTGAGCCCTAAGCTAGGTACAGTTATTATAACTATTTTACAATTGAGAAAATCTAAGAGGGAAGTAACTTGCCTAAAGCTACATAGCTAGTAAATAGTGGAGTTAGGATTTGAACTTAGTATGTCATGCTCCAGAGTCTGTACCATTAGCCTATGCAATAGGATCTTTCCATAAGAAAAAGGCATTAAAAATATGTAGGAAAACTAAAAATTGTAATTTAGTAGAATGGCTTTGAAAGAGAAAATATCAGGGCTCCTGGGTGCCTTAGTCGGTTGAGTGTCCGACTTTGGCTGAGGTCATGATCTTGCAGTTTGGGAATTCGAGCCCTGCATCAGGCTCTGTGCTAACAGCTCAGAGCCTGGAGCCTGCTTCAGATTCTGCGTCTCCTCCTCTCTCTGTCCCTCACATGCTCATGCTCTGTCTCTCAATAATAAATAAACGTTAAAAAATGTTTAAAAAGAAAAAATTTCTCACATTTTTATTCTTGAACAAGGGGACTTAGAAGGAATTGAGATTTATTAAAACAGAGAATCAAATACCAGAATTCTGTATTCTCTTTTGTCATAAAAGAGAAACTAAGAAAAGCTCCCGAATTAACAGTAAAATTCTAGCTGAATTATTGCCAGATTAGCAATTAATTAACAGACGATTGATTGTCTTTTTTAAATTGGAGAATTAAAATTACCTAAAATTTTAACTTACCTATATATGGTAAATCAGAAACCTCGAAGATTGAGCTACAAAAGAAAGTTAAGATTTATCTTATGATCTTTAATATGATTTTTTAAAGCTATAACTAATAACCTGTTAAAAGATAAAGTAAAAATATTAAAATTGTATTTGTTCGTGGTTCACAAATCTTACAGTATGAAAATCATCCCAGGAGTGTTATATTAGATGCTTAAAGTGAGATGAAAAGCCATCTGGGCACGGTGCCAGAAACCTGACTTTTGGTACACTTCACAGTGTAGTCACCAGGATTGTTCCCATTTTGACTGTGAATTATTAGGGCAGTTACTTCAAGGTTTTGGTTTTTAAACTATTATACATTTTCAAATAATATATGCTTCCATCATTTTCCCTTAAAGATACTAGTTTGTGTTTTGGTCATGTTTATTTTCTCTTAATTCAGTAGATGTGTGCTAGCTTAAAAGATTCATAATTATTTAGAGAAACAATTTTTGAGTTCCATATTATTCTGTGTTTAGATGATGGTATGCTGGTTTCCTCAGACTTAACATGTTTCTTGACTCCATAATAGTTGTGAGGCTTTCAGAAAGCTCCCAGGTTTCCTAGTCCAATGAAAGTAAAATCAAAATTAGATGATTTCCAGAAGCATATTTTTTTTCAGTTTGGTACTGGTAATTTTTGTTTTATAGAAGACATCTAAAAAACAGAATATACTAAAACTGGAGGATTTTTTAGAGTGCAGATATAAATACAGTATTAGGAAAAATGTTAATATTTACTTGCTGTAAATGAGTATGAAGTACATTCTAGCTTTGGATGTTAATCTGAGCTTTGTCTGGTTTTCTTCTCTAGTGATGCTATTGCTGAGATTAGAGCCATTTGTATTGAAGAAATTGGAGTATGGATGAAAATGTATAGTGATGCCTTCCTAAATGACAGTTACCTAAAATATGTTGGCTGGACTCTTCATGATAGGGTAAGTTACTGTTTCAGACTTTGATAGAAGATATGCTTGTCTCAATACTAGAATGCTAGGAATTATGATGGCATTAGTTGAGTTTTTAAGAGTTGTAATAATATGAAAATTTAAGATGATACACCTAAATAAATTGTTCATTTGATGGCCATGACAAAACTTGAGACCTTGGCCTGTGTGGAAATTCTGTCTTAACTTACTGTAATACCATCTTAAACCAAGTTGACAACCTAGTACATCTAAGGTTTTAAGAGAATATACCATCCCAAGAAGCTAATTATCTTTTTCTAGCTTGGAATCAAAAGAGATTCCTTGTTTCTCTTAATATACAACAACAACAACAACAACAAAACCTTCTTGTTTTGAATTTGTTAAAGCCATATGACAGTAGAGTATTTTATAAGAGTTGAGTAGATTTGTTGGATTTTAGAATATTTGATCTAAAAATCCATTTTTATTTCTGTGCCCCTAGAAAAGGCGCTCATTTTGAAAGGAATCCCACATTATCAAATGCTGAATAAGTAATCCTCAAAATAACCAAGGGGAGGAGTGACAAATTATTGGAATTTTTATATTGAACGACCTGATATTCTATAACTTAAATTGCCAGATATTCACGAATAGAGAAACCTTACAATTTATCTTAAATTTTTAAATGCAATTATATTATTAGACTTTTAAGACAATTTTGGTAATACTCTAAGACTTATTTTTTATGTATTACCATTATCAGCCTGTAGGGCATTTACTTTTTAAATAAAAGCATGCTAAATATTACCAAAGATAATTTGAAAACCATAAAATTTCATATATTATAATAAAACAGCCCAGGGGATTTTACAGACCACTTTTGCTATAAGAAATAGTACAGAGTATAGGGAGATCATCACCCGTTGGTTGTTCAACCCCACAATTACTAATGTTTAATTGATGATTATAAGGGGTTCTTATCCCCTACCTTATTTGAAGGAATATCCAGTTAGTACACAGTGAATTTTTTCCTGAATATTTATCTTTGCTGCAATTCAGAATCCTTTTCTCTACACTAATAAATCCCAAGCTTGATCCTATGTTTTCTTTCTTCTAATCCTCGTGTGGAATTCAGGACTTTCACAGCTAAGCCTCATCTCAGGTTTATCCAATTAAATTTTATGCATTTTGAGAGAAAGAATTATACAGTTTGTCCTCACAAGCATACACGCATGGCTAAATCCAACAAGACAAACTTTTTAGTAGGAATAAATTTAAAGTCTTGTATTTTTATTCCTCACCACTACCATACCAGTTTTCCTTCTCCTCCCTCCTCCTATCTCCCTAATAGAGTATCCTACTAAATTTAAGTAACAGTAAAATTGCCAGTTTTAACAGAATTTATGTAGGGCTGCAAATTCTGGGGAAGACGTATTTGTTGGGACTTACCAAATACAAACCACCATTACTTTAAAATAAATCCCAAAACCATGTTTATAGAAGTTTTCTGTCCAGATAAAGGAAGAGGGAGGGAGGTTTTGTACATTGTTGATAAAAGGATATGAGAATACTATTTTCAGTAGAACATTTTTATAAACCTCTTTTACAATTACTTTATTTAGAAAAGAGTGTCAGTAGTAAGTAATCCCTTCTAAGCTTTCCTTTTTGTCACTCTAATATCACTGAAATGTTGCACTTTTTTCCATATGAGGACTGTAGTCATTTGCTTTCTCTCCTTTTTAAAAAAATTTGTTTTAATGTGTTTATTTGTTTTGAGAGAGCTCATGGCACAAGCAGGGGAGGGGCAGAGAGAGAGGAAGAGAGCGAAAACCCCAAGTAGGCTTCACACTGTCAGCACAGAGTCTGACACAGGGCTGTCACTCACGAACTACAAGATCATGACCTGAACCGAAATCAAGAGTCCAACACTTAGCCAACTGAGTCACCCAGGCGCCCTTCTTTATCTCCTTTTAATCATCTGTTTGAAAGTGCTTATTCTATAGGCTGTGGCCTCTGCCTTCCAACCTGTCCTGTGCCTTTTCAAATGAGCTGATAAAATTGCTGTCTTTTTTTAAGATTACATTTTAATTATAAATTGCATTTTTTGGGGGCACCTGGGTGGCGCAGTCGGTTAAGCGTCCGACTTCAGCCAGGTCACGATCTCGCGGTCCGAGAGTTCGAGCCCCGCGTCAGGCTCTGGGCTGATGGCTCGGAGCCTGGAGCCTGTTTCTGATTCTGTGTCTCCCTCTCTCTCTGCCCCTCCCCCGTTCATGCTCTGTCTCTCTCTGTCCCAAAAATAAATAAAAAATGTTGAAAAAAAATTTAAAAAAAAATAAATTGCATTTTTTGTTTTATTGAGATAAAATTGACATAACATTGTATTAGTTTAAGGTGTACAACATAAAGATTTGATATTCCTATGTCTTGATTTCAGAATATCAGTCCACATTCCTCAATAAGACAAACTTTTTTCTTAATACTGCAAGTTCATTTAAATTTTGTTGTATAAGTTTTGGTCAATAGAAAGACAAGCAGTCTCTAACTAAAGGAGTTATTTATTAGAGATTCAGTTCGTCTTTCTATTGACCAAAACTTATTTCTAATTTCTCTACTCGTTGGTTTTTTTAGTTCTTTCATTGATGGTGACACAAAATAGGTCTAATTTAAATTCAGCTGTGGTAATCTCTGTGTTCTAGACTAAATATCCTAGTCTCTTTACATTTATGCTCATGACACTAGATTACCTTTCACTTTCCTTTACGGTTTGTCAGTATTGCTCTTTATTGTTTTTGCTTTTAGCGCTCTGTAAAATTCTTCTTTCTTGCCTATGCTTGATATCTCATATCAGAATCTCTGTAGTGCCTGAGTGGAACCTATTTTCTGTTGTTCCACCCCATTTCTTCTTCTCTGTGTTGACTCATCTCATATCCTCTTTAAGTTCATCTAAAGCCTTTTTAGCTCTTTATATGTCAAGCAAAATGATACTTGACGCCTATCACCAGGGTAGAAGTTCAAACACTTATGCCCACTGCATCTTGAAACCAGGTTTGCCAAAGAAAAGACAACACAGTCAAGCACTGGATGGAGCAATGTTTTACTCACATAAGAGGGGACAGAACAATATCGGCTTCACTAGTGGGCCTTGGTCCTCCATGGCCAGCAGGTTCCAACCAGCAATTGGCATGGGGCAGTTGCCCTGCATGTACCTCTCTTATGCCACAAAACTAAGGACCCTGTCCTCTCCCCTGAAGAGATAGTTTTAGTAGTGAGTTTGGCCAGGTGCCTTGTGACTCACATGGTTAAGAAGACCATGGGGACCTACAATGAGTCTGAAATAGGAATGATATTTCCACAAAAGGCAGTTATCCCAGCACAGGTTGCAAAGACTCATCCCTTGATAAGGAAATGTTCCAGACCCACGGCCCATTCTTATGCAGCCAAGTAGGGGTCAAAAGAATGCATGCAGAAGACTACCTTTCCCAGCAGTCCACACCTCACCCCTGCTTGGTCATCAAAGTGGCAGATAAAGCAAATCATATTCTGTAGGACCATTGCCCGCTCCAAACCCGAAGACAGAATTAGGTCCAATAGGGCCCTTGAACAACCTATATGGATGTGGATTGCTTATACAGCTTCCCTGTCATTTGGAGATGGCACTTACCAGGGTGCTTAAGAGAGCCAGACCCAGGAGAATGATCAGGCTTCCCTGGAGGATGGTGCTCAACTAGAAACCCCAAGTGCCTAGATTAAGCCAACTAAAGAGGTTAAAAACTAAGTCTGAGGGCCTGTGAATATACAGCTAATAACCATCCCATATGAATGTGGATATTCACCAGCTCAGTTTTTAACTTGAATTATTGACATATGTACACACATGCCACACTTTTCTACACCAGATGATCGAGGGCTGTCACCACACTGGCTAGTGAGTTCATTGAGTCTTGTTGATCTTGAATGGCTTACACAGTAGCATTCACTATTTCTGCCATGGTTAAGGACAGGTTGTATACCATTTTTTTCTAGGGCTACATACCTATACCCAGTATTAGAATTTGGATAATTGAATGAAACCGGTGGTTAATTTGTCTTCCCAGGAGGGAACTGTGCACCACTCTGTGGTGTGTCAGCAAAGCATGTCCTTTCCAGCCCTCTCTGCAGTTCCTGACATGGACAGTGAGGCAATAAAATCTTTCCCTTGGAGGCATACATTCTGTTGTCCATTGGAGTCCACAGAGAAATACATAATACACGAGTGTGGGTGACATCCACCAGGGATTTGTTCTCAAAATGCTGACTCGTCTCAGCCTGCTTTTGCCATATGGTTACCAAGAAAGAAAAGTTACATATTGGGTGTCCACATCCAGAATTTAAATAAAGATTAGTAATAACCATTCTAGTACAGGGGTCTTTTTTCTGTCACATCATAGATGATATTAAAGCAGGAGACTCCAGGGGCGCCTGGGTGGCTCAGTCTGTTAAGCGTCCGACTTCAGCCCAGGTCACTATCTTGCGGTCCGTGAGTTCGAGCCCTGCGTCTGGGCTGATGGCTCAGAGCCTGGAGCCTGCTTCCAATTCTGTGTGTCCCCCTCTCTCTCTGCCCCTCCCCTGTTCATGCTCTGTCTCTCTCTGTCTCAAAAATAAATAAACGTTAAAAAAAATTAAAAACAAAAATAAAAAAAATAAAGCAGGAGACTCCAGAGTATGCTTGCATCTGGACTGTATTGAAGGACTCACCCAGTGATTTGACCCATTGATAACTAAGGAAGGTCTGAATAGTTGTAATTGGCCAGGACATTATAGTGGGAATGCAGGGCAAGAGGGACTTTATTCCAGAATGACAAATCCAGCATTGGTTAAGTTTCCCTTCTCTTACTGTGGCTGTACAGATTTTTATCAAGTTGTTGTTTTACCAGGCATTCTGTAGCAGAGGATTCTGTAGGAATGAGAAGAAAGAGTAATGTTCCTCCCTATCTTCTACTCCATGAACCTCCTAAGGCCAAAGATGCTCCGGTCTACTACTTGTGGTGCTAATTACTTAGGTGTTGCAACCCAGGCTATCTGCCGCAATCCTGATGCTACTATCTTTTTGAGCACCCAGTGTCATTGTTGCTTGATCCATACTTTTTGGCCTTAATTGGCCAATCCAGAAAGGGAGGTCATGTGCTGCACATACTTGACATTCCAGTAACATCACCCACCTGATCTGAAGGACACTAGCACTGTGGTACTTCTTGGTTTTGTCTCCTACCCTTATGGTTTCCCATAGAAGGGAGGTGCCCAACGGAAGCATCACATCCAGAGTAGGGTCAGGGGGCCACGTCCGGTGTGCTGTGGCAGCCAGAACTGCAAACCAGTACACCAAGGGGAAAAAAGAATGACTGCTATACTGAGATTGGTATTTTGCAGGCATAGCCTAAACACATGGCTGCCTACTCCCTGCCCTCCACCGCATCTAACCTCAGTATTTCCCAGCATGCATCATAGTGCCATTTTCCCCTTGTACTGCCGTGCACTGTTTAGTAGCCATACAGCCCTAGTCAGATGGGGGTACCAATTCATTAGCAGGCTGTCTTGGTATTCTTTCTTTAGTTGCTGTGTAAGTCACCCATTCATTCATTTAGTGGCTCCATTGGCATAAAAGTGATAATATGCATAAAAAGTTCATATTCCATGAGAATATATACCTATTGTTGTCTTGCTTGGGCAATGAAGGATATTCCTTGGTCAGAGTGAAATCTTTTAGGGCATCCAAAAATATGACATAAGGTTTGTTCAAGGACAGCTGTGATAGTTTCAGTCAGCGTCCAAATGTCAGACTGGAATAGGAATACCATAGTCTGAGTAGGTGTTAATGGCAGTGAGGCAGCATCTGTGCTCATGGCTATGGGTTGGGGATACAGTGTGATCAATCTACTAGACCCAGGTGGGTCCCAGTCCTTGATTAATGTGTCCCAGTTCTCTCTAGATGATTTGAGTATATTGAGAAGAATCATAAGATTGCACTGCATCCTTAGTCTTGGTGTCTTCCAGGGTTATCCCTTGGGCTTTGCCGCATTTTTCACATATGCAGTGGACTCCCATGTCCAGTTCATAGATATACCCAGTGAGAGATTGTTGCAGCCTGCAAGGCACAGGGTGGATTGGCATAAGAGTACTACTTATGCTTTTATTTTAAAAGGTCTTTTGTCTTGACTATCCACATGAGTGACATATTTTTTTCTTTATAGACAGTAAGCTGCTGCCTTGGTTCTTTTTCCCATATGGGACATCCCTTAATAGTCTAGTCTTTTAGTTGCCATTCTCCTGACCATTGACGAGAGCCTGTGAGTTGGTAAAAATGTATCATGGCATGGTGGTAGGGGTGGCCTGTACAGCTATCACCAAAGCACAGAGCTTGGCCCATTGGATAGAACATCCACATCTTGTCTCAGTCGAAAGATGGACATCTCTTGGCCAGGTGGCAACTGCAACCCAGCAGGCCCTATCTGCTTTAAGTTCCACAGGGCAGTCAGTAAACCATGGCTTACAGTCACCAGGCACATTTTAAAATCTTGTGCCCTAGGTAGCCTTAGGAGAGGCCAGAGCATCCCCTATAGGTTCTTTGTGCCTTTCTGGTAAGCTGGCTATTTGCTTATGGAGCCTGCTAGTCCCTTGGGATTCTGTCCAGGCCTTATATTGGGTGTTCCATTTCCATTTTATGATTGAACTTTGGTATGAACCTTTCTAATTTTATTGGTAGGCTTTGTAATTATCCAAGTGAAAATAGACAGTTCAAGTTGTAGTGTTTGGGTATAGCACTCTGGATGTAAGATGCTCCATCTCTATTAGTGCCCAATAGCAAGCAAGGAAATGTCATTCAAAAGGGGTGTATTGGATGGTAGCTTCTGGAATTTTGCAGATCCAGAGTCGAAGAAGCCAGGGCACCACCTGCTGCCACAGACCAATCAGTATGTTAGGGGTGTATGGAAACCTGCAGTTCCATCAGTCTAGCAAGTTTCAAAGGTCCCCAAAGCTGTGTCTGGGCCATGGCTTGTTGAATAGCTTCCAAGGCCTGCTGCAGCAAAAGACTTCATTTAAAATTGGTGCTTTAAGGGGTACCTGGGTGACTCAGTGGGTTGCGTCTGACTCTTGATTTCAGGTCAGGTCATGATCTCACAGTCAAGACATTGAGCCCTGTATCAGACTCTGTACTGGATGGTGGAGCCTGCTTGAGATTCTCCCTCTCCCTTTTGCCCCTCCCCCATTCGTGTGTGTGTGTGTGTGTGTGTGTGTGTGTGTGTGTGTGTGTGTGTGCGCACGCGCGCGCGTTCTGTTTTTCTCTTAAAATAAATAAAATTGGCTGCTTTGTGGTTCATCTCAATTAAAGGAGCCAAGAAAGCACCCTGGTGGGACACATGCTCTTTAATTACTCAAAGAGGCCCACTGCTGTTGGGATTCCTTTTTATTAATGGGTGCTGCCGAGGCCTATATTTTTGTTTGATTGTCTCTGGGATACTTCTTTAGTTTCCCACCCAAGTGCCCCCTAATGATTGCACCAGATACGCCAGGCCCTGGACTTCATCTAGTTTTATAGTCACATTGGCAGTAATCATTTCATCAGTGACTTAAGTATAGCACTGCAGCCACATGTTTTTCAGTTAGCCCTACTGTCAGAATGTTATTAATGTAATGGATGACTAAAATGTCAATGAGGACTTGGGCTTATTGAAGATCAAGCCCTAGTCAATAATGACATATTACAAGAAATAGAGTAAAAGTGTATGCAGGCTGTTTTGTGTGAATGCTAATTGGTCCTCATCCTCTTCATGCAAAGAGACTGAGTAAAAGTCATTAGCCAGATCAGTAACAGTGTACAAGTTTTCCCTATGGGTTGCCACCATTGTGTACTGATGACAATATCAGGGGCCAAAGCTGGAACTTTTCCATTTAACCTGTGAAAATCTATCAACCTCCATGCTCTGAGGCTTTCCTAACTAGCCAGACAGGGCTATTATATTATGGCAGGATGGCTATCAGCTCCTCTGCTTATCTTGTCTTGAATTAACAGAATAGTGTCCTTTTCCCCATCATGGATTCAGTATTTTTGTTGAACAGTATGCAGTGGTTTGGGCAACTCTGTAGTTTGCAAGGAATGTACCTGGCCCATTATGCTTGAGTCTGCCCTTGTTGTGGTGCATACCCCTTGAGGTGGCGATGGCATTCAATACTACACATAGTCAGAATGTTAATAACCTAATTATATACTTAGTGGTGGGGACTATAATCATCAGCACACAAAATGGTCCAGAGGACCCTATCCACAAACACACGTGGACTTATCCATCATGGGTAACTACACCATCCTCAACCACCAAAAGCTACTCCTACGAGGACCTAAAATTATTGCCATTGGAGTACCAGTACCCAAGGGCTCCCATAAAAGTCTGAATTCCACCTCCACCTTTCATTCTGTCCTGACAGGGGCATAGGGCCTCTAGTTTCAGGTAGGGACTCAGAGACCTTGGCCCCATCCCTAACTGTGCTGTAGACATTTGAGTCTACTATGCCCCATCACCAAATGTGCACCAGCCAGGGTGCATGAGGCTCCCCTGGGTCCATTCACATCTGTCCTCCACTTACAGAGAAGGACTTCATTTCAACAGTTTTGTTTTCAGCAATGCCATTAGTGGTTTCACACTAAGTGAAAACTCATCTTATTTGATGTGTGTAGGAAGCCAGGATCAGGAGACATTTCCTACATGGGACCCCTTTACTTCTCTCAGAGATCAATTGTGACCCCTAAGACACCATGTGAGTTGAGAGTTGGCATGAGAGCAGGAAGGCAGTCAAAAGCCAGAATATAGTTTCCATACTCTTTTGAGAACCCACCTCACATTTCCACCCTCATCCATTGCACCAGCTCATCCTTGTTGTTAGATAATCCACATCCCATTTGTCATCATATGTCCAGAGGGAGAGACCAGTAGTTCAGTCAGTCCATCACTACTACCCCATCTACAGAACTGGCAAGTCTTTTCAGTGGGGCTAGCCCTTTTGTGTCCACCATTTCATGGTGTTTTATTAGCAGCTCTGGATCTCTTGGTAAGGAAGTGTTCCAGGCCCAAGGCCCATTCTTATGCAGCTAAGTTGGGGGTCTTTACCAAGTTGAGGGTCTAAAGACGGCATGCAAAAGACTGCCTTACCCAAGGGTACATAACAAGTCCCTTTCAATATTACTTCCTCTCTTCTTACCAAATTAAAAAAAAAAGGAAAAAAATGCATACAAGGAAACTTTTGGAAGTGATGGATATTTTATTGCTTTGATTGTAATATCATGCATGTACACATATGTCCAGATTCATCAAACAAACATGAATTTTTTCCTTGTGTATCTGTTATGTCTCACTAAAATTCTTAAAAATAAAAAAGACTTCCTTCTCTCTACTCTCTTCCACTTGCTGCATACAAACACATCTTTTTTTATACAATTTACGTATTTTTTATAATTTACATCCAAGTTAGCACATGGTGGAACAATTTCATAAGTAGATTCCTTAAGCCCCTTTCCCGTTTAGCCCATCCCCCTCCACAACCCCTCCAGCAACCCTCTGTTCTCTATATTTAAGAGTCTCTTATGTTTTGTCCCCCTTCGTGTTTTTATATTATTTTTGCTTCCCTTCCCTATGTTCATGTTTTGTATCTTAAAGTCCTCATATGAGTGAAGTCGTATGATTTTTGTCTTTCTCTGACTAATTTTGCTTAGCATAATACCCTCTTATTCCATCCACGTAGTTGCAAATGGCAAGATTTTATTCTTTTTGATTGCCGCATAATACTCCATTGTATATAAATACACCACATCTTTTTGATCCATTCATTCATCCATCAGTGGACATTTCAACTCTTTGGCTGTTGTTGACAGTGCTGCTATAAACATTCGGGTGCATGTGTCCGTTAGAAACAGCGTACCTGTATCCCTTGAATAAATACCTAGTAGTTCAATAGCTGGGTTGTAGAGTAGTTCTATTTTTAATTTTTTGAGGAATCTCCATACTGTTTTCCAGAGTGGCTGCACCAGTTTGGATTCCCACCAGCAGTGCAAAAGAGATCCTCTTTTTTTTTTAAACACTTATTCATTTTTGAAAGAGAGAGCACAAAGAGGGGAGGGCTAGAGAGAGAGAGGGAGACACAGAACCTGAAGCAGGCTCCAGGTTCTGAGCTGTCAGCACAGAGCCTGATGTGGGGCTCGAACTCACGGACCATGAGATTATGACCTGAGCCGAAGTCGGCCGCTTAACCGACTGAGCCACCCAGGCACCCCCAAAAGAGATCCTTTTTCTCCACATCCTCAACAACATCTGTTGTTGCCTGAGTTCTTAATGTTAGCCATTCTGACGGTGTGTGGTAGTATCTCAGTGTGGTTTTGATTTGTATTTCCCTGATGATGAGTGATGTTGAGCATTTTTTCATGTGTCGGTTGGCCATTTGGATGTCTTCTTTGGAGAAGTGTCTATTCCTGTCGTTTGCCCATTTCTTTACAGGATTATTTGTTTTTTGGCTGTTGAGTTTGTTAAGTTCTCTATAGATTTTGGATACCAACCCTTTATCTGGTATGTCATTTGCAAATATCTTCTTCCATTCTGCCAGTTGCCTTCTAGTTTTGCTGATTGTTTCCTTCCCTGTGCAGAAGCTTTTTATTTTGGTGAGGTCCCAGCAATTGTTTTGCTTTTGTTTCCCTTGCCTCCAGAGACGTGTTGAGTAAGAAGTTGCTGCAGCCAAGGTCAAAGAGGTTTTTGCCTGCTTTCTCCTCGAGGATTTTGATGGCTTCCTGTCCTATGTTTAGGTCTTTTATCCATTTTGAGTTTATTTTTGTGTATGGTGTAAGAAAGTGGTCCGGGTTCATTCTTCTGCGTGTCGCTGTCCAGTTTTCCCAGCACCATTTGCTGAAGAGACTGTCTTTATTCCGTTGGATATTGTTTTCTGCTTTGTCAAAGATTAGTTGACCATATGTTTGTGGGTCCATTTCTGGGTTCTCTACTCCGTTCCATTGATCTGAGTGTCTGTTCTTGTGCCAGTACCATACTGTCCAGATGATTACAGCTTTGTAATATAGGTTGAAGTCCGGGATTGTGATGCCTCCTGCTTTGGTTTTCTTTTTCAAGGTTGCTTTGGCTATTTGGGATCTTTTCTGGTTCCATACAAATCTTAGGATTGTTGTTCTAGCTCTGTGAAGAATGATGGTGTTATTTGGTAGGTATTGCATTGAGTATGTAGATTGCTTTGGGTAATATTGACATTTTAACAATATTCTTCCTATCTAGGAGCATGGAATCTTTTCCCAGTTTTTTGTGTCTTCTTCAATTTCTTTCATAAGCTTTCTATAGTTTTCAGTATATATAGATTTTTCACCTCTTTGGTTAGATTTATTCCTAGGTATTTTATGGGTTTTGGTGTAATTGTAAATGGGACCAATTCCTTGATTTCTCTTTCTGTTGCTTCATTCTTGGTGTATAGGAATGCAACTGATTTCTATGCATTGATTTTATATCCTGTGACTGCTGAATTCATTGATCAGTTCTAGCAGTTTTTTGATGGAATCTTTGGGGTTTTCCATGTAGAGTATCATGTCATCTGTGAAGAGTGAAAGTTTGAACTCCTCCTGCCTGATTTGGATGCTTTTTACTTCTTTGTGTTGTCTGATTGCTGAAGCTAAAACTTACAATACTAGGTTAAAAAACAGTGGCGAGAGTGGACATCCCTGTCTTGTTCCTGATCTTAGCGGGGAAAGCTCTCAGTTTTTCCCCATTGAGGATGATATTAATGTTGGATCTTTCATATATGGCTTTATTATCTCAGGCTATGATCCTTCTATCCCTACTTTCTTGAGGGTTTTTATCAAGAAAGAATGCTGTATTTTGTCAAATGCTTTCTCTGCATCTTTTGAGAAGATCATGTGGTTCTTGTCCTTTCTTCTGTTGATGTGATAAATCACATTTATTGTTTTGTGGATATTGAACCAGCCCTGCATCCCAGGTATAAATCGTACTTGGTGATGGTGAATAATTTTTTTAATGTATTGTTGGATCCAGTTGGCTAATATCTTGTTGAGGATTTTTGCATCCATGTTCATCAGGGAAATTGGTCTATAGTTCTCCTTTTTAGTGGGGTCTTTGTGTGGTTTTGGATCAAGGTAATGCTGGCTTCATAGAGTTTGGAAGTTTTCCTTTCATTTCTATTTTTTGGAACAGTTTCAAGACAACAGGTGTCAACTCCTCCTTATATGTTTGGTAGAATTCCCCTAGAAAGCCATCTGGCCCTGGACTCTTGTTTTTTGGAAGTTTTTTTATTATTTATTTGATTTTTTTACTGGTTATGGGTCTGTTCAAATTTTCTATTTCTTCCTGTTTCAGTTTTGGTAGTGTATATGTTTCTAGCAATTTACCCATTCCTTCCAGATTGCCCATTTTATTGGCATATAATTAATTGCTCATAATAATGTCTTATTATTGTTTGTATTTCTGCTGCAAACACATCCTCTTCTTGACAGGCCACCTGCATTTGGTTCATTTTAACTCTTTCACTATATTCCTATTGGGAGTATTCATATAACACAAATGCATTTTAGTAAAAATTAGCATTTCTTCTAGAAGCATGAATTATTGTCCCTTAAAAACACAACTCATTATGATATCATGCTACACAATAATTTTTACAGCTCTTAACATTTTCTTTCAAAAGGAATTTTGCAAAAATGTTGATTAGTTAGAGTGTCTGACAAATATGCCCAGCCTCTTCGTTCAGCAAATCATTTCATCTGTGTTTCTTTTCTGTTTTCATATATTTGTATATTTATTCATTCAAAATTATTTCTTGAGAAGCAACTATGTATTAGGCACTGCGTTAAACAGTATTCACATTTGAATAGAATTTTGTGTAATGGAAGACAACAATGCTTTTAGATAGTATAATAGAAATAAGCTTCAGAGTATAGTAGAAACCCAAAATAGATCCATTACCAAAAAGGCAACTGGAGTTTTCATCTGAATTATTTTATAGTTTCTAAAGTGCTGTCATGGGTACCATCTTATTTAATTAAGTTCCTGCATTGTGGGCAGGGCATGTTATAGGTAAAGAACCAAGACTTAGGAAGAGAGGCAGTCAGTTGAGAGGCATGACTGGATAAAGTGAAGTACGATTCAGTTACTGTCTTTGCTCTACCTATATTTGGCTGTGGAACTTGGATAGTCATTTCATCTTTGATGGCTTTATTTTCTTTTTTTTTTTCTTTTATTTTTTTAATGTTTATTTTTGAGAGAGACAGAGCGCGAGCTGGGATGGGGCAGAGAGGGAGACATAGAATCTGAAGCAGGTTCCAGGCTCCAAGCTGACAGCACAGAACCTGATGCAAGGCTTGAATCCATGAGCCACAAGATCGTGACCTCAGCCTAAGTCAAATGCTTAACCTGCTGAGCCACACAGACGCCCTGATGGCCTATTTTCAAATCTATAATTGGAAAGAAGTGAGGAAACTACCTATATGCTATCTTAGATCTGGGTTGTGATTTTATGCTGGGACAGCTCTCCTTAGTCTTTGGCTCATCCATTGTTGATTTCTTGGGAGTAAATATATCACATAATACTTTTTTTGGGTTTCTCCCTATCTTGCCTCCAGGAAGACCATCTCCTTTGAGCCATCTCCGTGAATCTCTGGACTGCCCTTTGACTTTGCTGCTCATTAACATATTTATGCCTCCCTTGCGTCTAATGGTTACGTAATTCTACCTTGTCTCTGCTATTCTGTGCTCTTATCTCCATCGCTACCAGAAGCTAAATTTTGAGTGTCTCCTGTCAGCCCTAGTCTACAGAACACTATCACTCTGGATCTTCTCAGTAATGTCTGTGCACCCATCACCAGTATTTTCCTTATTGCCTTGGTAAACAGAGTATTCTCTGGGCCCTTATGAGGAACATATTCAACTGGTAGGTCTTCTGAGCTTATATAATAGATCCTATCTGGCATGCTTTTCTTTGTCTTTAAATTTCTTCCTTTCTCATTGTGCCACAGTGATTCTGGCATCTCTGTTTCATTTAATATTCACCATTGCTTTTTCCTAGAGCTATCCAGCAATGTGTTAGGCCATTTCCAAAGGCCCTTACAGGGTCTTACATCCTCTTTCAAAGGAGACTGCCCTTTATCCAAAAACTCTCCCACATTCTGTTTTCTGTTCCCACACCCTCAGCAACCACCGACATATTCTCCTGGTTCTTGCTGGTTCAAGTTGCCCCATTCCTATAGCACTCCGTAGCATATATTGAGTTACTAATTTCATATTAAAGGGTCATCTTAGAGGTTGTCCTGTCCTGGAGCAAGGAGATTGGGCTGTTTTATCCTGTATCATTCCCCACTGGCTGTAGGCCTTATCATGGAGGAGGGAAAGGGTTTAGACAAGAGGACACTGTGGAGCATAACCTCCCAGGAATCTTTGTGCCAGGTGATTCCTTTCAAGCATGGTCATTTCTCCAGAGAGAGGTGCAGCTATGAACCATTAGCAGTCAACACAGGAGCAAGTAGGAAGATTAGCCTTGTATATTAGGATATGGGGATCTGGGTGGGGCATCAACAGCATCTACTACAGGTGTCTCAAGTTCCTCCTATGTGGTTGAGACTTTACCAACAAACACCATCTCATTCAGTGATATGCTAGAGATAACTTGAATCAGGTTACAAGACATTATGCACATCCCCTTGCAAATACGAGTTCCATAACATCTGTTGTTGGTAGCTTGAAACTGACTGTAGATGTAGTATTTACATCACAGAAATCTGCAAATGCAACAGTTCAGGGCCCCATCCCCCAGAACTGGTTGTTCAAACTTTGACCAGCATACACCTGTATTTAATCCTTGCTACAACCTTATGAAGTTGGTTTCACCATTTAATAAATGAGAAAACTGAGGATCAGAGTGATTAATATACTTGCCATCTCTCATGTTGCTAATAAGCTGTAGAATTCGAAATTAAATCTAGTTTTGTTTGATTCTAGAATGTGGACTTCTGTTATAGCACATTGCTTTCTTTTTTGAATCCTTTGAGAGAGTTGGCTAAATTTCTAGGTGATCGTCAATATACTTTGATCACAAACATTTTCTATTCCAAGTTAATGGCTTTATTGAAGATACTCCTCTAGTAAATAGCAGCCTCAGGACATTTCACTTTATCAGTTTGTTTCTGTTTTAAGCATTCTTCTCTTTACCTGTTTTCTTTCCTAACTCCTCTTTGTGGAATGTAAAATGCACCCAGAAAATATTTGTTAAATGAAAAAATGATGACCCTATAATATGAAATTAGTTTTTTCTACGGGATTATTTAATAGTTACATAAAGGGCAAATTAGCATACCCTGCTCTAATTAAAATCATAGGTTAAACATTTTCCCAAAATGCCACAGTACCGTGTGAAAAATACTCTATGTTGAATCAGAGTTGATAAATGTTTGAAAAAGGTGTAGCTTACTCTCAAGCAACTAAGGGATTTTCAGTGCATTTTTAATTAAATAGAAGTGCAACACAGACTATACAATTGTTCAGTTCTACCCTATGTTGAGTTACATTATTATGTAAATTGAATAGTTAAGCTGAAAATTACTTTAGTCTTCACATAGACTTAAATCTTTTCAACTTTTGTGGTGTGGAATTGACTTCTTCTGTTGTGTTTTTATTTGTATTTCTGAAGCAAGGAGAAGTCAGACTGAAATGTTTGAAAGCTCTACAAAGTCTATATACCAATAGAGAATTATTCCCCAAATTGGAGTTATTTACTAACCGATTCAAGGTAAGCATCAAAAATGCTTAGCTTATTTTGTTTTTTACTTTTAACATGCTAGTTCTAGCTAGTTTAGCAAATAACCTTACCATAACAAGTGTTTAGCTCATATTCTTTTCTACATATTTTTTAAATAAGCCTGTATTAAATAGATTAATGAATCTCTGCTTTACAAAAGATATTACCAACATGAGTTCTTATGTATTGCCTTCAGCAGAAGGCTCTCCTGCTTTAAAATAATATTTTCTTTATATACAACTTTTTATATTAATTTTGTACATGAAGTGTTACTAGTCTCGGTGTTAGGGAATGCCAGTTGATGAGAAAGATTTTAGATTATGAACATTTATACTAACCACCTCCTTTATATGTGTAAGACTATGATAATATGGTTTTAAGAGTAAAGCTTTCTATTTAATCTACCATTAATCTTGCATATACTTCCCAAAGATATTCTCTTGGGTCAGTCCCAATTTATTTTCTGCTCATGTTTCATTTGATTTTTAACTTTTTTTTCAGGATCGCATTGTATCAATGACACTTGATAAGGAATATGATGTTGCTGTGGAAGCTATTCGATTGGTTACTCTGATACTTCAGTAAGTATATTTGTTAATAATTTAATCTTGATATTTTAATGTCTTTTTCCCAGCTTTTTTGATGTACTTCACATACATAACCCTAATATATATTGTTATCACATTAGATTCTACTTTTACATTTTAAGGAAATGTTTTCTGTTTTTCTCTCTTTTTGTTTTTTATTTTGACTTTGTTTGTTTCTTCAATGTAAAAGTTTTCTTTTGCAGTCCAGAGGAAATATCAGCAAAGTAAATACCTTTCTATTTTTAAAAAGAGAGCAAGAAAGAGAAGGTATCCAAAGGGATAGGTTTTTCAAATAGGCTTCTTTGGAATGGTATAGAAGTAGGGGAAGGGAAATAAGCCATTTAAATTGTGTCATTCGTATGATAGAGATTTTTTTAATAGCAGTAGTTTTTATCTATAGAGCTTTGACTAAAAACTGGGAAGAATGCATGTGAGAGAATGCATGTCTTAGCAAAATCATTACAAATCCTTCTCCCAGTTTGTTACATTGTTTCTATCATACACCATGTACCATCTGTACCATGTCTACTGTTTTGATCTTTTTTACCCCTTTATGCTCTAGTACCATATTCTTTATCATTGTAGCTTTATGATATATGTTATAAGCAAGACCTCCCCTTTTTGGTTGATTCCTTTTTCTTTGCCTTTCTTTTTAAAACCACTAGCTACCTGTGGATTATTTTTCTTCTCTATGATTTTTTTAAGTACATTTGTCTAATTCCTCAAAAACTTCGGCATTTTAAATATTAGAATTGCATTTGGGGTGCCTGGGTGGCTCGGTTGGTTAAGTATCTGACTTCGGCTCAGGTCATGACAATCTTGCGGTCCATGGGTTCGAGCCCCACGTTAGGCTCTGTGCTGATAGCTCAGAGCCTGGAACCTGCTTCAGGTTTTGTGTCTCTCTCTCTCTGCCCCTGCCCCACTCACACTCTGTCTCAAAAATGAATAAATGTTAAAAAAAAAATTTTTTTTTAAATATTAGAACTGCATTTGTTACCGAACAATCTTTCATTCCTAACTGCTAACTCGGGAAGCCAAATGAGTAAACCTTAGTGTTCGGCTGCAGCCATACTCCTTCCCGAGGAATAATGAAGCAAGTGGACAAATCGAAAGCATAGCTCCTGTCTAGATTTGCCAACACTGTTGCCAAACGAACTCAGAGAAACTCATTGTAAGAGAAGCCAGTACTCAAGAGATGAGGGCTTGGAAAAGAGAAAGGGAGAAGTTTATTCGGGGTGCTGGTAGCCGAGGGACGTGGCAAGCTCAGGTCTTACCAACTGACTTCTCCATCAGCAAAACTTCTCCTAGAGTTTTATAGGGAGAGGCTCTGGCGGGGTACGTACAAGAGAGCAGGCAAATAGCGCATCATCATGGACGAGGATCAGTATGTGTTCAGCCCACCATCAAGGACAGGGAAGGGATGTGTGGGGTGTGGTCTTCCCAGGCATTCTGTTACTCTCAGGGCTTTTCTGGTCTGGCAGTAAGGATGTTCCAGTCATTGCAAAACACCTTTAGCAGTGGTGCCTCAAGAAGCTGTGATAGGAAATCATCACAATGAGTTTGGTTAGAACATGTTTGGTGAGAATTAAGCTGTCTTGTCTGTTTTTGGTTTTAACTATTGAGGTCTGTGGTTGAGGAAAAGGGCTAGCTAACACATTGAATTTTATGATAGATTTAGGAGAGAATTCAGTTTTTTACAATTTTGTGTCATTTATGCATTAAAATGATGCATTTCTCTATTCAAATCTCATTAGATATTCTACATAAGGTTTAATTTTTTCATAAAAGTATTTCTTAGGTCAATTCTGAAATACTTTATGGTTTTGTTGTTATATGATTAGTATTTAGTGTTAATGATATTTTCTGCCTGATTATTGCTGAGACACAGAAATGTTTAATTTTTATGTTAGTCTTATACATGCAACCTGTTAGAACTCTCATGTATTCTGATGAATTGTCGATTCTTTAGAGTTACTATGTAGATGATTATATATCACCTGCAAACAATTTCAGTTTTGTCTCATTTCCTCCCCTTAAAACTTTGGCTTCATTCTCGTGCTAATTGCATTAGGCAGGACTTTGAGCACTGTAATGTATCACTGAGAGTGAATCTTTTTGTTCTTGTTCTAGGATGGCATCTAAAGTTCTTGTTGCTGTGATTTCTAAGATAGGTTTTTGATATATGATAGAAATCCCTTTGTATTACAAGTTTTCTGGGAGGTTCCTTTCATGTATTGATGAGACTGAATGAAATTAATAACTTGGTGGTAAATCACCCTGGCATTTCTAGAATATATCATATTTGAACAGAATATATTTGGTTTTATTGTGCTTTGCTTGAATACAGTGTCATATTTAATATCTTGGGATTTTCACATCTGTGTTTATGTCTAAATTTGACAGAATTTTTTTGTCCTTTATCCAATTTTGAAATCTAGGTTTTATCCTCTTTGTAAAATTATCTTCAGTAATTTCTTGCCTTCCCTTTCTGAAACAAATGTTCTGTGACAGATTAATACTTCCTTGCAATTTTGAGCGTATACTCTTATCAAAGCCATGTTACTTTTGAATTTGAGGAAAAAAAGTCTTTGATTCCCATTTTTACTTCTTCATTGGTTATCTGTCTAAATTAACTTTTATTTCTTATTGTACTAATTTTGGCTTTTAGAAACATTTTTTATATATCAGTTTCATCACAGTTTTTAAATTTTACAGTTGATATTTTTATTACTCTATAAAACTGTGCTATTTCTCTTTTTCATCTATTTTATTTGTATCCTTTTTTGTTGATCAGTCATGTCTGTCTTACTATTTTTGTTTTTGAGAGACAGAGAACTTGAGCAGGGGAGGGGCAGAAGGAGAGAGAATCTTAAGCAGGTTCCATGCTCAGTACAGAGCCTAACGCAGAGCTCAATATCATGACCACTGGATCATGACCTTAGCCAAAATCAAGAGTCAGATGCTTAACTGCCTGAGTTCCCAGGCACCCCTATCTTACCTTCTTTTTAATGAACTAGCTTCTTTAAGTCATTTGTTTCATGTTTTCTAATAATTACACTTAAAGTAATAAATACGCTTTTAAGTACTCTTTTACTACTTTTCAAAAAAATTGGACATAAAGTGTTTGTATATACATTTAGTGAAAAATATTTTGATTATTTTTATGATTACTGATTTAATTATGGATTATTCAGTGGTAGGTTTCTGTTCCTTCCAAATCAGATTGTCTTAAGTTGTCCTTTTTTATTTTATTGTATTATCTGAGAATGTGTTCTGAGTGGTTTGGTCATTTTTCTGTATTTTCTAAATATGTTTTAAAAACAACTAACTGCGTGTACAGTTATGTATTTATATTCATTACTTTGAATTTATTTAAATTACCTATATCTTTGAAGTTTTTTCCTTTTCAAGTCTATTTTAAAATATTTGACACCCTAGTTATTGTTTCCTTGTAAATTTCACAAACTTACCAGTATCTTTCCCTCAAATAAAAAAATACTTGACATTCACCTGTCTGTTTTGTTGGAATTATCTGGAGTTTAAGATATGTATTGTTAAGGGTGTGTGTGTGTGTGTGTGTGTGTCCATCCATCCTTGTGTGTCCTTTATCTAATTTCAATATTTGCTCATTTAGACAAGAGTAAACTTCTCTTTGATATTTCTTCATCCTTTGTTTCTGTGGAAGAGTAATTATTTCGTAGACTTCTCCAAGATTATTTCTCCTGCTGGTTTATTTCTTGAAGAATGTTTCAAATCATCTGAGACCTTGTTGGCTAAAAAATCCTACTTTCTTCACACTTCAGAAAATGGTTTGGCTGGTTTCAAAAGTCTAGTTTTAAGGTTCTTTTCTCCATTTTCGTTGGAAGAGATTTGGGTACAACCTTCTTTAAAAGGTACAGTTATGGCCCTCCAGCTCTATCAGATATCCTGATTCATTAGGTACACATTGGTCCTTTTAGGGATTCCTCAGAGATCTCTCACCACTCTAGGTATTTGTGACTTCAATTTCCCGAGTAGATGGTACCTCCTCTGGCTATTTACTTTTGAGTCTCAGCCCCTGACTTTCATATTTCCTCTGTTGGAGTTGCTTGCCCTATAGGTAGTCTTGTTGGGCAAAGTCTTTTAAAACTATTCAGACTGGCTCCCTTTAAGTATTCCGTATCCAGCCTACAGGTAACACAGCCATTTATGAATGGTCCCCTTGTACTCCTTCTTATCTTAATTTACTACCATGTGTTGCTCCAGTCAGCTTTTCACATTTACACTTTTTTAAGTTCTACACCTGGTACCATTTCCTTAAACCTCCTCACAATTGTAAGGGATGTTTATAAAATTTTTATAGTGGTTCTCTGAAACTTTGGCTCTAATTTCTCTGGGGGAGGTTTCGGAGTTACACAATACTCTGACATTTTCTCTTGAAAGAAATACTCTCTATCCATTGTATTGCTCAATCCCCTGATTTCTATTTGTATATTATTTTTGTGAGTAATGAGCTGAGGATCACAAAACCAGCTTTCTAGTCTTTGACAGCGTTTGTATGAAATGATCTGGCCTTATTTCTCTTGGCTTATGGGATCTCTATCAAAATAACATGTAAAGTCACATGTAATCCTGTTATATCTCCTTTAAATTCTTTTTCTGTTAATTTTCCTTCTTTGGGTATAGATTATTTTCTTTTCACTTATAAATTTGGGTTCCTGAGTTATCTCATTAAATTTTGTTTCCTGTGAGTTTAACTTTCTCGTAAAGGTATTAGCTAATTTAGCTGATGTCATCATATAATTGGGGGAAGGAATAAAACTTAGGCCTTAGCCTTGTACCTCTCCTCATAATTTAGGGGTATGAGTTGGACATGGGCAAAACATTTCTGCTTCAAGACAGAAAACCTCTGGTTATAATTTGTAACTTCTCCTTGACAGTGTTAAAACTGTCTCCTTCAGTGGTAATCTCATGACTCTCAGAGTATGGAAGGGAAATACAGGGATGTTTAGGTCATGGGCTAGCCAGTCTGCCTAAACATACTGTTAATTTTTCAGTGCCTCTTGGTTCCAACACAACCCTATTGTAACCCTCTGATGCTATATTTGGCTACTGTTTTTGCTTCACAGTGGAATTAGAACAGGCATTGATGAGAGGGGGAAAAATATACTTTAAAAAAAAATGCTCTAACCTGTTTGCCATCCTTGATACGCAGCCCTTTTTCATTCAGAACTACAGCCTCTTATACTGTGATGCAACTACCTTCTTTTGCTGCAAAGGTTACTCTGATTTTCTGGTTATTTGACAGTTCCTTCAACTTCCTCTTCTGAGGCATATCTAGGATTGAATTCTGAGGAATGAACTTATACCCCTACATCTTGTCAAGTACCTGTACAACCTGAGAATTCTGTACTTTATTCATTGTTCATCTTTAATTGTATCAGACCTTTTTAAACATGTTAATAGTCAGGAAATGGACGTTCCTTTTTTGGAAAAAAAATTAAAAACACATTGCTGAAATGGCTCCTACTTTAAGAATACATGAATAGACTGGGGTGCCTGGGTGGCGCAGTCGGTTAAGCGTCCGACTTCAGCCAGGTCACGATCTCGCAGTCCGTGAGTTCGAGCCCCGCGTCGGGCTCTGGGCTGATGGCTCAGAGCCTGGAGCCTGTTTCCGATTCTGTGTCTCCCTCTCTCTCTGCCCCTCCCCCATTCATGCTCTGTCTCTCTCTGTCCCAAAAATAAATAAAACGTTGAAAAAAAAATTTAAAAAAAAAAAAAAGAATACATGAATAGAAAGATGAGGAATTTGTATAAGTGAAGGAATGGTTTTGACTACTGAATCCACTTTATATAGAAAGAAGACAAAGTGGTATTGTAAATATAGTGATAAAATATAATTTAAAATGGACATTTTTCTGGGACACCTGGCTGGTTCAGTCAGTGGATCATGTAACTCTTGATCTCGAGTTCATTAGTTCAGGCCCCATATTGAACGTAGAGCTTATTACTTGAAAGAGAGAGGGAGCAAGGAAGTAAGAAAAGAAAGAAAGACAGTTCTGGAAAGAAGAGTTACCTACTATAATAATTTAACTGTGAAATGGACAGATATATTCCTAGTGCCTGTCAACAAAAATGTTAGGCACATTTAAAGAAATTTAGCTAATTTGGGCTGCTATATCCCAAGGTGTACGTACCATGGGTGTCTATGTGTGGAAAGAAACGTGGACATTTTATTTTCTTATTTTATCTGTATTTTCTGAATTTTACATAATGATGATTAGGTATATTTTATAATGAAAGAGAAATATACTTTCAAAGTAAGATTAAAAGAGACAAAAATAAAGTCAGTATGCCTTGAGCTTTTATGAACTTTACAAAATTTAAATAGAGATACAACTGAAAGTAAACATTTATTTTGGCTCAGATGTTGCTTTCTGAATTTTTCAGTGGAAGTGAAGAAGCTCTTTCCAATGAAGACTGTGAAAATGTTTACCACTTGGTGTACTCAGCACATCGCCCTGTTGCTGTGGCAGCTGGAGAATTCCTTCACAAAAAGTGAGTTAATGATCTTTGAAAACAGTTTCTAATTTTGCATTTTGTTTTGTTGTTGTTTTAGAGTTAGTGGGAGAAAGTAATAGTGACTAAAAACAGTGCTACAAGTGGCCACTTCAAATTCTGGGGACTATAATTTTCTTACAACCTTATGTGCATATCACGAATCAGATCCGCATAAGAATGATGTCCCTTGTGACATACTCCTTTTCCCTGAAATCTAAAAGGATGGTTCTCAGCTAGAGGTGTGAGTGGAGATTGGGGAAGTGCATGAAGTTTATAAAAGCTCCACATGAAGTTTATAATTTATATTTCATTTCACCAGGTTTTTTTTTTCCCCTCTCTTAAAATTCTTAGTTCTCATCACCTTCTCAACATTTGTAATCTAAAATCACCTTCAAAATGCCTTCCAACTTTTCGTGTTTTTTTTTCACCTTTCTATGGGGGTGAAGATTATTTTGACCAGTAATTTATAGTGATTCTGAAAGCTATACAGTTGCGGTTTAATTAAAAAGCAAAACTTTTATTACTGAAAAGGCTTGAGCTAATGAGATTTTATGAGTATAATTGTTCTTATGCAGTACATTTTGATGGTGGCCTACTGTATGTTCTATAATTTATTAGTAAATCATTCTTAAAGTATAAACATATTTGGGAGGGGGCTGTGTTTTACTTTGTTTTTGTTTTTTTGTTTATAGATTTAACTTAGTGACTTTGATCATTGGCAGGTGAACCCCAAAAGTCTACTACATGTAGTAATTTGTGACTATGCTAAGCACAGATATAAATCATGCACCAGGCATCTGTTGTGCATGGGTGATTAACTTTCATAATGAGCAGGCCTAGCCCTCCATTCAGCATCTGCATCTCAGTGCTGCAGCAACAAACTGTTGTGTACTCACTGGTACCTCTCAAAGTGGGAAAAGTTATTTCTATGTGAAAAATCTTTCTTTAAGACAGAAGTTGGCTACTAGTACATGCTGGTAATGAAAGTAAGGAAGAATGTCCAGATTTTTCAAGCATGACTTTTTTTAAAGTAATATATTGAATTTGCCACTGACTGTGACATCTATGGCTAATAGAACTGTTCTCTTTCCATATTTATCTTGAGGTGTTGTCTGTCACAAATATCAAGGGTGTACTATAGTCTTAACTTTTCTTCCTTTTCCAGGACTGTTATATTCTCATTAGCGTCTGTTCTCTACTTTACTTTTCAAAAAGCTTTGTGTTTTTAGAATTTATTGCTATTATAGTTTCTGTGAAAAAATAGATTATAGAGGTTGGTTGGTTCTCTACAGAATAGAGGCCATAAACTGGCAGCACTTGTGTCAGAAAGACCCTTTGATATATCTTATTTTATCTACATTGTATTTTGCTAAGTTTGAAATACTTGCTAAAAAGTTTAAAGTTGGAATGTTCTACATTAAAAGCCACAAGTGTAATAAGCCTTTGTTATTTCTTATTTCTTTGTGAAAATGAAGCCAATTCCTATTCAAATGGAAGGTTCACTCAATAAGCTTGTTCTATGCCCTTGCCCTGGAGATACAGTTTGAGAACTTTTGATTCTTAATGATGTCTTTGAGCATTCTCCCATCATTTAATATTGTGATCTTTAAAATCTTAACAAGTAAGCTGTAGAATAGCCCCAGGAGTTCTATGATTAAGTTTAGAAGAAAATATGCATGTATGCACATACACATTTAGTCTGTTTAGCAGCTTAGTTTATAAGCTCATACACAAGGTTAACCATACATCCATAAATTAGTAAAACATATCTGAAATGAGTACTTTAGTGTCATCAAAAGTCTATAATTTAGTTTTAGAAAAATTAGGTTAATTCCTCAGTACCTGATATAATTATCTAATTTTGTACATTTTAGTTATAAAGGACCCTCATTTTTTTCCCATTTATTCTTTCCTCTGAAAGCCACCCAAGCAAACAGAACTTTCTCTTAAACCAGTCTGATAGCTATGCTGATGTAGCTTCAAAGTAATGCTCTAATCTTTTCCCCCTGCCATATAGCTTCCCCTTCCCTTCTCCCCCAAAACTCAATTTCTCTGTACTCATTTTCTGCTTGAGATTGGTTTATTTTTATGTTATTCTGTACTCATTTTCTGCTTGAGATTGGTTTATTTTTATGTTACATGAAATTATTCTCTTTATTCAGTTATTTAGCCTCTCATCTGAAAGGCCCACTGTAATTTCCATAATTAAACCATCATATACTATATCACTATTTCTACTGTTTCGTTTTTCCTTATAACACCTGAGATAGCATATATTTACCTACTATTTATTTCTATCCATTAGAGTGAGAGCTCAGTGAGAATAGGAAGTTTGTCTTTGTTCACTGTTATATCCCATTTAGCTAGAGCAATGCCTGGGAATAAGGCACCTATAGCAGTCCTTAAGGTTTTTTTTAGAATAAATCTTATTAGCCAATGAAAAATTTCAAGTCATATCTTCATCATATTTTAGAAGTTTTGTCACTAAGTGATATTTTTTAAAATTTCCAGTTTATGTCATTTTATTCTGTAGTTAGTACTGTTTTTAGGTAATGAGCTGAAAAGAATGCTAGAAACAATTGTTACAAGTGTGAATTTTTATAATTGTTGATAGAACATTTGGTTAAATTCTTTAATAACTTGACTCTGAAATTAATATTTAAGAAAATAGGACTATTTAAAATTATATATTCTAGTATCATATAGGATAAAACAGTTTATATTTTTCATAAATACTTGAATACTGGTAAATTAAAAAGCTTCCTTTTACAGTGTATATATGATTGAATGGTACAAAATTCTTTAGATCTAACCATTTTTTAGCCTATAAAAATATCAGTTACATGGTTTGAAATAAATCAGTAACCTGATCTCTGATAGTTTGTTTTTTTAACACTGAAATAATTTGCACAGTGAAGGAAAAGACTAAAATGCATATCTATGCAGGTTTGTAACACTCTTGTTTTGTTACTTATTTCTAGGCTGTTTAGCAGACATGATCCACAAGCAGAAGAAGCATTAGCAAAGAGGAGGGGAAGGAATAGTCCAAATGGGAACCTCATTAGAATGCTGGTTCTTTTCTTTCTTGAAAGTGAGGTAAATTTTAACATAGCTCTTTGTTTTATTTTTGTATTAGATTAAATTTTAAATAAAATTGTCTTTTAATTCATTGCAATTAATTGCTATTTTTCAATCCTATGAAAATAAGCCTGTTTCTTACAGAATTGCCTGCATGGATTTCCTGATTATAGAATCTCTATTCTGCCTTTTGTAGGAGTACATATGTAGGTGTGGGTCAACACTGAATAGAGGCTAACAGTTTTTAAACTTTTATAATATAGTACTGCATACCTGTTTGTTGTTCCTCTTTGTTTTTCTTGAATTTCTGCCTGTAGCTTTTAAATTATATAAAGAGCCTGTGAAAATTGTCAGGTTGTAAATTAGTTCTAACTTGTTTGAAAATTACATTTTTTAAAGACAAATAAAAATATGAATTTAAATGTTTTAATTGAAAGATTATAATCTCCATTAGCAGTATTTCCATGTGACATTTTAATGTCAGTTATCCTTAAATAATTTTGTAATTAACATTCATAATGTAGTGTCAATCAGAATCTGCTTCCACAAGTGAACTTTGGTTTGCCCACTAAAATGCTCTTTGGTATTAGAACTGTATTTCCTACTGCTAGTATGACACTGAGTGAATGGTAAACTAAACCTAAAGAGAGTCCCTGAATGAATAAACTACTTGTCTTAGAAATGAGTGGGAACAGAATTAAAATGGAGAAAATCTAGAAATCTTGGACCCTGAATTTTACTTGGAAAAATATTTTTGGTTTGTGTCGAGTGTCCAGGAAGGTAAGATACTTCAAAGATTCTTATTCAAATTTGAAAGTACTGAAGAAACTGTAGGAATGAGAAATAGACAAACAGGCAGCTTATATGAAAATTGAGATCAGAGAGAATTAGGAACTGTGTCAATGGAATGAGTGGAGTTAGGGCAAAACAGGGCAGAAGAGTTACTGATATTTTTTAGGAAATTGGAATGAACAGAAAATGAATAAAGAAACAAAACGTCTGGAGAGTTACATTCGAGTAAAGGATGTTTTTGGAATAGTGTTTTAAATACATATAGAAATTACATGGGGATCTTGTTAAATAGCATACCAGTTCTATTCAGTAGCTTTGGGATGTGGTGTAGCATATTCTAAATATTTTTAGATGCATATTTATGTTGTTTATGCCTCTGGTCCAGAGACTGACTACACTTTATGTTGTAAGGGTTTAAAACATTTTCTTAACAAAGCAAGTGTAGATATAGAATGGTGTAAAATACAAAATACTTGTAAGGTTTAAGATAAAACACTAAATATTCAGTAAATATCACCCTTGTGATAGGCCATTTCAAGTTAAACCTTTAGCCATATAGGTTTTAAAGGAGCATGATTAAAAGTATTACAGAAAATCAGGTTCTGTATGAAAATTTGACTTTAATAACAACAGTAGTTTCAAAAATTGATAGGGATGAGATATGCAAATGATATTTTTTTAATGTTTATTTATTTATAGGTTGGGGGAGAGAGAGAATCTCAAGCAGGCTCTGCATTGTCAATGCAGAGCCCGACTCAGGGCTCAGTCTCAGGAACCATGAGATCATGACCTGAGCCAAAATCAGGAGCTGAACGCTTAACCAACTGAGCCACACAGGCACCCCTATGCAAATACTATTTAAACTATTTGTTGAAAAGTTTAAGGAATATATGATAATTTGGACTAACTGATCTTGATTATTAATTGAAGGAAAAATTTTCAAATCTCTGAAAGCTCAAGGACTTTTTGATATTTTAAAAGGTATAAGTACTTAGTTTTATAGTTTCATTTTTTTAATTAAAGCAGTAATTTATAATGTATATTACTGTTCTATTTTCAGGTGGCATTACTGTATTCCTATGTTTACCGCTGTTTACTGAAATGTTATAAGAAGATTAAAATAAATTTCCCACTCCTCTATGGCATTCTTTTCAGTTGCAGAACGACTGCAAATCATATTTATTTTTTAGTTAGTTCATAATCATAATATGCTCTTTATGCCCTCCTCTGTTTCATAAGAAACATTGTTTGTTAAAATCTTCCTTCTTGCCCTATAAAACTAGTGTACACCTGGAGCCGGATGCTTGTTAAAGCCATACTCTTAGGGTGGGATTCTGATGGTGTCCTACTCTGAATTATTCTTTGTTTTACTACAGCACATTAATTAGTAATATTTTAGTAATAGACTTATATAAAGTGGAGTTGCAAGAGACCCTAGAAGTCATAACATAGAATGAATCCAACTTAGGGGCACCTGGGTGGCTCAGTCAGTTAGCGTCCAACTTTGTTTCAGGTCACGATCTCACAGTTCAGTTCATGAGTTCAAGCCCTGCATTGGGCACTCTGCTGTCAGTGCAGAGCCTGCTTCAGATCCTTTGTCCCCCTCTCTCTCTCTGCCCTTCAACCCCCACTTAAAAATAAATAAACATTTAAAAAATTTTAAAAAAGAATGAGTCTAACTTATAGATGAGTTAACTAGTCAATTAACTAGGATTAACTGGAAGGATTATCCTATTGCTTTCCTTTTTTTTTTCCACTGGATGACAAGACTGACATTTTAGTAATAGAAGTCTAAAATACTGAATTAAAAGAAGTTTATAGTCCATGGAGTAGCTTCCATGAATTACAGGTGAAATAATGGAGATTAAGAGATAGGTCTAAACTAGTTGTTAATTTTCTTTTCTTTTTGTATCAGAAAGTAACATTTTAAAGCCAATACAACCTTTATAGCATTCAGTGATTTCAACGATAAAATACCTTGTGTATTTTAGATGTATGACAATCAGTACTTGAATGTGGTAAGTCCAGGTTCCTAATGTGACCATAGAACTTACTATAGAAACTGAGGCTTTTCAGAGTGACAAAAATGTTATTAATAATTATTCCACAGCAACTAGCATAGCCTAAGACATTGCTAGATAATATACAGATGTATGGTCACCCTCCTTCTAAGCATATGAAATGATGAAGTTAATTATATCAGTCATTTAAGACAGAAAATTAACAGATTTATTGACATATCCAAGAAATCTCTACAGAGTGATCATGAATGATAGTATATGAATGATAACTTTTTTTTTTATGTATTCAAGATACAACAATAACTGGCTCTATTTCAGCAGAGAATAAAACCCCATATAAGAGTATTTAGAATTTTAAGCTTAGTAACTTGGGATAATTATTTGCACTGTGAATGATTTTTCATAAAAAGAATCAAAATAAGGTTCCATTATACAGTGAACTCCTTATTGTATTTAACTACTTGGCAGAAAAGTCAGCAGGCAGAGAAAATTTCAGTTAAAATATTATGAGTAATTTTGAAGCCAATTAAAGATGAATCAGAATGTACCCAGAAAATTGTAATTACTCACCAGGGAAATGAGATTAATTTGTCTTACATATAGGTTTAAAGGAGAACCTATGAAATAAATTACACTCAGATATAGAAGAGTAAAATCCACCTTGATACAGATATAATTTTATATATAATCTTAATTTATATGTTACATATAATTTATAAATAAGTTTAAATGTAATTTTAATTATTTTGATACACAATGACTCTTTATAGAGTTACTGTTTTTTAAATCTAATTCCTGAAGAATGCTTCCTGAAGTATGCTTCCAGATACTTGATTTTCATGCTGTTTTTATAAAATTATGATACCAGAAACTATTTTTAGAAAATTTATTTTAGTTTCATTGTTAGTGCTCCACATGCTTTTTATTCCCAGGATTTTTTATAGCCACTGAGAACGCTTCAAGGCCTTCCTTTCGATAGCTTTATCTTTCACTACCAATAGATCCTTGGTATAAAGTGTCTGAAAGATGATTACAAGCTTTTACTGGCCATGTTAGAATTTTTTTTTTTATCAGACATGGACTTACGTGGTATTCTTGAGGAGATTTGAAACTAGCAAGTTATGTGCTCTTCACAGATGCCCCAAGATAGAGAGACTGTATGATAAACATGTCAAACTAATTCCTGACTGATCATGTTATGCTAATTATTGTTGCTAATATTGGTGAATTTGAAACTCATAATCAGAAAATGGGCCAACACATTGTCATGTCCTTCTAGTATACACATTCAGTTTGCAAGAAGTGGTTACTGGTGTTAACAGAAGGGTTCTACTAAGCCACCATCTTAACTAATCAAAAAGATAAGGAAATTGCCAAAGAAGTTAGCAACTACATTGAGAGTATTGGCTATCACATACAAAAAAATCTCTGGAACAATGACAACATACATACCTGAGCTAAGTTTTAATATGCTGTGGTTCAAGGCATAGAGAAATCATTTTTTTTAATGCCAATGGTAATAGAATTATACTATTTAAAGCCTTGAATTGTGCCAACAACTCATTCACCTGAAAACTTCACGCTGAATATCTCAAGATGAAAGAACTGTGAGGAATTTGTGGAAGCTATAAAGTACGTTATTATGAATTCTATTAGAGTTAAATAACCCGGAGTCCCATACAAGGCACAAAAATAGAGGGAAATTTTTAGAGATTTCCTGGTAGATATCTGAAATAAAGCAAAGGTCAGAGCAGAACAGGCTAGTACAAGGATTAAGCTATAGGTAGTAATTAAGTGGCTGCCTTTAGTTGAGCTTATTCTTCACTTTACAAGTATTTTTGGGATGTGGACCTTGGTCTGAGAACAAAGGAGCTGATGTATGCCCCAGATAATTTATAGCCACCAGGAGGAACAGGGAACTTTGGCATTCAAAAGACATTGCATACCTACAGGTTAGAGGGAAAAGGCTGCCCGATTATAGATTCTAGATTCTCTCTTTTCACTTCCCCTGTACAACCAAGGAACCCAGGACTTTGCAATCAGACTTAAGAAAGGGATTCTAGCTACCAGTATTCTTGAATCTGGAGTATTAACATTACATGAACTAGCAACCAAGAATCACTGAAACTTGAGCAAGCATAAAACCCAACATATTGATGAAAATTTTTGATTAAGTCCCCTGAATGTAAGAGGTTATTATGAAAGAGGAGGGGAGTTCATAGAACTTAAAAACATGATTTCCAAAATTTAGAGGTGAAGCAGCTCATTAAATGGCCCACATGAACCTAGTCAAAGATTGACTATAGATTAAACCATGGGATTTTTCCAGAAGATGGAACAAAAGCATTGTGAGAAGGAAATTAAAAGACAGGTAGTACAGATTAAGTTTTATCATCTAGTTAGGAGTTCTATGGAGAGAATAGAGAAGAGGAACTAATCTAAGGACAGGCAGTTAAAATGTTTACTACCCATGTACCCTATATACAGAGTATTACTTGAGGATGTTTTCTAGAAAAATAAAAAACAAATACACTAAAAGGAAAATAAGAAATGTCAGTAACATTGGTGAGCAAATAAATCTGAAAAAAACTAAAACTAAACCTAAATATATGATAGTGAAACTTAAGGCAAATACCTAAAATTATTCTTAAAATGTGGGAGTGTAATGTAAACTTAAATGAAGAGAAGTAAATAAATGTGTTAGCGACCTTAGTGATGGAAAATAGATGTTAGAAAATAAACTGAAAAAAGCACAGATAAGACAAGAAAATGTCATCAGTAGAGCACAGGGCATCAGTTGCCAGGAGAATTTCCAATATCAGTTATCTCAGTAAATGTGTAATTGGATTAACATGCTTTATAAAAGGCAGATTGTCATTTAGGGTGAAATAAAATGAAAAGTATTGTTTTTAAAACATTAACACAGGAAGTAAACAAGCTGAATAAAGGCTAGATATAATTAACAAATGCTTAAAGAAGGCTGGGGAGACAGTATCATATAAGATAAGCCAGAATTGAGAACCAAATATATTAAGAGAAAGGAGGTTTTATATGTATTGAAGGTCTAATCCACCAAAAATATAATTGTGAATCTTTTTTACACCTGTTTTACAGACATATGTAACGTGCACATAGGCATAAAAGCAAGTTTATTGAACATGGGGGAGGAGTTAATTGTGATGAAGTAGACAATAAAATCTATTATTTTAACTATTTTGAAGTGTATAGTTCATTGGCATTAAGTACAGTTACATGACTGTGCAACTATCAATGCCATCCATCTCTAGAACTTTTTAAAAATCTTCCTGAACTGAAACTCTGTACCCTTAAATAATAACTCCATTCCAGCATAGGTTTTAATAGCTACAACGTGAAAATGATTGATTTTTCTGTTTTCTGCTGCTAATTTTTCATTTTTGAAACCAGGTTGTACACCACTTGTACCTGTCATTGTTGGAATGATGTTACTGATGGCCTAGGAATAGTTTTCTAAGATATGTAAATTTGGAAAGTTTGAATGTATCTTCCTGTAAACCTTTGCCTGTGTTCTTTCTAAGCAGAGATGGTAATAAGTATTATCTACTCTGGAGAAAATCATTGGAAAACTGTGTGTGCATATGCATGTGCATATGTATGTGTGGCTTTCCTGAGGCATTTGAGGAATGGAAGATTTGAAATACGATGGAAATGAAGTATAGAATTAAGGAGTGCAAATGAAGCAGAACTTTAAATATATCATCAAAATGCACATAGAAGAATTAATGATAGAATTAGGAGTGAGGATGAAAACCAGCTCACTTCTCAGTTATGCCAGTATATCAGCAAACAACCAGTACATCTAGAAAGGACACTTTCATACATTTTGGGACCAGTATTCGTGATGTGAAAACTATTGTCTCTCACTAGTACAAGCACATAAAACTGAAGTAAGAATTGTATGAAATAGTACTTAAACTTTATATGTGCTATATACTCTTTTCTATTTTTTTTTTTTTAACATTGGTCTCAATGTATTAAATTAGTTTTAACAAGAAACTAGTTTGGGCTTCGCTGGATGTCATGAGCCTCAAGGGTGGAAGAACTTTTTTACAATAAGGGTGGAGAAGTTAGTTGTAGTAGCAGAAATCAGAACAACACCAACATCTCTACTTACCTTCTTTGAGGAGCTTTTTGAGTAATATTCTTCATGGTGTAATAACTAACAAGTGGTAGAGAGTATACTGTGAAGTGTTTGATGAGGAACATGAGAGTGTTTGTTACTGTGGAAACATAGATTCCAAAGAAGATTGTCAAGAGTAACGAGCAGCAAAAAATTGGTTTGGGGTGAGATGGGAATGCATTGAGTTAAATGGAAATTACATTAGAATAGAAAAGAATAGAAATAGAATAGAATAGAAATTACAATAGAATAGAATAGAATAGAAATAGAATAGAATAGAAATAGAATAGAAAAGAAATACAGTAGCTTAACATAACATTTTGACCTTGACCAAGATGAGAGATGTAAAGTAAGTAATTCTGACACCAAATTTTCAAATGGAATTCTGGGAGAAAGGAATATATGTCCTTTTTTAAAAAAAGCTAGTTCTAGAAACAAATCAAGAATAATGAAAAGTGACCTTGATCTAATTTATAATTTCAGGAATTCTGTTAACTAGTTATACTTTCAGTTTCCTCATCTATAAATGATGCCGTTGGACTAGGAGATAGACTTAACCTTACTACTGGAAAAAACAAAAAATTATCAAGTCTTCATACTGCATCCCCATTATTTACAATGACATACAAATATGTTTATTGTTTTCTAAGTGGCTCTTGGAAATATTGTGACCAAGCCATTTCAATTATGAAGAAAATGGTTTATCAAATTGAAATATTATTAGTGGTTTCTTCATTAAATGTTCTTCAGTCACAGTTGATTTGTTATTTTTAGTTACATGAACATGCAGCCTACTTGGTGGACAGTTTGTGGGAGAGCTCTCAAGAACTATTGAAAGACTGGGAATGTATGACAGAGTTGCTATTAGAAGAACCTGTTCAAGGAGAGGAAGGTATAGTATTTTGACAAGTTGATTTACATGGTGTTTGGGTTTTCATGAATAATCATACCATCCTATATAGGTCACTTCTTAAATATATGTAAGCACACTGTGTGTCTTTTTGCAAAGAGAACAATTTGTTTCCTGTAACAAGTAAGAATGTCTCTATAGTTTATAGAGTTTATAACATCTCTATAGTTTTTAGAGTTTATAACATCGCTCTAGATTAAGATTGCTACCATGCTGCACAGTTTTTAAAAATCCATGTGTTGTGTAATACTCAAAAAAGTTTTCTTTATGCTGATTTAAGACACAAAATACTGATGTACTTCATTTAAAAAAAAAAAAATGTGCCCCTAGAATTTTACTGTATTTATGTGTGAATTTGGAAAAGGCTTTGACACATAAGGATTTAATTAGACCAGAGCCATCCCCTTTTGTTATATTTTCTTAAATATTAAAACCAGGAAATAAAAAGTCATTTTCCTAGTTTCAAGAAATAGAAATAATTGTTATATGAAAATTTCTGAAGTATGTATCTTACTACATGTTACATAATTAATATGAACAGCAAAATGGATATGTATATTTAATAAAGTATTTATATTCTAATTCTAAAAGCTTATATGAATATGAGCTCCTTAAAACTAGAAATGCTTTTTCCTACAAATGGTTTGTTTTTTCAAACTAACCCATGATAATACTTTAAAGAACTGCTGTTTTACTTAATCCATACAACAGACCTGGAATATGGACACTTTGATATAAGTGACACTTGGGGTGAACCAAACATGGACTTCAGAATCAAAAGAAATACATTCAGATTTTTAACTCTTATCTTTTGTCACTAGAATTCTCATTTTTTTTCTGATTGTTAGCTTCTTTTTCTTCATAATACAGAGGTTATTTTCTTTACATATCTTATGTGGGTTTTGTGAGGATTAAATAAGATAGTATACTTTTGATTTCCTCTTCTGTTTCCCCTATTTTTTTTTTTTCCTGTGTGGTTCAGCCCTCTGGGATATAAGAATAAAATGAGCCATCTCCTGCAATAGACTACCTGAACAGGTCACTAGGAAAGTGATCATCCCCTAGTGTTCTTTCTAAGCAGTAATGCTAATTGGCATTATCTTCTCTGACTTTAACAAATTCAGTGAGAGAAACAACAGGTATGCATCATATACAAATACACTCCAGTAAAGTGGCTCACATTGCCTCATTTAAACAAATATTTGCCTCACAACCTCATTCTTAATCTGTAACAAAAATCCTTACCCAAATTTTCCCAGACCTTCTTTTAAGGTGCAGGTAATTATAGTATACTTGACCCTACTTTATAATTTACTTTATTCTCATGTGTTTTTCTCCCTGGATATCCTTGTTAAGAAGATGGCCCTATTTCAAAATTGATGGTCCAACTAGTTTCACTAGGTCAAACTCTCAACATTACTCCAAAATTTTCTCTTTATTTTACTTACACGGGTTCCTGCTACATTCACTGACTTTATGCATTCTGTTTCTAGTGAATCTTACCATTTTCTCTAATAAAATACAGTCCAGTCAACACTTGAGCAAAGTGCCTGCCATAGTGTATAGTAGTACGTTCTATTCATTTTTTTACCCTTGACTGTTTCCATAGAATCAGCGTATTATCAGAGTGGGTTAGAACTTGTTTTTTTTTTTCTTTTTGTCATCCCATGCTCTATAAGGTTATTTCCAAGGAGAAGAAGGGAGGCAGGGGAATATAAATTACGGAAAGAATAGACAAAGTGCTATGCTTTGGTACTTTTAACCTTTTACTCATTTAAATAAGATATGTCAGTCAGTAAATAGTAATTACTATGTCAGTTGTCAAGGTGTTTTGCATGGATTTATCTTGTTGAAATAACTACGTACTCTTAGATGTTTTGTGATTTAAGTTTAGTTAAGACATTGGGTTTAACTTCAGTCAAGAAGTTAGTTTGGTTTGGCGTGACAGGTTTGTTTAGTTTGATTTTAGCTAGAAAAGTGAGTTATAAAATGGGAAAAAAGTTTTTAAGTGAACCAAGGTTTTAGGATATGAAGGCAAGGCTGAACAGATTATGAATAACAAGCATAAAACTGTATCTATATCATGACCCCACTTTTTTCACACATTTGTTCACATGCATGCTGTACCACATACTAGCTCAGGCATGGAATGGCATCCAAAGCAATCTTCTTTGCTAGTATTTAGCTGTATTTTCTGGTAACAAAATACCACTAGTAACCTTTATTTTTGAGAGTGATTAGAAATTAAATTATGTTTTAGGTAGGTGGAGTATGACAGTGGATGAAAGTTCAGTTAACAGTTGGAGACAGAGGACTGAAATTTGGGGAAACAGACACATTGTTAAAGATTTACAATAGCAGTTTAAATCATCATATCCTAAAGAATGCCTCATGGTGTTTTTAAGGGTCAAGTTGTGGTGGTGATGGTGGTGGTGGTGTTTTGTTGATGTGTGTGTGTGTGCGCGCACGCGCGTGCGCGCTTTAGCAGAATCAAATTACTGGATAAATTTTTAGTATAATATGAGGGCCTGGGTAACAGGTAGCCAGGTAACAAAACCATAACTAAGTCATTTGACTTATGTGGTTTTCTGCTTCTTCATCTGTTAAAAAGAAGATCTCAAAAAATCTAGTGTAGATAATCTTCTGTGGTCATTTCTGCTAGTAGAATTCTAGTATCTAGGTACTGGATAAAGTATATATGGGCAAATGGAATTCTTCAAAGCAGGAATCATTAATTTATTTACAATTTTAAAATATTTATTAACCACCTTCTGTATTCTAACTGTAACACTAAGCACTCAGGGTGAATTCCTGAGCGAGGTCAGCTCACTGCCCATAAGAAGTTTACATTCTCTTAACGAAGGCAGATCAAAACCAAGTAAAAGAATAATTTAGGAGTTAATAAGTGTGATGGATGATAATATTATGAGGGGTCCATCTTTAGATTGAATCCCTAAAGGAAGAATTCGCTGAGGAGGCCACCTGTGAGTCAAGAAACTGAAGGATGAGGGGGCGCCTGGGTGGCTCAGTCAGTCAGGCACCTGACTTTCGCTTAGGTCATGATCTCGCAGTTCATGGCTTCAAGCCACACGTCGGGCTCTGTGCTGACAGCTCGGAGCCTGGAGCCTGCTTTGAATTGATTCTGTGTCTCCCTTTCTCTCTGCCCCTCCCCTGCTCATGTTTTCTCTCTCTCTGTCTCTCTCTCTGTCTCTCTCTCTCTCTCTCTCTCTCTCTCTCTCTCACACACACACACACACACACACACACATACACACACACACACAAATAAACATTTAAAAAAAAAAAAGAATCTGAAGGATGAGGAGGCTAGCCATGGGAAGTGTCAAAAGAGAGCCTCCTAGGTAGGGTAGATAGCAATTATAGAGAATCTGAAGCATGAATGATATTATGTTGCAGGAGCTGCAGTAGCTAGAGTGTAGTGAACCAATGGCACAAGATGAGATATAGGCAGAAGCCAGATAATGTAGAACATTTTAGCTTGTAAGGAAATTTTAGTTCATTCTAAGTAATAGGCATGCAAAGATTTTAAACATGGGAGTGATATGATCTAATTCATATTTTAAGAAAAGTGATATTTGCAAACATCATTTGGAATAGGCAGAAGACCAGTTCAGAAACTGCCGTGATGGTCTGTATGGGAAATGATAATAAAAATATAGAAGAAGAAGATGAATTATAAAGGAAAAAAAAAAAAAAGAGCCCATGGCTGAGTTTTAAAGATTGTGGCTAGGGGACAAAAGCAGGAAGGGCAAGAGAGACTAAGAGCCTCTAGCAAGCTATATAAAAAAGGTAGTAAGAAATTATTATACCCTATAGAAGCTCAGTAAAGAGGATGTTCAAGAGACCTGGGTTAATAACATATATTACAGAGAAGAAGAAAAACTGCAAAGATTATTAGTTTTAGTGGTGATTTAGGTTGTTGGTGACTTTTAAGCATTTCTTTTCAATCGTAGTCAGGGAAAGAAGCCACAGTTCAAGGTGATGTGAATAAAACATTAGTGAGGAAATGGAGATAATGTACAAAGAGGTTTCCGAAGCTTTAGAAAGTTGTATAGTTACCTGCTAATTCATAGTGCAAACAACTACCCATTTCTTACCCTCACTGTGGCTGTTTGGCTCTTGTCTGTGACTTATGGCTTGTTATGCTTTCAAATTTTATTATTTGGCTTGGCTGTCATATCTCAAAGGGAATTTCAATTAAATTTTAACTGTTTTGAGTTTACCATGTCTAAATAGATGATTCAAAATTATAAACTAACAAAATTAATGTCATTGGACACTGTAAGGTTGGGTTATTCTTCAACACTAAGGATTTTTATACAGAGTATGGGAATGTTTCTGTACTTGATAAGTTCTCTCTCTTCATTTTCTACACAATTAAGTTTTCTTCATAAGTAAAAGAAAATACATTTAGTTCATAGACAAACTTGTCATTCCTTTTATCAAATGTGAACAAGTTTAAAATTCTAGAATCATAAAAATAGAAACTTAGTTGTTTTATTGAGTGGGAAGCTTTTTTCCTTTTATTTGGATCAAGGAGTATCCAAGGAAGAGCTGAAGCTATTTCATGTGGCTTTCCTAAGACAGGCTGAACTTCATGTGTTTTTCCTAAGACAATTAAAATGTTAAAACCAAAAAATGATTGCATTAAGATATCCATACATCATATTATACAGGATGATTTTAGTACAGAATAAAAAGGACAGGATTTTATTATGTCTTTTCCTTCTCATTGATATTGCCCATTTTTTTAATAATCAATATAACTTCCAAAGCTTAATCTCTTTTAATTTATAGCCTTTAACATAAATAAGTATACAGAGAAAGGGGGAGAGAGGCAGACAGATAGAATTAAGCTATTCAAATCAGTGTTAAATTTCTATCTTTAAAAATATATAGGAATGAATTCGATAAGAAAAGTACCAAATCAGTGTGAAGAAAACCATAACATTTTGTTAATTTGACATCAGATAAGATCTCAAAAATAAAGAGCTATGCTATGTACCTGACTGAAAATATTACAAAAATGTCCATTCTTTCCGTGTAGTATATAAGTTTTTTTTTTTCAATACCAATGCAAGATATGCCTGAGTGGCTCAGTCAGTTGAGCACTCAACTCTGGATTCTGCCTCTGGTCATGACCCTGGGGTCATGGGGTCAAACCACGCGTCAGGCTCCACACTGAGCATGGAGCATACTTGGGATTCTCTCTCCCTCTGCCCCACTCATGCTCTCTCACGCTCTCTCTCTCTCTCTCTCTCTCTCTCTCTCTCTCTCTCTCTCTGTCTCTCTGTCTCTCAAATAAGAAAATAAAACAAAATACCAGTTTGAATTCCAGTGAGTTTCTGCAGGTTCTTCAAGATGAGATGAGAAGAGGAACTAAGCAAAATGATTTCATATAAAATGTTTTCTTTTGTTTAAAAGGATAGTGCTTAAGAGCACAGACCCAGGAATCAGACTACCTGAGTCCATGTCTTGACTCCACTACTACCTGAGTACTTTGAAAGTTACTTAATTCTGTGGCTCATTTTCCCTATCTGTAAAGTGTGAAGATATTAGTTCTATCTCTTGGAATTGTGTTGAAGATAAAACAAGTTAACATACAAATCACTTACAACAGTGCCTTACTCATAATAAGTGCTTAATTAGGAGTGTGTGGGTGGCTCAGTCAGTTAAGTGTCCAACTTCAGCTCAGGTCATGATCTCACGGTTCACAGTTAGAGCACTGCTTCAGGCTCTCTGCTCATAGCTCAGAGCCTGGAGCCTGCTTCGGATTCTGTGTCTCCCTCCCTCTCTTTGCCCCTCCCCCACTCATGCTCTTGTCTTTCTCTCTAAAAAATAAACATTAAAAATTTTTTTTTCAGTGCTTAATTAATTGTTTGCTATTAACATTATAGAAATTAGAAAATATTTAGAAAAAGGCCTGGGTAAGGGAATCTTGTTCAACTAAGTGTTCAGATTAGTTGAATTAAGTTATATATTAAGGTGTAACACGTTATAAAGCAGCTATCATCAAAATAGGATGGCGTTGTAATAGAAATAGACAAATAGATTAGTGAACCTAAAGAATCCAGAAATCATCTAACCATATATGAGAGCCTAAAACATTTTTTAAATGTTTAAGTGGGACATTTAAATGCAGGGAAAGCTGGTTTACTTAACAATGGTGGAGGCATAATTGGCTGTTCATCTGGTGTAGGAATAAATAGGCCATATTCATGCAACCAGCAGAAATAAATTTCAGACAGAATAAATTTATAAAAGCTAGAGAGAGAGAAGAAAATGAATTAGAAAATATATTTTTAGGGACGCCTGGATGGCTCACTCGGTTGAGCATCTGACCTCAACTCAGGTCACGATCTTGCAGGTCACGCATTCAAGCCCCACTTCAGGTTCTGTGCTAATCTCTCGGAGCCTGGAGCCTGCTTTGGATTCTGTGTCCCCCTCTCTGTCCGTCCCTCCCCCCTGCCCCCCACCTTGCTTGCTCTCTCTTTCCCTCAAAAATAAACTTTTTTTTAATTAAAGAAAATATATTCCAATAATCTCTAGGACAAGGAGATCTTTGAAAGCAATGCAAGAAACCCAGGAGCCTTTTTGTATCTGTATGAGATAATAGATGTTCGTTAACTTTGTGATAATTTCACAATATATGTAAGTCAGATCATTATGCTGTACAACTTGTACAGTGTTATATGTCAATTATATCTCATTAAAACTAGAAAGATAAAAAAAAGCCAGAAGCCATGAAACAGTACAGATGTAACTTTGTAAAAATTAACAATTTCTGTAAAAAAAAAAGTCTAACAAAAGATACCCTGAAGATTCTGGCATCAAAAGGACAAACTAGGAGAAAATATTTGCCTCATTCAAAAGACAAAGTTACTACTCCTTATACGCAGGAATTCAAGAAAGGTGAATAGCAGTAGAAAAATGGGCAAAGAATAAATATAAAAATCTCAGAAAAAAGTTCTAAGCCAATAAAACAAGAAAATACATTTCACTGATTAGTACAAAGGAAGAAGCAAAATAACGAAATAACCATTTTTCAAATTGGCAGAAATTAAAGGGATTTGTGACATTTAGTGCTGGCTAGGGATATGAGGAACCAAACATCATTGCAGTTGGAGGTTTGAATTTCCATAAATAACCTTATATTTATTTTAACCTTTGACCCATTACCCTGTCTCAGAATTTATTCTACAGAAACATAAGTATCAGTTACATAAATATATGTGTGTTAATGATATTTGTTACTGCATTGTTTATAGTGACACAAATTTGGAAACAATTTGAGTAAAAGGTAGAAGAAGGTTGACTAAATTGTGGAACACTTATTATGTAATAACTTATAATTATTTAAGAAATTATTCATAATGTGTACATAGTGACTTGAAAGATATTCAAAATCTATTGTTATTTTTAAAAAATACGTAGAGCTCACTTTTTATTTAGAAAAAGATATCTTATTGTATGAGCTTTAAATGATGAGAAGGAAATATGGTAAAATTTTGGTATTGCCTAATTCAGAAATATGGTCTTAGACTGGGTATTAGAAGAAACCAGTGTCCTCTTTTTCTTTACTTTGTAATTCTCTTTCATGTTTGACTTAGGATAAGCGAGCTTAACTTCAGTCTTTAAAATAACCAGTAATAGAATATGTTTGCAGTTTTTTATAACTGTGTGTTCTCTTTAATACATGGTTATTATAAAACTGTCTACTCATACTAATGCGTTTTGTTTCACTTTAGCAATGTCTGACCGTCAAGAGAGTGCTCTTATAGAGCTAATGGTTTGTACAATTCGTCAAGCTGCTGAGGCACATCCTCCAGTGGGAAGGGGTACTGGCAAGAGAGTAAGTTAAATTAGTGAGAAATCTACCAAAAGACTTTTAATGTAATTAACTGTCTTAAATATTTGAAAATTTTGATGGTATATGTATGCATAAAAACATGGAATTTCTGTAAAGGATACATGCTGTGGTGCTTTGTCATTATATACTGTCTACTGCACTTAGGTTTCAAAAATAGATTCTTTTCTTCCATGTTCCCAAAGCACCTGTACCTGCTTCTGTTCTAGTACTTTAATAATTTTCACATTCGTATCTGTTAAAAATGCAGAAAGGCTCTGAAAGCAAACTGCCTAACTTTACTCTTCCATTTAGCAACTATTTAATCTTAAGATAGTTGATTATTTTCTTTGTGTGTTAATTCTCTTATTTGTAATATGGGGCTAATAATGCAAGTTTTATTGGTTATAAAGATGAATTGAGATAGTCATTGATGGAAAGACCAGCTCTGGTGGTGTGCAGAGGTAGGTAATTTCTCTCTACAAAAAAAGAAAAAAATGAAACTGCAAAATTTGTTTAAAAAAACTTATCAAAGAGCTCTGGAAGTTCACCAGAGATAAAAAAACAAATTGAAGGATTTGTTTTTGAAAAGCTGCTAAAGCTTCAGGTAAAAGCAACAGGAGTCTGCTGCCTTCTTGCCTGGGATTGTGATGCACACACACCCATCCACAAAGTTGATGTCGTGTTACCAGAGTGGTACTGTCTGCAAAAAACAGCAGCTTTGCTCGCAGAGGGGGCAGACTCAATATGGTACAAATGGCAAAAGTCCAGAGCTTTGTGAACTAAAAATGGCAAACATGGTAGAAACAAACAAGGAAAACCCACAGCTGTGATATTCAGAGGTTGTGGTCCCAGATGGGAAGAACAGTGGACCAGCCAAGAATCTAAAAAATCCTGGAAATGAAAAAGCCATAAAAGGATGAGATGAGCTCTCCATACATCACTGGCTGACTGAGAAACCTGAGAAAAGCCAATGGAAAATAAAAGTCAAAGCAAACTTAGGTATTAGCTGGACTTTTTTTTTAATTAAGTTTTTTAATTCCAGTACAGTTAAAATACAGTGTTATATTAGTTTCATATGTACAATATAGTGATTCAGGAATTCTGTACATTACTCAGTGCTCATGATGATAAGTGTACTCTTTAATCCCCAAATGCCCCACCCACCTCCCCTCTGGTAACCATCAGTTCCTTCTCTATAGTTAAGAGTTTGTTTCTTGGTTTGTGTGTGTCTCTTTTTATTTTCCTTTGCTCGTTTGTTTTGTTTCTTAAATTCTACCTATGAGTAGGATCATATGCTATTTATCTTTGTCTTGACTTATTTCACTTAGCATTATACTCTCTGGCTCCATGCATGTCATTGCAAATGGCAAGATTTCATTCCTTTTTATGGCTGCATAATATTCCATTGTGTATGTATACAGTATCTTCTTTATCACTTCATCTACCAGTGGACATTGGGCTGCTTCCATAATTTGACTATTTTAATAATGCTCCAATAAACATAGATTGCATGTATCCCTTTCAGTTTGTGTTTTTGTGTTTTTTGCATTTTACCCAGTATTGCAATTACTAGATTGTGGAACAGTTCTATTTTTAACTTTTTGAGGAATGTCCATACTGTTTGCCACAGTGGCTGCACCAGTTTGCATTCCTACCAACAGTGCATGAGTGTTCCTTTTTCTGCACATCCTCGCCAACACTTGTTGTTTCTTGAAGAAGTGGCTGATCTTTGAATATACTTTCTAACCCAGGTCTCAGAGGGGAGAAGCCTTATATGTTGGAAGTATTTAAGCACCAACTCTGCCCAAATCATTGATTGACCAGGAATCTATTGAAATACTGAAAACTCTTAGGAAACAGGCTTTAAAACAAAAATAATGAAAATTCTAAGCAGAGGCCACATACATCATGGGAGAGACAGATTATATATACATTTCAGGTTTAAGATTACTTTTTTAAGTAATGAAACTCAGAAAAATCAGTTAAAAATCCATAATTGCTTCACCATATTACCTAAAAATGTTGACTCTTCCAGAAAAACTACAGCCATGCAAAGAAACAGTAAAATGTGACCATACTCTGGGTGAAAAAAGCAGACGATAGAAATGGCTTTTCAATAGGCCTAATTATTGGATTTAGCAAATACTTCAGAAAATATGTTGAAAGAATTAAAGGAAAATATGTTCAAAGAATTACAGGAAAATATAACAGAAATAAGGAATCTTAATAATGAAAAAACTTAATGGAAATTCTAGAGTTGAAAAGTACAATGACATTTCAAATTCATTATTTGGGTTTAACAGCACATTTGAGATGACAAGAAACATCCTACATGAACCTAGATTAATAAAAATCATTCTGAAGAACAGAGAGTAAAGAAGACTGAAGAAAAATGAACAGAGCCTGAGAAATATGTGAAACAATATTAAGTGCATCAAATTTGTATAATGAGAGTTCCAGAAGGAAAGGAGAGAAAGAGGAAAGAAAAACACTTGAAGAAATAATTGCCAAAAACTTCCCAAATTTGGTGAAAAACATAATCCACAGATAAAGAAGCTTCACAAAACTCAAGTAGTGTAAACACAAAAGATTCATCTCTGGACAGGATAGTCACTGTTGAAAGCCAAAGATGAAAACATCTTGAAAGCAGCAAGAGGAAAAACATGTCATGTAGAGGGCAATTGTAATAAGATTACTAATTAATTTTTTATAAAACAGTAGAGGCCAGAAGACTGACAGAATGAAATATTCACTGAAAGAAAAGAAAATTGCCAACCAAGAATTCTAAATCCAGTAAAATTACCTTTCAAATATGAAAGTGAATTAAAAACATCCCCAGATAAATGAGAATTTAGAGATATGTTGCTGGAAGACCTGCCTCAGAAGAAATACTGAAAGAAGTCCTTTAAGCTATAAAGAGTAATACTGGATGTTAATTCTAATTCATAGGAAAGAATGAAGAGCACCAGAAATAGTAACTATGTGGGTGGCTATAAAAGGCCATGTATATTAATATATCTCTTTTTCCTCTTCTTTAAAGGGACATAAAATTAATAAAAGCAATAATTATAGCACTAACGCATTAAGATTATAAGATATGCAGATATATGTTACAGCAATAACACATATATAATAACACACATAATAAAATAAGGGTAAAGGAAATGGAATTGTATCGGAGCAAAATTGTTGTATTTTGCTGTAACTCAATATTAATCTAAAGTTGATTATAGTAAACTAAAGAAGTATATTATAATCCCTAGAGCAACTACTGATACCTAAAGAAAATGAAAGCAAAATCAACAAATAAATTATAATAGTATACTAAAAAATGTTTAACTCCAAAAAACATAGTAAAGAAGGAATGCACAAAAAAAGATGAGATGTATAGATAACAAAATGGCTGACATAAATGCAACCATATCAAAGCTTACATTAAATATGAATGTACAGAAATCCAAAAAATAAAAATAGAAAAAACTATGGACTGGCTATGGAAAGATAGTAAGGAGTTATTGTTTAATTTTGTTGGAGATGGCAAGTTTTATTCTTAAGTCTTCATCTGTTAAAAACATACAGTGAAATATTTATGGGTGAAGTGAAATGATATACCAAGAATTTGCCTTAAAATGCTACAGGAAATTAAAGTCTTTAGGAAATTAATGAAGTAATAGTGACAGAATAAGTACTTTTTAAATTTTTCCAAAATAAAAGTTTTAAAAACTTTATGTGTTGTTCCAACTTTAACTGAGCCCTTTCAGGCTAAACATTTCTTACCCTTTTGACTTGTGTTAATCATTTTTTAAGCACCTTCTTGCTTTCTCAACAAGTTCACTTTCTACCTTTACTGTTTATATTAGTTTTCTATTGCTATGTAAAAAAATTCCTTTAAAACTTAGAGACTTAAAACAATAAGGCTTTATAGTCTCATACAGTTTCTGTGGGTCAGAAACTTGGGAGTGCCTTAGCTGTTCTTTTGGCTTCAGGTTTCTTACAGGTTTGCATTTAAGATGTTAGTCAGGGCTTTAGCCTCTGAAGATTTTATTGTTATTTTACTGCTTCTATAAATGGCTTAACTTACATGACTGGCGAGTTAGTGTTGATTGTTAGTGGGAGGCTTTAGATCCTCACCATGTGGACATCTCAGTAGGACTGTTTGAGTGCTTTCAGGACACGGTTGCTACCTCCTCCCCCTGCTCCCAGAGTGAATGATCAAAGTGAGAATAAAGCAGAATGAATGAACCAAAGGAAAGTAAGGTAGACTTCTGTGTCTTTTATGATCTAGTTCTCAAAAGTCACACAACATCATTTCCACAATCCCCTATTGATTACACATGTCAGCCTTAGTCACTGTGGGAAGAGACTACAAGGGCATGAATACCAGGGAGGAGTTACTGGGTGTCACTTGACGGCTGATTCTTACATTACCGTAGCATAGGAATCTCCAAGAAACCCTGGTTCCTTTTAATAGAGTAGTATTTAAAGTTAAAATCTTGTACCTAAGAGTACTCACTGTCAATTGATTATTATTTCTGATAGGCATTTTGAGTATACAGAGCTAAAAATATATATGTATATCTCTGTATATATCCATATATACTAAATTACACACTTATGTTGATATTTATGACTTAAATTTAGCATAACAAGGTTTTTCCCTCTTTGATTTTGTATGTTTTTTCTTTTATTTTTTGGAAATATGTAAAACATTTATGTAGTTAAAAGGTGAAAAACATGTAAAAATATACATTCGGAGGAGTATTACTCAGCAATCAGAAAGAATGAAATCTTGCCATTTGCAACAACATGAATGGAACTCTAGGGTATTATGCTAAGTGAAATTAGAGAAAGACAAATATCATATGACTTCACTCATACATGGAATTTAAGATACAAAACAGATGAACATAAGGGAAGGGAAGTAAAAATAATATAAAAACAGAGAGGGGACTAAATATAAGAGACTCTTAACTATAGAGAACAAACTGAGGGTTGCTGGTGGGGTTGTGGGTGGGGGAATGGGCTGGCTAAATGGGTAAGAAGCATTAAGGAAGACACTTGTTGGGATGAGCACTGGGTGTTATACATAGGGGATGAATCACTGGAATCTACTCCTGAAAACTTTATTGCACTATATGCTAACTAACTTGGATATAAATTTAAAAATTTTTTAAATAAAAAAACATTCAGAGAAGTCTTTGATACACGTTTCTCCCTCCTACCAGTAACCATTTTTATTTGTTTTCAGATTATCTTTTCAGTGTTTCATTTTACAAGTATAGGTAAATGCATGTAGTCCATCCTCCTTTCTCTCACCCTCAAAAGATAGTATATTTTGTACAGTGTCAGTACCTTACATTTTTTATTTAACAGTATATCCTAGATATCACTCCATAACTGTATTTGGAGATCTTTATTTTTTTATGGCTGCATAATATCCATTATGTGGGTACACTACTGAGAGTCTTTTGGGTTGTTGCCAGTCTTTTACTATTAGAAATAATGTGTAGTGAATAATCTTGTGTCATTTCATACTTGTACCATGTGTGTTGGTGGGGTAGATTGCTTCAAAGTGAGATCATTAGATCAGAGGAAAGATATGTATACAGTTTTGTTAGATACTGGCAAAGTCTCCCTTCATACGTGGTATTCCATTTTTACCATCCCATCAGAGATACTGTGAGGATTAACTGAGTTCGTGCATGTAGACTGCCTACCATGATCACTCAATCAAAGACAGCTTTTTCCCTAAAATCAATATTCTTAGACCTTTCATACATTATCAAATGAATTTCAAGACTTCTCAATACCCTGAATACATTCCTAGATGTGAATTCCACTTTATATGTAGTCCTTTTTATTACTTTGTGCAGAACTGAATACAATACTTGGTAAATCATTCCAGAGTGATTATTTTGTATTTTAAGAGGTAGAAAAACAATATTAAGTTCCTGGAAGAAGAATCAGATAGGAGGCCCTATTCTTTCACATTCTCAAACAACTGTGAGAATGAAGACCATTCTCAGCAAACTATCAACATTCCAAAAAATGTTGACATCGCTCTGAAGGGATGCACTACTATTGTGAAGGATGCCAGACAAACCCTGCAAAGAGACTCAGTCTCCTTGGAAAGAAAAAGAAGAGGCTCCAAGTTGACAAATGGTGGGCAAATAGAAAAGAAATGGCTCTGGTTCACATTATCTGTAGTCATGTACAGAACATGATCAAGGGCGTTACACTGGGCTTCCATTACAAGGGAGGGTCTTTGTATGCTCACTTCCCCAACAACATTGTTATTCGGGACAGTGGTTCTCTTGTTGAAGTCTGAAATTTCTTGAGTGAAAAATACATCTGCAAGCTTCGGATGAGGCCAAGGTGTTGCTTGTTGAGTATCTCAGGCCCAGAAAGATGAGTTAATTCGTTAAGGAAATGACAGTGAACTTGTGTCAGATTCAGCTGCTTTGATTCAGAAAGCCACAACAGTTAAAAACAAGAATATCAGAAAATGTTGGGATGGTATCTGTGAAAAAAAAAAAAAAAAAAAAAACAGTTCAGCAGCCTGATGAATAAGATCTAAGTTTTCCAGGGTGATTGTGGAATCACCTAAGTGCCTGGGTGATTCAGTCGGTTAAAAGTCAGCTTTTTTTTTTTCTCTCTAGTTTATTTTGAGAGAGAGTGTGTGCGCACACCAGTGTGAGCAGAGGAGGGGCAGAGAGAGGGAAAGAGATAATCCCAGTGTCAGTGTAGAGCCTGACGCAGGGCTTGATCTCAAGAACCATGAGATCATGACTTGAGCCTGAATGCTTAAGTACAGTTAATTTACTAGGCATTCCGGGCATCTAACTTAATGCTTAAGATTCTCTCTCTCCTTCTCCCTCTGCACCTCCCCGCAGTCTCTCACTCTCAGACAATAGAAAAGATGTCCCAACTACAGAAACAGCAAGGTGCCAAATGATTTCTCAGACTTATTTGTGGTGTTTTAAAGATACAATAAAAGCTGTATTGATTTTTTTTTTAATGAGGGTTTACATTTATAAAGTGGTAATTTGTATTGGAATGTTTCTGTTTTGTAATACCATTCAACATTATGATCCTAAGTTCCTTCAAGATAAATACAAAATGCAGAATATTTTAGGGAAATGATTATCTTGAGTGCAGAGATGTTGTTAGTATATGCGTCAAAAAATAAGTGAAAATTTATTAGCTGCTGATAATATAAAAGCATTACTTTCTAAAGTATTTTCAGAAAAGTGTATTTAACATAGGGGAGATTACTGTTAACATATTGAGGTTAAAACTCTGGAAAAATTGTTTCACCATTAGTTCTAATATTTTTATGTTGATAATTGGTTTTATAGAAGTGTTTGTTTTTGTTTTATTTAACCTAAACAAGTAGTAATTTATCTAAATTTGGGTGATTCTTAAATAAGTAGTTATTTCATAAAGTAATACTGCATGTTAACTAGAAATAAGCATAAAACTAGAGATATTTGTTTTAGTAATTAGTTTGTTAAGCTCCTCTGAAAATTCTCAGGTACGTTATCTGCCAGTGCTTCATTGTTCTGTGTAACATTCTAGATTTATAAATTAGTATGTGACATTATGTTCTTTGCCCATTTAAATTTATTTCTAGGTGCTAACTGCCAAAGAGAGAAAAACTCAAATTGATGATAGAAACAAATTGACTGAGCATTTTATTATCACACTTCCTATGTTGCTATCAAAGGTATAGTTTCATTTACATTTCTGTGCTAATATGCCACTGAGTTTGCTTATTACACTGAACTATTAAAGTAGTCACTTCTTTTTTCTTTGCTTCTCTTCCTTCTAGTATTCTGCAGATGCAGAGAAGGTAGCAAACTTGCTACAAATCCCACAGTATTTTGATCTAGAAATTTATAGCACAGGTAGAATGGAAAAGGTAAGACACTGTGAAATTGAAATTCTATTATAGTCAGTTTAACTAGATTATTTCATTTCATGTAATCTGTAGGCTTATAATTTGACAGATGCTTATTTTTATTAATCTAAATATCATAGTTTTTTTTTTTTTTTCCTCCTCAGCATCTGGATGCTTTATTAAAACAGATTAAATTTGTTGTGGAGAAACATGTAGAATCAGATGTTCTAGAAGCCTGCAGTAAAACCTATAGCATATTATGCAGTGAAGAGTATACCATCCAGAACAGAGTTGACATAGCTCGAAGTCAGCTAATTGACGAGTTTGTAGATCGATTCAATCATTCTGTGGAAGATCTACTGCAAGAGGTCTGTTTTAAAGTTAATGTGTATATATGTGATAATTTTGGCTAATAGTTATTCAGAGTTGTTGAATGTGTAAATTGTTTCCATTTTAAAGTGAAATCTAGTAGAATTCCCTACCTCTTTCAGATCTTAGCATTATTGCAGCTGTTCATCCTGTAAAGATTAGCCTTGGTTATACTTTATTTTAAACACCTATTTCATAAAAGCTAAATCTTTTCTCTTTTAAGAAATACCTTTTTAAGGTCTGGCTTTTCTTAATTCATTTTTTCACTTTTTATTCCTGGAACCTAAATTACATTTTAATATTATTCAACTCCTATAATGTGCTAATGAATACAACATAAAAATTAAGTGTACTTATAAGGAACAGCCACTCACCAGTGGTGTGCCCAGGATAGCAGCAGACCTCTCCCAACTGTTGTTTTTTTTTAATGTTTATTTTATTTTTGAAGGAGAGAGAGTGAGCATGACCAGAGGAGGGGCAGAGAGAAAGAGGGAGACAGGGGATCTGAAGCCCCAACATGGGGCTCGAACCCACAAACTGTGAGATCATGACCTGTGTTAAAATCAAGAGTCACACACTTATTCAACTGAGCCACCCAGGCACTTCTCCAGCTGGTTATTTTTATAATTATTTTTGTGATTCCCATTTCTTGCCCTCTTCCTCCAATCATTGTAAGGCAATTTGGAACCCCCACAGATTTCTGTGCTCTGATGGCCAGACTGATTTTCTTTTTAATCTATGTAACCAATTTTTCCAACTTCTAATTTTTAATTTTAACTTCTGAGTTTTATCAACCATTTTTTATTTTTCATTGTGATTTTGAGCTACCAAAGGAACTGACAGTAAAATCTTTGAAGTAACCATTAAAATCTTTAAAGCACGTACCTTTTCACTCAGCAGTTTCAGTGAATTTATGCTAAAGTATTAATCAAAAAAATGTACAAAGTTAACATTTATGACATTGTTTAAAATGCAAAAATGGTTATCTCTGGGTATTACAATTATGGCTGTTATTTTTTATTTTTTTGCTTATTTGTACCTTGTTTCTTACCAACAGTGAATATGTACTCTTTATATAATAAAAAAGAATTCTTTTAGGCAGTAAGCATTAACAGACTTTCGTGTGAATTTGAGGGTAAGTAAAGTTATGGTAATGAAGTGATATCTTTTTTTTATTTATAGGGAGAAGAAGCTGATGATGATGATATTTACAATGTTCTTTCTACATTAAAGCGGTTAACCTCTTTTCATAAGTACGTCATTTTATTTAGATTTGGTTAATAACATATATTAGCCAACGTAAAATAGACTGTTTTGATAATATTTGACGTCTGTATAACAATGGAAAATTTTAGACAAATATAGAGATGTTATGATTTTTTTACTATTCAGATTTTCTCTCTATAAATTATTGGTTTTTATTATTTGATTATTTAAGGAGTAAGATTTATCATTCAAGTGTAACAAAATGTACACTGTACACTGTAAAAGTTTGTTAATCAATATTATTAACACATTAGATGGGCTTACTCTATAAGCTAGAGTTGTTTTTTTTTTTTAATTTTTTAATATTCATTTTTGAAAGACAGAGACAGAGCATGAGTGAGGGAGGGGAAGAGAGAGAGACAGACACAGAATCTGAAGCAGGCTCCAGGCTTGAGCTGTCAGCCCAGAGCCCAATATGGAGCTCAAACTCATAAACCTTGAGATCATGACCTGAGCCGAAGTCGGACACTTAACCAACTGAGCCACCCAGGTGCCCCATAAGCTAGATAGAGTTTTACAGGTATAATTTTCAATTGATAGCTTTTAGAAATCTTAATAAGAAAAAAATTTGGGAGGAAGCCATGAAAGTTCATCTAAGTGTCATTTTCAAATTGTAATTTACATGTCCCTTGTTACTGAAGTGTGTTTGCTCCATAAAGAAAGGAAAATAAAGATCTTTGTTGTCTAAAGAATGTTTAAGTATAGCCCTTACATTAATGAACACTTCAGATTTCAAAAGCAATGTCTAAAATCTAAGACTTTTAGATTTTCTTTTTACACAAGTACATTTTTTAGACTTCTATGGAGAAATAAACTCTTAGTTTTAAAAATATTTTGACATTTCAAAATAATAATTGACAACTAATGTCAAAACTCCTATTTTAAAAAATATTTTGACATTTCAAAATGAAAGTTAACATTCACTGATCTATTTTTAGTAGTAGAACTCATGAGAAAATAAAATGTCAGCATTATTTCAATTAAGAAGCCTATAGCCACACTAAATTTCGAGCTTTGCCATATTTCCTTTCCCCTATTTCTGTCTTTCTTTATCTCTATTTTATGAATACAAATTTCTTTTAAAAATATATATGGGGGCGCCTGGGTGGCTCAGTCGGTTAAGCGGCCCACTTCGGCTCAGGTCATGATCTCACGGTCAGTGAGTTCAAGCCCCGTGTCGGGCTCTGTGCTGACAGCTCAGAGCCTGGAGCCTGTTTCAGATTCTGTGTCTCCCTCTCTCTGACCATCCCCCGTTCATGCTCTGTCTCTCTCTGTCTCAAAAATAAATAAACGTTAAAAAAAAATTAAAAAAAAAACCATATGTATTTTTATGTTTTGAAATTATGAATGGATTTGTTAAAATATGTTTTAAAATATACTAGGAAGAATGAAATGGAATACAAGCTTAGGTTGACTATGTAGTAGTAACCTTCATTGAAAGGTGCGAATTTTTATTGTTAATTAGTTTCTTTTAATTAATTCCTAATATCAGCTTATATATTTTGTCTCCTCTCCCCCTTCATCGTCCTTGTCCCTCTTTCCCTTTTCCCTTTTTCTTCCCTTCCTTCCTTTTTTCCCTACTTCCATCCTCTTTACTTCTTCCTTTCTTTCTGAGTACTTGAACATTTTTTATCCATCTTTTTTGATTCTATAAGAAAATGAAGTTAGTTTATACTTCTACCTACTCAAACTGAGTTCAAATTTCAATTTTCTTCTACTCTAAAATAAAGTTAATGCATTTTTGTTTATTTTAGTGCTCATGATCTCACAAAATGGGATCTATTTGGTAATTGCTACAGATTATTGAAGACTGGAATTGAACATGGAGCTATGCCAGAACAGGTAGGAGTTTGTTGATATTCCTTTGTCCATTTTAGAAGACGAAGCTTCTCTGAGATCACACAGGATTATTAAAAGCCTTACATAGAAAGTATAATCCTTAAATGCAGATGCCTCTTTTGAGAATTATTGCTATAGTAATTGAATATTACTGGTAGGTGTTCATGATTGGATGTTACTGGTAGGTGTAATATATCTTCAGGTTTGAACAGAAAAAAGTAGAGAAACTTTTTTATAATGTATTTTAAAAATTTAATACTAAAGTAAACATTATTGTTCTTTTAGGAAAAATCCCATTAATTTCCATAGTAGTAACTTCAAAACTTGATTCAGTTTGATGAAAATTCCTAATTATGGCTATATTGTAGGTACTGTTCTAGATATTGATAATGGTAAGCCTGAGGTACGGCTTACTTTTTATAGTAGAACCATAGCTAAGTAAACTTGGAGCCTCTATTTAGATTTTAGACCTTTTTGCCTTCATATGTAAGTTGGAATGGAAAGGGCAGGAATTCACCAAATTTCTCTAGTCTGGAAGACACTTAAAATAGTCAGTTCTATATGAGAATTAAGTTGTTAATTGTTAATTAACAGTTACAGTTATTACAGTTGTTAATGGTTACATGTAATGTAGTTAATTTTAATTGACAATTGCATATAGTTATTGTTACTTAGCAATAACAATCTGTTGTAAGAATTAAGAGTTGTTTTGTATACTGCATATACTCATTCATTAGACCAAAATATCAACCAATAGTGAAGTATAGGTGGTGTTTAGGGGTGGTCTCATGTATTTCCATTTGGTAATGAATGCTTAAATACTAAAGCAGTAAGAATTTCAGCAGGTATAACAATTATGATTTTATATTAAAAGTTAATCACAGAAGTATACTTTCTCATTGCTCTGTTTATATTCTCAAGCTGTTCTTTAAAGTTGAAAGGGATAGAGTTGAGGTATTCCTTGTTTTGGTTTCCTCATTTTCCTCAAGAAGATAATGAGAATAGCACAACTCTGTTTCATCTGGGGATTATAATTATGTCAAAATTTATTTTTAATTCACTATACCATCATTTATTGTAGAACTGACTTGTGACTTCTTTGGTTGTCGTCTTTGATTATCTTGGTTTTCTCTTACTTATTTTCTTATTTCTTCCATTTTTAATTTCTTAGAGTAAGAGAACACATACATGTGACATTTGCTTATACTTTGTTAATCTTAACACATACTTTCTTTTTTTTAATTCAAGTATAATTAACAGAGTGTTATATTAGTTTCAGGTGTACAATATAGTGATTTGATAGTTCTGTACATTACTCAATGCTCATCAAAAGTGTACTCTTAATCCCCTTCACCTCCTTCACCCATCCCCCCACTCACCTCCCCTCTGGGAACCATCAGTTTGTTCTCTAAGGTGAAGAGTCTGTTTTTTTATTTGTCTCTTTTTTTGTTTTGTGTTTCTGTGTTTTGTTTCTTAAATTCCACTTATGAGTGAAATCATATAGTATTTGTCTTTTTCTGACTGACTTATTTCTCTTAGTATTACATCCTCTCGCTCCATCCATGCTGTTGCAAATGTCAAGATTTCATTCTTTTTTATGAACCATAATATTCCACTGGTGTGTGTGTGTGTGTGTAAACACACATGCATATACATGCATACATACATACCACATCTTCTTTATCCATTTATTTAGTTGATGGATGCTTGGGCTGCTTCCATAATTTGACTATTGTAAATAATGCTGCAGTAAACATAGGGGTGCAAATGTTTCAAATTAGTATTTTTGTATTCTTTGGGTAAATACCCAGTAGGAGAATTACTGGATCATTTTTATTTTTTTGAGGAATGCTGCACCAGTTTGCATTCCCACCAGCAGTGCACAGATGTTTCTTTTTCTCTACATCCATGTTTGCACTTGTTGTTTCCTGTTTGATTTTAACCATTCTAACAAGTGTGAGGTGATATTTCATTGAAGTTTTGATTTGCATTTCCCTAGTGATAAGTGATGATGAAAATCTTTTCATGTGTCTGTTGGTCATCTGTGTGTTTCCTTTGGAGAAATGTCTGTTTCTGTCTTCTTCCCATTTTTTAATTGTATTATTTGTTTCTGTGGTGTTGAGTTGTGTAAGTTCTTCATACATTTTGGATACTAACCCTTTCTTTATCAGATATGTCATTTGCAAATATCTTCTCCCATTCCGTAGGTTGTCTTTTAGTTTTCTTGATTGTTTCCTTCGCTGTGTAGAAGCTTTTTATTTTGATACAGTCTCAATAGTTTATTTTTGCTTTTCTCTCCCTTGCCTCAGGAAACCTGTCTAAAAAAATGTTGCTGTGGCTGATGTCAGCGAAATTACTGCCTGTTCTCTCTTCTAGGATTTTTATGGTTTCAGGTCTCACATTTGGATCTTTAATCCATTTGAGTTTATTTTTGGGTATGGTGAAAGAAAATGGTCCCAGCCTCTTTCTTTTGCATGTTGTCCAGTTTCCCCAGCACCATTTGTTGAAGAGACTTTTTCCCATTGCATATTCTTGCCTCCTTTGTAAAGATAAATTGACCATATAATCATGGGTTTATTTTGGTGCTCTCCCTTCTGTTCCACTAATCTATATGTCTGTTTTTGTGCCAGGACCCTACTGCTTTGATTACTACAACTTTGTAGTTTATGTCAAAATCTGGGATTGTGATCCCTTCAGTTTTGTTCTTTTTTTTTTTTTCAAGATTGTTTTGGCTGTTCAGGATCTTCTGTCACAATTTTAGGATTGTTTTTTCTAGATCTGTGAAAAATGCTGTCAGTATTTTGATAAGGATTGCATTGAATCTGTAGTTTGCTTTGGGTAGTATGGACATTTTAACAATATTGGTTCTTCCAATCCACAATCATGGAATATATTTCTATTTGTGTCGTTAGACATGTCCTTAAAACTTTAATCATGTATATGAAGTTTTAGTGCATCACTACTAGATTGTGCTCTTGTTTGTTTTAGCAATAGAAACTATTTAGCAGTCAGCAGCTCTTAGAAACATGTCTTTAGATACCTACAATTGAAAATCTGAAAAGTATACAGAATTCAGCCAGTTCTTCATAAGACCATACAGGCTCACTTTTGTAGATTGCCACTCTGTACTTTAAAATTCAGAGAAAATACCTTTTTTGAGTAAAGATAACAAATAACTACCAGAATGTTTGTGATTGCTTACCTTTAGTTATGCTTAATATTCTGAAGATAATTTAAAATTAATCGTCTAGCAGTTTTGGGTAATTGTATTGTCCATATGCTTGACTGTTTGTTTTCCATGGTAACCGTTTTAACTAGAAGTTTCCTAGTCTTCTGAGTTATTTTTTTTTCTTTCCTCTTCCACTGATCTCTTTTCTCATGCCAAAACTGTTTTAACTATTACAGGTTTAGAATATGTGAGACTGAAGTTTAGAAGAATTTACCTGTGTATAATAATCTTTTAACTCAAATTATAGAAGAATTATATAGAAAAATAAACTCTTATTTCCTTCATCTGATTCATCTATTGTCACAAGTTTTCCACAGTTGCATACTCGCAAGCTTTCTCACTTTCTCTCTCTCTATATATATATTTTATTTTCATATAAATATGCATATGTAAAACAGTAATATTCTTTTTTTAATGTTTTATTTTATTTTTGAGAGAGAGAGACAGTGCACAAGCAGGGTAGGGGGAGAGAGAGGGGGAGACACAGAATCTGAAGTAGGCTCCAGGCTCTGAGTTATCAGCACAGAGCCCAACGCGGAGCTTGAACTCACAAGCTGTGAGACCATGACCTAAGCCAAACTCAGAAGCCCAACCGATGAGCCTCCAGACACCCCTAATGATATTCTTCATAGCAGTTTTCCCCCAGCCCAGAATTCAAGCAATAATAATACATTGCATCCAGTTTTTAATGTCTTTTTTTTTTTTGGTCTTTTAATCTGGAATGCTTTCTTGTTCTTTGTGTTTCATGACATTGACACTTTGAAGATACAGGCTAATTATTTTATAGAATGTACTCAACTGGGGTGCCTGGGTGGCTCAGTTGGTTGAGCGTCTGACTCTTGGTTTTTGGCTCAGGTTGTGATCTCAGGGTCGTGAGATCAAACCCCACTTTGGGGCTTAAGAGTCTCTCTCTTCCTCTGTCCTTCTCCCTGGCTTACACACACTCTCCCTGTCTCAAATTAATAAATATTTAAAAAAATAATAAAAGAATCTCCTCAACTTAGTTTTGTCTAATCTACATGTTTAGATTCATTCATATAATGCATTCTCGGTAGAATGCTACAATAAATGATATTCTGCCCTCAGTGCATCACATCAGGAGGCACATGATGTCATTTTGTTTCCTATTGTGATATTAACTTTGATCACTTTAATAAGGTAGGCTCTGCCAAGTCTATCCTGTGTAGAGTTTCCATTTTCTTTTTTAATGTGGAAAGATTCCTTAAGAATATTCCTGTTTTGGGGTGCCTGGGTGGCGCAGTCGGTTAAGCGTCCGACTTCAGCCAGGTCACGATCTCGCGGTCCGTGAGTTCGAGCCCCGCGTCAGGCTCTAGGCTGATGGCTCGGAGCCTGGAGCCTGTTTCTGATTCTGTGTCTCCCTCTCTCTCTGCCCCTCCCCCGTTCATGCTCTGTCTCTCTCTGTCCCAAAAATAAATAAAAACGCTGAAGAAAAAAAAAGAATATTCCTGTTTCTTATCAAACTTTGATATAATGTTAGCATCCATTTATGATTCTTGCCTCAGTCATTTATTTCTCTCATGGTCACAAATGAAGTAAATAGTGACTTTCCATCATTTATTTATGTCATTTATTTATGTCATTTATTTGTTGGCCCTCTGCTATAAAGAAGAACTTGCCCTTCTTCATTCATTTATTCATTTTTTAAAATTCATATAGACTCGTGGATTACTACTTTATTCCTATTCTGTCCAGCTGGTTAAAATTGAGTTCTATTGTTAATTTATTTTGGTGTTCAAATTGTTGTAGAATTAGACAGAGGGAGTTGCTTTGATACCTCCTCCTCCTGTGTGCTTTTAAATATTTTTTTGAATACTTCAGAGAAAGAATATGGCATCTGGCATCTGTTTGTGTCCTCCCCTATTCTAATGAGTTTTTAACCTACAAAAAGTATTAAAAATTATTACAGTTCTATAACACAGTAAACAATCCACATTTCAGAATTTATTGTAGTATTTCTTTTCTTTTTTTTTTTTTTAAGTTTATTTATTTTGAGAGAGAGAACACCAGCAGGGAAAGGGCAGAGAGAAGAGAGGGAAAGAGAATCCCAAGCAGGCTCTACTGACCGCGCAGAACCTGACGCAGGGCTCAATCCCACGAGGAGTGAGATCATGACCTGAGTCGAAGTCAGTAGTTGGACACTTAACTGACTGAGCTACCCAGGTGCCCCAATTTGTAGTATTTCTTCATATAATTTTTTGTAAAATAAAGGCAAGAAATATTTAAATTCTCCCTATTTTGTTTTGTGATTTTATGCCTATTGCCTGTTGGTGTCCTTGTAAGTTTATACCTTGTTTTAGAGAACATCTATCAAAAATAAAATATTAAACTTCTGCTTTAATATATAGTTGCCAGAATTGTCTGAATTGATCCTACAAATTGAAAGCCAATAAAGAACATTTGTGAATTGTTTTGGTAAATATTTGCTATATAACAAGATAGTGAGAGTAAACCCATAAAGAGGAAGGGAATATAATCACAGGTCGCTAACTCTGGGCTTCTCAAGGCATCAATAATAGAAAATTTTTTTTGTACTTTTCACATATAGTAATACTTTAAGTCTTTACATGTATACATTTGTTTAAGCCTTATGACAACCCTATGGGATATGTATGCTTATACTATTTTTATTGATGATGAAACTGAAACATCGAGATATTAAATAACTTGCCTAATGTTACATAGCTGTTGCATATCCACTCAAACCAAGCTTTTAAATTCTTTTCAGTGTCTCTTCACATTTCTTGCTACTAATTTGCTACTGCTGTTTGCTATCGCATCCCTTCTGATGTTTGCCCCATGTCAAACTCTTTTTTTTTTTTTAATCTTTTTATTTTGTCTAAACATCTTTTGTATTTTTTCAGTGGGAATTGTGGGGAGAGATTAAATGCTTGTACTTTACCATCATGAACTCGTAATCAACACATTTCTTTAGAATGAACATAGGTTGAGTTTAACTTCAGTAACATTATTGCTATTGGATAGATTATGACTTTCTGTGTAAATAATGCAGTCATACTGTCTTTAGAAGAATGCTGATATGTTCCTTAGAAGACTACACACTTTTTTCCTTGACTGAACTTAGAAATGATTTCAGTTACTTCTGACTATTCCTTGGGCATGTTATATCAAAATTTGGCTACCACCCCCACATACATCCAGATTACCACCTACCTTTTTATTATTGATCAAAAATGTGTTTGAGTGTCAGATCCTAAAGGAGGGAATATTAGAAGCATCCTTAATCTCAAGAGATTTTTATCTTTTAAAAAATTCTACCTCCTCAATATCTCTTTTGCCACCATTCTTTTAGACCTACTATCATTTTCTTAGTTTAATCCTTTATATTTTCTCTTGTGAATCACAGTAGTAGTTACCTATTTTGTCTTAGTAACCTTAGTTTTAACTTTTTTCTAATCTAGGCTCTGTTCTAGTAATTCTCAACTGTATGTATGTATCAGAAAACCTTATGGAGTTGTTGGATGTTTTATTTTTTGTTTTTAAATACTCATACAAATACCTCATACTCATACAAATACCATTGTAGACTAAATTGGTGTAATCACTTTAGAAAGTTACTTGTCAAATTCTTATCAAAATTAAAAGCAGATATACCCTTGATTGACATTTATATTTTAGGAATTTAGACTACAGATATATACTTGGAGATGTGTAAAAAGACATAGGTACAAAGACGTTCATCATAGCATTACTTATAAAAAATTACAACTTGAAATAATCTAAATTTTGATCAGGAGATAACCAGTTAGCTTTGGTAGGATAGTTTTGATTCTATGCAGTGCTATGTCACTGTAAATTTTAAAGTGTTAATATTATTTATGTTAAATATTCTATGTGAGAAAATTTAATGCAAAAGGCAAGGAGTAGAATGGTTATATAAATTTAAAGAGGTGATAAGATTTCAATATACAGACACCTGTTAATTGACAGATTGTATCTGGGATGATACATAAGGAACTGTTGAACAATGGCTTTCTTAATGGAAAACTAGAGATCTGTAGTGTTCAAGAAACTTAGTTTGAATTGTACACCATTATACTGTTGGATATTTCACTATGTACATCAACTGCTTTTTAAATTTAAAAATCTGTTGTTGAGTAACGAATAACTCAAAATTGACATTTGAAAACTGTGTACGGTTTAGGGGCGCCTGGGTAGCTCAGTCGGCTGAGCATCCAACTTAGGCTCAGGTCATGATCTCGCAGTCTGTGAGTTCGAGCCCTGTGTCGGGCTCTGTGCTAACAGCTCAGAGTCTGGAGCCTGCTTCAGATTCTGTCTCCCTCTCTCTGCCCCTCCCCCGCTCATGCTCTGTCTCTCTCTGTCAAAAATAAATAAATATTAAAAAAAGATTGAAAACTATGTATGGTTTATAATAGCACCAAAAAACATGAAATAACTTTGGCATAAATCAACAAAATGTGTGCAAGATCTGTATGCTGAAAACTACAAAACACTAATGAAAGAAATCAAAGATTTTAATAAATGAAGATTATATCATGTTCATGAATTAGAAGACTTAATATTGTTAAGATGTCACTTTTCCCCAAATTGATCTTAGGTTGACTAACACAATTCCATTTAAAATCTCTGCAGGATTTTTTGTAGAAACTGACAACTTGATTCATACAATTTATATTGAAGGGCAGGGGTGCCTGGGTGGCTCAGTTGGTTAAGCGACCAACTTTGGCTCAGGTCATGATCTCACAGTTTGTGAGTTGGAGCCCCGCGTTGGGCTCTGTGCTGACGGCTCAGAGCCCGGAGCCTACTTCAGATTCTATGTCTCCCCTCTCTTTACCTGTCCCCTGCTCACACTCTGTGTCTCTCTGTCTCTCATTAATAAATAAATGTAAAAAAAAATTATATTGAAGGGCAAAATAATTTTTAAAAAGAACAAAGGTAGAATATTCACACTACCTTAAAGACTAAACAGTAACTTTGACAGTGTGGTACTGAAGAAAGGCTAGACATAGATCAAAGGAGCAGTATAGAGAATCCAGAAATACATTCACATATATGTGGTAAGTTGATTTTTGACAGAGGTGCTAGGGCATTTCTTTGGAGAAGGGATAACCTTCTTAACAAATGGTTCTAAAATGAATATATATATATGGGGAGAAAAAAGAATCTCAGTTCACACTTCATACCATCTACAAAATTAACTCAAAATAGACCTTTAGACCATAAAACTAAATGCACCACCTGCAAGTATAAAACATCTGAAAGTACACACAGGAGAAAATCTTTGTGACCTTTAAGTTAATCAAAGATTTCTTACATACAACATCAGAAGCATGATCCATAATTTAAAAATTTCAAAAATACACATTCAGCAAAATTAAGCACTTCTGCTCTTGAAAGATCATGTTAAGAGAATTGAAAATACAAGTATATAAGACCAAAAGATATTTACAAATCACATATCTGATAACAGACTTGTACTCAAAATAATAAAGATCTCTCAAAATTCAGTGGTAAAAACAACAGATAATTCACCATAGAAGATAGATGAAAAACACATGAAAAGCAGCTTATCTCATTAGTCATTAGAGAAATGCAGATTAAAAGCATGATGAGATTTAGAAAGCAGTGGAGCTTGTATGTTGCTGGAAGGAATGCACAATGGTACATTCACTTCAGAAAGCAATTTGGCAATTTCTTATAAAGTTAAATACACACTTACCATCTGGCCCAGCAGTCCATCTCCTGAGTATTTATCCAAGAGAAATGAAAACTTAAGTTTTCACGTAAAAACTTTTTTTCACATAAAAACCTATACTGGAATGTGTATAGCAGCTGTATTCATAATTGCCCCAAACTGCCAACAACTCAAATGTCCATCAAGTGGTGAAGGTATAAAAACAAATTATATTATCATCCATACAGTAGAATACTTCTCAGCAATAAAATGGAAGGTACCACTGAACCACTGTCATGCAACAACATGGATGAGTCTCAGTAACATACAGAGTCAAAGAAACCAGATGCACAAAGCTATGTGCTGTACAATTTTATTATACATTTTGGAAGAAGCAAAACTTACAGAGTCAGAAAACAGAAATCCAGAATGGTGCAGGGAGCTGACTACAGAAGGGTATGGGGGAATTTGAAGGATGATGAACTGTTCTATTTCTTGATTGTTTTGATGACTACCTGATGATACATTTGTCAAAACTGCAGAACTGTATGTTGAAAACAGTAAATTTTTCTTTGTATATAAATTATATCTTAATTTTTTTAATGCACAAGGACAAATATAAGAGTAATTATTGCTCATACTTAATGAAGTCCATTTCAAAGCCTGACCAATGTATGTTTTGAAGTTTAGAAAGCCCCGGACCAAAACACAACCATAAGAACAAAAGAAAACATTTATCACATGGTGGAAATTTCAGAACCAAGAGCCTTAGGTAGAAAAGTTTGATATAACCTTTATTCTTATTTTTCAGCTCTCTAGCAAAGTTATATATAATGGCTGCCGATATTATTTAAATTAAAGTTAGTTGTTTAAAGCGATTATTGGACTGTTTTTGTTGACTCTAAATCTTCAGGGGTGCAACATGAAAATTTCTATTTTTTAATCTTCATAGATCCTTCAGAAGCATGGCTAGAGTGAAGTACATCTGCTCTCTTAGAAGACAACATATAGTGTTATACCATGTTTTAAAAGTTGAAAAACTAGAAAAATCAAACAGTGTATTTTCCAATGATATGTATATGTGATAAAATTATTTTTTTAAGAGCCAGGACATGATATATATGAAATTTAGTAGAATGGTTTGCCAGTCTTAAGGAATAGGGGAAGAGATCATAGATGGATACCAAATTATTGGTATCATAGTAGTTCTTAAATTTGGTAGTCTGTTCATAGGTTAATTTTATTATTATGCTTTATAATACAACTATTTTCAAGTATCAAATATTACATTAAAATATCTTAACAAAGAACAAATGGAAGCACTTTTCTTTGTTCTTGCTAGTGGGATATTTTTGAAACACCTGATCATGTTACTCTTCTGTTCAGATATGAACATGTTACTATCTGTGCATTACCTAGCATTCTTAGGATAACACCCAGATTTTTATGTCATACTGAGGTGACCATGTTGTTGTCCAAACAAGTGTACTTTTGAAAGTGAAAAGGAGTACTGTTAATAATTATTCCAAGGCATAGGTATAAACCAGGATATATAGTCACTCTTTTATAAGGCCCTCTGTGATTTGGTTTTTGCTGATCTAGCCTCAGTATATGCTTATACTTACTCTGTTGGTGAGGCTTTTTTTTGAAATTGCTTTTTCTTCAACTTACATTGTCCCTTTGTTGCCAGGTTAAATCTTACATCTTTCTTTAAAGATTTAGTATACACTTTTGCTTCTCTAGAAAGTTTTTCCTAACCATATTACTCTTCCTGGCTAAGACAGGTGTCCTTCTTCTTGCCCCTTAACACCTGACCCTGCATGTGTACACTTAGTCACACCAGTTACTAAATTGTTACAGTTGAAACTTATTTTCCATCTAGATTATTCTCTAAGATCAGGTAATATATTTGTTTTAAGCTCCTAGTCTAGCAGAAGACTTGGATACTGAGTAAAACATCTGTTAGAAAAACAGAGCTCTTATTTTTCAGATTACAGTTTTAAATTGCCGTACAATTATATCTCTGATTAGTTTTTATATGCCTCTCTAAAATAACCTTTCTTTATGTTTCCCCATCTTTTTGTTGTATTAATTTTATTTTTTTTTGTTTTTATAGTAAAAAACACATAACATGAAGTCTACTCTCAACAAATTTTTAAGTCTCTAGTACAGTATTGTTAACTATAGGCACAATGTTGTATGGCAGATCTTCAGTTTCATTTTACTTTTTAAGTTCTTTATATTAATGTTCTTAAGCTTATGTCATTTGTTGCAGTAATTTACCAATGGGAATTTTTAATTTTATTATATCTTGTTGTCTGGTATATAAATATTCTTTATATAATCAGAATTATCAGTTTTTTGTTTGATATCTTACTTGGAAAGCCTTCCCACACATTTCTAAGTCATTTAAATATTCACTTCTTTTTTTTCTTGTGTTTTAATAGTGTTATTTTTTGTAATGTTTAGGGGGGGCACCTGTGTGGCTCATTCGGTTAAGCATCTGACTCTTGGTTTCAGCTCAGGTCATGATCTCACGGTTTGTGAGATCAAATCCCACGAAAAGAGAGATTCTGTCTCTCTTTCTCTCTGCCCCCGCCCCACTTGCATTTTCTCTTTCTCTCAATATAAATAAACTTAAAAAAAAAAAAGTTTGGAATCTATTTGCATAAATTATTCATTTTACTTTGAATATGTCTTTAAGTGACTATTCTTCTCTTGGAATTATGAATGTTCCCTACTTTCACCATTTTATGTGGACCAAAATTCTGTCTCCACTAAGTATTATGTTATGGTTTCTTAGTGATTTAGGAATGGTTGAGATGTTGTATATGTTGTTTGGACAATTGTTTGCTTGTATTACTAGAGAATTTCAAGGTCAGCAGCAGAAATTGCTCATTGGATCTTTCAAGCTGATCAATGACATGAAAAGTGGCAAGATCTTTTTTAATGTTAAAGCCTACATTGTTTGGGAAGAAAAGGCTAGTACACATGAACTGTTTAAGAGTAGGCCTAAGGTTGTATGATGTGAATGCCTGGAGAGTGTCCTTTTCACTATATGCCAAACCCTCTTTTGGAGATCACTATGAAGAAATCTCACTAAAAGAGATTATAATATTCCATACTGGACCTTATCATTGACATATCACATTTTTCTTCATACTCTTCCTTGTTTTAAAAAAAAATTTTTTAACGTTTATTTATTTTTGAGACAGAGAAAGACAAAGCATGAACGGGGGAGGGTCAGAGAGAGAGAGACACAGAATCTGAAACAGGCTCCAGGCTCTGAGCTGTCAGCACAGAGCCCGACGCGGGGCTCGAACTCACGGACTGCGAGATCATGACCTGAGCTGAAGTCGGACACTTAACCGACCGAGCCACGCAGGCGCCCCACTCTTCCTTGTTTTAAATACTACTTGAAACTTATGAGAAAGCTTGACAGCAGAATTCCAGGGTCCAAAACTGTCAAGGATTAATATGCATTTGCCTGCTGTGTAATCCATTCCTTGAGAAGTCTTTTAATTTCTTAGTTGCAGAAGTTAATCTTTTACTATTTGTATTTTTAACTCTGTTTTTTACCCTTACGATGATTTTTTTTTTTTAATGTATAGTATACTACGGCCACTGGTAATACAATGCATGGGATGATTCTTCATTCTCAAAGCACATGTAGAACTTAGGAATCTTTCTTCTCTATTAAAGAATTATTTGTTACTTATCACTATGACTTGCCTTAATGTTTTTGCTTTTGTTAGCATTTTCTCAAGAAAATTATTACTGCAAACTCTTTGCCATATTGACTATTATTTTTAATTATTATATGGTAAAACTGACCTTTTTTTCTTTTATGTAAAGTTATGAATTTTAACATGTGCATAGATTTATATAATCACCATCACAAGGGATATCACAGATCTACTTTTTTCTTCATTCGATCCCTTTATAATTAGATGCTTGCCCTACCTACAACTCCTGCAAACCACTGCTCTGTTTTCCATCACTATGGATTTGTCTTTTTAAGGTTTCCGAATAAATGAAATCATAAAGTGTTGTAACCCTTTAGAACATAAAATCTTTCAGTGAGCATAATGTCTTCACTGACCATAATGCCTTTGAGATTAATCCAAATTGTTTGAATCAGTAGTTGGTTCATTTTTCAATTAATCGTTGGTTCAATTCTACTCCATTGTGTAGCCGTTTGTTTTATTCATTCACCTGTTGAAAGGCATTTGGGTTGTTTCCATCTTTTCACTGTCACAACTAAAGTGAACATATGTGTACAGCTTTTTATATGAACATAAGTTTTCACTTCTCTAAAGTAAATGCCCAAGAGCATAGTTGCAGGTATTAGGGTATCAGTGTGTGTTTGACTTTATTAGAAACTGCCACACCATTTTCCAGAGTGTCTGCACCATTCTCCATTCCTTCCAGCAACGCGAAAGTCCCATTTGTTCCGCATCCTTAGCAGAGCTTGATTAGTTTTTACTTTAGCCCTCCTTGTAGGTATGTAGTGGTATCTCATTGTGCTTTTAATTAATGTACATTTCCTTAATGCTAATGATGTTAAACATCTTTTCATGTGCTTATTTGCCAGCCTTACATTCTTCTTGGTAAAGCCATGTTGATTATCAATTTGCATCTAAAGACTTTTTTTTAAGGGGATATTGTCACGCACATTAACCTACTCTGAATATGATAGAAAAACCAGTATTGGATATGAAAAGCAGACTAGTATGAGGTTGAATTTACTCTCTTGTCATGCATGTAGCCACTAAAAAAAAATTGATCCTCCAACCCCTTAAAGTCTCTTGCAAACAGAAAAGTGAAACAACCCCAATTTATCCCACAGTCATTATGTGGATTTTCAGTATTTTAAACATGCCCTATGCATGTAGTTAATATATATCTACACATGTATATATTACGTATGCATAATCATTTTTCTTATTATTCTGTAGTCATATTGTATTTTCCATAAAAATTCAGTTTTTCAAAACATAAACATTCTAGGAGCTTGTCATTTAGTCTTCATTTTTTAATTATTTTTTAAAATAATTTACTTAGAGAAAGCAGGGAAGGGGCAGAGAAGGAAAGAGGGAATCCCAAGAGGGTCTGCACTGTCAGCACAGAATCTGACATGGGGCTCAAACCCACAAACCATGAGATCATAACCTGAGCAAAAACCAAGAGTTGGACACTTAACTAGCTGAGTCACGCAGGCACCTCCCCACCACCTTTCTTTATTTACATATAATCCTACAGTTCATCTTTAGGATATGTATATCATTAGCCAGAAGTTGATTGACTCTCATTAATTCAATCTGTTAATCAAAGATAAAGAGCTGTGGTTCCTTTAAATAGGTAAAAGTAATTATTAAGGAAAAGGGCTAATAAATAATTTTGTTGATTATGGTAATGCTAACTGCTATAATAGATTAATCTCAATATCTCAGTGGCTTAACACAATAGAAATTTATTCTCTTATAAAGTGCAATTAAGGGAAGTGGGGTGTCACTGCACCACCCAGTCATTCAAGGACCCAAGGTCTCCTGGGTCATTGGTATCCTGCTGGCAGATAGGAGAGTAGAAGATAGAAGAGGCACTCCTGCTTCTTAACTACTTTTGCCCAGAAGTGTGCAGTATACATTACTGTGTTCTCCCAGGAGCAGTGTTAGCTCTTGGAAACAGGAGGACAGAGGGGTAGGTTTGGAAGAAATTCTTTGTCATCAGCCCTATACTTGATATATTATTGGAAGACCCTCTCCAGGGAGTCAAGGAAAGGGAGAAGGACTGTGGTCCTCACCAGTTAAAACAATCTCTTTTGGCTTTTTCTGTTTTTTGTTGTTTGTCCTTCTTGTTTTCATCTGTCTCTACTACAGAAAAATTAAGTTGCTGAATAAATGATGTCTGGACAAGTTAGTATAACATCACTAGTATGGAGGATAATGATGTAAAGCCAGGAAGAAAGCATTCTAAATTTTCTTTTGAAATGGGATCAGGTATATTGTTATATAATTATACCTGTGAGAAGACAGAATGCTTCCTAGTCAGTGAAAGTGAGCTTTTTATTTTAAAATAATACAATAGAGCCTTTTTGAAGTAAACTCATGATGAATACTGACCTATGAAACAATAAAATGGGGATGCTGTATTTGAAATAGATATTGGAGTGGACAAGTGTCTGCTCATAACCATTTCTAAGATACTTCTGCAAAACTTTGGAACAGTTTGCATAACTTCCTAGTATATAGGTCAATAGAAAGTAGAAGGAAAGGAAATTATATTTGTGATGATTAGGAGAAATGGTAAAATTAAGCTATTCTTCAACATTACTTTTTTCTATATCTTAATTTCCTACTGATAATGTTATTTGTATATTACTTTTCCGGTAGTTTAACAATTCAGGTTGTTTCAAATAAGAATTTTTTTAATATTCTCTTTTCCTTCCACACAAATCACATTACCAGTGTACCTGTATTCTAAATTAGAGGTTATCACAGTATGTCTCAACCAGTACATGTACGCATATTGAGCATTTCCTGAGTATAATGAGGTGATTTCTTTAGCATTAATGTTCATAACTTGACAGTGTTTCAGTAGTCTTGTTTCTGACATGAGTCAGTCATTTTTTTTTATTTTATTTATTTTTTTTTTAATTTTTTTTTTCAACGTTTATTTATTTTTGGGACAGAGAGAGACAGAGCATGAACGGGGGAGGAGCAGAGAGAGAGGGAGACACAGAATCGGAAACAGGCTCCAGGCTCCGGGCCATCAGCCCAGAGCCCGACGTGGGGCTCGAACTCACAGACTGCGAGATCGTGACCTGGCTGAAGTCGGACGCTTAACCGACTGCGCCACCCAGGCGCCCCAAGTCATTTAATTATTACTATGTTTGATAAGATCCTGACATCATCTTACTGATGTTACATCAAAGGCAGCACTACTTATCCCTCTAATTCTGATGAGTTATTTTCAGTGGTGAATAGGTGTATTGGAGATATGTTTTGCTTATGTGATCTGGATCCTAAAATTTTTGAAGTTCAAACCAGCTAAAATTTTAACCACTTTTCTTCACATTCTACTTACTGATTTCTATTTTGATTTATTATCTACATATATCTCTTCTTATAATTTTTAGTTTATCAAGTGGGGAAGATAATAGAGATACTATAATGATGGAATATATTATTAGATAATGCTTTATTGCAATAAAAATATATCATGTATTCAAACAAAAATGTAGTAAAAGCCCTATCCAAAATGAAATTATTCTATAGTTATGATTCTTAACCAGTTTTATCTTCCTGAATTCTGTTATTTGTCTCTGAAAATAAGGACAGATATTTCATAGAACAAGAATTCAGTGCCAATAGAAAATGAAAATGTGCCTATGTCCATTAGTATTTAGAGAAATGTAAGTTAATACTACATTAAGATAGTACTCTTGGTACTATCTACCATAAAGTTAAACATGCACACACTATATAATCCAGCAATCCTATTCGTACAACAGTGGCCCTCAAAGTGTAGTTTGGAGAGCCCTGTTAGTTTCCAGGACAGGTCTTTGAGAGCAAACTATTTTTATGATAAGAGGAAGATATTATTTGCTTTTATTATCTCACAAATGTACATTGAAGTATTGGTATCTTGTCAAAGAATATCCACATTTATCTATAAAGACTACTAAAATGTAATTCTTTTTCCAGCAATCTGTGACACTGGAATTTCTTCACATACTTCAATCAAAACAGCATATTTTAATAAAATGCAGAAGCAGATTTGAAACCCTGTTTTCTATTAAGCTGGACATTAAAGAGATTTGCAAAACTGTGAAACAGTGCCATTCTTCCCACTAAATGATTTTCATTTTAGAAAATTTAGTGCTTTTTCAGAAATATGTATTCTTTATTATATAATTTGTTCATTTTAATTTTTTTAAGTTTACTTATTTATTTTGAGAGCAAGAGAGACAGAGAGCACATAAGTGGGGTGGGGCAGAGGGAAGGAGAGACCAAATGCCAAGCAGACTGCATGCCATCAGTGCAGAGCCCAACATGGACTTGAACTCACAGAGTGTGAGATCATGACCTGAGCCGGTAACAAGAGTCAGACATAACAAACTGGGACACCCAGGCACCTCTATTAATTTTTAAATGAATTAATATGTATTTGAAACATTACTTATAATTTCTAATATGATAAATGTGTTATATAATTCACATAAACAAAAGCAATTTAGGTTTCTTTGAAAGGAATTTTTTAGTAATTTTTAAGAGTGTAGAAAGGTCCTGAAACTAAAAACTTCAAGAACCTCTTAGCTAGACAAATGCATGTATGGGTACCAGGAGACATAGAATAAGAATGTTCATAGCAGCATTATTCATGATGGCCTCAAACTATAAGCACTGTAAAAGCTCAGCAACAATGGAATGAATGAATAAATAGGAGGATATTGTAAATATAGTATAAAGAAATAATGAACTATAGCTATATGCAGCAATGTGTATGAATCCTAACTATAAATGTTAAAATGAAAGAAATCAGAATCAAAGTAATACATATTACATGATTCCATTTATATAATATTCACAACTAGACATAATAAACTCAGTATTTAGAGATGGAGACTTAGGTAGATAAAATGTACTGACTGCCTGATAAGTCAAAATGACTATTACCCTTCCTTAGAGGGAAGAAAAATATTGGGAGAAATTGCTGGCAATGTTCTGTTTCTTGATCTGGGTGGTGGTTACATAGATAACTTTCTTTATATTAAGTTATTAAATGTTTTATGTACATTTCTGTATAAGTGTTCTATTTCATAGTAAAAATGCTTTAAAACAAAAGTAATCATTATAAAATTTGGATAAAACTTATTTCTTCAGTCTCCCTTTAAAAATCTGTGCAAACTATTCATAACAGTAGATTTTTGTTTAAAACATAGTGTTATTTGGGTCCATATTTATCAAGGCATGTTATATCTTTATTCTCTAGATTGATATGTTGGTTTGTCTTTTTTTTAACCAAATATTATTTTACACATTCCATTAATTCTACAAAAATTTAGACTTGAAACCTTATTATAAGAAAAAAACTATGATAAACATTGTTAATACTGTACAAACATAAATTATGTCTCATTTGTTTGAATTTTTTTATTTGATACAGATAGTCGTACAGGCACTGCAGTGTTCCCATTACTCGATTCTTTGGCAGTTGGTGAAAATTACTGATGGTTCTCCTTCCAAAGTAAGTAAGAGTTTCTGAAGGCAGAAGGGTTATTACTAAAACAAAATAACCTTGTTTAAATCATTATTTAATAATTTATTGTTACTAGTTATTATAATAAATTATAATTTTTAATAAAATATATAATAATTATTGTTATCAATTTTGCTTTATCCTATGAGTAAGTATATTTTACCTCTTTGGAAGATAACCAGTTCTTCAACAGATGCAGAGTTGTATAGATACACCAAGTTAAAAGTCTTATAAGGAATAATTGTAGTGGAAACCACAAGAGCTCTGATAAATGGCATGCTATTTAAAAGAAAAATATGGAAGGTAATACTGTGTAGCTCTTAGTTATTGAATTATGGCACCTTGGGGCCCAAACTAAACAACATTCTTGTTAAAAACAAATTGTTAGATAAATTTTTTAAAATTTTAATCTATGCATGGCCATTCGAAATAAAGGAAATACAAATCAGAGATTAAAATGAAACTAGGATCTAAGAGAATCAAATCAGAGCCTAAAGCCTAGTTAACCTTGAGGATATTGTCTAATCTAGACAAATCCCAAGGCCCTTCCAAGGTGGAATATCTAATGGGTAGCACATCTCCCTGATAAACTTGGGATCCTAAAGAGCTACTTCCCACACAAGGGTAAATTAGAAATAAGCCCACACCAGCTCCATTCATGGGGGGATGTAAGGAAAATAGCCTGTCTTAAAATTTGTCATTGATTAAATGGGAGAAAATACGTCTTTCATGAAAGTTGATAGCCATGAGCGAGTTTTCATATAGGTTCCCACCCTAAATTCATACTACTTCAGTGCTCCATTAAAAAAAAATTTTTAAAGCAAATTAAGATTTTGATTTAAAATATTTGTGGTAGTGATATCTTCAAGCACCTAATAGAATCAAATGTAATTAATTCCTTTTTGAAGGAATTTGCCTCTAAGAGGCAAATAAAATTTAAAGAAAAATGAGCTTATAGTAAAGACTACTCAACTAAAAAGAAAATGAGAAACCATGAACAGAACCATGAAGAGAATCAGACCAAAAAAATACTATTTATATATTAGAACTGTCTGATACAAATATAAATATATTTCAGTTGTCTCATGAAATGAGAAAGGCTTGAACATAGGAGTAAAAACAAATACTTGATAAAGAACCAAATAAAAATATTATGTTTACATATCTTCCTCTTAATAAAACAGGTGATATTCAACCAGTAAAGAAGGCTAATAATACATCATAGAACCAACAACTTGATATGGAGCATTCTTTTCTTTCCTGTTAATAATTTGAGGATTTTTCTGCCTTTAGAAAATACTTGGGGTTTTATTTATTTTCAGTTAGAACAACAGTAATATATTGGTTAGCCGCCTCATTTTTCTATTTTATTGACAATGTTAGTCTTAAAAAGCAAAAATCAGAGTTAACCTTTTGTTAGTAACAAAAGTCATTTAAAGGTGTATTACATTTTCATGTCTTTGAAATGTTCTTTAATATGGCAAAATTAAAGGAGCTTGAATATATGTAAGTTAAAATTTGATAGCAAGAGTGTGTATATTACACACAATTACTTAATTTTTACTTTGATTTTTCCATCTGATTTTGGCATTCATTTTTTTTCCACTTAGATTATTTAGGTTATCTGAGCTCTTTATAATTTGGCTGGATATTGATACTTGTATTTAAGTAAATTGGAATATATACTTGTTAAAAATTTAGCATAATTAATGGTTAATTCCTCTATTAAGTTTAATTTCAGTTTTGTTCTTTTGTAACTATATTCCATAATTGGAGTGAGACTTATTCTTGAACCCACTTCTTTGAATGTTTTCTGTTTTTTTAAATCCTGTTATGGTAGAATTATTTTGAGATTCCTTACCTTTCTGTTTAATTTCTCACACATCTTCTAATAAAAGATATCTTCCTTTTTTGTCATTGGTCATAATACAGATTTTGTAGTTGTCATTGCCACAGTGGCAATGCAGCTTTTGTGGTCAACACTGATTTTCTTTATGCTAGAAAGAATGCTGCAGGATCTTTTAGGTGCTTTATTATTCAGTTGATTTCTGTTTATAGTCTTGTGTGCATTCATATCATATATGAAATTCTCCTTACTTTAAGTGTCTCTCTCACATTATTTCTTCTCATTTTGAAGTTGTTGGGTTTTTTTTTTAACCAAAGTGTATTCCGTAATTAATCATTGTGTGTTGTTTATATCTATAATTTAAAAGTAATTCTCTAAGTGATAATCTTGAAAAGCGTGAATCTTCAAAACACAGGCAAACTTTAAAAGTCTCTCGTTGCTAAGATTTCTCCTTATAAAACAGTTGTATTGATTTTTATGCATAGTAATAACTAGTTCATGAATTGCCAAACTTTCTAATCCGCTGTATGATGTAGAATATCTTTGAAACTTTAAGATCTTTGAAACTTTAAAAACGTAAGCTTTGTATGCATTTAATATATATTATTACTATCCCATTTGTTACCAGCTTCCTAACTGTAGTTCCAGCCACATCATTAGCTTGTTGTGTAAATAACCTTGAGGCAAATCACTTGGATAATTTTAAAACCAGTAATTTATGTCATAGCATTTTATCTATTGTGAATTGCGTTCCAGATATTAATAACAACTAAAATAATCACGTGTGTCAGGTTACTTATTTATAAAATTGAAAGTTATATTGGGCCAATTTTTTCTAGCTCTAAAATTCTTCAATCTGCTAAGGTTAATAACTTCCTTAACTGCAGATGTCTGGTAGATATATAAGAATCTCAACAGTGATTGGCTCTAGGAAATAGAAATTCTTTGGGGGCAGGCATAAGGAGATAAATTTACTTTTTGCTTTATACCTTTTGATACTGTTGGAGGGATTGTTTTTATTGATGATATCTAACAGTGATAATTTTATCACAACAACTTTCAAAAACTACTAGTACAAAAACATCTTGATTCTCCATCCGAATCTTACGTTTTGACTTATCATATATAACTCACAGAGTTGTTAAACTTGGATGAATACTAGAAAAATGCCTAATGCATCCTGTATCTTATTTGTTGTAGCAACATTATTCTATTGTTTATAAATGTGATATTAAAGCTATAAGGAAGTTTGGAAGTGATTTGATGGAACCTGTTGTAGATAAGGCCTAGAAGAGGACATTGCTGTTAATATTTGTTGATGTTTTACATCAAGTGATTTTGTAAATCACTTGAATTAAATGCTTTAATTAAGTCTTCCTAATAATTCTAAAGTGGATGTTATGATAACCCTATTGTACTGATAAGGAACCTGATACTTAGAAACATTGGGACTTGACTAAGATCAGAAACTTAGAGCACAATTCTTTTGAATCTCAATCAAGTAGTTCTTCTATTAGCACTTTTTAAATTCTTCCGTTATTAAGATTTTAATACAACTAGCTCTAGAGAGTTTTGTTGTTGTCGTTGTTGTTGTTAACAAATTTTCTAAGGACACATTGGTTGACTACTTGCTGAACACAAGCTAACAATGTGTGTTAATCAGTTGGATACTGAAGTTATGTTATATAGCCACTTTTCATCATCTGTATCCCTGAAGAGGATACATTTAAATGAGAAGTGACTGTGATTTTAAATGCCTCAGTTTGTAATGCCCAGTGGGTTACAGTTTAAGTATACAGTTATGAGGTCAACTTATGTTTTTGATTAATAAATTGTTTATTAGTGTTTGGTGTATAATATAAAGCAGAAAGGTTTTCATAAATTTGGCCTCTATTATTGGAGTACTTGTTCATTGTAAAAAATATATAAATAAAATTTCTGAATCTTACCACCTATGGATAACCACTGTTGATATTTTGGTGTATTTTCCTTCAATACTTTTTCTAACATATTTCAGTCTTATTGAAATCATAATGTGTTTGCAGTTTCCAAAATTTTGTGTCTCCTCTACAATCAACATTTCCTTCAGTTATTAAGTGTTTATAGATAATATATTTAATGTATGCATGATAGTCCATTGTATAGCTCTACCATAATTTATTTTACCACTCTTATCTCTTGGATATTTAGGTTGTTTAAGCATGTTAAGAAATAAAATTAATGCCATGATGGACATTCTGGTACAAAAGTTTGTTCTGTGTTTTACATTGTTTCATCCTGTATTATATTCTTAGAAATGGAACTGCTGGGTCAAAGATGGTACATACTTTTAAGGCTTGATTTATATTGCCAAATTGCCTTTCAGAGAGTACTTTCTAAAATTTATTTTTCTTTTCTGTTGTCATGAACATGGTCATTCAGAAATTTATGAATGGTACTTATATTTGAAGTTTAAATTCAACACAACAGTGAACACTTTTATAAAATAAAGTATGTGAGAAGACTATATCAAGAACAGGATTAGATCTTTATTTGAACTGGAAGTGCATTGGGTTTCACCAATGGGTATTTCCTCTGTTCCCCTAATTTCCAGAGTTGAAGCTCTTTGGCAGTCACACAGGTCATGCTCAGTATACTTTGCTCCGGTGCCCCCTAGTGCTGGTCCTGTAGAAGCAGCCTTCAGTTTCTCTTCTCTAACAGAAAACATCCTTCTTCCTTCAGCTCCTTCTGGACATATACAAAGACATTTAAAGAGCCAGGTAAATAAGAGTTAGGGCTAATATAATGCCCCTATTGCCTTTTTTGGCCTGGGGATCTAGAATTTACCCTAAGTATTTTTTTTCCCTCCTGGGAGGAGCTGTCCTACTCTCTCTAATCTTAAATTTGTAGCTCTCTCCCTTACCCTGCATGTTCCTAAGACAGTGGTAGACAGGGCCTGGGGCAGACATCCCTGCCTTTTGGACCCTGGCCCTATTCCCTAATCTTTTAAGTTAAAGAAAATCAGCATCCCTCAGGTAACTGTAAGTCACATTATTATTGAGGTATTTAGCTGCAAAATTTATTCCTCCATTACCTTCTTCACTGAAGAGTCTCCTCTGCAGAGTCCAACTTGTTTACCTCCAAACAGACTGAGGAAGGGAAGAGTTAGGGTGAAGGTGGGACCTGAAGATGGCCAAGCTCAGTGAGGAGACATGTTTAACCTTGCTATTCTTTATACAAACATACATTTTTAGAAATGTACTAGAAATAGTCTTAAAATGTGTAAAATTCTACAGGCGGCTTTCTACACCTCTTTCTTTTCCCTTCCTAGTCCTTTAAAATAACAAAAATAAGAGAGCTCACTTGGGACCTTGCTCCAGATTCCTAGAATCATAAAATACCTCTCCATCTGCAGAGTTAACTGCTTTGTATGGGGAAGAAATGGGGCCAAGAATGGGAAGTAATAGTTGTCTCTCTAGGAACAAATTTTTAGTAGCATATAACCATTTTACTTCATTCTTTTCTTCTTAAATCTTTAACCCTTACCTTTTATTTCATGAGAATTCCATCCTCAGTAAGTATCTAGTTAATTTAAAGCCTTTCCTTTTGATTGTTCCAAGACTTCATAGTCATTCTTTGATAGTTATGTTTCTATTAATATTAAGTCCTATCTCAGGTGCCTCATGGCTGGTCTAGGAAAGTTAGGGGAAAAGGATCCAGATCTTGTTTAATACCCTTTTCTTGTTCAGCTCTCAGAATGTTCTTTGAAGGAAAAATAAAAAGTCTGGAATACTGAAGTAGATGACTGTTTATACCAGATTCCAAACTTCTCCAAAATTTTAAATAACATTCTAAAAATCTCTGAAATCAGAAGTAAATATGTTCAACTTAGAAAAGAACTTACAAGCCATGATTCTAACATTCTGTTAAGAATTACATGCTGTTTGCAACCCTATTCCTCCTGGGCCTCCAGTTTTGAACATTGCTGTCTGGTGGGGAAAGACCATGTAATTCTTCCTCAAGCTTTACTAGCTTGTCCAGTCAGGTGCTGTTTCTACTTACACGGGGACAGTGGTATTTAAAGCACCTAATTTATAAACACTGAAACTCCTTAACATATATAATGCCTTTCATATAAGTAGTAAGCCAGGACTGAGAAGATCTGTTCTAAGTAACAGTTATTATAATGTAAAAGTATGTTTTAACAGAGCTTATCTGAGGTCTAAAGCAGTTTTAAGAATGTTTAAATAAAACATAACATTTCCCACTTTCTTGTACAGAGATTGGAGATTTGCCTCACCAGAATAAGTGATAAAAGAAGTTTGTTTTCCTCTGTCCATTTAGAATAGAAAGGAAATGTGTGTTTTATATTCTACTTAATATCCTCTGATATCATAATGCCTTTTCCTTCCTACAATAGGTTTTTTGTTTTTAAAATGTTTTTTCCAGCAGCCATTCTAAAATTTCTAGGTATTTGTTATATGATTTCTTGTCACATACCCAATTCATATATATATAAGAAGCTCCTACTTTGTAAATAAGGTATATTTCCAGAATTTTTTGTGTCGGAGCATTATCTTTGGAGTTAAATGTAAGTTTGAATTTTGGTGCCATTTTTTACCTCCTGTGGCAAAGATAAGCAAGTTACTTCACCTTTGAACCTGAGTTTCCTAATGGGTATGTGATCAATCACTGTTGGATATGGTTGTTGGGAAGATTGAATTGAAAAAAGTGTTTCAGCAAACAATAACTTTGTTTTGATGGCATTAAACTGAGTCCTTGTCTATGCTTTCCTAGTCTCCCCTTTCACAACCAAGAATGGGTGCTAAATGAACTATTATCTTAGGCTGTGGAAGTGAGTAAACATGCCCAGTAGCTAGTGTAGAGAAAACATGGTAGTTGTTTGTTCTCCATCTGTATCTTGGAATGATTTGGGGATTCAGGTCTCTCACTTTGGTCCTAACAGTCGCTACTTTTCCCCTGCCCTTCTGATTCTTCCTTTAGCTTCCTTCATCTTGATACACTATAGGAAGGAAGTCAGAAGATGTTTTGGAACTACAGTAGGCAGTTTAAGGGTACCTGGATCATAAATGGATTAATCTGAGGCAATGGCAAGAGTCAGCAGGTGGGGATTCAAATTACCAAGAACAGCAACAACACTGAAAACTAGGTATTACATTTGGGGGTTAAATATTCAGTAGTTAATTTACTGTGTATTCACAGAAGGGGCGCACACTGTCCCCATCCCCCAAAAGAGAAGCTAGTAGCAGCTATTCATACAAGAAAGCAGTTTTAAAGGGTTTTTAAACATGGGGTTGAAACATACGAAAGCAGTTTTAAACATAGTGTGTACTCCACTACAGTGGTGACACTTTTTACTATGTCTCTTGTTCACTGATGTATCCCAAGTGAATGAATATAGTTTCATTTGTTTTTATCATATTTAATGTGAATAATCACTTATTGGGCTGAAAAATAATGAGCCTCACTATGTGTTAGTAAGGGTGCTAAATACAGGTAAACATAACACAGTTTATACTTCAAAGAGCTTTATAGCCCAGTACAGACAGGACATACTATAGGCCATGGGCCAAATGTGGCCTGTCCCCTGTTTTTATGATAAAGTTTTAATGGAACACAGCCATGCTCAATAATTTATGTGCTATGTAGGGCTGCTTTTATATTAAGTGTCAGAGTTAAGTGGTTGGGACAGACATTGCATGGCTGATGGAGCCTAAAATATTACTATCTGACCCTTTACACAAAAAGTTTGCCAATCCCTGGCTTCGTAAGGTAACCCCATGGTCTTGTTTGTCAATAACCCTATTTGTCTTTTCTGGGTAACTAGTCTTGTGCCCCTTTTTTGTCATGAACACTGATCACCAAATTCTTTACAGGCTTTATTTTCATATCCTGACATCTTTGACCTGGTCTTGGTCCTTATTTTACAACTTTTCTATTTATGCCCATTCTAAAAATGTGTATTTGGCAGGTAATACTGAATGAGTTTTATGGATGTACTGCTAGTTTTTCTGTGGCTTCAGTTTCTGGCTGTGGTTATCTTAAGGGTATTTCATAGCTGTAGATAAAAGAACAACTAAATTTAGTCTTTCTCTTGACATGTAAAGTTGTGATACGTAATAAAAAGGAATCACAAAAATGAAGAAAGCTAAAGGAGAAGTCAGAGTTATAGGGGCAAAATAGTGACTGTTAGGACCAAAGGGACAAACTTAACTTCCAACATTATTGCAAAATGCAGATGGAGGACAAAATCTACCATGCTGCATGTCAGATCTACAGTAGCTACATATTCGTGTGTGTAGGAACTAAATTCTGACCTTTCTCCACTGACTATAATCATGTTGAGATACTTGGTTCTTAAGGCACAGTCTACATTTAAGATCTGTTTTTCTTCTCAAGATGTTAGAGTAAGTCAACTTTGAGCCTTTGTGCCTTTGGGAAAACTTCTTTCTAATATGGCTTATAAGATAAATTCACCATCTTAATTATGCCAGCCTTGTTGAAAATTTTTCATTGTTGAGATTTTGCCGACCAGGGTGTAAAACATCTTAATTCCTTGAAATTTTGGTTTCAGTACTACCAGGAAGAAAAAAACCAAAAAATGAAAAACTTCAGCCAGGCTAGTTAAGCAGCTTGCAAAATGGATATGAAAGAATCTAGCCCCAAGATACAACTTAAGTCTCAGTATAATCTTATCACCTGACCCATTTGAATTCCTTTCCATAGCTACTTTAGGGAAAAGTGTTCATGATGCCAAGCTGCTTTCTGAAAATAAGAGACAATACTGTTTCATTTAGGAAAAAGTGTTTGAAAAGAAGTACCATATACTTAGTTTATATATAGCTTATCCTGGACTAAGTGGCAGATTACTCTTCTGTTCACTGTGTTTAGTTCTCACCTCTGTAATTCAGGTACTCTGGCTTGTAAGGGAATTTATAAGTAAAGTACTATCCTATTAAAAGTTGTAGAGGTACTCCCTAAATATTCTAGTTTCTTAAAATTGCAGTCTGGATAATCAGCATATCTTGTTCTTGGGTTATTGTTTTTCAGAGTCCATCAGGTTGACTGGCTGTTTTGTTTATATGTAAATATACTTGAGTAATTTGAGTTTCAAATATCTTACCTCCATAATGCCTGTTTCCTCAACATAGTAATTTTCTCAATTTATAGAAAAAAGTCATTATAGCAAAATGGTTAAGAGCACAGACTAGAGGCACACTGCTTTGGTCTTTGGGCCTGCATTTAACATCTTTGTGCCTGTTTCTTCATATATAAAATGGGAGTGATAATAATATCAGTACCCATCACAGTTATGAGGATTAGTTGAATTTAATTCATGAAAAGCTAAGATTAGTGCCTGGTACACAGTAAGTGCCAGTAAATGTTAACTTTATTACTGTTGAATTCTAGCCCAGAAAAATACCGCATACAAAATGCTCTTGTTTATTCAGTGTAAGTTGAACATATTTAATTTTTTTCACAATGACTTTGCAACTATTACAACAGGAGAGAAAGTATTTCATTCCAGAATATGTGGAATGTAATAAGTTTTCTCAAATTTTAAAATAGCCAGTGGCTTATATTTAAATTTTTTAAGTTTATTTCTTTATTTTGAGAGAGAGTGTGCCAGGGAGGGGCAGAAAGTGGGGGAGGGAGGGCTTGTGGGTAAGAGAATCCCAAGCAGCTTCTGCACTGTCAACAAGCCCAGCATGGGGCTCGAATTCACGAACTGTAAGATCATGGCCTGAGCTGAAACCAAGAGTCGGATACTGAAACCAACTGAGCCACCCAGGTGCCCCTCAGTGGTTTATATTTTAAAGGAGTTCAAGTAAATTACTAATTTTTGTGCTTTTAAAACTAAGCTCTTATTATTGGCCCTATTTAGAATCTTTTTATGTTTTTATTTTTTCTTATCCTTATTCTTGTTTTTTAAGAGACATTAAGAATAAAGCCCATTCTGTGAAACTTACCTTAATACTTGAGCTTTAAGCTGGCAAACCCTGAACCTCTTTTAAAGTTTTGATTGAACATCCTGAAAATTTCTCAAGATATTTATTACCACATATCCCAGAAGTGGTTGCCTGCCTTAACTTAGCACAATCACAGCCTTGGGAATCATCATTCCAACTATTTTAATCAAATGAAATATTGTAAAGTGAATAAAAGCACTGTATTCTGAAATCTACAAGAACCTGTCTCTTCCCAGCTGTTTAAAGGGCTTTACCATATAAGATTTACTTAAAATATATAGTATCTCTGCCCATTTACCTAAAACTATTAGTTTTATATTTCTCTTAATGGAATCGAACTGACTATAATTAAATTAATTTTCTTGAGCACTCAGATAATATTTAAGTTGCATCCAAATCTAGTGCAAACTTTACTGCTAAAGGCCTTTAGCTTCTATTTTCTTGGTTGCTTCCCATTTCCAGTTTCTTCTTAAAATACTTCTACTGATTAGTCATTGGTAGGCTGCTTACTTAGTTGCGATGTTAAATTTATAATTCTTCAAAAGAATTGGCAAGTTACCATTTTACATAAGACACATCTGCTTTATAATCGACCTTTAAAGGAATATTTGGCTTCAACTCCAAAGATAGCTGATTCCCTAGACTGCTTCTTTGCACGCTAACTGAGAAATTTAAGGAAATAAAGGAGCATTAATACCTCCTAGCACCATTTTTTCAAACTCTATTTAGAGTTTGATAAAATGAAGATATTACACATTGACCCTAGGATTGTGATATTATCTGTATTACGTATACTTGCATTTCATTCAGTATTTATTAAACACCTGCCGTGTGCCAAGCACTATTCTAGGTACTAGCAATGGAACAGTGAACATTCATTCTTTGAATAGTGGGAGGTTTATTATCACTTAGCACCTGTCTTGTTCTCGTTTGAGTGCCTATGAGTGAATTCAGCAGAATCACAGAGTACCATAGAATCTCATAGTTCAGCTGTCTTGTTTATAGATTTTTAAACTCTGTAATTCTGAGACATAAAATAATTGACTAAGATCATAGAGCTAGTCAGTAGCATGGCTTTTTTTTCTTTCAGTTACTTATTCAGCAAAGAGTTGCCTTCTTTTTCTTCCATTCAAGAAAATGGAAGATTTCCGCTGTAGTCTGACTTCAGCCCTTTTAATTCCATTAAAAGTTTTCTCCCCAAGATCACTCACAACCTCATCATTGTTTTATGGGATACTTTCTAATCCTTAGCTTGTCTTTTCTGTTATGGCATTTGTCACTATTAAATTACTATCTCCATTTTTTAATGTTGGTGTTTTTTTCCTTAAAAACATTTTCTGGGGCACCTGGATGGCTCAGTTGGTTAAGCATCCAACTGTTGATTTCAGCTCAGGACATGAACTGATGGTTTGTGAGATTGAGCCCCACATCTAGCTCTGTGCTGACAGCATGGAGCCTGCTTGGATTATCTCTCTACCTCTCTCTCTCCGCCTCTCCCATCCACTCACATGTGTGCATACCCTTTCTCTCAAAATAAACATTTAGGTGCAGCTGAGGGGCTCAGGTGGTTAAGCCTCTGTTGATTTTGGTTCAGGTCATGGTCTCATGGTTTGTGAATTCGATCCTTGGAGTCAAGTTGAGATTCTCTCTCTCTGCTCCTCCCCTGCTCTTGGTTTCTCTCTTAATAAGTAAACTTTAATAAGTAAATAAACATTTTTTAGAAAACCATTTTTTAATGTTTTCTTTCCCGAATATGCCATATTCTTCTGGTTTTTATTCCTACTCATACCATTTCTTAGATTTCTTCATATGCTCTTCTTTCTTATCCATCTGTTAAATGTTGGTGTTCCCCAAGATACTTTTGTCCACCTTCTCTACATATTCTCATTGAGTGATCTCATCTTCTTCCATCATGTCTGTTGCCGTTTAAATGCCGAGGACTGCCAAATCTTTATTCTTGCTTGAATTCTTTCCCATGGCCTTTGAACTCTTATATTCAATGGCCTACTAAACATCAGTAGGATATTTTTCAGGAATCTCAGATCATCATCTCTAAAATTGAACTATTATGTTAGCATTTTTGTGAACTATTAACATTAACTATTTCAGTGATAAACACCATAATCCACCTAATAGGTGACTACCTGGAAATTTAGGACTCATCAACAGCCCCATTCTGATTAGTTCCTAAATTCTATGCTGCTGCTTTATAATTTCTCTTCAGTCTATTCACATCTTCACTGCCAACATTTTATTTTCAGACCCTCATTCTAAATTATTCCTATGGCCTTTGTTAATATGTAAGGGAACCAGAGAATAATGATTAAGAGCATGGACTGCTTTAGAGTCACAAGAGTAAGATAATCCTACATTTGGATCCTTACCCTATCACTTAGAATCCATGGGTGTTCTGAAGTTGTTTCCTCATGGGTATAAAAGGAATATTAACACTTACTTCATATGGTGATTGTGAGATTTAAATTTATGGCCCGTAGAACACAGTACTTAGTACATAATTAGCACTCAGCAGAAGATTGTATTTCTTATTAACTAGCCTCCCTATTCCATATCATTCTCCATTCTGCTTATAATATTATTCTTTAAAACAAAATTGTAGCACTCTCATAATAAAGATTCTTCTACAGTAGTTCGTTATTGCTAGTGGGATAATAACCAGATGATTTAACACGGAATTTTAAGTGATCTCCTGTTTAAATGGAAATAAATCCTGTTTTCCTCTTCAGCTTTCACTCTTGCCACTCACCTCCGTATTTGTGTCCCAGCCACAATAAATTAACAGCCTCTCACAAGCATGTTCAGGCTTTTGAACATTTTGTGCCCCCTGGGATACCTTTTTCTATATAGCTGGATAATTTTTAGTTGTTCAGAGCTCAGCTTACATGTTACCTTCTTTGGGAGCCCTTCTGTGACTACTTTTGACTCTGGATTAGGCTTTCCAACATAGTATTTCTTACATTCTGTTGCAGCTGACTGTTCTCTTGTCTGTTTCCCCTAATGTATAATGAATCTTTGAAATTAGAGAAGGTCAAAGAATGTTGAGTTTTGGTTATTGGGTGTTCATCTGCAGGAACATGAAAAGTTTTTAAGACAGCTTTTTTTTTTTTTTTTTTACTATTCTGCACAAAATGAGCTTATTCCTTCTTCCAAATACTACACTCATGATAGCAAAAGGAAATGTGTATAATTTTTTAAGTATCTTTATTTGGGATGTGAAGATCCCCAAAAGGAATTAGTACTGTCATCTGCACAAAGAGTAGCTTTAAGAACTTTAGTAACAGAATACTTTTTAGAAGTGATTTCTACATCAGCCTAATTTAATTACTCTTCATTACTATTTTAAATATCGATGTAATACTGAATTATCTCATGTGTCTTCCTCATTAGTGAGAATGTGAGCTCTGATATCAGACAATCCTGGCTTCAAACTCTTGCTAATAATGACTACTACTAATCAATATAAATGTTAGATTATGTAACACTAAGCCCTCAAACCAGTGTCTGACACATTTAGGTGCTTGATAAATTTAAATTTCCTTTTATACTTTTTAAATGTTTCACATTGAATATTATATGGCCATCTAATTAAATCCTGTTCACTCATTCAATTTTAAATTAAAGCCCATCCTTTTACAAAAGTCCCTCCAGCTCAGCTCTCTCTGCTGCAGTTAGAGGTAGTACAAAAAAAAAAAAAAAAATTGAACATTTAATTACTCTGTGATTAGCCTAATTCCCTGCTAGGATGTTAACCCCTTGAGGGCAAGGACACTGTTTTTAAAATTATTTTTTCTCAAAAAACATTTAGTTTTCTTCCCTTGACATTTTGCAGAATGCTGAGAATATGGGGGAAATTAAGTGCACATTTGTTGCTTAATGATATTTTTTCAGTGTGCTGCTCTGCCCCCTCACCTTACTACCAACTAGTATGTATTTTGGAATGTCTAACAATTTTAATATTAACCCAAGTAAACCATATTTATAAAGGAAAACATGTTGGAGGAAATCATACTGAGCATTCCATAGCTAAATAGAATTGAGTGTTTGGGATTATGCCCCTTCCATTAGGATAACTAGGAAATAACTGTATGATTTGGTTCCCAACAATAAATTTGGTTTTATGAATTTCCTTAACAGTAAGTCAATTGGCTATTTCCATTTATTATTTCTTACGGATCAGGTTTATAGGATATTGTAATTCATGTTTGCAAATTTGAATGTGTCTTACAGGAGGATTTGTTGGTATTGAGGAAAACAGTGAAATCCTTTTTGGCTGTTTGCCAACAGTGCCTATCTAATGTTAATACTCCAGTGAAGGAACAGGTAAGAAATTATCAGTTAAGAGCTCTCAATAAAAATAACTAAATTCATTGAAGAACAGTAAGAAGATGTAAATTTTTTATGACAGTTCTTAACATACAGATCTATCCCTAACATTTATGGAACTTGGGACAAAAGTATGGATGTCTGAATATTTAACTTAACAAAGCAAGCTAACAGATTTGTTTTATGTCTTTTTATCTAGACAAATACACTATCATAATGACCTGGTTCATAATTCCTGATTCCTGGGACTTCTATCCCAAAACTGGGAGGGTTGAAGCTGGCCTGTGGTCCACCCTCCTCTGACCTTACCCTCTTCTCATCACACATATGTAAACACTTCACACTTCTCACACATATATGTAAACTTCTCACTTCTCACACATATATGTAAACACTTCAGCCCATAAATCCAAACTGTCAACATTATCCCCTCAAACAGCCACCCTGAGACCTGGAGTACACACACAAATGATATCGTCTCCCCAGAGAAGAGGGCTGTGCAGGCTTTGATAGCAGAATCAGGTCTCTTAGGGCAAGGAATCCCTGAGTCCCTGTACTTGGATAGTAGGAGTGCAGGTGGATATATCCCACTGGTTTAGCAGACTCCTCAATCCTTGGGAAGGGCAGCACAGCCCAAAGAGGGTCAAAGCAGAGCCCGAGGCAGTACTGTTTCCATGAAGCGATTTTTTTAAAACTGTTGAATTATACTATTCTTCTGGTAAGTACTTTTATATACTGTTACATATAAAAACTTCTGTATACTGTTTTATATAAAAGAATACTTTTTTCCATATTGTTCTTTTCATCGTAATGTTGGACTAGAAAATGTCTAGTTAATTAGAATACTGTAGTACTCACATTTTGCTATCCCTTCTAAGTAGGTTATCACATCTATTAGTTATCTATTAAGTTATCAGCATCTAACTTAAATGGGAACAGAGATGGTCTTCTCTAAACCTTACTCTCTAAACCTGCTGAACCCCATCAGTGAGTGCTGTCTAAAACTACCTAGCTTAGGACATTTAAACCAAAAATTCATTGTTTGTGCATCATCACTGGTGATGTCCAAAACTGTGGCCTGCCTCTCCCTCTGCCTCTCCCTCTGCCTCTGCCCCTGCCCTCTGCCCTCTGCCTTGCCCTCCCCCTCTCCCTCCCCCTGGATTCTCCCTCTCTCTTTCTCTCTCTATATATATCCATCCCCCTGGATTCTCTTCATGCTCCCGTTTTCAAGTGGCTCTTTCTGAATATCTTTAGACATTTAGTAGTTCATGGTGGTGTAGTCAGAGCATGAACTTCCATGATTCTTGCTGGAGGTAGACAGCCAAGTATGCACTCATCTCCAAATACATACCAAAATTGTGTTTTCCCCTAGAAATCAATATTTAGAACAAGGTAAGTGAATTGTTTTGAGTTACCAGAGCCCTCAATTATCCTACAACAAAATCATTCAGTTACAGTAAACTGATAACACAGACTCATTTCATACCATCCATTAAATAGGGCAAATTTGACAACATTATCATACTGTTTCTTTAGGAAATGTATTGAAAATTCCCTTATGTGATTAAACTTGTGGCAAGCTTTCATATAGTGATTTTTATGTGAATGGTCTTAAATTCAATTTTAAACCTACTGAAAGATTTTTTTTTTTAAGTTTATTTTTGAGAGAGAGAGAAAGAGCACAAGCTGAGGAGGGGCAGAGAGAGAGGGAGACACAGAATGTGAAGCAGGCTCCAGGCTCTGAGCTGTCAGCAGAGCCTGATGCAGGGCTCAGACCCATGAACCATGAGATCATGACCTGAGCTGAAGTCAGACACTTAACCAACTGAGCCACCCAGGCGCCCCCACGTTAGATTTTTTTAAAGCAGAATCCTTAAATAGTAGCTTTAAGATTTAGAGTACTGCATTGTAATTTGTTGAATAATACAGTTTGTCTTAAGATTTATGCTTATTATTTGATTAAGAAGTGTATGATTGATTTCTGTCCTCTGTCATAATTTATTCTGTTCATTTTGTATTTCCACAATTAGCTTTAAGTCATTTTTCTTAACTTCAAGTCAAAATCTCTTAACTGTTTTGAGTTAATACAGCCATGTAAAAGAAATAGATTATGTTTAGGGAGGAAAAGTCTTAAATGGGACTAGTATTTAATGAGAAAAAGTATATTCAATAAGTTTGGAAATTAAAACTACTCAGTTTCTGTTATGGTATTGTTTATGAAGTACATTTAATTTAGTATGTTTTCATTAACATTGATCTCTAGTTATAGTTATATTTATATATTATATTACTGATGAATTAATTCCCTTTGCATTCTAGGCATTCATGTTACTCTGTGATCTTCTGATGATATTTAGCCACCAATTAATGACAGGTGGCAGGGAAGGCCTCCAGCCTTTGGTATTTAATCCAGATACTGGACTCCAGTCTGAACTCCTCAGTTTTGTGATGGATCATGTTTTCATTGACCAAGACGAAGAGAACCAGAGCATGGGTATTTGTAGTTATTATCTCATCAATATAATATTGATTTTTTTTTTTTTTTTTTTTACCGATCACAAAAGATACTAGGAAAAAATTCAAATTCAGTCCTAAAAAGTACTAGCATTTCTCTCTTTTAAAAAAGAGTTAATGCATTCATGTGGTTCAGGAACCAACAAGAATAATAATGTACACAGTGAAAGTCTCCCTTCTTTAGAATAGTACCCCAGAGGTCTTTCCCTGTCACTACATACAGAGCTTCTTTATTCTTTTTCCAACAGCTATAGCATAATTATTCGTTATAGCATAATTTATGTCATCTGTCTCCTATTGATTGATGTTAGGCTACTTTCCAACCTTTTTTTTCTAATGTTTATTCATTTTTTGAGAGGGAGAGAGTGTGCATGAGCTTGTGAGTGGAGGAGGGGCAGAGAGAGGGAGACAGAATCTGAAGCAGGCTCCAGGCTCTGAACTGTCAGCACAGAGCCCAACGTGGGGCTCAAAGTCACTAACTGCGAGATCATGACCTGAGCTAAAGTTGGACACTTAACAGACTGAGCCACCCAGGCACCCCTAGTTTTCAATCTTCTGCTTATTATAAATTATACTACAGTAAATGTGTACATTTGTCATTTCCCACATGTGCAAAATGTATATATAGGATAGATATGTTCCTAATTGAACTATGTCCAGGTTCACAATTCCTGTAAAGGAAAGCATCCAAGTTCCTTTCTATTCCTGAGAATCACCATATATTTCTTAACAAAATGTAACTGTAAGGTATTAAGTGCTAAAAGACTGTTATCAAACCTTACCAGTCAAAATTATGCTAAACCTGCATAATGACAACATAGCATAATTAGGCTGACTATAAATAAATATTATATAGGATATTTGTGAAATAGATTATTTCAGCTGTTTAAGATCTGTATATCTAATCTGCAGATCTGTCTGGTGCTATTAGAGTATTCTTTACTTAACAGAACATTTTAGAAAATACTCAATTGTGAAACAAAATCTCTAGAGTCCATTTTAATCACAGGAGATAAAATTTACCTACTACTTGTTTTAAGCAAAAAGATTTCCAACTTCTCGAAGCCTTGGTGCTTCACAGCAGGAGTAATTAATGGAAAAGGAAGAGAAAAGTTCAGTAAGTTCTTTTCTGAATATATACATGTGAAGAAGGAAAGAAAGAACACTCTCCAAGTATGGGCAGGCCAAGACATGGGAGCGTCAGTACAGAGCCTGAAACAAACATTAACATGTGAGCATCTGGAGCCTTATGAAGAAATTTTTTCAGGGATCAAAGATAGACAAGCCAGTGGGACCTGAGAATTAAAAAACTGAGGAAGAAACACTTCTCATTTGGAAAGTATTTGATAGTAAGCTTTGTTTTAAGAAATGTATATATGCATAAATGTTTTGCAAAATGTATAATGTAACCATGTTTAGGACAAGCACTGAAAACTAACACCTCCATATATTTCCATTACTCCCCGCATATTTCTTTCTAAAAGAAAACTTTTTCTCTATGTCTTAAACATTTCCAGAAATTTCTTCTCTGTTAAAATATAGCTAATAGCATGTAATTGAAATTAGAAGAGATAGCATCTTCAAGATTGACAGACAACAGTATTATTAGGATAAAAATATCAGAAAAAGAATTTATATATGATTTGCTTATCTTACGCAGTCTTTGCTGTGACAGTCTCTTGGAAGTAGGAACCTTGGTACCTACTAAATGTATAATCGGTGCAACTAAATATACCACCCTAAAATAATCACAATTTTTATCTTATCTAAAACTGAATGGTACTACTTGTAAAGTTATAAGCCAGTGTTTGATTATACAGATTGTCTATTTTGTTTTACCTTGTATAAAGGGCCAAAGTTCATAACGAATTTATTTTCTGTGGTTAGAGGGTGATGAAGAAGATGAAGCTAATAAAATTGAGGCCTTACATAAAAGAAGGAATCTACTTGCTGCCTTCAGCAAACTTATCATTTATGATATTGTTGACATGCATGCAGCTGCAGACATCTTTAAACACTACATGAAGGTATAGTTTCATATCCTTATTTTTCTCCTTCCATCTCAGTGGCAGAGAAATTTGCAATTAAAATGAAAAGATGAGAACAGAAGCTAAAATTCACAGCTTTTACCTATGTATTGTTGATGATTTTCTGATATATTTAAAGTTTCTCTCTTTTATAGAAGTATAAGCTTTTTGTCAATCTGTTCCATTATATCAACCCCATAATGTGGGAGATCTTCACATTTATTGGAAGAACACCTTTTTGTTTCCATGAAGCTTTATAGACTCTCTTGATAACATGGAAGAAACCTAATCTCTCTTCCTTATGACATCTCTTCAAGACATTTTTATAAGTATGCCTACTATATACCATGCTGCCTGCCAGGCACTGAAGTTATAAAGATTTTCTTTAATTCCATTCTAAAGTAGTCTAAAGGCAAAAAGACTGTCAACAATTAGACAATTGCATTGTATAGTATAACCAAGGTATGTATAGGGGTTCCTGGAAATATATAAAACAGACAATATATGTTTCTTTATATATTCTAAAGAAATATAAGGGTTAATGGAAATTGCTTAGAGGTGACTTCAGAACTAAGTCTAAGACACTAAGCATAAATTAGTAAGCAAAGAAGTAGTGGGAGGACTTGTGGGCAGATTGAACTTCATGCACAGACAAAGGAATGTGAATTCTTTGTGGGAAGTGCAAGTAATTTGATGTGACAACATAGATTGCTTATGAAAGTGGAGCAAGAGATAAGATTTAAAGAAGGTGTCATTAGTGACTATATGCTGTGTGAGAAGCTTGAATTTTTTTCCTCAGGGTGGTAAGGAAACGCTGAAGGGTTTTAAACCATTCTTCATATGATAGGATTTTGGTAGGTACTCACCTTCCTGGCTGTTTGCTTTCCTTAAGCTCCATTTTGTTCCCGACCCTCTAAAAAAGCATTGCTCAGAAATCTTTATGACAGGTAGACTTCTCAGTTTATGTGTTTTTACCTTGTTCTCCTGACACAGATAGTGTTTTGTTTTGCGTATGTTCAGAATATTGTGTGTGCCATTGATCCAATTGCATCTTTATCCATGTTTAGTTATGTATGGTCCAGTTCTAGGTAGGATAAATAGTAATTAATTCATCATATTTTGCTGAACAACTGCAGTGTGACCAACACTGTGTTGATAGCCAGAGATTTAAATAAAACATGATTTCTGCACTAAGGAGCTTACAGGTTAATAGGGAAACTGAAATACAAGCATAATATAATGTAACATGGTAATAATGAGTGGCTGCCTTTGTTCTGTGCAATTTATATATGAGATACTGTTCTGAGGCTCTTTCATAATGTTTGTTATTTACAGTAATCCTGTCATTTACAGATAAGGAAATTAAGGCTCAAAGAGGTTAAGTAACTTTCCATGGTCACATAACTATTATAAATAGCAAAAACTGGAATTTGATTCTAGGTTTGTCTAGCTTCCAAGCTTAGTTCTTCCCACTAGACCATAAAACCTCAGCACAATTATTGTAGTGGTAGATGTACAAATTACAAAGCAAACACAGGATATAGAGAGAGACCTAAGTGAAAGGAGTCTGAGATGGCTTCCTAGCATAATATCTAAACATTATGTTTGGATGGATAAATATGAGTATACCATGGTTTTTCCTTTTCATCCCTTTATAATACTGTATTGATTTCAAGAAATGAGCCTTAACCAAAATTTATTATCATCCTCAGCAATTGTTGTGCTTCTCATTAAAAGCTGTAATCTTTTTGAGAGTATTCTGATAGTTATTTGCTAGTCTTTGTTATATACCCTTAGGTATGTATATATAGCTTTTTGCCCCAGTTCTCTGTATGACCATTACAAATCTGAATTTATTAGAGATCTCCCTGTTTAACCACTTCAGTGTATTATTGTATCTTTCTCTTTTTTTGCACCTTATATCATGGACGTATAGCCATCTTTTTTGTAAATTATAAAAATCCAATTACTAAGCTAATATATTACTTTTTCACATAAGTTGTAGGTTTTTAAGCTTTCACTTGGAAATAACATCCAGATTTAATGGCTTTAAATAAGGGTTTTTTTAATTATTTACTCACAAGGAAAATTTTTTAAATCCTATATCAAAAAACTGAATTATAAAGAAATTAAATTTTTCTCAGTCACTATCGAACAAGTCATTGTTTTTATTTTTTATAATAGTAACATACACACATGTGGTGGTGACAGGGAATGAGATACAACACAAAAGTATTTAAAGTTAAGTCTGTGACACTAATCTGCCCTTCCCACTTATTTAGGTTCACTCCCCAGAGGTAAGCAGTTTTAATTGTTCTGGTTTAGTTCTTTGCTAAGTTTCTACCAAAGTTCTGTTTGTTGATTTGTTACCTTTTAAGTGATGTCTATTGAATCCGTATTACAGAGAATAAGGAATTTTGTTTACCTATCTTCCTCTTCTACAATTCCCGGTTTTCAGTTTTATCGTTAACTTTCACTGTTTCTTAATCTTAAATATCAAATGTGTATTCCTTTAACTTTAGACAATATCTTTTGTCTCTCATTATGTTTAAGATGAAGAAATTAAACACCTCTGAACTCCCCCTTCCATTTTTTTCACCAATCTACTTTGTCTCATGAAATTTCAATAATTTTAAAGCTGTATTTTCTTTCTTTTTCTCATAGTATTACAATGACTATGGTGATATTATTAAGGAAACACTGAGTAAAACCAGACAGATTGATAAAATTCAGTGTGCCAAGACCCTCATTCTCAGTTTACAGCAGGTAAGAAATCTAAAGGAAAGAGGTAAAGGTTAGAACTAATGTTACTGAGCACTTTTATGTGCTTAGTATGTACTAGGTATATTTTACCTCACTTAAACTAGGTCATTGTTTAAGTAATAATAAGTAGTAATCCATACATTACTATGGATACTTTCTGGTACAAAAACATGTGTTATCTGTCTTTTCTTTTGGAAGATAGTCTTATAGTACACATTTCAAATAATGAAATCCTAAAGTGATCTACTCTTGGACCAGATGAAATGCAAATGGATATTTTAAAAAGTACTCATCTAAAAAGAAAAATACATAAGTATTTTTTTAACATATTTAATGAAGAAAGGGCAAGAATAGTATTCAAATAATGAAATAGGTCACATATATAAATCAGAGTCCCTAATAAATGCCTCATGAATTAATACAGAGATTTCAGGGGGTAGGTGGGGCCTTAGGTTTGTGTATGTAAAGTTAAATACATTTATATGTCAACCAGCCCTATGAACAAAGTTAAAAAACAAATGATAGGTTGGGGGAAATATTTTCAATCATACATAATAAATCCTACAAATCAATAACAAAAACACATTCCTTAGAAAAGTGAGCAAGGGATATGAAAGTTACTTTTCAGAAGAGAAATCTTATAAAACAATAACCCTATGAAAAGAGGCATAACTTCATTAATAATTAATAAAGGGATACCTGGGTGGCTCAGTTGGTTAAGTGTCTGACTTTGGCTCAGGTCATGATCTCGCGTTCTGTGGGTTTGAGCCCCGTGATGGGCTCTGTGCTGACAGCCCAGGGCCTGGAGCCTGCTTCAGATTCTGTGTCTCCCCTACATTCACTCTTTGTCTCTGTCTCTCAAAAATAAATAAAACATTAAAAAAAATTTTTTTTAATAATTGATGAAATACGAATTGAAACAGAGATATTTATCACTGATGAACAGATTAGCATGAAGTTAAATCATTGTTAATACCAACAGTTGATAAAGATGTAGAGAAAAAGGGTCTTTTGTGAAAGAAATTGCTATTGCCAGGGCACCTGGGTGGCTCAGTTGTCAGTTAAGTGTCCGACTCTTGATTTCAGTCCAGGTCATGATTTCACAATTCGTGAGTTTGAGCCCCACATGACTGTCAGCATAGAGCCCGCTTGGGATTTTCTCTCTCTGCCCCTCCCGTGCTCTCTCTCTGTCTCTCTCTAAAAATAAATGAAGTAAACTTAAAAAAAAAAATTTTTTTTTAAGAAAATTCTGTTGCTGTCTTGAAATACAATTTTGCAGAATATATCAAACTTGAAGATAAATACTCCTTTTAAAAGTCACTTTTTGCTGCTAGGTATCTATAGAGGTACATGCAGGCACACACAAAGGTATGTATGTAAAATATGTTTTATTGTAACAGTCTATAATATTGAAAGATTGGAGATTCAGCAGAAGAATGGTTAAAGTGTGAAACTCTGAAGTAGCTAAAAGTTTTAAGACAAAATATTAAGTGAAAAATAGCAAGTTTTGGAGAAAGGGGAAGCTTCATGCACTGTTGGCGGAAATCCAAACTGGTACAGCCACTCTGGAAAACAGTATGGAGGTTCCTCAAAAAGTTAAAAATAAAACTGTCCAATACCCAGCAATTGCACTACTAGGTATTTACCCAAAGAATACAAAAATACTAATTGAAAGAGACATGCACATTCAAAGAGGTACACACACACACACACACACACACAAATATACAATGGAATATTCCTTAGCCATAAAAAAGAGTGAAATCTTGTCATTTGCAGCAGTGTGGATGGAGCTAGAGACCATCATGTTAAGCAAAACAAGTCAGAGAGACACCCCATATGATTTCTCTCATGTGGAATTTAAGAAACAAAACAGATTCTTAACAGAGAACAAACTGAGGGTTGATGGAGGGGAGGTAGGTGGGGGGATGGCTTAAATGGGTGATGGGTAGTAAGGAGGGCACTCATTGTGATGGGCACTGGGTGTTGTATGTAAGTGATGAATCCCTAAATTCTACACCTAAAATTAATATTACACCCTCTGTTAGCTAACTGGAATTTAAATAAAAACTTGAAAAAGCGGGAAAAAACGGAGCAAGTTTCAGGACAAAATATATAGAATAGTACCATTTATATTAGAAGTTTTGTGTATGTGATATATTGGTGTGTCTAAACTAGTCTAGAAAACCTTGAAACTTTAACATAAATTACCTTTGGAGAGAAGAATGATATTTAATGGGACAGAGGAAGGAGAACTTTTATTTTTATATTACTTGAATTTTGCACAAAGAGATATATTTTTTGTATTCATTTTAAGTATACATTTTAAAATTTAAGGCTATCGTGTACAACCATTTCTGAAAACATTTTGAAGTTTAAAAATTTATAAGTAATTATCTGTAAATAAATTTGAAAATCTTTTGAAGACCTGCTGTTTCTAGTCATGGCACTCTGTTGGTGAAGAAAATGAGAAGGTGGACAACATAATTACTAGAAGAGCCATTTCAATGGAATGGTATGATTAGAGTGAACTGAGAGATTGGGAGTGAGGAAGTGAAGAAAAACAATGTAAACAATCCTTTTTAGGACCTTTGCCATAAAGAGAATCAAAACGATGCGTTACTAGCTGACATAGGAGATAGAGTTAAGTTATGGTTTTGTTTTTTTTTTTTTTATGTTGGTTTCTTTTTAAGATGCATGCAGGTAGTAGAGAGGGAATAGTTAAGGATGCAGGACAGAGCAGTAAGCATGAGAGCAAAATTGCTAAATAGGTAAAATGGAGTGAGATCTAGTAAATAAGTAGGGAGTGGCTTTAGATGAAAGCCTGGACTATTCATATCTTGTAGGGAAGACAGATATGTATAGATAAATTTAAGTGTCTGACCTTGGTGGCAGAACAATGATAGCTTTTATATTCTTTAGTACTCCAGATTTATTTCGTTGTTGTTATTTTGATACAATATGTGCAATCTATGTGTAATTTATAAAATCCCTCCACCCAGCTTAAGAACCTTTTTGTATATTTTGTTGGTGGGTAGGAAAAATCACCCCATATATCCAAATGTCTTTTTTTACATAGTGTTCTTGTCTAAAGATATAATCAGTGAAAAAAACCAACGCTCTGAACCCTATATATCGTATATTGCCATCCTTATGAAACAACAAAAAGAACACGTAAATGTTTATGAATATAAAGTATATTTCTATAAACATATTTCTTTTCCCCCAGCCTAAAATATATTATTTTTTTGTTAAAAAGAAATAAATTCCGGGGCGCCTGGGTGGCGCAGTCGGTTAAGCGTCCGACTTCAGCCAGGTCACGATCTCGCGGTCCGTGAGTTCGAGCCCCGTGTCGGGCTCTGGGCTGATGGCTCAGAGCCTGGAGCCTGTTTCCGATTCTGTGTCTCCCTCTCTCTCTGCCCCTCCCCCGTTCATGCTCTGTCTCTCTCTGTCCCAAAAATAAAATAAATAAATGTTGAAAAAAAAAAATTAAAAAGAAATAAATTCCTAGGGCACCTGGGTGGCTCAGTCGGTTAAGTGTCAACTCTTGCTTTTGGCTCAGGTCATGACCTCCCAGTTTCATGAGTTCAAGCCTCACGTCAAGCTCTGCTCTGGCAGCATGGGCTGTATGAGCCTGTGTGGGTTTCTCTGTCTCTGCCCCTTCCCCACACGTGCTGTCTCTGTCTCTTGCAAAATAAATAAATAAACTTAAAAAAAAAAAAAGAAATTCCTGTTCACATTTAATCACACAAGTAGCATGAAAATGAGCTCAAGAAATTGGTAATGGTAGATGACTTGGAGAAGGGGAACAGTGTGACTACGGTTAAATATAAGGAGGGAAATTTTACCATGCGCCTTTTAAATTTTTTTAAATTATATTACCTATTCTAATAATAAATGAAATAAATATTTCTTAGCTGTAGATTTTTTCCTCTTTTTTTCTTTCAACCAGTTGTTTAATGAACTTGTCCAAGAGCAAGGTCCCAATCTAGATAGGACATCTGCCCATGTCAGTGGCATTAAAGAACTGGCACGTCGTTTTGCCCTTACATTCGGACTGGATCAGATCAAGACACGAGAAGCAGTTGCCACACTTCACAAGTGAGTGAGCTGAATAAACCCTTTATGTTATAAAGATTTTAGTTTTACTGGAATTTAACTGAAATAAATGTTATTTGACCCATTTTTAAAGTGACAAATGATAGAATTTTTAAGTTACAATAACTTCAGAGGTTGTGTCATCTAGTTATTCTCAACTAGGAGGGCCTTTTGAATTTGAAAAATACTTCAACTGTCTATTTTTTCATTTATAAAGAATAGAAAGTAAAATTTAACAAAATATCTGGTCAGTGAGAAAATGTTATAGGAGACATGGGTTTAAAAACACTGTACTAATTTGGTCAACCTTATTTCATACCTAAAAACTTAATGACAGAAAATGTTAAATACCTTATGTTTAAATACCTCATATAGCTGCTTGGTCCCATGACCCAACTCTGAGAACCAAAGTTTCTGACAGTCTAATGCCCTTTCCAGGGTATTGTGTTACCCCTATAAGATACATACAGGAATTTAGCTTTGTGGTTATTCAGCTATTTTTTATATTATTTGCTACAACTCATACTTTTGTACTGTAAATAATAGAATACTAATAGGTATATATGTCATACAAGTTAACATTGTTTTGCCCTTCAAATTTATCGGATTTTACTTCCTTCAGTGATTTTCCTGCCTTTTCAACTACTTTGAAATTCTAACCCATTGAGAGAACTACACTACTTATCTGGAAAAATAAGAAGTTATTTTCTTTTACTTCAGGGATGGCATAGAGTTTGCCTTTAAATACCAAAATCAGAAAGGACAAGAATATCCCCCTCCTAATCTGGCTTTCCTGGAAGTATTAAGTGAATTTTCTTCTAAACTTCTTCGACAGGACAAAAAGACTGTGTAAGTTACTTTCATCATGATACCCTTGTAATTTTAAATGTTTTATTTTTTGGAAAAATGTTAGTCATCTAGATATAATTACTGTTGATAACATATGCTCTGATTGTTTTAAGGAACCATAGTTTTCTTTCAAGCATCTATATAATTGTTCTTTCACTGTTCACCTTTAGTACTCTAGAATTTGCAAGATTAAATTGAGTAAGTGGGCAATGATTTCTTTTCTTATTCCACAATTCAAAGAAGTAGGAACATTGGCTTAGCCATTGTGTAACCCTTTCTTTTTTCCCTCTTACATTAATTATATTTTAGTTTTACAGTTGACTCTTGAACAACATGGGTTAGGGGTGCAGACCTCCTCACAATCAAAAATCGTGTTTTAACTTTTTTTTAATTTAAAATAAAAGGGTATTTATTAAATTTTAAATTTCACACTTTTTTAATGTTATTTTTTATTACTTAAGTATAGTCGACATATGATATTATGTTAGCTTCAGGTATATAATATAGTGACTCAGGAATTCTATACATAACAGTGCTCACCATGGTAAATTTAGTAACTGTCATCATACAACATTATTACAGTATTATTGACTATACCCTCTATGCTGTACTGTGTAACTTTGACTTCCCAAAAACTTAACTATTTGTAGCCTATTAATGACTAGAAGCCTTACCAATAATAGTTAACATCTTTCATATGTTATATATATTTTATGCTTTCTTATAATAAAGTAAGCTAGAGAAAAAATGTTAAAGTCATAAGAGAAAATATATTTATGGTATGTAGTGTATTTATTGAAAAAAAATCCACATTTAAGTGGACGTGCACAATTCAAATCCATGTTCAAAGGTAAACTGAATTTTTTATTTGACTTGGTCCAAGAAGATTGATTTCTTTTTCTATTTTTTATTTTTGATAACTGATAATAGTTTAAAGAAGTAATATATGCAGTTTTCATAAAAAATATTGATGGGATACTGAATTTTATGAATTTGGTAGAAAGGTATATCAGTTGTAATAATATTAAATGAACAGAAATTTGGAGAGACAGTTAAAAATCATATGAATATGAGTGATAATTCTAAGGAGAGATGCCGACTTCATTTGGTCAAAAAAGATTTATTAAACAATATGGTCAGGTACTGTTGTATAACTCTTATTCTAGTATGGCCAGGCAGCGAACAATACAAAGTTTCTAATGTAAGGGGGACACAACATAACATAGGAACAAGAGTCTCAGGCACTGAAATAGAATAATATGATAGAGAATGAGTGATGTTGGGTATTTGTGGCAGGGGGGGCGGGGGGGGGTGGTTAGTTTGAAAACTTATTTATTCTAGGCATTTACAGATACACATTTTCCTCTGAGCATTACTTTAGCTGCATCTTACAGATTCTGATATGTTGCATTTATGTTTTCATTCATCTCCGTGACTTTCTCATTTTCTTTGTGATGTATTCTTTTATCTTAGTTATTAAGGAGTATTTTATTTAATTTCCACATATTTGTGAATTTCCAAATTTTCCTTCCATTATTGATTTCTCATTTCATTACATTGTGGTTAGAGAATATGCATTTTTTAGTTAATTTTTTTAATGTTTTATTCATTTTTTTGAGAGAAAGAGACACAGTGTGCAGGGAAGGGGCAGAGAGAGAGGGAGACACAGATTCTGAAACAGGCTCCAGGCTCTGAGCTGCAGGCACGAACTGTAAGATCATGACCTGAGCCGAAGTTGGATGCTTAACCAACTGAGCCACCCACATGCCCCGAGAACATGCTTTGTATAATTTAATCCTTTCAAATTTATTCAGGCTTGTTTTATAGACCAATATATGGTCTATTCTAGAGAATGTTCCATATGTACTTCAGGAGAATATGTATTCTTCTGCTGGTGTTCAGTGGTGTTGAGGTATCTGTTAGGTCAGGTGGCATATGGTTGGTTTTGTTTTTTTTTTTTTAATAGCGTTGTTCAAGTCTTCTATTTCTTTGTTAATATTTTGTCTAGTTCTATCCATTATTGAGGGTGGGGTATTGAAGTCTCCTCAACTATTACTGAAATTGTTATTTTTCCTTTCAAATTTGTCGATTTTTTGCTTCATGCCTTTTGAGGCTAGCTCTTTTGTTAGGTGTATTTATGTGTATACTTGTGCCTTCCTGATGGATTGACTCTTAAATAGCATTATAAAATGTCATTCCCTGGCTCTAGTAACTTTTGTCTTAAAATTCTATTTTGTCTGATACTAATACAACCACTCCAGTTGTATTTTATTTACTGTTTGCATGGTATACTTTTTTTCCATCCTTTCACTTTCTGGCTTTTTGTCTTTGAATGTAAACTCTAACTCTGCTTCTTATAGATAGCGTGTAGTTTGATCATGTTTTGGGTTGTTTTTTTTTTTGTTGTTGTTGTTTTTCTTCTCTAAGTAGGCTTCACACCCAGCACAGAGCCCACTGTGGGGATTGAACAAGACCTGAGCTGAGATCAAGAGTCAGACACTTCACTTTCTGCCATTATACTGTCTGCTTCTATAGATTATTTTTGCTATTTCCTCCCTTATTGCCTTTTTTATATATTTTTTTAAATTATTTTTTAATTTACATCCAAGTTAGCATATAGTGCAACAATGATTTCAAGAGTAGATTCCTTAATGCGCTTACCCATTTAGCCCATCCCCCCTCCCACAATCCCTCCAGCAACCCTGTTTGTTCTCTATATTTAAGAGTCTCTTATGTTTTGTCCCCCTCCCTGTTTTTATATTAGTTTTGCTTCCCTTCCCTTATGTTCATCTGTTTTGTATCTTAAAGTCCTCATGTGAGTGAAGTCATATGATATTTGTCTTTCTCTAATTTCACATAGGGTAATACCCTCTTGTTCCATCCACGTTGTTGCAAATGACAAGATTTCATTATTTTTGATTGCTAAGTAATACTCCATTGTATATATATACCACATCTTTTTTATCCATTCATCCATCGATGGACATTTGGGCTCTTCCCATACTTTGGCTATTGTTGATAGTGCTGCTGTAAACACTGGGGTGCATGTGCCCCTTCGAAACAGCACACCTGTATACTTTGGATAAATACCTAGTAGTGCAATTGCTGGATCATAGGGTAGTTCTATTTTTAATTTTTTGAGGAGCCCCCATACTGTTTTCCACAGTGGCTGCACCAGTTTGCATTCCCACCAGCAATGCAAAAGAGATCCTCTTCCTCTGCATCCTTGCCAACATCGGTGGTTGCCTGAGTTGTTAATATTAACTGTTCTGACAGATGTGAGGTGGTATCTCATTGTGGTTTTGATTTGTATTTCCCTGATGATGAGTGATGTTGAGCATTTTTCCATGTGTTGGTTGACCATCTGGATGTCTTCTTTGGAGAAGTGTCTATTCATGTCTTTTGCCCATTTTTTCACTGGATTATCCTTTTTTTGGGTGATGAGTTTGAGAAGTTCTTTATAGATTTGGAGACTACCCTTTATCTGATATGTCATTTGCAAATATCTTCTCCCATTCTGTCGGTTTCCTTTTAGTTTTGCTCATTGTTTTCTTGGCTGTGCAGAAGCTTTTTATTTTGATGAGGTCCCAATAGTTCATTTTTGCTTTTGTTTACCTTGCCTCCAGAGACGTGTTGAGTAAGAAGTTGCTGCGGCCAAGGTCAAAGAGGTCTTTGCCTGCTTTCTCCTCTAGGATTTTGATGGCTTCCTGTCTTACATTTAGGTCTTTCACCCATTTTGAGTTTAGTTTTGTGTATGGTGTAAGAAAGTGGTCCAGGTTCATTCTTCTGCATGTCGCTGTCCAGGTTTCCCAGCACCACTTGTTGAAGAGACTGTCTTTATTCCACTGGATATTCTTTCCTGCTTTGTCAAAGATTAGTTGGCCATGACTTCTTTTATATTAAGTGGATATTTTCTAGTGTAACATTTTACTTCAAAATTATTTAAAATATTTTTCTTTTTAATGTTTATCTATATTTGAGAGAGAGAGTGAGTGAGTGTGAGCAGGGGAGGGGCAGAGAGAGATGGAGGAGACAGAATCTGAAGCAGACTCTGAGCTGTCAGCACAGAGCCCAGTGCAGGGCTTGAACTCACAAGCCATGAAATCATGTTGGACACCCAACTGACTGAGACACCCAGGTGTCCCTTACTTCAAAATTACTTAATTGTACTTTTTTAGTTATGTCCTTAGTGGGTTTTTGTAGGCCTTAAAATATACATCTTATCAAAATTTCTTCAAATTTATTCTAGGGAAATATAAAAACTTTACTTCTATATAGCTTTTCTTTTCTTTTTTTAATGTTTATTTATTTTTTTGAAAGAGAGAGAGACAGAGCATGAGTAGGGTAGGGACAGAGAGAGAGACACAGAATCCGAAGCAGGCTCCAGGCTCTTCTGAGCTGTCAGCACAGAGCCCAACGCGGGGCTCGAACCCATGAACTGTGAGATCGTGACCTGAGCTGAAGTCGGATGCTTAACTGACTGAGCTACCCAGGTGCCCCTATATAGCTCCATTTCTATTCTTTTTTGTGTCATTGTTGTTACACATACTGCATCCAAATATGTTACACACCCAACAATACATCATTATAATTATATTTGATATAATTGTATGTCTTTTAAATACACTGAGAGAAGAAATGGAGCCAAGTATACATTTATTATAGAGTTTGTTATAGTAACCTTTTTTTTAATGTTTATTTATTTTTGAGAGAGAGTGTGAGTGGGGGCAGGGCAGAGACAGAGTGGGACAGAGGATCCGAGGTGGGCTCTGCTCTGACAGCAGAGCCCGGTGTGGGCTCAAACTCACAAACCATGAGATTGTGACCTGACTTGAAGTTGGACACTTAACTGACTGAGCCACCCAGGGGCCTGTTATATTATTAATCTCATTTGCCCTTTCTGGTTCTCCTCATTTCTTTCTGTGGATTTGATATACCATCTGGCATCATTTCCTTACACTAATATATCTTTGCTCCCACCTATTTCTTTTGTATTTATTACCAAATATATTACATTTCTATGTTATTGGCTCAACAATACAGTGATACATATTATTTTATACAATTCTTGTTTAAATTAGTGAAAAGAATAAATATGCAATTATATTGGCCTTCATAACTACTTAATAATTACCTTTTAGCTCTCTTTGTTTTTTCATGTGTATTCTCTGGCATCATTTGCTTTCAGCCTGAAGAACATCTTTTATTGTTTCTTTTAAGTCAGGTCAGCCAGCAACAAATTCTCTATTTTTATTCCATCTGGGAGTGTCTTTATTTTATCTTTAGCTTTAAAATATAGTTTTGCTAGATAAAATATTCTGATTTGATAGTGTGTTACTTTCAGTACATTGATGATACTATCCCACTGACTTCTGGCCTCCATTGCATCTGATGAGAAATCATGAGTTACTTGCTCTTCTTTCAAGAGTTTTCCTTTAGTGTCAGCTTTTAGCATTTTGCCTATGATGCATCGGGGTGTGGGTCTTTTTGAATTTATCTTGCTTGGACTTTGTTGAGCTTTGATAATGTGTAGATTAATGTTTTTCACCAAATTTGGAAGTATTAACTATTATATCTTTTTTTTTTCCTATTATGTCTTTAAATGCATTTCTACTCCTTTCTTCTCCTGGTATTTCCACTACACTTATCAGTGCACTTAATGGTATCGCACATTTCTGAGGCTCTGTTCATTTTTCTTTATTCTTTCTGCTCTTCAGAATACATAATTTCTACTGATGCATATTCAAGATTACTAACTATTTATTCTGCCAGTTCAAATCTGTTGAGCTCCTATAGAGAATTCTTAATTTGTTATTGTAATTTGCAACTGCAAAATTTCCATTTGTTCTCTTTTTTATCATTTCTTTTATTCTTCTTATTCTCTATTTAATGAGATAGGGACATATTTTTCATTCCTTATGTATATATTTTTTTAGTTCTTTGAACATATTTAAAATATTGCTTTGCAATCTTTATGGGCCACTGTTTTTATTGCTCACTTTTTTACTGCTACATGTAGGTCATATTTCCCTATTACTTTGCATGTCTCATAATTTTTTGTTTAAAACTGAATAATTTAGATAATATGTTGCATACATGATACCTTGTGAAGTAATTTAGGTACACTTCATACCAATTCACTGCACCCCTAGAGATTGATGTTGTTTGCTTGGTCATTTGTTTAGAGATTTGGATGAACAAACTATGAAGTCTGTTTCTCTTACAATGTGCAGCCTCTGCTATCCCTACTCAGATTTTTCCCCTTGGTTTTTTTTTTTTTTTTTTTTTTTTTTTTTTATCATTTGGCTTGAATTCCTAGGAGTCAAGCCTATGTCAGCATTAGACTCATTAATCAAAGGTTGTGCTTAAACCTCCTTAGCCATTTAGATTTTTACTTTTTACTCTTCGTTGTGTGTGTCGCTTGAAGACTGCTGTCACACTTCAGGGGTGTTATTTTGCTCCACAGTCAGCCAGAAGACTAGCAGCTTGGAAGTTCCCTCTCTCATTGCTCCTGAGAAGGGGCAGCCTTGGGTATGTGCAGTCTTCCAAACTAACAGAGAACTATTTGATTTGACTTGATTTGATTTGATTTAGCTTAATTTTTAGAGAAGTTTTAGGTTCACAACAAAATTGAGGGGAAGGTAAGGAGAATTCCCATGTATCACTTTGCCCTTACACATGCATAGTCTCCCCATTATCAGCATCTACCACCAAGATGATACACTTGTTATAATTGATAAACCTACCTTGACATATCATAATCACCAAAGTTCATGATTGGTTACATTATAGTTCATTCTTGATGTACATTCTGTGGGTTTAGACAAATGTATAATGACATGCATCCATCATTATGGAATCATACAGAGTATTTTATTCACTTCCCTAAAAATCCTCTGTGCTGTGCTTGTTCATCTTTCCTCTCATCCCCCAAACCCTAGCAACCACTGATGATTTTACTGTTTCCATAGTTTTGCCTTTTCCAGAATGTTATATGGTTGGAATCACAAAGTATGTAGCCTTTTCAGATAAGCTTCTTTCACTTAGTGTAATATGCATGTAAAGTTCCTCCATGTCCTTTCATGGCTTGATAAGCTCATTTCTTTTTCATGTTGAGAATTATACCATTGTCTAGAAATACCACAATTGATTTAGCCATTTACCTACTGAAGGACATCTTGGTTGCTTCCAAATTTTTGCAATTATGAATGAAGCTGATATAAACATCCCTGTGTAGGTAATTGTAAGGACTTAAATTTTTAAGTCTTTTGGGTAAATACTAAGGCTTCTGATTGCTGGATCACATGGTAAGAGTGTGTTTAGTTTTATAAGAAACTGCAAAACTATCTTCGAAAGTTGCTGTACCATTTTGTATTCCTATCAGCAGTGTATGAGAGTTTCTTTTGTTCCACATCCTCACCAGGATTCGATGTTGTCATTGTTTCAGATTTTGGCCATTCTAATAGGTGTCTTATTTTTTTTTTAATTTTTTTTTAATGTTTATTTTTGAGAGAGACAGAGCGTGAGTGGTGGAGGGGCAGAGAGAGAGGGAGACGCAGAATCAGAAGCTGGCTCCAGGCCCCAAGCAGTCAGCACAGAGCCCGTCACGGGGCTTGACCTCACAAACTGAGATCATGACCTAAGCTGAAGTCAGACGCTTGACCCACTGAACCACCCAGGTGCCCCTAGTTGTGTCTTATTTTAATTTTGCATTTCCTTGATGACATATGGTGTGGAGCAACTTTTAATGTGCTTAATTTGCCATCTGTATATTTTCTTTGGTGAGGTATCTGTTCAGATGTGTAGCTCATTTTTAAATTAGGTTGTTTGTTTTCTTATTGTTGAGTTTTAAGAGTTGTTTCTATATGTTAGATAGCAATTCCTTTATCAGATATGTATTTTGCAAATATTTTCTCCCAGTCTGTGGTTGTCTTCTCTTTCTCTAGACAGTGTCTTTTGCAGAACAGAAGTTTTTAATTTTAATTAACTCTGCCTTATCAATTATTATTCCAGAGACCCTGCCTTTGGTGTTGTAAAAGTCATTGCCATACCCTGGGTTATCTAGGTTTTCTCCTATATTATTTTGTAGGAGTTTTATAGTCTTACATTTTACATTTATAAATTTTACATTTACAAAATGGTTTATAATCCATTTTGAGTTGGTTTTTGTGAACAACGTAAGCTCTGTGTCTCAACTCATTTATTTGCTTTGCACATCCAGTTGTTCATTTATTGAAGAGACTGCTTTTACTCCATTTTATTACCTTTGCTCCTTTGTCACAAAGATCAGTTGATTATATTTATGTGGTCCTGTTTCTGGGTTCTCTTTTCTGTTCCTTTGATCTATATGTCTATTCATTGGCCAGTACCACACTTTCTTAGTTACTATAGATTTTTTTTCTCATTTTTCCAGCCTTATTGAGATAAATTTGACATATAGCATTGTATAAGTTTAAGGTATACAGTGTGATGATGGTATACTTACATTTTGCAAAATGATTTTACTGTAGCTTTATAGTAAGTTTTACAATTGTATCGTGTCAGTCTTCGAACTTAGTTGTTCTCCATCAGTACTGGCTATCCTGGGTCTTTTGCCTCTCGATATAAAACTTAGAATCCACTTGTCAATATCCACAAAATAACTTGCTGAGATTTTGGTTGGAACTGCATGGACTATATAGATCAAGTTAGAAAGAACTTAGTACTTTGTAGGCATGAACATGGAACGTGTCTCCATATATTTAGTTCTTTCATTTCATCAGTTTTGTAGTTTTCCTCATATAGGTATTGTATATTTTTTGTTAGATTTATATCTTAATTCATTTTCAGGGGTGCAGATGTAAATGGCATTATGTTTTTAATTTCAAATTCCACTTGTAACTTTGTATCCTGCAACCTTGCTGCAATTGCATATTAGTTCCAGGAGGGATTTTCTGTCAGTTCTTTAGGATTTTGTACATAGACAATCGTGTCATCTGCAAATAATAACTGATTTCTTCCTTTCTACTCTGTATACTTTATATTTCCTTTTTTGTCTTATTGAATTAACTAGAATTTCCAGTACAGTGTTGAAAAAGATTGGTGAGCAGGGACATTCTTGTCTTATACCTGATTTACTGGGAAATCTTCAAGTTTTTCACCATTAAGCATGTTAGCTATACGGTTTTTTGTAGATTGTATTTATCAAATTGAGAAAATCCCCTTTTATTCCTGATTTAGTGAGAGTTTTTATCAAGGATTGCTGTTGGGTTTTGTCAAATTCTTTTTCTATATTTATTGATAAGATACTGATTTTTCTTCTTTAGCCTGTTGATGTGATGGAATATATTAATTGATTTTCAAGTGTTGAACCAGCTTTGCATACCTGGGTTACATCCCACTTGATCATAGTGTATATATTTATTTTTCAGTACAGTGTTGTATTCAGTTTACTCATATTTTGATGAGGATTTTTGCTTTATATTCATGAAGATATTAGTCTGTAGTTTTCTTGTAATATCTTTGTCTGATTTTGGTATTAGGATAGTGCTGGCCTCGTAGAATGAGATAGAAAGTACTGCTTCTGCTTTTGTCATCCGAAAGAGACTGTAGAGAATTGGTAGGTTTATTCCTTAAACGTTTGGTAGAATCACCAGTTAACTCATTTGAGCTTGGTGCTTCCTGCTTTGGAAAGTTATTAGTTATTGAATCAATTTATTTAATAGATACAGGCCTTTTCAGATTGTCCATTTCTTCTTGTGTGAAATTGGCAAGTTGTGTGTTTCAAGGAATTGGTCTGTTTCATCTGGATTATCAAATATGCAGGCACAGATTTGTTTATAGTATTCCTTTATTCTCCTGTTAATGTCCATAGGATCTGTAATGATGTTTTCTCTTTAATTTCTGGTATTAATAATTTGTAGCTTCTCTTCCCCCCAACTCTTTTTGGCTGACTAATCAATTTTACTGATCTTTTCAAAGAACCAGCTTTTGATTTTGCTGATATTATGTATTGCTTTATGTTTTTAATTTCATTGATTTCTACTCTAATTTTTAGTGTTTCTTTTCTTTCACTTTGGATTCAATTTGGCCATCTTTTTCTAGTTTTCTAGGGTAGAAGCTTCTAGATTATTGATTTTGGATTTTTCTTTTCTGATATGTGCATTCAGTGCTGTAATTTCCCTCTAACCATTGCTTTCACTGCATTACACAAATTTTGAAGTGCTATTATTTTCATTTCATTTCATTTTCATTTAAAATTTCCCTTGGGATTTCTTCATTGTATCATGTGTTAAAGTATATTCTTTAATCTCCATGTATCTTTCTGATACTGATTTCTAGTTTAATTCCATTGTGATCTAAGAGCAGACATTGTATGATTTCTGTTCTTTTAAATTTGTTAAGATGTGTTTTGTGACTGGGGTGCCTTGGTGGCTCAGTTTGTTGAGCGTCCAACTCTTGATTTCGGCTCAAGTCATGATATAACAGTTCCTGAGATCAAAACCCCGCATTGGGTTCTGCACTGACACCTCAGAGCCTTCTCGGGATTCTCTCTCTGCCCCTCCCCTGCTTGAGTGCATGGGCTCGCTTTCTCTCCCTCCTTCCCTTGCTTGCAAAATAAATAAATAAAAACATTTAAAAAAAAAAAACAGAAGATATGTTTCATGACCTAAAATGTGATCTCTTGGTGAATGTTACAGGTAAATTTGAAAAAAATACGTATTCTGCTTTTGGATGGGATTAGTCTGTAGATGTTAATTATATCCACTTGACTGGTGGTGTATTTGATTTCTGCTATGTTCTTACTGATTTTTCTGGCTACTGAATCTGTCCATTTCTGATAGAGGATTAAGTCTCCATCTGTGATAGTGGATTCATGTATTTCTAATTGCAGTTTCTCTTTACAATTAGTTTTGCCTCACATAGTTTGATACTCTGTTTTAAGGCACATACATGGTAAGAATTATTACCTTTTTTGAAGAACTGACTCCTTTATCATTATGTAATACCCTTCTTTATCCCTGATAACTTTCGGTACTTTGAAGTCTGCTCTGAAATTAATATAACTACTCTTGGTTTCTTTTGATTAGTGTTTGCATGGTATAACTTTTTCCATCCATTTACTTACTTTTATTTTATATGTCTTTACATTTAAAGTGGATTTCTTGTAGACAGCCTATACTTAGGTCATGTTTTTTGATCCACTCTGGCAATCTTTTACTTGGTGCACTTTTATACCATTGATGTTCAGATTGATTATTAATACAGTTGGATTAATACCTACCATATTCCTTACTATTTCTGTTTGTTGCTCTTATTTTTTGTCTTCCACTCTTTTTCTGCTGTTTGTAAAAAGTTTTAATTAAGCATTTTATGATACCATTTGTTCTACTTTCTTAGCATATTGATACTTTTTTTTAAGTGGTTGCCCTAAAATTTGCAATGTGCATTTACAATTAATCCAAATCCACTTTTAAATAGTACTCTATCACTTCATTAGTAGTATGAGTACCTTATAATAACAAAATAATCCTAATTTCTCCCTCCTCTCCCTTGTATCATTGCTGTCATTCTTTTCATTTAATATATAAGCATATGTAATCATATATATCCATGCATATACGTGATATATACATAAGCATACATAATCAAATACATTGTTGGTGTTATTTTGAACAAAAATTTCCTTTGTTAGATCAGTTAAGAAAAATAAAAGTTTTTATTTTAGGGGTGCCTGGGTGGCTCACTTAAGCCTCAGACTTCGGCTCAGGTCACAATCTCATGGGTCATGAATTTAACCCCCGCGCCGGGCTATGTGCTGACAGCTCAAAGCCTGGAGCCTTTTTTCAGATTCTGTGTCTCCCTCTCTCTCTGTCCTTCCCTGCATGCTCGCTCCCTCTCTCTCTCTCTCTCTGTCACAAAAATAAATAAATATTTTTTAAAATTTTAAGTTTTTATTTTACCTTCACTTATTCCTTCTTCATTGTTCTTCCTTACTTTATATAGATTCATGTCTGTGACCTACATTACTTTCCTTCATTCTAACGCACTTATTTTAACAAATTTTGGAAAGCAGGTCTACTGGCAACAAATTCTCTCAATTTTTATTTGCCTGAGAAAGTCTTAATTTTTCCTTCACTTTGAAGGAGAGTTTTGTAGGGCACAGAATTTTAGTTTGGTGGGGTTTTTCTCTTAACACTTTACTCCACTCTTTTCTTGCTTGCATGGTTTCTGAGAAGTTAGGTATAATTCATATCATTATTCCCCTGTGTATGAAGCATTTTTTTTCCTCTGGCTTCTTTCAGGATTTTTCCTTTGCCTTGGATTTTCTATAGTTTGAAAACAGTATGCTTAGATATAGTTCTTCTGTCATTTTATCCTGCTTGGTATTCTCTGAGTTTCCTGGATCTGTGGCTTGGTATCTGACATTAATTTGGGAAAATTCTCTGCCATTTCGGGGTTTGTTTGTTTTTTTAATTTTTGTCTAATGTTTATTTTTGAAGGAGAGAGCATGAACGGGGAGAGGCAGAGAGAGAAGGAGACATAGAATCCAAAGCAGACTCCAGGTTCTGAGCTGTCAGTAAGGAGCCCAACGCAGGGCTCGAACTCATAAACTATGAGATCATGACCTGAGCCGAAGCTGGATGACTTAACAGACTGAGCCACCCAGGCACCCCTGCCATTTCTGTTTTCAATTATTGTTGCTGTTGTTCTTTTCTTGCTTCCCCTTGACATTCTCAATATGTTAACACCTTTTGTAGTTGTATTATAGTTGGATATTCTATTTTCCTCCATCATCATTCTCTTTGCTTTCAGTTTTCAAAGATTATGTTGTTGTGTCCCCTAGAGCAGAGGCTTTTCCCTCAGCTGTGTCCAGTCTACTGATAAACCGATCAGAGGCATTCTTCGTTTCTTTTACAGTTTTTATCTCTAGCATTTCTTTTGGGTCTTAGGATTTCCATCTGTCTGCTTCTGTTGCTCATCTGTTCTTGCATGCTGTCTACTTTTCCCATTAGAGCCCTTAGCATATTGATCATAGTTGTTTTAAATTGCCAGTCTGATAATTCTCATATTTCTACCATGTCTGATTCTGATGTTTGCTCTGTCCTTTGAATCGTAATTTTGCCTTTTGGTATGCCTTATAATTTTTTCTTGATTAGCAGACGTGATGTACTGGGTAGAAGGAACTGCTATAAATATACCTTTAGTAATATGGTAATGAGGTATGGGAGGAGTGGAAGCAATCTATAATCTCAGATTATAGGTTTGTGTCTTAGTGAGCCTGTGCCTCTGGACTGTGAACTCCTTAAGTATTTCTCACTTTTTTCTTAACCCATAGTTGGGACATAATGGGTGGAGTAGGCTGGAGTTGGTATTTCCCTTCCCCCAGATTGGTTAACATCCACTAATATCCCAGTAAGTTGTGCTCTGCTTTACCAGTTTCCCCTGAGGAGAGGCTTTGTTAAAAACAATATACTCTGGCAGATTTCAAAATGATATCCTTTTCCTCTCCCCTTGCTGGAAGCACAGAGGAGTTTGCTCTAATGTTTACTGTGGAAACCTGGTTGAACTTCTGGAGGTAAATCTCATATTATGGGGAGGTCCCCCTGGACTGGACCCTGGACTGGGTCCTCCTGGAATTTTGAACTCTCAGACTTGTCCGCAGTGAACCTCCAACAATTTGTGAATTAAAATTTTTTAATGTCTGTTTATTTTTGAAGAAGAGACAGAACATGAATGGGGGAGGGGCAGAGAGAGGGGGAGACACAGAATCTGAAGCAGGCTCCAGGCCCTGAGCTATCAAGCACAGAGCCTGATGGGGCACTCAAACTCAGAGCAGTGATATCATGACCTGAGCCGAAGTTAGATGCTTAACGGACTGAGCCACCCAGGCACCCCCAGTTTGTGAATTACAGCTCAGGTTTTCCTACTCCAGCACTGGTTCTCAAGTTAGTTTCCACTAGTGAGTTTGTTCCAATAAGCTGTTGCCTCCTGTATTCACATATATCTCCCAGTCTTGCGGACAGCTATTTATTGGAGTTTGTTCCAATAAGCTGTTGCCTCCTGTATTCACATATATCTCCCAATCTTGCGGACAGCTATTTTCCTGTCTTATGGATCCAGGAAGTTGCTGATTTTTTAGTCTGTTGAGCTTTTTACTTGTTAGGATGCAGTGACAACTTTGAAACTCCTTATATGCAGAACTGGAAAATAGTCTACTATGATTTTATCTTTAAGTCTGGCTTTCTGAGAGTTGCTCTTGGGTCAGAGCAGCTTATTGTTCAACTAGTATTTGGTTAGCAGTTGTGCTTAAGCCCCTGGTGCCAGTGAGGCTTCTTCCCTGTGTTGATAGGTCAGTGTGGGGCCTGGGGAATGATTTCAACACTGCCCTCATTCCCTGTTCTTTTTGCCCATGAGTAGGTGCAGCTTAAGCATATGTGCAGAGCCTTCCCAACTTCCAAGATTGTCTGTGATTCCAGGAGGGCTCTTCTTGGCTAGCTTTTCTCTCGTTTTCTCTGTTAAATTTCTGGCTTATCTACTCTCTTTGGTTGCTGGGCAGAACTTTTATGCCATTGAACAGGAACTGGGGGTGGGACAGCATCCCTCTCCTCCCAGAATAACACCTCTATTCTGTGAGCAGGGGACCAGGGGTAACCCCTCATTGTCAGCTTGTCCCTCCAGGTGGTCTCTGCCTGCTGTGCCTAAGAGAGAGTCACTACTTGACAAGTAGAGGATGGGGAAGAAGGAAGCCTCCTTCCTCCCAGCTGCTGTCCAGAATAGTATTTCTTCCAGGGCAGCTCCGGATGAGAAGTGAAAGAAAGAGGGAAACCCTGTCTTCTTATCCATGTCTACCCAGAGTAGAGCTCCTGGAGTAATGCCTTCATAGCACCGGACAGTGGTGGAGAAGAGGGGACACAGGAGGGGAACAGGTTATGATGCAAATGCAACAAACTCTGTTTTTACTGAGATTTAGGAATTTTCTTGAATAAATGTTTCTCCATTTGCTATGTGCCCTTAGGACAGTTTCTAAAGACTTTAAATGATTGTCTTTTATCATTTTCACCAGTTAAAAAATTGTTTTGCTGGGAAGAGGATATGCCTAGTTCCTCTCTCCACCATTACAGAAATCCTGCCCTGGTTTAAACAGTTTAAAAAAAAAATCAATAGTCTATTGAGCTAAACTTCTGATTTTTTTTTTTTTTGAACATTGGCCTAGGAAGGACCACACACACACACACACACACACACACACACACACACACACAGCCTTAGTAATACATTCACCTATTTAAAAGCATTCCAGTGCTCACTTCAGCACATGTACTAAAATTGGAACAATAAAAGCATTCCAGGAATATGTGCAGCAAAACCTTACATTCTCATCCCTCTTTTCCAAAGGTAACCACTGTTAACAATGTAATATGTACCCTTAGGGATTCTTCAGAACTTTCAGAGAGACAGCCTCAGTCTATGAAAAAATTAAATAAGTGATACATGAAGTGCTTCTATGAAAATCACTGTTTCCTTTGTTGTGTTTCTAGTCATTCATACCTAGAAAAATTCCTTACGGAGCAGATGATGGAAAGGAGAGAAGATGTGTGGCTTCCACTTATCTCCTATAGAAATTCATTAGTCACTGGAGGTGAAGATGATAGGATGTCTGTTAACAGTGGAAGTAGCAGCAGCAAAACCTCCTCAGTAAGGAATAAGAAAGGACGACCCCCACTTCACAAAAAACGAGTAGAAGGTAAGTCTACCTTTAACCTATGAGACAAGTAGTTTGCTTACTATTGCAAAGGTAAATAAAGTGACAGATCTGTTGAAGCAAGGTAATACTGTTAAGCATATTATTTCCTTGTATATTTGACACATACTCAAAGGTTAGAACAAAGTGGAACAGAAAAGGGTCAAGGAGAAAGAAGTTAGAAGAGCATGAAACACAGAGAAAAAGAGAAAACAGTTACAAAGGTTTATAAAATTGATCTCCATATCATAGACCCTCTAATACATTAAAATTTAAAATAAGGTGTAGTCATAACATTAATTATCAAAATTCATCCTAATATAGAAGAGATTCTGATAAGCTGAGGGTAGACCTGTGCAGCAAATTGAACATGACCAAAACAACTTTTGATTTCTACCCCAGGAATATAATTTATTCTTGTGCATTAAAATAATGATAGCTGACTCTGGTTTTATAACCCTCATGGACTGTGGGAAACAAGGAGTTGAATTGTCATGAAAATGTGAAAATGCGTAATTATTCATATATTCAAAAAGACTAAAAATTGCTTTATTAGAGCATTACTCTTAAACTAAGAAAACTCAGAGCACCTGGTGGCTCAGTCACTTAAACATTTGACTTTGACTCCAGTCATGATCTCATGGTTCATGAGTTCAAGCCCCGTGTTGGGCTCTGTGCTGACAGCTCAGAGCCTGGAGCCTGCTTCGGATTCTTTGTCTCCCTCTCTCTCTCTGCCCCCTTCTCTCTCTGCTTCTGACCCTGCCCACACTCTGTCTATCAAAAATAAATAAACATTAAAAAAAATAGAACTACCCTACAGCCCAGCAATTACACTACTAAGTATTTATACAAAGGATATAGGTGTGCTATTTCAAAGGGGCATATGCACCCCAATGTTTATAGCAGCGCTGTCGACAATAGACCAAGTATAGAAAGAGTCCAAATGTCCATCAACTGATGAATGGATAAAGATGATGTGGTATGTGTGTATATATATATACATATACATACACACACATACACACACACACACACACAATGGACTATTACTTGGCAATCAAAAAGAATGAAATCTTGCCATTTGCAACAACATGGATAGAACAAGAGGGTATTATGCTAAGCAAAATTAGAGGAAGACAAATATCATATGACTTCACTCACATGTGGAATTTAAGATACAAACAGATGAACATAGGGAAAGGGAAGCAAAAATAATACAAAAACAGGGAGGGGGGAAATATAAGAGTCTTAAATACAGGGAACAAACTAAGGGTTGCTGGAGGGGTGGTGGGTGGGGGATCGGCTAAATGGGTGATGGGCATTAAGGAGGACACTTGTTGTGATGAGCACTGGGTGTTATACATAGGGGATGAATCACTGGATTCTACTCCTGAAATCATTATTGCACTATATGCTAACTAACTTGGATATAAATTAAAAAAGAAAAAAATATTTACAGAATTAATGTTAAAGATTTTGTGTCAAGTTTTGTCTTTGGGATTTAAAATCTTTTGGTTCAGAGAATGAAAATACTAAACCCTCTCTGTAGTGTAGAATCCTAAACTTCTCTCTAAATAATGACTGAAAAAAAGAAAACTTGCTGTATGTCAGTTTGAAATTTACCAAGCGACTAACGTAGGTCATGTGCCCAGAATCCTTAGGCAGCAGTTTCATCTGTTTGGAATAAAGATGAGAAAGCCTTGTAAGAAGTGTTTTCATTGAGGAACCCTTAGGGGTTAGCAGGATCTCCTCAAGAAGAGTGAGTTCTTCCTGAAGTTAGTCATTCATTCATCAAGTCTTTACCAAGCACCTTTCAAAGACCTGCAAAATGCTGGAGATTAAGTATTAATAAAAATGCTCAGGGGTGCATGGGCACCTCAGTCAAACATCTAACTGTTGATCTCAGGGTCATGAGTTCAAGCCCCATTTTGGGCTCTGTGCTAGGCATGAAACTTACTTTAAAAAATGCTCATAGTACAGATGGGAAGACAGAAGCAGGCAATTTTAATTCAGCAAGGGAAGTGCTCTGATGGGCCAAAAAGATTTTCTGGGTACATACAGGGAGTGATCAAACTCTTAATGAATCAGGAAAGATTTTCTGTAAAATATGGTATGTAGTAGAGCTGAAACATGGGTTTACCAGGTTAAGAACCTAAATGGTACCATTTTTACAAAATTTTAAGTGCAGCAGAAGATAAAAGTTAGGAATTAAATGTTGAAACAAAAGTGGTATAAATAAAAGAAGATGAAACCTCTTTTTGCTGATTAAAGAAAAGATTCAATAGTGAGTTTCAGATCACTGGAATGACATTAACAAGACAATAGGTAAGTATTTTCAGGAACTGAGAAGCTGATCCAGAACATATACATATGTCTGACAATTGTTGAAACACTGAGAGGTGGGATGCTTGATAGCAAATACAGAACCTAACATGCACACATCTCTCTGAGACTTAATGGAGAAAGAAAAACAGTAAGATTATACTGTGTACTTTGTGATTGAAATTTTTTTTTAATTCTTCAGAAGGGAAAGCATAGCAGTAATACTTTTAAGTCTTCCCATATTAGGAAAATAACTTAGAATGTTTGTAGTAGAAACTTTATAATTATGTAACATTATCAGGCTATAGTTCACATATGCAAATAATGCTTTAATCTGTTCAGATCTTCATGAATGATCTTCAGAAAAAGGAAGAAACACTTCCTGGTCCCTTGACAAAATTTAATTTTAATTAAAGAGATAACCTATACAGTTGACAGATGACCTGCCAACACAGGCCAGTGTATAATTAAATCCTTAGTAAGTAGGAATGATTCTATTTCCTCTAGAAGTTAAAGGAGAATGGGAAGTGGGGGCTGGGTAGGATGAATGAGGAGGGCTTCCCTAAAGAGGTAGAACTTAGAAGCATGAAAACAGTGAGCCTCTTAACCCATTCCCATACTGAATTGCCTGGAAAAAAGTTGTTTCTCCAATATCCCAGTTGTGCAGTGGGATTTGCTGATTTGTCAGTAAAGGCCCACCAGACTTTAAGTGCTGCTACCTGGGGCCCCTCTAAGACCCAGCAAATAGGCCCTTTATTGCTTGAGTAAAGCAAGGTTAGAGGGATCTCTGGCTGGCCCCATTCTTCCCTTCCTGTAGTTGAATTAATCCTTATAGATGGAGGGATTCAGAAGAGAGGATAATGTAAGAATATATAAGAAAACGGAGTTTTGGAAGTTTAGTAACTTACAGAAAGTTACACAGGCTAGTGGTATAACTGGAATTCAAACTAGACAGTTTAACCCAGAAGCCACGCTCTTCTAGTCTGTTCTAGAACTTCTACCAGAGTTCATTCCACTAATGATATGTTGTGACTCTAACTGGAATTTTACAGATGAAAGTCTGGATAATACATGGCTAAACAGGACTGACACCATGATTCAGACTCCTGGGCCCCTGCCAGCACCACAGCTCACTTCCACTGTACTGCGGGAGAATAGTAGGCCCGTGGGAGAACAGATTCAGGAACCTGAGTCTGAACATGGTTCTGAACCTGACTTTTTACACAAGTAAGTAGTAAAAATGTATTTTCTTGGTATAAAACCTTTAATTGTTAAAAAAAGAAAAACCTTCTTAAAGCATGTTATTGGTCAGTTCATGAGGAAAAACCACAAGCAGAGACTAAATAATTTGTATTAGAAGATACATAAGTCTGCTAACAGTTGTGGATATCAGTTACTCAAAGCCCAAAGACCTTTAAAGCATGGTGCATCACTAAGTGCTGATTTCAGTTGGAGTTTACAGATTATCATTGGGCAGGTCTGTTTTTTCTCAGGGACTTGCAAAGAAGACATGCAAGTTACTTCCTTGGAAAGAAAGCCTATAAGAGTCTCTGCTAAGGTTGTACTAGTCTGAACAAAGAAATAGACTATTCCTTTTTCATTCATTAATAGCATTTTGTCTTGGTCAAGTTTATATTTTAAACTTAAACTGTTAGGGATTAAGGTATTTGTCAAGATATTTGATAAATTCTGAGAACAGTTGCCTTTTCTCTAAGAGAGAATCAAAGTCTTACCTTTTTCCATGCTAGTAGTAATTAGTATGTTTTCTAGTACCATGGCCCCAAAAATTTTGGAAAAGGCAAGATAATGGTACGACTTTTGCTATAAAAGAACTTTTTCTTTGTTGTTTTCTATCCAACTATGTAATTCTTCTGGTTTCTTGTGTTTCTACTCATTGGGGTAAAATGCTGTGATTTACTCTGATGGAAAAGAGAATTCTCAGTTAAAATCAACAAATTTAGCAGGTTGAAAATGGAAAGAGGAAATGTTAGAATTTTTCAGATCCTGGGTTTTCAGAAAGCCTCTTTGCTCAGAGGATCTGCCTTTCTTCAAAGCTAAAAGGATAATCATTGTCAGACAGCCACTGCGTAACAGCATTCTTAGAGGGTAGTTTGCCTTATGACCAGCATTCTCACCCTGCTTCTTAGAGGGTGGATTCTTCCTTATTTGAGCAGCCTGTCTTACTTCCCTGACTTTACCACTTGTCAATTCCTCCCCTCTGTGGTCTACTTTCCTTTCCCTGCTGTAGGTTTGTTTATAGGTTTAATCAAGGTGGTAACACTATATGATATAAAGACAGCTGCTCATGTGACAGATGTTATCTACTAAAAATCATTAAGGTTTACATCCTGTAAAATTCCCAGGAGGCATGTTTATGCAAGTGTCCATGTACCAGTAAGTATAGAGGACAGGTGAAAATTTGACCCAGCATGCACCTGACTCCAAATTTTTTCAGAAGGACTGAGAAAAAAATGTGTTAATACCTTTCCTTGTTCAACCCTGAAGAGCTCTTCCCACAAGGCCAGCATTCTTTCTGTCCCTTAGGGGACTGGCTGTCCAAGCAGGAACACTTGTTCCAGGGCAGTAGCTGGATACAGAGGTCTCAGAAGCAGTCTCTTATTTGGCAGAGATTGGGGAACAAAGCTGATAAATTAAGCACCTGTAGGGGAGGGAAAGGTTTTATCCAATCCTCTTAGGATCCCTAACTGGGTCTGAAAATTAAATGGACAGATCAACAGAAAAGGATACACATTTTATTGAGTGTTTTACGTGTCCACGGGAGCTTTCAGCAGAGAATGAAGGCCTGAAGAATTGACAAGACAAAGGGTTTTGTACTAGGAATAGTTTAACTGAGACTATGTAGTCTACATTTTCCTCAACTAGGAAGGTAAGGGTTAGTTTAACTAGTAGGAAGGTTTGTTTGCAGATTGCTCTGGTACCATCTCTGAGTTGGTAAGAGTCTGTCTCCCATAAAATAAGAATTCTGCCTTTAAGCAGAAAAGGAGCTTTTTCTGTGTTTACCACTTCTTAATTGCCTTCAGCTCAAAATAACTTTTATCTCAGAAGCAGTATTTTGGGGTGACATACTTTGGTTTCCTTTACAGCTAACAACTGGCCACAGCCAACTTCTCTTAGAGACTTAGGCATCTCTGAGCAACTAAATGCCATTTCTGCAAAGATAGATCCTTCAGTAATGGTCTGTCTCACCCTTGACTCAAGTAAATCCAGCTAACTCCCCATACTCGGGGATTAGGCAAGCCAACGGTGGCTTTCTTAGCATGGGACTGATGAGCGAAATTCATCTTCTGCCATAAATGAATAATGTATTCCTATTCCCTTAGTCCTCAGATGCAGATCTCTTGGTTAGGCCAGCCGAAATTAGAAGACTTAAATCGGAAGGACAGAACAGGAATGAACTACATGAAAGTGAGAACTGGAGTAAGGCATGCCGTGTAAGTGTTACATCAAGTAGTGCAAAAACATAATGACTATGTGATGCTGGTCATTTTGTGGAATGACTGGTTTCCTTTGACATTTGGTCTTAGAAAAGGAGTTAAGATCATAATTCAGGATCTCCTGTGCAGTATAGAATAGGAATGGAGGGTGTGGGCTTCTGAAGCTTTCAGCATTTAAATCCTAGTGCTGCCACTTGCCAGCTATGTGGCATTGGGCAAAGTCTGAAACCTCTGTGCCTCAGATTCTCCATTTGTAAACATGGGATAATACTACCAATCACATAGTTTTGTGGGAATTGACACATAGCTAAATAAATGTTAACTTCTTTTGTTGTTATTGCATTTAAATTATACTTCCTTTTGATGAGATGAAATCTTGAATGAAACAAATGAATGATCCTTAATTATCTTAATAGTTCAGGATCATAGTTTGTGCAGCCCATGGATTTTAACTGGAAGATGTGCTTTTCATTGATTATAAGACCTAATATAAGAGCCAGGACTCCACATTCGATGAGTCTGAACAGTCTTCTGACGATGGTTTTTCCTTATCAGTCGGGGCCTAATGGAGGAAGATGCTGAGCCCATCTTTGAAGATGTGATGATGTCATCCCGGAGCCAGTTAGAAGATATGAATGAAGAATTTGAAGACACCATGGTTATTGATCTGGTAAAGAAACTCAGTACATTTTCTTCTTTTAAAATATGTGAAGGCATCGGTGTAAGATGATGCTCTTGTTTGCAGAAGCCCGAGGAGAGAGGTGTGGAGGTGGTAACATAGAATAGCAGCAGGCAGGACCAATGTCACACTTATTAGGGCATTTGGATGAGCTGTGTTTCTCAAGCTTACTTTCTAAGCAGTCAGATTGTAAATTTCTGGCAGTAATGGAAACTGGTTCCTTACCTTCTTGAGAAGGGGCTCTCACTAGATCTGCCTTTCAGTATAGTGTACATCTGGTCTCTTAAACTAACTTGGAGTCTGATATATAGAGTGTGTTCCAGCACAGCAACCAAACACAGAATATGGACCATATTTGTTCAGTGTGGAAAAAACATCTTTGAAGCAAGGAAACCTGAATATGGACTAGGTGTAGGTGATACTAAGAAATTATTGACTTTGTCAGGAATAGTAATGCATGGTGGTTATGTTTTTTTTTTTAATTTCCATCAGAGATTCATATTGAAGGTAGTTATAGATGAAATGACATAGAAAAGAAAAAAAACTGTGAGGAGACTCAATGAAACAGATTGGTCAAAGATTTGACAGTTGATGAAGCTAGGTGATGAGTACATGGTAGTTTATCATACCACTTTATGTATTTAGGGCTGCTATAACAAATGCCATTGACTAGGTGGCTTAAACAATAGAAATTTTCTCACAGCTCTGAAGGCTAGAAGTCTGAGATCATGGTGTCAGCAAGATTTATTTCATTCTCAGGCTTCTTTCCTTGATTTGTAAATGGCCATCTTCTCCCTTTATCTTCATGTGATCTTTCCTCTGTCTCCTTATAAGGATGTGAATCAGATTAGAATTGGGGCGCCCGGGGGGTTCAGTTGGTTGAGCAACCGACTTTTGATTTCAGCTCAGGTCATGATGTCACAGTTTGTGTGTTTGAGCCCCCACATCGGGCTCCGTGCTGACAATGCAAGCCTGAGTAGGATTCTCTCTCCCTCTCTCTGACTCCCTACCCATGATCTCTCTCAAAATAAGTAAAATAAACTTAAAAGTTAAAAATTTTTTGTTTTATTCATTTTTGAGAAAGAGAGGACAGAGTGTGAGCAGGGGAGGGGCAGAGAGAGACACAGAATCCGAAGCAGGCTCCAGACTCTGAGTGGTCAGCAGAGAGCCCAAAGCAGGGCTCGAATCCACGAACTGTGAACTCAGGACCTGAACCAAAATCAGATGCTTAACTGAGTGAACCACCCAGGTGCCCATAATTTTTTTTAAAAATTAGAATCCACCCATATGACCTCATTTTACCTTAATAGCCTCTCTATAGGTCCTCTGTCCAAATAACAGTCACATTCTGAGGTACTGGGGGTACCTCTTCAATATATGAATTTGCCAGGGACGGGGGGGGGGGGACATAATTTAGCCTCTAACATTTTTTTTTTCCAACTTTTTTTTTTTTATTTTTTTTATTTTTGGGACAGAGAGAGACAGAGCATGAACGGGGGAGGGGCAGAGAGAGAGGGAGACACAGAATCGGAAACAGGCTCCAGGCTCCGAGCCATCAGCCCAGAGCCTGACGCGGGGCTCGAACTCACGGACCGCGAGATCGTGACCTGGCTGAAGTCGGACGCTCAACCGACTGCGCCACCCAGGCGCCCCTAGCCTCTAACATTCTTTACAGGTTTTGAGTGTTCCATAATGAAAAATTTTTCTAAGAAATGTAAAGGAGATCATATGCCTCCAGTCTCTCCCCTCCCATCAGTAGCTTTCCATCTACCTGCTTTGGGGAATTTAGGGATCAATTTTTATAATCATTCTACGATTCAAAGGCATGTTGTATGTTTGTAGGCCCCCAAATTACATGCATTTACATGTTCAGCTTATTCATTGTAATTTGAAATCCTGTTTTTTTAAGGTGGGCTCCATGTAAAAGCCACATTCTTTTCATTTCAAAATTGTATCTTTAGTAGCTCTATTCTGTGATACCATCAGAAATATTAGCTGCTTATTATCACAGTTCATTGTCTTACTATATCTCAGGAAAACATTTTGGCTTCTTTTTCTAGCCCCCATCAAGAAATCGGCGAGAGAGAGCTGAGCTGAGGCCAGATTTCTTTGATTCTGCAGCTATCATAGAAGACGATTCAGTAAATGTTAAATTATTACTTTTATTTATGGTTTCTAGGTCTTGTGTATGCATGAAATTAATTGTGTTTTTCATTTTTCTAGGGATTTGGAATGCCTATGTTCTGAAGTCTGAAGAAAATTTACAAATCTGGAACTCTATTATTTAGAGCTAGAGGCCTATATACTGTGATAGCTTGTATGGGGGAAAAAACACTTTTGATGTGATCTGATTTGTTTTTTAATCAAATGATTGAGGTCAATCCCTTTTTGCAGTGACAGAAGAGGAGCATGTAAATTACCCAAGAGAATGTTGGTGAATGTCACCTCAGAAAGACTGACCTGAAAAATCATTTGTGTCCTAATATTGGACTTATCCCAATACAGATGTGTGTGTTTTTCTGGAGGGAGGAAAAAATTTTAAATTTTTAAAACAACTGTCAAGATAAACACTGTTATACACCTGTTTTATGAAACTCAGCATTGAGTAAAAAAAAATATTTTTAACTTTATTTTCCTGTTGTACAATTTAAAAACCGTTTTAACATTTTGCCTTTTTATGTTTTAAAAGCTAACCATTTTTATTAAACCTATGAGTAAGCAGCTCATCCTAATTGCCGAAGAGTGTTTTGGAGCTCACTGGATTTGGTTGACCTTGTGGAATACAGAAATGCGGAGGAGCAGAATATCGACAAGCTAAGATGAAATTCTGACAGTGCATCTCTGCCAAAAACCACACACCCTCTGTGGATATGGATTCCCAGATTTTATATACTCTTGAATAAAAAGGTTTATTTTTATTTATAAGGGGGCATAAAATAAGAAATGTCCACGCAGCCATTTTCCAACAGATGCTGTGCACCATTCATTTTATATAGAATAGGAAGATTCAAATACAGTACATTTTCTATTGGTATTTGTTCTGTGCATTTTTAGCAACTTCTACCAGCAAATAAAGTATTCTCAGAAAAACAAAAATGGTTCTCAAGTTATCAGTTTGCTGTTTTTACTACTTATTTCATGCCCTGCCAAATTCAAGTTACATAAACTTCCGTTTTCTTAAAAAGATAATCATGAAGAACTTCTTTGCCATTCAAAAGTAATTTTAAGTGTAACATAACTGTGTCTACTTCCCATGCACTTAAATACCTTATGCGCTAATTTTGTGAATTAAGTTTACCAATTATAGAAGTATGTGCTGCATAGAAGTCTGTGCTTAGAGGGTGAAGTTCCTAAGCTTACCTTGAAATACAGCTACATTTCAGTGTTAAATGTGCATATTATTTTGGGGAAAGAAATTATGAATCTTCAGGACAGCCTTCAATGGTTTAGAGTTACATTCTGCTTAGACTTTTATGACTTGCTGCTATTGTTTTAAAAAGCCCACTTAGTTTCTTACTTTCTGATTTTTAAAAGTAAGCCTCAATTCCAAACCAATCCATCCACAGCTGTTTCTGGGCTGGTTTTTAAAGTAGCTGCAATGGAATCATGAGGCTTTCCCTTCTTACCAAAAATGAAAAGATTTTTTTTTTTTTTTTTTTTTTTACTAATCTGTGCACCCAATAATTGATTATCTTTTGTTGGGAAAGGAAATGGATTATTCTATTCATTCTTTTAGTAAACACAAAACAGATTTTTCTCAATATTTGTACAGTTCTGAAAAAAACCTGGTCACCAAAAATATTTTATCTGCTAATTTAGTAATTCCTGGGCTCCAGTTTGAGGGGTTGGGGTCTCACTTTCTTCCAGAAATGTGGACCTCACTGGACATGAAGGGGCAGGAATAACTGGACCGTCCACCAGCGTCACCCCTGCCTGTGGTTCTGGCCAGGGAGGAAGCTGGGAGGTGCCTTGGCACATGCACAGATTGATCCTTTGCTTGACAGTTTCATGTGGAAATCAGATGCTGACTTAGAATTGTAGACTACATGCAACAAAAAAAAGAAAAAAAAGAAAAAAAAAAGGCTTAATATCTACTCAAATGGGTTTGCAGTTCAGTTTGAAGTCAATCGAATTTTTGTATTTTCAGTGTCTCCTTGATTGGTTTTGCTAGTAATTCTGTAAATTGTACATTTGCAATATGAGGTTTTTTTCCTTTTGTACAATTTGAAACTGATGCTTCACCTTTCCTTTAATAAACTATTCAAAATCAGGCTTGTCATCCTATTGTTCTTACTATGTAAAGCTTCAGAGATGATTTTATGTCCCAATGCTCTTGAGAGTTTGCTCACTCTAATCATTTAACTGTATCCGTTTTGTTTTGTTTTTAAAGGAAAGAAATTTAGGACTAGTTCATTATCTTCCAGGATTTCCCTGGAGAAAGTGGGTAGGCCGAGTTGTCTATGATTCAAGAGGAGGTCTCTTGCAGGCTGAATTCTGAAGGAGGCATTCAGAGTTTGTAGACTGGATCCTGCCCTGGCCACATATCCAGCACCGAGGCTTATGCATGGTTCCCCCCTAACAAACAGTGGCCTTTTAAAGATTACTTGGATTCTATAGGGCCATGTGAGAGTTTCTTGATACTGGTGCCAGACATCACTCTTACAAAGGTCATGCCCTGGGGCACCTGGGTGACTTAGTTAAGCATTGGACTCTTAATTTCAGGTCAGGTCCTGATCTCCCCGTTTGTGAGACTGAGCTCCTGTGTCAGGCTCTGCACTAATAGTATGGAGCCTGCTTAGAATCCTCTCCCTCTCTCTCTGCCCCTCCCCCAGTTGCCATTCTCTTGATCTCTCAAAAATAAGCTAAAAAAAAAAAAAGTCATGCCCTACACTTCATGGGCCTGGCCATGTTCTTCGGGCTGTGTTTGTTAGATGGCCTAAAATGTCTGCAGGAAAAGCAGGGATATAAGGGCTAAATCAGCAGGTGAGCTCTCTGGGCACAGGAGGAAGATAATAAGGATGGGTCTCCGGCAGCTCTCATCTTTACAAGCTTATGAGACTAGACCAGGGCTTTACTCAGTGCAGCTCTACCTTGGGACAAACTTGGAAACCTCCCAGATGTGACTTAACTCACTCTTTTGGCCCTGCTTCCAGAAAAGAATCCATCAAACGAACGGTGTCTTCATGGAAAATAAAGGCTTAGTGCCTCCCCCTTAGGTTTTTCATAGCAGACCAAGCTCCAGTAAGGTTCCAGCCCTGCCCTCCTAAGTGCCTTGCTCTATCGGGGTCTTTATTACACATCACTTTTTGAAGGACGGCTTTCTGCTCCCAAGGACATGGAGGTTTTTTTACTCACCACCTAGGAGAGTGTGGACATGGTCAGAACTTCCCTACTAAGACTGCTACATCTACCCAAATGTTCTGGCTAGACTCCATAGGAGCCCCAAACTGAGGCTCTGCCCGTTAAAGTGGCCATAGGTCCTGTGGTGGAGATCCCACACCCACAGAGGTGCAACAGCATGAGAACCAGTAGTTTCTAGCCACAGCTGTCTAGAAATCCTTTAGAACAAGAAAGACATAAAATATTCATATCTGTCAAACAGGTTAAGTCTAGGTTGCTTCAACTACATCAGAAGTGTTAACTCGGGCGCCTGGGTGACTCCGTTGAACGTCCAACTCTTGATGCCGGCTCAGGTGATCCCAAGAGTTGTGGGATCCAGACCCACTTTGGGCTCCACACTAGGCATGGAGCCCTGCTTAAGCCCTGCTTAAGCTTCTCTCCCACTCTCCCTGACTCTCTCCCCGTACTTGCTTGCTCTAAAGTGTTAATATATGGATGAGTGTCCTTCACGGTCTTCTCTAGGTAGACCGTATCTAAAACACCCCGAAGCAGCCAAAAGCATCAGTGAACCCACAGGCAGAGGACTCAGTAAGGAGACAAAACATGATCAGAAGCTAGGAGAACTTTCTGCAAATACAAGCAACTGGAAGGCTGCATTGTGAATTTACTCCCTATTCGAGCAAATCAAGTAAGGACTGACAGGCCATCATGCATAAGGTAGGAAAGCTTTCTAAATTTAATAGCTCTTCAGGGTGAGACAATTCCAGTGGAGCGAGCCACCACCTTTCTCACTCCCCTCTTAGGAGTTCATCCCACCTACTACATCAGTTGGAAAGCAGTGTTCTGACTGGTTATAGAGAATGTGGAGTTGAGACAAATCTGCCTGGGTTCAAATCGCAGCTTCACCACCCTAGCTTCGTGGCTCAGGATAAACTGGTTACTTAAGGCAAGAGGAGCTGGGGCAGGTGCAACAGGACCCTCCGTACCTCTTAAACTCCATCTCCATTCTCACCATATTACCTGCTCTCAGTCTAAAGAGAGACACTTGCCACTGCTCTGCTCAGTAAACCCAAGTCCTCTGGTTAAAGCCCACAGTTTTCTTTTTCCCCTTAAAGACCCAATACCACCTGGGAAAGGCATTCCTAAACAACAGCCACTGAAAATACTCTGCCACCATTCTCATGGCATTCTGTCATCCACAGAGGCTGATCTACTTGCAAGGTCTTGCAGCTTTTTGTTTCCTTGGCCACCAGCTTTGTTTATTGGTTATTAACCATCTCCATTCCAAGGCTTCCCAGAAGTCTCTTGCCCAAGTGTTTTATTAGGCTGGTTCCTCTATCTCTTAGGCCCAGGAACAAGCCCTTCTCAGCATCCAGATTTCACAACCTAGTAAAACACATCTTGGATCCCTTCCTCAAAAAGGAAAAACAAACAAAAAAAACCCCACAGACTTGTATCTATTATTTTCATATAGATGATAGCACAGTCCTCCAACAAGCAGTCCAAATCCTAGGTTAGCTGACCCCAGAAATTGGATTCGCTAATGAATTTTAAGCAATTGAGCCACATGCTAACCAACCTGCATGGCTTCTTAGGAGACCTCTAAAAGCCCAAGAATCGGCCAACTCCTTTCCCACAGTTTATAACCTTTCTGCTGGTGCCAAAGAGGAACATAAAGAACTTGTGTCCAGTCTCTGCCCCCTTGAAACTCACCATCTACTTAGAAAGATAAAAATATACAGAGAAAAAAAATGCACACTCAGATGCTTTAAAAAAAACAAACAAACCTGCAGTAAGCAAAATCAGTTCTAGCTCACAGGTTGAGAGGAACTAAGGTCCTTGAGCATGAGCAAACTGGAGCTATTTAGCAAAAGGATGTCCCAAGGGGGAGGTGACAGGGCTGTGGGCTAATGACCAGAGTGAAAGGCCCTATGCACTGGAAGTGCTAGAGCAGAAGAATACAACAAAATCCAGACCTGAAATTAGTGTATTAACTTGGAACAAGATTTCTAACTTGAAGGGTAGGCCACAGAGAAACACCAGTAAGGACACCTGCAAAAGTACTTAGTGTTTGAAAGTTTGACAGGGTGATAGCATGGTAAGAAAAAAAATTATTTCAGGAAAAAATGTTTAAAAAAAAATCCATGAGTCTAACAAATACTTAAAAACAGAAAAGAAACCTCTTCTGGCACAGTAACAAACTAACAAATGCAACATTTTAGAATCAACAGATTCTACAGTATGGCTGATTGAGAGGCAAGAACCATCAATAGGTACTAAAAGTACAGGATGAAAATTTGTTGACGGGCTTAAAGAATGCCCCCAGATCAGTTATTAATTACAAAGAAAAAATGGTAACCTTTGCAGCCACCACCTTAACCAAGTGATGAGTCAATTTCATCAATAATGGAAAAAACTAGCATCATGTGCTTCTTATGTGATACATAGAAAGAACATTCTTACCTGGTCTGAACATCTGGAAACAATCAGACAAACCCAAATTGAGGGACATTCTACAAAATAACTGGCAACCATTCTTCCAAATTGTCAATGTAATGAAAGACTGTAAGGCAATGAGCCTTGTTTCCCAGGAAATAAATACATTTGGCAGGGTGGGGGACAAAGGGTCATGGTTCTACAACTTACTTAAATGGGTCAATAAAAATATTTATGGGGGCGCCTGGGTGGCGCAGTCGGTTAAGCGTCCGACTTCAGCCAGGTCACGATCTCACGGTCTGTGAGTTCGAGCCCCGCGTCGGGCTCTGGGCTGATGGCTCAGAGCCTGGAGCCTGTTTCCGATTCTGTGTCTCCCTCTCTCTCTGCCCTTCCCCCGTTCATGCTCTGTCTCTCTCTGTCCCAAAAATAAATAAACGTTGAAAAAAATTAAAAAAAAAATATTTATGGAAGAGAATACATAGTATTCTATATACTACATTCTATATACCATACATAATAGCATATGCTATTATACATATAGTAAATGTAGAAAATTAAGTGGATACCCTCAGTGAAAGATATACAAATACCACTCCTGCAACATTTCTACAGGTCTGAAATTTTCCAAACTAAGTTTTCTAAAATGTGACATTTCTGAAAAGCATTTAATATAGGGTACTATATCCCATATGACTGAGCATCTATTCTGCCAGATACAACTACAAACATCCTCAACGATTCCTAGAGGAATTGAGGGCATGTTATTAAATATTATTTATGGGCTGCCTGGGTGGCTCAGTCGGTTATGTGTCCAACTTTGGCTCAGGTCATGATCTCGTGGTCCGTGAGTTTGAGCCCCACATCAGGCCCCGTGCAGACAGCTCAGAGCCTGAAGCCTGCTTTGGGATTCTCTCTCTCTCTCTCTCTCTCTCTCTCTCTCTCTCTCTCTCTGCCCTTCCCCTGCTCGCTCGCTCTCACTCTCTCTCTCTCTCTCTCAAAAATAAGCAAACATTAAAAAAATAAAATAAAAATAAAATAAAATAAAAAATAAGGAAATAGGGGCGCCTGGGTGGCTCAGTCGGTTAAGGATCCAACTCTTGATTTCAGCTCTGGTCATGATCCCACGGTTCATGGGATTGAGCCCCACGTCAGGCTCTGCACTGATAGCAAGGAGCCTGCTTGGGATTCTCTCTCTGCCCCTCCCCCTGCCTGTTCGTTCGTTCTCTCTCTCTCTCTCTCTCTCTCTCTCTCTCTCTCTCCCTCCCTCCCTCTCTCAAATAAGCATTTAAAAAAAAAGGGGGGGGGTGCGGAATGAAGGCTAACCAGGTAAGTATGTTGCCCTAAAAGCTTATTATCTCACCTACAGAGAAAAACATCTCGGGGGAAAAGGAAAATACACAGAGGTGTCAAATAAGGGTCAGCTCTAAGTGACAATACACTGTTTTCTAGATTTTTCAGATTTATACCGTAAAAAATGAAATTTGTGCTCAAAAAATACCAGTTAAACAAATTTTTAATAAAGCAATTAATTTTACAGTAAGGCACAAATGAAATCTTCCTAGGATTTAATAAACAGCCATTTCAAGTTATTACTGATATTTAGATTTCCAGGTTTCATGATTGCAAAAGGCAGAGATGGGTGCAAATGGCCAGGCGGTAACTGGCTCTTGGTTTATTTTCCTTTGATTGGTTTACAATGGAATATTTGCATGTTTCCTCCAAGGGCGCTGTACCTTCTTGCTGGCTAAGACATCCAGGTCAGAGCAGATTCGGGCTCGTGTGGAGGAAGGCTGGATGATATCATCCACAAATCCTGGTGAAGCATAGAAAAGGAAGTAGATCATCTGCATCCCCAAATAAGGCCACCCCCCAATCTGTGCTCAGCCTGGGCACCATCTCTGGGGTGTGAGCAGGACCCAACTTGATATGAGAGGGCACGGGCCCTGTGAACCCTCCCCCACATCCCAGGAGCATCCCCGTTCCTCTGGCAGGGCCTCAACTTCTGGCCTAGGACTACTTGGCAAAAAAATGCAATCTGACCCCCTTTGCTGCCAAGATGAAGTCAACAGGAAATAAAATTAAGAAAATATGTCTGTATTTTCAACAATCAGTACACCTTCCTTCTACCCCTGTAACACAAGTCCCTTTGTAATGTGATTTCATCACCCCTCATACCAAGAACTGGATTCAATTTTACTTGTCCTTGTGATTTGCTTTGGCCAACAGAATGTGGCAAAAATGACACTATGCAATTTCCAAATCTAGGTCTCAAGGTGCTCAGGACACCAGCAAGCATGGTGTGGCCAGGTTCAGAAAGAGAAACCATGGGGCGCCTGGGTGGCTCAGTCAGTTAAGCATCTCACTTCGGCTCAGGTCATGACCTCATAGTTTGAGAGTTTGAGCCCCACCTCAGGTGAGCACCGCTTCTCTGTCTCTGTCCCTTGCTCACTTGTACCCTCTGTCTCAAAATAAAATAAAAATAAAAAAAATAAAAATAAATAAGCAACCTGTGCAGAAAATGCCTACTGCCATTACCAACCATGTAAGTGAAGCCATCTTGGACTATCCGGCCCCAAATTACCAACTGACTATCTGTGAATGACTGCCGACCCTCAGAAACATGAGCAAAAAAAAAAAAGTTGGCTGTGTCAGCCACTTTGTCTAGGAGTGGACTTTTACACAATATTAGGTAACTGAACACCACTAGCCATTTCAACAATATTGTTTCAGTCCTTGGTGACCAAAGCAGTGTATACAATGTCCAGAGACAACCCCCAACCCTCACCAGTCTCCAGATTCCACAGTGAGGGCAAAGGGCAGTGATGTGAGACTTTCTGGAGCAAAAGGATGAGCAAGTGACCCAACAAATGCCCAACACCGCCCTCCCCACCACAGTCCCTACCTCTCACTGCGGCAGGAAAGGGGTTGGCAAACTTCTCAATATACTCTGCCTGAGCTGCTTCCACATTCTCATGCCCTTTGAAGATGATCTCCACGGCCCCCTGTCATAGGAGAAGTTAATGAACTTAACTGGCAGTCCCAACCCAGGCGACCTCCCTCAAACCACTATCACAGTGTGTGGCTATGAACTTCGAGGCCACAGTGCCCTGGCGAGAAATGCCGGCTCCAGGCACCAGGGCACAGAGGTGAGCACTGCTGGAGTCAACCAGCACGATCCCACAGGCTGTGATCCAATGTTCAGTGTTGCCCCAACAACAGGCAGCCCAGGCAAAGCCAGTCACTTGTCTCCCCAAATTCCATCCTATTCCATCCAATTGCACCTATCCTTCTTTCAGGCCAAGATGTTTTGCCCATTTTCCATAGTTAGATCCATGGTCCCCTGAATCAGGTGAAGTAAAATGCTGTTTTCCTTCTTCCTTATCCTCAGTACACAATTCAGTGGCTCCGGGGCCCTCCCTGGGAGAGGAGATGGGAATGGGATCACAGGGAATGTCCAATCCTCCCAAAGGCTTAGTTCAGTTGACTCAACCCTTTCGGCTTTACTGACAATCTCAAAACCCACTCAGCATCCCCCCCTCCCCACCCCCACCCCCCACCCCCCCGAGCATGAAGACACCAGCATGTGCCTAAAGTGACAGTGCAGGACAGGAGCCAGAGCTGACCCAGGGGTCAAGGTGGGGACTCGGCAAGGTCTAGGTCCCAACTCCCTGGAATCCTGGCCCATCCAAGGGGTCCCGGCCTCTCTCCACATTTTGTAACTACAAGCTCCTGCTGGGAAATGACCAGTACCTGGATCCAGGAAAAGGGAAAGCTAGAGGTCCTCACCTTTGCTCCCATGACTGCAATCTCCGCTGTAGGCCAGGCATAGTTGGTGTCACCACAAAGGTGCTTGGAGCTCATGACATCATAGGCACCACCATAGGCCTAGAACAAACCCAAATGCTGAATGTTAGAGCCTGAATCAGATCATATCCCTGAAAGACTCTAGGAAGCCAAGTGAAATGAGGACAAAAGGAAAAGCCCTCCTGAGCTACTGAAGGCCCAGTGTCTCTGAGGCTGGGAAGCCAGCGCAGAGAAAACACAGGCACAGTCCAGAGGCCTTTCACAACTAACGTTCACTGTCATTCCTGGCTCTTTCCCACTGATGCTCTCATTTCCCAGACGTGACCACCAACATATCTGCAGGGTGTGTCCACAGGGCTATAAATGTTGCCTGAGCTCCAAAGATCTTTTTAAGGGTCAGCAAGGTATACTCCTCTTCCCAGCCCCCCTGAAACTCTTGGCCAGACCTCCAACCATGGCCATGCTGCTAGAAGTGTGTGGGCTCACAGCCTCTGATACCAGCTCTTCTCACCTTCCTGGTGATGACCGTGACTTTGGGCACAGTTGCTTCAGCAAATGCGTAGAGAAGCTTGGCTCCATGCCGGATGATGCCCCCGTATTCCTGTGCTGTGCCTATGTCATGAGGAAGAGTTACGAGATACAGAAGTCCTTACAAGGTATGCCTGTCACTCTCAGCTATGAGGTCTTCCCCTGCTCCCCAGAGGGCCAGGAGAGAGCCACTCACCCCCCACAGCCCCATCTTCCAGACACCTAGAATATGGAGAAGTCACAAATCCTTAGAGAATTTTACAAAACCTCCAAATTAAGTGGGTGCCTTACTGGGCAAAACTACCTCTCCTCGCCCCCCTCCTATCAATGACTTACCAGGCAGAAAGCCAGGAACATCAACAAAAGTGATGAGTGGAATATTGAATGCATCACAGAATCGGACAAAACGAGCCCCTTTCACAGATGAATTAATATCCAAACATCCTAGAATGAGAGAGATTATCCATGCTGAGCTTCTGGGCAATTCCCAGCTCTGCCCCCAACGGGAATGTGCCCTCAGCAACCATTCAGAGCTGATTTCTATGGAGGCACCAAAGTCTCCTCACCAGGGAATGTAAAGGGAAATCCTTACACTCCAGGAAAGACAGGAGAACCCACCAGGCAGTGGCCAAAGAGGGTCCAAGAGTGGACCCTCAGGCTCTCTTGCCGGGAGCACAGTCTATTGCAGGCAGCTAGACTCTGCCTCATTAACTGAGGTTTATGTACCCACCTGGGGTACAGCCTGACTTGTCCCCATGGAACCAGTAGTGAGAAGTATCATTCAAGAGCTGCTGTTAGAGACTCCCGATAGCCTGGAATCAGATTCACCAGTTTAGCTATGTGCCCTTGGGAAATGACTTTACCTTTCTGAGCCTGAGGTTCATCACCTGCAAAGTTGGGATGTTACTACCTCCTACCATGGTTTCAAGGATTTAAGGAGGTGGTATCTGTAATGTGTGCAGAGTAAGAGTTCAGTTACTAATATGTCTCCTCTCCTAGAATAGTTCCCAACATACTTTATGAGGCCAACATTCCCTTAATACCACAACAAGATTAGGACATCGTAAAAGAAGAATGCAGACCAAACAAAATCCCTCACGAACACAGATGCAAAAATCCCACAGATTATGAAATCAAACACTGATGCATTCTAAGTGGGGTTTATCCCAAGAAGTCAAGGCTGATCCAATATGTGAAAAAACCAACAAAATTACTAAACAGAGGAGAAAAACCATATAGGCTTTTCTTTCTCAACAGACAAAACACATCTGACAATTCAATACTCAATCATAATTCAAAACAAGCAGTAAACTAGGAATACAATGGAACTTTCATAATCTGACAGAGTATCTACAAAAAAGCTTATACACTCATTGATAAGAATAAATAAATTCCTAAATGATCTATACCAGTGCTGGCCAAAAGAATTTTCTATAATTATGGAAATGTTCTCTGGTTGTGCTATTTGACATGGTAGCCACTTAAAGCTATTAAGCACTTGAAAAACAGCTAGCACAAATGAGAAACTAAGTCTCTAATTGCATTCAATTTTAATTGTCTATACTATTTAATTATCTTGAAGTTTACTAAGCTATCATACTGAACAGATCTAGATTTTCAAGCAATTACTACCAAAATCGTAGGCATTCTCTTACAGAAACTGATAGGCAGATTCTAAAATTCATATGGTAATACAAAGGAAACAGAATAAACAGTTTTGTTTTTTTTTTTTAATTGGAAAACTTATACTAGTTGACTTCAAGACTTTCTTACAAAGCAGGATTTCTGAACCTCAGGGCCATCTGTATTTTGGGCTGGGTAATTCTTTGTTGTGGGTGGTTGTCTTGTGTGCAGAAGATGTTTAGCATCATCTCTGGCCTCCACCCACTAGATGCCAGTAGCACTCACTCCCCTACAACCCACACCTGTGACAAACAAAACGGTTTCCAACATTGTCAAGTGTCCCCAGGATCCTGAAACTGCCCCAAGCTGATAACTATAAAGCTACAGTAATCAAGACAGTATGGCACAGGCATCAAGGTAGCCAAAATGGTAATGGATACATTGTGAAGAAATGGACCCACACAACTGATTTTAGACCAGGTATCAAACCAATTCGCTGTGGAAAGAAAGTCTTTTTAACAAATGGTGATGGAACACTTAACTGTCTATATGGGGGGGAGGGGGAACATGAAAGTAGACTGTTTCACTCTATAAACTATATACAAAAATTAATTCAAAATAGATCATAGGTCTTAACATAAAACCCAGAACTCAAAGCTAGCCAATGATATCGGACTATCTTTGTTTGCAACATTGTCATAGGCAAAGATTGTTTGGAAAGGACACAAAAAGTTCTAATCATAAATAAAAAACACTGATAAATGGGACTTCATCACATGTTTAAAAATATGTGAGTCAAAAGACACAATTTATTGAAGAAGTCACAAATCAGGAAAAAAATATATTTGCAATATGCGTATCTGACAAGACTCCCATCCAAAACATATAAAGAATGCTAGAAACAAAAAGAACTCAAAAAGAAAAATTGGCAAAACTTCCCTCTTACTAAATGCATTTTTTTGAGAGGACAGAAATGTTCTGTATCTTGTTTTGGATGGTGATAACAAGGTTGTATACTACTGTCAAATTATCAAAACCTATTAAAATGAGCATTTGAAACCTGTGCATTTTATTGTGTGTAAATTGTAACTCAATAAAAATGTTTTAAATCTCCCCTCTTTCCTCTCTCCTCAAAATCTATGTTAATGACCTGAAATAAAAAATCTGAGTGATAAGTCCCAGAATAAAAACAATTCTAAATTAAGAAACTGCAAAAAGTATCCAGAAGCTATACTTAAACTGAAAAGCAAGATGGGCACCGACAACCAGAACATGATGGAATCACTGGGGAAATCAACACAGGAATGGAAAACCTGTAGCCCGAGTGGCCATGGGACGGGCTCCAGGACCAGAGGCCAGGTCTTAGCATCTGAGGCCTCATCCCAGAACTAGACTGAGCACCTGGTACCCAGAGAGAGCCCAGTGAGCACTGGCTAATTCCTGTAAGAAAAAATGAGACCTAGAACAGAAGTCCCCTATGTAAGCCTCTGAAGCTGTCTTTTAGTAACAGGGAATGATTAAGTCCATAAAATGCATGAAGCTTTTTTTTCAAAAAAGCAGTAATCTACTGAACTTCCACAACTTGCCACTCCATAAACATAACAAAGAATTTCTAAGAAAAGGGGAAGTCAAGGAACCACCATGGAATCAAGCGTTCAGGCTCCAGCCAGGTTGGGCAGTGGGACGGACATCCTAGATATCTATAGATACACTTTCCAGGACAAGCCAAGCAGTTTCTTAAAAAGTGGGCTTGTCAAAGTCAACCTGTGCTGCAGGCCATCAGGACCCACAGAGGTAGTCATGGGATGAGAAAGATCTTGAAGCAGACACAAGAAATCATGTGAAGTCCATGCCAGTGACTGACACAGCTCAAAGGAGAAACTAAAAGGATGTATTAACAGTTAAGAATTTACTGGAGGAACAAAATGCATTTTCAGTGTGTGTGAATTCCTGACTTTTAAACACTTTTTCTCAACAACAAAATGGGGGGGAAGTCAGCTCCAAACTCCTACCCTCCAACAAAAACATCACAAAAGAATCAGAAACCCTGGAACAAGTGAAGGTTTACCAACCACCAAGAGAAAGTCAAATCAAGAAACAGGCAACTTAAAAATAGTAGGAAAGCTTTGTGACATTCTTAATTACACCTGCCCCACTCTCTCCCTAGTTCTAGAGGGAATAAAGAGTCAGTCACAAATTATCACATAGGTGTGTTCGAATTTGTCTATCTTGTCAGATACGCATATTGCAGGGATTTTCATCCCTGCTTTACCTAACATGGAGCTCACCAGGCCAGAAAGTGGCAGACATTGCTCAAAAACAAAGAACAACCTGCAGATGCTTGAGACTGCCTAAGGCCTAGGAGGAAAGAACCAGGGAGAGAGATTCTTTAGAAAATTAGGGCATTCAAGAACACCTGTGTACACAGGGCACTTCAGAAAGACACAGATATGCCTAGGACCAGATGCATGCACAGAAAAGACCCAGGAAAAGGGAATTAGAAAATATCTTGAGAGGAATGAAAATGAAAATACTTTACAAAACAAATAACCTAAGAAGACCTTAAGTTTTAACAGTGGGCTGACCCCTAAGTTCAGTCTAAGTCTGGCCAAGTGTTGAAGAGGAGCCCCAGCACAGGGCCAATTCTCAAAGATTAGATGAGGTACTTTCTTGTTTGCCTGTTTTAGTAGCTGGTATTCAAGGATATCTCTGTCAAAACACTAGCTGGACACAAGCTAAGGCAAAGAAACTTCCATGACCACCAAGGAATATAGTCTGCAAAAATAATTGGAAAACGGCACTAGACAATGGCTATTACAGCATTCAGTGATCAACAACAAAACCTAGAAAAGGTAGAGAATATGGTTTCCAGGATCAATACCTCATAATATTCAAATGTCCAGTTTTCAACAAAAAAATAACAAGGCTTACAAAGAAACAGGAAAAAAGCCACTCAAGTGAAGAAAATTAACTGACAGAATCTGTCCCTAAGGAAGCCCAGACACTGAACTTATTAGACAAAGACTTTAAAATAATGGTCTTGGGGGCAACTTGGTGCGTCAGTTGGTTAAGCGCCAACTTTGGCTCAGGTCATGATCTCATAGTCTGTGGGTTCGAGCCCTGAATCGGGCTGTGTGCTGACAGCTCAGAGCCTGGAGCCTGCTTTGGACTCTGTGTCTCCCTCTCTCTCTGCCTCCCCCCCTCAAAAATAAACATTATAAAGATTTTTATAGGTGTGCCTGGATGAATCAGTTGGTTAAACATCCAACTCTTGATCTCGGCTCAGGTCATGATCTTATGGTTTGTGAGTTCAAGCCCCACGTCAGGCTCTGTGCTGACAGCTCAGCACCTGGAGCCTGCTTCGGATTCTGTGTCTCCGTCTCTCTGCCTCTACCCCATTTGTGCTCTCTCTCTCTCAAAAATGAACATTAAAAAAGTTTTTTTTAATTTATAAGTAAACAAATGAAAAAATACCCAAAGATTTGAAATGAACTTCTATGTACAGCCTGGTACACAGAAGTACCATCAGAGTCAAAGTGCACATAAGCTGGTAATAATAACTTCAGATATAAGGCCAATGTCCATTTTTTTAGAATAGAAGACTCACACTAGAGCTTCCCTAAACTATTCCTGACAGTGTAGTGTGCATTAAATCAAATAGCTTTGGGGCGCCTGGGTGGCTCAGTTGGTTGAGCATCTGACTTCGGCTCAGGTCATGATCTCACGGTCCATGAGTTCGAGCCCTGCGTCAGGCTCTGTGCTACAGCTCAGAGCCTGGAGCCTGCTTCAGATCCTATGTCTCCCTCTCTCTCTGCTCCTCCCCTGCTCACATGCTGTCTCTCTCTCAAAAAGAAAGATTAAAAAAATTTTAAATCAAATAGCTTAACAGTTTTGTCTAAAAGCATCAATAATGTCAGTTATAAGCTAAGAAGTCACATCTCAAAGCCATCGTCATCCTCTGTCTTCAGAATTATTCTAATCGTTTATACATCAGGTCTGTTCCATCTTAAACCAACAGACAGATAAACAAAACCAATGAAAGGAACCAGTGATTGAGTCCAACAGCAAAACCATTTAACCTCAGTTTTCCCTCTAGCTTAGTCACCCACTGTCTCTTTGTTTAGAGTGAAATATCTGATAACAGTGCTCTCTAAAGTAAAATGTTAAGAATCAGAGAAAACTAGGTGTGGAGTGCATGGAAACTCTGTGCTATCTAGAAATTTTGTTATAAATCTAAAACAACTCTAAAACAAAAAGTTTACTTAAAAAAATTTTAAATAACTATCTTAAAGATGGTTAAAGAAAAAAAGAAAAACATGAATAAAGAACTTTAAAAATCATGAAAACAATGTATGAACAAAATGAGAATACCAATAAAGAGAAAGAAATTATAAAAAGGAACCAAACAAATTCTGTGGCTGAAAACTACCATAAATGAAATAAAAAATTCACTACAGGGGTTCAAGAGTAGATTTGAGAAAATAGAAGACATGATTGGGAAACTTGAAGATAATTTATATTATTACCCAGTCTTAACAAAAAGAAAAGAAAAAATGAAGTGAACAGAAACTACAGATCTACGAAATACCATCACTTGAACCAATATTTGCAGCAAGGCAATACCACAGGGAGGAGAAAAAGGGACAGAGATTATCTGAATACATCCAAAAACTTCCCAAATTTAAGACATGAAGCAACAAATCAAAGAAACTAAGTAGAATAAACACAAACAGACCCCCACTGAAACAGATTATCATCGAATTATTAAAAGATAAAGACAGAATCTGGGGGCACCTGGGTGGCCCAGTCAGTTAAGTGTCCAACTCTTGATTTCAGCTCAGGTCATGATCTCACGGTTCAGGTTTGAGCTCCACGTGGGCCTCCATACTGTCAGTGGGAAGCCTGTTGGAGATTCTCTCCCTCTGCCCCTCTTGCACTCATGCTCTTTCTCGCTCAAAATAAATAAACTTAAAAAAAAAAAAAAAAAAAAGGTAAAGACAGAATCTTGAAAGCAGCAAGAGAGAAGTGACTCACCATATACAAGAGATCCTCAATAAGATTATCAGTTGATTTCTGAGTAGAAAAACCACGGAGGCAGAAGACAATGGAATGATGTAAACCACTGAAAGAATAAAACTGTCAACCAAGGACTCTGTTTGGCAACCTGTCCTTGAAAAATGAGGGACAAATTAAGACATTCCCAGATAAACAAAAGCTGCAGAGTTTATTACCGCTAGGCTTACCCTACGAGAAATATTAAAGAGAATCCTTCCGGTTGAAATGAAAAAAAAAAAAAAATACTAGACAGTACCACACAAATTATGAAGAAATAAAGATTTCTAGTAAAGGTAACTACACAAGGAAACGTAAAACACAGGATATTTTTGATTTGTAAAACCATTTTTTATTTCTTATGTGATTAAAAAAACAAATGCAGTCCAGAAAGTTTCACTGATGAATTCTACAAACTACAGCAATTCTCTACCATCTCTTTCAGAAAAACCAGAGGGAATACTTCCTAACTCATTCTATGAGGCCAGCATTATGCTATTACCAAAACCAGACAAACACATTACTAGAAAACTACAGACCAATGACTCTCATGAACACAGATGCAAGAATCCCTAACAAAATAAAAGCAAATCAAACCCAGCAACGTTACTATATCAACAGGCTAAAGAAGAAAAGTTACATGAACACATCAGTAGATACAGAAAAGGGATTCACAAAATCCAACACTCAGTCATGATTAAAAACCCTCTGCAAACTAGGAATACAGGGCTGCTTTCTCAACTTGATAAAGAACATCTAACAAAAAATCTACAGCTAACATCACACATAATGATGAAAAACTAGAAGCTTTCCCACTAAGATCAGGCATAAGACAAAAATGTCCCCTCTCACCACTTTTCAAAACTGTACTGGGAGTCATACCTAATCCAATAAAGCAAGAAAATATACAAAAGGTACACAGACTGGGAAGGAAGAAATCAAACTGTCTTTGTTCACAGATGACATAATAATCTATGTAGAAAATCCTAAAGAATTGACAAAAACACCGCTGAAACTAATACGCAATTATAGCAAGGTTGCAGAATACAAAGTTAATATACAAAAGTTAGTAACTTTCCTATATACCAGCAGTGAATTTGAAACAAAGAACACAATACCATTTACATTAGCACCCGCCATTCAAAAAAAGAAATACACAGGCATAAAATAACAAAACACATTATAAAATCTATATGAGGAATGCTACACAACTCTGATGAACAAAATGGAAGAATTAAATAAATGGGGACATATTCCACGTTTATGGATAGGCAGACTCAATACTGTCAAGAGGGCAGGTATTTCTAACTTGATTTCTTAATTTAACACAATTCCAATCAAAATCCCAACAAGTTATTTTGTGGATTTTGACAAACTGATTCTAAAGTGTATATGGAGATGCAAAAAAAAAAACCCAAAAAACAAAAAAACAAAAACCAACCTAGAACAGCCAACACAGTATTGAAGGACAAAATAAAGTTGAAGGACTGACAACACCTAGCCACGAGACTTGCTATAAAGCTACAGTAATCAAGACATGTGGTACTGATGAAAAAAAACAAATAGACCAATGGAACAGAACAGCGAACCCAGAAATAGACCCCAAGAAATATCAACTGATCTTTGACAAAAAAACAAAGGCAATACAATGGAAGAGAGATTGTCTTTTCAACAAGTAGTGCTGGAACAACTGGACATCCACAAGCAAAAAAATTTAGACACAGACCTTACACATTTCATAAAACTAACTCAAAATGGATCCAGAGACCTAAATGTAAACCACAAAAGTGATAAACTTCTAGAAGATAACACAGGAGAAAACAAATAACCTTGGATTTGGTGGTAACTTTTTAGATATACTACCAAAGGTATGATCTATGAAAAAGAAATAATTGATAAGCTGACCTCATAATTAAAAACTTCTGTTCTGCAAAAGGCACTGTCTAGAGAAAGAGAAGACAACCATAGACTGGGAGAAAACATTTGCAAAATACACATCTGATAAAGGAACTGCTATCTAACATATACAAAGAACTCTTAAAACTCAACAATAAGAAAACAAACAGGAGCACCTGGGTGGCTCAGCTGGCTGAGTGTCCAACTTCAGCTCAGGTCATGATCTCACAGTTTGTGAGCTCAAGCCCCATGTCAGGATGTCTGCTGTCAGCACGGAGCCCACTTCGGATCCTCTGTCCCCCAGTCTCTCTGCACCTCCCCCACTCACATTCTCTCTCTCTCTCTCTCTCTCTCTCTCTCTCTCTCTCTCTCTAACAATAAACATTATAAGAAAAAAAATCTGATTAAAAAATAGACTAAAAAGGGGGGGGGGCACTAAAGATCTGAGCAGACACATCACCAAAGAAAACATACAGATGGCAAATAAACATATGGAAAGATACCCCATGTCATATGGCATCAGGGAAATGCAAATTAAAAGAAGATACCAGGTCTTTTGTCTGGACTGCTGACATGCCATCCAGACTGAGGAAGACCTGGAAACTTCGGGGTCATGTAAGCCATGGCCACAGCAGCATCAGCAAGCACCGGAAGCACCCAGGAGGCTGGGGTAATGCTGGTGGCATGCATCATCACAGGTTCAACTTTGACAAATATCATCCAGGTTACTTTGGAAAAGCGGGTATGAGGCATTACTACTTAAAAAGGAACCAGATATTCTACCCAACTGTCAACCTTGATTAAACTGTGGACCCTGGTCAGTCAGCAGACACAGGTAAATGCTGCCAAAAACAAGACTGGACTTGTTCCTATCATTGATGTGGTGCGTTCATGCTACTACAAAGTTTTGGGAAAGGGAAAGCTCCCCAAACAGCCTGTCATCGTGAGGGCCAAATTCTTAAGTAGAATTGCTGAGGAGAAGGTTAAGGGTGTGTGTGTGTGTGTGTGTGTGGAGGGGGCGGGGGGGGAGGGCATCTGTGTCCTGGTAGCTTGAAGCCACATGGAGGGAGATTCATTAAATACTTACAAGTGAAGTGAAAAACAAAACAAAACAAAGATCCCACTACACACCTATTAGAATGGCCAAAATCCAGAACACTGACAACACCAAATCCAGACAAGGATGTGGAGCAGCAGGAACTGTAATTCCTTGCTGGCAGGAATGCAAAATGGTACAGCAACTCTGGAAGACAGTTTGGCAGTTTCTTACAAACTACACATACTCATACTATGCAAGCCAGCAAGCATACTCCATGGCATTTACCCAAATGAGCTGAAAACTTATGTCCACACAAAAACCTGCACACAGACATTTATAGCAGCTTTACTCATAATTGCCAAAACTTAGAAGCGACCACAATGTCTTTCAGGAGGTGAACAGATAAATGAACTGTGTGGTATACCCAGGCAATGGAATATTACTCAACACTAAAAAGAAATGAGCTATCAAGCCATGAGAAAACATGTAGGAAGCTTAAATTCATATTACTAAGTGCAAGAAGCTGATCTGGAAGGGCTACATACTCTTAACTCCAACTATATGATATTCTAGAAAAAGTAAAACTATGGGAGGGGTACAAGGATCAGTAGTTGCCAGGGGTTACTAGGTTATCAGGGTTGGGAGAAAGGAATGATGAACAAGTGGAACGCTTAGGACTTTTAAGGTAGTGAAACCATTTTTTATGATGCTGCAATGGTGGGTTACATACTATACACTTATCATACCCAGAGAACATATAACACCAAGAGTGAACCCTAATGTAAATACAGACCTAAGGTAATTATGGTGTGTCCATGTACATTCATCAATTGTAACAAATATACTACTCTGGTTCAGGATATTGACAGTGAAGTAAGCTGTGTATGTGTGATAGAGTATTACGGGAACTCTGCAGTTTTCACTTAACTTTGCTCTGAAACTTAAAGAGCTCCAAAAAATAAAATTTATTTTACCAAAGGGATTATTTACCATGACCAACTCAGATATACTCCAATAAAGCAAAAGTGGTTCAACGTAGAAAAAAATCAAACAATACACCACATTAATAGAATGAAGGACAAAAACTACATGATCATTTCAAATGTTGCAGAAAAGGTATACAAATCTATCAACCTTTCATAAAAAAAAAAGTACTCAGAAAACTAGGAATGGAAGGAAATTTTCTCACCATGATGAAGGCATTTACGAAAAACCCACAGCTAACATCATATTCAGTGGTCAAAGACAAAGTTCTTCCCCTAAGATCAGGAACAAAATAAGGATGCCTGCTTTCACCAATGCTATTCAATAGTGTGCTAGATGTTCTAGCCAAAGCAACTAGACAAGAAAAAAATAATAAAAAGTATCCAAATTGGAGATGAAGAAGTAAAAACTATTTGCAAAAAACATGATCCACAAGAAAGCTCATAAAGCTAATAAGCTCAGCAAAGTTGCAGGTTGCATGATCAACAAACAAAAATCAGTTGTGTTGTCATCTTTCCATATACTAATAATGAACATTCCAAAAAGAAAATTGAGAAAGCAATTCCATTTGCAATAGTATCTAAAAGAATAAAATACATAAAAGTAAATGTAACCAAGAGGTGAAAGACTTATACACTAAAAACTATAAAACACTGCCAAAAGAATTAAAGACCAAAATAAATGGAAAGATACCTAAAGTGATCTGCAGATTCTATGCAATCTCTATCAAAACCTCAACATCCTTTTTTGCAGAAATGGAAACACCAATCCTCAAATTCATTTGGAATTGCAAGGAGCCCCAAAAGTCAAAAGAATCTTTACAAGGAACATGAGAGGGCACACATTTACCGATATTAAAACTTACTACACAAAGCTGCAGTAATCAAAACCAGCATGTGAATAAACATAAACAGACCACTTAAATAGTATTAAGAGTCCAGAAAAAAAACCATACATCTACAGCCCCTTGATTTTTGAGAAGGACGCCAAGTCTATTCAATAGGGAAAGAACAATCTATTCAACAAATGGTGTTGGGATAACTAGATTTCTACACGCAAAAGAATCAAGTTGAGCCCTTAATGCACACCATATATAAAAATTTACTCAAAATTGGTCAAACCTAAATGTAAAAGCTAAAAGCATAAAATTCCTAAAAGAAAACACAGGGAGGGGCTTCATGATGTTGGATTTGTCAACAGGTACTCCGCCAAACACAAACAAATTGTATATTGGACTTCATCAAATTTTAAAACTTCTGTGCATCAAATGACACTATCAAGAAAGTGAAAAGACAACCTACAGAATGGGAAAAAAATACATGCAAATCAAATAGATGATAAAGGCCTAATAAATATCCAGAATATAAAGCACTCATACAACTCAACAAAAAATAATTAAAAATGCACAAAGGAATTGAATAGATATTTCTCCAAAGAAGATATACAAATGGCCAATAAGCACATGAAAAGATGCTCAACATCACTAATTATTAGGGAAATTTAAATGAAAACCATAATGAGAAAATATTCTACACCCCATTACGATAGCTATTATCAAAACATACCTGAAAATAACAAGTTCAAGCGACAGTGTAAAGTAAGTGGAACCCTCATGCATTGCTACTGAGAAAACAGTGCAGCCACTGTGAAAAACAGTATGATGTTTCTTAAAAAAAAACAAACAAAAACAAAAACATAAAATTACCATATGACTCAACAATTCCACTGCTAGGTGTATACCCAAAAGAACTGAAAATGGGGATTCAAACAGATACTTGTATACCAATGTTTACTGCAGTATTATTCACAATAGCCAAAAGGTGGAAACAACCCAAGTGTCCATCACAGATGAATGAGTAAACAAAATGTGGTATATACATACAATGGAATATTACTTAGCCATGAAAAGTAAAAATAAAGTTCTGATACATGCTACAACATAGATGAACCTTGAAAACATATGCTAAGTATAGCCAAATTATGGAAAGAGCCTAAATGTCCATCAACTGATGAATGGATAAATAAATTGTGGTTTATATACACAATGGAGTACTACGTGGCAATGAGAAAAAATGAAATAGGGCCTTTTGTAGCAACGTGGATGGAACTGGAGAGTGTGATGCTAAGTGAAATAAGCCATACAGAGAAAGACAGATACCATATGGTTTCACTCTTATGTGGATCCTGAGAAACTTAACAGAAACCCATGGGGTAGGGGAAGGAAAAAATAAAAAAAAGAGGTTAGAGTGGGAGAGAGCCAAAGCATAAGAGACTGTTAAAAACTGAGAACAAACTGAGGGTTGATGGGGGGTGGGAGAGAGGAGAGAGTGGGTGATGGGTATTGCGGAGGGCACCTTTTGGGATGAGCACTGGGTGTTGTATGGAAACCAATTTGACAATAAATTTCATATATTAAAAAAAAAAAAAACATATGCTAAGTAAAAGGAACCAGACACTAAAGGACAATTACTATATTATTCCACTTACATGGAATATCTCTAATAGGTAAATTCATAGAGAGGAGACTTAGATTACCAAGGACTCAGGGGTAGGGTGGAAAGGGAGTCATTTCTACTTGAAAAATTTTTGGAAGATAGTGGTAATGGCAGCACACGGTTAATGCCACTACATTATACATTTAAAAATAGTTAAAATGACAAACTTTGTTATACACATGTTTTACCATGATAAAAAAAAATTAAAAAAAAAACAACTTTTTTTCTAAAGAAAAGGAAAAATTGCCATGACAGACATAAAAGATAAGCCTGGGTCAGTAAGGGAGTGCATATTTCTCCTATACAGTATTCAAAACACACCTACACAGGAAATAGGAGGAAAGCAGTGTCTATAGTCCCCATCCCACACCTCCAGCCACACGCAGGGCACAACCACAGAAGAGTGCCCCTGACCTAGCTGTAGCTCAGCTCTGGCCATGTCACTGGAAGACACAGGAAGATGCTGTACCTGATACCACTGAAGACAATGGATTTAAAACTACGAATAAGACACCAACACCCCCACCCTCACTGAACTATAGTTTAGGGGCGAGACATGAATCTAACTAGGGGAGACAGAAAGCAGACCTCTGAAAATGTAAAAACCATCTTAAGCTGAAGAAAGTTGTCTTATAAACCCTTAAAAAATAAAATTATGAGAGAAGCATTGTGAGTTATGAACAATTAAAAAAGAGCTTTTTTTTTTTTTTTTTTTTTTGAGAGACAGAAGTGCTCACAAGAGTGCATGGGTAGGGGCAGAGAGAGAGGAAGAGAGAGGAGCTCAAAGCAGGGCTCAATCCCACAAACAGTTGAGATCATGACCTGAACAGAAATTAAGAGTCAGATGCTTAATCAACTGAGCCATCCAGGCGCCCCAAGAAGAGAGCTTTTACAACAACATTTCCCTGAGTTTTTTCTCTGGCCATGGAAGACTCATCTGAGGAAAAGGCAGACACCACACCCCGCAGCCATGGCCCCCAACTGCCACCTGAGGTTTGTGAGAGCCTCTTGTACCTACCTGAAGCCACCTTAGGTTGGTTGCCAACAATTCCAACAGTCCTCCCGTTCATTCTTGCAAAACCAACAATGATGTTCTTGGCATAATTGGGCATAATCTCAAAAAATTCTCGCTCGTCGACAACCTGCAGGGATAAATTTACACCTGAGCTCAAAAGGATAAAGAGCCAGATACATTACAGAATGACAGACACAGTACAGAACGACCAAGCTGGATAGCCCCGACCCCACCGCAGTTTCTCCAAGGACAAAGGACTGGGGGCAGTGGCAGCACCCATTCCCTGCTGGAGGGGAAACCCTCTTGCACACTGCTGGGGAAGATATACCAGCACAGCCTTTTTTTAAGGGTTCTATTTGAATTTGGCATTATTTTACTCTTTCACCTTATTTAGAAATCATTTCAAACTTAACATAAAAATTTCCAGAATAGTAAAAAAATAAAATAAAAAGTATATATCCAGGTTCTCCATTTCTTAACATTTTACCACATATGCTTTGTCATTCCCTATCCCTCCCACCTACCTCCCCTTTCTCTATGTATTTATATATACACACCTCTCTCTACATATGTACATATATATGAATTTTCTCAACTATTTGACAATAAGTTATAGACATGATGCCTCTTTACCTCTAGATACCTCAGTATGCATCTCCCAAGAACATTCTCATAACTACAATCAGATTGCCAAAATCAGGAAACTAGTAACACCACTATCTATTACAAAACCTTATTCAAATTTTGCCAGTTATTGCAATAATACCCTTTACAGCAACAACAGTCTGGTTCTAGAGCCTAATCTGAGAGCACGATGTGCTTGCAATGGTCTGTCTCTGTCTTCGGCCAGCATCATGATCCCAGGGCCGTGGGATCAAGCCCCGAGTGGGGCTCCATGCTGAGCCAGAAGGCTGCTTGGGATTCTCTTTCTCCCTCTGTCCCTCTTCCCCACTCCCTTCCTCCTTCCCTTCCCCTTCCCTCTCTCTCTCTCAAAACAAAAACAAGAAGCTGTCCCAGAGGACAGAGCTAGGAAATCCACAAATACACACACACACACACACACACACACACACACACACACACACACACACACATTTCTAAAAGTAGTAAGAAAATGCTCGGTTCATACTAATGACCGCAATTCTAGATTCCCCCTTACAGTAGACATCAGACTCCCATTATCTTCCAAATGGACTTATTGATTCCTCAAATATTGAGAAACTGGTGTCAGAACTGCTACCCCATATGACTGCCAAAAAAAACACACTAAAATTCAGTACTTTACAACTATTTGTTACTGGACTAAAGATATATCGTCAAAATACCATGTTCAAAAGTTATTCATTTGAAATATGGGTTAATTTGTTTTTATCTTAAAGGTTTTCCCTCGGTCTTGATTTTAACATGTAAACATTAATATAATTTAATGTCACTCCCCATCCTTTCTACCCTAATTCCATCCATCCTGCCATTATTTTCTGATTTATCTCTCATGTGTGCAGTATAGAAATGAGCAAATACATGTATTTGTTTCGTTTTGTGTTTGTTTTGGAAAACAAATCATTTTAATTTCCAATTCTATCATAAATGGAAAGTGACCTACTACACACAGATACTGTTTAGCACTTCAGGTTTCCTCACTTAACAATATATCCCGAGAATCACTCCCTATCAGTTCACAGAGATCATGCTCACTTTTTCCTGCCTACTACTCGACTGTGTGGATGTACCATGTTTACTCAACCAATCTCCTTTGTGTTGTTCACAGCAACTTAAAAGTTAAATCCAGGATGCCTAGAATATTTTGCAATTGCAAATAACACAACAGTAGTAACCTTGTACATCTATAATTTTGGATGATGAGAATCAGTATATGTTCAGTGTAAACACCTGAAAGGGGAACTGCGGGGTTCACATGTAAATATGCCCATTTAGTCTTAGCAATTACATTCCCTTCCCAGTAATTTATGACAGGGTGCTTTGCCAGACTTACCAATGGAAAACGTTTTTAAGTTTTTTATTTTTTGCCAATCTGACAGATGAGAGAAATGATGACTCAATGTAATTTTAGCTTTCATTTCAAACATAATGAGTCAAGTTGAAAATCTTTCCATATGTTTAAGGTCTATTTTATATACATTTTTGTGAGCTATCCATGTTTCTTGCCTTTTTTTTCTATCAATTTTGGTCTTTATTTCCTCAATTTTTAAGAGGTTTTTAAAAACATATTAGGGATATTATCTTTTATTTGTGATGTACACTGCAAATATTTCCTCCTACTTGGTTGTCTTTTAACTTTCTTTATAGATTTTTAAATTCTTTACACAGTCACACTTACCATTTTTTTTTAAACAAAACTGAAATTGGATTTTGAGTCATATTCAAAATCCTTTCGTTACCTTCCCCTGAAGTTAAGGAAATCCATCTACACATTCTTTTAATGCTTACATGAATTTCACTTATTATATTTAGTTCTCTGATCTATCTGTAGTTCATTTTTGTGTATGATATAAAGTACAAATCTAATTTTATATTTTTCTAACCAGCTAGCTACCTAGTTGTTCACCACCATTTATTAAAAAACTAATCTTTGGGGTTCCTGGGTGGCTCAGTTGGTTGAGTGTCCTACTCTTGATCTCTGCTCAGGTCATCATCTCCTGGTTTGTGACTTTGAGCCCCACATTGGGCTCTGCTCTGATGGCATGGAGCCTGCCTGGGATTCTGTCTCTCCCTCTCTGCCCCTCCCTGGCTCTTTTTTTTTTTTTCTCTCTCTTCCTCTAACTTAAAAAAAAAAAAAGTTTAAAAAGCTAATCTTTGCTCCTAGATTTTGAGATAATCTTACCGTATTACCTATATTCTATATGTACTTGGATCTACTTCTAGATTTTCTATTCTGTCCCACTGGTTTATGGAACAGCACCACACTGTTTTAATTACAGTATGCTTTAATATGAGATATGGCCATAGTCTTTCTTTTGTAGTATATTCCTAGTTATTCTTATTCATATGAACATCTTTTTCTTAAACTAAGGGAAACTTTAGGGTTTTTTTTTTTAATTAAAATAAATTTTTTTAATATTTATTTTTGAGAGAGAGCACGCACGCAAGCACGAGCAGGTGAGGGAAGAAAGAGAGGGAAACAGAATCTGAAGCAGGATCCAGGCTCTGAGCTATCTGCACAGAGCCTGACAAGGGGCTTAAACCCATGAACTGCAAGATCATGACCTGAGCCTAAGTCAGATGCTCAACCAACTGAGCCACCCAGGCACCCTTTTAGTCTTCTTTTTAAATCAGTCTAATTTAAAAACAAGTTGAAGTGAATCCCTATGAACTTTTCTATGAACTTGTCTAGATGTATTTTAAAATTTTTGTTTCAGGGGCACCTGGGTGGCTCAGTCTGATTAAGCACCTGACTTCAGCTCGGGTCATGATTTCACGGTTCATAAGTTTCAAGGCCTGCATCGGGCTCTGTGCTGACAGCTGGGAGCCTGAAGCCCCTTCAGATTCTGGGTCTCTGTCTCTACCCCTTCCAATTGCACTCACATGCGTGCTCGCTCTCTCTCTCTCTCTCTCTCTCTCTCTCTCTCTCAAAAATAAACATTAAGAAAACTTTTTAAAGATTGCTTTAAATTTACAAACTACCTCAGGAAGAACTGTTTTTATGATGTTAACTCAACAACCAGAACAAGGAATGTCTCTTCATTTGTTCGTCTACTTTTATATCTTTCAGAATTTTAAAAATTTCTCCCATAGGGTTACTACTAAATACTTAAACTTCTTTCTTTTTATGCTACCATAATTGGTTATTGTGTTGATGACAATATGTATATGTCTATTTTATATCTTTTTCCCTGGTTATTGTTTCCGTTTCATCATACATTCCGTAGCATTTTTTAGTATACCAGATCAACTACAAATGTAGCTTAGCTTCTTTTCCAAGGCTTTTGCCTTTAGGTGATCCACTTCTTGTCTCATTGCATTGGCTAATATCTCTAGTAAAACGTTAATAGTGGAAATAGTAGGATTCCAACTTTGTAGACAGAAGGGAGCAGTATGTGCACTTGAAAAAAAATGTGTATTCTGTTTTTGGACGAAATGTTCTATATATGTCTATTTTTTTTTTAATTTTTTTTTTCAACGTTTATTTATTTTTGGGACAGAGAGAGACAGAGCATGAATGGGGGAGGGGCAGAGAAAGAGGGAGACACAGAATCGGAAACAGGCTCCAGGCTCCGAGCCATCAGCACAGAGCCCAACGCGGGGCTCGAACTCACGGACCGCGAGATCGTGACCTGGCTGAAGTCGGACGCTTAACCGACTGCGCCACCCAGGCGCCCCTATATATGTCTATTTTTATATCATTTAAGGCAATATTCACATTTGCTTATTGATTTTCTGTCTAGATGATGTATTCCACTGGTGTAAGTGGGGTATTAAATTTCCTTGCTATTACCATAACTGTCAATTTCTTTATGTCTGTTAACATTTGCTTTTATGTATTTAGGTGCTCCAGGATTGGGTGTATAGATATTTAAAACTGTTATATTTTCTTGTTGGATTGGTCTCTTTAACATTATGTAAGGGCCTTTTTGTCTCTTTTCTTTTTCTTTCATGGCTCTGGCTAAGGTTTACCTATTTTGTTGATCTATTCAAAGAATCAGCTATTGTTTTCAGTGATCTTTTCTGTTTTAAGTCTCCAATTATTTCTATCTGATCTTTATCATTTTTTTCCTTCTACTAACTTTGGGCTTTGTTCGTTTTTTTTTTTTTTTTTTTTCCTGAGGTAGGACTATATCCCTATAAATTTCCCTCTTAGAACTGCTTTTGCTATGTCACAAAGACTTTGGACCATTGTATTTTCAGTTTTCTTAATGTATTTTTTTATTTTATCTTTGGTTTTCTTGTTGACTTACTGATTTTTTTAATAGCATGTTGTTTAGCCTCCATTTGTTTATAGTTTTTGTTCCTCCCACCTCACCCCAGTAATTGATTTCTGGTTTCATACTGTGGTGGTTGGAAAAGATGAATGACATTTCAGTCTTGTTAAATTTATTGAGATTTATTTGGTGACCTAACATGATCTCTCCTTAAGAATGTTTCATGGGCACTTGAGGGGGCACCTGGGTGGCTCAGTCAGTTAAGCATCCGACTTTGGCTCAGGTCATGATCTCACAGTTTGTGAGATCGAACCCCACATCAGGCTCCATGCTGACAATGCAGAGCCTGCTTGGGACTCTCTCTCCCCTCCCTCACTCGTGGTCTCTCTCAAAATAAACAAACGTAAAAAAAAAAAAAAGAATTTAAGATAAGAATGTTTCATGTGCACTTGAAAAGCATGTGTATTCTGTATTTGGATGAAATACACTATATATGTGTATTTTTATGTATCATTTAAGGCTACTGTTTCCTTATTGATTTTCTGTCTGATCTATTCCAGTGGTGTAAGTGAAAGAAAAAAATTATAAAAGATCGGACAGAAAGAAATGGAGACTTAAAAAAAAAAATAGAAAAGATCACTGAAACCAAAAACTGGTTCTTTGAAAATATAAAAGAGGTTAACCTTAGCCAGAGTCATGAAGGAAAAAGAAAAAAAGGACCCAAAGAAATAAAATCAAAAATAAGTAACAACCCATGCCATGGAAATACAAAGTATTTTAAGAGACTACTAGGAAAAATTATATACCAACAAATTGGATAACATAGAAAACATGGGTAAATTCCTAGAAACATACAACCTTTCAAAACTGGATCAGGAAGAAATTGAGAATCTGAACAGATTAATTACTAGTATCAAAACAATTCATAATTAAAAAACCCCTAACACAAGCCCAGTACCAAATGGATTGACAAGTGAATTCTACCAAACATTTAAAGAATTAATACTGGGGCACCTGGGTGGCTCAGTCAGTTAAGCATCTGACTTTAGCTCAGTTCATGATCTTGCAGTTCATGAGTTCAAGCCCTGCATCAGGCTCACTGCTGTCAGCATGGAGCCTGCTTTGAATCTTCTGTCCCCCTTTTCTCTCTGCCCCTTCCCCATGTGCTCGCTCTCTCTCTCTCTCTCTCTCTCTCTCTCTCCAAAATAAAGATTAAAAAAAAATTGTTTTAATTAATACCTTTTTTCCACAAAGTACAAAAAAAAAAAAAAAAGAGGAAAGCTTCCAAATGACATTTTATGCAGCCAGTATTACCATACTGATCCATACCATACCATACTGTCATACCAAAGCCAGACAAACACTTCACAAAAAAAGAAAACCACAGGCCAATACCCCTGATCAACATCAATGCAAAAATCCTCAACAAAATAATAGGAAACTTCATTAAACAATACATTATTTTAACTAGATCACTCACCACGATCAAGTGAGATTTATTCTGGGGAAACAAGAATGGTTCAATATTCACAAAATCAGTAACATGATACATCATATTAACAAAATGAAGGACAAAATTATATGATCATCTCAATAGATGCAGAAAAACTATTTGACAAAATTAGACATCTGTTCATGATGAAAACTCAAAAACTAAAAGGCAGCCTATGGAATGGGAGAAGATATTTGCAAACAACATATCTGATAAAGCGTTAGTATCCAAAATCTACAAAGAACTTATCAAACTCAACACCCAAGAAAACAAATAACCCAGTTAAGAAATGGGCAAAAGACATGAATAGACACTTCTCCAAAGAAGACATCCAGATGGCTAATGGACACATGAAAAGATACTCAACATCATTCATAATCCAGGAAATACAAATCAAAACCATAATGAGATCAATCTCACACCTATCAGAATGGTTAAAATTAACACAAGAAACAGGTGTTGGCAACGATGTGGAGAAACAAGAACCCTCTTGCACTGTTAGTGGGAATGCAAACTGGTGCAGCCACTGTGGAAAACAGTATGGAAGTTCCTCAGAAAGTTAAAAATAGACCTACCCTAAGATCCAGCAGTTGTACTGCTAGGTATTTACCCAAAAGGTATAAAAATATGGATTCAAAGGAGTAATAACATGCACCCCAATGTTTACAGCTGCATTATCAACTGCCAAACTATGGAGAGAGCCCGAATGTCCACAGACTGATGAAGGATAAAGAAGATAAGGTATACATACACAATAGAATATTACTCAGCCATCACAAAGGGTGAAATCTTGCCATCTGCAACAACATGGATGGAGCTAGAGTATATTATGCTAAGCAAAATAAGTCAGAGAAAGATAAATACCATATGATTTCACTCATATGTGGAATTTAAGAAACCAAAGAGATGAACACATGGGAGTGGGGAGAAAAGAGAGAGGGGAAACAAACCAAAAAAGACTCTTAACAATAGAGACAAACCGAGGGTTGATGGAGGGAGGTGAATGGGGGATGGGCTAGATGGGTGATGGGTATTAAGGAGGGTACTTGTTATGATGAGCACTGGATGTTGTATATATTTGATGGATCACTGAATTCTACCCATGAAACCATATTGCACTGTATGTCAACTAACTAGAATTTAAACATTTGAAAAAAAATTTTTAACTCCAGAAAATTAGTTTAAAAAAATTTTAACGTTTATTTATTTTTGAGAGAGGGGGAAAAGGAGGGAGGGAGGGCAAGCGAGCATGAGCCAGGCAGGGGCAGAAAGAGGGGGACAGAGAATCCAAAGCGGGCTTCACACTGTGAGCACAAAGCCCACTGAAGGGCTTGAACTCACGCCTGTGGTATCATGACCTGAGCCAAAATCAAGAGTCAGCCTCCCAACCAACTGAACCACCCAGGCACCCAAGAAAATGAGTTTAGAGGGAACATACCTCAACATAATAAAACCCATACAAGAAAAACCCACAGCTAACATCATACTCAATGGTGAAAAACTGAGAGTTTTTTAAGATTAGGTACAAGTTGGAAATCTACACTCTCATTTTTATTCAACATAGTATTGAAAGTACTAGCCACAGCAATCAGACAAGAAATAAAAGGCATCAAAATTATAAGGAAGAAGTGAAATGTCATTATTTGCAGCTGAAATGATATTACACATAGAATATCCTAAAGACTCCATTGAAATACTATTAGAATAAATGAATTCAGCAGTCACAGGATGCAAAATACAAAGAAATCTCTTGTATCTCCATATACTAGTAACAAAGTAGCAGAGAAATTAAAAAAATTCCATTTATAACTGCACCAAAAAGAATAAAATACACAAGAATGAACTTAGCAAGGAGGTGAAAGACCAGTACCCTGCAAACTAAAACACTGATAAAAGATGATGGGGCACCTGGGTGGCTCAGTCAGTTAAGCATCCAACTAGGTTCTGGTAATGTTCTCATGGCTTGTAGGTTTGACCCCCACGTCCAGCTCTGTGCTAACAACTCAGAGTCTGGAGCCTGCTTTGGATTCTATGTCGCCTTCTCTCACTCTCTCTGTCCCCCCCCCCACCTGTGCTCTGTTCCCCAAAAATAAACAAACATTAAAAATAAACAAATAAATAAACCACGGATGAAAGAAACTAAAGATGACACAAACAAATAGAAATGTATTCTATGCTCATGGACTGGAAAAATTACTATCGTTACAATACCCACATTACCCAAAGCAATCTACAGTTTCAATTCAATCCCTATCAAAGATACCAATTGTATGTTTCACAATACTAGAATAAATTATCCTGAAATTCATATTAAACATAGCCAAAACAATCTTGAGAAAAAAAGAACAAAGTTGGGAGTAACACAATCCCAGATTTCAAACTGTATCACATAACTATAATAAGCAAAGCAGGATGGTACTGGCACAAAAACAGACACATAGATCAATGGAAGAATAGAAAGTCCAGAAATAAACTCTCACTTATGCAATAAATGGGGAAAAGACAGTCTCTTCAATAAATGGCACTGGGAAAACTGAACGGTTACATCCAAAAGAATGAAACTCAACCACTTTTTTACATCATAGACAAAAATAAACTTAAATAAAGAACTAAATATGAGACCTGAAAATAAGGAACTACTAGAAGAAAACGTAGCCAGTAATTTCTTTGACATCAGCCTTAGCAACATTTGTCTAGATGTGTCTCCTCAGGTAAGGAAAACAAAAATAAACTACTGGGACTATACCAAAATAAAAAAGCTTTTGCACAGCAAGAGAAACCATCAACAAAAATAAAAGGCAACCTACTGAATGGGAAAAGACATTTGCAAATGATATATCCAACAAGGGGTTAATATCCAAACTGTAGAAAGAACTTCTTTGACTCCACACCAAGAAACCTATCAATCCAATTAAAAAAGAGATCTGAATAGACATTTTTCCAGGAAGACATACAGACTTAACAGACACATGAAAAGATGCTCAACTTCACTCATCAGGGAAATGTAAATCATTTCCACAATGAGATATCACTTCACATCTGTTAGAATGGATAGTAGCAAGAAGACAAGAAATAACAAGTGTTGGCAAGGATACAGAGAAAAAGGAACACTTTTGCACTGTTGATGAAAAAGTAAACTGGTGCAGCCACTGTGGAAAACTGTATAGAGGTTCCTCAAAAAATTAAAAATAGAAATACCATATGTTCCAGGGACACCTGGGTGACTCAGTCAGTTAAGCATCTGACTCTTGATTTCAGCTCAGGTCATGATCTCATGGTTCGTGAGACTGAGCCCCACATCAGACTCTGCACTGACAGCATAAAGCCTGCTTAAGATTCTCTCTCTCTCTCTCTCTCTCTCTCTCTCTCTCTCTCTCTCTCTCTTTCTGCCTCTCTTCTCCCCCACCCCCATCTCTCTCTCTCTCTCTCAAAATATTAAAAAAAAGAATGAGATGGGGCGCCTGGGTGGCGCAGTCGGTTAAGCATCCGACTTCAGCCAGGTCACGATCTCGCGGTCCATGAGTTCGAGCCCCACGTCAGGCTCTGGGCTGATGGCTCAGAGCCTGGAGCCTGTTTCCCATTCTGTGTCTCCCTCTCTCTCTGCCCCTCCCCTGTTCATGCTCTGTCTCTCTCTGTCCCAAAAATAAATAAACGTTGAAAAAAAAAAATTAAAAAAAAAAAAAAAAAAGAATGAGAGATCTTGCTATTTGTGATAATATAGGTGGACCTAGAAAGTGACTTAAGTCAAAGTCAAATACCATAGGATTTCATTTATATGTGGAATCTAAAAAGCAAAACAAACAAAAATCAGAAACAGACCTATAAATACAAAGAACTGGTAGTTGCCAGCGGGCAGGGGTGTAAGTAATGGGCCAAATGGGTGAAGGCAAATGGGAGGTATAGGTTTCCAGTTGTGGAATGAATAATTCATGAGGATGAAAGGTACAGCACAGGAAATACAGTCAAAGGTATTGGAACAGCATTCTATAGTGACAGATGGCAGCTACACATGTGGTTATTAGCACAGCATAGTGTACAGAGTTGTCAACTCATTATGTTCTACACCTGAAATTAATGTAACTTTGTGTTAACCATACCCCACTTAAAAAAAAAAAAAAGCTAAAACAAGAAATATCAGAGAAAACCACTGTAATAGATTTCATTAAACTTGTGAGACTACAGTGCAAAACCCTATGCAGATAAAATGGAATACCTAGAATAATTTTTTTTTTTTTTTACAAATTTACCTCATCTGATCCCAAAGATAAAGTTTAAAGAGCCATTAACATTAAAGACTAGAGGAAGTTATCAAAAAGCCACTCCTCCCTTACAGAAAAGACACTAGGTCCTGACAATTTCACAAGAGAACCTCTACCGTATCTTTTAAGAGCAGATAATCCCAATGCCATTTAAATTATTAGAACATAGAAAATCTGCAAATTCTTTTAGGACACTTAATGAACTTAATTGTGTTCTCACCATTCCAAATTCATAGGTTGAAGCCTAACCCCCAATGTGACTGTATTTGGTAAGAGAGCCTTTAAGGAGATAAAGTTATTTAAATGAGGTCATAAGGGTGGTGCCCTAATATGACAGAACTGGTGTGTTTATAAGAGAAAGAGACACCAGAGAGTTCTTTCCTCGCACACACAGAAGAAAGGCTACAACAGGAAACAGCAAGAAGAAAGCCATCTACACCCCCAGGAAGACAAGCCTCGCCAGAAATTAAGCCTGTTGTTAATTTGGTCTTGGATTTCTAGCCTCCAGAAATATGAGAAAATTAATTTCTGTTGTTTAAGCAATCCAGTCTCTGGAATTTTGTTATGGCAGCGCTAACAGACTAATACATGAAATAAGCACACCATGGATACCAAAAAACCCAAGTTTAAAATACATCAAAAAATGGGGCGCCTGGGTGGCTCAGTCAGTTGAGCATCCGACTTTGGCTCAGGTCATGATCTCGCGGTTCGTGAGTTTGAGCCCCACGTCGGGCTCTGGTGCTGACAGCTCAGGGCCTGGAGCCTGCTTCAGATTCTGCATCCCCCTTTCTCTCCACCCCACCCCTGCTTGTGCTCTGTCTCTCTCTTTCAAAAATGAATAAACATAAAAAAATTTTTTAAATACCTCAAAAAAAAATCAGCAAATCAGCTCATATCACATGACATTGATGCAAATATCCAAAATAAGATATTAACAAAATATCAAATTCCTTTTACTCAGGAATGTAAGAAGAGTTTAATATTAGTAAATCTATTAAGATAAATTTATAAATAGATCTAGGGGGAAAAAAGATCATTTCCATAAATGCTGAAAGCATTTAAAAGATAATCAATACTTCCTTGATTTAAGAAAAAACAGGCAAACAAGAACAAAAATTAAAATAGAAACCAGTCATAGCTTTGTTAACATGAAAAAAAGATAAAATCAGAAAACACTAATGGCAGTCTCTCTGAAGTTAGGAACAAGACAAATATGCCCACTATCACAACCATTACTCGTCACTGTGATAAAATCTGGAGCTACAGGGGCACTAGGTGGCTCAGTCAGTTAAGCGTCTGACTCTTGATTTCAGTTCAGGTCATGATCTCATGATTCATGAGTTTGAAACCATTGATGGGCTCTGTATGGACAGCGTGGAGCCTGCTTGGGATTCTCTCCCCCGCTCTGCCCCTCCCCTGCTCATGCTCTATCTCTCTCTCAGAATAAATAAACATGAAAAAAATTTTGGAGATATAGACAACTCAACTGGACAAGACAAAGAAAGGGCATGGGGGTGCACATCTGGCCTATTCACTAGAATGTGACTTGTGCTCTTGGTCTTGGGTTCGTGAGTTCAAGCCCTAAGACGGGCATGGAGCCTACATTAAAAAATAATCAAAAATTGGGGTGCCTGGGTGGCTCAGTCGGTTGAGCATCTGATATCAGCTCAGGTCATGATCTCACAGTTGGTGGGTTCAAGCCCCGTGTCAGGCTCTGTGCTGACAGCTCAGAGCATGGAGCCTGCTTCAGATTCTGTGTCCCCATCTCTCTCCCTGCCCCTCCCTCACTCATGCTCTGTCTCGGAAAAATAAATAAAAATGTTAAGAAAAAAATTTCTTAATAAAAAATAAAGGGCAAAAATAATTGCCAAGGAAAAGATAGAACTATTTTCATGTAATTACCATTTGGAGAAGATGGCAAAGTAGAAGGACCCTAAGCTCACCTCGTCCCATACATATACAACACAGTAACATTCATACTAGCATAAATAATCCAGAAAACAACCTGAAGACTGGCCAAAACTCCACAACTAAAGGTAGAAAAGAAGACACATCAAAGAAGGTAGGAAGGGTAAAGACACTGTCAGAAGGGAAACGGACTGTGGCCATCCATGGTGGTGAGAAAGCCAGTGGCTGGACAAGGGTGAAAAACACTTTCACACTGAGGAGCCCACACAGGGAAGATGATCCCCATAATATTTGGCTTTGTAAGTGAGAAGGGCTGGAGTCCACAGGTGAACACCCAACTCTTGATTTTGGCTCAGGTCATCATCTCAGGGTCATGGGACTGACCCCATGTCAGGCTCTACACTGAGTATAAAGCATGCTTAAGATTCTCTTTCTCTCTACTCCTCTTCCCCTCTCCCGTACTCCTGCTTTCTCTCTAAACTAAAACAAAATTTTTTAAATGAAAAGGGCTGAATTTTTTGAGTTCTTAAAACCAGTAAGACTTGAAGCATGGAATTCTTATTTTATTATTTTTTAATACTTATCTATTTTTGAGACACACAGAGAGAGAGCGAGCACACAAGCAAGCAGGGGAGGGGCAGAGAGAGAGGGAGAGACAGGATCTGAAGTAGGCTCCATGCTAACAGCAGAGAGCCCCATGCGGGGCTCCAACTCATGAACCATGAGATCGTGACCTGAGCCTAAGTCAGACACTTAACTGACTGAGCCACCCAGGTGCCCCAAAGCCTGGAATTTTTAAAATTGGAGGGCTGGGCTCTGGGAGAGCCAGGAGGGCTTAGGAATTAGATTTCCCCACCCTTAACAATACAGCACAACAGCCCTCAGATATACAGCCTGGAAAAAGCAGTTTGAAAACTGCTGGGGCAGACAGGAGGGAGAGTGATTTACTCATCTCAGAGCAAGGCCCAGAGACAGAGGGATCAAAGGGAGACCCCTCCAAGAACAAAGGAGCTATTATGTGCCATTGCTCTCCCCCACACTCCCCAGCACAAACACAGGGCAACCTACGGGGATCACTGCAGTGAGGACACAAACTTACTTACACCAAGCCCCACCCTCTCTGTGCTTCAGTGGATCTGCCCATCCCAGTCAGTCTTGCTTCAGTCCCCCAGAAGACTGGCACAAACCACACCAACTCGTCTCCCAAATGGTACATTTTGCAGGACCTCAGTTCTGGCAGCAGTGGCAGGTCTCATTTTATAAGCAGACCGGCACACACCTGGTTAAAATACATCCCAGCCCTGCTGGGGATGAAACAGTGCCCACAATAGGCAAAGACAGTCTCTGCAGACAACTAGACTGAAGGAAAAAGAGACCAAGACTCAATAGAAGAGCATACGCAACACAAACAGGAGACACCCCTAAAACACCAGGCTCTGGCGAACAGGGACACTACACTGCAGGGCACTACAGGATCTCTTCTTCATAGGGCTATTACCTTTAAGAACATGAGACGTAGCTGATTCTCCTAACACACAGAAAAAGACACAGAGTTAGATAAAATGAAGAGACAGAGGAATATGTCCCAAATGACAGAATAGGCCAAAACCATACCAAGAGACTTAAGTGAAATGGATATAACTAATATGCCTGATAGAGAATATAAAGTCATGGTAAAGATACTCACTGAACTTGAGAAAAGAGTAGAGGACATTAGTCAGACCCTTAACAAAGAGATAAGGACTAGGGGCATCTGGGTGGCTTAGTCAGTTAAGTGTCAGACTCTTGATTTTGGTCAGGTTATTAACTCATGGTTTGGGAGTCTGAGACCCTCATTGGGCTCTAAGCTGACAGTGCAGAGCCTGCTTGGGATTTTCTCTCTCTCCCCATTGCTCTCTGCCCCTCCCCCACTCATGCTTGTGCTCTCTCAACATAAATTTTTTAAAAACTTTAAAAACACAAAGATAGAAAGACTGAATCAGAGATTATGAACACAATAAGTGAAATTAAAAATAAACTTGATGGAATAAATAGACTGGATAAAGGAATGAATTACTGATGTGGAAGACAGAGTAATGGAAAGTAACCATGCTGAATAAATGAAAGGAAAAAAATTATGCAAATTGAAAACAGTCTGAGATCTCGGTGACTCAATCAAGCATAATCATATCTGCATTATAGATCCACAAGAAGAGACAAAGCAGGCAGAAAATTTATTTGAAGAAGTAATAGCTAAAAACATCACTAATCTTGGGAAAGAAACAGATATCCAGATGCAAAAGGTACAGAGAGCACCCCCTGCCCCCAAAAATCAACACAAGGCAGTCCACACCAAGACACACAGTAATTAAAATGGCAAAAGCAGTGCAAAGAAAAACTTTTAAAAGCACCAAGAGGAAAAAAAAAATAGTTACATATAAGGGGAAACCCCGTAACATCAGTGGATTTTTAAGGAAAAACTGCAGACCAGAAGGAAGTGGCATGACATATTCAAAGTGCTGAAAGAGAAAAATCTGCAGCCACGAATATGCTATCCAGCAAGGCCATCACTCAGAATAGAAGGAGAGATAAAGAGTTTCCCAGACAAACAAATACGAAAGGAGTTCATGACTACTAAAGCAGCCCTGCAAGAAATATAAGAGGACTCTTTGAGTGGGAAAGAGACCATAGGTCTCGAAAGTATAAAAAGTGAAATACTAGCAATCTGAATCCAACATTACATTAAAAAAAAAAAAAATCAAACACCATGATGAAGTGGGATTTATTCCTGGGTTACAACAGTGGTTTAACATTTGTAAAACAATCAATAAAAGAAAGGATAAAAACCATATGAGCATTTCAATAGATGCAGAAAAAACATTTGACAAAGTACATGCATGATAAAAGCCCTTGACAAAGTAGTTTCAGAGGGAACATACCTCAACATAATAAAGGCCTCATGTAAAAACCCACAGCTAACATCATACCCAATGGGAAAACATGGAGAGCTTTTCCCTTAAGGTCAGGAACAAACAGGGATGTCCACTCTCACCACTTTTATTCAACATAGTACTGGAAGTGCTAGCCACAGCAATTAGACATCTAAATAAGTAAGTAAATAAATAAATAAATAAAATCCAAATTGGGAAGGAAGTAAACTTTCACTATTTGCAGATGACATGATACTATACATAGAAAACTCTGAAGACTCCACCAAAATCTACCACAATTGATAAACAATTTCAGTAAAGTCACAGGATTCAACATCAACATACAGAAATCTGATGCATTTCTATACACTGATAATGACACAGCAGAAAGTGAAATTAAGAAATTAATCCCATTTACAATTGCACCAAAACCAATAAAATATCTAGGAATAAACTTAACCAAAGAGGTAAAAGACCTGTACTCCGAAGGAATTTCAAGAGGACACAAAGAAATGGAAAGACATTCCATGCTCATAGATTATAAGAATATTGCTAAAATGTCTATACTACTCAAAGCAGTCTACAGATTTAATGCAATCCCTATCAAAATACCAACAGCATTTTCACCAAACTAGAACAATACTAAAATTTGTATGGAACCACAGAAGATATCCAAATAGCCAAAACAATCTTGAAAAAGAAAAAAACTGGAGATGATACCATTCCAGACTTGTCATTATATTACAAAGTTGTAGTAACACCAGTTGTCATATGGTATATAGAAATACACATATAGGTCAATGGAACAGAATAGAAAACCCCGAAATAAACCCACAATATAGTCAATTAATCTTCGATAAAGGAGGAATGAATATGCAATGGGGAAAAGACAGTCTCTTCAACAAATGGTATTGGGAAAACCAGACAGCTATATGCAAAAGAATGCAAGTGGACCACTTTCTTACACCATACACAAAAATAAACTCAAAATGGATTAAAACCTAAATAGGAGACCAGAAACCTTAAAAATCCTAAGAGAGAACACAGGCAGTAGTGTCTCTGACATTGGCCATACCAACTAACATTTTTCTAGATAGATCTCCTGAGGCAAGGGAAGCAAAAGCAAAAATAAACTATTGGGACTATATCAAAATGAAAAGCTTCTTCACAGTGAAGGAAACAATCAACAAAAACAAAAGGCAACCTACTGAATAGAAGATATTTGCAAATGACATATCTGATAAAGCTAAAGTTTGCAGCCCAGCATACCAAACAGCAAGAGCAACAGAGTTCCTGAGAGCTTCAGAGGATTCCTCTTGAATCTTTTCCCAGCTGTACTGAGATATAATTGACACATAATACTGTGTAAGTTTAAGGTTGTACCCCCTTGAATCTTAATCTGACTGCTGATCAGCATATGCATGTAAACAAAGTATCCAAACTATGTAAAGAATTTATACAACTCAACACACCCGAACAAATAATCCAATTAAAAAGTAGGCAGAACACATGAATAGACATTTCACAAAGAAGACATCCAGATAGCCAACAGACACAAGAAAAGATGCTCAACATCATACATCATCAGGGAAATACAAATCAAAACTATAATGAGATATCACCTCACACCTGTCAGAATGAAACAAGTGTCGGCGAGGATGTAAAGAAAAAGGAACCCTCAGGGCGCCTGGGTGGCTCAGTCGGTTAAGCATCCGACTTCGGCTCAGGTCATGATCTCACGGTCCGTGAGTTCGAGCCCCGCGTCGGGCTCTGTGCTGAAAGCTCAGAGCCTGTAGTCTGTTTCAGATTCCGTGTCTCCCTCTCTCTGACCCTCCCCCGTTCATGCTCTGTCTCCCTCTGTCTCAAAAATAAATAAAGGTTAAAAAAAATTTTTTTTTTTAAAAAGAAAAAGGAACCCTCGTGTGCACTCAATGGGAATACAAAGTGGTGCAGCCACTATGGAAAATGGTATGGAGGCTCCTCAAAAAGTTAAAAATAGAACTACCCTACAATCCAGCAATCGCACTATTGGGTATTTACCCAAAAAACATAAAACGCTAATTCAAAGGAATACATGTACCCTTATGTTTATAGCAGCAGTATTTACATTAACCAAGATATGGAAGCAGCCCATTGATAGATGAATAAAGAAATGTGTGTGTACACACACACATGCATGCGCACGCGTGCGTGCACGCGCACGCACACACACACACACACACAGGAATATTATTCAGTCATGAAAAAGAATGAAACCTTGCCATTTGCAATGATATGCATGTAGCTAGAGAGGGAGACAACCAAAAGCCAAATTCCAGTGAGGAGGAAAAAAGAGACAAAAGAGGTTTAAATGAAAAGGAAGAAAAAGACTTGGACAGCAATTAAACACAGATATGGGTTAAGAGGGGGTTTTGCTAGCGGGACAAGTTAAAGGGAGAAGTTAAGAGATTTATACAAATCAATCAAGTAAGCAAGACCCCAGATGGGGAAGGATGGTGTCAGAAGTTCAGGTAGAGGAACCTCATTCTGTAAGTCTGGGGAGACATGGAAGGACAGTGGGATGCAGCAAAAGGAGAATCAGGGGACCTGATGACAGAGACCCTATTTTACCTTCTTTAAACTTAAAACTTTTCTTGGACTTAAAACTACCAATGTCATGTATACTTTTGCTCTCCATCTCTCTCCATCACACAGTGAAGTTCCTGAGGCAGGGATTTTACCCTTCATGGTGTCCTATAGTTACAGCACTGAGAACAGTGCCTGGTCATTAGTATCCAGCAGAATGGCAGAATCCAAGCTGGACCAAAAAGGCAGAGGCCAGGAGGACTAGGGGCTCCAGAGGAATGGGAAGAGTGGAACTGGAGAGTCAGGGAGCAGAGGCAGTGGGAGGGAGACAGGGGCAAGTATGCAGATATGGAGAGTCCTGAAGGCTGAGGTCAGAGAAGGGCATGCTCCTAGCGAGGTATATTTTTCACAGCTCAAATGGTGCTCAACAGGCTGAAGAGCTGAGCAATGAGGAGGAGCTGAATCTGGCCACTGCTGCTGGCTCATGCTGGTTCCCCAAAATACAGGAGAAGGGTAGCCCGAAGTCTGGGAAAGGTTGGAACACAGATGGCTCTTGGGCACATCAAGCAAGGACTGCTGAGAGCACAGCATGCACCTAAGAATGTGCAGGAGACAATGGCCGTGTCCCAGCTTGCCCCAACACTGTTTCACTTAATGATCCGGGAATACGCCACACTGAGAAAAAGGTGGTGCAAATGACTCTTATCCTCCTCAGAACCACACATTCCCCCTCTAACTTGTCAAAGGATACCTTGTGTATCTCTAGAGAAACAAATGCCCTCTAGGCATAAGATTCCAAAGATACCTAACAAAAAGACTCCCTGGTTTCGACTCCAGACTTTGGGGTCATCGACTCTTCTCCCTGCACCTCACAGTGCTGTCTAAAGACCCCTGAAACCTCCTGACCCAAGTGGCTCCTCCTACCCCCAGCCCTCAGGTCCAGGAGAAGCAGTAGAAAGGCTACCGCCACTATTTCTTCCTAGAACACACTAACGAGTGGCCCCTGTTCTGTGCCCAACCCATGCTCTGCCTCTGTTGCCCAATGTTAAAGCCTGTGGATTTGGCACTTCCTTCATATGCCAAAGCACAGGACCATGGATGTGGCTGAGCTAGCACAGACAAAACCAGCAGATGTGGCACTTACAGAGTGTATGATGTCCACCATGTTGTAGGCTTTGGTCGATTCCAAGGGGACAATTGTGTCAAGCTCAGGAACCATACGGTCACTTTGGACAGAAAAAGAAGCAGATACAATCAAGACAGGAAGAGCCATTTGCCTTCTGTGGCTGGAGGATGGGAGAAACGTGGGAGCAGAGCTGATTCTGTCCCTGCTGGGCTTGCAAAGTAGTCCCAAAAGATGCATTCCTTTCTTACCACCATATCAAAGTGAAAGGAGTTTCATATTAACCCAAAAGATCTTTGTTTTCATTCAGAGGGAAGAAACGAGCTTATTCTCCTCAATGTGGTTCCTTCATTTATCCCCTCTGAATACCTCCTACATTCCAGGTACAGTATGGGGCACTACAGGACACTGTAGTGAACAAGACACTGTCCTAGCAAGTCCTACTCTCACTTTCTGAGACACTGAAAATAAAAGAACAAGGACTTGGAAATGCAAAGGCAGAGTTCTGTTACTCAACATTGTGGGTTCATATTCCCTGTTGGAAAATAAACCTGCTAAAGCTCCTTTTTAAAAAAGCAAAACTGGGGTGCCTGAGTGGCTCAGTCGTTTAAGCATCTGACTCTTAATTTCAGCTAAGGTCGTGAACTCATGAGATCCAAGTCCCATGTCAGGCTCTGCTCTGAGCACAGAGCCTGCTTAAGGTTCTCTCCCTCCCTCTCTTTCTGCCCTTCCTCTCTTGTGCTCATACTTTCTTTCTCTCAATAAAAAAATGAGATACAGTACATTTAATTTTTAAAAACTAAATATTAAGAAAGTAAAACTGCAGCCCCCCTGGTGGGGAGAATCACTGAGGACTAACTAGTCACCCAGGCTCATGGCGTTCTGCTTCCTCATGCACCTTTGTGGCTGAGCAGAAAGCCTGACAGGGCCCACACCCACACCACAGGAGGGCTCAGCAGCAATGTGTCACTCTCCCACATGCTCTCATCCCCTCCTGCTCATGCAGGCAGGCAGGGACTGTTCTGGCCCTGACATGTACAGCTGGGCTGAGGTTTGACTTTGGTAAAAGCCACATGCCTCAAGCCCAACTTCCCAGAGAACTCCACATAGGGGGATACTGGGTACAGCCCTACCAGATAAAGTCCTCCCTTATTTTTCATTTGCTACTTATACATACAGCTACTCTTGGATCAATGGAGAGGAGATATGACTGGAGCTAAGCAGGCTATTCAGTCATTCCTAAGCCCCTGGGCCCTAATACCTTCAAATGATGTCATAAATTTTTCAAGAATCCCAAATAGTACAGTTGCTCAGAAAAGGACGCTGTGTCCATCGTTCTGGGCCTATGACCACCTTCCTTTTCAAGCCTACACATAATATACCACTGGTTAGGTCCCCTGAAGAGTGGGGCTGAGGCATGTGGAAGCTCAGGTCCATTCCACAGAACAGTGTCTAAAAATGGCTTCTTACTAGGAGACAGAATTCTAAATTTTTTCTGCAAAACAAAGTCCAGGCCAAGTGAGTTTGAAGTAGTTGGAGTCTGAAGTTTGAATCTCAGAATGGAAACAGAATGGAGAAGAAAACAGCCAGAGATCTGGAACAATAGTTCCCCAAATGAGCCTCTGGCTCACTTGATGATGTAACCCCATGAGGCAGTGCCCCAATAATAAGGAGAAAGTGTTTACTACGTGGCCAACAATACACCTTCCCCTGGACTGCCCGGGCCTCTGGCCACAAGCAGGTGGGCATAAGCACATTTTCAAAAGGGCACGCTGTCTACATCATTTCACATTTCATGGCAGAACAAAAAATATTTCCAATTCTGGACAAATCAAGACTTACAGAACTGGGGGTGGGGGCACTTTTTACTCCCAAGTTATTTTTCAGATATTACAGAGAGGAAAAAAAATGAATACAAATAAAATTTTTCTTGTCTTTGCTCCTGTACCCAGACATGCCACCACCATGCCAAAACCTAGGAGCCTCGCTGGCTCCACTCCACAATCCACTCCAAGATGCCCAATAGGGCAGAGCCTGGAGGTGCTGCCAGGGCAGAGGAGCCAGAAAAGGGTAAGTCAACCTGCACAACGAGAGCTGGTGCCCTGGCCTGTAACTCACCTGGGATCATGGCATTCACGGATGGGAGCTGGGTCCTGGTTACTGAGGGGCAGATAGTTGAAGAACTCCCGGAGATTACACAAGGCATCAACATCGTTTTGAAAAGCTCTGTGGGCAACACCTGAAAAAAACAGAGGGGCTATAATAGGCCTAGACACCTGTCAGCCCACAGATGCTGTTTCGTGTCCACCTGCCACTCCTAGGGCATGTTGGCAGGAGACCGTAGGAACACCTCTGTGAGGATGGGATACCACACATCTTCAGGCTGACCTCCAATTTATGCAATCTGTTCCCTCTGCTCTGTACCCACACCTCTGCAGGGTCACTCCTTTCTTTATTCCCTGCAGCCCTCATGTGCCTCCCCATCCTTGTGGGAGCTCTCTTCATACCCTTCCCTGCAGCACTGGTCTGTCCATTTCCTTGTTTCCTGCATGACATCTCCTCTAGAATATCAGCTCTAACAGGGTAGAGAACAGGCCCATCTTAAACCACTATAGTCCCACATCAAGAATTACACCTCACTACAGGTCACTTAGCTTTCAATACAGCTGCAAAACAAAAAAATAAAAGAATAATGGCTGGCACATAATGTCATGGTACTCAGCAACGGTGGAGGGGAAGGTGGGGAACCACCTGCCCTAGTGAGGAATGAAGCCATCATTCCTCAAGAATACTCTGAAATCACAGAACGGCCAAATAACGCCACAGACATGACAAAGTAGGGCCAGAAACTCTCTCCCAGAATCCCTGCTTCCACCATTTCCCCTACCATCTCTTCTCACAGCAGCCAAACTGGGCTTTTTAAGCCAGATTATGTCATGTCTGCAAACACCCTCTTGCTGTTCACTCAACATGCCAGCCACTTCCCTTCCTCAGGGCCTTTGCATTGCCTATGCCCTCTGCCTGCAGCTTTTCTCCCTTTGCTGTTCATGCAGTTAACTCCTTCAGATCTGCTCAACTGTTACCCTCACAGTGCGGCCTGCTCTTACTACCCTATTTCAAACTACAGCAACCCCAGGCCCTGTTCTACTTTTCCAGAGCACAGATTATCTTCTACCATACTATACAATCTCCTTATTTTAAGTTTATTTATGGTCTACATCCTGTACTAGAATATAACCCCATATGGGCAGGGATCTTTGTTTCTTTCACAAAGGTATTCCTAGCACATAGAATAATGCTTGACACACAGGCACTCAATGAATATATATGTTGAATGAATGTTTCGTGTTCAACACAGAATTCTTTTATTCAAGAAATACTTATAAATTGGTGCAGCCACTTTGAAGGATAGCATGGTAGTTCCTCAAAAAGGGAGAGTTACCATTTGACCTAGAAACTCCACTCCAAGGGAAACAAAAACATGTCACACAAAACTTGTACATGAATGTTTACAGCAGCATGTTCACGACAGCCAAAATGTGGAAGCAATCCAAGTGTTTAAGTGATGAATGAATAAAATGTGGTATATTCCTACTCTGAAATATTATCCAGCAATAAAAATGAGGTACTGATCCATGCTGCAACATGGATTAACCTTAAAAATGTTATGCTAAATATAAGAAACCGCTCACAAAAGACCATTATCACATGACTCCTAGACAAAGGAATAGAAGGTAGATCAGTGACTGCCTAGAGGTAGACTATTTGGGGGAATATGGGGAGCATATGCTAATGGATGCAGGGCTTTGAGGGGCAATAAAAGGTTCTAAAGTTGTGGTGATAACTGAAAAACACTAAGCACATAAAATCATTGAATTATATACTTTAAATGAGTATGTCACAAATATAAAATGTAAACTGTACCTCAATAAAGCTGTTTTAAAAAGAAAAAAAATATGTATAGGTCTTGCTCTGGAGATATACAGGTGAATACCTCAGATGTCACCAATACTTAACATTATTTTAGATCCCAGTGAAAAAGAAAAACATCTGGGGTGCCTGGGTGGCTCAGTCAGTTCAGAGTCCGACTCTTGATTTCAGCTCAGGTCATGATCTCACAGTCGCGAGATCAAGCCCTGCATCAGACTCTGCACTGAGCATGGAGCCTGCTTAAGATTTTCTCTCTCTCTGCCCCTCTCCCCCGCTCACACGCTCTAAAAATAAATAAAAAATACTGCTGCCATTTAAGCCCTGAGACAAGAGTGAGAGGACCAGCTGTGGGAGAATCAGCAATGAGAAGGTTCTGATTCTAGCTGTGTGCTGGAGACTGCTAAACAGAGCTGACGGCTGAGGGAAAGGAATGAGTCAAAGTTGATGCCAACCTGAGGTGGGAGAGGAAATGTATAAATTGGTCACACCGGCTTCTCACTGCTTTGAAATCTTTCCAAGAGGCAATTTCTCCTGCCTTCAGTTATACTGCTTCTGGTGTCATAGACAATCCTTACACAACTTGGTGTCTTCTTCCAAGAAAATATGAAATTCCAAATATCACTCTAACAACAAATGTCTTCATTAATGTCAGGTTCATTCCCTGCACCCAATTCTATGCCACTCTACATAAACAATACCCTTTGTTTCAACACCTATGTACAGAACAATCTTTACACATTTTCAATTCAGCATGTGTAACACATAACCCCAAAGAGGTGAAAATGTGGGCCATGACCATCACATTATGACTGTACCTGACCAAAAGCAATTGGTAACACTGCCATCTCAGACATACCCAACTTTGGATTAAAAAAAGTCACACTAGGGGCACCTGGGTGGCTCAGTTGGTTGATCGTCCGACTTCGGCTCAGGTCATGATCTCACGGTCTGAGTTCGAGCCTCGTGTCAGGCTCTGTGCTGACAGCTCAGAGCCTGGACCCTGCTTCGGATTCTGTGTCTCCCTCTCTCTCTGCCCCTCCCCTGCTCGTGCTCTCTCGCTCTCTCTCTCTCTCTCTCTCTCTCTCTCTCTCTCTCTCTCTCTCTGTCAAAAATAAATAAACATTAAAAAAAAATTTTTTTTTAAAGTCACACTATTTTTTTTAAAGGTCAAATGTTAGAACCACCATTCCAGTTACTTTTAAAATTTTAAATAATATCAAAGCTTTAGTAGTAACTGTTTTTGTTTTAACAAATTTGAGCTACTAAACCTATCTTTATTATTATATCTACAGTAAATATACCATACCACAGCCTTCTCAAATTCTCAATTAAGTGATATTTATAAAACATTATAACTATTCTCTTGGGCAGTGCCCGCTTCTCAGTGTTTAAAAACAGTAAGATGACCCTCAAGGCCTCTAACCTGACATGGTGGTATGGGTCCTGGCACCACCGAGCTCCTCCTGAGTAACATCCTCATTGGTGACAGACTTCACAACATCTGGGCCAGTGATGAATAGGTAGGAGGTGTCCTAAAATCAGAATTCCAAAAGAATCAGTCTCAGAACACCAGAGCTACATGGAGCCTTAGAATTTACACAGCCAAGACAAATGCAGAGAAGTTAGTGGTGTGGGGACAGAACCAGATTAGGAGGTCACTCAAAGATACCTATCCAAACTAAAGACTCAAAGTTTCCTTGTCTCACTACCAACAAAATTGTTTTTTCCCCCAAATATTTTATTTTTCAGTAATCTCTACATCCAACATGGGGCTTGAACTCAGAACCTCGAGATCAAGAGTCGTATGCTCTACCAACTGAGCCAGCCAGGTACCACAACTAACAAAATCTTCACTGCATGGTTTTGTCTCAGCAAAATTATCAGCCATGTGGCTAACATTTCAGGGTCATTCATCTGTAAACACCTTAACAGCGGCCTTATTCAGAGATCACTGGGCACCACCATTTTTCTAAAGCACTTCATGGGATTCTGTCCTTAAAGTCTAGGTACTATTATCACCCCCATTTATAAATGAGGAAACTGAGTCACTGTGACAGTATACAGTTTACCTAAAATTAACCAACCATCATAAGTGAAGCCATTTGAAGACCATGATAATCAATGCTTTGGTGTTTCAAGAGGGTGACAAACTTTTTAGTTTCTAATTTAAAGATGAAGGGAGGGGCGCCTGAGTGGCTCAGCTGGTTAAGCATTTGACTCTTGATTTCAGCTCAGGTCATGATCTCATAGCTTCAGGAGTTCAAGCCCCACAACAACTCTGCACTGACAGCGCAGAGCCTGCTTGAGACTCTCCCTCTTTGTCTGCTCCTCCCCTACTCGCACTCAGTCTTTCTCAAAAATAATCAATAAAAAACTTTTAAGATAAAGGTATAGTGTAAAAAACTTAAAAAGAATAGAAGAACAGTAGAATGTAAGTCTATATCCAAGCCCTTATTTCCAGGCCTCTAATTTCCCTCCCCAAAGGCAACTACTATCAGTTTCTCTCCTTACAAAACATCCATACATATGTGAAGAATAATAGATAGATAGATAGATAGATAGATAGATAGATAGATAGATAGATAATCTGTCCTTTTATTTTCTTTCCAGTGTTCTACACAGTTTTGAATCTTCTTGAAAACCATTCCCTATCAGTATAGTAGGATATATATAATAATTTGTCACCTACCAAAAATCATTTAGAATATGTCCAGTATTTTGCTATAACAAGCATTTCTACAGTAAATATCTTACTAGAGTCATCTCTCTCAGCTCACTGTTCACTTTCTTTGCCCATTTTTCTATTGGAAATTTGTTTTTGTGTACTGAGGAATTAGTCCTTAGACTATTATGTGTGTTTTATCAGTCTATTTTATGGATCCTTGGTTTGGAATGCTACTAGAAAGATCTTTCTTCCCTATTCCACACAGACTTATAAATAAATGTTCACAGAAGCATTATTTGTAACAGTCACAAACTGGAAAACAACCCAACGTCCATCAACAGGTGAATTTCAAAATAATTATCCCAAGTGAAAAGAGCCAGCATCCACCCATTCCACCCCCCCCAAAAAGGTATACAGTTTTTGTATGTTTTATACATGGAAAATGTCATTTTGTATGATTCTGTTTATGCAACATTCTAGAAAATGCAAATTGGTTTATTGTGATAGAAAGCAAATGAATATTTACCTAAAGACAGGGCTGAGAGGTAGGAGAAATGGATTACAAAAATACAGGAGGAAACTTTAGGGGGTTGGTGGCTATGTTTATTATCTTGACCGTGGTCATGGCTTCACAACTGTATACATGTGTCAAAACTCAAACTGCACAACTTAAATATGTGCAGTTCATGATACAATTATGCCTCCAAGTTGCAAAAAATGTGGGAATGCAAAGAGCCAAGAATATCCCATGCCACTTGAAGAAGAATAAGGAGGGACAACTTGCTGTGCCAGCATTTGTTATGCAGCCAGTGTAATGAAGACAGTGTGGTACTGGCACACAGACAAGCAAACAGAGCAAAAGAGCTCACTGAAACACTCTTGTATACAAACACTTGGTTCGTGATACATGTGGTGCTGCGGAGTAGGAAAGGACTTTTTTTTTTCAATAAAAGGCTCTAGGTAACCATGCTGAATAAAATGAAACTAGCCTCTATTTCATACTATGCGTAATTTTAATTCCAACTAGAATTAAACATAAATGTAAAAGGCAAAATAAGCTTTTAGAAAACATAAACAATCTTCATGACTTTGAGGTTGAAAAAAGTTCTTCAAGAACTAAAACACATTACCCATAAAGTATAAATTTCACTTTGGTTCTCATATCAAAAGGACACAGAAGCAAACCTAAATGGACTCCCACTAAGAGAAAGGCAATTTGAGCATGAAAACAAATAATGCTAACAATGAATTAGAAACCACTGAGTAAAATAGGAAATCCATGAACCCACATTAATAATAAATCCATGAGGGGAACTTGGATGGCTCAGTTAAGAGTCCGACTCCTGATTTCCAGTCAGGTCATGATCTCATGATCATAAGATTTCAGCCCTGCATCAGGCTCTGAATTGGGTATGGAGCCTGCTTAAGATTCTCTCTCCCTCTGTCCCTTCCCTACTTATTCACACACTAAGAAAAAAATAATAATAAATCCATGAAATAAACAAATGCCCAAGAATATAGGGCTCTTCCTTAGAGATGGATGACAAATGGTACAGTTGATAAATATCAATTTTGTGAAAACTGGTTTGGACAAGTATCTTCAATAGATGCTAAATCAAGGAGGAAAGTATAATGTGGAATAGCATGCTTGGATGATGTCAAAGTATCTCCCAATGACTATTAGTTACCAAAAAAAAAAAAACAAAAACAGTAACTATACCACAAAGAAACCAAATAACACCTTCAATGAATAGTAATCAAATTAATATTGCCAGTGAGGGGAAGATAGACATCATTTGTCTCTAGATGTGATCAACTGACCAAGATACATTGCTTATGTAGCAGACAGACTGGGTTACCCAACCTGAATCTAATCATAAGGAAACATCAGATAAACACAACTGAGGAACAACCTAATAATTTGTTTTTGTAGCCTTCAAAAATGTCAGCACCATGACAAAATCTGAAGAAATGCTCCAGATTAAGGGACATTAATAGGATAGGACAACTAAATGCAATATGTGATCTCCAAATGGATCCTGCACTGGAAAAAGAAAATGATATAAAGGACATCATTTGGACAACTGACCAAACCAGAATCTGAATGGTAGACAAAAAGTATTACAAAGGTAGATTACATATTGGGCACACATAAAACAAGTCTTAATAAATTTAAAAAGATGGGCCGTCTGGGTGGCTCATTTGGTTAAGCTTCTAACCTCTTGATTTCAGCTCAGGTCATGATCTTACAGTACATGACATCAGGCCCTCCACTGGGCTCAGCACAGACAGCGTAAAGCCTGCTTGGGATTCTATCTCTTCCTCTCTCTCTCTCTCCCCCTGCCCCCTCTCCAAACAAACAAACATTAAAAAAAATGTTTTTAAGATGATAAAACAGTTTTTAGTATTGAAATCACAATGAATGAAACTAGAAAAAGAAGAAGAGCTGGAAAATTCAAGTATGTGAAAATTAAACATCACACTTTTTAAAAACCACTGTGTCTCCCTATCAAAATAACACCAGCATTCTTCACAGAGCTAGAACAAAGAATCCTAAAATTTGTATGGAACCAGAGAAGACCCCAAACAGCCAAAGCAGTCCTGAAAAAGAAAACAAAAGCTGGAGGCATCACAATTCCAAACCTAAAGATCTATTACTAAGTTGTTATCAAGACAGTATGGTAGTGGCACAAAACCAGACACAGAGATCAATGGAAAAGAATAGAGAACCCAGAAATGTGAGCACAAACATATGGCCAACTAATCTTTCACAAAGCAGGAAAGAAGATCCAATGCAATAAAGACAGTCTCTTCAGCAAAATGGTGCTGGGAAAACTGGACAGCGACATGCAGAAAAATGAACCTGGATCACTTTCTTACACAATACACAAAAATAAACTCAAAATAGAGAAAGACCTAAACGAAAGACAGGAAGTCATCAAAATCCTAGCAAATACCTCTTTGACCTAAGAGGCAGCAACTTCCCACTCAACATGACTCCAGAGGCAAGGGAAACAAAAGCAATTAACTACTGGGACATCATCAAGATAAAAAGCTTCTGCATGGCAAAGGAAACAATCAGCAAAACTAAAAGGTGATGGAATGGGAGAAGATATTTGCAAATGATATATCAAATAAAGGGTGAGTATCCCAAATCTATAAAGAACTTACCAAATTCAACACCCCCCCCCAAAAAAAAAAACCCAGTGAAAAAATGGGCAAAAGACATGAATGGACACTTCTCCAAAGACACCAGATGGCTGACACATGAAAAGACCTCAACATCACTCATCATTAGGGAAACAGAAATCAAAACCACAATGAGATGCCACCTCACACCTGGCTAAATTGAACAAGTCAGGCAACAACAGATGTTGGCAAGGATGTAGACAAAGAGGAACCCATTTGCACTGTTGGTAGGAACACAAACTGGTGCAGCCACTCTGGAAAACAGTATGGAGGTTCCTCAAAAATGAGATATAGAACTAACCTATGACCCAACAATTGCACTACTAGGTATTTATCCAAAGGATATAGGAGTGCTGTTTTCAAGGGGCACATGCACCTCAATGTTTATAGCAGCACTACTGACAATAGCCAAAGTATGTAAAGTGCCCAAATGTCCATCAACTGATGAATGGATGAAGAAGATGTGGGGGGTGTGTGTGTGCATACATACACACATATACATACATACAATGGAATATTACTCAGCAATCAAAAAGAACGAAATCTTGCCATTTTCAACAATGTGGATGGAACTACAGTGTACTTTGCTAAGTGAAATTAGTCAGAGAAAGACAAATATTATATTACTTCACTCATATGTGGAATTTAAGACACTAAACAGATGATAATAAGGGAAGGGAAGCAAAAATAATATAAACACAGGGAGGCAGACAAAACATTAAGAGACTCCAATACACAGAACAAACTGAGGGTTGTTGGAGGGGTTTTGGTTGGGGGCATGTGGCTAAATGGACAGGGGGCATTGAGGAGGGCACTTGTTGGGATGAGCACTGGGTGTTATATATAAGTGATAAATCACTGGATTCTACTCCTCAAATCATTATTGCACTATATGCTAACTAACTTGTATGTAAATTAAAAAAATAATAAAAGAAAATAAACTTAAAAAAAAGAGTGTCAAAGAGAAAAATCACATGAAACAGGAAAATAGCCTGAGACAAACTGAAGTGAAAACACAACAGGGAAGAAAAATCCCAAATAACATAACTTTATACCTTAAGGAAAAAAGAAGAACCAACTAAATCCAAAGTTAGCAGAGATCAGCACAGAGATACATGAAAAATAGAAAAGCAAGATATAGATAGATATATACACACACTCCACAAGGGAACCAAAAGTTGATTTTTCAAAAAGACTGGTAAAAATGACATATCTTTTGCTAGGTGGACTAAGAAAAAGGGACTCAAATTACTAAAATAAGAAATGAAAATGGGGGTGTTACTACCAATTTTACAAGAAATAAAAATAAACACATACATACATACATAAGAGCCCTATGAACAATTCTACACCACATTGGATAACCTAGATGAAATGGACAATTCCTGGAAACAACTTACCAAGACTAAATCAATAACAAATGGCTTCACTAGTGAATTCTACCAAACATTTCAAGAAGGATTAAAACCAATCCCTCTCAAATACTTCCAAAATAATTAAAGTAAATGGAACACTTCTTAAGGCCCAGCATTACCTTAATACCAAAGCCAAAGACACTACAAAAACAAACTACAAATCAACATCCCATATAAATATTGATGCAAAACTACTCAAAATAATGACAAACCTAAGTCGACATTTTAAAAGAATTATACAAGACCAGAATTTTTTCCTGACATGCCACTGCGTAAAACAGCCTGATTTTTCCTAAAAATATTAAAGAGAAATAACATTTGATCCAGTAATTCCACTCCTAGGTGTATGCCCCAAAAAACAAACACAGGGATTCAAAGAAATATTTGTACACCAACATTTGTTGCAGTATTATGTGCAATAGTCAAAAGATGGAAACAGCTCAAGTGTTCACTGACCAATGAATGGATATACAAATGTGGTGTATCATACAAAAGAACACTAATAAGCCTTAAAAAGGAAGGCTGATAAAAACTAAAAGGCAACCAACAGAATGGGAGAGGATATTTCCAAGCGACATATCAGATAAAGGGTTAGTATCCAAAATCTACAGAGAACTTACCAAACTCAACACCCAAAAAACAAATAATCCAGTGAAGAAATGGGCAAAAGACATGAATAGACACTTCTCTAAGGAAGACATACAGATGGCCAACAGACATATGAAAGAATGCTCAACATCACTCATCATCAGGGAAATACAAATCAAAACCACAATGAGATACCACCTTACACCTGTCAGACGGTAAACATTAACAACTCAGGTAACAACAGATGTTGGAGAGGATGTGGAGAAAGAGGATCTCTTTTGCACTGCTGGTGGAAATGCAAACTGGTGTAGCCACTCTGGAAAACAGTATGGAGGTTCCTCAAAAAATTAAAAACATAATTACCCTACGACACAGCAATTGCACTACTAGGTATTTATCCAAGGGATACAGGTGTGCTGTTTCAAAGGGACACATGCACTCCAATGTTTATAGCAGCACTATCAACAATAGCCAAAGTATGGAAAGAGCCCAAATGTCCACTGATGGATGAATGGATAAAGAAGATGTGGTATATATATACAATGAAGTATTACTTGACAATCAAAAAGAATGAAATCTTACCATGTGCAACTATGTGGATGGAACTAGAAGGTATTATGTTAAACAAAATTAATCAGAGAAAGACAAAAATCATATGACTTCACTCATATGAGGACTTTAAGAGACAAAACAGATGAACATAAGGGAAGGGAAACAAAAATAATATAAAAACAAGGAGGGGGACAAAACATAAGAGACTCTTAAATATGGAGAACAGAGGGTTACTGGAGGGATTGGGGGGGGTGGATGGGCTAATGGGTAAGGAACATTAAGGAATCTACTCCTGAAATCATTGTTGCACTATATGCTGACTAATTTGGATGTAAATTAAAAAAAAAAAAAATTTTTTTTTAAAAGGAAGGCTGAGGGGCGCCTGGGTGGCGCAGTCGGTTAAGCGTCCGACTTCAGCCAGGTCACGATCTCGCGGTCCGTGAGTTCGAGCCCCGCGTTGGGCTCTGGGCTGATGGCTCAGAGCCTGGAGCCTGTTTCCGATTCTGTGTCTCCCTCTCTCTCTGCCCCTCCCCCACTCATGCTCTGTCTCTCTCTGTCCCAAAAATAAATAAACGTTGAAAAAAAAAATTAAAAAAAAAAAAAAAGGAAGGCTGATAAATGTTACAACATGGATGAACTCTGAAGACATTATGCTAACTGAAATAAGCCAGTCACAAACAGACAAATGACATATGATTCCACAAATTCACAGAGACAGAATGGTACTAGGAGTAGCAGGTAATGGTAAGCTAGTGTTTAGTAAGTACAAAGTTCCAGTTGGGATAGATGAAAAAATTCTGGAGACAGATGGTGGTGATGGTTGCACAAAAATGTGATTGCACCTAATGCAACAGAAATGTAACTGAAATTTACCACTGTAAACTTTTTTGTGTATTTTACCACAATTCTTTTGAAGTACTATGTCAGTGTTATACTCCTTGAATAACTGGTTGTGTAAGAAAATATCCTAATTCTTAAGAATTATATACCAAAGCATTAAGCAGTAAAGAGACATGATATGTACCACCCACTCACAAATGGTTAAGAATTCTAGGGTACCTGAGTGGCTCAGTCAGTTAAGCATCTGACTCTTGGATTTTGGCTCAGGTCATAATCTCACAGTCTTGAGATCAAGTCCCTCATTGGGTTTCGTGCTAGGCATGGAGCCTGCTTAATTAAGATTCTCTCTTACCCTCTTCCTCTGCCCTTCCCCCACTCACACTCTAAAACACACACACACACACACACACACACACACACACACACACACACACGGTTAAGAATTCTGCAAGTATGAATTTTAAAATAAAGACTTTTCAAAAAATCTGTTCGAAAGCTAGCATTAAGAGGAGGAAAACTGCAAAATCACAGCATGGGAGAAGACAGGTACAACACAACTGATAAAGAACTTATATCCAGAACATACAAAGTACTCCTAAAAATAAGAAAAAAAAAAAACCCACAATTTTTAAAATGGGCAAGATAGGGGTGCCTGGGTGGCTCAGTCAGTTAAGCATCCAACTTCGGCTCAGGTCATGATCTCACAGTGCATGAGTTCGAGACCCACATCAGACTCTCCACTGACAGCTCAGAGCCTGAAGCCTGCTTCAGATTCTTGTCTCCCTCTCTCTCTGCCCCTTACCTGTTTGTGTGCTCCCTCGTTCTCTCTCAAAAATAAACATTAAAAAAATTTAAATGGGCAAAATAGATGAACAGGCATGCCACAAAAGAAGAAACATGAGAAGGTGCTAAACTTCATTAGTCATGGAAATGCAATGAGAAATCACACCACATGCAAACTGGCATAATTATATTAATAAAGGTGCTGGCAAGGATGTGGAACAAGTGAAATTCTCAAACATTACAAACAGAAGTGTAAACTGCTGCAACCTCTTTACAGAAGAGTCAGGCATTACCTAAAAAAGCTGAAGGTATGTACATCCTATGACATAACTGTGCCCTTGAGAACCTAAAATCGAGATACAACTATAAGAATGCTTATATCAGCATCAATGGCAACGGTAGAAGTCTTTAAACACAAATGGTAGTAGAATGAATAAGTTAATATACTAAGGAGCTATTAAAATGTATGAACTACATTTACGAAGAATATGGATAAATCTTAAAGCCAACGAGTCACAGCCATATACAAAAGAATGAACGAAAGAATGAATATCCTTTCACCTTACATGAAGGTCAAAATAAGCAACACTAAACCATGATTTTTAACTGTAAATCAAAGCAAATAAAAAATTACCATAAAAGTTGAGGTAATAACTCTGGACAGGATGAATGGAGGCAATAATGATTAGTAAAGGTAATGGGAGCAGGACTCTGGCGACCATTTCTTGATCTCAGTGTTATTTATGTGGATTTGTACTTTGAAATTGCTGAACTGTACATATTTCACATACCTCGCTAAGTATGAGACAATTAACAATGCTCAAAATTTTTTAAATTAAACAGGTGAGGAGGCAAAGAAGAATCAGGGAGACCAGTTAGAAGGATTCTGCAATAATCCAGATGGGATGCTTGAATCTAAACAGCAGCAGTGTAAATAGTAAGAAGTACATAACAATCTGATTTTAAATTACATCCTAAAGTAGAGAGACTATGATTTCGAACTGAACTTAGCTTGCGACAGAAAAGGCGGAGTTAAAATACTGCAATGTTTTTTGTTTTTTTTTTTACCTGAGCCAGTGGAAGGCCATTTACTGAGATGAGGAAGGCTGTCAGAGAACACTTTGGAGGAGGCTTGTTAGAGACCAAAACTCATCAAGTTTGAGACACCACTAACGTCCAAATGGAAACACTGGTAAGCAACTGAGTATGTACTTCTAGAGTTCAGGAGTGTTTCATTCCTGAAGACACAGATAGGAGAGTTGTCAGCATAGAGATGGATATTTAAAGTCTTAAGATGGGGGGCGCCTGGGTGGCGCAGTCGGTTAAGCGTCCGACTTCAGCCAGGTCACGATCTCGCGGTCCGTGAGTTCGAGCCCCGCGTCCGGCTCTGGGCTGATGGCTCAGAGCCTGGAGCCTGTTTCTGATTCTGTGTCTCCCTCTCTCTCTGCCCCTCCCCCATTCATGCTCTGTCTCTCTCTGTACCAAAAAAAAATAAACGTTGAAAAAAATAAATAAATAAAGTCTTAAGATGGGATAAGATCACCAAGAGAATGAGAGAAGAGACAGAGGAAGAAAACCAAAAGACCATGGTACTTTGATGTTTCAGAGGAAGGAGTGATTAGCTAGGTCAAACGCTAAAAAGTCAAGTAAGATGATGACTGAGAAATGTCAAATGGATTTAGTAATGCAGGAATCTCTGGGGTCTCTGATACAAAAAATTGACATCATGGGTGACCCTGAATAGAGTAATACCCATTTCATCATAAACTAGCTATCCAAGTATACTCAGATCTATTTCTCAAATCTGTTCCTCTGGTCTACTTACTTACAAGTTGATTAAACAGTTATTTTCACTCTATATTTTATTATCTGGCTGGGCTAGCCTTTCACTACACTTCTTTCATGGACGGTCTAGTCCTTTAAGAAAAAAAAAAAAAAAACAATCCGTTAGCATTTTTACTGTAGTCACATTAAAGACATGACATACTTAACATATAGAATAGTTAAGACCAGATGATCAGTTATCGAGGACAAAAGAAGGCTGATGGCACCAATATGCAGACATTAAAGAAAGTTCTGCAAGTAGAGGATGGGAGTGCTTATGATAACAACACATAACTGAGAAAGCATACAAAAAAAATCCAGAAATCAGTATCATTTCTATACACTAATAAAATATCTGAAAAAGAAAGCTAGCACATCCACAATAGCATCAAACATGAAAAATATTGGAAATAAATTTAACCAGGATGCTTGGGTGGCTCAGCTGGTTAAGCATCCGACTCCGGCTCAGGTCATGATCTCGCAGTTCATGGGTTCAAGCCTGTCGTTGGACTCTGTCTCACAGCTCAGAGCCTGGAGCCTGCTTCAGGTTATGTGTCTCCCTCTGCCCCTCCCCCACTCACACTCCATCTCTCTCTCTCTCTCAAAAAATGAATAAATGTTAAAAAAAAAAAAAAGAAAATTTAACCACAGAAGTGAAAGATCTAAACACTGAAAACTCTAAGACTTTGGTGAAAGACACAGAAGAGAACACAAATAAATGGAAGAGATCTCAGGTTCATGGATAAGAATACTGTTAAAATGTCCATTCTACCCAAAGCCCTCTATAGATTCAATGCAATTCCTTTGAAAATTCCAGGGACATTTTTGACAAATAGAAAAAAAACATCTAAAGTTTGCATGGAACCAAAGACCCAGAACAGCCAAAGCAATCCTGACAAAGAAGAATAAAGCTGGAGACACCACACTTTTTTTTTTTTTAATCTTTATTTTTGAAAGAGAGAGAGAGAGAGAGAGAGAGAGACAGATGCAAGTAGGGGAGGAACAGACAGAGAGGGAGACACAGAATCTGAAGCAGGCTCTAGGCTCTGAGCTGTGAGCACAGAGCTCGACGTGGGGCTGGAACCCACAAACCACAAGATCATGACTTGAGCTGAAGTTGGACACTTAACTGACTGAGCCACCCAGACGCCCCTGGAGGCACCATACTTTCTGATTCCAAACTATAATGCAAAGTTACAATAATAAAAACAGTATGGTAATAGCATAAAAACAGACATACAGACCAACAGAACAGAATCAAGAGCCCAGAAGTAAATCCTCATATATAATGCCAACTAATACTGACAAGGGAGCCAAGAATACTCAATGAGGAAAAGACATTTCTTCAATAAATGATTTTGGGGATACTGGGTAAGTACAGGCAGAAGAATGCAATCAGACCCATATATTCGACTGCTCACAAAAAATAACTCAAAATGGATTAAAGACTTAAAGACCTGAAACCATAAAACTCTTAGAAGAAAACATAGGGAAAATGCTCCTGGATACTGATCTTGGCAACAATTTTATGGATAGTACACCAAAAGCAGAAACAACAAAAGCAAAAATTAACAAGCAGAACATCAAACTAAAAAGTTTCTGCACAGCAAAAGAAAATCAACAAAATGAGGGGCGCCTGGGTGGCTCAGTCGGTTAAGCGTCCGACTTCGGCTCAGGTCATGATCTCACGGTCTGTGAGTTCAAGCCCTGCGTCGGGCTCTGTGCTGACAGCTCAGAGCCTGGAGCCCATTTCAGATTCTGTGTCTCCCTCTCTCTCTGCCCCTCCCCTGTTCATGCTCTGTCTCTCTCTGTCTCAAAAATAAATAAACATTAAAAAAATTAAAAAAAAAAAAAAAAAGAAAATCAACAAAATGAAAAGGCCACCTACTGAATGGGAGAAAATATTTGCAAACCATATATGTGAAAAGGGGTTAATATCAAAAACAGTTAAAGAATACCTATAACTCAATAAAAACAAAAATCAAAAATGAAAACTATGTGAGGTGAAGAATGTGTTAACTAACCTTACTGTGATAAACACTTCACAATATATGCATGTATCAAGCTATCACATTGTACACTTTAAACTTACAGTGTTATATGACAACTGTATCAATAAAGCTAGAAAAAAAATTTTAGTGAACAGAAGATCTCAACATTTTTCCAAAGAAGACATACAAAAGTCAACAAGCATATGAAAAGATACCCAACATCACTAATCATCAGGGAAATGTAAATCAAAACCAAAAAGAGGTATTGCCTCAACCTGTTAGAATGGCTATTATGGAAAAGAAATAACTGTTGGCAAAAATGTGGAGAATAGGGAACACTTGTGCACTGCTGGCGGGAATGTAAATGGATACAGCCACTATGGAAAAACAGCAGGGAGGTCCCTCAAAAAATTAAAAATACAATTATTATATGATCCAACATTTCCACTTTTGGGTATATATCCAAAGGAAACCATCAGCAAAACTACAAGACAACCTACTAAATGGAAAAAGATATTTGCAAACAACATATCTGATAAAGGGTTACTAAAGAACTGATACAACTGAACACCCTAAGAACAATACAATCAAAAGATGGGCAGGAGACATGAACAGACAGTTCTCCAAAGACTACATCCAGAGGACCAACAGACACATGAAAAGATGCTCAACATCACTCACCATCAGGGGAATGCAAATCAAAATTACTACAATAAGACCTTACATTAAAGGATGTAGAGAAAAAGAAACGCTCGTGCATTGTTGGTGGGAATGCAAACTGGTGCAGCCACTGTGGAAAACAGTATAGAGGTTCCTCAAAAATTTTTTCAAAAAACTACCCCATGATCCAGTAATCATACTACAAAAGAATATGAAAACACTAATTCAAAGGGATACATAACCCCTGTGTTTATTGCAGTATAATTTACAATAGCCAAATTGTTGAAGCAACCCAAATGTCCACTGATTGATGAATGGATAAAGAAGATGCAGTGTGTGTGTGTGCATGTGTGCGTTCATGTGTGTGTATGTGTGTGTATATATACGTATGTGTATGTGTATATGTATATATATGTATATATATACTATGAAATATTATTCAGCCATCAAAAAGAATGAAATCTTACTATTTGCAAGAGCTAGAGAGTACAATGCTAAGAGAAATAAATCAGTCAGAGAAAGACAAACACCATATGATTTTACTCACAGGTGGAATTTAAGAAACAAAACGAACAAAGAAAAAAAAAGACAAACCAAAACACAGACTCTTAACTATAAAGAACAGATGGTTACCAGAGGAAGGTGGGTGGGGGATAGGTGAAATAGGTGAAGGGAATTAATAGTACACTCATCATGATGAACAATGAGTAATATAAGGAATTACTGAATCACTGTATTGTATACTCAAAACTAAGATAACACTGTATGTTGACTACAATGGAATTAAAATTTTATTTTATTATTTTGAAAGAGAGAGCAGAGCGTGTGTGCCTGGGGTAGGGTCATGGGGTGGGGGGAAGGGGTGGGTAGGAGAATCCCAAGCAGGCTCCACACCCAGTGCAGAGCCCAACATGGAACTCAATCCCATGATGATGAGACAATGAGCTGAACAGAAATCAAGAGTTGGATGCTTAACCAACTGACCCACCCAGGTACCCCCGGAATTAAAATTTTTTTAAAAAAGGAAATGAAATAAGCACCTCAAAGAGATATTATTTGCACTCCAATGTTCACTGTAGCATTACTACAATAGCTAAGATACAGAAACAACCTAAGTGTCCAAAAACAGATAAATGAAGAAAATAAGAAACGCACATTATTCAGCCATGAGAAAAAAGGAAATCCTGCCAATCTGTGACATGGATGGACCTTGAGAGCATTTCACTCATGGCTTATTATTATTAGCCATGTATAAATGCATATGCTAAATGAAATAAAACCAGAAAGAGACAATGTATGATCTCACCTATGTGTGGAATCTAAAAAGCTGAACTCCTAGGGGTGCCTGGGTGACTCAGTTGGTTAAATGTCTGACTCTTGATTTTGGCTCAGGTCATGATCTCACGGTTTGTGAGATCCCACACTGGACTCGGCACTGACAGCAAAGAGCCTGCTTGGGAATCTCTCTCTTTTTCCTCTCTCTGCCCCTCCCCTGCTCGCTCACCTGAGTGCCCTATCTCTAAATAAATAAACAAACAAATATTCTTTAAAAAGAAGCAAAAAATCTGGATTCCTAGAAACAGAGTAGAATGGTAGTTACCAGCAGCTGGTGACTGGGGGAATGGGGAGGGAGGTACTGGTGAAAGGTATAAACTTGCAGTTATAAGATGAGTACGTTCTGGAGATGTCACATACGCGCAGAGTGACTCTTACTGTTAATACTGTATTATACACTTGATAATTGCTAGGAGAGTAGATCTTAAATGTTCTCACCATAGAAAAGAAATGGTAATTATTTGAGGTGATGGAGGTATTAGCTAAGTAACACTACAATGGTAATTATTTTTGCAAAATATAAGTTTATCAAATCAACACATCATACACCTTAAACTTATACAATGTTATACGTTAATCATCTCTCAATAAAGCTGGAAAATAACCACAAAGAAAGAGGGAGAAAGCCATGTAGAATGAAACCCAGCATATACAGTGAATGGAATAGCATGAGATGACAAGGGACACCAAGACAGCCAGAGAGGGGAGAGGAGAGGCCAGAGACAACAGAGTAGAAGCAAAGGGAAAGAATGTTGCTAACACATGGAGGGAAATGCATGCTAAAGATCACTTACAGTGACACAGAAATCACTGATGACCTTTAAAAAAACAGGTTTAGTGGAGTGAGGGGACAGAGCCAAATTGGAATGTGTTAAGGAGAGTGGGAAGATAGGAATAGGGCAATAGCCACAGGGAGATACAGACTAGGGGAGGACTTTTGTGTTAGTTTTTGAGATAAGAAATACCTGAACATGGGTTAGTTGTGATGGGAGGATCCAGTACAAAGGGAGAGGCTGAAAACAGTAGATGAAAGAGAACAAACAGAAGTCTGGCTACTGAAAAAGTGTGAGGAGTCTTATTACACAATGTGCATGAATGTAGCGAAAGCGGGAGAGAATGTCCTTAGCCAAAAGAATTGACACCTCTGTTCCTGGCAGGGAGAAGAAGGCTGGGTTAGCTCAGATAGGTATTGTATATATTGACTGAGTGGGCAAAGTATAGGGAATTCTGCTTTGTTCAGGAAGAGAAGTGGTCATCTTCATTGTTAAAACCACCTCTGTTGAACATACAGATTGCTTTCAATCCATCATGAAAAACAGAATATCTGGATCAAAGTTTCAAAACTTGTCAATTCCTACTGCCAAACTACCCTACATTCCCTCATTTACATTGTTCTCCTCATACTAGAAGACTAGCTTTTCTCCCCATCCTACTCCCAATCAGTCTTGGAATTTAGTTGCTCATTACTGTTAAATGTATTTTATAAAGAAAAACTAATTTTTTTTAAATGTTATCAAGTATAATGCAAGTTCTTGTATACATGCAAGTAGGCCTGATTTAAAATTAGAAATATCTTGATAAACCACTAGCCAGTTTGGTCAAAAAGAAAAAGGAAAGGACCCAAATAAATAAAATCAAGAGTGAAAGAGGAGAGATCACAACCAACAGAGCAGATATGCAAACAATACTATTGTGAATACTATGAGCAACTATATGCCAATAAAACGGGCAATCTGGAAGAAATGGACAAATTCCTAGAAACATATACACTACCAAAAGTGAAACAGGAAGAAATAGAAAACTTCAACAGACCCATAACCAGTAAAGAAATTGAATTAGAAATCAAAAATCTCCCAAAAAACAAGAGCCCAGGGCCCGATGGCTTTCCAGGGGAATTCTACGAAACATTTAAAGAAGAGTTAACATCTATTCTTTTGAAGCTGTTCCAAAAAATAGAAATGCAAGGAAAACTTCCAAATTCTTTCTATGAAGCCAGCATTACCTTGATTCCAAAACCAGACAGAGACCCCACTAAAAAGAACTATAGACCAATTTCCCTGATGAACACGGATGCAAAAATCCTCAACAAGATATTAGCCAAATGGCTCCAACAATACATTAAAAAAATTATTCACCAGGACCAAGTGGGATTTATACCTGGAATGAAGGGCTGGTTCAATATCTGCAAAACAATTAACATGATTCATCACATCAATTAAAAAAGGACAAGAACCATATGACCCTCTCAATAGATGCAGAGAAAGCATTTGACAAAATACAGCATCCTTTCTTGATCAAAACCCACAAGAAAGTAGGGATAGAAGGATCATACCTCGAGATCATAAAAGCTATATATGAACGACCCAACATTAAATCATCCTCAATGAGGAAAAACTGAGAGCTTTCCCCCTAAGGTCAGGAACAAGACAGGGATGTCTACTCTCGCCACTGTTATTCAAAATAGTATTGGAAGTCTTAGCCTCTGCAATCAGACAACACAAAGAAATAAAAGGCAACCAAATCAGCCAGGAGGAGGTCAAACTTTCACTCTTCCCATTTGACACAATACTGTATATGGAAAACCCTAAAGATTCCACCAAACAACTGCTAGAACTGATTCATGAATTCAGCAAAGTTGCAGGATATAAAATCAATGCACAGAAATCGGTTTCATTCCTATTCACCAACAATGAAACAACAGAAAGAGAAATCAAGGAATCAATCCCATTTACAATTGCACCAAAACCCATAAAATACCTAGGAATAAATCTAACCAAAGAGGTGAAAAATCTACACACTGAAAACTATAGGAAGCTTATGAAAAAATTGAAGACGACACCAAAAAATGGAAAAATATTCCATGCTCCTGGATAGGAAGAACAAATATTGTTAAAATGTCGATACTACCCAAAGCAATCTACACATTCAATGCAATCCCTATCAAAATTAAACCAGCATTCTCCACAGAACTAGAACAAATAATCCTAAAATTTGTATGGAACCAGAAAAGACCCCGAATAGCCAAAGCAATCTTGAAAAAGAAAACCAAAGCAGGAGGCACCACAATCCCAGACTTCAAGCTATATTACAAAGTTGTAACTATCAAGACAGTATGGTACTGACACAAGAACAGACACTCAGATCAATGGAACAGAATAGAGAACCCAGAAATGGCCCCACAAACGTATGGCCAACTAATCTTTGACAAAGCAGGAAAGAATACCCAATGGAATAAAGACAGTCTCTTCAGCAAGTGGTGCTGGGAAAACTGGACAGCAACATGCAGAAGAATGAACCTGGACCACTTTCTTACACCATACACAAAACTAAACTCAAAATGGATGAAAGACCTAAATGTAAGACAGGAAGCCATCAAAATCCTAGAGGAGAAAGCAGGCAAAAACCTCTTTGACCTTGGCCGCAGCAACTTCTTACTCAACACGTCTCTGGAGGCAAGGGAAACAAAAGCAAAAATGAATGACTGGGACCTCATCAAAATAAAAAGCTTCTGCACAGCCAAGAAAACAACTAGCAAACCTAAAAGGTAATCGACAGAATGGGAGAAGATATTTGCAAATGACATATCAGATAAAGGGTTAGTATCCAAAATCTATAAAGAACTTATCAAACTCAACACCCAAAAAACAGATAACCCAGTGAAGAAATGGGCAAAAGACATGAATAGACACTTCTCCAAGGAAGACATTCAGATGGCCGACATATGAAAAAATGTTCAACATCACTCATCATCAGGGAAATACAAATCAAAATCACAATGAGATACCACCTCACACCTGACATAATGGCTAACATTAACAACTTAGGCAACAACAGATGTTGATGAGGATGCGGAGAAAGAGATCTCTTTTGCATTGTTGGTGGGAATGCAAGCTAGTGCAGCCACTCTGGAAAATAGTATGGAGGTTCCTCAAAAAACTAAAAATAGAACTACCCTACGACCCAGCAATTGCACTACTAGGTATTTTCCAAGGGATACATGTGTGCTGTTTCAAAGGGACACATGCACCCCCATGTTTATAGCAACAGTATCAACAATAGCCAAAGCATGGAAAGAGCTCAGATGTCCATTGAAGGATGAATGGATAAAGAAGATGTGGTGTGTGTGTGTGTGTGTGTGTGTATATATATATATATATATATATATATATATATATATATATGCGTGTGTGTATATATATATATATATATATACATACATACACACACACCACATATTTATATACATGTATATATACATACACACACACACACACACACACACACACGATGGATTATTACTCGGCAATCAAAAAGAATGAAATCTTGCCATTTGCAACTATGTGGATGGAACTCGAGGGCATTACGCTAAGCGAAATTAGTCCATCAGAGAAAGACAAATATCTTATGACTTTACTCATATGAGGACTTTAAGAGACAAAACAGATGAATATAATGGAAGGGAAACAAAAGTAATATAAAAACAGGGAGGGGGACAAAACAGAAGAGACTTATAAATATGGAGAACAAACAGAGGGTTACCGGAGGGGTTGTGGGAGGGGGGATGGGCTAAATGGGTAATGGGCATTAAGGAATCTACTCCTAAATCATTGTTGCACTATATGCTAACTAATTTGGATGTAATTTTAAGAAAATAAAATTTAAAAATTTTTTTCAAAAAAATAAGTAAAATAAAATTAAAAATACCATTCCATAAAAATTATGTACTAAAGATATGCACCTCTCAAAATGAAGTTAGAAATCAGATTTACCATTACCATTATAAACAGTATGTAATGAAATGGCAAAAGGCTGAAAAAATAAAGGTAGGACATAAGACAACTTCCCAATAGATTACAGGAAAGCCTACCGTGAGAAACTTCTTAAAAGGATTCAGTAAACAATCATCTGTCTGGGCAGATAGGATCCTTTGATTCCTTGAAAATCATTTGCATTTCAAATCAACAAGTAAAATCACCCACCAATGAAGTACACAAACACATTCTGCCACAGAAGCCCCATAAGCTACAGATTTCATGCCAAAACCTTCTCTCCACTAACATCTTATCATTACTATGCTGAAAGCCAATGACAATGCAGATAACCCAGATCTAGGTCAGGGATTCTTTTTACTGCAGGTGAGTTACTGAACAACTCTCAAAGGGCAGGAGAAACAGGCCCTTCCTTCTTACCTTTACCATGAACGTAAAGTCTGTTAGAGCTGGGGAATACACGGCCCCACCAGCACAAGGGCCCATGATGAGAGAAATCTGAGGGACGACTCCAGATGCCATGACGTTCCTCTGCCAAAAGAAAAAGACAAGGCATCTTGTTACAGAGGTGTTCATTGCACTAACTGCAGAAAAATAAAGGCAATAATAAAATTACATTTGGCTTTTAGTCACAGAAATTCTATCCTGGAGGCAAGAGACCTAATCAGTACAATTTCTTCCAGAATTATATATGTGCAATTTCTCCACATAACAGGTGGGATTATTGGCATATTAATTTCTGGGGCAAATACCCTCTCTCCCCTCCCTGACAGTAGTTTCCCAAAAGCTCCATCAGGACATGACCTCGGAGTGACTCCCATCAATTTCACCCCAGTCCCAAACACACCTCAAGCCCAGCACCCCTACCTTCACAAAGCTGGCTGAAAAAATGAATGAAAGCCTTAGGCAGGATGTACAGAGCCAACACTTACCCTGGAGCCATGATCTCTAGTTGGAGTCCCTTCACACCAACCACAAAGGTACCCAGCAGTTACAAGGCAAGGTTAAGAAGCAAGTGCAACTTTACTCTCTGTCTTCAATGTCTGCCCACCTCTAGACAGGGTATATGGGGAAAGGGAGGCAGCTGAAGCCAGAATGTTTCAATGGGGGAAAAGGTACGTAAAGGGCCAAGCCTCAGGCCACCTCTGGGAAAGAAAGGAATGGGACTGAAAGACCCAAGCAAGATGATACTCCAATGACTCCTTGCCCAACTCCCAACTGTTTTCCTTCCCCTTGGCTCCATCAGCATAAGAGAAGCATGTCCACTTTTAGCCATGTCTAGGCTCTGAACCCAATTTTTATAAATCATAGGACATAGCTGAGAATAGCACAAAAAGCCATCTAATAGAGAGGATTATGGGAAGATGGCAGAGCAGAAAGCACCAGGAATCTGTCTTCACCTAGACAACACCTGGACTGACATAATCTATGTGAAAAAACTTTTTGAAACTCTAGAATCTATAGAAGGCTTCCAACTCCCAGAGGAAACTTTGGGGAATAAACTGCAGTTAATTTCGGTCAATTTTAGCTCTTAGCACAACAGCAGCTACTCATCCTCTGCCCCCTTAGCCACAAAGCCGGCAGCGGTAAACATATTCCTGGAGCAGCTTATACAGAGCTTTCAAAAAGAGCCCAGGTAGACAAAAAGCACTCTGTCCTCCAAATATCACGGATTGCCCACTGCTGAGATTCTGATTACACAAATGTAGTTAGAAAGGACGGTGGCCATTGTGGTTCTACCTCCCTACCTCATTGCTGCAAGCCCCTGTCATTCCAGCTCAACATCCCTAATCATTAGGGAAATACAAATCATAACTAGAATGAGGTATCACAGGGGCACCTGGGTGGTTCAGGCAGTTAAGTGTCCAACTTTGGCTCAGGTCATGATCTCACGGTTCGTGGGTTCGAGCACCGCATCGAGCTCTGTGCTGTAGTTTGGAGCCTGGAGCCTGCTTCAGATTCTGTGTCTCTCCCTCTCTTTGCCCCTGCCCCACCCACTCACTCACACGCACTCTCTCAAAAATAAACATTAAAAAGAAAAATTTTTTTAGAAGGTTGTGTTGTAGGTACCACAACAGAAACACTGGGATAGCTACTATCAAACAGAAAACAAGTAATGTTGGCAAGGATTTGGAGAAATTGGAACCTTTGCAAACTGCTGGTGGGAACGTAAAATGGTACAGCCACCGTGGAAAACAGCACAGAGGTTCCTCAAAAATTTAAAAATTACCATGTGATCCAGAAATTCCACTTATAGCAATATACCAAAAAGAATGGAAACGAGGGTCTCAAAGGCATATTTGTGTTGTGTTTTTTTTTGTTTTGTTTTTAGAATTTATTCCGTCACTTGAACCATTTTAAGAAGCAAATTTTATTTTGAGAGAGAGATATGTGCATGAGCAGGGGAGAGCGAGAGGGAGAGAGAGAGAGAGAGAGAGAGAGAGAATCTCAAACAAGTTCCACACCCAGCATGGAGATTGTCACCGGAAGGGAGAGAGATGCTTAACTGACTGAGTCACCCAGGCGCCCCTCAAAGAGATATTTGTACACCTATATTCATAGCAGCATTACTCACAATAACTGAAACACAGAAGCAACCCAATGCCCATCAATGGATGAATGAATAAACAAAATGTGATATGTACATACAACGGAGTACTATTTAGCCTTAAAAAGAAAAAACTTGCTACAACATGGATAAATATTGAGGACATTATACTAAATGAAATAAGCCATTCACAAAGACACAAATAAATACAATATTATTTCACTTATATAAGGTACTTAGTCAAAATCATACTGACAAAGTGGAAGACTGATTGCCAGGGACCTGGGGGAGGGAATAATAGGGGAAACTGCTTAAAGGGTATAGAGTTCCAGCTTGGTTTTGTTTGTTTGTTTTTGTAATCTCTATACCCAATGTGGGGCTCGAACTCACAACCCCAAGGATCAAGAATCACATGTTCTTCCAACTGAACCAGCCAGGCACTCCTAGAGTTCCAGTTTTGCAAGATGCAAAGAGTTACCCAGATGAATACTGGTGATAGTTGCACAACATTATGGATGTATTTACTACCACTGAATGTACACTTAATAATGGTTAAATTGGTAAATTTCAAGTGTATTTTACAACAATAAAAAAAGTTGAAAAAGTTGTCTATACTATGCAAAAAATATCAAGGTACACAGGTGAACTTCCAGCTATGGCAGAGTGAATAGTTTAGAAAACTCTCCTCCAAAACAACAACTATAAAACTGGTAAGAATTATCAAAAACAAACATTTGAAGGCTTAGGAACCCAACCAAATATTAACAACTTGAGAAGTGTTTATTGATTTAAAGTAAAAAAAACCCTGCTAAACTTGAGCTAAGAGCAGCAGCATTCTTAACTCAGGCTGCTACCACTGCCCAAACCAGCTCAATGTCCTTCAGGGTAAAAGAAAATAATACCAGATGGTAATTAAAATCCACAAGAAGCAAGTAACATCATGTGATTAAATATATAATACTGTATAAATATAGTTCTGTCTTGATACTTTAAAAGATTATATAAAGCCATAATTTTAAATAACTTATAAACCTAGCAGCAAAGTGTTAATAAGAAAACAAAGGGGGGTAAAATGGAGCTATATCAGATCAAAGATCCTAGATTTTACCAGAATTAAGTCAGTTTTCATTTGAAGTAGACTCTGATCAATTAAGATACATATTGTAACCCTTAGAGCAAACACCCATTAACTCAACATAATTTTGTTTTGTTTTTTTTAAGTCAGAGGAATTAGAAAGGTATACTAAAAATATGTGCGTAACATGGAAGAACTGGAGTGACATCATAGAAGATACTAGAACAAGAAGTTCTAAGAATCTATGCCTCTAACCCACTATTGAGCTAGCAGGAACTGTCTGAATCAACTATTTTGGAACCCTAGAGTGTAGTGGAAACATCCCCCCCCATCCCTGCAACCCCTTACCAGGGGATTGGCAGCTTATGTTCCTACTGCAGCTAGCTGGTGTCAGAGTAAGCAATAAGAACCCTGTCCTCCAAAACTCAGAGTTATGTGTACTGATTACTGATCATGGTTTTTGATCAATATGGGACCAACAGAGAGGCTGGCAACTGTTTGAACCCTGACAGATTCAAGTAGCTCTCTGGCTGAGATGGGATTTAAAGAGACAGTTTCTCTTCTGGGAGCCAGACTTTTCAGGAAATCTTTGTCAGCTCACTGACGGGCTGCCAGAATCTTCAGTGACCACACTAAACATGTAACATATTTTGCAAAAACAGCTCAGAAAGTCACAAATGGATAGATTCAGCCCCCAAGAAGCAAAACTCTATAGTCTCTAATGAGTGAATTAGATTTCCAACATTACCAGAAATACACATAATTTCCAGTACTCAACAAAGAAATTACCAAACACATAAACAGGCTACTATGGGCCATTCACAGGAAAAAAAAAAAAAAAAAAAAAAAAAAACATTGCTGAGGAAGCTAAAACATTGGAACTGTCAAAGATGTTACAGCAATGGTCTTAAATGGTCAATGCGCTAAAGGAAATCATGAGGGGGGGGAAAAGGGAAATCAGCAAAACAATGACACAATGAGTATGCCAGTAAAGAGACAGAAATAAAAAGAAACCAAACAGTAATTCTGAAGCTGAAAAGGACAAGACCTGAAATTAAAAGCTTACTAGAAGGGTTCAAAAGCAGACTTCAACAAGCAAAAGAAAAATTCAGAGAACTTGAAGACACTGAAACTATTCAGTCTAAGGAGCAGCTAGGCAAACAATGAAGAATAGTGAACAGCCTAAGGAATCTGTAAGGATGCATGACATGTACCAACATACACATTACAGTTATCTCAGAGGAAGAAGCAAAAGATTTCAAGAAATAATGGCTGAAAACTTCCCAGATTTGATGAAAGATGTGAATATACACATCCAAAAATCTCTGAATTTCCATGCAGATAGGATGAATTCAGATCCACACCAAACTCACATTACATTCAAACTGCTGAAACCTAAACACAAGGAGAGGAATTTGAGGGCAACTAGAGGAAGCAACTTGTCACATACAAGAAATCCTCAATAAAATTAACAGTTGACTTCTCATCAGAAATCATAGAGTCCAGGGGTGCCTCAGTGGCTCAGTCACTAAGCATACAACTTTGATTTAGGCTCAGGTCATGATCTCACAGTTCATGAGTTCAAGCCCCGCATTGGGCTCTATGCTGACAGTGCAGAGCCTGCTTGGGATTCTCTCTCTCCCTTCTCTCTCTCTGCCCCTTCCCTACTTGTGCTCACTCGCTCTCTCTCAAAAATAAATAAGCTTAAAAAAAAAATCATAGGGGCGCCTGGGTGGCACAGTCGGTTAAGCGTCCGGCTTCAGCCAGGTCACGATCTCGCGGTCCGGGAGTTCGAGCCCCGCGTCAGGCTCTGGGCTGATGGCTCAGAGCCTGGAGCCTGTTTCCAATTCTGTGTCTCCCTCTCTCTCTGCCCCTCCCCCGTTCATGCTCTGTCTCTCTCTGTCCCAAAAATAAATAAACGTTGAAAAAAAAAATTAAAAAAAAAAAAAAAAAAAAAAAAAAAATCATAGAGTCCAGTAGGATATTATGGTCTCAAAAGGAAAAAGAAAACTGTCAAATATATCCAGCAAAACTATCCTTTAAGAATAAAGGAAAAATTGGGGCGCCTGGGTGGCGCAGTCGGTTAAGCGTCCGACTTCAGCCAGGTCACGATCTCGCGGTCCGTGAGTTTGAGCCCCGCATCAGGCTCTGGGCTGATGGCTCAGAGCCTGGAGCCTGTTTCCGATTCTGTGTCTCCCTCTCTCTCTGCCCCTCCCCCGTTCATGCTCTGTCTCTCTCTGTCCCAAAAATAAATAAATGTTGAAAAAAAAAAAAAAATTAAAAAAAAAAAAAAAAAAAAAAAAAAAGAATAAAGGAAAAATTAAGACATTTCCAGACAAAAGCTGAAGGTTGTTTACAGTAGACATACAAGAAATGCTACAGGTCCTTCAGCCTGAAATGAAAGGACCACAGTAAATACCCTGACACCATGAGAAAAAATAAACACTAGTAAATGTAATTTCCTAAGTAAATATAAAAGGCAGTGTTATTTTGGTACTTTGGTTTGATTTGTAACATCTTCCTTCTTCCTAAGGTATTTAAAAAGCAAATGCACAAAACAAATATAAATCTGTTTGGGTACACAACATATAAAAATATAACTTATGGTAACAACATGGAGAAGGAATAGAGATGTATAAAAGCAGAACTTTCACACACTATTGAAGCTAAACTAGTATTATTCAAACAAAATTGCTGTAAATTTAAGGTGGTAATTGTAATTCCCTAGGTAATTACTAGGGGAAGAATGATGAAAATGAAAGAAGTGAATCCAAACGGAACACTTAAAAAAATGACACTAAAGATTAATAGAGGAACTGAGGAACAAAAGAACGTAACACAGAGAATAGGTAAATAGCAGAAATAAACCCTTTATTGGTAATCATATTAAATGTAAATGGATTAAGTTCCTCTACTAATATAGATTAGATTTAAATCTAGTTTTTAAAAAATAAATAAATGCAAGTAAAATAAAAATCTAGTTTTTGATGGTAATATAGGAAAATCCTCAACTCACCCCCTCCCAACACCACAGTGAGTCTACAGCTACATATGGAACAATTTCCTCTAAGGAAAAAAAAAACCACACATAAAGGCTAAATGAGTGACAACTACACAGAAGAAAACTACACATAGGCAGATATGAGAGACTGAGGCACACTATCACCATAAACTCCACCCCACCTCTGGCACAGTGTCCCACAACCTAGGAAGGAACTCAAAACCTGGACCTTCTCCCTCAGGAGCAAAGAGTTAGAACCCCAAATTGAGAATCCCAAACTTTTAGGATAAACACCTGAGAGATAAGCCCCCAAAACACCTAACTTTTAACTTACCAGGGCTCATGTCCTGAAACCCACAAGACTGAAGCTATCTGGAAAACCATTTTTAAAGGGCAGCTCACACCCTCAAACTCACCCCAAAGCACAACTCAAAGGCAGCAAATTGCACCCAGACTTACAGTGAAGGTGGCTCACATGCTTATATAAAAGCATCAGCCTGAGAGGCAAACGTACACACACACACACACACACACACACACACACACACACATATACATCTAGGAGCCTGCCTGAACAACAACAGGAATGGAGGCTGAGGGGACACCATCCTTGTGGTCTCTTTGCCATGCTCCAGAACACCAGCGTCTCCCAGAAGGCAGCTCTTGAATACACCTGGTGCCCCAATTTTTGCAGGGGCCATCTAGGGGACCGCTCTTGCTTACTTGGTTCTGGAGGCCAGAGGACCTTACATTCCTGGTCTCATGGGACTGTAATAATTGGTGTGACCCAGAAAGGAGCTCACACCATTGAGGACCCTAATTTCTGCGACTGTTTCTAGGGGACACCTCTACATCACCTGACTCTGATGGCCAGTAGGACTTAGACTCCTAGGATCTGCAGGACTGTAACCAAGGAGAAAGAGCTCTTAAGTAGCCATAACCTACAATGCACTACAAGGAGCAACAGGCCCAGGAACTGTCTGTGAAGGACTGTTAGTTCATCATCATGATTGCAGTCTGAGGGCAGACATTTTTTTAATTAGGGATGTATCTTGGGGCCAACTGTAATCCTTTCCAGAGACCTCAAAGGGCAGGCATTATCTTTGCACTCAACCTCTAACAGGCTCCAGTTTACCACTGTCCCCTGGAGGAGAGCTTTTACACGTTTACTAATCCTTCTCAAACTCCCCCAAAAAAACAGAAGAGAGAGGAATTCTTCCAGACTCATTTTACAAGATCAGAATTACCCTGATAGCAAAACCAAAGATGACAGAAAAAAAGAATTACAGACCCATACTCTTGATAAACACAGATGCAAAAACACTCAAAATATTAACAAACCTGATTCAACAATACATTAAAAATATATACCATGATCAAGTGGGATTTACTCAAGGGATGCAAGCTTGGTTTAACATCTACAGTCAGTCACCAGCATATACCACATTAACAAAATGAAGAATAAAAATCATGATCATCGGAACAGAGGCAGAAAAATTTTGACATTTGATAAAATTCAACATCCATTTAAGATAAAATCTCTCAACAAAACAGGTATACAGAGAACATACCTCAACATAATAAAGGCCACGTATAACAAGCCAACAGCTAATATCATACTGAATGATGAAAAGATAAAATCAATTCCTCTTAGATCAGCAACAAGAAAGATGCCCATTCTCACCATTTTTATGCAACCTAGTACTAAAGTCCTAACCAGAGCAAGTAGTTATACACACATACACACACACACACACACACACACACACACACACACACACACACACACACCATCCTAATTGGAAATAAAACTATTTGCAGATGACATATTTTATATAGATATAGATATATAGATATAGATATAAACACTGAACCCTCTAGCGGGTCAAGGTATCAGTGGGAGCAGCCGAGTGGTAGAAGGAGCCATTACAGAAGCTGAAGTTGCCTATTAAGCTGATCAAGATGACAACCTCCCAAAAGCACGGAGACTTTGTGACAGAGCCCATGGGGGAAAAGCCAGTGGGGAGCCAGCAGAGACTGGTGAAGTCTTGGGCAAGAAGCTGGAGAAAAGGGGCTTTGACAAGGCCTATGTGGTCCTTGGCCAGTTTCTCGTGCTAAAGAAAGATGAAGATCTCTTCCAGGAATGGCTAAAGGACACATGCAGTGCCAAGGCCAGACAGTCCCAGGACTGCTTAGGTGCCTTCAAGAGTGGTGTGATGCCTTATTGTGAGGCTCTCTGGGGAGCCCCCAGCCCCAAGGCCCAGCATTGAGTCTCAGAGTTTGCAGCCATGTAGGGACTCCTCCCCTGTCCTGTACAAAGGAAGAGATTTCTGTTGTACTCAACCTCTGCTGTACTTCAAAATCTTTTGGAAGTTCTCTCCCCCTCCAGAAATTCTCCCTCTTGCATGAGTCTCCCTTTTCCTTCCCCTGCCAGTTTCATGTCAACAATTCTCAGCCTCTTCCAGTGGATTCCTGGCCCCTCCCAGACCTCCCACTCCCACCTCCGTCTCTGGTCTGTTTTATGTTCTTTGGCTCCTTTCTTAGCAGAACAGTCACTGTCCTTATAAAGTTTTTTAAATCAATAAAATCAGTGGCCTTCAAAAAAAACAATAAATAAATCCTAAAACTGAAAGGTTCTACCAAAAAACACTATTAGAATACATTCAGTAAAGTTGCAGGACACAAAAATATGCTGCATCTCTACACATTAATAAGTATTAGAAAAAATAACAATAATCCCATTTACAATTACATCAATAAAAAATAAAATACCTGGGCACCTGAGTGGCTCAGTCGGTTGAACACCTGACTTCAGTTCAGGTCATGATCTCGTGGCTCCTGAGTTCAAGCCCCATGTTGGACTCTGTGCTAAAAGCTCAGAGCCTGAGCCTGCTTTGTATTCTGTGTCTCCCTTTCTCTCTGCCCCTCTCTTACTCATGTGTGCATGCTCTCTCTCTCTCTCTCTCAAAAGTAAACATTAAAAAAATAATAAAATACCCAAGAATAAATTTAACCAAGGACCTAATACTGAAGCCTCAAAACATTAATAGAAGAAACTGATGAAAACACAAATGGAAAGATATTCTATAGTTATAGATGGAAAGAACAAATTGTCCATACTACCCAAAAGCAATATGTACATTCAGTGCAATCCCTTATCAAAATTCCAATGGCACTTTTTTTAGAAACAAAAACAAAGAATCCTAAAATTTCTATGAAACTTTAAAAGATCCAAAATAGGGCACCAAAACCCATAAAATACCTAGGAATAAATCTAACCAAAGAGGTGAAAAATCTACACACTGAAAACTATAGGAAGCTTATGAAAAAATTGAAGACGACACCAAAAAATGGAAAAATATTCCATGCTCCTGGATAGGAAGAACAAATATTGTTAAAATGTCGATACTACCCAAAGCAATCTACACATTCAATGCAATCCCTATCAAAATTAAACCAGCATTCTCACAGAACTAGAACAAATAATCCTAAAATTTGTATGGAACCAGAAAAGACCCCGAATAGCCAAAGCAATCTTGAAAAAGAAAACCAAAGCAGGAGGCATCACAATCCCGGACTTCAAGCTATACTACAAAGCTGTAATCATCAAGACAGTATGGTACTGACACAAGAACAGACACTCAGATCAATGGAACAGAATAGAGAACCCAGAAATGGACCCACAAACGTATGGCCAACTAATCTTTGACAAAGAATATCCAATGGAATAAAGACAGTCTCTTCAGCAAGTGGTGCTGGGAAAACTGGACAGCAACATGCAGAAGAATGAACCTGGACCACTTTCTTACACCATACACAAAACTAAACTCAAAATGGATGAAAGACCTAAATGTAAGACAGGAAGCCATCAAAATCCTAGAGGAGAAAGCAGGCAAAAACCTCTTTGACCTTGGCCGCAGCAACTTCTTACTCAACACGTCTCTGGAGGCAAGGGAAACAAAAGCAAAAATGAATGACTGGGACCTCATCAAAATAAAAAGCTTCTGCACAGCCAAGAAAACAACTAGCAAACCTAAAAGGTAATCGACAGAATGGGAGAAGATATTTGCAAATGACATATCAGATAAAGGGTTAGTATCCAAAATCTATAAAGAACTTATCAAACTCAACACCCAAAAAACAGATAACCCAGTGAAGAAATGGGCAAAAGACATGAATAGACACTTCTCCAAGGAAGACATCCAGATGGCCAACCGACAAATGAAAAAATGCTCAGCATCACTCATCATCAGGGAAATACAAATCAAAACCACAATGAGATACCACCTCACACCTGTCAGAATGGCTAACATTAACAACTCAGGCAACAACAGTTGTTGGCGAGGATGTGGAGAAAGATGATCTCTTTTGCATTCTTGGTAGGAATGCAAGCTAGTGCAGCCACTCTGGGAAACACTATGGAGGTTCCTCAAAAAACTAAAAATAGAACTACCCTACAACCCAGCAATTGCACTGCTAGGTATTTTCCAAGGGATACATGTGTGCTGTTTCAAAGGGACACATGCACCCCAATGTTTATAGCAGCACTATCAACAGCCAAAGCATGGAAAGAGCCCAAATGTCCATCGATGGATGAATGGATAAAGAAGATGTGAGATATATAGATATATATATATGTGTATATATATATATATATATATATATGTGTATATATATACACACACACACACACACAATGAAGTATATATATATATATGTGTGTGTGTATGTGTGTGTGTATATATATATATACATATATATATATACACACACACACAATGAAGTATATATATATGTGTGTGTGTGTGTATATATATGTATATGCATACACACACACACACACACACACACACACACACACACAAAATGGAGTATTACTCGGCAATCAAAAAGAATGAAATCTTGCCATTTGCAACTACGTGGATGAACTCGAGGGTATTATGCTAAGTGAATTTAGTCAGTCAGAGAAAGATAAATATCATATGACTTCACTCATATGAGGGCTTTAGGAGACCAAAAGATGAACATAAGGGAAGGGAAACAAAAATAATATAAAAACAGGGAGGGGTAAAAAACAGAAGAGACTCATAAATATGGAGAACAAATAGAGGGTTACTGGAGGGGTTGTGGGAGGGGGGATGGGCTAAATGGTAAGGGGCACCAAGGAATCTACTCCTGAAATCATTGTTGCACTATTTGCTACTTTGGATGTAAATTTTAATAAACAAAAAATTAAATTTAAAAAAATGAATAAAAGATCCAAAACAGGGGCACCTGGGTGGCTCAGTTGGTTAAGTGTCTGACTTTGGCTCAGGTCATGATCTCATGGTTCCTGAGTTTGAGCCCCACGTCAGACTCCATGCTGACAAAGTGGAGCCCGCTTGGGATTCTCTCTCTGCCTGTCCCCCACTAATGCTCGCTCTCTCTTTCTCTCAAAATAAATAAATAAAATCATAAAAAAAAAAAAAACTTAAAAAAAGAAAAAAAGATCCAAAATAGGCAAAGCAATCTGGAGAAAGAAGTAACCTGGAGGTATTTCAAGCTATATTACAAAGCAATCATAATCTAAACAGTATAGGACTGAATTAAAGATAAGACACAAACCAAGAGAAGAGAGCACCCAGAAATAAAACCACACATATATGGTCAATTAATTTATGAGAGAGGAGCCAAGAATATATAATGGGGAAAGGACAGCCTCTTAATTAGTGTTGCAAAAATTGGAAACCCACATGCAAAAGACTCAAACTAGACCACTGTCTTACACTATGCACAAAGATCAACTCAAAATGAATTGAAGACTTGAACATAAAACCAGAAACCAAAACTCACAGAAGAAACCATAGGTAATAAGCTCCTTGACATAGGTCTTAGCAATAGTTTTTTTACTCTGACACCAAAAGTAAAAATAACAAAAGCAAAAATAAACAAGTGGGACTAAATCAAACTAAACGGCTTCTGCATAGCAAAGGAAACCTTCAACAAAATGAAAAGGCAATCTACTGAATGGGAGAAGAGATCTGCAAATCATATCTGGTAACGGGCTAATATCCAAAATATATAAAGAACTCACCCAACTCAACAGAACGTGGGAATTAAATTACACATGGGAAATCAATTAAAATATGGGAAGCTCTGGGGCAAGTAGGTGGCTCAGTCAGTTGAGCGTCCAACTTCAGCTCAGGTCATGATCTCATGGTGTATGAGTTTGAGCCCCGCATCAGGCTTGCTGTTGTCAGTGTAGAGCCTGCTTTGGATCCTCTGTCTCCCTCTCTCTGCCCCTGCCCCACTTGCTCTCGCTCTCTCAAAAAAAAATAAAATAAAATAAAAAATAAATAAAATAAAATAAAAATAAAAAAAATATATATATATATGGGAAGATCTGATAAGACATTTTTCCAAAAAAGACATACAGATGGCCAACAGGTACAAAAGAAGATGCTCAGCTTCACCAATCATCATAGAAACACGAAACAAAACCACAATGAGAGGTCACTTTACTCCTACTAGAATGGGTATTATCAAAAAGACAAGAATTAACAAGTGTTGGTGAGGGTGTGTAAGAAAGGAACTCTTGTGTACTGTTGGCGGAAATGTAAATTGGTGCAACCACAATGGAAAACACTATGGAGGTTCCTCAAAAATTAAGACTAGAGCTACCCTAAGATCCAGTAATTCAACTACTGGGTATCTATCTGAAGAAAACCAAAACACTAATTTGAAAAGATATCTGCACCCTTAAGTTCACTGCAGCATTGTTTACAATAGCCAAGATATGGAAACAACCTAAGCGTCCATCAATGGATAAATGGATAAATTGTGGTACATAGGTACAATGGAATATTATTCTGCCATAAAATAGGAAATCTTGCCATTTGCAACAACATGGATGAACCTCAAGGGCATTATGCTAAGTGAAATGTCAGACAAAGACAGACAAATACTGAATAAGATATATGTGGAAACTAAATAAAATAAATGTATATATATATTTAAGAAGCTTACAGATACAGAGAACAGATGGGGGTGGGGAAGACAGGGAAACAGATTGGGAAGATGCTTTTCAAGTTTAAATAAATTGAATAAAAAATTAAATTAAATTAAAATATCTCCATATTTTTCCACAGGAACCTCACTTTAGAGATGAGGACACAGAATAAAAAAAAAACATTCAGTGAGTGGAGAGGAGTTAAAAATGCCAGAACATCACGGGGACCCTAAGCTTGTCTCATCCCTGAAACACAGCTTTATTTGCATCAAACCATTTTGAACACCTAAGAAATTGATCTGAGGATTAATGGAACAATATGCATAATTGGAACCAGAGAACTTGGCAGGTACATGGTGTGGAGAGGTGAGAGAAAAGCCACAGAGCGACAGAGGGTAGGGAGCCATTTTTTTGCAGAGAGAGGTCAGAGAGAAAAAGAGAAGGTTGGAGGGAGTGCAGTGCATCAAAATCATGCATGAAAAGCACTCCCTCTGACAGAGAAAGAGAAACATATCAACTACCAAAACTGAAATAGGAAGAAGTAAATTTGAACAGACCCATAATCAGTAAAGAAATTCAACTAGTAAATAAAATTCTCCCAACAAAAAAGTCCAGGGCCAGATGGCTTCCCTGGGAATTCTACCAAACATTTGAGGAAGAGTTAATGCCTATTATTTAGAATTTGTTCCAAAAAATATAAAAGGAAAACTTCCAAAGTCATTCTATGAGGCCAGCACTACTTGTTTCCAAAACCAGACAAAGACCCCACTAAAAAGGAGAATTACATACCAATCTCACTGATGAAAATGGATGCAAAAATTCCCAAGAAAGCAAACCGAATCAAACAATACATTAAAAGAATTATTTGCCACGATCAAGTGAGATTTATTCCTGGGCTGCAGGGGTGATTCAATATCCACAAATCAACATGGTATATCACATTAATAAAATAAAAAATAAGAACCACATGACCCTCTCAATAGATACAGAAAAAACATTCAACAAAATAAAACAGCTTTTCTTGATAAAAAAAATCTCAAGAAAGTAGGGATAGAAGGAACATACCTCAAGATCATAAAGGCCATATATGTAAGGTCCACAGCTACTATCCTACTCAATGGGGAAAAATGGAGAGCTTTCCCTCTAAGGTCAGGAACACAAAAGGGTTGTCCATTCTCACCACTACTGTTGAGCACAGTGTAGTAAGTCCTAGCCTCAGCAATCAGACAACAAAACGAAATAAAAGGCATCCTAATTGTCAAAGAAGTCAAACTCCCACCCTTCGCAGACAACATGATACTCTACATGGAAAGCCTGAAAGACTTCAAGAAAAAACTGCTAAAACAGATACATAAATTCAGCAAAGTCACAGGCTATAAAATCACCATACAGAAACCAGATGCACTTCTATACACCAATAATGAAGCAGAAAGAGAAATCAAGGAATCAATCCCACTTACAATTGCACCTAGGAATAAACCTAACCAAAAAGGTAAAAGATCTGTATGGTGAAAACTATAGAAAGCTTATGAAAGAAATTAAAGACACAAAGAAATGGAAAAACATCCCATGCTCACAGATTGGAAAAACAAACACTGTTAAAATGTCAATACTACCCAAAGCAATGTACACATTCAATGCAATCCCTATCAAAACACCAGCATTCTTCACAGAGCTATAACGAACAATTCTAAAATTTGTGTGGAACCACAAAAGACCCTGAAAGCCAAAGTAACATTAAAAAAGAAAACCATGGCACAAAAACAGACACATAGACCAATGGAATAGAATAGAAACCCCAGAACTAGACCCACAAACGTATGGCCAACTAATCTTTGACAAAGCAGGAAAGAACATCCAATGGAAAAAAGACAGTCTCTTTAACAAATGGTGCTGGGAGAACTGGACAGCAACATGCAGAAGGTTGAAACTAGACCACTTTCTCACACCATTCACAAAAATAAACTCAAAATGGATAAAGGACCTGAATGTGAGACAAGAAACCATCAAAACCCTAGAGGAGAAAGCAGGAAAAGACCTCTCTGACCTCAGCCGTAGCAATCTCTTACTCGACACATCCCCAAAGGCAAGGGAATTAAAAGCAAAACTGAATTACTGGGACCTTATGAAGATAAAAAGCTTCTGCACAGCAAAGGAAACAACCAACAAAACTAAAAGGCAACCAACGGAATGGGAAAAGATATTCGCAAATGACATATCGGACAAAGGGCTAGTATCCAAAATCTATAAAGAGCTCACCAAACTCCACACCCAAAAAACAAATAACCCAGTGAAGAAATGGGCAGAAAACATGAATAGACACTTCTCTAAAGAAGACATCCGGATGGCCAACAGGCACATGAAAAGATGTTCAGCGTCGCTCCTCATCAGGGAAATACAAATCAAAACCACACTCAGGTATCACCTCACGCCAGTCAGAGTGGCCAAAATGAACAAATCAGGAGACTATAGATGCTGGAGAGGATGTGGAGAAACGGGAACCCTCTTGCACTGTTGGTGGGAATGCAAATTGGTGCAGCCGCTCTGGAAAGCAGTGTGGAGGTTCCTCAGAAAATTAAAAATAGACCTACCCTATGACCCAGCAATAGCACTGCTAGGAATTTATCCAAGGGATACAGGAGTACTGATGCATAGGGGCACTTGTACCCCAATGTTCATAGCAGCACTCTCAACAATAGCCAAATTATGGAAAGAGCCTAAATGTCCATCAACTGATGAATGGATAAAGAAATTGTGGTTTATATACACAATGGAATACTACGTGACCATGAGAAAAAATGAAATATGGCCTTTTGTAGCAACGTGGATGGAACTGGAGAGTGTGATGCTAAGTGAAATAAGCCATACAGAGAAAGACAGATACCATATGTTTTCAGTCTTATGTGGATCCTGAGAAACTTAACAGAAACCCATGGGGTAGGGGAAGGAAAAAAAAAAAAAAAAAGAGGTTAGAGTGGGAAAGAGCCAAAGCATAAGAGACTCTTAAAAACTGAGAACAAACTGAGGGTTGATGGGGGGTGGGAGGGAGGGGAGGGTGGGTGATGGGTATTGAGGAGGGCACCTTTTGGGATGAGCACTGGGTGTTGTATGGAAACCAATTTGACAATAAATTTCATATAGTAAAAAAAATAAAAAGAAATAAAAAGAAAAAGAAAAAAGAAAACCAAAGCTGTAGGCATCATAATTCTGGACTTCAAGCTGTATTGCAAAGCTATAATCATCAAGACAGTATGATACCAGCACAAAAACAGACACTTAAATCAACAGAGAATCCAGAAATGGACCTACAAATGTATGGTCAACTAATCTTCAACAAAGCAGAAAAGAATATCCAATGGAAAAAACACAGTCTCTTCAGCAAATAGCACTGGAAAAACTGGACAGCGACACACAGAAGAACGAAACTGGACCACTTTCTTACACCACACACAAAAATAAACCCAAAATAGATTAAAGACATAAATGTAAGAATACCCAAAGTATAAAATTCTTGAAGAAAAACAAAGGCAGCAAACTCCTGGACATCAGTTGTAGCATTATCTTTTTCATCTTTCTCCCCAGGCAAGAGAAACAAATGCAAAAACAAACAACTAGGGCTAAATCAAACTAAAAAGCTTTTGCACAGCAAAGGAAACCATCAACAAAACAAAAAGACTACTGAATGGGTCAAGTTACCTGTAAATCACATATCCATTAAATGGTTAATATCCAAAATATATCAAGAACTCCTTTAATTTAAAACCAAACCAAACCAAGCTCCAATTAAAAAATGGGCAGAGGGCCTCAATGGACTTTTCAAAAGAAGATATATAGATGACCAATAGACACAAAAGATACTCAACATTTTTGATGCAAATCAAAACCACAATGAGATATCACTTCGTACCTATCAAAATGGCTCGGATTGAAAAGACAAGAAATAACAAGTGCTGGTGAGGACATAGAGAAAAGAGAACACTTGTGCCCTATTGATGGAATGTACATCAGGTCAGCCACTATAAAAAACAGTATGTAGGGTTCTCAAAAATTTAAACATGGAATTACCATATGATCCAGCAATTTCATTTGAGTATTTATGGGAAGAAAATGAAAACACTAATTCAAAAAGATATACGCACCCCTATGTTCACTACTTTATTTACAATAGCCAAGATGTGGAAGCAACTTAAGTACCCTAAGCAACCTAAGGTAAAGGAATGCCTAAAGAGGTAGTGTGTGTGTGTGTGTGTGCACGCGTGTATAAAAAAAAAGAAATCATGCCATTTGCAACAACACAGATGAACCCAGAGGGTGTTATGCTAAGGGAATTAAGTCAGAGAAAGACAAATACTATATAATTTCACTTACATATGGAATCTAAATTAACAAAACAGAAACAGATGCTAATATGCAAAACTAATGGTTGCTAGAGGGGGTGGGGGAACCAGATAGGTGAAAGGGATTCAGAAATACAAACCTCCAATTATAAAATAAACTCCTAAGGATGAAAAAATACAGCAAAACAAATACAGTCAATATTGTAACAATTTTGTATGCTGACAGACATTAATTATACTTACCATGGCAAGCATTTCATAATTTATGTAAATGTTAAATCAATATGCTATACACCTGAAACTATTATACATCAACTATACTTCAATTTTAAAAAAAGGGGGGGAGAGAGGTTGTTTTATAAAGATAAGCATATAGATCAATGGAAAAGAATGGAGTCCAGAAATTTTTACCTTTATGGCCAATTCATTTTGCACCAAAGTGCCAGGACAATTCAACAGAGACAGAATAGTCATGTCAATAAATGTGAGATAAGGATGAATTTTGACCCTGACCTCACACTATAGACAAAAATTTTATATGTATCACAGACCTAACATAAAAGAGACTGGACAAAATATTCATAACTTTGTATTATTACACAGAGTTCTTACATAGGACAATAAAAGTATAATCTGCAAAGGAAACAAACTGAGTTTTTGGAATTCAACACTTAAAACATTTGTTTCTTAATGGTGACATTTGAAGTGAAAAAAGAAGAGCCATAAGACTAGAAGAAAATACCTGCAAACTACATATTTAATAAAGGACTCGTATTCAAAATATATAAAGAACTCTTACAACTCAAAACCCAATTATAAAAGGAGCAAAAGATCTAAATAGACATTTCAGCAAAGAAGATACACATAGGAAGATGCTTGGGTGCTTCAGTTGGTAAAGCATCCGACCTTGACTCAGGTCATGATCTCATAGTTTGTGAGTCTGAGCCCCGTGTCAGGCTCTGTGCTGACAGCTCAGAGCCTGGAGTCTGCTTCTGATTCTGTGTCTCCCTCTCTCTCTGCTCCTCCCCCACTCATCCTCGTCTCTCAAAAATAAGTATTAGAAAAAATGTTTTGTAAAAGACATACATATGAATAACATGTACATGAAAAGATGCTCAACATGATTTAGTCAGCATTGAAATACAAATAAAACCACAATGAGTTACTACAACATACCATAAAAATGACCATAATGAAAAAAACTGAAATACTCAAGGGTTGACAAGGATGTGAAGAACATGAAACCCTGAATATATTGCTTGTGGTAACGTAAACTGGTAGTCATTTTGGAAAAAAATTTGGCAATTTCTTAAAAACTCATAAGCTTATCAGACCCAATAATTCCACTCTTATGAAAAACTTTGTTCACACAGAGAGTGATACACAAATGTTCACAGCATTATTTATGACAGCCAAAAAGTTGAAACAACATAAACATCCATCAACTGATAGATGGATAAAATGTGGTATATCCATGTAACATTATTCAGCAATAAAAAAATGACAACTGACACAAAGTACAATATGAATCGACCTCAAAAAAAATTATGTTAAGTGAAAAATGATACAAAAACCGTAGAGACAGAAACTCAGCAACACCATCAAGCAAAATAACATTCACATTATAGGGATCCCAGAAAGAGAAAGGGGGACAAAAATTTACTTGAATAACTGAAAACTTCTCAAATCTGGGGAAGAAAACAGAAATCCCGATCAAGGAGGCACAGAGAGTCCCCAACAAAATCAAACAAAGGAGGTCCACACCAAAGCCTTGTAACTAAAATGGCAAAAAGCAGCAATAAACAGAGCATTTTAAAAGCATTTAAAAAGAACAGTTAGATACAAAGGAAACCCCTTAAGAGTATCAGCTTTATCAGTTTCACCAGGAACTTCACAGGACAGACAGTAATGGCATGATACATTCAAAGTGCTAAAAGAGGGGCATCTGGTGGCTCAGTCTGTTGGGCGTCTGACTTCGGCTGAGGTCAAGATCTCACAGTTTGTGAGTCTTAGCCCCATGTCAGCTCTGTGCTGACAGCTCAGAGCCTGGAGCCTACTTCAGATTCTGTGTCTCCCTCTCTCTCTGACCCTTCCTTGCTCTCTCTTTTTCTCCCTCTGAAAATTATTGCAATTATGAAAAAAATTATATGCAAACATGAAAAAAAAATTTTTTTAATAAAAAAAGTGCTAAAAGATGAACATCTGTGGGACGCCTGGGTGGCTCAGTCAGTTGAGCATCCAGCTTGGGCTCAGGTCATCATCTCATGGTTTCTGAGTTCGAGCCCCGCATCAGCCTCTGTGCTGACAGCTCAGAGTCTGCAACCTGCTTCGGATTCTGTGTCTCCCTCTCTCTCTCCCCCTCCCCTGCTCACACTCTGTCCCTCTCTCCCTCTCAAAAATAAACAAACATTTGGGGCGCCTGGGTGGCGCAGTCGGTTAAGCGTCCGACTTCAGCTAGGTCACGATCTCGCGGTCTATGAGTTCGAGCCCCACGTCAGGCTCTGGGCTGATGGCTCAGAGCCTGGAGCCTGCTTCCGATTCTGTGTCTCCTTCTTTCTGCCCCTCCCCCGTTCATGCTCTGTCTCTCTCTGTCTCAAAAATAAATAAATGTTTAAAAAAAAATTAAAAATAAACAAACATTTAAAAAAAAATTAAAAAAAAAAAAGAAGAACATCTGCAACCAAGATACTCTATCCAGCAAGCTATCATTCAAAATAGGAGATATACAGTTTCTCAAACAAAAACCAAAGGAGTTCATCACCACTAAATCAGCCCTACAAGAAACATTAAAGGGGACTCTTTGAATAGAAAGGACAGATCATAAGAGTCAGTAGGGGGCACAAAAGCAGTAAAATTAAGTGTATTTATAAAAAAAATCAGTCAAGATATACACAAAGTAAAAGGATGTAAAGTGTGGCACCATATACCTAAAACGTGGGGGGCAGAGGAGTAAAGAATGGGTTCAAATTTAAGGTATCATCAACTTAATATAAACTGTTATATGCAGATGTTATATACCCAGTGGTAACCACAAACCAAAAACCAGTAATAGATATGCAAAGAATAAAGAGAAAGGAATCCAAGTATATCACTAAAGAAAGCCAGCAAACTATGAAAGAGCAAGAGAAGAAACAAAGAACTACAAAAACAACCATAAAACAAGTAACAAAATAGCAATATATACCTATCAATAATTATTTTAAATGTAAATGGACTAAACACTCCAATCAAAAGACATAGTATGACAGATGCATAAAAAATCAAGACCAATCAATATGCTACCTTCATATCAGACAAAGACACATGCAGACCAGGGTGCCTGGGTGGCTCAATCAGTTAAGCATCCAACTTCAGCTCAGGTCATGATCTCATGGTTCATAAGTTTGAACACTATATAATCATCACTATATAATCATCAATAGAACAATCCAACAAGATGATGTAACAATTGTAAATATTTATGCATCTAACATGAAAGCACCTAAATACATAAAGCAGCTAATAACAAATATACTCTATAGTAAAACCGTAATAGCAGGGGACTTTAACCCCCAACTCACATCAATGGATACATCATCCAAACAGAAAATCAACAAGGAAACCATAGTTTTGAATGAAACACTGAACCAGATGGATCTAATACATAGCCAGAACATTCCATCCTAAGACAGTGCAATACACATTCTTTTTAAGCACACATTTAACATTCTATGAATAGATCACATATTGGGCCATAAAACAAGTCTCAACAAATTCAGAACAACTGAAGTCATATACATCTTTTCCAACCACAACACTATGAAATAAACCACAAGAAAAAAATCTGTCAATAACACAAAGCATGGAGGTTAAATAATATGCTACTAAACAATGAATGAGTCAACAAAGAAATCAAAAAAAAAAAAAAAAAAAAAAACATGGAGGCAAATGAAAACAGTCCAAAATCTTGGGGATGCAGCAAAAGCTGTTCTAATAGTGAAATTTATAGCAATAGAGGCCTACCACAAAAATAAAAATCTCCAATATGCAACCTAACCTTACACCTAAAGCACCTAAAGGAGCTATAAAAAGAACCAAACCCAAAACCGGCAGAAGGAATTAAAGAGTAGCGCAGAAATAAGTGAAATAGAAACTAAAAAAACCAATAGAACAGATCGATGAAACCAGGAACTAGTTCTTTGAAAAGATCAACAAAATCAATAAACCTTTAGCCAGACTCATCAAAAAAAAGAGAGGACTCAAAAATCAGAGATGAAAAAGGAGAGGGGTGGTTGGGTGGCTCAGTCAGTTAAGTGACTTGCTTGGGCTCAGGTCATGATCTTGCAGTTTGTAGTTCTAGCCCCGTGTCAGGCTCTGTGCTGACAGCTAGAGCCTAGAGACTGCTCCAGATTCTGTCTCCCTCTCTCTCTGCCCCTCTCCCTCTCATGCTATCTCTGTCTCTCAAAAATAAATATTAAAAAAAATTTTTTTAATAAAAAAATGAAAAAGGAGAAATAACACCACAGATATACAAATAATTGTAACAGAATATTATGAAAAATTATATGCCAACCAACTGGACAACCTAGAAGTGGAAAATTCCTAGAAATTTAACCTCCCAAACTGAACAAGGAAAAAATAGAAGATTGCACAGACCAATCACCAGCAATGCAATTAAATCAGTAATCAAAAAACTCCCAAGAAACAAAAGTCCAGCACCAGACTGCTTCATGGGTGAATTCTGCCAAACATTTAAAGAAGAGTTAATAACCATTCTTCTCAAACTATTGCAAAAAATAGAAGAAGAAGAAAAGCTTCCAAAAATCAGTCTATGAGGCGTTACCCTGATACCAAAACCAACATGATACAACAAAAAGAACTACAGACTAATATTTCTGATGAATATAGATGCAAAAATCCTCAACAAAATAGTGGCAAACCAAGTCTAACAATACATTTAAAAAAATCATTCACCACCATTGATGGGATTTACTCCTGGATTGCAAGGGTGATTCAGTATTTGCAAAATCAACATGATACACATAAGGTCAGTAAGAGAAAGAATAAAAACCACATGATTTCAAAAGATGCAGAAGTAAACATTTGACAAAGTACAACATCCATCCATGATTAAAAACAACAAGGGGCACCTTGTTGGCTGGGTGGCTCAGTCGGTAAGTGTCCAACTTCAGCTCAGGTCATGATCTTGCAGTTTGTGAGTTCAAGCCCCACATCAGGCTCTGTGCTGACAGCTCAGAGCCTGGAGCCTGCTTCGGATTCTGTGCCTCCCTCTCTCTGCTCCTCCTCCATTCACACTCTGTCTCTCTCTCAAAAATAAACATTAAAAAAAAAATTAAAAAAAAAAACACCTCTACAAATAGGGTCAGAGAGAACATACCTCAACATAATAAAGGACATATATGAAAACCCAGGACTAACATTATACTCAATGATAAAAAATCGAGAGCTTTTTCCCTAAGGTCAGGAACAAGACAAGGATGTCCACTCTCACCCCTCTTATTCAATACAGCACACAAAACAAAAATGAGGCATCCAAATTGGTAAGGAAGAAGAAAAAATCACTACTTGCATATGACAGGATACTATATACAGAAAACCCTATAAAGACTCCACCAAAAAACTACTAGAACTGATAAATGATCTCAATAAGGTCACAGGATACAAAATCAGCATCAGAAACCCACTGCATTTTTCTATACACTTATAATGGAAGTAACAGAAAGAGAAATTAAGAAAATAATCACATTTACAATTGCACCAAAAAGAATAAAATAGCAATGAGGTGGAACACTTGTACTGTGAAAACTATAAAATGCTGGTAAAAGAAAAAAAAAAAAAAACTGAAAACAATACAAATGGAAATATATACTATGTTCATGGACTGAGAAAAATTGTTAAAATGTCCATACTACCCAAAGCAGTCTATAGATTTAATGTAATCCCTATCAAAATACCAACAGTAATTCAGAATTAGAATAATCCTAAATTGTATGGAACCACTCAAATCCTGAGTAACCAAAGCAATTAAAAAGGAAAACAAAACTGGAGGTATAACAATCCCAGATTTCAAGTTTTATTACAAAGCTGTAGTACACAAAACAATAGGATACTAAGATCAATGATCAAAAATACTTAGATCAATGAACACATTAGAAACTCCAGAAATCAACCCACAATTATATAGTCAATTAATCTTCAACAAAGGGGGCAAGAATATGCAATGGGAAAAAGACAGTCTCTTCAACAAATGGTATTGGGAAAACTGGACAGCTATATGCCAAAAAATGAAACTGGACCACTTTCACCACACACAAAAAATGAACTCAAAATGGATTAAAGACCTAAATGTAAGACCTGATACCATTAGGGGTGCCTGGGTGGCTCAGTCAGTTAAGTGTCTGACTCTTGATTTTGGTTCAGATCATGATCTCACAGGTTCATGGGATCAAGCCCCACATCTGGCTCTACCCTCACAGGGCAGAGTCTGCTTAGGATTCTCTCTCACTCTCTCTCTCTCTCTGGCCCACCCTGATTATGCTCTCTCAAAATAAATAAAACATTAAAAAAAAAAAAAAGACCTAAAACCATTTAAGTCCTAGAAGAGGGGGCATCTGGGTGGCTCAGTCAGTTAAGTGTCCAACTTTGGCTCAGGTCATGATTTCACAGTTTGTGATTTCGAGCCCCATGTCAGGCCCTGTGCTTACAGCCAGAGTCTAGAGGGTTCTGTGTCTCCCTCTCTCTCTGCCCCTCCCTGCTCACCAATAAATAATGAATAAACATTAAGAAATATATAAAAAATAATAATAAAGTCCTAGAAGAGAGCACAGGCAGTAATTTCTATGATAATGACCATAGCAACATTCTTCTAGATAGGTCTCCTAAGGGAAACAAAAGCAAAAATAAACTATTGGGACTTCATCAAAATAAAAAAGTTTCTGCAGAGTGAAAGAAACAAATCAATGAAACTATAAACAACCTACTGAATGAGAGAAAATATTTGCAAATAACGTATCTGATAAAGGGTTAGTGCCCAAAATATATAAAGAACTGATATAGCTCAACATTCCAAAAACAAATAATCCAATCAAAAACTGGGCAGAAGACATGAACAGATATTTCTCTAAAGAAGACATCCTTAGCCAACAGGCACATGAAAAGATGCTCAACATCACTTATCATCATGGAACTGCAAATCAAAACCATAATGATATACCACCTCACACCTGTGAGGTGGCAAAAATAAAAAACACAACAATAAGTGTTGGCAAGGACATGAAGAGAAAAGAACCTTCATGCACCACTGGTGGAAATGCAAACTTGTGCAGCCGCTGTGGAAGACAGTATGGAGGTTCCTCAAAAAAAATTAAAAACAAAATTACCCTATGATCCAGTAATCGCTCTGCTGGGTATTTACCCAAAGAATACAAAACACTAATTCTAATTCCAAGGGATATATTCACCCCTATGTTTACTGGAGCATTATTTACAATAGCCATATTATAGAAGCAACCCAAGTGTCCATTAATAGATGAACGGATAAAAGTGATACACACACACATACACACACACACACACACAGGAATATTACTCAGCCATAAAAAAAGAATAAAATCTTGCCATTTGCAACAACATGGATGGAACTAGAGTATAATGCTAAGTGAAAGAAGTCAGAGAAAGACAACTACCATGTGATTTCACTCATATGTGGAGCTTAAGAAACAAAACAAACGCAGGGTGCCTGGGTGACTCAGTCAGTTAAGTGTCTGACTTCAGCTCAGGTCATGATCTTGCGGTTCATGAGTTCAAGCCCCGTGTTGGGTTCTGTGCTGAGAGCTCAGAGCCTATAGCCTGCTTCAGATCCTGTGTCTCCCTGTCTCTCTGTCCCTCCTCCACTCAGCTCTGTCTCTCTCTCTCTCTCAAAAATAAACTTTAAAAAAAAAAAATGGGGGCGCATGGGTGGCTCAGTCGGTTAAGTGTCCGACTTCGACTCAGGTCATGATTTCACGCTCTGTGAGTTCCCGCCCCGCATCAGGCTCTGTGCTGACAGCTCAGAGCCTGGAGCCTGCTTCAGATTCTGTGTCTCCCCCTCTCTCTCTGGCCCTCCCCCATTCATGCTCTGTCTCTCTCGGTCTCAAAAATAAATAAACGTTAAAAAAAATTTTTTTTTAATAAATAAATAAATAAATAAATAAATAAATAAATAAATAAATATGAACAAAAGAAAAAGACAAAAAAGACTCTTAAGTATACAGAACTGATGGTTACCAGAAAGGAGCTGGGGGAGGCAGATGGGTGAAATAGGTGAAAGGGATTAAGAGTTCACTTATTGTGGGGTAGCTGGGTGGTTCAACTCAGTTAAGTGTCTGACTTTGGCTCAGGTCATGATCTCATGGTTCATGAGTTCGAGCCCCACATCGGGCTTTCTGCTGTCAAGGCAGAGCCAGCTTCAGATCCTCTGCCCCTCTGTCTCCAACCCCCCCCACTTGCACTTTTACTCTCTCTCAAAATAAATAAACTTAAAAAAAAAAGTTCACTTATCAATAAGGAACACTGAGTAGTGTATGGCACTGTTAAATCATTACATTATACACCTGAAACTAATACTGTTGTTAATTTTACTGGAATTTAAAAAGTCACTGAATTACATGCTTACATTCTTCTCAGCCTTTTGGCTAAGATCAAGTGTAGTATCTGTTCTTTTCAGAGTTACATTCTTACAATGGATGGATTTTAGGGTTTGTAAATTATACCTCTTATAAAACTTCCAAAAAAATGTTAAGGTCATAGAGGAAAAAGAAAAACTGTCCCAAATTAAAATTTTTTTTTTTAACGTTTATTTATTTTTGAGACAGAGACAGAGCATGAACGGGGGAGGGTCAGAGAGAAAGAGGGAGACACAGAATCCGAAACAGGCTCCAGGCTCTGAGCAGTCAGCACAGAGCCCGACGCGGGGCTCAAACTCATGACCGTGAGATCATGACCTGAGCTGAAGTCGGACGCTTAACCGACTAAGCCACCCAGGCGCCCCTAAAACTGTCCCAAATTAAAGGAAATTAAATAGGTAAGACAACTAAAGACAGTACTTAATCCTGGACTGGATGGGGCATAGGGGTAGAGGAGAACAGCTACCAAAGGCTTTATTAGGATCACTTGATGAAATCTGAATTGCCATAGATAAAAATATTGATGAATTCATATTAAATTTCCTGATTTCTATTACTATACTCGTTTTATCACAGAATGTCCTTGTTCTCAGGAAACACACAATGAAGGATTTAAGGGCTAGAGGAGGTACAATCTCCAGTTTATTCTCAAATGTTTCAGAGAAATATAACCCGCAAATATATACTTATGGAGAGAAATGATAGAGCAAATGGGGAAAATGTAAACAAGTGGTGAATCTGGGTAAAGGGCATACAGGGAGTTCCTTGAACTGTTTTTGCAATTTTTATGTAAAATTTGAAATTTTATCAAAATTACAAAAAAAATTTTAAACAGTACAGTAGCAGGAAGTGGCTGGAGGTGTAGAAATGACAAGCAGCATTAGTAAATAATTTATTAAAGTCACTGAAGCCTATCTCCTGAAAAGAAAACACAACACAACCTGCAGCCTATACTCACAAAGATGGGTTAGACTAGGAGATATTCTAAAACCCTGATAACCTCTAAAACGTGGGGATTTACTGCCACTTCTCTTATGGCCATGCTTTCTTTCCTTCATTTCCAACACAGGCATGACTACCAGGCTAGGGGGCAAAGGAGATTTTCCAGGCCTAAACTGTTCTGACTATGCCACCCAAAGTGCTAATTCTCCCCAGTAGGTTATTCCTAGAGCTCAAGATTAAAGATTAAAAAGTAGGTTCACAAAGTGGCTTCTCAACGAACATGTGTATTCCCACAACTAGCAGAGCAGCTTACACAAATACACATTTTTCTGATGGATCACAAAGGGCAGTAGCCAGGGATAAAACATTCATAAGCCTGCAGGCCAGGGAGATGACAAGAACAGCTGGCCTGAATAGAAACAATGTCTGCCTGTCTCTTTCCTGCCTTCTCCCTATTTCCTCCCCTCCCCAGAAATACAGACCTCTCCCTTTCCTCAAGTTTCCATCTGGCAGTATCTCTCTCCCTTACCCCAACCTCCTTTACCTTCTTATAACATACTTCCTACTTCAAGTAATACATCTAATCTACTTTTGTGTTTTTCATTTCTTTCTTTGTAATTTTAGTTTGTAAGTAAGCAGAAAGATCTGATATACTGATCATCAAATGTTTCCGAATAGTGGGATTTGGCTGATTTTTCTTCTTTGTACTACAACTTGAACTTCATATGATGATATTGTGTTTTAAACAAAATAAAATACTACTTATTTTTTTAATTCCTAATTCTAGCAAATCAATTCATTTTAAACTTTCATAATATTCCATGTCCCTTGCTTTTGAGAAAAATAATTAGGTGATTTCCCCTATAAGTGATCTTTAATTTTGTTTTCCCCTAAGAGTTGCCCTCTGTGATAAAAAAAAAAAAGTAAACCCGGGGCGCCTGGGTGGCGCAGTCGGTTAAGCGTCCGACTTCAGCCAGGTCACGATCTCGCGGTCTATGAGTTCGAGCCCCGCGTCAGGCTCTGGGCTGATGGCTCAGAGCCTGGAGCCTGTTTCCGATTCTGTGTCTCCCTCTCTCTCTGCCCCTCCCCCGTTCATGCTCTGTCTCTCTCTGTCCCAAAAATAAATAAACGTTGAAAAAAAAAAGTAAAAAAAAAAAAAAGTAAACCCTCTCCACCTACTCTCTTGCTTTTTGTACACCTTCCATGCCTTCCCCAGTGACACAGGAAGAAGCCACAGAACAGATACAAGGTAGATAACAAGGAATAGGGATGGGAAAGCTCTAACCAGGGCACAGCTTAGAAATTAAGCCTTGTATTATTTTATTCTGTAAATGCTATTAACAGGTTTCTTACCAGAAAAATGTCTGCATAGCCAGCCAAAGACTCTACTCCCTCTTGGATCCGTGCTCCCCCAGAGTCATTCAGTCCAATCACTGGAGCCCCCACTGTCATGGCCTGGTCCATGATCTGAGACAGCAAAGCAATCTTTTATGAGACAACTGATCCTTTTATCAAAAACAATTTATAAAGTACCATGGTGTTTTCTGGAAAATGTTCCAAGTGCACTTTTCTTTTTAAATGCTCATTCTGAGAGAGAGAGAGAGAGAGAGAGAGAGGAGAGCATGCGCATGTGAATAGGGAGGGGGCAGAGAGAGAGAAGAGAGAGAATCCCAAGTAGGCTCCACACTGTCAGCACAGAGCACGATGCAGGACTCAAACTCATGAGCCATGAGATCATGACCTGAGTCGCAATCAAGAGTTGGATGTTTAACCAAGTGAGCCATTTGGGCGCCCCTAATTACACTTCTCAAAACAGGAATCATTAACACTGGCTTCATTCCCCATGATGATTAGGTACCTCCATGGAAAACAGAACCAAAATTTTAAGGGCTGATTAAAGCCCTTCAGGCATCCAAGAGGCAAAGCACTTCCCACCAGCAGGGGATAAGACTGCTCATAGCAACCATTTCTGAGCCACAGGCCTAAGCTATAATATTTTCCAGTATCCAGTTTTGTTCCCAACTTTTTTTTTTCAAGCAGGCTCCATGCCCAACGTAGGGCTTGGGCATGGCCTTGAGAACTCATGACCTTGAGATCTCATGACCTTGAGATCAAGAGTCACATGTTCTACTGGCTGAGCCAGTCAGGCGTCACCATCTACCCCCGCCCCCCTTACTCTTTTGAAAGAACTGACACTAAACACAATAACAAAATAGTATTTTTATGAAAGTACATGTAGATCCATCTGTTAACCAGAGCCAGGCCCAAGCCTGATTTCACTTGTAATAACCCTCATGGGTCAGTAGTTGAGGGCTTAATAAGCAACATTCCTAAGAACGCTTTTCAGTTCACAAAGTACTTCCACTTCCATTATCTCATTCAACCTGATAACAGAGGCAGTGAAAAGAAAAATTACAGAGGATTAAAAGTTAAGTGATTGGCCCAAGGTTTCAGAAATAATACATGACAAGATCACATCTAGAATCCAGGTTTTCCATTACACAGGGAAGCACTACTTGACTATTAACAGTCAACCGTACCTTTAATTCCACATTTCTCCAAGTATGATCTATACTTTTATTCATCTCCAGAGCATCTCATCACTAGCAGTGGAGGTTTTTTAGGTTTATTTTTTTTTATTTTTTTTACATTTATTTATTTTTGAGAAAGAGTGAGACAAAGCATGAGCAGGGGAGGGGCAGAGAGAGAAGGAGACACAGAATCTGAAGCAGGCTCCAGGCTCTGAGCAAGTGGTCAGCACAGAGCCTGATGCGGGGCCCGAACCCACAAACTGTGAGATCATGACCTGAGTCGAAGTTGGACACTCAACAGACTGAGCCACCCAGGTGCCCCAGCAGTGTTTTTTAAAATACCATCATATAATCCTTGCACTGTTCTTTATCCTTTAGTACCTGGACTCTCCACCTAGATCATGGGCTCTTTACCTGGAGTCTTCAGAATCCCAAGGGGTCTGTAATAGATTTCATCCATGCATTGCTTGGATGGGAAAAAATTTAATCTTTATTAACTCTAGCTGATCTTTACCATACCTTTTAATTATGAACACAGGAAACAAAATCATTACTTTATGAGAAATACCTGTGACTTTATATTAAAACAAGCCATGGATATTTTTATGTCACACTAAAGTTGCAGGTATCTTGAAGTAGCATTTTCTTTTTTTTTTTTTTTTTTTTAATTTTAACGTTTATTTTTGAGACAGAGAGAGAGAGAGCATGAACGGGGGAGGGTCAGAGAGAGAGGGAGACACAGAATCTGAAACAAGCCCCAGGCTCTGAGCTGTCAGCACAGAACCCGATGCGGGGCTCGAACCCACAGACTGCGAGATCATGACCCAAGTCATGAGTCAGATGCTCAACCGACTGAGCCACCCAGGCGCCCCTTGAAGTAGCATTTTCACTCATGCCTACTTTGAAACTATAGAGGTTTAAATGCACAGCTAAATCTTGTTATTTGATAAATTTGAAAGCACACAGATTACAAATAGGAGTGCCTGGGTGGCTCAGTTGATTAAGCATCCAAGCCTTGATTTCAGCTCAGGTCATGATCTCACAGTTGGGGAGATCAAGCCCCATGTCAGGCTCTGTGCAGACAGTGCAGAGCCTGCTTGGGATTTTCTTTCTTTCTCTCTCTCTCTCTCTCCCCCTCCCTCCCTCCCTCCCTCCCTCTCAAAATAAACAAACATAAAAAGCATGAATATTACAATTGTAATTTTTTTTAATATTTTTTAATTCTTTGTAATCCTACATATCTTATGCATGTAAATCATTACCAGATTGCCAAAGGGATCCATGATACAAAAAACGTGAAGAATTCCTGCCTTGGACTAAAGGGATGTTTGGGTCTGCACCCACCCCACATACACAGCTCATTGTCTTGCACCCCAATATTTAATATGAACTATGTGACTGATGAAAGTACTGGGTTTTCAAGATTAAATACTTACTTTGCAGATCTTTTGGGCATGTGCCCCAGACAGACTACCTCCAAAAACTGTAAAATCCTAAAAAGAAAACAAATCAACAAATAAAATATAGTCACTAGCCAGGAATGAAAAGCCAGGAGGAAGACGAAATGAAAAACTCTTAGTCAAAAGTTTTTGAAGGATTTTCAGGAGTTCAAAAAATTAGGAATGTCTTTTATTCACTATTCTATGGAGTAATTTGTACCTTAGAGGGAATTCATGTATTGTCAACAGCAAAAGACTTAGTCTTTGCTCTACAAAAATGAATCCTAGCTCTCTAAGGAAAACTTTTCATGCAGAATTAACCTGAAAAATCAGATTCTATAGATGTCAGGCAGGCATTTCTATTACTAGAAATATTTGCCATTCTGGGGCGCCTGGGTAGCTCAGTCAGTTGGGCGTCCGACTTCGGCTCAGGTCATGATCTCATGGTCCGTGAGTTCGAGCCCCACGTCAGGCTCTGTGCTGACAGCTCAGAGCCTGAAGCCTGTTTCAGATTCTGTGTCTCCCTCTCTCTGACCCTCCCCCGTTCGTGCTCTGTCTCCCTCTGTCTCAAAAATAAATAAACGTTAAAAAGAAAAAAAGAAAAAGAAATATTTGCCATTTTGACGAGAGGTTAAAAAAAAAAGACAATCAGAGCCCTCACGGCTTCCTCTTGCTTATGGTATTTCATTACCTTCTGATATAAAGGGCTTCTTGTGGGAAGGACCTCCTTTCTAAAACCACCTCAAAAAGCGAGTAATTAAAAACAGAGTCAGCCCAGGAGGACAAAAAAGGAAGAGGAAACAATGGCAGAGGAGAGAGTGAACAACAAACTCAGGGGAACTGAAAGCACAAAAAGAATATCTGACTTGTAGCAAATGGAAGCCTATATACTGCAGGGGGAGTAACCACAAGGATGGAACAACCCAGGAACTATAGGAAGGGGGGGGCGGGGGGCAGGGGAACAGACTGATAAAAACTCTGGGTTAGGAGCAGTTGGACCCCACAGGACCTCTCCTTCACCTTGAGAAGAGGAAACATTTATTCTCTAAAGCAATTTCACCAGAAGGACTCTGGATTCACAATCACCAGTGGCAAAAGAAAGCAAAGGTGAGGCTAAAAACATCTGAGATTAGGAACCTATACAAGAATAGATTGCCCTCCCCCAGAACATACCTATGAACAATTATCAGTCAAGAGACTAAGGCTGCTTCTACAGAAAAGCAGAAGATCCCCAGAAAAAACAACTGCAGATATTAACATTTTGGGGATCAGTACAAAAAACTGGCTCATCACTCCCTACCCTAAGTATCCTTCAGGGCTTATTTCAAATGCCCCATTTTCCCTAAAGCATTCCTCAAGGCTGAATGTGATCGTCCACTGTCCCGGGCCCACAGCACTTACCCAGAATCACTCTTGCCCTCATCTGTACAGAACTCCTGTTCTGCCCCAATTTATCTACAAAATGAGATTAGGTTCTTCAGGGCAGGAACTGTGGCTCAGTCATCTCCCTCTCCTTGCCCCCAATCCTCATCCTACCCTACCCCATGGGCATAAGAAGTAGTCAAAAGTATCAATTCAATGAATTTTGTATTTGCTCAAAAGTTAGAAGGTTGAGTCCAGAAAGTACAATAACTTACTTTGTTCTAGCTATCTTATTAATAATTCCTTCTGTACACGTTTTTGCATCTTTCTTTCTGTACAAGTTTTTGCCTAGCTCTCATAATTTCTTCTAGTTAAGTAGATGGTAGACCCATTTATAACAGTTTTAAAACATGTCAAAGGTAATTCATTAAGTGAATGAGTACTAAGTACATTTAAAATTAACCAGTTATTTAATACTGAACCCATAATTTTAATATTTAACAAGCTTTATAATTTTAGATCTGTAAAAGGAACTAAGTATTTAGAATTATATGTATTCTTCCACGTCTTGAGGTGGAGAGGCGTGGTAATCAAACCCAAAATAAATATAGTGTTAGTTTACTATTAGCTGCTGTAACAATTACCACAAATTCAGTGGTTTAAAACAACACAAATTTATTCTCTTCACAGTTCTGTAATTTAGAAGTCTTACATGGGCCTCACTGAGCTACTCTCAAGGTTAGCATGATTAGATGTCTTTCTGGAGGCTCCAAGGGAGAATCTGTTTTCTTGCCTTTTCCCTGTTCTGGCGACCAAATGCATTCCTTTGCTCATGACCTCCTTCCTCCATCTTCTTAAACACCAATGGCAGGTGAAGCCCTTCTCAGCACATTCTTCCGACCTCCTCTTCTGCCTCTCCTTCTTTTAAGGACCCTTGTGATTATATGTGTCCACCTGGGTAACCCAGCCTACTTTATTTTTAAGGCCAGCTAATCAGTGACACTAATTCCATCTGCAGCTTAATTCCCCTTTGCCATGTAAGGTAATATAGTCACAGGTTTTGAGAATTAGGAGTTGGACATCTTTGGGAGCTATTCTGCCTACTATATTTTCCTATGGTTTCAGTGTGAAGAAACTGTATCCGTCCTTATGAAGCCTAACAAAACTTGTTTGAATAGTTTCATGAAGCCCAAAACTGAGGGGCCTATGTTGCTGAGACTCAAGTCCCTTCCACCCAGGCTGCATTCACAGCACTCTCTTAGGCCCACACATTGCCCAGGACATGGATGCCCTCCAGGCACACACCCAACCCACCAAGAAACATCTCATTCACTTAGAATAAACTCCTGGTTCCTGGGACTTTTTACATGATTACTGCCCTGTGATTATCCTTAAAACAGACTCAGGATTCTGAGAAAAACACATACTATGGTAGAATATTCTGGACACATGCACTGAAAAACAAAGTATATCCCTCTTCTGCCCCCACTACAGGCAAGTTTTCATTCCTCAAGACTTTCTTCTCACATATTTGGTCCTGGCTCTGCCCTCCAGGAAAGCTCAGCCTATTCGAGTTATTAAATACCTGACTGAAGACATAAACCAATCTTCCATTGATTCGGCCCCGTCCAGTGACCACACTGTCTCCAGGAAACTACCAGAAAAACAGAAAAATAAAAGTTAAAAAAACCAAATACATCTTTTAATGAATTTGACAATTATGCCCGAATGAAAGACCAAAAAAATAAAATAACCCACCCTAAATTTCTTAAAATTCAATATGAATCAAGAACATGAAGGAATCTCCCCTTCCCCTTCTCAGCTCTGCAATAGCAAGCACTAGGCTACTGGTTCATCAACAGAAGTAATGGGCACTATAGTTAGGCTTCATCTTCCTTCTTAACAGTAAAATAATCAAGACTCCCCCTAGGGCCACTGCTACCAAATGCCACAGGAAGGAGAAGGGCATATAATGACACATGGCAACTCTAGAAAGCCACACACCCCACCTCCAAGCCTTAGGGAAAACCCATCATTTTGCTTGGAATCCTGGAATACTGTGTAGCCCATAATGACTCAAACGGAGCCAGCTGATGCGATGCCAAGTTCACAAATCTTTGGTGAATAACAGCATATATACAGACCTGAGGAAAACTGATCAAAAGTGAATACAGAGAACTCTACATACCCATGGAGAACATCCAATTAAAAAAAGTGTCGGTGACTCTGACTTTAAAAACTCCATAAAGTCAAAGTGTCAAAAGAGGCAAGTGGTCCTGCTTTAGGGGTCTCTGGTGCCTAGATGGACCAGAACACAACCAAGACATTTTCGCCTTTCTTTCTAAGTTTGTCACTCCATACCTGCAAGAACTCTGAACCCACAACCAGAGACCTGGAAACTGGGCCATAGTCACACTGCATAAGGTATGAACATTCCCATTCCATTCCTTCATCTGCAAAGGTAACTGGGGGAATCTGGAGGCCCAATAGTACTTCTTCAGAGGCACTCTTACAGTTTCAGGCCTCTAACTTGAAAACTATTAAATGTACCTTGAGTTCCAGATGACCTTCATTATTAGGCTAATGAGTAGGTCAGCAGGGCCACGGCTAGACAGTGCAACTTAGAGGCTCACACCACCATTGTAAAAAGATACCTTATTCTTATCAGCAGCCATTCCAAAATCTGCACATCTGTGTTCCACAAACATGTCGCTCTCAACAAAACTGCCAGGGTCCAGCAAGAGGCTGATCCGCTCTCTGGCAGTCAGCTTTCCCTAAAATACAACAAAAACCATTCGGTCATGTCATCATAGAGGTCAGTAAGCAAGGAGTGCGTGTGAGTGGGCCACGAAGACAGGTTTTGCCCCTTCACCTCACATGAAAGCCTCTATTCCATCAACCCACCCAAAACACTGGTGTTATCAGTAGATACCAGCCAGTAAGTAAATCAGGGCAGACAGGCTACTCCAGGAGCTACCAACTGTGGAGGGTAAATAAGGAAGTAGGAAGAGGAAAAGATGGAGAGAAGTGGGGGTAAGGAGAGCCTGACCCTGGAACAAGATAACTAGTTCCACAAACATTTACTGGAGACCTAAGGAGTAATAAAAAGAAGAATGGAAAAGTAGGAGGTGGAAAACTAAATCAGGCTTACTGAAGGGCCTAAGGCTACACCCCCACATTCACAAGTTTCTTCTAGGGAACCCCACACAAACTCACCTCACTAGTGTCCAACCCCAAAGACACTTTCAGGACTACTTCCTGGTTCTTCTGCCTCTTCCATGGCTTCTCCTACTATCCTACATTGGGGCTCGGCTTAGAAACCCCACACCTGACAGTGATACTATAATATGGCAACAACCCCACAGCAGGTAGTGCCTGAGATGAAAAGGAGTTAAACAGAGTGGTAAAGAGCTCATGTGAGAGGAGTGAAAAAATGCTTCTTGGAGATGAGGTTGGAACCTTCAACTTATCAAGAGCCTCTGTTGCTTGGACTCTCAAGCCCTTAGACTAAGCCAAACACCCAGGCCTACTGTCCTCTGCCCTCTCTCCACCCCAGGGAAAAACCTCAAGTTTGGCTCTTTTTTTCCCCCATAATAAAGCAGCCAAAGCCAGTGAGGTCGTTTTAAAACAGACAAACATATACACGGTTGTGTGGAGTAAGTTTTCCAGAAAGCAATTTAGCAACATATATTAGAGTGTTCAAAATATTCCTATCTTTTGACCCAGTGATTCCATTTCTGGAAATCTATCCTATGGAAGTCATCCAAAAATTGTTGAAAAGGGGGTGGAGTGGGGGATTTAAATCAAGTCAGCCTCCTGAGTCAGCTCTGGCAAAAGAAAAATAGCTTCTGGAGCCTGCATCAAAACCCAGTAGGGTCCACCTTGCAAAGAGGTGGGGTGATGTTCCAGGGAGAATTCAGCAACGGGCCCCAATACAAAGCGTGCACAGGAGCACTGCCAGGCCTTTCCAAAGTATGATGTAAAAGTTCCTTCAACCCAGACAGAGCCACCCCAGGGGAGGAAGGGAAAGCACTCCTGGCACCACACACAACCAAATTTACATCTTGCTCCCAAGAGTTAAGAATTATTACTATCTTCTGTTTAGAATAAACTGACTCCTCAGGATTAAGTAACTTGTCAAAAAGGAATGGTCACCTTCATGCTCTTGTAAAATGGGGATTTCCATCTAAATCAACACCTAGAATTCAATCAAGAACTAGTTCGAATTTCCTCACTGAAGACCCCCAGCCTTCCACCCCAGTCACCACCCCCAGGCTTGACATGTGCCTCGGTGCCCTTCACCGCCAAGAATTTCACTTCTGCATCTTCCCGGTTATTTAACTCACCCAGCCCAAAGGTCCAGTTTCACACACATGTCAGTGACGCACCGCGTGAGCCTACTTCCAAGTCCCTGGTCACCCATCTGGGCCTCAGTTTCTCCTGCTGATAAATGGCCACCCAGCTTATCTCTGAAGGCTAGCTGTAATTCTCGCCTCAAAAACCTCCCTGCCTCCGTCGCGCATCGTGCCTTTCCTACCCAGCATGTCTATGCATGCTGAGATCCTAAAGGCGTTCAGCCAGCATTGAGGAGGCAGAAGTTCCCACAAGATCCGGGAGCTCAACCCACCCCAGATTAATGTGAGAGTTTGCCCAAGTTACTTCCCCCACCATATGCTTCGATTTTCCTGCTACCATGATGGAGCAAGAACCGTATACTACCTACCATTCTTCCTCCGGGCATGAGAAGAACACGCAGAATTTTTGTTTTGTTTCGTTTTTTTATTAAGTACCCGTCATCGCTTCTGTAGCTCTACCAATAAGATTGTGAGGGGGAAAATACTATTTTCTCCTTTCAATAAACTGACTCCTAGTGATTAACTAGTCCAAAAGTTTATAGAAGTTAAATGGTGAGTTGTCTGGGGCCGAGCAGCTGCGACTAAAAATCCAGAAGTAAAGCACAGGGCAATGAGGCACAAAGGTGCTTATTCTCGTTTTATCTGCTATTTGGTGAAAGGCTACAGGTTCTCAGAGTGAACCTTCTCGTCCCCGCCCCTCCTCGGCATCGCGCGGATTGGCTGAAAGGACTGGGGCGCCGCGAGCCGGGAACTCTGTAATAGGTTGCGAACGCCAGGGGGATGGTCGGGTCTCCCTAGGACTCACTCGTTTATGCTGCGCGTCGATGCGACGCTGGCCTCCTCCCAGCAACGCGGCGCTGCGCTTGTTTTCGATGCGCTCGTTAACCGAGACGGGCTGGCTACATAGGCTGCGTACCACACCGCGGAGACCGCCCACCACAACGCTGAGTCTTGCTCCAGCCGCCACCACGCGCATTGCCGCCGCCATCTTTGCTCCGCGGCGAGCTCCCAGTCGGTGCGCCTGAGTACGCTTCTGCGTCAAGCGTGGGTATCGGGTTCTGCGCCTGCGCAGCATGGGTGGGACGTAGAGAGCCTATGGGCTGGACGTCGCAGCGCGCTTAGAAGAAAAGCCTGAGAGTTCGAGACTCCATACCGCTCTGGGACATCATCCTGAGAAGGATAGTACTGTCCTCAGATCTGGTGCCTTCCTTGCTGCACAAAAGATGGACTTAATCCTTGCTCTTCTCTGGCTACCTTGACCTCGAATTTGGTCGTCCCACCACCTCCAGAAAATGAGTAGGTAATAGGAGCTAACCAACATGTATTAAACACTGCCAGGTGTGGCTTAAAGCACTCACGTGCATTAGCTTATTATCCTGATTTCACAGATGAGGCAAGTGAAGCACAGAGAGGTAGAGTGATTTGATCAAGAGCCAACACTAAAGATGTGGTGGAACCAGGATTCAGACACACAGACTAACTATGTGCCGCATATTGAGCACAGGTCACTTAACCTCTACTGGGTAGTTCTCAAAATGTGAGCCCAGCAGTGGGAAAAAGTGGGAAATGCAGACTTTCAAATTCTCATACTCCGCCCCAGACCAACTGAATTAAATTCTGAGGGAGCAGCTAGCAATCTGTTTCACCAGACGACCTCTAGGTGATTTTGACGCTTGCTAGATTTTGAGAACTACTCCTCTAGGAATTTAGAACTGAACTCTTAGGAGCTTGTCCATCTGTTTCCCCAGCTAACAAGCAGCTCTTTAAGGCAAAGTGCAAGGTGTCTATTTTGCATTCTTAGCTACAGAAAACTACTAAAATTGATCATTAAACCCTCCAAGCTCCAGCTCACAGCTAGAGCCTTCATAAAGTCCAAATTCTGGGTTGGGACTTTGATGTTAATTCAATTCAGCAAATCTTTTTGAGCACCTACTATGTGCCAAGAACCACCAGTGTTTTTCATATTTCCTGGAGTAGGAATTGTTCACCTAGCATGCAAGGAAGCTGAGGGTCCAAAGTCTGAGGTTGTGTGACTGGACAAAGCCTACCTGCATGTGCCTGACCCCATAGTAGATGTTGTTGGCCCAGCATCTGGGTCCCTGCTTTAAGAACCTCATCAACCTGGAGAGAGAGACAAAGGATCTGCCTGGTAGCACAGGGGAGAATTTGGGCAAGGCTGGATATGTCAAGAAGAGTAGCTCTGAAATGTAACTGCATGTAGCATATTCAGATTCCCATATGGTTCTACCATCCACTTTTTGGGAATGGTGGTAAATGGGACTGAAAAGCAATAACAGAGTTAAAGTATGAAGAATTTTGCCATGTTCAGAAATTGGGAGTTCATTTGGGCTGGGGCCCATGAGACTCTTGTTCTAACGTGCTTTGCAGATCCCTCTCCAGTGGCACATCTCACACTGTGGTAAGATTGGTTAGCTCATTTCTCAGCTAGATTCCCAAGTCAGAGGGCATAAACTGTGGCTGGCTTGCTCACCACTGTAGCCCCTGCACCTAGAACAAGGCCCTGTACATAGGAAGCCTTCAGAATTTATTTGCAGAATTGAATTGAGCTAGCAGATAGGCAATTGCATGTGGCTCAAGAGGTTTTCTCCTACACCTATGCATCCTTCCAAGCTCTGCTCAGGTCTCATCTCCTCAAGGCAGTACTCTGATCCCCCTTCTGCCTAGGTTAGGGAAAGTATCAGTCCCTCAGGAAAGCAAGGAAGTTTTTCTTATTTAACTTTCAATAACCAGTGCTTAGCAGAAAGCCCAGGAGGGATCCATAAATGTTAGACTGAACCCAATTTTTCCCTCTCTCTCCACTTTCCCTTTCCCCTCCTCTCATTCTTCCTCCTCACTGTTTTAGTGCCCTACCATGGGTATTATATATACAGTCCTGTAGAGCTATACTGTTATTCTTTACCTCAGATGGAATTCCCAGCCTAGGATGGGTGGAGGTGGGGTAGAAGGACGATTGAACTACCTGGTAATTACCCTCTGGAATCCTAGCATACTCCGGGCTGTTTTCCTGCCCCTAGTCCTCCTTGCTTGCATTATTTCTCCATTTTGAAACAGAAGTCACCCTGACCTAGCTGTTCTATCCTAGTCAGTGATCACTGTCAGTGAAGATGGGTGAAATGGAAGGAAGGAGTAAATTTGGAAAAGGTCACACATATTTGGGTGAGCGTGTTATCCAGATCTTCTGAGAAGCAGCTGCCAAGAAAGGAATTAAATGTGCAAGAAATCAATTAGGGGAACGACCTGTGAGAGAAAATGGGGCAGCAGCTGGGAGAGGCTGGGAGAACTATCAGATTGCAGTACAAGTCTGAACCCCAGCCAAGGAGAAAGGGAAGGAAAAAAGGTGATTAGGAGCTCCTTAGACTACTGTGCACGTTTAAGGAAAGTTCAGCAAGGCTGTCAAGGAGTCCTAGAGCCAAAATATTCCTGCCCATGCTTGGCTGGTAGCAGCCCGTGAGAGGTGTGGCCTCAGTACAAATGCAGCAATTAATTTCAGATCAGTCAATTACTCTTAATGCAATCCAGGTGTCTTGTCACTTTAGCAAGTTTGAGGTGGTTGAAAGTAAAAGGGTGTGAGAGGAAATTTTGGAGAGGAGCTGCCATCCGTATGAGAAGAGAGGATTTTTAAAATGTTTCTTATGCCTTATGAATGTACTTCTCTCCTTAGTGTTTTATTTTTTAATGGAAAAAAAAAATGAAATGCTTTAGTTACTTTTTTTTTTTCTAGACTGCGTGCCTTGGACTGCTAAGATTGGGTCATAAGAACCCTGTCTTTAAATTTCAGTTAAAATTGTATTATTGGGCGTTTGGGTGGCTCAGTTGTTTGGGCATCCGACTTTGGCTCAGGTCATGATCTCACAGCTCTGGGTTCGAGCCCCACGTCAGGCTCTGTGTTGACAGCTCAGAGCCTGGAGCCTGCTTCGGATTCTGTGGCTCCCTCTCTCTCTGCCCCTCCCCCTCTCATGCTCTGTCTCTCTCTCCTTCAAAAATAAATAAACATTTAAAATTTGTTTTAAAGAAACTGTAATTATTAAGAACTGGAAACTGGTTTTCCCACACCACACACCAAAATCCTCATCTTTTCTGACTCCCTAAGCGCTGTGGGAAATGAGCAGAGCTCTTCTGTTCCTTTTCCCAGAGGCACTTCCAGACCATTCTTCCACCATTGTTGAGCTGTTCTTTCTTTGAAGTTTTTGCCATCTGTTGGTGCCACCTTTCAGCATTTTCTGACCTCCATAACACACACCCCTCTCCCTTCTCCTGTGATTTCCACACAAGGCTCACTTTCCTCCTCTCTCCTGCTGTATTATTCAGGGGTCTCCAGAGAAAGAGAACCATTAGGATATATGTAGATATATATATGAATAGATTTATTGTAAGAATTGGCTCATGTTGTTATTGAGGCTAAGAAGTCATGCATTCTTCTATCTGAAAGATGGACCAGAGCAAGTAGGCAAAAAAAAAATAAATACGCAAGAGGCACCGAAATTGGAAAGAAAGAAATAAAACTGTCACTATTTGCAGATGACATGAAATTATATAGAGAAACCCCTAAAGACTCTAATGAAAAACATTAGAACTAATAAACTCAGCAAAGTTGCAGGATAAAATCAATATGCAAACATCCACTGTGTTTCTATACACTAACAATGAGCTATCAGAAACTAAGAAAATAATCCCATTTACAATTGCATCAAAAGAATAAAATATCTGAAAATGATTTTTACCAAGATAAAGGACCTGTGTACTTCAAACTGTAAGAGGTTAATGTAAGGTTGGAGAAGACATAATAAGTGGACAGAGATTCCAAGCTCATGGGTTGGAAGAATTAATACTGTTAACGTGTCCATACTACCCAAAGCAGTATGTAGATTCAATGCAATCTGTATCAAAATTCAAATGGCATTTTTCATAGAAATACAATTAAAAATATGAAATTTGTATAGAACCACGAAAAAACCCAAGTAGCCAAAGCACTCTTGAGAAAGAAGAAAAAAGCTGGGGGCATCACACTCCTTGATTTCAAACTATATTACAAAGTTATAGTAATCAAAACAGTATGGTATTGGAAGAAACACAGGGTGCCTAGAAGTAAACCCACACACATATGATCAATTAATTTATGACAAAGGATCCAAGAATATACAATGGTAAAAGGACAATGTCTTCAATAAATGGTGTTGGGAAAATTATACAGCCACATGCAAAAGAATGAAACTGGGACGACTACCAAATAGCATACACAAAAATTTACTAAAAATGGATTAAATACTTGAATATAAGACCCAAAAATCATAAAACTCCTAGGAAAAAAACATAAGCAGTAAGTTTTTGGCATAGGCCTTGGTGATGATTTTTTTATTTGATGCCAAATGTAAAGGCAACTAAAGCAAAAGTAAGTGGAACTACATCAAACTAAAAGTCTTCTGTGTGGCAAAGGACATCAACAAAATGAAAAAGCAACCCACTAAGTGGGAGAAAATATTTGCAAATCATATAGCTAATAAAAGGCTAATATTCAAAATATATCAAGAATTCATACAATTCAATAAAAAAAATCAATCTTATTTAAAAATGGGCAGAACCAGGTCACCTGGGTGGCTCAGTCAGTTGAGCATCCAACTCTTGATTTCAGCTCAGATCATGGTCCCAGGGTCATGGGATGGGGCCCCATGTCCAGCTCCATGCTGGGATTTCATCTACCCCTTTTTCTCTCTCCCTCCCTCTCTCTCTCAAATAAATAATTTAAAAATTGCCAAAAACATAAAATAAAAATAAAAATGGGCAGAAGATTTGAATAGACATTTTTCCAAAGAAGACAAACAGATAACTAAAAGGTATAAGAAAAGATGCTCAACATCACTAATTATCAGGGAAATGCAAATCAAAATCATAATGAGGTATCATCTCACACCTGTTAAAATGGTTAATTTCAAAAATATAAGAGGTAACAAGTGTTGGTAAGGATGGGAAATACCCTTGTGTACTGATGGTGGGAGGGTAATTCGGTGCAGCCACTATGGAAAGCAGTATGGATAATCCTCAAAAAAAATTAAAAAATGATCTACCATATGATCCAGCAATTCCATGTCTGGGTATTTATCCAAAGAAAATAAAAATACTAACTCAAGAAGTCATATGCACCCCCATGTTCATTGAAGCATTATTTATAACTGCCAAGACATGGAAACAACCTAAGTGTCTACTGACAGATGAATAGCTAAAGAAGTTACGAGATATAATATCAAAATATTATTCAGCCATGAGAAAGAATGAAATCTTGCCATTTGTGACAACATGGATGGATCTTTAGGGCATAAAGTGAAATAAATTAAGCAGAGAAAGACAAATACAGTGTGATTTAACTTATATGTGAAATCTAGAAAGAAAGAAAAGAAAGAAAGAAAGAAAGAAAGAAAAAGAAAGAAAGAAAGAAAAAGGAAAGAATAAAACCAAGCTCATAGATACAGAGAATGGATTGGTGGTTGCCAGAGGTGGGGGGTGGGGAGTCAGTGAAATTGGCAAAGAGGGTCAAAAGGTAAAAATTTCCAGTTATAAAATAAGTAACTCATGGGGATGAAATGTACAGCATGGTGACTGTGGTTAATAATACCACATTGCATTACTGAAACTTGCTAGGAGAGTAAAGCTTAAAAATCTCATCACAAGAAAAAAATGTAACTATGTATGGTGACCAGACTTGTTATAGTGATCATTTTGCAATATATACAAATATCAAATTATTATGTTGTACCCCTGAAATTAACATAGTATGTCAGTTATACCTCAATAAAAAGTGCTCTGTAATATTTATAGTTTATTGCATGTTTTTCATATATATCAATGAATATTAAAGATCAGATGGTTTTATTTTTTTAAAAAGATGGAGAACCATGAAAGCCTGCGTTGCAATTTAGTCAGAGTCCAAAGGTCTGAGAAAGGGAGAGCAGGAGGGTTAATGGCGTAAGCCTGCATCTGAATCTGAAAGTATTAGAACTAGAGCATGGACGTCCTAGGGCAGGAAAAGATGCATGTCCACCACCATTCTTAAAGAGTCCATTCAGCCATCATGCTGATATGCCCTGGCTCCCTGGCCTCAGAATTCTTCAGCTTTCTCAACATGAAAGGCCTTCAACTCTGTTCCACTTCAGCCACCAACACACTGGACCTTGTAATCCCTAAAAATTGCTCCACTTCTAAGAGCTGGAACCAGGCACTTTTCTCAACCACTTCAGCCACCAACACACTGGACCTTGTAATCCCTAAAAATTGCTCCACTTCTAAGAGCTGGAACCAGGCATTTTTCTCAACTCACCTCCTACTGTTCCCAAACCCTTTCTTCACACTGCACCTGGCCCTCAATATAACACTTTGGTTCCCTCTGTGTAAGTATTTAAACTCTGCCTACTCTAACACTCCTGTCTCTCAAACCCTTGAATTTCCATCATGATCACCATGTGAAGGCCCAACCCTTCTTTTAGATAACTCTGACTTTAGTCAGAGACACCCTCGGTTGCTGGCAGAAGTCACAGAAATCAATTTCCTAGAACTGCTGCAACAAATAACCACAAAATTGGTGCCTTAAAACAACCGAAGTTTATTCTCACAGTTCTAGAAAGAGGCCATGAATCCAACATCAAAGGTTGGCAGGGCCACTCTCCCTTCAAAGTCTCTAGACGAGAATACTTTCTTGCCTTTTCCAGCTTCCAGAGGTTCCTGGTGTTCCTTAACATGGGGCTGAGGAACTCCAATCTCTCATCCATCTTCACACACCCTTCTTCCGTTTGTCTCCATGTCTGTGATCTCCCTCTCCTTTTTTTTTTCTGGTTAGGACACCATTCATTGGATTTAGGGTCCACCCCAAATCCAGGATGACTTTATTTTGAGATCATTAACTTGATGACATGTGCAAAACTCTATCCTATTAAGGTCACATTCACAGGCACCAGGGATTAGGGATTTAAATATGTCTTCTTGGGGTGGGGGGGGGGGACACAATTCACTACACTATACTAAATCATGGATGATTCTTGCTATTCCTTGCTGTTCTCTTCAACCCCATCTCTGTGTATCCAAATCTAATGTATCCAATTCTAAACATCACCTCTAACACTATTTCCCATTATAAGTAACTTCTCTTTTCTCTAAACTCACATCTGCTCCCCACCCCACCCCCTGCTCATTTATGGCTCTCATCAATTTCTACCTTGTATGGGTGCTATCTATATGAGAGAGGTTTACACTTTCTCTGGCTACCTGGATTGCAGAAAGTGCTTCCCTACTGTCCCATCGGCAAATTTCACTTTGGAAACTTTGGTCTGGCTAGAATCATTTGTGTTGCTCCTGCCATCACTGAACATGCTGCCCTCGTCCCTCTATCTAAAGGTCCCTGTCTTTCTCAACCAATAGAACTTTAGTGATTCCTCTTCCCTAAGCAGTTCCCTGCATTCCTGCCTCTTAGCTTCTCCTTTTCCCCTGTCCTCTGCTCAGCAACCTGCCCTTCTCTACTTCCCCCTCTCAGTCTCCCACCTTTTTCAGACCTGTGAAGCATAGTTCTGCCCCTTAGGCCACCAGTTGCTTCCTTATTCTCTCCTCCACCAGTTCAGTACTTCCTTGGAGGTCTTCTCCAACCTCTGTACCTGACCCACTAGCTATCCTTCACTTTCTCCAAGAATACTCTTCACCTTCCTGGCTTTTCTTGAGGTATTAGTTCACTTCCTTCTGATACCCAACAGCTTTTAATCCCGCAAAAGTTGTGCACTCTTCTCTTTTTCCCACAGTTTGTCCCTACTTCTATGAGTGCTTGCTTAATATGTTGCATTGTTCACGTTTTGCTGACCTCACCCTTCCCACTCATGTTATAGTTTATAGCTATACCTGAGGTTTGGATTTATGTGTTCAGAACAGTGAAACACTGGGTACACTAGCTGCAATGGTTAAAGGTATGAAAAGGGATGGAGATTCAAAGAGTCTTTGAGCTCAAAAGGACAGTTCCATTATTGCCTTTCGAATATAGTGATTCTACCACCCTTGAGGATGCCCTTTCTCTTCTCAACCAAAAGAGTCTTAGTGATTCTCTACATTTCTGGATACTGGATTTTGCATTCTAGATATTGTATATTGCATTTAAGCTAAAATTAAGCCATGATACAACAAGGACTCTTCCTTTTTCTCTCACCCTCCTCCTTCCTAGCCCTCTTCCAACTACTTAAAAAGTCTAAGAGTCATGATACTAGATTAATAAATGTTTCTTTTAATGAGTGCCTTTGCCTCCTAACTTCTTTTTCTTTCATAATTCCTGCTACAATTCTAAAAGTCTCTATGGATTATACTAATTTCACAATCATTTCTATTACAATAGATGATTTTAAACACTTGGTATGAATTATGCTGTTCTAAAGCAATTACAATTAACATCTAGAACTGGAAAAATTAACTAGATATGACTCTACTGGATTATGAGCTTCTTTAGAGGAAGGATTTTAGGGGCGCCTGGGTGGCTCAGTCTGTTAAGCCTCCAACTTCAGCTCAGGTCACGATCTTGCCGTCCGTGAGTTTGAGCCCCGCATCGGGCTCTGAGCTGATGGCTCAGGGCCTGGAGCCTGCTTCCGATTCTGTGTCTCCCTCTCTCTCTGCCCCTCCCCCGTTCATTCTCTGTCTCAAAAATAAATAAACGTTAAAAAAAATTTTAGAGGAAGGATTTTATAATTTATATTACTATGTTTCCACTGCCCAATGGGTCCTGATATATGAAAGATATTCGATCACTGAATGAATTGTGTTTCTCCCTACTCCAGTTTCTCTTGAAAAATGAAATGATCTGACCCTCACCTCCATCACTACAGGCAGCTTCTTTCTCATGGGGCTTGGGGAACCTTGTTTTCTGAAGGTGTTGTTGACATTTGAGGCATGCTTACTGGGGAACATCAAAAGTAATGAGTATCATCAAGGTATAGTTCATACTATCCAATTCCCCCCAGATTTCAACCTTATAATTAATGCAAGTGTGCCCTGAATGAATGAGAGGAAGAAGGAAGGAAGCTTGGGAGGAAACATCTTAGATTGCAATGCAGTCTAAGGAAGGTCAGCAAGAGAACTGATTGCCACTATGTACTCTCTGCCATCACACATGGTTTGTTATTTTGTCAAGAAGGAAGGACAGAGAACAGGAGGGAGGGTAAAAGAGAAAGAAAGCAAGGAAGGAGGAAAGGGAAGGGATTAAGTAAATGCTGATGTAGTCTTCACTTACAGAATCAAATGGTCATAGGCTGTAAGAAGCCCTAGAAAGAAGTACTGCAGTAATTTAAAACTTGGTGAAGCATTTCTGGTGCAATGTAAGAACGTGCTTGATGCCATCAAAACTGAATGCCAAGTGACACTCACAAGCAGTGTAACCAGGAAAATCAATCTCTGAGCTATAATTGTCATATTTATAAATGGCAATAATAACACTGACACTATAGAATACTTGGAAGAATTAAATTAAGTTTGATAGCATATGTAAAGTGCCTATCACAGTGGCAGGTATGTATTAGGTGCTTAATAAATGGTAATCCTAGTGACTCTAGTTTGGGAGGAGAGTACAGTATAGATGGGACTGATAGTGTAGATGGAAATTGGTTCTGGATATATGAAGAAGAAAATTAATTATTGGAAGGAGGAAATTGTCAAAGAAAGCTGGAAAAAAAAAAGTCAAAAATCAAGTGAATTGAGAAGCAGGAAAACACAGAGAAGCTCATGCCACAAGAACAGTCTGGTTAGGATACTGACCTAAAACCACTATTGCCAGGCCTTGCTGCCACTGCCCCTGGATTCTCAAGGCCATACCACCACTGTGAATAGTTTCTATATTGTCATGTATTTTTGCATTACTCCCACATTCATAGTTTTGACTGGGAATGCATCAGATTGTCAGAGACTAAGTAACATGCCTACACCCCAGCCTGAAAAGGATCTAACCCGTTTGGCATCAAGAATCCCATAATGGGAGACTCCTTCTAAATAAAAGGGAGTTAAGATGGAAGTAGCCAAGGGGCACCTGGGTGGCTCAGTCGGTTAAGCATCTGACTTCGGCTCTGGTCACCGTCTCGAGGTCTATGGGTTCAAGTCCTGCATTGGGCTCTGCACTGACAGCTCAGAGCCTGGAGCCTGCTTTGAATTCTGTGTCTCCCTCTTTCTCTTCCCCTCCCCTGCTCATGCTCTGTCTCTCTCAAAAATAAATAAATGTTAAAGAAAAATTTAAAGATGGGAATAGCCAAAAGAAGGACAACGATATCTGTATTCTTTAGTATAATGCTAATGACTATAACAAAACCCCAAATTTCAGTGACCTAACGTAAATAAGAGAAGCTTACTGTTCACTCATGTAACATTCCAGTGTAGGGCAGTACTGTTCACTCATGTAACATTCCAGTGGGCAGCTTTCCTCCATGTGGGAGTTCAGGGACACAGGCTTTTCTCATCTTGTGGCCTCACCATTCCTAGAGTCCTCTGTATTCAACTGGAGACCATGAAGGATATAGGTAGAGGAAGAGTTCTGCTTTTTTTTTAATGTTTATTTAAAATGTTTGTTTATTTATTTATTTATTTATTTATTTATTTATTTAGAAAGAGAGCAAGAAGGGGAGGGACAGAGAATCCCAGGAAGGCTCTGCACTGTCAGCACAGAGCCCAGTGCAGGGCTTCAACTCACGAACCACAAGATCATGACCTAAGCCCAAATCAGGAGTGAAATGCTTAGTCAACTGAGCCACCCAGCACCCAGGAAGAGGTCTGCTTCTTAAACACCCTAGCTACCACTTGATATAGGGTCAAGCTTGGGAATATAATCCCTTGCTGGCCAGCCACTTTCCAGCAACAACTCCACACTATAGAAAGTTTGTGGCTGGCGGGGGGTGGGGGGAGGTGGGGATCCACTAACCTTTGGTTGGTGAATAGCTGTCTATGCCACAGCCTCTGCTGGGTCAATGCATATGGTAAAATATATAGGGAGTAGGGCAGGGAATTGAGGATTAAAGGACCCTGAGAAGACAAGGAACCATTTGAGTAGGTGATTTGGGGAGTGGGAAATGGGATAATACGCTGAGAAGTTGAAGTAGGTGGGGAACATTAATTCTAGGGTATAGGATTGTCTGAACAACTCAGCACCCTTAACAACTTCTTTCCCATGACAGTTGAATTGAAATCCTTCTATGTACAGGGCACTTGGTGAAGCACAGAGATTAGCAAAGGTGACATAATGGTAACCATCTCCAGAATGCTTCTAAACTAATTGGGAAGATACGTACATAGAAAGATAAGTTTTGTTTTCTGGGTAGCATTTGGGAAGTAGTGGGAAGTACTACACTTTAAGGGTTCAAAGTGGGAAGTTATCACTGACAGCTGGAAGCTTAGGGCATGTGTTTAGTCCAGGTCTTCCAAGAAGCTGATGCCAAGATAGGATTGAATGTGTAAGAAATTTATTAGGATAAGTGCTTGTGAGAGAAAATGGGGAGGGAGCCATGGGAGTCTGGGAGAGCTTTCAGACTGCAAACATAAGGCAAATCTGACCCTGAATGAAGGAGAGAGGAATGAAGAGAAGTCAGGCTGGGTGGAAGCATTTTACACTGTAGAGCAGGTTAAGGAAAATGGAAAGAGACCATCAGGGAGGGGCAGTGAGGTGGCTCAGTCGTTAAGTGTCCAACTTCAGCTCAGGTCATGATTTCATGGTTTGTGAGTTCCAGCCCTGCATCTGACTCTGCACTGACAGTGTGGAGCCTGCTTGGGGTTCTCCCCCTCTGCCCCTTCCCCACTTGTGCACATGTGCTCTCTCTCAAAATAAATAAACTTGAAAAAAAAAAAGACTATCAAGGGAATCCTTGAGCAAAATCACCTGTCAGATGAGTCCCACATCTCTCAGGAAGGGCCTGCTTCAGTTTCCCTGCTACAGTCAAGCATTGCCTGGGTGCAGCCTGCAAGATATGTAGCCTCAGAGTGAACCAGCCATGAAAATTCAGAGGGCTGAAGCTGGGGCCCTTGGTCCATTACTCTCCTTGCAAGTGGAGTTCTGAGAGGTACATTCTCATGGCCATCATAGCCTACTCTATGTTTCACACAGATCTACCTCTTTCCCACAGGTTTGGAAATCAGTTCCTCCATGCTTCCTGTGGTCCTTTCTTCCTGAAGGTACTTAGTGGAATTCTGTTGCTGCAGTTGACTTCAGGGTCATAACTGGTATTCGTCCTCTTGGTCCTTCACTATCCATTCTCAAATCCCCACACCTTGGCAGGTATTGGTGACTTACCTGGTAGTGTGACCCAAAATTTCATTCTGTAAGGTTTTGAGGTGTTGGTAATCACACCTTTCTTAAGGCAGAGTTGCTTCCTATGTCCATTGATAGTTACAACAAAGCAAGAGAATACCAGGAGGCACCAAAGTGGAGGACCTGACTTCCATATGTGTTCCTCCTTGTCCCCATTGTATAAAAGCACTCCCCCAACCCCCACTGCTGATCAGGGTCAATTACCCTTGCTGGATGATAATTCTTCTCTCCTGTTGGTTCCTGGACACATGGTGTTCAAAGTGTCTCGGCAGCAGCTGTGGTTTGTAATTCAGTGGGATCTTTGCTATATCCCCTGGCAAAAGTATGCTGTCTTTGGGGACTAGGACCTCTAATCCTGCAGAGTTAAGAGTTGCGGGGACAGGAAGCACAAAAAAATCCCTCCATGGGGCATTTGGTGTGATAGTAAGTAGAGTCACTCCTGCTTCTATCTCTTGGTTCCCAGACCCACGTATTCTCACTATTGAAGACAGCACTATATAGAGGTCTGTGATTTAAAATATACACTGTGTCCAGGGCACCTGGGTGGCTCAGTCGGTTGAGCGTCCGACTTTGGCTCAGGTCATGATCTCGCTATCCGTGAGTTCAAGCCCTGCGTTGGGCTCTGTGCTGACAGCTCGGAGCCTGGAGCCTGTTTCAGATTCTGTGTCTCCCCCTCTCTCTGCCCCTCCCCCACTCATGCGCGCGCGCGCGCGCGCGCGCGCGCGCTCTCTCTCTCTCTCTCTCTCTCTCTCTCTCTCTCTCTCTGTCAAAAATGAACACTGGAAAAAAAAACATATACTGCGTCTTATAGGGCCCCACTCCTCAATCCAGACCGCTGCCTCTGTACTGTACTTCAGTGCTGTTAGGTCATTTTAGACCTGCTTTGGCTGAGCATTTTAATGTCTCTGGAGCTCTGCTGCTCTAACAATTAGGTCTTCATCCTGCCACTCAGCTGTGCATTCCCTTCCCCTGACAGAGATAAAGGTCTCTTTGTAAGCTCTCCCAAAGGCCCTATGGCTCTTTCACTTAACCAAAAACTGCTTATTAATGGCCCTCAGTCCCTCATGATTTCTCTGCAAGACGTCAATACAACTTACAGTGATCACCCAATTTTACTATCTTTGTAGGCATTGTCCCTCCCCCTGCCCCATGTTTTTCAAATGCCTGCATCATCACATCTGCCACAACATTCCTCTCCACTGGGACATTCTCCCAGGTCAACACTGGTGAAAACTTCAGCAGTTGAGCTACCATTTGTGCCAGGAAGTACCTATGTCTCATTTACTAACCAGGGTGGCAACCTCTTTGCCTGATGGGCAGTAGGTGAGCGAGTCCAAATTCCTATCTTACCCCTTTTTTCTTGGACCACTCTCGGTACCACTTGTGTTTGTCTGAGTCCCTAAGAAATGGATGCCAGATAAGATTAACAATGCACTGGGCACTGAGCACCAAGTGTTATATGTAAGTGATGAATCACTGGGTTCTACTCCTAAAACCAATGCTACATCGTATGTTAACTAACTTGAATTTAAATAAACAAATTTTTTTTAAAAGATTAACAGTGCAAGAAATTTATTAGAGGAAATGCCTATAAGAGAAAATGGGGAGGCAAATAAAGGAGGCTTCGAAAGCCAAGAGACTACAATGCAAGTCTGCTCCTGAGTGAAAGAAGGAAGGCAGGAAGAAAGGGAGGAGGGAAGGAAGGAAGTTTGGATGGAAGCATCTTACATCCCAGTGCAGTTCTAAAGCAAGTTAACAGGATCGTTTGGGATTTCTCAGTCACTTGTCAGAGGACTCTGGTATCTCCCAGGAATGGGCCTGTTTTAGTATATCTGCCATGCTCAGTCATTGGCTGGGAGCAGCCCAAGGAAGAAGAACCATGGCACAAACACAGTGATAAATTTCAGAGGGTAGCAGCTGAGGCCTTCAGTCAATTATGCTCATTGCATTCAGAGATCTGAGAAGTGTATCCTCATGGCCACCACATTAATCTTCACGGAGGAGACAAAATAGGATCAGGGCCTAGGAAATAGGTAGGATTTAGTGAAGTGGTGATGGGCAGAAGATACATTCACTGACCATAGATAGGTAGGCAGAGTGTACTATTGTGTTCTAGATAAAATAAATAGGGCACCTTATCTGAAGGACACCTTATCTAAAAGCCTCATTTTAGCAGTGTCTTAGGAAAAAATGTTGGAGAGGTAGGTAAATATAGAATACCTTGATTACCAGGGTAAGAAATTTAGACTGCATCCTATAGGCATTGGGAAGCCATGGACAGTAGATCTACATTTAACCTAACCTCTCAGTAGAACTAAAAACTAATGATCCTTCTGTCCTGTTTTACTTCCTCCTTCCAAAAAAATCCTCTGGCTTCCTTGGTGTAACATACTGCTAGCTTTCCTCCTGTATCATTTGCCACTCATTCTCAGTCTCCTTTGTGCAGTCTCCCATGACTTGAAAGTGGGTGGTTTGCCCAAGTGAGAATATAAATGGAGTAGAGCAGAGGTCTACAGGTAGAATTAATTAGTTATTTCATTAATCAATCTATCCAGGCACATATTTCATGATAATGCTACTCTCAAACCTGAACTCTTTAATGGCTTCTCAATGTTCATATGATAAGACATTCCTTTTTTTTTTTTAATTTTTTTTAACGTTTATTTATTTTTGAGACAGAGAGAGACAGAGCATGAATAGGGGAGGGACAGAGAGAGAGGGAGACACAGAATCGGAAGCAGGCTCCAGGCTCCGAGCCATCAGCCCAGAGCCTGACGCGGGGCTCAAACTCACGGACCGCGAGATCATGACCTGAGCTGAAGTCGGACGCTCAACCGACTGAGCCACCCAGGCACCCCAAGACAAACATTCTTAATATGGCCTATAAGACCCTGCACAACCTAGACCCTACTGATCGCTCTGACTCATCAAGTACCACCCCCCAATATCTGTTCCAGTCACACTGGTCTTCTGTCAACTCCTCAAAATCACCATCTTTCTCCTTCTGCAGGGTCTTTGCCTTCACTAGGTGGAAGGCTCACCTCATATTTCATAGTGACACTTGTTACAGAAGCCTTCCCTACTTCTTTACCGAAATCAGATCTTCTGTATATGCCTCAGTACTGTGCTCTTTTTATTTGTAATTATCAAAGTTATCATTTTATATTTATTTGTGTGAATATCTGATTAATGTCAGTGGTGTTAGTCTCTCTAACTATGCTGTAAAGACACATGAGGGCAAGCACTGTGTCTATACTTTTATTCTTTTTTTATCACTTAGGACAACAACTAAAACATATTTAGCATAGTACCATAGATAATGAATTCATGAATGAATGATCAGTAGTTCTTGAGCAGAAGAGGGTGGTGATGTTTGTGCAAAATAGAGTTTCAGATAACTTAATAAGTAAATACTGGTTAAAACGAATTATAGGTTAGAGAGATTTAGATGACAGAGTCTGGTTAGAAGTCAATTATAAGGCAGAGGTAAAGACAGTGTATTAAGGTATAAGCTAAGTTACTGTATAAAAGAACCCCTAAATACAATGGCTTCAATGAAATAAAAGTGTATTTCTCTCTCATGGATGTCTTCAAAATTTACCTGCAACAGGGACACCCAGCTGGCTCAGTCAGAAGAGGGAGTGACTCTTAACCTCAGGGTTGTGAGTTCAAGCCCCACGTTAGGTGTAGAGATGAAACAAATCACCTGCAACAATATTCACTAGAGTATTATTTAAATAGTGATAAATTAATAACCTCAATATCCAACAAAGCAGTATATTTAAGTAGATTGTGGCATTGTTATTCAATGGAATAGCCATCACCTCTTAAAAAGGCACATTTGTAGGAGTACCTGGGTGGCTCAGTCAGTTAAGAGTCTGACTTCAACTCAGGTCATGGTCTCCCAGTTGGTGGGTTCCAGCCCCATGTTGGGCTCTGTGCTGACAGATTAGAGCCTGGAGTCTGCTTTGTATTCTGTGTCTCCCTCTCTCTCTGCCCCTCCCCCACTTGCGCTTTGTCTCTCTCTCTCTCTCTCTCTGTCTCTCAAATAAATAAATCAACTTAAAAAAAAAGTTATATTTGTAAAACAGAGGCTTTCACACTTCTGAGTGCATCAGAATTACCTGAAGGGTCTGTTTAAACACAGCCTACTGAGCTACTGCAGTTTCTGATTCAGTAGGTCTGGGGCAGTGAGCAAGAATTTGCATTGGAGTACCTGGGTGGCTCAGTTGTTAAGCATACAACTCTTGATTTCGGCTCAGGTCATGATCTCATGGTTTGTGGGATGGAGCCCCATGTCGGGATCTGCATTGACAGCAAAGAATTCTCTCTCTCTGCCCACCCCCACTTGTCCTCTCTTTGCTTGGATTTCTCTCTCTCTCTCCCTGCCCCTCCCCCACTTGTGTTCACAAGCCCTCTCTCTTAAAATAAATAAATATTAAAAAATGAATTTGTATTTACAAGTACTTAGATGATGCTGATTTTGCCAAGGACCACAATTTGAGAACCACTGTTGAAGAAGAAAATTTAACGACATGGAAAAATGCTTATAGCATATTGTCAATTGAAAAAAAGATTCCAAAATAAAATTATAGTCGTGATCTCATTTTGGTAGAAAAAATATATGTATTTATGTACACATCAATAGAAGTCTCTTAAGACAAACAAATTGCTAACAGGTTTGTTTATAGGTCTCTTTTGTGTTTGTAAATTGTTTGTAGTTAACATTTATAATAAAGTAGTTTGTTGTTTTCACTTTTTTTTATTGTGGTAAAACACACATAACATAATAGTTACCATCTTAACCATTTTTAAGTGTCCAGTTCAGTGGTATTAAGTACATTCACATTGTTGTGCAATCACCACCACCATCCATCCCCAGGACTCTTTTCATCTTGTAAAACTGACACTCTATACCTATTAGATAATAACTCTCTATTATCCCCTCTCCTCATCTCCTGACAACCACTATTATACTTTCAGTCTTTTAAATACCTCATATAAGTGGAATCATAATAATTGTAATAAAGTGATTTGCTGTTGCTTTTAAGAAAAGGAATTGATAAGACTTGTGGGGAGTGGTCAAAGTGGGAACTCCAAGGTTATATGCTTTAGAAAAAGAGAAAGTGAAAAAGACATAGAAAAGAGTAAAGTAAGTTCTGGATATTGGGAAAATGATCATGATTTGGGTTTGGATATATGCATTTTAAGGTGACTGCAGAATATCTAGGTGAAAATGGAAGCAAGAAGTTAGAGACATGAATTTGAAGCTCAGAAAAGATATCAAAGTAGAGATATTGATATAATAGTTATTTAAGAAGAAGGAATAGCTTACACCATTTAAGTGGATGAGTTGCCAGAGTGAGAGTATGAAATAAGAAGGGCTAATGACTGTGGCCTGAATTCATTCTTTCAACTACTCATTCATTCATTCAAAAAGAAATGAACTAATATTTCAAGCTTTCAAAATACAGTCTAATAAGTGAGACAGAGATGTAAATAGCTGATTTCAATTTAGGGGTATCTTAAATATCAAACTGAAATGGGAGGAAATAATCTGCAAATGCGAAAGAGAAAGAGAATACACAAATAGGAAAACAGTGCAAAATCACAGAATAATGGAGAATGTTTTCAGAAGGGAGATGTAATATGATAATTTTTTTTTTTCAGACAGAGCAGTGAAGGAAAGTGAGGGTTAAGATTTGGTAAATTAGGCTGATATTGTTGAATGCTGCCAATCCTTTATTCCAGGATTGGAACTTAGGACCCGCAGCTAGGGACAATAAAGCTGAGGACCTCAAACGTTGCAACCATCTTCCTCAGGACCAAGAGACAATAAAACTAGCCCTGCCACCAGCAGCCACCACCCCAACCCTTTCTCTCTTCCCAGTTCACAGAAAAGGAGAGAGGAAATAGAGAGTCAGAGTCCAGCCTTACGGTTGTGGGTTTATGGCAAGAGGCTTTTGGTTCCTCTCACAGGGAAGCCATGCTTTTTCTCTCTTCCCAACATCAAGTGAGGCTGGAGTGGAGGTGGGTGGGAAGGGGAAGCTGATTCCTGATTGAACATATTCTTGGGCAGGTGACTCGATCTGAGCAAGGGCAAAGAAACTGAAGAGATATGTCAAGCAGGGATTGGAGGTGTGCTATGGAATAGTCTAGTCTAAGGTCCCACCATTTTGTCATAGCAAAGATGAGTATTTCCTATTTGATGGGCCTTAACGAAAGTAACTTGGATTGAACCATTTTGGCAATACCCCACTTAAGGGATCTATCACCACAAAAGGGTCCTAGCTGCAAGAGGCTATGGGATAGAATGTTGGGAATGGGAACCAAAGAGGCTCTGGAAGTGGCCAAGCCAGAGATAATTCTCCCACATGAGGGTACATGGGAGTGAACATTCAGAAGTAGTCCTAGAAAAAAGCAGATGCATCCCCTAAGAGAGACTCCGAACTTGGATGCCTGCCACTCAGAACTTCAGTTGGTAGTTAACATTAGCCAGACAAGCAGTGGCAACCATTAGTGAGAGATGCAGTCCTTCTCAGTTGAGCAGACAATTGTACATGTCCACCTGATCATTTGTAGGGCCCAGGGCAAGAGTACCACTGGCAGCCCACATACCATATGTGTACAAATTTACAAGTTATAAATCAAACTAACAAAATTTTAAATAAAATATGTTTCATCCTCCTACTCTGACAAGTATATTTTCAAAACAACATGAAAGGCCAGGTTTGAATTTAGAATTTTTGAAATCCTCGGAGTCTCACTCCAGAATGTGGCAGAATTTGTCTGCCAACCATAAATCCTGGATCACCTCCCTTCTCTTCCTACCTTGACTCCTCATTCTTCAAGGATACTAACTGGCCTCACCTCAACCCAAAGATCCAATCTCTATTACCAACTGCTGTCTTTTGATCACTTCTCAGGTCTTGGGCAAATCTCTTTTCCTCTGTGGACGCCTCAACTTGACAGGAAGAAAGGCATTGCCACAACTGCCCTTTCTAGTCTGGGCCTAAGAATGCTACTGCACTTGTCCCTTTTCCTCTTTTTTTTTTTTTTTTTTTTTAAGTTTATTTATTTTGAGATAGATACAGAGATAGAGATAGAAGGAGAGATAGAGAGAGAGACAGAGACAGAGAGAGAATCCCAAGCAGGCTCTGGCTGACTACACGGAGCCCAACATTGGGCTGCATCTCATGGACCATGAGTTCATGACCTGAGCCAGATCAAGAGTCAGGCACTTAACAGGCCGATCCACCCAGGCAACCCCGGAAAGGACATTTTAATATAACATTTTTGAAAGCAGTGATTGAACAATAAATAAGTCAAACAGTGGGACACTCTGCGGTTTTGAAGAATATAGTTTCAGCAAAGTGGTAGAGAAAGATATCTTACTTCAAGAGTTCAAGAAGGGGTCCCCCAGTGGCTTGGTTGGTTGAACGTCTGACTTTGGCTCAGGTCATGACCTCACAGTTTGTGGGTTTGAGCCCTGTCGGGTTCTGTACTGACAGCTCAGAGCCTGGAGTCTGCTTCAGATTCTGTGTCTACCCTCTCTCTCTGCCCCTCCCCTGCTCACCACTCACACTCTGTCTCTCTGTCTCTGTTTCTCCTTCTCTCAAAAGTAAATAAATATTTTAAAAAGGTTTTTAAAAAAATTTTTTTAACATTTATTCATTTTTGAAAGGCAGAGAGAGACAGAGCGCGAATGGGGGAGGGGCAGAGAGTGAGGGAGACAACAGAAACTGAAGCAGACTCTAGGCTCCGAAATTTCAGCACAGAGCCCGAAGCGGGGCTTGAACTCATGGATCTTGAGATCATGACCTGAGCCGAAGTCGGCCGCTCAACTGACTGAGCCACCCAGGCGCCCCTAAAAAAAAGTTTTTTTAAAAGAGGTCAAGAAATTAATGGTTAATGAAAGAAAGGAAATGAGGTTGAACTCTATCAAAAGTTTGACAGATTAGAGAGAAAGAGAGAATATGTGAAAGATGGTTTTTGAAGCATATGGCATAGCAAGGCAGAAGGGGATATATATATATATATATGTATATATATATATATATATATATATATATATATATATATATATAGCAAGAGGGGTGGCAGGCTGAAGAAGTAAGCCTTGGGAAAAACCATTGAAGAAAACTCTGGAATCCAGAAACAGAAGGGAAGAATGAGTGATGGGAAATTATGGAACATTTGATGTAGAGAAGGTCTTGATTCTCTCCTTAAAATAGAGATAAGGTCCTTTCCTGTCCCTAAGCAGCTCCCTTTCTCATTTCATATTTCAGCAATTTCAAACTTTCAGCACTCACTCAATGTACTTTTTTTCCTACTTTCCCTAATAGTAAAAGAGCAAAATGTTGAACAAATTTAAGACTGAGCCTCCTTTGATCCCCTGCTTGACTCAACCTGCTTGACCAGAGCAGTCTCAGTTGTGCAGCGTTGAGCCCTGGAAAGTAAGTTGACCAGCAACCCTCAGCTAGCACCGCCCCCCCTCCCCCCCCTGCCGCCGGCCCTATGGAAACAGGTGGGAGTTGTAAAAAGATATACATTGTCCTAAGACAGATAGAGACCTTAGATAATGGAGAAATAGCCTCCAGGGACAAACGGGCTGTGTTCCAAAAATTCAATTTTAAATTGACTGTTTGGAATGCAGAACACATTTTCCCTTAGAAACAATGCTATGAATAATTGCAGTTATTTTCCCAGGGAAGTCCACACAAGCTTGTTTAACCCATAATGTTGCAGAAATATCTGCTAAAACATTTTGGATTTACATTGAGTGCATCCCTAAATCCTTACCACTCTGAATTATAAATTAGCTATGTACGTAGCTGCCACTTCAACTAGACTGTGAACTCTTTGAGGGCTGGAAACTGTTGAATTATTCATTTTGTGTTCTGAATGCCTGGCATATAACTGACAATAAATGTTGGTTGCATAAATGAATAAACAAATTTAATAGGCATTTGAATAGAGTTGAAAGTGTGCTAGGGAATAAAAACAGTAACATTTAGTGGGTACCTTAATAAGTGTCTGGCACTGTATTAGGCAGATGACCAATAAAGCAAACTGCTTTGTTTGGGCTAGAGGTAGGTAAGATGCTGGAGGCAATTTAATATTTAAGTTATAAAGTGGGTGCTAGACTTGCTTAAAAAATGTTTTTGGATGAAGCAAGTGGATAGATGTACAGATTTGAAAAAAGTCACAGAAAAAATATCAACAGGAGTTGATATGCAAAGGGAAGTAGTTCTTTTCAGGGGCTCTAAGACCAAGGAGGGGAGATGTATGACCACAGCTAAGGAGAAGATAAGATTTGATAACAGAGAACAGTGGTCAGGGAAAAATGAAAGGACTGGTTTGGATTAGGCCCTGATTTACTTTCCCCTGGTTTATTGCTCTCTGTAAAGAGGTATTTGCTCTGGCCAGTCTCTGAAGATTTGTTGTTAGTTTAGATTAAAGTATTATCACTCTCCCATAGATTGAGGTTGATCAGATTGATTTCTTTCCACAATGACAGTAAGTGCTTCTTAAAATTTGGTAGGGATGGTGTTTTACCTGGGTGGCTGTAATACAATATTATAAACTGGGTGGCTTTAACAGCAACAACACTGCTCACAGTTGTGGACGCTGGAAGTGTGAGATCAGGGTGCCAGCATGGTCACTTGGTGCGTGTTCTCTTCTGCGTTGAAGATGAGGCTGATTTCCCATTTTATCCTCACATAGCAGAGAGACTGAGGGAGCTCTCTGGGGTCTTTTGTAAGGGCACTAATCCCATTCATGAGGGCTCTATTCTCATGACCTAATTGCCCCTCAAAGGCCTTACTTTCTGATACCATCATGTAGGGGCTGGGATTTCAGTACGTGAATTTGGGGAGCAGGTGAGGGCACAAACATTCAGTCCATAAGAGATGAAGATAATACTGAAGGCAGTGGAGTGGAGATATACTAGGAGGTCAGGGAGAATGCAACCTGGGAAGGTGAGAGAGGGAACATAACTTCTGGATACTTTTGGTGGAGAAAGAAAAAGGGTGGGGGCAGAGAAAGGAGGGTGGGGGGGGGGGGAAAGGGAGGCAAACAACTATTTCATAATTTTATAAAGAGACTAACCACTCATAAAGTCCCTCTGACTTACTGCCATCCTGATCTTTGTTCTTTGAAAGTATAGCTACAACTACTTATGCATTTCCTTCATTGTCCTCAAAGTGCTTAAGTACAATCAATAAATACTTGTTGATTGATTATTCTGAGTATTTCAAATCAATCCACACTTCTGGTTTTATTAAGGATCTTAGAATCGACATTGATCAAGCTGAGATAAGAACTGTCTCTAAATTTATAAGACATTTTGTGTATCTCCCTAAGGAAAGGCAAACACTTGTCCATGCTTATTTTGCATCTTACACTGTACTGGGGAGTTTACTTACATTACTGCATTTCTAGTAATTTATCATTGTTTTAACAATTACCGAGTACTCATTATATGTCAAGCCCTATGCTAGGCAATGATGATAAAAGGCAAAGAGGGAGAAACTCTGACTTTCTAGTAGTTATAGTATGATAGGGAGAAGGCAGGGTAAAGCCAACAACTGCCATGTAGTTTGAGAAGTGCAATAAAAGCAGCAAGGAGTTGGCAACATTGGAGGATGGAAAAGGTGAGCTTTAACTTAAAATAGGTAGGAAATACAGACAATAAGAAGGAAACAAGTATTTGTTGTTTGTCTGAAATGAATATTTAGCTGGGTGCCAAGAAGAGCCTGAGGAGACATGACTACACGTAATGTGATATCCTGGAGGGATCCTGGATCAGAAAAAGGACATTTAGGAAAAAACTGAAGAAACGTGAATAAAATATGGATTTTGTTTAATAATAATGTATTACTATTGGTTAATTGATTGTGACAAATATACCATACTAATGTAAGATGTTAATAATAGGGGAAATGGAATATATGAGAACTGTCTGTACTATCTGTACAATAATTCTGAAAATTAAAAACTGTTCTCAAGTAAAAAGCTTATTAAATTTTTTTAAACTGGTATCTTGTATTCCTTAGATCTAGCAACCCTAACATTGTTACTGCCAAATAATAATTAAACATAAAATATGAAAAAATTATATTCAATTGATAACTTGAGATTTGAGTTACATTATATATGATTTCTCCTAAATATTTGATCCAAACACTTCATTTTCTATAAATAGTTCATTTATTTTATTTTTAGGCAAGCCTCCAGCAACCAAATAGTTAAACCAGGTACTATATTTCAATGAGATGCTTTGCCTCTCAGTGCCATAAACTATCACCGGTTGTAAGCAATTTCAGACCCTAAAAAAAACTGGTTTAAGTCCCCCCCTCCCCACACAAACCATCAATAAAATTAATTTTAATTTGGGTTGTGCACATCTCAAGTGACTAAAAAAAAATCCAGTTATGAGAAAATCAGCAAGGTTAAGGGCCTGCAAGTAATCACTTGATAATTTATGTTGTCTGAATGGAAAACAGTACTGATTATTTTACTCTCCATGTTGCTCCTCTGGAGGAAAACAACCTGTGGTTTGTGGAAGAAGTTAGAGTCTGAAATAAAAATAGAAATGTATAATGTAACAGTTTTACTTGAAGGTGAGCTTAGAAAACATCACTTATCAACCAACCAACCCAAGGAAGATGGAGTTTTTAAACAAGAGAATGAATTTGAGAACACTTGTCGGTTTCCAGATACAAGATGACCAAATATACTTTGCACAGCTTTAATTTCTGCTTGCTACCTAACAAAATTAGGAAGTTAGATTCTTACTAATATGTAAGTGCAGATAATATACTAAAATAAAACTGTCTTCAAGTGGCACTAGAAATTATCGGAAGTTATATGGCTTCTCAATTTCTACTTTAAGTAGCAAGTCCCTAAAACTATTTGTGCCCCAAAAGATATGTCATAAATTTCGCTTTGCAAGCGTGTGTGCATCCACATTTATTTTGTGCAAACTATGCTAAAGAGCTTTGGTGTTATCCAGAGATAAAAAATGGTTCCTGTGTGGTTTTGTACTTTTTGAGGGGAGGGGAATCCGACGTTAAGCTTTTGTTTATTTATATGTGTCCTGGTCTCCTGCAGAAACAACAGGCAAAAGCTTGTTTTAAAACAAACCCAATACTTTCAAGGACTTGGGTCTGTTCTGAAGCAGGACCGTGGCTTCCTCAAGAGATCTATTCACAAAGAAGGGTTAGGTCGACTAAAGGAGCCAAAAGAGGGGTTCGTTTTGCTTTGGAACCGGACAGTGTTTCCGTAGGAGCTCGGTGAGGTACTGATTGGCGCCGCCGGAAGATCGGGCCGCTAGCGTCCGTCCGACTCCAAAGACCATAGGCCGCGGGAAGAGCCCTGCTCTGATGGACAGGAGAGGGGAGGTGGGTCCGAGCCCCAACGCTTACAGACAGCCTGTCGGGGTCTTAGTGACCTCAGGCTGCCATCGACGCAGGACGAGACCCTAACCTAGCAAATGTCGCTTGCACGCCGGCTGGGCGCGCAGCCACGCAGATTGCTACTGGCCTACGCTACTCCAGGAGCGCAAACAGACGCGGGCAGCGCCCTTTCCGTGCTAGGGCAGGCGCGGTTCTAGGAGAAAGGCCGCGAGGGCGGGGCTTGGGGCAGTGTGGAACTATTTCCTCACACAGTGGTCAGTCAGGGCAAGGAGAGGCTGTTAGGGCGGAGCGCCACATGGCGCGACCAAGGCCGGCCTCATCGTTGGCGGGCACCGAGGAAGCAATGTAGTGCGAGAAGCCTACAGTCCACGCCGTGGAAAGATGGGTCAACCAACGAATGTTTCACCCCAGCCCACACGCCTAAGAGGGAATTTGAGAGTGCTTGGGGGAGGGGCGGAGAGAACAGGCGGCTTGCAGAGGGCATGCTCAGTTCTAAGAGCCGTAAGTGGAGAGCCAGGCATGCGCAGTGAGGTGAGGGTGGATTGGCAGCCGGGAGGGGCTGGCGTGAGCGGGCTGCTGTGTTTATCCGGTTTTCTGGGTGGGCGGTCAAAGCGCACGCGTAAGGGCGAAAGGCAGCGGAGCTGGGTAGTGGAATGCGCATGCGCGGAGCGAGCCGGTAGCTCTGGGAGGGTGTGGAGGGGGCTCTTAGAGGAGAAGCAGGGGAAAAGGGAAGCGAAGGGAAAGGGAAGGGCGGGGGGAGGGGTGAGAGTGTGTTCTGCGCATGCGTGCGGGCGCTAGCGACGACGGCGGCGGGGGAGTCTCGGGGATGACAGTGGCTTTGCCCGTTGGGGTAACGGTCGTCGTCGCCGGCAGGGCCTGAGGCACCGCACAGCCCGCGGGATTCATTAAGGCCGCAGCAGCCTGGGCCCTACCGAGTTAGAGTGGCGCGTGGAGTCAGGGTGAGGGCGGCGAGGCACGGGGGGAGGGGCCTGCGGCGGGGCCTTGCCGTGTGCTCTGGGCGGCGGCGGGGCCTGGCGGTGTGAGCGCTCGCCTTAGTTGCGGCCGGGCGGGAGCCGTGGGCGGCGGCGGCCGTCGTGCTTGGCGGCGGAGGTCTCCGTGTGCGCGGCGCGGAGAAGATGGCTGGGCAGTGAGGGGGCGGCGCTTGCGCCTGGTGACCTCGGAGTGAGCGACTGAGGAGCAAGGGGCGCCGCCGCGGCCCGGCCGGGCCTGCTCCCCGCCCCCTCCCGCTGCCGCCGCCGCCGCCGGCCTCTCCGGCCCGCGCACTTCCTCTCCGGCCCTCCCCTAGCGGGTGGGGGACTCTCCTGCCCGCTTCGCCACCTCAGGGAACCGCGGGGCTGTAACCGCCGGGGCGGAGAGCCAGGCGCAGTCCGGCCCCGCGTCCGATATGGAGAGAGCGGCGGCGGCCTCCGCCAGCCGCAACTGCAACGTTCGCCGCCGCCGCGGCTTGGTGCACTAGATTGAGGAAGCCGACGCCCGAGCCGTCCTCTTTGCGGTCGCCCCTACCTCTGCGTCGTGCGCTGTGATGGAGTAAGGACCCTGCAGCGCGTGAGAAGCGTGCCCGCTCCTCGGACCGGGCCGGGGCCTGCTCCCGCGCCCGCTCAGCTTGCCCTGAGGAGGTGCCTCCGTGTCCGGAGATGCAGCGAAGGCCGCCCGCCGAGCCGCGGGGCTAGACTGAGCGCCGAGTCCTGACCCGAGCGCCGAAGCTGCTGCATTCTTCGTTCGCCCCGAGGCTGACTGGAACAAACTCGAACGCTGGTTTCCCTTGCTTTCTCTCTCTTTCTCTCTCTCTCTCCTTTTTTTTTTTTTTTTTTTTTCGTCTGCAAGTCTCAGGGACGGAGGAGGGGCGCCAAGGCCCCATGTGTGGGAGTACTGCTTCAGCTCCACAAACTTGCGCGGATTTTGGTTACTACTTTGGCCAGTGGTTCTTCTCTGATTTCCTCCGAATTGTTGCAAATTCGCCATTGTTCCCTGGCTGCTTACAAAGTTGGATCCGGAATTTTTTTTCAACCGGGAGCCATCGGTGTCGAAGTGTCTGCAATGAACCCCGTGAATGCTACTGCTCTCTACATTTCCGCGAGCCGCCTAGTGCTCAACTACGACCCCGGAGACCCCAAGGCGTTTACAGAGATTAACAGGCTCTTGCCTTACTTCCGACAGTCCCTCTCTTGCTGTGTTTGCGGTGAGACGCTTTTTATTGTTCCCTTTCAGTGCTTGTTTTAGAAAACCTGGGCAGTGGTAGCAAGAACGGTTTGGTGGCGTGGTGGTTTGTACTAAGCTTTTGTTATTTGTGCATTAGCGTATGGTCATTAGTTTTCAAACTCGTCAAAGGATTTTTGCCCGACTTTTCAGAAAGACAGCCCTTCTAAACTGTTTTGTACGGCGGCCTTAAGGTTCAGAACTGTTTAATTCGTCTCGGGTCAATTCCTTGCCATTTCTGGTGATATAAATGAGTTGAAGTATGTTTGCATATTGCTGCCTTTTTTAAACCTTTGATACAAGAGCTGACAATACCTACCTTGGTTAAACGTGGTTAAGCCTGGTTAAAACATGTACATGTGGCGTGTTTGCATTTCCCCAAACTGGTGTTATGTGTGGGTGGTGGTATAATCAGCCTGTGAACTCGGTGCAGAACTTTCCCCCGTGTTCTTCAACAAATGCTTTGACAGTTTGACGGTAAGCAGTGAGCCAAGGAAGACTGATAGTACTCTTTAGCTGGTGGGATTTTTACAGGAGTGTTTCTGTTTTGTGGTTTTAATACGTTGTGGACTGGTAGACCGTTATTTTAGGTCCCCCCCCCCCGAAAATATTATTTTGTGCTGGGTAGGATATTTTCAAGTTATTTTTGAGAGATGAAGATACGCTAAGTTGTTTAATAAATCGAAATGTCTCAAAAGCGCTGATAATTTGGATTAATTTTGCACCTATGATAGTTGTTTTTCATAAAACCTGGACTAAAAACATTAATACAAGGGAAATGGCAACTATCAAAGAGGGGAAAAAAAAGCAGTACTATATTCCATTTCATATTCTGCCCCAAATTTTGAGGTTTTGCTGATCCACTCATTTAGTCAGAACTTGATTAAGCATTTCAGCCTTTCACCTTATATTAGATAAAATAAATTTTGTAGCTATGGTATCAGAAAGAGGACATGGTATTCATTTGAGAATTCTTCAGGATTTTCTGAATAGCTCTGGGGCATGGGGCAAGGCACTGAAGGGGATGCAGAGGAGATGAAGATTGTGTTTTTTGCACCCCAGGTACTTAATCTCATAAACATTTAAGTAACTGTTAGAATGTGATTAAGTGCTACTGTGACTGGTAACAGACACTTAACACCTTTATAGGGAAGCGTTTGCCCTGGGCAAATCACCACTGCCTTGGGCCTCAGTTTCTTAACGTGTAAAATAAGAGCTTTGGGCTAGATTCCAAGTTTCCTTTCAACTTAAATTTTATAAATAAGAATTTGCTTGGTTTCAGTGTACTCCCCTACTCCACTTCCACTTTCTATGGAGTGCTTCTTTTTATGTCTTAACAGCTTTTGATAGTTTTTGAACTGAGGAGATAGAGCTGCTATAACTTCCTTTTCTTTTGCGGGGTTCGCTACTCTTGTATGGGAAAGAGAGGGCAAAGGGTAGCCCACCCTGGCCTGTTAGAACAGCAATAGAGAGTGATATCATTATCCAGGTAACACTTAAAGATCTAGTAGGTCTCCTTTTTATTAGGGGGATGGGACTTAACCCTCTAATTTAAGGGGGAAGTGGTAGTTTTGAATCGAGTAGGTGTTTGGAATTTTAATTTCTTATCAGTTGCTTCAGGATAGTTGTGGTCTAAATGAACATTTTGCCAAATTCTAGCTTGGATTTTAAAACATGAAATTAAAGATAAAGCTACTTTAAAAAAATCCAATTGCGGCTTTATTTTTCTTTTAAGCTAGTCTTGTCAATACGAGGGGGATTTTTTGGTCATTATTTCTTTCTGTTCAAGCTTTCCTATGGAAAAGATTTGTGGGTTCTATTTTTTCCCCAATTATATTGAGTAGCTGCCATAAATTTCAGCAATCTGGGTGTAGGTTCAGCCTGCCTTCTCTGACCCCCCCTCCCCCCCATAAGTCTCTAGTTGTCAGGAGATAGGAAGAAAAAAATTGGTTATTTGAATTCAGATCCAGCATTTAATCATCTTGTATCAGGTGCTGTCCTAGATTCCTTTTCTTAGCTGAAAAGCATAAATTCATTCAAGTTAATAGGCCATGTGTATTATTTCATGAAGATAACAAATACGTAAAAGTTTAATTATATCCTGGTGCTGTAAATAGGGAGTTTCACCAGGTTGTCTGAAGTCTGACCTAGACCTACCTTTTCAGCCTTACATTTAACTGCTCTCTTACATAATTTCTGTGCTTCAGCCAGGCTGTTTTGCTTTTTCTAAACATAAATGCCCTATGTCTTCCTCCTCTTTACCCCGCTTTTGTTCTCTGAAGTTTCTTCTGCCTAAAATACACTTTTTTTTTCCTCTGTGGTCTAACTCCTCAATTTCCTCCTCCTTCACTGAATTCTTCCTTGCTCACTGCAAGCAAAAAGTCGTTTGTCCTTTGAACCTCTGTAACCCTTTGTTCCAGTCATAAGCACTTAGAACTCTTCCAGTGCAGTTTTTGTATCTAATTCTTCTGATATCTCAGGGAAAAATATTATTTTTGTACATTTTTGTGTTTCACCTGCCTCATCCACTCTCTCCTATCCAGGCACTTGTGTTTATGACAGATTCGGGAACAAAATGAGAGTCCTACAAACTTTGCAGTTAGGTTCATATCTTGGCTCTTCTACTTACTGTGTGGGGAAGTCTCTAACTTTGTGGCTCAGTTTCCTTTATGAAAGGGGATAGTTACACCTTCAAGTTTTTCCCCCAAATTTGTATTATACATGGGTTAATTTTTAAGTGGAGAAAAACTTTTTGAACCCATGAGAACAAGCCTATGGACTTGTTGTCTGGCACGTATTATAAGCTTAGTATTCCACCCTTGTACAGAACTAGAGAAAAGTAGGAGGAGGTGAGGGAAGAGACTGTATTGTCAGGTCAGTTATTGTCAAACCTAGATTATTCACTGAAACTACAAGTTTTGTTATTGTGGTACTTTGAAATGTTAATTAGCTGATTATCACTATTTGTTTTTCAGTTCCTTTGTGTATTTAAACTGTCTGAAGCTTCTAGTGAATGGGATAGCAGTGCTCCAGAGAATTACTGTACTTTCTAGGCCAAAGAAACAGTGACCAAGACAGTATTACTGTGGATGCTATTTTTGTGTCTCTTCTTTCCCCTTGTTCTACAATGTTGGACTTGGCTTTATCATTTATCAGAAAGTAGAATTTCTTTTGCTGGCATGAGATTTGATAAATTCTGCCCTAGGGATTTTAAGTTTTTCATTAAACTTGTAAGTTCACAAATGATACAAGGTTGGTATATAGAATCAAATCCTCTTAGAATTGGAAGGACACAGTAAGTAGAAAAATATCAGTCCGAGATATTTGGAGTCCTGTAAATAATCATGTTTGAATCTCTACTCACTCACATGGATAGTTTGGTGTTTTAGAGTCTAGAAACAAGGTGGTTTTGGCTTTGGATTTATTGAAATTGTGAAACCTTTTGGGCATCCAGGTTCTCATTTATAAAATGGAAGGGGGCTATAGATTAGTGGTTTTCCACTGACATAGGGTTACTTATGCTGACCAGGTTTTTGTTTTGAGTGTTAAAGACTTAAAACCCTATCATCTTTTACAATTGCTATTCTTATTTTCCACTAGAAAGGAGATAGTTCCCTGAGGGTGAGCACCTTGTTCAGTTTAACAGCAGTGCACCTGAGGGTTACTGGCTCAACACGTTTTTTGTTGAATGGATGAAATTAGCATTCAAAAGAAAGTTTCAGAGTAGGGGAGATGTGGTCTCAGAATAAAGTATATGCCTTAAAATTAAGTAGATTAGTTTTATGAAAAACTTTTAATTTTTCTTACTATTCTCCTTTGCCATTGTTTGTGGACCCACATTATAATTAGTGTAGTAGATGATCCCAAGAATATTTTTCAGTTACAGAATTGTCTTCTTTTACCAGAAATACTTTTTGGCTGAGCATACAATTTATAATTAGCAAGAATTTTCTACAGTGAAATTTGAACATACAGCTTGGAGTGATTTTTTTTTTTTTAATGTTTACTTATTTATCTTGGGGGAGAGAGATTTATTTTGAGTGGAGCAGGGGAGGGGGAGAGAGAAAGGGGAAGAGAGCATCCCAAGCAGCCTCCGTGTTGTCAATGTGGAGCCCCACGAGGGACTTGATCCCATGAACTGTGAGATAATGACCTAAACTGAAATTAAGAGTTGGATGCTTAACTGACTGAATCACTCGGGTGCCTCCAGAGTGACTTATTTTAAGCTATTTATATTTTATTTTTAAGCTGCTTATCTCTTAGGTGGAAGCTAAATTAAAAGGCCATTTGAATAATTATACATAGATCTTATGCTGTTTTATATTTACATATTTTCAAGCATTAGTTCTTTGATACGTAAGAATTTATTTTTATTGTACTTAAAGTCAGTGTAATTAAAATTTTTGATTGTAATGAATGTGTAAAGTTTATCATTTTAACCATTTTAAAATGTACAGTTCTATAACACTAAGTAAATTTATGTTGTTGTGAAACAGAATTCCAGAACTTTTTCATCTTGCAAATCTGAAACTCTGTATTCATCAACTAACTACCCTGCTCTGCAGCCCCTGGTAACCACCGTTCTACTTTTTGTCTCTCTGAATTTGGCTACTCTAGGTACTTTATATTAATGGAATCATAAGGTATTTGTCTTTCTGTGATTGACTAATATAATGTCCTGAAGTTTCATCCATCATACAGCATGTGTAAGGATTTTCCTTTTTTTAATTAAAAAAAAATTTTTTTTTTACGTTTATTTATTTTTGAGAGGCAGATCATGAATGGGAAAGGGGCAGAGAGAGAGGAAGACACAGAATCTGAAGCAGGCTCCAGTCTCTGAGCTGTCAGCATAGAGCCTGATGTGGGGCTCGAAACCACAAACCATGAGATCCTGACCTAAGCCAAAGTTAGACGCCTAACCGACTGAGCCACCCAAGCACCCCTAATTTTTTTATGCTTGTTTGTTTGTTTATTTATTTAATGTTTGTTTGTTTTTGAGAGAGAGAGAGAGAGAATGAACAGGGGTGGGGCAGAGAGAGAGGGAGACACAGAATCCGAAGCAGGCTCCAGGCTCTGAGCTGTCAGCACAGAGCCCGACTTGGGGCTCAAACTCACAGACTGCGAGATCATGACCTGAGCTGAAGTCGGACGCTCAACCGACTGAGCCATCCATGCGCCCCTGTTTATTTATTTTTGAGAGAGAGACACACACGAGAGTGCGAATGGGGGAGGGTTGGAGAGAGAGGGAGACACAGAATCTGAAGCAGACTCCAGGCTGTGAGCTGTCAGCACAGAGCTGGATACCGGGCTTGAACTCATGAATGGTTCAGAGATCAGAATGAGATCAGACCTGAGCTGAAGTCTGATGCTTAACTGACTGAGCCATCCAGGCGCCCCAAGGATTTTCCTTTTTTTTAAGGCTGACTAATGTTCCATTGTATGTGTATACCACAATTGTTTATCCATTCATCAGTCAATGGACTTTTGGGTTGTTTGCACCTTTTGGCTCTTGTGAATATGTTGCTGTGAACATGGGTGTGCAAACAACTCTCAAGACCCTGCTTTCAGTTCTTTTGGGTATATACCTAGACATGGGATGGTTGGATTGTGTATATAGAATTTCCATTTTAATATTTTTGAAGAACCTCCTGTTTTCCATAGTTGTTGCATCATTTTACAATCCCACCAATAGTACATGGGTTCCAATTTCTCCATATCCTTGCCAGCACTTTGTAAAAAAAAAAAAATTTAAATTTATTACAGAGAGAGAGAGAGAGAGAGAGACAGACAGACAGACAACACAGGTGGGGGGAGGGGCAGAGAGAGAGAGCATGAGACACTGAGCCACCCAGGCACCCCCACTTTTTTTTTTTTTTAATAGTAGCCATTCTAATGGGCATGAGGTGATATCGTGGTGGTTTTGATTTCCATTTTTCTAGTGATGTTGATTATCCTTTGATATGCTTGTGGGCCATTAGTGTTATTTTTGGAAAATCACTATCATTTTTTATCTTGAAAAGATAACTCATTACATCTTTATTAATTACCTGTTCAAAGTGCTGGAATAGTAAGATGAATAAGACACATCGTTATTACCCATGTTACTCATTGTTACGGAGAAGACAGATGAGTAGACCAACAATTACTGCCGAAGTGTTGTGCTAGAGTCACTTATGCCAAAATATCAAGCATCTTAATAGAACATTTGTAAGTTGGCTTTTGTTGCATGTGTAAAAGTTTCAGAAATTAATCACAAGTGAATTTTTCCCTCCATGTAGCTTGTTTTTTGAATACCTGTTTGGGTCAGAGTTTAAACATACCTGATTGGTGTTAAGCAGAATGTGGTTTACCAGGTTTTTTTTCTTGGGACTTAAGTTCTTTATGGAGCATTTATTTGGTAGGTTGATAAGGAAGAACAATATTTACTAATTTGTTTTGGCAGATAGATATACTTTTATTCCAGATATATTTATTTAACAGTTTTCTTTTTCTAATAAAAATCTCCTTTCTATAGTTCTCCCTTTTGGTATTTTAAAAACTAGTTCATTTATTCATTCCTACTTAGGTATGTTTATGCAAAATGAAATTTCCTTGGGGAAAGGACTTCTGAGTCCTTCTAAGTGTGTTCCAGATGCTGAAAGAGATGAAAAGAGGTTTGATCCACAGTTCATTGTCGTATGACATAACCACCTGAAGTGTTAATAAATACTAGTTTAAATAATGGTTCAAGACAAGCAGTACAGTACTGTAGAATTAGGCAGTAGAAATTGTTTCAGTTTGGTGAGATCTAGAAAGTATGGAGCTTGAGATGGGCCAAGAAGAATGGTGAAATTGGTGGACATTTTCAGCAAGGTTAGAGGGAGAGAACAGTTGACTGCAGAAAGTCAAGTTTATCTGTAGTTGGAATTCTTGTAGGAGAGACCTTGCCCTGTTTGTTGAGACTCAGGGGTCTTTGATGAGCCCTGATACCCCCCAAAATATGCTCTGTGGGACACCTAAATCATATCACCTAAAGGGCTCCATAAAATCCAGATTCCAAGTTATCATATCAGACTAATTGAATTGGAACTCTGTGAGCAGGTTCTTGTAATCTGTTTTACCTTTACCATCTTGATATGGGGAGGGGGTTTTGCAAATCACTATTGTAAGCATTTGAGAAACAGCATTTTAAAAAAAATGTTTTTTTAATGTTTATTTTTGAGAGAGAGAGACAGGGTGTGAGCAGGGGAGGGGAAGAGAGAGACACGGGATCCAAAGCAGGCTCCAGGCTCTAGGCTCTGAGCTGTCAGGACAGAGCCCGACGTGGGGCTTGAACCCACAGACCGTGAGATGATGACCTGAGCTAAGTCAGATACTTAACTGACTGAGCCACCCAGGTGCCTGTGAGATGGCATTTTAAAAAGAGAGTGTTGTGTTTGAAATTCTCTTTTGGGATGGGTGCCTGGGTGGCTCAGTCCGTAAAGCGTCAGACCTCAGCTCAGGTCATGATTTTGAGGGTCACAGGTTTGAGCCCTGCGTGGGGCTCTGTGCTGACAGCTCAGAGCCTGGATCCTGCTTCAGATCCTGTGTCTCCCTCTCTCTCTGCCCCTGCCCCACTTGCACTCTGTCTCCCTCAAAAATCAACAAACAATAAAATTGTTTTAGGAAAGATTAATTTGGGGGTAGAATACGGTATTGATTATTAGAGTATGGTGAAACTTTCAATTACGAAGCATAACAGATGTATTTGTATTAGATAGAAGCCTGAATAGTGGTGGGAGTGGAAAAGGAACAACATCAGATAATTATGGCTATGGTTATAACATTTGAATTCTTTGTTCTGTATGTATTATACTTTGGTTAGGCATATTTTACTGTGAATAGATGAAATGAGTACATTTTCCACCCTCAAATTTACAATGTTTAGCACAGTGCTTTCACATAACACCTGATAAAATGCCCTGAATTGTATTGAAGAACTGACAAAATCTGGCCGTTTAATACAGATGGCTTGGGAAAGATTAAAGGAGGCAAAGGTAGCTTAGATACCAGAAGTGAAGTCAGGAAGGACATTGATTTTGGAAGGACATGAAGTATTTAGATAGGCTGGTTTGGAATAATATATAGACAACCTAATAAAATATTCTTCAGGGATTTAGCAGTTTGATACAGGATTTTGGTCAGGTGTTTGGGAGAGGTTGCAGGTAGGATAGGAATTAGAGTGGATTAGGTGTGGGCCTGAGAAGGATGAGACATTGTTGAATAATATGATGGTCCCTGGGGATTGGGGTTATAAAGAAGTATTGGAAATTAGGAAAGGATAGAAATACAATGTATTTGTTTTATAATCTTTTTATTTTGTGCCCTTTTTTGTTGATTTTTGTCTGTTCAGAATTTTTAATTTTTTTTTTTTTTGTAAATTTACATCCAAATTAGCATATAGTGCAATAATGATTTCAGGAGTAGATTCCTTAATGCCCCTTACCCATTTAGCCCATCCCCCCTCCCACAACCCCTCCAGTAACCCTCTGTTCTCCATATTTAAGAGTCTCTTATGTTTTATCCCCCTCCCTGTTTTTATGTTATTTTTGTTGGAAACGTTGATTTTGAATATAGTTTTGTATGTTTGATATAGTAAAACAGTCAACATACCTTCTGAGATTTGAGGTTTTGGTTGTCATTCTCAGATTAATTATAACATCCTGTCCTCCTTTTTTTGCATTCCTTGTTTTCTTTGTGCTTGCATAGCATGACTTTAATAATTGGCTAATGCCTTATTATACTGGCTTCTCTCAGAGTCCACTCGGCTACTTTTATATATGATTAATTGGAGGTTTTGTGAGTTTTGATGTACTTTCTAAATTTTATCTTTTATTTTAAAAAGTGATATTTCAAAATTTTATTCTAGTTTCTCATTTTCCCGTGTCCAACTGTCACCTTTGACTTTTTTAAAGATTAATATTTTGTTCCCTTATCAGGAAATTAATTTAGATAAAATTTTACATTAATTCCTATATATCTTATCTTTCATTTGCTCTCAGTCCATAATATTTCAGCAGAATTATTTTCATTCATTGCCTTTCTACTCCAGATACTTTGAATTTTTGAAGTTAGAATATCTGGTTTTCTCAAGTTTTTGTCTTTTATTTTTATTTTATTTTTTACCGCTTATTCGTTTTTGAGAGACAGAGTGCAAGTGGCAGAGAGAGAGGGAGACACAGAATCTGAAGCAAGATTCAGGCTCTGAGCTGTCCTCACAGAGCCTAATGCAGGGCTCATGAGATCATGACCTGAGCCAAAGTCAGATGCTTAACCAACTGAGCCACCCAGGCGTCCCTCAGTTGTTTTAAAATAATTTTCTAGCTTTTGTGTTTTGTGTTGCTGACTTTAGCTGTCAGCCTTTGTCCATTTTCTTTATTAAAACACACAGAAAATGTGCACTTAAAATGATGTCTGGTCTCAAATTTGGAAATAATATTTTCTGGCAAAGCTTAGTGGTTTTGAAATTTTTTGTATAACCATTAAAGGCATACCTAAAGTATGGGTGGGTGGTCTAGTGTATAACCTAGTCAATCTTGCTAAATGCTGTTCCTTTGAAATGTAAATGTCTACTTGATGTGAAATTTGGGACTCTGGCCAGATATAATATAGAAATCTAGGATTAAAAGGGAGCATTCCAATTCAGGCATCCTTGTGATTTCTGAATACCCTTTACAGTTAATCACTTGGTTGTCTGGCCTGTGACTGAACATATTCAGGGTATGACATATGATGTCCTATTCATCAGAAGCTGTGGGCTGTCTGAGGGATCCCTTTATGGTGTCATTGAGCTTACCAGCTCAATTTTTACATCGGTCACACAAGGAAGATATTACTAGGTTGTTCTTCATGATGACAATTTACAAAGCTTTAGGCAGAAAGGACCATAAATCATACAGCCATTTTTTCACATCAAATAATCTTTTCTGTAATATTCTTGAAAGTTCATGCAAGGCTTTTCTTGAATACCTCTAGGGTAGGGAGCTGAATTATATTCTGTTCTATGAAATAACTATATCATTGACAACTTTTAAAAAGAACTTTCTTTTTAGAAAGTTCTTCCTTCCATTTTCCCAAGCCTCCTTTTTTAATTGTTTCCCACTGATTTTTTTTTGTTCTCTGGAACAATTCAGGAAGTCTTTGATAAAATTTTGACCTTCAACTGTTTGGAAGATGGTTTTGTTTTGTTTTGTTTTGTTTTTGAGAAGAGTGCAATTGGGGGAGGAGTAGGAGAGAGAGAATCCCAAGCAGACTCCATACTAACGTGGGGCTCGAACTCACCATGAGATCATGACCTGAGCGGAAATCAAGAGTCAGATGCTTAACTGACTGAAGACAGTTTTCATGTTTTTCCTGAGAAGTTAAAGCATCACTAAATTACCTGTCCTGGAAGCATCCTGGTTTCTGTTTCCTCTGAAAGTGTGGATTTTGGTGTCCATGCCCATAGTATTTTGGAGGTGGTTAGATGGCATTATCTACTTTGACAATTTGGACGAATTATTTAATTTCTTTCTCATTTGTAAGATGAAGTTGTTGGGCGAATTATTTAATTTCTCTTTTTCATTTGTAAGATGAAGTTGTTGTAGTAGAGCAGAGATTTGGTTGTGAACTTGGCTCCCAGACATTTTTTAGCTTGGCTAAAAATTTATAGAGTTGGTGGCCAACGTTTTAAAATCTAGAGTTCACTTAAAACCCCAAATTTTAGGTATCTCCTGGAAAATTGTAAAGTCTGGCAGCAGTGGATACCTTGTGGCATGGCATCACTGGCTGTAGTTGGTTTGTCTTGGGGGTTGGAGGTTTTCCCTCTCCAGTTTACCCTTGGTCTCACCTAACCTTTGTTGCATTTATTTTTTTTTTTTTAACTTTGCATGCTTGTCACTATAGGCATTAGGATTCTTAATCCTCAGGAATGGAGGATTTTGTAAGGTCTATTGTGCCCTAGATACTATCTTGAGCCATCGAATTCTGATGTTGTGATCTTGAATTTTGTGAAACTTTACCTGGATCAGAATTAAGACTGCTTTATCTTATGCAGTCAGAGGACATTTGTTGGTTCATAGTATTTCAGAACAATTAAGACATTTTCACAAGTTGGTTATAGTGCTGTCCATATCTTCTCTATCCTTACTGATTTGTATTTTGTCCGTTTTTGAGAGGTGTTGGAAATCTCTATAATTATGGATTTGTCAGTTTGGAGTTTCATAAGTTTTTGCTTCATGTATTTTGAAACTTTGTTTTTAGGTACATAAAACAATTTTGAATATGTGGAACATGGTTATATAATTTTTAATATTCTGTTTTTATTAATTCTGTCACCTGTCACTTCTAGGTTTGCTGTTTATTGATTTTTCTGCTCATTATGGGTCATATTTTCCTACTTTTTTGCGTGCCCAGTTAATTTTGATTCAAAGCCAGATACTACAAATTTTACCTTGTTAAAATTTTACCTTACTGATGGATATTTTTCTATTGTAACTGTTCTTTATTCTTGGGATGAGCTTTGTTCTTGGGATAAGGTTAAATTACTTGGAAAGGGTTTGATCCTTTTGAGACTTGTTTTTAAGCAGCCTTCGGGGGTTAATTTTTTTTCATACTACTGAGACAAGAACCGTCTGTACTCTCTCTGATCCCTTGTGAATTATGAGCTTTCTCACTCTGGGTGATGCGAATAGGTGCTGCCTATGAGTTATAGGCCTTGTCCTCTTTGCTCCTTTCTGGGGGTTCTTCAGCCTGAGGTAGTTTCCTCTACAAATGTGCTCGTTAGTACTCAGCTGAAGACTTGAAAGAGATCTTGTATAACTCTTATCTATAGAGAACAACCTGATGGTTACCAGAAGGGGGGCAAGTGGAAGGATGGTGATTTAGGAGTGATTTGTGATGAGCACCTGGTGATGTATGCAAATGCTGAATCACTGTATTGTACACCTGAAACTAATACTACACTGCATTTTAACTAACTGGAATTTAAAAAAGAAAGACCTTCTATAAATCTCTAGTGCTCTTTCACTGTGCATCTCTCATCTCTAGTACTCTGCCTGCAGGAGTCAAGGTGTCTTGTCCTTCCAGCTCTGTTTTCTCACTTCAGGGAGACCATGAGGCTTGTCTGGGTTTTTTTCCTCCTTGCTCTGTGGCTTGAAAGTGCTCCAGGCAGCAAGCTGGGGCAGTTGTATGGCTCAGCTTGTTTGTTCACCCTCTCATCATAACTGTTCTGTTGCCCAGTATCTGAAAACCATTGTTGTGTTCAGTTTTTTGTTACTTCAGGTAGAAGAATAAATCTAAATATTCCATTTTGTCTGAAAAGAGATTATTTTCTAAACTTAATGCTGTCCCATATAGCAGCCACCAGCTGTTGTGATGGTGTAAATTTTAATTAAATTTAGTTGATGCAGTTCTTAGTTATAGTTAGCTTACATCTAAAGTGCTCAGTAGCTACATGTAGGTAATGGTTACCTCACTGAATGTTGCAGATATAAAACATTTCCTATCATTGCATAAAAGTTCTACTGGACAGTGCTATTACAATAAGAGAACTTGGATTTGTTCATGAGCATTGAAAGGTGCCTTCACTCGTTTCATTTCAAGATTTTATTTACTTTCTTATTTTTATTTTTTAATGTTTATTCATTTTTGAGAGAGAGACAACTTGTACAGGGGAGGGGCAGAGAGGGAGACACAGAATCTGAAGCAGGCTCCAGGCTCTGACCTGTCATGACCTGAGCCAAAGTTGGACACTTAACTGACTGAGCCACCCAGGCACCCCTCAAGTTTTGGTTTTAAGACATTTAGCTGGATGGGGTTATGAACAGATCACTGGAGCTCACCACTGTATGCTTATAGACAATTTCCCCAAATCTGTGTTAGTGAATTGGATTCAACAAAGTGTTCCACAATGTTCGTGTATTAAAAGGTTTCTGATATTTAAAAAAGTGTTTCGGGGCGCCTAGGTGGCTCAGTCGGTTAAGCATCCGACTTTGGCTCAGGTCATGATCTTGCTGTTTGTGGGCTCAAGCCCTGCATTGGGCTCTGTGCTGACAGCTTGGAGCCTGGAGCGTGCTTCGGATTCTGTGTCTCCCTATCCCTCTCTGCCCATCCCCTGCTCATGTTCTGTCTCTCTGTGTCTCTCAATAATAAATAAATGTTTAAAAAAAAAAAAAAAGAAGGTGTGCTTACACGGTTTACCCATCACTGTGTCCAATTGGAAAGTTAAAAAAAAAAAATAAAAAAGAAGTGGTTTAACTGTTTTTATTCCTTTAAAATAAGGCAGTTGAGGAGATGCCAGGTGAATACTGGACCAAATAGTGGTGCCATAACCAGTTAACGATTCTCTGGAATCCTTCCATCTCATCTGCTATGCGTATTTTAAATTGTTAGTCATATTATTTTGTTATCTCTTAGTCATACTATTTTAGTTCTTTTAATTCTTCCTATATCCGTTCAATGGGCCACTGGTTAGGGACCAGAAACATTAAGAAAATTAAATTGGTATTGAAATACTGGGTAAGGAGCATAAAAATATTGATTCTAAATATTTGCTTCATGATTATTATTCATGCTCTTTTAATTGTCTGTGTTCCAGTATCCTGCATATAATATAGACAGTGTATTGGTAATTAATCAAAAAGCAATGTTAAAAGAAAATGTAGTGATATGCAGTGTGGCCTTTTATTTTTAGAGAATAAGAATTACTTACACTTGAAGTGTGTTATTTGAAGTGTTAGCAAATACCAATCTGAAGTCACTCTTAATTCATCACTTAGTGACAAAACACAGAAACGGTTAAAAAATATTTTTAGTAAAAAATACAAGAATTCCAAACACTAAGTCACATTCTTAGTTTTATCTTTGTATAATGTATTGAATTTTAACATATGTTTTCAACATTCATGAATTCATAGACAAGATAAATCATTTTAGAGTAGAAATGTCACCCAAATGCATTTTGTAACACAATTTAAATAAAACAGGATATAGCCTTTGTTAGAAGTTAAGAATTTGTAGGTTTTCTTAAAATGAACTTCATAGTATAGTCTTTACTAAAATCCTGATTAAAACTTTTTTGCCCCAAAATTACTTCATCAGATTTCCCACTTAAATGATTAGAACAAATCTTCCCAATTCTTGTTACTGTGAAAGATGGCATTAAGGCAAAAAAGGTGAAAGTATTTAGTAGTTCCCAATTCTGTTTGTGTACAGGAAATTACTTGAGAAGATTTTAAAAATGTACATTCTTGGGGTGCATGGGTGGCTCAGTCAGTTAAGCATCTGACTCAATTTTGGCTCAGGTCATGATCTCAGGGTTAGTGAGATCGATCCCCACTTGGGGCTCTGTGCTGACAGTGTGGAGCCTGTTTGGAATTCTTCTCTCTGCTCCTCTCTTGCTCGTGTTCTCGGTCTCTCTCAAAATAAATAAACGTTTTTTTAAAAAATGTATATTCCGGGGCAGCTTCTCCAGAAATTCTGGAGTAGGCCACATAGGTGATTCTAGTATTAGCCCCTGGATGACAGTAATGTGTATTGGAATACTCTTCATGTCCAGTTAATAGGTGCATTTTAAAAAAAAGTAACAATGCTGTATTAGGCCAGTTTCTTGATAGTATTCAGTTTTAAGACACTAACATATTTTGGGAATACTCTCCAAGGGTTATTAAGATAAACCTCTTTATGTCTTCTGGTTCAGTGGAACACTAGTTTGAGGAATTTGGATCTAGATTTATATTGACTAATTTGGTTAATGTTTGGTTGATCAACTTAATTGTGACTAATTGACCAGCCTGTGTTCTTACTGGTATAATTTAATAAAAGACCATCATTGCTTTGCTAAAATACGAAAATAGTGGAATATTACCAGAGTGCTCTGTAACTGCAAAACACTATAAAAATCTCTCGTGTAATTATTAAAAATTAAAAGAGAATGTCAGACATCACTTATCTTAATAGAATATGAAATGAGGTATAACTTGAGTTTATGAATATGTTGTCGGTTTGAGTGGTTATACATCATTCATTTAATAATCTGTGGTGTGTTTGGGTTTTTTTTAGTTTATGATAGTAGTTGGCTGGTGAAGCTTACCTTGTATAAAAACTGTTGACATCACCAAGAGTATCAGAAAGTATTTTTTCATAGTTTTAGGTTAACCAAAGACATAAAAGTTAAAGAAATTCTGAAGTTTGACCACTCAAATATTTGGTGAAGAGCTTGGCTTGAGTAATGTTCATTCTTTTAAAATTTGACTGTTAGTTTTCATTTCACAGCAAACTAGTTTTATTCCTTTCCCCAAACCGGAAATAGATTTTTCTTTTTCACCCCACTGCTTTCTTGGCATACATGTTTAGCTGTCATTGGTGTCATTGTAGTAGTACTTACTTAAAATGATATAATTGTTGTAATAAACTTTATAATAATTGGTCAAGTTTATAATTATTGGCCAAGATACTCTACTCTGTATCACCATTTTTAGTGATTTATGCATATGTGTCATATTCTTTCCTTCCTATCTTTAGTTAAAATGCATATTTTTTTTGTCATACTAGGGAGCTAATGGGTGTGGCTGCTTGAATAAGAGAACTAATATTTTTTTTGAAACCTTAGTTATTTTATTAACCTGTTGATATTTTGAGGCATATATTTGCTTTTTGGTTTACTACTAAAATAAACGTGTTGAAGTGTAAGAGAACCTATTTTTTAAGTGCTGTTCAGTCTTCATTCAAAGACTTAAGAAAAACAGACCTGGATCAGGAGTCTCTACCAAGAGGAAAATAGTGCTGTCTTCTTAGGAGAGTTGTTCTGTGATCTGAAATTCATTTCTCTTTGACTTGAGCTCATTATTCTTTATAGTAGCAGTCATGCTTATGAATTTTGCCTAATGAAAAGATTTTTAAGAGGTTTAGGCTTCAACATATGCCTGCAAAACTATATTTGGCACAGATTTTTTTTTTTTTTTTTTTTGCAAGACTAAAAACTGGCTTTAAGAACAGTTTTAATTGTCTAAAACAGTTAATTCGTTTGTGTTCATTTGTTAAGTGATATGTATGATCTTCTTATGGTGTTGTCATTTTTGTTCTTAACAGAATCCAGAGATTATTTCCTTGTATGTTTCTAGGAGATATCCTACTAGTTATTGTTTTGAAAACATTCTTTACATCTTTAGTTTTGGAGTGTAATTTTGGTGCTATAATTCAGAGATGTAAAAAAGGTCATAGAATCCTTTTTTAAAGGGGAGTGGTAGGCTCTATCTATCACAGTAAGTGTCATGTAGCTGGGCCTCAGAAATTGTTTAATGGATTGAGGAAAGAGAAATGCTTTCTTAAATGAAGGTAGCCTAAAAAGTTAACTCTTTGGCAAAGGTGAAGAATGGGGATATTTAGGTCAGTGGGTTGGATTATGGAAGGATTATTGAGACCTTATGTCAGACTTTTGACACTGGTTAGAAGTGTATTTTCCCACTCCTTACGTGTACATTAATACTGCTTTTGGAGACTGGATGTAGGCTGGACTATCTCATTTTAATCATAGTTTAATACGTATGTATTTACTTATTTTGTATGATAGGTTATATGTACACATTTAATGTATACACAGAGTCTTCATTTAAGGTTTCTAATGTTGTAACTTCTTAGACTGGTACATAGACTAAGCTTTTTTGTTGGAATCTCTTTGTAGGAACATAGTGCAATGCTTTATATAGCATATGTGTTCACTTGGAACATTTAAGCTTAACTTTAGAAATTGAACTTCAGGGGCGCCTGGGGGTGGCGCAGTCGGTTGAGCGTCCGACTTCAGCCAGGTCACGATCTCGTGGTCCAGGAGTTCGAGCCCCGCGTCGGGCTCTGGGCTGATGGCTCGGAGCCTGGAGCCTGTTTCCGATTGTGTGTCTCCCTCTCTCTCTGCCCCTCCCCCGTTCATGCTCTGTCTCTCTCTGTCCCAAAAATAAATAAACGTTGAAAAAAAAAAAAAAAAGAAATTGAACTTCATTAGAAATTGAAGTTGGTGTATAGAGAATCCAGGCAGGACTCTTGTAGCCTCAGTTTCTGTGCAGTAAGGATTTCCTGACCCTCTCAAAACTATTGTTGAGCATCCATCCTCCCCTTACTGTCACTTTTTCTGTCCTACCCCACCCCCCACTATCCATTATTGCCAGTACCCATGCCTGTTTCTTCTTTCCCTTCAAAAGGTTTCACATCTTATGGTTAATTATTGATTCTTCTATGGCCCAGTTTCAGTGATCATTCTTTTTGATGAAGGAAACTGAAATGTCTCAGTGGATGTCATGGACTTAATAGCAGAAGTAGGGATGATGCTGGGTAAGTAGAAAAAACCCTAGGTTGGGAATCAGTAGATTCTGCTTCTATTTCTTATTGTCAGTAACAAGCTATGTAATCTTATGAAAGTCCATCTGGGTTAAAATGGCACAAGTTGATTACCAAGGTCGCTCCCAGCTCTAATGTGCTTTTTGTAATCCATTCATTGTACTTTATTAGGTGCTGGCTTATGTGCCAACATGGGCTTAAAAATAGCTAAATAAGTTTCTAGCCTTGAATGAAACCAAGTGAATGGTGACAATATATTGTGAGAAGTGATATATTAGGCAACTGTGCAGAGTGCTTTTTAAATAAGCTGCGGGGTAGGAATTAAGGAACGCTTCCTCTTGGAGGTCATATTTGAGTTGATTTTTAAGAATAGTTTACTTCACAAGGAAGGAAGGACATTCTAGGAAAACAGTTCACAGAGGAATGAGTAAGCATGGCATGTTTTGGAGTGTCCAGTGGTAGCTGAGGATGGAATATGGAGTTTGTATGGAATGGAATGGAGATGGAAAAAGCTTAATGGTATGAAGTTTTGGGTGGGGAGGTTTGGTAGGGGCCAGATTCTGAAAGGTCCTTGGATTTTTAAAGGCTGCTTAAAGGTTTTAAAGGCTGGTTAAAGGTTTTTTGTTTTACATTTTTTATGTCTTTATGAGGGGTTTTGAAAAGAGAGACAAAATCAGACTTGTGTTCTAGAAAGATTACTTGGTGGTAGTGTGGAAGGTGGCCTGGAGCAGGTGAAGTCAAGGCAGGAAGAGAAGCTAGAAAACTTGCAGTATTCAGGGTGAGAAATGATGAGGGTTCAGTTAAGGCAGGAGTAGTCATGGGGATAAAACCTGAAGGGTGGACCTGGCAGACTTAGAAACATGCAGTGAGACTCTGGAGCCCAGATGTGGAATTCTGGTGAAGAGACTAGATGGTGTATCAAGTTTATCTGGTTTGATTTCTGGGTGAATAATGTCAGCATCCAAGAGAATAAGGGATGCAGGAGGAGGAGCAGGTTTTTAGGTGGGGGGTTAGGGGAAGTATGTTTATATTTCCCCTTGTTAAGTTTGAGTGATCAAAGGAGAGATGAGATTCCTGGTAGGCAGTTAGATAAATGGGTCTGGACTTAGGAGAGAAGATTAGAGCCAGAGGTAAAGATTCAGTTTATAAATGGTAATCGAACCAGCTTTATGGGCAAATCACTCTGGAAGGAATGTGTGGAGCAGTTTTTAACTTGGGGTATCGTATCTCTCCTTCAGAAAGATTCATGATCCCTATGAGATTCCATACAGCAATTTGTTTTTTTGCCTGTGTGTATAATGAGATTCTCAAAGGGGTCTGTGAACCAAGATTACTGTGGAACACTGGAATGGAGTAAGAAGGATGGATCTTAATACAGAAACATGGGGAATACTGAAATTAAGGAGACAACAGAAGAAGATGTAAGACGTTGAGGAGACAGTGTTAGGAGAGAACAGAGGAGAGCAACCCTTCCTTTTAAGGAAGAATGATCAACAAGAAATGCCCATTGGTTTGAGAGCAGCAATTTTTACCTTCCTTTAGAAGATTGAGTCTAGGGAAATACTTTAGTATATGAACAACTGGAAGGGAAATTGCTATAGGGAAGGAAGGTTGAAAGTAGAAATGTGAAAAGGTATGAATAGTTAGGTGGGTAACTGATGAAGGGAGGATTGGAGCCAGAGCAGTAGAGGATGGAAGACTTACCTTGGAGGAAAGAAGAAAAGGGTGTTTGTGTGTGTATGTTGGACAGGAGTGGGTGTGAGGACAGTGGGAAGTGGGGAAAGAGGGAGAATATTTAAATATGTAAAGCCTCTGGTAATTTGCACATTTATTGGATTTTATTTTGAAACTTTTATAGAAAATTTCAACATACCAAATAGAACTTTCTGTGACCTCAATAATTAATGATAGCCAACGGTAAGACTTGATACACTCTATGAATCTTGCCATGAAATCTTATAATCATCAAATTTTAGGACTGGAAAGAACCTAGATAGTCCCTTTATAGCTTTAATAAATGGAGGACCAAGTCTCTTTTTTTTTTTTTTTTTTTTTTTTGAGAGAGCGAGTGGGAGCGGGGGAGGGTCAGAGAGAGAGGGAGACACAATCTGAAGCAGGCTTCAGGTTCTGAGCTGTCAGCACAGAGCCTGACAGCGGGGCTCAAACCCACTAACCATGAGATCAAGACCTGAGCCAAAGTCAGATGCTCAACTGACTGAGCCACCCAGGCACCTCAGGCCAAGTCTCTTTTAAAAGCACATCATTATTATTCATTACATACATTTACTCAAAATTGATCAGATTTGGACAGTTAACAGAATTAACTAATTATAATGAATGCCATATATGCACTACCCAAATCCCCACTCAAGATTGAAAGACTTCATTCTCTTAATCACTGAGAGTGTTGCTGGGGCTGTCAGACCTTCCTGGGAATTGCCCTTGGATGAAGAGAACCTCTCAGTCAAGCTCACACCCCTTCCTGGGAGTAGCCTGTGTCTGAAGACCAGTCTATTAAAGACCTGGGTCCCTTGCCTCAACGTAGGGCATCCTTAAGCCCCATTTAGTTCTGAGTTTCAGAGCTTCCAGTGGGGTCATCTGAGGCCTTTGTTGTGATTCTATCCCAGCCTAACTTGATCTTTGTCAGCTCCTTCCTTTTCCTTCCTTTCTCTGCAAGTGGTAATCCTGAGTGCCCCAGGGAAACTTCTGGCACACTTAAGAGTTTGAGTGGCTAGGGACCTGACTTCCAACACTGATGAACTTTAAAATTTCTTTTGATTTATAACAGATTTGCCAAACTTTAAAGGATTAACATCTACCAGTTTTCCATGTTTCTGGGAAATATCCAGGCAAATGTTGAAAGATAAAATTGTGTAGTAATGTAATAAAAAATTTAATTTTATAGTGCCAAACATACAGAAAAAATCATTAGGACTTGTTTTAGGATGGGATAAAAAGAGGAATACTTTTTTAAACATGTTGAACAAAGATCTTGGCATTTAGTTAGCTTTTTCCCTCCTTCTCCCATCATTCATTGTTTGTATTTCTGCTGTCTTGTTTTTATTGCCTATGTAAATTGAAAGTTGACCTTCACCCCATTTGAGATCAGACTCATGTTTTCATTGATTTTTCTTGAGAATTTTAAAAATATGGCCAATTTTTCTTTTGTGGTCATACTGTAGAGAATGGAAGTCTATGAAGTATATTTGAAACAAATACAGTTAGATTGAGTCTATACAGAAGTCTTGCCCTCATGGTTGAGGAAAGATGTGCCTAGCAGAATCCAAGACTACATTCCTAAACAAAATACTTGATTTTCTGCCTGCAGCATTTTGAGAGTGCCTTTCCAAGATCAAGTGTGCCACCTGTCATCATTCAGTCAAATGTTTTGTCATTGCTATAAGTTACCATCCTGTCTTGGATCCAAAAGCTTCAGAGCAATGTCATTTGGCTGGCAACAACATTCTTCTTGCTTTTAATAAAGCTCCCCTCTCTTTGTCAGTATTTCTTTTTGTTTATGTGACTGTAGACATACTCAAGGTGGTCAGTGAAGTTATCTGTGCCATTTGGAAAGGAATGGCTGATGAAATGTACCTTAACTTATTCAAAACTAATTACTTGATTCAGTAATATGCGTGAAACTGGAAAACTTTCTATTTAAGAACTCTACTTTTTTTGAGTATTTTAAGATAACCAGTTAGTACTGTTTTTTTCTTAAGTTTCTTCAGGAATGATTTTAAGAAAATCTTGTGGAATATAATGATTTCATTTTAGCAAGCAAAGTTTTGTCATTTATTCTTTTCTTCCCTTTGCTTTATAACTTTAGTAAGAGTTAGAGTTTAGTAAGAGATAAAGAGTTAAAGAGTTAAAGTGGTTGCTTTTTATTTTCTAATTAGTTTTGATATGGGTCCATTTGTTGGGAAGCAAATTTAGATTGTTAGGGAAACATTTTACTGAGTTAATATATAGGAATGTATCTTTTGTGGTATCTCTTCTGTTTTATGTTGCTTGCGTTATCAGCAAAAACAAAAAACTGCTTCCTGTCTTTTGTAGGATGCCACATGTTTTACAATTGATGGGTTCTGTGCTATTTTAATTTTTCTCTTTCATTATTTTGGTAAAACTGGTTGAGGTATTATTTAAAAAGATTGATCTTTTTTTCCCCTCTTCCCAGATATTTTCCCATATATATAAGTATTGTAAGATTTGTGTCTTCTTGTGGATTCCTTATTTAATATTCTAGTTTCCAGGAATGCTTCTTGAGAAGTGGTATTATGGTTTTAATCATTAACCATGACCTGCCTGTGTGCATTTTTCACTTTCTGATAGTGGCATTTCAGGATGTTGTTCATGTGAGTCTTTGGCTAATTTTTCCTGATCCTCAAGTATCATCTCAGATACAAGTAAGATTTATATAAAATTACTTGCATTATATTTGAGGTTATTGATTAGGCAATCCTTGTTGCTATAATAGAAGCATTTCTGGGAGGAGTTCTGGAGAGGGGTTGGTGATAAATACAGAATGTTTTGGTTCTGATAAATGCTCTTTTTGTGCATATGCCATTTTACTTAGAATTATATGATCCATTTTTGTCAAATGCCAAAATTAAGCCATTGAGATAGATTAATTCCTTAAACCATTTTCTGTTTTTTTTAAAGTTTATTTATTTATTTTGAGAGAGTGAGTGCATGCTGGAGGGAGGGAGGGAGGGAGAGGAGGAGGAGGAGAGAGAGAGAAAGAGAGTAAATCCCAGCAGGCTCTCCACACTGACAGCTCAGAGTCCATTGCAGGGCTCAATCCCACAAACAGTTGAGATCATGACCTGAGCCAAAATCGAGTCAGATGCTTAACTGACTGAGCTACCTAGGCGCCCCACCATTTTCCATTTTTTTAAATCAGTTTTCGTTTTACAGAAATTACTTACATTGGGATCTTTTTTTCCCATATAAACTCTAAAATGAGAACCAGTGATTCTTTAGTCCCTCTGTTGTTCATGTCTAATTTGTTTATATTACATTTTAACCTGTAGTAGCTTTTGCCATTGTAGGTTTTATTTTATTGTTATTGCCAGTTCCAGTGTTCACTGGATCATTTTTTAGTCATTAACAACTTTTGCTAAACATTTGAGCAATAACCAGTTTTTTTTTTTCTTGTGTCCCCTCTCTGCACTCCCTAAACTTAATTTTCCCCAGTGATCTGGTGAAAATATTAGTGGAATTAAGTGCTGTCACAGTTAAAGTGGAGAAGCAGATCTTTTGTACCTGAGTAAGACCTAATTTACTTGGTAGTCTGCATGTCAACATAAAATGTATAGTATGGCTACTTTTACCAGTGGTATTTTGAAGTGAATGAATTGCCAGTTAGTTGCTTTTTTAAAAATTGGGATCATTTATGTGTTTAGAAGAGTTTGCTCAGAGATTAATGATATTCTTGTTTGCTTATGCCAGGGAGGAGTACCTTTTCCTTAAATGGAGAAGGGGCAAGCTGATGTGGGACCTAGTTAAAATGTTTGTTTATTTTGGTGGTGGTGGTCTTTCAAACTTAGGCTGCTCTGTAAATCTTGATGCATTTATTCTCTTTAGTGGTAGGGATAAAATGCATGGCAACCAATCCAAATGCTAGCTTTGATATACTAATACTGAAAAGAATGATGTATGTTAAATCTGTGGGAAAGTTTTATGGCTAAAAAGTACGTTTATTGAGAAAAGTATAATTTATAAAATCTGTTTAAAAAAATTTTTTTTTAGCGCTTATTTTTGAGACAGAGAGAGACAGAGCATGAACAGGGGAGGGTCAGAGAGAGGGAGACACAGAATCCGAAACAGGCTTCAGGCTCCGAGCTGTCAGCACAGAGCCTGATGGGGGGCTTGAACTCACAGACTGCGAGATTATGACCTGAGCCGAAGTCAAATGCTTAACCGACTGAGCCACCCAGGCGCCCCTATGAAATATATTTTTGATGGCTGAATTAAAGCCCTTTTCTAGTGCTTTAAAAGTTTTTTCTCAAAGCTAAGTATGGCTTAAAAATTACTTAGATTGTTGGGGCGCCTGGGTGGCGCAGTCGGTTAAGCGTCCGACTTCAGCCAGGTCATGATCTCACGGTCCGTGAGTTCAAGCCCCGTGTCGGGCTCTGGGCTGATGGCTCAGAGCCTGGAGCCTCTTTCAGATTCTGTGTCTCCCTCTCTCTCTGCCCCTCGCCCGTTCATGCTCTGTCTCTCTCTGTCCCAAAAATAAATAAACGTTGAAAAGAATTAAAAAAAAAATTACTTAGATTGTTGATTTAGGTGTGATAATGGCATTGCAGCTTAGAAGAAAAAGTATTTTGTAGTGATTAATACTGATGTATATATATAGAGAAGTGAATTAACGATCTGGGACTTGTTTGAAATACTTAACAAAAGGGTATATGAAGCAAATGTAGCATAATCTGGATAATTATTAAATTTGGGTGGTAATATATGAGGGGTAATTGTACTATTTTCTGATTTTGTCTGAAAATTTTATTGTAATAAAAAGTTTCACAAAATTAAGAACATTAAAAAATCTGGTATTACATATATTAGTAAATTAATTACCTGCAGTTCTGTATTCCCAGAAATTCCTAGAATTGCCATTGTGGTAATCTAAAACTAAGACTTAGTTTCAAATTATAATTGGCTGATTTGGGGATGGGAACAGTTAATAAGAGGGAGAACAGATAAACAATTAGTAACTTTTTTTAGTTGAGAAGTAAAAATATGAGTATTGAGTCGTTAGTCTTTTGGGGTCAGTATAGCATCATTTAATGTTTAAAACAGCACATATTATCAAATTCATTTAGTTACTAGACAACTTGTATTATGTAAAGGAAATATTTCCTGTGATACATTGCAGGTTCAGGATTCAAGGCAATGCAGTGAGAAATTTTTCTATCATGGACAATACATTTTTTGAAATCAGATGTGTTTTTTTGAGCAAGTTATTTTTTGCCCTTGAATGTGAAACTATGTGGAATATGATCAAAGCTAAAATTAAACTTTGCAAATTCTCCCCAGTTTTTTTTTAAACTTAGAAAAATTTTTTAACTTTGTTTATTAAAAAAATTGTTTATTTTTGAGAGAGAGGCAGTGTGAGTGGGGGAGGGGAAGAGAGAGAGGCTCTCTGAAGCAGACTCCAGGTTCTGGGCTGTCAGCACAGAGCCTGACACAGGGCTTGAACCCACGAACCATGAGATCATGACCTGAGCCGAAGTTGAACGCTTAACCGACTGAGCCACCCAGGCACTCCAAGTTTATTTATTTTGAGAGAGAAAGAGCACAAGTGTGCACGAGCCAGGGAGGTGCACAGAGAGAGTGAGAGAATCCCAAGCAGGCTCCCCCGTGCTGTCAGTGCAGAGCCCGCTGTGGGGCTCAAACCTACGAACTGTGAGATCATGACCTGAGAGCATCAAGAGTCAGATCCTTAACCAACTGAGCCACTCAGGTGTCCCTCCTCCTCAGTTTTTATAGTAGAGTCTGCAGTGAGTGATACATTTCCCCTTGATTCATAATGCCCATCCATTTTATTTTCTATGATAAGATGTATTTTTACAGTTGTAGAAGTGTTATCTAACATTTCTTTTTTTGGATGGTGGGGAGGAGTTTCCTTGGGGGCATATAATAGGTATATGGCTAACACTTACCTAACTCTAAGAACCCCCTGAATCTTTTTCAATTCTTCCTCCTATTGCTGGAGCTGCCTTTGTTGTGAAGTGTAAAGAACCCTCTGGGAAGCTTTTGGGAGTTAGGATGATTAGCTGAGTGCATAAAACAAGATTGCCTAAAGGCATCTTTAATGGTACGTTACAGATCAAAGTATTTGTGTTGGGGAATGATTGGACATCCAGTAGGTAATATGAAACCAGGTAATGGAGATTCTTAAGAACTCAGTGGTGGTGGAATACTGAATCAGAGTTTTTGGATGTTTTCTAGTCTATTTTCAGTTCTCAGTATTAGACATAACTCTCCTAATACCTCAGAAAGGGATACAAAGATGTGTAAGTATAAATCCTTTAAGGTGTTTGGTATTTCAGGGGGAGTTTTGATTGAAGTGACTGTTGTAAAGATCAGTGATAGAATGAAGGCAGTCCTTACCACTTAGCTTGTACAATTTGCATATTATTAGGGGTTACAAAATGATGACATTCAAATTATATCATGTGTTCTTCATTTATTAGCTGCATTACTCCTGTAAAGAGAAACTTTTCATCTATGATTGGGTTACTTGGTAGTGTAGTTGATACATAGTTAAGTCAGAATACTTGAAGAATGCTTGCTCTTTATTTACCACTTTTGAAAGTAATGAGCTGGTTCACTAGCATCCTGAAACTGAGTTTTCCTTTCTTCCTTCTTTTCTTCTTCCCTCCCTCCCTTAAATCCATCCATGAACTCAGAGATTTGAACTTTTTAGATATGCTTCATTCCATTTTATTTATGCATGTTCAGATTTGTTCATGTTTGGTCAGCAGGAACCTTTTCAGGTTTGCTCCTGAGTCCCTTTAACACAGTTATGATCTTTGATAATTTCCTTGCTTTCTAGTAACAAGGTAATCAAAATTCATCTTGTCTAATTTATGTCACAGTTCTGGAAACAGTTATTTGTCCAAGAAGCCCTGATTCCTTTGAAGAGGAAATTGTTTTTCAGTACCATTATCTGAGTTTATTGCTACTGGGGTTAGTCCCTTGCTTCCAGGCCTTTTCAGTGTGTAGTGCTAGGAAATCTCCATATTTAAGAAGAAAACATGAATTTATACTGATAAATCAATTGAAATTCAGAACTACAGGATTTTCTGCTTAACTTTTTCTATCTTCTGACTTCTTCCTACTACAAAAACCACAAAAAAACAGACTTTCAAGGACATCCACATTTACACATCAACACTTTCACAGTAACTACTGACACTTAGCAACATTGCGATTACTGAAAAAACAAAACAAGGATGCTAGGATTAGTCAGTTTTCTGTGTTATAAAGTCATTTAAAATAGTTAATCTTTGAATGGTTATACCATCAATTTGGTATAAAATTATAATTACTTGTTTTTCATTTTTAGGGATTTCTTTTAAAATTTTAGTTTGTGGGGTACCTGGGTGGCCTTGGTTGAGTGTCTGACTTTGGCTCAGGTCATGATCTCATGGTTCGTGGGTTCTTAACCACATTGGTTCTTACCCATGTTGGGTTTTGCACTGATATTGCAGAACCTGCATTGAAGAAGTCTGTCTCCCGCTCTCTCTCGAAAATAAATAAACATTAAAAAAGTTAAAAAAAATAGTTTGTTATATAATTATGTAAAACATTTACATGGTTTGAAAGTTAAAAGCTACAAAACAGGTTAAACCCAGAATAGTGTAGTTCTTTCCCTGTTTGCTGTGTTCATTCTCTCCAATAGGTAGGGTATTCTTTTAACCTTACAGCTTATTCTTTTAAGCATATACATATATATCTCTATATTCGTATCTTCCCCATCCTACCTTAAATAAATTCAAGGGTATTTATTCTAAGAAGTCTTATATTGAGTGGAAGGTTGGATTTCATAACTACTGGTGCTTTGTTTTTTTTGTTTTTGTTTTTGTTTTTTTAATTTTAGAGTTGTGCAACCATCACCCTGCCAGGATATTAGAACATTTTCATCACGGCCAAAAAGTTCCATTGTGCCCATTTACAGTTAATCCTGGTTCCTGGTCCCAGCCCTAGGCAGACACTGTCCACTTTTCTGTTATTTCTAGATATTTTATATAAATGAAATAATACAGTAATGTACTATTTTACATCTGGCTTCTTTCACTTAGCATGTTTTTAAAGTTAATCATGTTGTAGCATGTATACCAGTGGTTCTTTTAATTGCTGAACAGTATTCTGTTGTATGAATATATACATTTTGTTTATCTTACCAGTTGATGGACATTTGGATTGTTTCCAGTTTTTGTCTATTGTGAGTAATGCAGCTTTGCATATTCACATTTATATGGATGTATATTTTCCTTTCTCTTTGAGAAGGTTCCTAGGAGCAGAATTCCTGGTTTATATGGTAAAATGTATGTTTAACTTTTTAAAGAAACTTCTAGACTGTTTTTCAATGTGATTTATACTTTACATTCTCACCACCAATACAGAAGGGTTCTAGTGTCTCCACATCTCTGCCAGCTGTTGGTGTACTTTCTGTCATTTTGAATTTATCCTTTCTAATAGGTGTGTAGCAGTGTGGTAAGGTTTTACTTTTAATGATATTGAGAATGTGTTCATGTGCTTATTAGACATTCATTTTTTTTGGCGAAATGTTTCTTTAAATCTTTTGCCCATGTTTAAAATAGAATTGTCTTTTTACTCATTTGTATGAAATGTTTTAATATGTTATAAGCCCCTTATTTACTTTTTCAAATTTACATTTACAAATACTTTTTTGTATATACAAATACAAATGTATTTACAAATACATTTACAAATACTTTTTCACAGTCTGTGGATTATCTTTTCATTTTCTTAATGGTGTCTTTTGAAGCACACATTTTTAATTTTGTGGAAATCCATTTTATATTTTTTTCCCTTTTGAAGATTGTGTATTGATATCATATCTAACACTTTGCCCAACCCAAAGTTATGATTTTCTCCTGTGTTTTTCTTCTAGAATTTTAGGTCTTACGTTTAGGTGTTTGTGATCCATTTTGAGTTAATATTTGTGTGTGTTGTAAGATAAGGATCTGAACAGTTGTTGGTTTTGTTTTTGGCATTTGAGTATTGAATTGTCCCACGTGGTGTGTGGAAAATACTCTCCCTTTTCAATTATCTGGGCACTCGTTGCACAAATCAGTTGACTATAAATGTTAAGAATTTTCATTCTGGACTCTTTTCCATTGATTTATATGCTTATCCTTTTGGCACTACCACATTGTTTTGATTACTGTAGTTTTAAGATGATTTTGGAATTTGATAGAATAAGTCTTCTGACTTTGCTCTTTTAAAAAATTGTTCTGGCTATCCCAGGTCCTCTGATTCCCTAAGAATTTTAGAAACAATCTATCAATTAAAAAAAAAACAGAACAACTCACCTGAGATTCTCATAAGGATTACATTGAATTTATATATCAACTTGGGATGAATTTTCTTTTTTTTTTTTTAACATTTATTCATTTTTGAGAGACATAGAGCATGAGCAGGGGAGGGGCAGAGAGAGGGAGATACAGAATCTGAAGCAGGCTCCAGGCTCCGAGGTGTCAGCACAGAGCCCAACGTGGGGTTCAAACCCACAAACTGCAAGATCAAGACCTGAGCCAAAGTCAGACGCTTAACCATCTGAGCCACCCAGGCGCCCCGGGGTGAATTTTCATCTTGTGTTTAACCTGGGCTTATGAAGCCTCAGGCTGCTAAGAACTGTGCTGTTTGCCTTCTCCAGCTGAGTAGCTTCCGAGAAGTCACTTTGAGTGATCATGTCTCTGGGTCTTGGCTTTATCTTCTGCACTAAAAATGGAGTGAGTCCCCTGCCATCACAGCAGCTTCTGGTCCTCATAGGGTAACACTGATGGAGCTGGGTGGTGGTCAGGGAGAACTGGGCAGCCCCAGACCAGAACACCACAGATTCTCAATGTTATTAGTTGAAATCAAGTTTATTTTATTTTATTTTTTTATTTTATTTTACTTTATTTTTTATTTTTAAAAATGTTTTAATATTTTATTTTTACTTTTTTTAAATTTTATTTTTTTAAATTTACATCCATATTAGCATAAAAATCAAGCATTTTTCAAACATAAATGCTTCTCAAATAATTTTATGTCTTTGGAAATGAAAATGACTCATTTTGTAAAAAAAATTTCAGGTTTATAATTGCTTTTAAGGGAGAAGGTTTGCTGATTCCACTTGCCTATAATTCAAAGTACCTTCTTTCCTATGCCTGAGTCTTAAATTACATAGTTTGTATGAGAAAATAGGTGCTGCTTTGATTTTATTGCTAACTATTTGTCCTGAATTGAGGACCAAGCACATTGCTTCTTTGAGGAGTAGGATGGAAATAGGGACTGAATCTAGTTGCTTTCCCCTTCCTGACACACAACCTACACAGGTCATTTTTAATTTGGGAGTTATATCTGGTTGGAAGACTACTTTCACTTTTATACGATTACTGCTTTACTTCAGATATTTGTGGTTTATGACTAGGATCGTTTTGTATTTTGTCAGAAGAATTTGAGTCAGGTAATATGCCCCCTTTTTCCTTTTGAAACATGTAAACATAATTTTTTTTTTGTCATTGTATTTTGATTTTCTGTAGGAGAACAATTTGAGTTTAGTGTAGTACTTCCTTTTTTCTTTTGATACATGAACATAGTTCTTTTTCATCTTAACTATATTTTAATCTTTTCTTAGTTTATGATTAGTATATATAATGTAAAATTGTTTGAAATTACACTTTTTTGGGTGAAGATGCCTTGGTACTGACTAATACCCTTCAACAGAGTTTAATGAGGGTGGGGACTAAGTGTCTCTCTTTCCCAATGTTTAATACAAAATAAACAGTATGATTTTGTTCAGTACGTTGTAGCATTATTGTGTTGCATTAGGTTGAAGTTCCAAGGGTTTTAAGCTTAGTTTGTGCTTTTGGTGACTGATCTTCACCTCTTTATAGCCTTTGGAGAAGAGCATAAGAAAGTGGACCAGAACATACTGTTTGGGAGAGAAACATAGAATCAAGGAAGATTCTGGTTTGAGATAAAGGAATGGGGAATATGGCATGGAAGTGAAGTACACTATTGAGTATTTTTCCATTTCCTGTAAGATCTGTTTTTTGTTACCTGGTCTGGTGAGTTTAACCCATCTCAATAGATTACTTAAAATCTCATCTTAACTTCAGTATATGAAGTCATAAGTTTGTTTTACTAAAATCTTTGCTTTCCTCCTTTTTCCCTCTTAGGACATTTGCTACAAGATCCTATTGCACCCACCAACTCCACCTGCCAACATTATGTCTGCAAACCTTGTAAAGGCAAGAAAATGATGATGAAACCTTCATGTAGCTGGTGCAAAGACTATGAGCAATTTGAGGAAAACAAGCAGTTAAGCATCCTAGTGAACTGCTACAAAAAACTATGTGAATATATAACACAGACTACATTGGCACGGGATATAATAGAAGCGGTCGACTGTTCTTCTGATATTTTGGCTTTGCTTAATGATGGATCATTGTTTTGTGAGGAGACAGAAAAACCCTCAGATTCATCCTTTACTTTGTGTTTAACACATTCCCCTTTACCTTCGACCTCAGAACCCACAGCTGATCCTCAAGCTAGTTTATCTCCAATATCTGAAAGCACCCTCAGCATTGCTATTGGCAGTTCTGTTATCAATGGTTTGCCTACTTATAATGGGCTTTCGATAGATAGATTTGGTATAAATATTCCTTCACCTGAACATTCAAACACAATTGATGTATGTAACACTGTTGACATAAAAACTGAGGATCTGTCCGACAGCTTGCCACCTGTCTGTGACACAGTAGCCACTGACTTATGCTCCACAGGCATTGATATCTGCAGTTTCAGTGAAGATATAAAACCTGGTGATTCTTTATTACTGAGTGTTGAGGAAGTGCTTCGCAGCTTAGAAACTGTTTCAAATACAGAGGTTTGTTGCCCTAATTTGCAGCCCAACTTGGAAGCCACTGTATCCAATGGACCTTTTCTGCAGCTTTCTTCCCAATCTCTTAGCCATAATGTTTTTATGTCCACCAGCCCTGCACTTCATGGGTTATCATGTACGGCAGCAACTCCGAAAGTAGCAAAATTGAATAGAAAACGATCCAGATCAGAAAGTGACAGTGAGAAGGTTCAGCCACTTCCAATTTCTACTATTATCCGAGGCCCAACGTTGGGGGCATCTGCTCCTGTGACAGTGAAACGAGAGAGCAAAATTTCTCTTCAGCCTATAGCAACTGTTCCCAATGGAGGCACAACACCCAAAATCAGCAAAACTGTACTTTTATCTACTAAAAGCATGAAAAAGAGTCATGAACATGGATCCAAGAAATCTCACTCTAAAACCAAGCCAGGTATTCTTAAAAAAGACAAAACAGTAAAGGAAAAGATTCCTAGTCACCATTTTATGCCAGGAAGTCCTACCAAGACTGTGTATAAAAAACCCCAGGAAAAGAAAGGGTGTAAATGTGGGCGTGCTACTCAAAATCCAAGTGTTCTTACATGCCGCGGCCAACGCTGCCCTTGCTACTCTAACCGCAAAGCCTGCTTAGATTGTATATGTCGTGGCTGCCAAAACTCCTATATGGCCAATGGGGAGAAGAAGCTGGAGGCATTTGCTGTGCCAGAAAAGGCCTTGGAGCAGACCAGGCTCACTTTGGGCATTAATGTGACTAGCATTGCTGTACGCAATGCTAGTACCAGCACCAGTGTAATTAATGTCACAGGGTCCCCAGTAACAACGTTTTTAGCTGCCAGTACACATGATGATAAAAGTTTGGATGAAGCTATAGACATGAGATTCGACTGTTAAATCAGTGGGTCTTTAAACCTACCTCTGGTAGGGAAATAGCTACAGTTTTACGGCAGCTATGGTTTTGTTGGTTTAACTTGCCGGAGCTCCTGCATATAGATCACTTGTATCAAGTGTTTTCATTGCTAAGTTATATGTGTTAGTGTCGGGGAAATAGTTTGCAGATAATGGAGGAGTAACCCTACAACTATATGTCCTTAGTTCTTACAGAACCTCATAGTTTGAGAACAAATGCTGATGCAACTGATTTATACAAAATGAACTTTGGCAAGGAAAATAACATTAACCTCATTGTTTATGGTCATGCTTTGTGCATAATCAAAGTTTATGATTAAAGTGTAAGGAAGTGGTATCTAGTCAGTCCATAAAGATTGTGCTGATATTTTGTGAAAAAGTAGCCATTAGTTTGTTCAGGAGACTCAGTGCTGCCTTCAGATGCTATTGATGTTTCTCCTGTTGAAAAGCTGATGTGTCCAGCTCAACCTTTGTGCTGATGTAATACCATTTCTGATCATGAAAATTGGCTACTGGTGTATGTAGCAGTTCTTAAATCAGCAGTATTATGAAAGAAAATTTGCCCCTCATTAGAATGTTGAAATCTGTCTTTTAAAAAGTGAACAAACTGAAATTCTGTCAGACTGCAGATGTTTAGCTGTTTATGCTATAGAACTCTTCTGAGTTGAATCCCTTTTATAGTTCACGTCTGACTCATTTCTAGGAAAAAATTTGAAATCCTTCCTTCACTTTTAGCAATGTTATGATTAGATAAATGAAGTGGAGAAGAGCAGTTTTATTCTGAAGGTAATTGAATTTAGATTATAAAATGTGACAGAATTTTTAAAAAAATTATAAAAATTTTTATTTAGAAGTTGGGATTTATTTAAAATAATTTTGGAATAATGCCCCAAAACTTAACCAGATTTATGCATTGTATTTATTGCTATTGGCCACTTTTTTTGTTTGTTTGTTTTTTTTGTTCCTCTGATAGTTTCATCCTTTATTTTGAATATGCCCCTTCTCTTTTCTTTCTTTCTCTTTCGGTGCTATTTGTTATGAAGGCTTCTTTATAGAGGCCAAATAAAAATGCCTTTTTATGAAGCCTGTGCATTTAGGTAGGTTTGAAGCTAGGAGGTTGTTTTTTTTTTTAGAATGCTCTTTTGCATGTAAAGCACAAACTGTGTTTCAGTTTAAATGCATGTCTTCCCTTTAATTTTTATGGGGGAGACAAGTACAAACATTCTGTTGAAGGGAAATCTAGTCAGTTGCTTGAAAAGAGCACAGCCCAAACAAAACAAGGACTGACTAGGTTGTAAAGAAATGACCTTATGATTTAAAAGAAGAATTGCTGCTTTGACAGTGCTTATTTAAAGAAAAATACTGCTGGAAAATTTCCAATTTCTACTACGTTCACCATCTCTGATGAGATCTGACATGTTGAAGTTATGTTTTGATTTGGCACACAGCATGTTCAATGATGGTTACTCACCTAGTACAAGACATGGAGAAGAAACCTTTGGACACAGAGCAGATGACACCTCCTTCTGTTTTGTAGTGTATCCTGGTGTCATTTTCTGTGAATGTGGTCAGGTAGAGTTGTTTTTGTTGTTGTTGGGCCTTTTTTTTTTTTTTTTTTTTTTTTTTTTTTGTCTCTTTTGGTGGGGTGGGGGTGGGCTAAAGCCATAGGAAGAAAATGTGATGTATGTGTCCAGTATGTACTATTTTGTTTTTGTTTTGCAAGAAGAGTTGAACTATTTTTGATAACAAGAGTAAATGGTGGAAAATGCTTCTTAGTTGTCTTGTCTTTATTTGCTTTCCAAGTTTTGGAATTTTATTTAATTCCTCTAAGTGTTAGCAGTGTCTTATGCAACATGTATTTGCCTAAAGTTTGTAACAGTTTTGTGTTGAACTCAGATGCCCTGCTATATAAACTTGTAAATCTGTTCTTTATTCACTAATGATCACTGCAAAAATGACTAGAACTGAGATTGTACACATGGATGATTAGGATATATTTTGCAAATCTCCCAAACTTTCCTAATATTATGATCTTAAAATTCATAGAATACTTTATTGCTTCCCAAGTTTGATAATTTTAGTTTTGTGTTTTTTGATGCATGGGAGGTTGGCAATATAGACAAAGCGGAAATCATTAGTATGTGAGGGCCTTGATTGTTATGTAATATTGCCAATGATGAATTCAGGTTGTTTTTAGCACAAGTTTCTCTTTTTTATGCTGGTATTCTCACTGCCACATTTTTGGAAACCTGTATTACACCTTAATTCTATCAATAAATGTTAGTTTTCTAATTCTATGTTGTAGAATACTGAGGAGTTTGGGATAGCATGCTCTGAATGGCCTATATTATATACATCTGGGGAAGAATAATTAATTACAGTGCCTTGATTTTTATATTGTTTTTCTTTATACCATGAGTTATTTAGGAATGCTGACCAATGGCTAACTAGGGATGATTAAGAAATTATTACTGAAGTAACTGGATTTACTTTATCAGGATTTGAAACCACCAAAACAATAACAGCTTTTAATATGACACATCTTCATTTGTTCTTTGAGTCTTTGTTATTAATGTACGTAATCAAATGATCTTTCACCTTAGTTGATAGAGAATTTTTATAGCTGGTGATTTATCTTTTTGGTTAGCTTCATTAAGTCTACATTTCTGTGCAGAGCTATAATATGGATCTAGGATAAAGAATTTCTTTTTGTTCTTAGTATTCTTGAAACAATTCTGTGGTGACCTTGAAGAAAAGTCTTAGATGAAAAATAAAATTTTCTTTCCCGTACCATAGGTGACAAATACAAAAATGCTTTAGAGAATACTGAGTTCAAAGTATAGTGTTGGAATCTAATACTTGGATGATATTTTAACTTTTCTCCCTCCTTTCTAAAAAAGTTTAGGTACAGTTTTTTAAAAAGAATACATTATATACAAGGCTAAAGTTTTTGATCCTTGTAAACCTCTTATTCCCAATATCTAGTCCTCTTCCTTATTCCTCTCCAGAGGAAATCCCTTCTCAGTTATGAGGTGTTATCCTTCTAAATCTTTCTTTATAGTTTTCCCCAGGGGTTCAAAGAGTTATTCTTTGAAACTCAAATTTACAGTGTTACTCTCTCAAACATAAAAATGAGTTGCAAGGGTGAAAAAAACCAAAAGTGTGTAGTGATTATCTTCGTGAACATGGTTCATATTTGACAACTTGTCTTTATTTAGTTTTGCAAAAAGGGAAAAACAAAAACAAGTCATGCAGGTTTCTCCACCCAAACACACTTTAACATTTCCAAAAACTGAGCAAATGCCTTACCTCATTAGATTCTAGAATTTTATAAATACTTTGACACAGTGACATAGATAAGATGCAGAGAAAATACACGGAATTTCATTAGTTTGATTACCTCGGCAATTAATGTTATGAAATTCATTTTTCATTGACTAGCATTAAGACCATGATAACCTTCAGTTTTTATCAAGGAGTCAGAGATACTGTAAAAACTTGAAATTTCCAGTTGGGCAGTAGTGATTATATTTAGTGACATCTTTACCAGAAAGTCATATATAAACTGTCCTAGTTCTCAGAATTCACATTTCTTGCATTCAACTCTTAGGAGTACAGTAAAACGCTTCTGTCTGAAAATACGATACTTTGGGTAACCTAAATTAAAATAGCTTTATCTTAAATGGAATGATACTGTTAGCTGTTACTTTTTATAATTACAGACTTTTGAAACAAAGTACAGACCAAAGTAAAAGAGGATTTCAGTAAGGAGACACAAGGTACAGAGGTAAAAAGCCAAATAGTATTAAAAAAAAAAATCAAATGTATATGGAATTTTTTTACTTTTTGTTGAGGCTTAGAAATATTTTAGACCATTATGGATAATAAAACCTTTAAATCCTATCTTGGCTAATTAAAAATTATTTTTAATATTTTATGTGAAATAAAATTGCTTTCTCTCCCTGGTAAAAGGGTGGATGAGATAGATGGTAAAGTTCATGTATCACAAATACATAAACTTTTAATCCTAACTTACTAGTCTATTTAAGTTACTGCATATAATTTTTCCTAAAAATTTAGTCATTTTTAAGCTTTTAATTCTTTGTGAACTGTTAGATACCAAATTTTAATATTTATGCTTTCTGTAACAGTTAAATGGCAGGTTAGTTCTGATCATAAAAGGTAAAATAACAGCAAACTGTATCAGTAAAATAACTTTCGGTTGATGGTGCATTTCCTAAATTGCCCTTATCTCCACTTTTTGCCTACCATAGCCCAAGGTTTGATTATTTCATTGTTTGACTTTTCATACCAGTAAGGGGGAACCAAAGCAGGGTGGCAAGGGAAGCTATTCTGACATTCAGGACTGTGGTTAAAGCAGAAAACCCAGGGAAAAGGTGATGACTTTGACAGAGATAGTTGTTAAAAAGTTTCTTGGGGGTTTCTTTCACACGCTATTAGAAATTTCCATCCTTTTAAATAATTTATTTTCAGTTTTTAAGGATATTGCAGGATTTGGCTGCATTGTGGCTTGCTAAAAAAAAGGTAGAATTCTGTAATGAACACATCTACTATATAGTAAAGATGAAACTGGTTTCCTTTATGGGTGGCATCATGGTTTTCTTCCATTTTTGTGCTAAATATTGAGGTGATGGAATATTTGAAATAGTTTGTTTTCAACATGAATGGATAATGTTTAGATTGAGGCCTTTACTGTTGGCTTAGTGTAATATTCAGTGATGAATACATCTAGTAAAAATTTTCATGTATCACTAAGTCTTCAAGTAGGCCTTCTGATAGGAAGTGTAGATGGGGGGGCATCAACTAATTTGAGGATTAATAAGTCATTCAGTAATTCTCCACAAATGTTAGATAAGTTAAAAGGAAATTTTTTCAAGTATGAGTCAAATTCTGTACTTAGAAGTGTTTTTCATCCTATTTTATATAAGATCCACAGTCAGGATGGGGAGAGATTATGCAGAGCTTGCCAGCAAGGTTGGAAGGCCCAGTGGTTACAATACCTGAGGATGTAAAGTGACTAGCAGTTTGGCAGGTCATTGTGAAATTACGTTAAACCAAGTAATAAGTTCAAGATCTTTGAACTCCAGTACACATATTAAAAAGTCTGAGATGTTCTGGCAGTGCTTTTATTACCAGGGGTAAGTCACTTCTGGAGGCCCTTTAACTGCTTTCTCAAGTTCCAGAGTTTTTCTGACTCAAGTTTTCTGCAAGTGAAGGCTTCTTCTGGGCTCCATAGGAGCCCTGAGGGACCTCAGGGATGCTGGACAACAGAGGCAACTCCTGCTTTTGTGCAGAGAATTGTGCTTGGCACTGTCCCCAAGAGATCACTGGTACATTCAGGGGTGAAGAGTGCAGATTCACAGACTTTGGAAGGTGATGTATATCACTGTTATTTGTTTGGAGAAAAAGGTTTGTAAGGGGTTCGAGGCAAACTGGAGGAGTCCCCCAAATTGAGCATGTGTATCCAGATCTATTGCTTAATGTCTTAAAGTTCCTAGTGCAGATACACACTTGCAGAAATCAAAGCCTTTAAAAAGCAGTATGCAAACTGGAGCATCTCCACAAGAAAAAGATTTAAAATACATATCTCTTTCATGTAGATCTTGGCAGCTATTCTTCATCCACTGACTGAAGCTTTCCACATTTCTCTGAAAGGCTTGAGGTTACTATTTGACTTTTATTGCCTTTGTTTCCAATTTCAGAGGGAGAGACAGGTTCTTCCGTTTCATAATCTTCAAAGGAGCTGAAAGAACAAACAAAAGTGAGTTACCGATTGAAAAAAACAAAAAAAAACTTCATTGTTTGGGTAGAAGTCAATATGGCAAACTAGAGACTGGAAACCACCAGCTTGCAAAAGTACCCTCAGTTGCTAAATGACAGTTGTGAACAACTGAACCATGCTGGAGGAGACCATGGTTTCATCTAGAATAGAAAACATACTTTCTGTGTTCCTTAAAGCCCAAGTTCATGTTAGGATTTGTTGAAAATGTGCTGTATCTAGCTTTCCCTAGGAGCGTTGGTATGAATGAGAGCATTATGGAGGCGACTAGGTTAGGGAGGGTGTGAGGTCCATAAAGTACAACTTTATATGACTGCCTTCATTGAAGTGGCTTTCATGCAGAGTGGGGAATGTTCAGCTCAAATTGCTTTATAGCTTCTTTGGTTTCCAAGAAGTACATTTAGATGTGCAAGTGTGTACATAGAGTAGGTTAAAGCCTATTCATGGATTTCCTTCCATTCTTTACAGAACTCCCCAGCATATTCCCTCTGCCTACTCCCCTTAGAAGTTCTTGGAATCCCCTGAGTTCCATTATTTTCCAGGCTATTCTTGAGGGTGGCCTTAAGCAGGGATGACAATATTATATCTAGTGGGAATGATGGCTGCTTGAAGTATTGATAAATAATATGCTGAGGCTACATCTAGGCCCAGAGAAATATACATGATAGTTATTACCAATGTTTGTTACAGTATTTGGCATCACCAAGCTTATTAAAACCTTACCATTTGCAAGGACTTTTTACACAGTATCTGTGCAGAAATTCCTGAACATAATAGTTCTTTCATCAAAAAGGTACCAAGGCTGGCTAATGTAACCTATGGTGAGACAGGTATACCCAATAGTAGAGGTGGTACCTATTCAACTCTAAAACATTTTTGAATAGAGGGTAGAGAATATTAAACCAACAAACAAAAAGCCTAGCTGATGTTTAGAAAACTTCTTGAGTACCAATTCATGATCCTATCAAATATTATTTACAACATCATTTTGCAGAAATACCCCATTCTATACTTTGTTTCTACTCTTCTCCCCATGTCCTTGAGGCCTCAGTGTAACTGGCATCTGTTGGATAAGGAGGCAGAAGGGAGGGTAACTTTGCTTTTAAGGGTTGATGGTTGAGCCTCCATTACTGGACCAAAATTCTCAAAAGCTAATTCTAGCAATGCAGTGTCAGATGTTGTGCTTATTTCCTGTCAAGAGTGAAAGACATTTTCTTCTCAGTGCAGATCTGGGAGTAAGTTCAAGAGGTCTGAACTGAGACTCGTTCAATAAATATCTAGCCCCTTCCTACCGAGCTTGTACTATAATGGAGGCCATCTGGAATAATGGTTAAGTGGTTTACAGCCTTAGAGCATGGGCTTTGGAAAAGTCAGGTTCCAATCTCAGTTTGATCACTTAATGTTATTTTGGGTATGTTAACACCTCTGCATCAGTTTCCTCAACTAATGAGGTAATAGCAGTTCCTACCCCCTCATAAGGGTCAAGTGGAGATTGGGTGAGAGGACCTACTATTTTCATGATAGAGAAGTGTTGGGGCTTACTACTGGAGCAGGATGGTGACACCTAATCCCTTTAAGGGGTCAGGGTCACATTGTGTATGTTATTTGTGAATACAAATTTTTACAAAAGTATTTTTTCCCATTGTAGCCTCATACCAGAAATGGGATTTCTAGCAATGGATTTGATCCAATCTAGTACATAAAGATATCCTAATGCCCTGTGGGTTGCATACAGAGGAAAGCCACCTGCATTTCTTTTGTACTTTCAAGGCACCAAGAGCAGTACTATGCATGGAAGCTTTGGAGGAATCTTCTGGATTGAGGGAGCTCATTTAGAATCTTTGTCTTTTTTTTTTTTTTTTTTTTTGTGATGTTTATTTTAGAGAGAACATGAGCAGGGAAGGGGCAGAGAGAGAGACAGAATCCAAAGCAGGCTCCAGGATCTGAACTGTTAGCACAGAGCCCGATGAGGGGCTTGAACTCACGAACTGTGAGATCATGACTTGAGCCAAAATCAGATGCTTAATGGACTGAGCCACCCAGGCACCCCTAGAATTTTTTTATCAGTGTCCTGGAGACTTTTCGTACTCTACCTCAGTGTTTCTCAAATGGAGGCGATTCCCCCCACCCTGGGACATTGGGCCATGTCTGGATGCATGTTTGATGGTCACAACCGGGTGGGTTCTCTACTGACATCTAGTTGGTAGAGTTCAGAGATGCTGTTAAACATCCTATAATGTGCCAGACAACACCTCACAAGTGAATTATTCAGCTTAGAACATCAGTGGCACTGAGAAACACTGCTCTAACTCTTGCCCCTTCAGTGTTAATGCATCCCCGAATTCTGGACTAAGCTCTTCTTTTTTTGTACTTCTCTGGACGGTCATTCTTTCTTATGGCTTTATCCACCACTTGTTTACCTGCAGTTTCTAAATGTACAAATCCAGCCTCAGCCTCTAAGCTGGAGACTGCCATGTATCCAACTACCTACTCTTATGGCCCTTCCATTATAGCAGTATATACAAAGCTGAACTCCTCCTTCCCACACCCTGGCTCCACCATAATCTACCCCTTTAAAGCCAGAAATCCAGTGATTCCCAAGTTTCTCTTCCCTCCTTTGCCTTCCCCTTTTCAAATCCAGCCAGTTTCTTATACCACTTAGAATAATACATGGACACAGTCCTGCCCCTCTCTCCCCATTGCCACTGATTTAGTTCAGGGCACTGTATTTCATTGCTTGGATTGCAATAGTTTTCTAACAACTGGTCTTCTGCCTTCACTCTTGTCACATACCCTTTGCTATTGCCATACCAGGCTTTTTAGCTTGTCAAAATGGGTTCTGGTCTTGGGACCTAATGCCCTTGTACATGTTCTTCTGTGGCCTGCAGTGACCTTACCTTTTGGCTAACTTGTTCTCATCTTTTAATCTGAAAGGTCATTTAAAAGTTTCTTGGTTCCCAGTGCCTGAGTAACCACCATCTCTTTTGTTAAATTTTTGTTTAAATTCCAGTAAATGTAGGGTGTAGTATTAGTTTCAGGTGTTCAATATAGTGATTAAATACTTCATACAATGCCGGGTGCTCATCACAAGCACCCTCTTTAATCCCCATGACCATCTCTTATTTAGATGTTTGCAATGGCTTCCTTATTAGTCTCCCTGCTTCTATTCTTGTACCACTAGCAATTTGAAGATTACTATCTTCAAAAACTGGAAATGGGATTATATTACTTTCTTAATTCTTTTTCAATAGCTTCCCGAGGCCCTGCATGATCTGGCTCCTGTGTATCTTTCCAGCTGTATTTCCCTATTGGTCATTATATTCCAGTCATACTGGCCTTTTAAAATGTCCTCAACAGACTGTTTCCTGACTCAGAGCCACTGAATATATTTTTCCCTCTCCCTAGAACATTTTTGCTCCCTGCTTTTTTCAGAGCGATTTCCTTCTTAACCTGTAGGTTCTCATCATCTCAGGAATTTTTCTCAGCACCCTAAATAGTAAGTCTCTTTCCATTATTGGCTCACTCTGTTTCCTTCACAATTACATAATTAAATGTCTGTCTTCTCCACTTGATTTTAAAATATCCATTTGCCAACTCACTAATTTCTTTGGGCTATAGAATAGTGCCTGGCACTAGATGCTCAAAATGATTAATAAAAAATGATGTCCTAAGTAAGGCTCTTGTGAAATGATACATTGAGTTGTCACGGAAGGCTGAAGTCAGTAAAATGGTGAGAGTGCAAAAGTCATCTCGAAGTCACTTAAGTTAGAACTGTGAGAGTCTAAACTTTATCCTGTTCTCTAGAAAAATTCCTGAGAGCGAGCTGATTCCTTCTAAATGACCACTTCCAGGTTTACTTGTAGGTAACTGGGATTCCTCTGGGCACAAATGAAGATTTTATGAAATATTCTCTGTTAACTGGCTATTTTTGAATGAGTAGCAGGGTCAGAGGATTGAAGCAGAACTCCTTGGGTTCACAAATAGTTCATTAGAAAGCCTACGTATCAAACTGAGAAGAAATTTAACCTAGTATTAACAGTGTTGTTAGTATAAGGAAAAATAATGGTCATATATTTTTCCTAGCAATATGTTGCCTTTAAAAACCTGTTCCCCTAAGTTTTTCCCTCTCAGATGAGCAATTTCTGGACAAAAGTATTAAGGCTGGTTCTGCTGATTCCTGGAATTAGTAGAAATAATGATTGGCACATATATGGTCAGAAAAAGGATTTGTGCGGTTTCAGGGTTTATTTGGGAATTGTGGTCTGATTCTATTTTTGGGATTCTATTTTCAGGGGTAAAGGGCAAGAATATCTGATTCAGGGTTTGAGGAAATTTAAGACACATGTTGGCTATAAGCATAGAATAAAATGTTAAGTAGTTCTTTAATTTGGAGTCTCTAATGCTTTAGAAATAGGAGTGGATCAATCTTACCTTTACACCTTTAAATCCTAAAGCACTTACGTAAAATGGATTAACTGAAATACTTGGGAAGTTGGACATCTGGATCAATGAATTTCCCTATTGACCCATTCAGTAACTAGAAATTTTGTTCCAACTCTTGCTAAAGTTTCTTAATATGTACTACTACCCACTCTTCTTGCCTCAGAAGTTGATCGCACTTCCTTTTTGGTCTCTTGCAGTTCCCTAGGGTCGTAAGCCATCTGTTGTTTATTCTTACTTATTTCGTGTGTAGATAGCATAAAAATTTGGGTTTAAATATATTCTAATTATGAACTTGAAGGGAGAAATAGGGTTCATTCATTTTTATTACTAACCACAGTGCCTGGCATTGAGTAAGTGCCAGTGAATATCTATTGAAATAAAATTGGGCTTTGATTTGTTCAATGCAGAAAAAAATTAAAACTATATTATTAAATTCAGGTCTATATAAAGGTGCTGTTTAATGAGCACTATAAAACGTAACTTAGAACTATTCTTTTAAGGCTGTAACTCATGCTTTAGAATATTAATTCCTGTCATTCCTTTTTCTCTTCTCATGCCTCAATATACATACATGTCACCTCCCCTTCCCCCTCCTGCCCCATTATGCCTGCTCCTCTTAAATTTTCCCACTTTGCTGAGGACAGTCAGGCTCCACACAACTCCTTACTCCACACTTGACTCTTATTAGCTGCAGTCCTGGAAGATGATCTGGTGGGTTTGGGACTGGCCTTTTTTGCCTACAGCAACTTCTTTTCCAAAGCTGGTGGAAGTAACAACTCTTTAAAGGAATAATTCATATATTTATATTTAATATAAGGGGAAAAGCTACTTTTAAAAATATTCAGTAGTGCACAGTTCTGAATTCTCTAAATGTCCAATAATAGGGAAATGGATGTGAGTTACTGCTTGAGAACACTTCTGAATCATTAAGTCATATTTTTGAACACCCTAGTAGAATTAAGCATCAAAAAGAAGTATACTAAAGTGTAAATAATGGTTATCTCTGGATGATTGAACCAAGGGTGATTTAAATCTCTTTATATTTTACAATTTTTGTGCAGCAAGCTTATATTTCTCTACTAATCAATAAAAACACAAAACAGGTCTCAGTTTCCTAATATAACAACACGGAGGACCCTTTTGCCTGCTTTACATAATTGTTTTATTGCTGAAGTTTTTTCTGCAATTTCTTTACTGCAGAAATCATAAAAATGTTAATTATAAAGAAATTTGGCATCCTAACCTATTATCTTCATATAGGTGGCATATACAGTTGAACTGGTTTATGTAACTGGTACCCTATCTGGTTTCCTCTATTATGACCATTCATTACCTTGGATTTATACAAATGGTGTTGTATGCTGTGATCACGTTGTGTGTTAGAAGTGATAATTCACAATTTTTGCAGCTTCTGTGTTTGCAGTCTTTCACCTCATTGAAATCTGGAGTCATTACTAGGTTATTCTTGAAAGCATCACCTAAGTACCAGCCTTGAATCAGGTGGTACAGGTTCCTGGCACAAAGGCTACTTATGGTGTTTGTTAGATGATAAAGTAGATGGAGAATTTCAAGTTGTACTTAGAGGGTCAAAATGTCTGGACTCCTGCAGTTATCCTTATAGTGAGGTGAGGGTGGCTGCTGGATGATTGTTGCTTTCTGTGTCACTCAGTAAACATTTCCTAAGGATCTCCTACGTCCCTAACATTTTACTAGGTGCTGTTATTAACAGATGAATGAAACAATGTTCTTTGCCCTGGAGGAGCCCAGGTTCTAGTGGGAAACAACTCCATTTTTTCCAGCATTTATATGCCATTGTTGGATACATTATATGCATTATCTCCAATCCTCAGTATAATCCCATTGTTTATGTAACAGATATTTACTGTGTGCCAACTGTGTGCCCTGGGAATGACAGGAATAAGGTGGGTAGTGGAATGGTGATGTTATAGCTGATTAAATTTTAGTTCAGAGAGGTTATGTAATGTGGCCAAGATCACAGAGGTGGTAGTAATAATATCCATTGTTTATTATTGATTACATAGGTACTATCCCTAAGTGCAAAGTATAAAGATATTTACACATGGTCTTACTTATTTAATCCTTCAATTTAAACAGCTCAGGTGGCAGGTGGTATCCTCGTTGTATAGATGATGCTGAGGCTTGGATGCCTGGGATTACACAGCTAGTAAGTGCTAGAGCAAGGGTTTGAAATTATTAGGTTTGTCTAACTCCAAATTCCATGCCCTTAACCATGATGTTATATCTCCTCTCTTCCCATACAGGGAGTATTAACAGTAGTAATAGCTACTATTTATCAGGTATCTACTATGTGCCAGGTGTTTAGATATATTATCTTAGATTCTCACAACCACTTTGTAAGGTAGTTGCTGGTGTCTTTGGAAACTGAGCCTCAGGAGTCAGATAACCTGCCCAGCTGGTGAGTGGTAGGTAGAACCAGATCTATCTGGCTCCTTCCTAGGCCTCTGCTCTTTGCATAGTACTGCCATTCTTCCTCCTTTTCTAATATTTGAGTCTGGTAATTTTTGTTTACAGACTCACCCTGATGTATTTGTAATTCCTCTTGAGGGCTTCATCTCAAGGTGGTGTAACCTTGGGATTCTGAGTCTGGCCTTACTTTTGAAAACCACAGCAGTCAGCTATTAACAACTGTAAACCGGTCTATTCCTCTGACATTCCAGTTCTCACTCTACAGGGTATGGCTATTGTAAGCCTTCTCTGCCCGCAGGACCTCATCACCCACGTGTGCTGTATGGAGGCCTTATCTTATCTGCTACAACATGAGGAGTGTCCAGCAGAAGCCTCTCATATACACTGGTCGAATTTCATTACACCTGGTCCCTGCATCTCCTCTTGTGACCCCTCACCTGTACTTCTGTCTGCATCCCTATGCCTCCCCTCTCTTCCCTCCAGACACACTTCTCTGAGCACCACAACTGGAAAAAACTTCTGCTTGAGCCAGTTATTTACTCTCTAGCTGCCATCAGTTTCTCTTTTTAGACTAACAAACTTCTAAGTAGTGATGCCTGCTATCTCTATTTTCTCCTTTTGTGGCAGGTTACAAAACAGTATGTAGTATAAATTACATTTTTTGTAAAATTACCTGTTTGCATTGAAATGTCTAGAAGGGAGGACAGGCTATGCTATCTCTGGATGGTGGGTTTTATTTTATCACTAAAAAAAAATTTTTTTTTAATGTCTTACTTATTTTTGAGAGAGAGCATGAACAGGGGAGGGACCAAGAGAAAGGGGGACAGAAGATCTGAAGTGGGCTTGGTGCTGAGAACAGCAAGCCCAATGGGCTCAAACTCATGAACCGTGAGGTGATGACTTATGCCAAAGTCGGACCCGCAACCAACTGAGCCACCCAGGCATCCCTGGATGGTGGATTTTAGATGAAGTTTTTTTGTTTATCTGTATTTTCTACCTCTTCTGCTGTGTATACATATCACCTATGTATCACATATTTAAACATATTACCTATGTAAACAGATAACACTTCTTTTTCCTATTTATTCAAGTAATGTATGTTTGTTAAAAGAACTTATAAATTATAGACCAGTATAAAAAAAATACTTGCAATCCCACAGCCCAGAGTTAATATTTTGTAGCCTTATCTTTTAGATTGTATATATAGATGTACAGATTTGTAATAATGAAATTATAATTTTCTAACCCCCCCATGTTAGTTTTTGTGTAAGCACAGAATTTAAATGTTTGCATAATATGACACATAGACACCATGATTTATTGAACTACTCTATTATTGTACATTTGTGTTAGTTTGATTTTTAAATTTTAGAATGACCAGTGGCCAATGCCAGTTGTTTGGATAGAACAATTCTATCCAAATTTCTGATTATTTACAATAGATACCCCAAACTGGAATCCTGAGTGAAAGGGTATAAATTTAGGCTGTTGCTACATATTGTCAAATTACTTTACAGGGAGGTTGGGCCAATTTTTCTACCAACAATATCTGAAAGTGCTTATCTTACTGGACATTGAGCCTAGAGTTAGGTGTTACTGTAGGTGTGCTTCTTCTATGAGAAGCACTCTGAGAACCACAACTGGAAAAAATACTTCTATGAGAAGCAGTTAAAATACTTTAATTGCATCTGTTTGTTTTCCCTGCTTAGGCAGAATCCTGTCTGTTCTCCAATATCCGATAATGCTTAGTATATAGTAGGACAGCAATCATTTACTGAATTAATATTATCCTTTAACAAATTATCTTTTAAAAGATTGTTGCCAATAAGCCAAAAACTTTTTGACTTGTGCTTTTTAAATATTTTACTGAAATATAACGTACATGGCATATGTAATTCACTGATCTTAAATGTTCAGTGTTTTAGTAAATATCTACAATTGTGCAAACAATACCACAATCTAATTTTCATTCTTCCATCTGCCTCTCTTCTCCTTTGTGCCTGTTGGATTCACTCTCCACTCTCATTCCTGGAACTAGGCAACCACTGATCTGCTTTCTGGCTATATAATTTTGACTTTTCTAGAAATTTCATATAAATGGAATCATATAATATGTAGTCTTTAGTGTTTGGCTTCTTTCACACAGTGTTATTTTTGAGAGACTCAACCATGTTACTGCATGTATTAGTTCTTCTATTTATTGACATATAAATGACATACAATGGGTTACTTATATTTATAAATTTTGACTTTGTGTATATACCTGTAAAAGCATTACAACATTCAAGATCACAAAACTATCCATTCCCTTGCCTCCCAACCAAAGTTCATGCCCCTATATAATCACTGCTTCTCTCCCCCAAGTTAACCACTAGTTTGTTGTCATGATAGATTAATTTGCATTTTCTAGAATTTTAAATAAATGGAATCAAATGGATTATACTTTTTTGTCTAGCTTCTTTCACTTAGCTTATTTTGAGATCCACTCATACTGTGTTTATCAATGGTTCATTCCTTTTTTTTTTTTTTTTTTTTTTTGCTAAGTAGCATTCCATTTTATGGATATATTTTATCAGTTTACCAGTTTGATGGATATTTGGATTATTTCCAGTTTTGGGCAACTATGAATAATGCTGCTATAAACATTCACGGACAAGTCTTTGGGTAAACATTTTTCTTGGGTAGATTCCTAGGAGTGCAACTGCTGATTCATATGATAAGTGTATGTTTAACTTGTTAAGAAATTGCCAAAATTTTCTAAAGAGAATATATAATTTTACATCACCATCAGTTCAATGTATGAAGTTCCAGCTTCTCCACATTGTTGCCAACTAGTGATTTTAGCTGGTGTATCTACACTGTGGTATATCTCACTGTGGTTTTAATTTGTATTTTTCTAATGTCTAACAATGTGGAGCATCTTTTCATATAGCTATTTGCTGTTTGTATCTCTAATTGTATTTATTCAATCTTTTGTCTGTTTAAAAATTAGGTTATTAGTCTTTTTATTACTGAGCTGTAAGAAATCTTTTTATATATTTTGGATATGAATCCTTCCTTTATCAGGATGTTTTGGGAATATTTTCTCCCAATTTTTTCCTTTTCTTAATGGTGCCTTTGGAAGAGCAATAGTTTCTAATTTTAAAGGAAGTCCATTTAATCTAAAAGTAATTTTTTATTGCTCTTTGCCTGATCCAAGCTCACAATGATTTTCTCCTCTGTTTTATTCTAGAAGTGTTAAGAGTTTCTGCTCTCACATTTAGGTCTTTTATCCATGTGTATTTTTGCATATGCTGTGAGGTATGGATTTTGGTTCTTTTTTTTATGGATATCAAGTTATTTCAACATCATTTTTGGAAAGACTATTCTTTCTCCACTTATTAAAAATTTGCCATCCATAATAGGGTCTATTTCTAGAGTGTTTAATTGATCTATGTATATACATGCTAATATGCTAAGGTGTCTCAATTGTTTGCTTTATAGTAAATTTTGAAATCAGGCAGACTAAGTCCTTCAATTTTGTTCTTTTATTATTTTTATTTTTAAAAATATATTTATTTTGAGAGAGAGAAAGAGTGTGAGCAGGAGAGGAGGGGCAGAGAGAGAATCCCAAGCAGGCCCTACACTCAGGATGGAGCCCAACGCAGGGCTTGATCATGAGATCGTGACTGGAGACGAAATCAAGAGTTGGATGTTTGAGCCACCCAGGTGCCTCAAGTTGGTTCCTTTAAAAAAGAGTTTGGCTGTTTTAGGTACTTTACACTTCTACGTAAAATTTAGGATCAGTTTGCCAATTTCTACAACAAAAGCCTGCAGGGATTTTGATAGGGAATTTTGGTAAATCTGTAAATTTGGGGAGAACCAACATTTTAACAATACTTAACTTCCTAATCCCATTTAGGTCAGCACTGTTTTGCAGTTTTCAGTGTGCCAGTATTATAGTTCTTTGGTTATGTTAATTTTTAAATATTTTGTTCTTTTTGATGTTAATGTGAGTAGAATTATTCTTTTTATTTGGATTTCCCTACTGGATTATTCACTGCTAGTATATGGAAATACGACTAAGTTTTGCATATTGAACTTGTATTCTGAGATCTTGATAACTGCTAATTCATTAGTTCTGATAGCTTTCAGGTAGACTTCTTAGTATTTACTGTTGTCAGGTTACATAATCTATGAATAGTTTTACTTTTTCCTTTTCAATCTGAACACGTTCAGTGTCTTTTTCTTGTCTTACTGCAGAAGATAGGAGGACCTAAGTTACAGTGCTGAGTAGAAATTATGAATAGAAACATCCCTGCTTTGTTTTTGATCTTAGGGGGGGGAAGGCATTCAGTTTTTTACCGTATGATTTAACTGTAGATTCCTTTTATCCTGTTAAGGATCCTTCTATCCTTACTTCTATCTTTACTTCTATCCTTACTTCTACCCTTCTATCCTTACTTGAGTGAGAATTATTGTGACTGGATATTTGACTTGTCAAATGCTTTTTTGTGTGTCTATGGAGATTGCTTTTGTCATTTATTTATTAAAAAAATTTTTTTTAATGTTTATTTTTGAGAGAAGAGAGAGAGAGAGAGAGAGTGAGCATGAACAGGGGAGGGGCAGAGAGAGAGGGAGACAGAATCTGAAGCAGGCTCTAGGCTCCAAGCTGTCAGCGCGGAGCCTGACTTGAGGCTCAGACTAACAAATGGTGAGATCATGACCTGAGCCGAAGTCGGATGCTTAACTGACTGAGCCACCCAGGCATCCTTATCATTTATTAATATGGTATATTAAATCAATAGACTTTTGGGTGTTAAGCCAGCCTTCTGCTCCTGGGATGAACCCCACTTAAAGTATATAATCTTTTTTATATATTGCTGGATTTGATGTGCTAATTTTTTTAAAAATAATTTTTGTATTGAAGCTCTTAAGGGATATTGGTTTGTAATTTTCATTTCTTGTAGTATCTTTGGCTTTGGTATCGGGTAGTACTGGCTTTATAAAGCAGGTTTGGAAGTGTTCCCCTCTACTGTTATTTTCTGAAAGTATTTGTGAAACACTGATATTTTTTTCTCCTTAACTATTTGACAGAATTTAACAGTGAAACCATCTGGACCTGGACCTTTGGTGAAGACCTTTAATAACTAGTTCATTATCTTTAGTTGATATATATTCTATTCGGATTTTCCATTTCTTCTTAAATCAGTCTTGGTAATTTGACTTTTTCTAGGATTTTGTTCCATTTCATCTAAGGTGTGAAATTTATTGGGATGAAGTTGTTCATGATATTTCTTTGTAATTATTTTAAGTTCTGTAGTGTCTGTAGTGATGCCTCCTCTATTCCTAATTTTGTTAATGTATGCCTTTTTTTCCCCCCTTAATCCAGCTAAAGATTTATCTTAAAATCTTTACAAAGAACCAACTTTAGGTTTCATGAACTCTTTCATATTGTTTTCCTATTTTCTATTTCATGGATTTCTACTCTGGTCTTTTATTATTTCCTTCTTTCTATTTATTTAAGCTCTGGTTTGGTTTTTTTCTAGTTTCTTAAGGTGGAAACTTGTATTATTGATGTCAGACTTGAGGCATACATATTCCTCTAAGCATTGCTTCGACTGCACCTCATATGTTTTCATATGTTCTTTTATTTTCATTCATTTCACAGTAATTTTCAGATTCCCTTTGGTTTCTTCTTTGACCCATGTGTCCTTAAAAGTGTTATTTAATTTCCAAATATTTTGGGATTCCCCGATTCCTGTTATTGATTTCTACTTTAATTCTATTATGGTCAGACAACATAATTTATGTAACTGTAATCCATTTGGATTTATTGGATCTTATTTTACTCACTTATCATATGGTATGTCCTGGAGAAGTTTCATGTGCACTTGAAAAAAATGCCCATTTTGCTATTGTTTTGTGGAGGGTTCTCTATATATTGATTAAAGTACATTGTGTTGTTCAATTCTTCTGTAGCCTTACTGTCTATCTAGTTCTGTCAGTTACTGAAAGAGAAGTTGTTGAAATCTCCAACTATACTGACTTGTCTGGCAATTTTTGTTTCATATATTTTGGGGATTCTGTTCAATATTTAAATACATTTAAAATTATTATAATTTGGCTACTGTATTTTAACTGTTGGTGAAGTGGGAATTTTCCTGTTTCTTTCCTGGGTGAAATTTCTGTCTTCTGACTGTTTTAGAAGTGGTCAATATTCATGTTCTTACTGTTGATTTTGAAAAATGTGATTTTTAAAATAATTTTTAATGTTCATTTATTTTTGAGAGAGAGAGTGTGAATGGGGGAAGGGCAGAGACAGAGAGGGAGATACAGAATCCAAAGTAGGCTCCAGGCTCTGAGCTGTCAGCAAAGACCCCGACATGGGACTTGAACCCACAAACTGTGAGATCCTGACCTGAGCCGAAGTAGAACCCTTAACCGGCTGAGCCACCCAGGCACCCCTTGAAGAATCTGATTTATAAAAGAATACTATTGATCATATGATGCAGTCCAATTTGTTTGTCTTTTGGTTGTGATACAGAATTTGTCACTTCCTAAATGTCACATCTAGAAAGTATTTCCTTATAAATTTCTCCCATTACTTTTAAGCTCTGAAAGTCTATTTACCTAACACGCAGACATTAGTTTCATATGCACTTTTTTTCACCCACCACAGAGAGCAACATTTTACTGACTAGTCTTTTCATGACACATTTAAGACACTGTCTTTATCATACACACACGCCCTGTAGTCCACCACACCTTTCTTTCCTAAACTCATTACTATTCTTGTATATTTATTGTTCTATTTAGAATTAGCTTATCAAGTTCCACAACATATTTTGGGGAATATATCAAATTAACGAATTAATTGTAACATGGTGAATTGTCTTACACCTTTTGGTAAAATTTTATATTTTCTTCATATATATTTTCCAAGTCACTTTTCTTCTTGATACTAGTGAATGGGATTTTTCCCTATTGTATTTTTAACTGGTTATTTCTGGGGTGTGGGATTAACCATCTTTATCATTAACAAGGTACTCATCTCCAGTTTGCTTAGTTTTAAGATTTTTTTCCAAACCAGAAAATGTATTAAATTTTATCATATGCCTTCAGAGAATCAGTTTATATTTTGTTTTCTTTAATTTGTTAATGACAGATTTTACAAAGTTGAACCACTGTAGCAGTCTTGGCATAAACCCCACTTATGATGTATTCTTTTATATACTGGTGGATTTGACAACTTATTTAATCTTGTGTGGTTCAGTTTTCACATATGTAAATGGGATATCAGCATCTACAAAAAAAGGGTTTGTGAGCACCCAATGAATTACAATATTTAGACTAGTGCTTGGTACATAGTGTGCTGTGTGTGTGTGTGTGTGTGTGTGTGTGCGTGTTTATAAATTAATAGATTTTTGTTTGAATAAAATTATTTAACTTCTTCTATGTACTTAGGTCTACACTGTCATCCTTTCTCATGCATTTTGAGAGTAAAACCTAATCAATTTATTTTAGTCCACAGGTTACAAATTTCCCCTTGTCCAAATCCCATGTTTTAATAAATACATAATGCATAGTTCTAAAAAGACTAGAATTTGAATTTTGACTTCCACTTTAACAGTTATTTTGAAATATATTTAGAGTATTTTTCAACTTTATTTTTAACTTTCTAGTATGTGTATTTTAACTTTTTGTTGTTAATTTCAGGTTACATTTTAAGTTGTTGCAATTTCCTTCATGCCTTAATAAATAGGCACTTTTGTGATGGCTCCATGTGTATTTCTTGGGTACCAGGTATACTGTTGAGTACCTCTTTGAAAACTTTCTAATTTCTATATTCTTTTATTCTCTTTCTTTCTTTCTTTCTTTCTTTCTTTCTTTCTTGTCCATTTGATTTGTTGGTTTTTACAAGACTGCGATGTCAATTTTTCCTTGTATTTCTATCAGATATATTTTATGTTGCATAAAGTTCATGAATTTGTTTTCATGGCCAACTGTTGAAATACGGGGAAGTCTCTTTTAAAGCTTTGAATTCTACTTGTCTCATTAATGTTACCATACCTGGTTTATTCTTGTTACTATTCATTTGACTTTTAACTCTGTGTTAGGGATGGATCTAAAGAATAGTATACAGTTTGATTTTTAATTCAGTGTGAATTTTGTTATTGACACTATATTTGGACTTATTCTGGCCATTTATTTTGTACTGTCTATATCTTTTTGTCTCTTCTTTCTTACTATGGTGGACATCCATTGTTCCTTTATTGGAATAGTATTCTCCTTTTTTATGGCCTTTTTTTTTTAATTTTTAAATGTTTTTATTAATTTTTGAGAGACAGATACAGCACGAGTGGGGGAGGGGCAGAGAGAGGGAGAGACAAAATCTGAAGCAGGCTCCAGGCTCCAAGCTCCAAGCTGTCAGCACAGAGCCTAACTCGGGACTCCAGCTCATGAGCTGTGAGATCATGATCTGATCCAAAGTTGGACGCTTAACCGACCAAGCCACCCAGGTGCCCCTATGGCCATATTTTCTGATATCCCTTTGGAAAACATGGTTTGGATAGACCTGACCCTTGTAGAAGCTTGGTTCTAGGCCTCCTTCAGGAACTGGTTCAGGGATTGGACCTAAACTAAGCCAATTAGAGCCAAAGGAATACAAATCCTAGGCTTTGGATGGAACTTAGGGGAAAGGGATTTTGTCATTTATTTGAACTTGAAGCTATTAAGTGATCATCTTGCTGCCACATATGAAAAACTTGCTAAGAGTGAAAAGATGAAAGAAGAATATTATCTAAGAGATGAAAGAGATGAAATCTGAGTCTCTAAAGTTAGTACTACCCCCTGGACTTTTCAGTTCTGTAAGCCAGTATTTCTGGTTTTTGTTTTGTTTTGTTTTGTTTTGGCTTATGGTTAGGATACTTGCCACCAAAACAATGCTGATAACACGCTTGTCTTCTAGTAGATTTGAGTTTAGTAGATTGAGTTTTCTTTACCCAATTTTTCTCAGCTTAATAATCTATTGTCTTTTTCTAAAAAAATGATTAGAGTTTTCCATTTTGTTTTTATTCTTGGTGGTTGACCTTAAATTTTTAATACACATATTTTAACTCTCTAGTCATTGTTAGAGAAATATAAATTCATCAGCGTTAATACTCTCTAATAAAGATTCATAGTGTATTTCCACGACCTCTTTTTACTCTTAATAGTATGTGATCAATATTTTTTAGTTCTAAGAATAGATTTTACTAATTTTGTTGCTCATGCTTGTTTCTTGCATCCCACTGTTTCCTCGAGGATCTGTTTACCTTCTTGCTGAAGAGTATCCCTTAATACTTCTTTCAGAGATAGTCTGTGGTTGGTAACTTTTTGCATCTTTGGGTGTCTGAAAATGTATTTATTGGGCCCTCATATTTAAATAGGAGTGGAATTCTAGATTTAAAGTTATTTTCTTTGCAGTAATTGAATGATATTGCTCCATTTCTTTTTGCATTCACTTTGTAGGTAATCTGTTTTTTTTCTGTCTGGTAGATTTTCAGTTCTTTATCTTTTATGTTCTGAAATTTCACTCTAGTACAGGACTGGCAAACTACAGTCTGTGGGCCAAATCTCTCCACTTGTTTTGGTATAGCCCAGTGACCTAAGAATGGTTTTTACCTTTTCAAATTTGAAAAAAAAAAAAATCACAAGAATATTTCATGACATGTGAAAAAATAAAGTTTATATCTCAGGGCATATTAGTAAAATTTCATTGGAAAACAGCCACATTTATTTGCTTACATATTTTCTATGGCTACTGTTATAGCCATATATATGTCAGAGGTAAGTAGTTGTAACAGAACTGTGAAGCCTAAAATATTCACTACCTGGACAGAAAAAATTTGCTGGCCCCTGGGTATATTTTTATTTGTTTAAACAGATTTTCTGGGAATTATCTGGCTGTTATTTCTACTGGTTTCTATAAAGATTTCTTACCGTAGTATCATAATCAATATCCCAAATCAAAAACTTTTCATCTGTGTCCATTCTATTATTCAGCTCAATGACTGTGTTTTTCAATTTAAAAATTTTTCAATTTCCAAGAAACTGGTCAGTCTTGTTTCAAGAGGGCAGTATTCTCTTACCACTCCAAAAATGGTAAATAATACTCAACTTGAGGTCTTGTTCTGACTGCTGTAGTAAATCGCCTTCCAAGAGTGAAAGTTCTTCCATTTGTTGAGTATTTTATTACTTCCAACTGTTTGATATTTGTCCATTTTTCTATGTAGCTGGGAACAGACCACTCCCTCTGTTTGCACTGGCTTCTTATTAGGAGGGGGCAATGAGAGGTTGCTAGTGTTTTCAATGAGAATGAGGGGCTAGATGGACCATGCTGCTGGTGTGGATATTTCAGTGGTTGTGCTTTCTCTGCTCCAAGATCCCACACTCTTGTCTTTCCTTTAGGAATAGGATGAGATATACAAGGTTTGACCTACCTGGACACTGCTGCTTCTCATCTCCTTCTTGTGTGGAGTTTCAGCCAAATTCAGGTATGGATCATCCTTAAGTGCTGCTTCCTTTATTTGTAGCAATTATCTTCTGCATGCTGCTGCATAGACTGCCTCTTCAATTGGATCCCATCTCCTTTTCGTCTTTTAGTCCACTGAAAGTTTCTCCTCTTAAGTGGTGCTCTGTATTTTCAAATGGTGTGAAGAGACTGAAAACTACAGTATGCTTTCAGACTACCTCCTTAAAATGAGAAGCTGGTCTGAATTACAGTTACTCTTTACAGGTCCACTGAAGTTTTGTTTGTAGCCTAATGTATATTTTGTAGATGGTCTATGGACAAAACCTACAAAGGTATTTTACCTATTTTCAGGGTATAGTTTACTATTGCTGCAATAATAGGCTCCAATTTCTCCTTTTATTTTCTTTTTGGAGTTTTTGTTTCAAAAATCTGATGCTGTCAGATGCATAGCTTTTTTGACTATTTTTTTTTCTTCCAAGATTTTATTTAAATTCAAGTTAGTTAACATATAGTGTAGTATTGGCTTCAGGAGAATTTAGTGATTCATCACTTACATATACATCCAGTGCTCATCCCAACAAGTACCCTCCTTAATGCCCAACACCCATTTAATCCATTCCCCCCACCCACCAACCCTCCACGAACTCTCAGTTATCTATAGTTAAGTCTTATGGTTTTCCTCCTTGTTTTCATCTTATATTTCCTTCCCTTCCCCTATGTTCATGTGTTCTGTTCTTACATGCCACATATGAGTGGGATCATAGGATATCTGCCTTTCTCTGACTGGTTTTGCTTCACCTAACACACTCTAGTTCTATCCACGTCGTTGCAGTTGATGGACATCTGGGCTCTTTCCATAATTTGGCTATTGTTGATAGCGCTGCTGTACACATTGGGGTATATGTGCCCCTTCGAATCTGTATTTTTGTATCCTTTGACTAAATACATAGTAGAGCCATTGCTAGGTCGTAGGGTAGTTCTATTTTTGAAGAACCTCCATGTGGTTTTCCAGAGTGGCTGCTCCAAAGCATTCATTCGTTTTTAATGCAACCTTTGTTATTACAAAATTGAATCCTTTTCTTTTAATAAGTGAGTTTATTCCATTTACATTCATTGCCTTAGTTCTGTCATCTTCAGGCTTTGTGGTCTGTGTTTTTCTTTTCTGTATACACATTTTCTGATTGAATTGGAATAGTCTAGCTTTGGTTTTTCAAGTGTTAAATTAGTATTCCTAAACCCTCAATTTGACTTATAGCTTTAAAGGGTATCTACTGAGGTTTTGCCAATGAAATTTACACATACTTTCTTCCTCCTCTCTACCTCCCATTTTCATTTAAATTGTTATTTCTAGGATGTTATACATATATTTCCTCTTCCTCTCTACATCCTAGTTTTAAATTTCTTTTTTCCAGATCTCTATTCTTTCTACATTTGAATGGATTGAATGCTATTTATTTCTTTTCCCCAATGGTTGCTACATTTCCAGGCTCTTTATTTTGGTTTGTTTCTTGGTTTTATGATTGTCTTTTTTATAGAAGAGCTCATGGGTGCTATATTCCCTTCAGTTCTTACATGTTGAAAATACCCACTTGTGTTTTCATGCTTGAATGTCATCTGGGGTTAGTATAAAATTTGAGATTATAGAAATTTTTTCTCTGAAAAAGTTGTATGTGTTGTTTTATGATCTTCTAATATTCATTTTTACCATGGAGGTATCTGAGGCGAGGGTGATTTTATTTTTCCCTTGTCTGAGGACTTGAATTTTTTAAGTGGAAAAGAAACCCAATTAAAGTTTCTTTCTTAAAGTTAAAATCAAGTTAGTTAACATATAGTGTAGTCTTGGCTTGAAGAGTAGAACCCAGGGATTCATCTCTTACATACGATACTCAGTGCTCATCCCAAAAAGTACCCTCCTTAATGCCCATTACCCATTTAACCCATCCCCTCACCCACCTCTCCTCCAGCAACCCTCACTTTGTTCTCTGTATAGAAGAGTCTCTTATGGTTTGCCTCCCTCTGTTTTTCTTATTTTTCCTTCCCTTCCCCTGTGTTTATCTGCTGAGTTCCTCAAATTCCACGAGTGAAATCGTATGGTATCTTTCTCTGACTGACTGATTTCACTCAGCATAATACTCTCTAGTTCCATCCACATAGTTGTAAATGGCAAGATTTCATTTTCATTGCCGAGTAGTATTCCACTGTATGTGTATGTGTGTGTGTGTGTGTGTGTGTGTGTGTGTTTATATGTATATACACACACACACCCCACATCTTCTTTATCCTTTTTCCAGTGGATGGATATTTGGGCTCTTTCCATACTTTGGCTGTTGTTGATAGTGCTGCTATAAACATTGGGGTGCACAGTGCCCTTCAAATCAGCATTTTTGTATCCTTTGGATAAATGCCTGATAGTGCAATTGCTGGGTTGTAGGGTAGTTCTATTTTTAATTTTTTGAGGAATATCCATATTGTTTTCCAGAGTGGCTGCAACAGTTTGCACTCCCACCAACAGTGCAAAAGGGTCCCCCTTTTTCGACATCCTCACCAACATCTGTTGTTCCCCAAGTTGATTGTAGCCATTCTGACAGGTGTGTGGTGGTATCTCATTGCGGTTTTGATTTTTATTTTCCTGATGATTTTTCATGTGTCTGTTAGCCATCTGGATGTCTTCTGCCCATTTCTTCACTGGATTATTTGTTTTATGGATGTTGAGTTTGGTGAATTCTTTATGGATTTTGGATGCTAACCCTTTATCCAATATTTATCTTTGAACTCCGGCAAATTCATGAGATATATTGGGAATCAATCATTATCAGTATTTCCTGGATATGGTATGACTTCTGACCTTTTGGATTTCAGGAAATTTAAAAAAAAAAAAAGCTTTTCTATTATCATTGAATTTTTTGTGTTCCATTTGCTTTGTTGTCTAATACATACTAAGATCCCTGTTGTTTTCCTTATGTATACCTAATTTTCTTTCTTACACTTTACTATTCCTTCTTGATCTTTTTTAAATGTTTGCTTATTTTGAGAGAGAGAGAGAGAGTGCCCACATGCATGTATGAATGGGGGAAGGGCAGAGAGAAAAGGAGAGAGAGAATCTTAAGAAGGCTCAGCATTGTAAGTGCAGAGCCTGACATGGGGCTCGATCTCATGAACTGTGAAATCATGACCTGAGCCAAAATCAAGACTTGGATGCTTTGCCAACAGAGCCACCTAGGCTCCCCCTTACTTGATCTTTTAAAGCCTTCCTCCTCCACATTTTAATTTTTTCTTTATAATAGTCAAGAAATATACGTCCACAAAATGACTTGTAATGTTTACATGGAATTATACTATGTATATGCAGGATAATTTTATTAATCTTCCTATCAGACCTTCCAATTTTTCACTATTACAAACAACCACAGATGCTCTTAACAGTAGTGATGCTGCTTCATAAGTAACCTTACTCTAATTCCTACTAAGGAAGCTCAGTGCCAAAAAAATTTTAGATTATGCTTATGAATACACTTGCCTATCTTCCCTTCTTATTCAGTCAGGCTTAAAATAATGATGAATGATTTTTCTGGGTTTCTGGGTCCATGACATAAAAATAAGACCCCAGTTTTGTGAGTAAGCATATTAAGGACATCTCAAGATTAAAGAAAGTGGTTTGGTGATGGCTTCTTCAGTACTCTCAAAAAAGATATTGAAGACTTAATGGTAAGGGTGTGAAATGTAGAATCTCTGTTGGCATTTGTACTGAGCTGGATATTTGATGTTTATCCTTCTATATCTACTCTCCCCTTAGCTAGGTGGATAAGGAGGCTGATCCAAACAGACTACATCAGTTCTCTTATCTTCTTGTTTCTGGTTGGAAACCAATGAGAAGTGCCAGCAGGATACTAAGGGATATGAGCAAAGTGAAACTGGGTATTTATTCTAGCAGCTCTCACCTAGATTGTCATAGTTTGACTAAATTCCATTACTGAAGGTCACAACTCCTGTCAGCTCTCTCCATATACTTACTCTCTTTGGGTTCTGATGATGGTTTTATCTCCTTGTCCTTTTAGACCTAAGGATGGAAGTGGCTCCCCACTGTTGCTAGTTCTGGGTGTCTGCATTATTTCTTGTTGGTTTCTCTGAAACCCTCCTCTGTTTGCTATACTTATAGAAATTTGTCTTACATATGTATAAAATTACATGTATGTAAGATTATTCATTAGAACATTTTATTTGTCATAGTGGCATAACTGTACAGTAGAATATTGTGCAGCTGTAGAAAAACTTAGAACATTCATCAGATACATGCATGAAATAATCTCCCATTTGTTGGGCTTTTAAAAATTTTTTCATGTACTCAAGGCCCCCAAAATATTTGTGAAGCCTTATTTATACCTCAGTAATTGTAAAATACAAGTGTTTTTGGTACACCATGTTGTCTTCCCAATCTTTTGTTATTGTTTTTGTCTTTATTTAGGTTTGATACACAAAAATTATATGCATTTAACAATTACACCTTGATCAGTGTGGACAGACGCATACATCTGTGATACCACAATCAAGGTACTCCAAAAATCTGTTCACCTCCAAAAATTTCATGGTATTTTTTTGTGTGTGTTTTGTAAGAAGACATGAGATTTGTTCTCTTAACATTTTAAAATGCAGAATACCCACATTTTTAACTATGGGCACTAAGTTGTATAGCAGATCTCTAGAACTTACTCATCTTCTATAACAGAAACTTTACATAAGTGTGGAAAAAGCAAAGTACCAAACAATGAATATAATATGCTACCATATGTGTACAGAAAAAAGAAAGAATGTATATGTGCTTTTTTATATATACACACATATATGAATATATGTATGTGTATATATATATCTATAGGAAATAAAATGGAGGGTGTCTTTGGAAGGACATGTAATAAGAAAATGTGGGAGAACCTAGGTGGCTCAGTCGGTTTGAGTGTCTGACTTCGGCTCAGATCATGGTCTCATGGTTCGTGAATTTGAGCCCCATATCGGGCTTGGTGCTGTCAGTGCAGAGCCTGCTTCTGATCCTCTGTCCCCCTCTCTCTGCTCCTCCCCTGCTTGCACCCTCCCCCAAATAAATAAATATTAAAAAGAAAAAAAAAGGTCACAATGATTGCTTCTAGGGAGGAAAACTGGGCAGTAGGAAACTATCCTTGTTTCTTTGAATATTAAAATATATGAATATATTACCTGTTCAAAAAATATTACATTAATAAGCATTAAGAGCCTTAGAGGAACTACAAAAGAAATCACTAGAAGATGGTGGAAAGAGCCAACAAATTATAAAGTTGCTGAAATGATCTAAGCAATGAAAGTCTTGAATAGTTTCTTACCATGATCCCTTTATGGAATTATATATACCCTATTACAAATTTGTTGTAGAAGTAAATTCTTGTTCAGTGTTGAATACAAAAAAACATGTATGGTAAAGATTTGTTTTAAACATGGTCACCTTGATTATTTAAAAGAGCTTCAGTTCTTTTAGTCTCATCCTGTATTTATAGCATTTTAGTAAATGCTAAATGTTTTTACAGCATGTGATATCACTAACAAAGTAGAATGACTGCATGATGATCTTAGCTTCCAGTGAAAAGTACAACTCCATTAAAGGAAATGGGACATGAGAAGAGTTTTAGGAAATTAGTGAAGAAGGGAAGATTGCTGGAAAAATATTCTTTCAACTAAAGTTGGTTATAATCAGGATATCCAAAAATAAGAAAGGATTACTAGTTTGATTTTTTAAAGATGGTTTTACCATTCCTGATATGATTACCCCTGTTAAAAAAGTTCTATAAGACCCAGGGACCTCACTCACCCTTCCTGGAACTGTGCTTGGGCAGATTCCTCTGCAACAAGAGTCTCATACTCCTCAGCTGCAAACCTGTCCCAGTCAGAGGGCTCAGGCCCCTCATTCTCAACATCCTGATTGCAAAGAGGAAAGGAAACAAAAATAATCAAAGACAAAGAATTGGAGATTGGTTTTCTTCAGTGAACATTTGTGATGACCTGCCTGAAAATATTTCATTTTAACATGTTAAGAGAGGTGCTAAAGTAACACTCTTAAAGTGATTTGTATGCCTCCAATCATAAAATTATAGTGAACTCCTCAGCAGTGAATTCTTTAGGTCTAGATTCTTTAGCCTTATAATCAGAGACCTTTGTCTGGGCTCTTCTCCCTGGCACTTTGCACACCAGCTATCTGGAGTGACTTGTGGTTTACATATGCCCACCTGAAACAGACCATCGCTTCCTCCCCTCCCTGGCATATTTTTATTGCTTCTGTAAAAGCCAGCTCAGATACCATGTCATCTGTGCTATTTTCCTAGAAAGAGCCCTTCTCCCCCAAATAATTTCCTTTGCTATACTGTACATGCTCGATTGCTACTTTTTGCTCTTCTTTTTATCTCTATATGACCATATGTCTCTTCAACACAGTCACTGGAATTTACTGAGCACTTTTTGACTAAAAATGTTCTCTGCAGATCAGAATAAATCTTGATATACTGCCATCTCTTACAAATTTTATAAAGGGGGAAAAGGCTATATACATTTTCTTTTCCTTCTCCAATCTGGGCAGTATCTTGGATTATATATTCCAGGTAAAATGCTTTTCCATGATTAAAATGAGTTATTAGCACTGCCCTCAGATGTAAGGTTAGTCATGCCCAGAAGAATGTAAATACCTAAATACTGACCATACAATATGATTATGATACTTAACTCATTTTAAGAACCCCTACTCCATCCTTTTGACATCTTTGAAACTTACATCTTAGATTTATAATTGGCAATTTTTTTAATGTTTGTTTATTTTTGAGAGATAGCACGGGTGGGGGAGGGGCAGAGAGAGAGGGGGACACAGAATTCGAAGCAGGTTCCAGGCTCTGAGCTGTCAGCACAGAGCCCGACGTGGGGCTCAAACTCACGAACCACAAGATATGACCTGAGCTGAAGGTGGACACTTAACCAACTGAGCCACCCAGGTGCCTGGGAAAAAAAAATTTTTTTAAAGCTAGTGATAATGTGCCTTGATATGCCCCAAGATCAGGCGTAGAATATTTGTTTTTAGAAGGTGATCTTTGGGGGTGTCTGGGTGGCTCAGTCAGTTGAGTGTCCAATTCTTGATTTCAGCTCAGATCATGATCCCAGGGTCATGGGATTGACCTTTGCATTGGCTCTGCACTGAGTGTGGAGCCTGCTTGAAATCCTGTCTCCCTCTGCCCCCCTCCCCTGCTTGCGCTCTCTAAAATTAAAAAAAGAAATAAAAATAAAAAATAACGTATGTGGTGCCTGGGTGGCTCAGTTGGTTAAATGTCTAAATGTTGGTGTTGGCTCAGGTCATGATCACACAGTTTTGTGGGTTCAAGCCCTGCATCGGCTCTGCACTGACAGCGTGGGGCCTGCTTGGGATTCTCTTACTCTCTGCCCCTACCCCACTTGTGACTGTTTCTGTCTCTCCCAAAAACAAATAAATAAACTTAAAAAATAATAAGGTGATCTTTGTATTCTTACTACTATTTAGGTCAACATGTAGAAGAAAAAGACTGAAAGTTTCTGGTAGTTTCTGGTATTCCTGTAGGACTCAACTCAAACAGTCCTTTTCTACTAACAGAATTAAAAAAAACTTTTTTTAAAGTTTTGAGGGAGAGAGAACACAAGCAAGGAAGGGGGCAGGGGTGGGGGAGAGAGAATCCTAAGTGGGCTCTGCACTGTCAGTGCAAATGTGGGGCTCCACACAGGGCTTGAACTCAAGGACCATGAGATCATGACCTGGGTCAAAACCAAGAGCTGGATGCTTAACCAACTCGACTGAGCCATTAGGCACCCCCACATAATTTTTACTTTTTAAACAAGAGAAGGGGAAGTGGTGATATTATTATTATTATTATTATTATTATTATTATTATTATTATTATTTTGACATAGACCATATGTTCAGGGCTTTTTGAGGGTCCACAGGTTTTTGTGTACGCGTAAGGGTGCTCATCTCTATTCAGGTGTAGAATGACTTCAAACTGATAGTCATGCACAATAGTCATTAACACTTGAAAAAGTGTTTTGTTATCTGAGGGCTGTCTATTATGGAGAACGTCTAGTTTTCATTAGGGAGAGCTATTTACAATGTAATCCTGGAAATGAATGGTACAGTTAACCCCAATATACTTTCTAATACAGATGGTTCTATTGATACATTTTTTAAAAAGGTAGGACAAATTTTTTTCAAAACTTTTTTGTAACTAGTGTCTAATATATACAGACCACAAAATTCACTCAGTGATAGGCAGATGCAGGTTACCTAAACTTGAAGATTAGCTATGGAGAGACATGTGCTCTAGGTCCTTTTTTCTCTCTTTTCAGTAGGAGAGAAAATGTTTTAAATGTTACCTCTTTAAATACAAGATTCTCACAGGGAAAGACCGTTTTTATCTGTAGCACACAACCCCTGATACTGCAGCCTTCAAAGGGAAGTTAAAACCAGTACCTTCTGGACCGCAAAAGGATCTCTCTGTTCATGGTCCAAGTATTTCTCCAGATTAAAGAAAGTATCATAAAAAATGTGTGCCATTCTGCATCTCTTCAGATCTCGCAGTGTTATTTTGCCTATGTAAAAACAAATCCAGTAAATTTCAAGAACTTTTTGGCAAGTGAAAAAAACTTTTACTGAAGTTTAAGAGTATATGAATATGCCAATTTTATTATATAAAATCCCATTTTTTTTTAGGTAAAATGGACATAAAATTTACCATTTTAAAGTGTGCAATTCAGCAGCTTTTAGTACATTCACAGTGTTGTACAACCATTACCACTACCGAGTTCCACAACATTTCCTCACTCCAAAAGGAAACTCTGTACTCATCAAGCAGACCTTCCCCATCTCCTTACCCAGCCTAGGGTGATCACTAATCTGCCTTCTGTTTCTATGGGAAAATTTCTTAAACTTGATTTGCCATTAGTTGTTGGTTCTAAACTAATGGTAAAGGAGAAACTTAAATATTTCTGTATTTGGGAAGCCAGTATGGAAGACTCTGGAAGTTCAGTAATTTGGGACAATCCAGGATTAAAGGCCCCCTCTGTTACATAGGTGAGTAGTACAGATGGTCTTTTACTCAATCTTACCATCACTGGCTGGCTTCACCAGGTCAAGCATCTGGCACAGCAAATCATGGAATGGCAAGGGCTCAATGCCCATGGCTTCCATCCGTTCACATTGCTCCTCATAGAAGTACTCCAGCTCATACATGGAGAGTACACCATCTCCATCCATATCCATGCAGCGGAACCAATACTCAATGCTAGAAGATAAGGACACTCGTTAGCAATGGCCTGGTAAGGTCCCTTTATTCACCCAGATTTATTACTGCCCATGTTTCTTTTAAAATAAGTCAATATGTGTATATTTTCTTTTAAAATAAGTTAATATGTGTATACTTGAGACTTAGAGGAACACAGTTTTATAAACTTTGTTAGAAAAACTGGCCAGACCCCTTCTTCCCTTTATTTCCCTTCCCCAGAATCAACCACTTTCAATACCAGATTATTTTGGTTTTTATATTTTCAGATAAGATGCCTATATTGCTCCTTCCTTACATTTCTGTTTTAAGAACTGTGTATTAATTTCATACAATGAAAAATGAGGTTTTAGCTCTTCTACCTCTCTTTCTACTTTACCTACATGCTCTTCTGAACCTCGTAATATAAATTACTCAACTTTTTCTTTTATCTTTTATTTGCTTAGATTTCTGTGTACATGTTACTATTCAGTGCCCATATGTGCCAGTTTTCTACATCCATAATCATTCTCATCAGGGTTCTATGAACTGGATTTTCTTTTTTTTTTTTTAATTTTTTTTTTTCAACGTTTATTTATTTTTCGGACAGAGAGAGACAGAGCATGAATGGGGGAGGGGCAGAGAGAGAGGGAGACACAGAATCGGAAACAGGCTCCAGGCTCTGAGCCATCAGCCCAGAGCCTGATGCGGGACTCGAACTCACGGACTGTGAGATCGTGACCTGGCTGAAGTCGGACGCTTAACCGACTGCGCCACCCAGGCGCCCTGAACTGGATTTTCTTGATGAAGTCTTTCTTGCTTCCTTCTGACCTACTTTAACTGCACTGGTTGCTCTCTAGACTGGATTCATGGTTTCATCCCAGGGATTCCTTTCACCCTTCTCTTATTTCTTGTATCTCACACTTTCCTCATTCTTGGTTGACTTCCTTGTTTAGTGTAACATATTCTTCGGCAGCTTCCTAAAAAAAGGGAGTGAGGCACATACGTTTTCTGAGATCTTAGATAGTTGAAAATACTGTTTATCTACCTCCTAACTTGGTTGATATTTTGGTTACAGAATTATACCTTGGTGGTGCTTTTCCTTCAGAAGTTTAAAGGCAATGATTCACTACACTATCTTCTATCTATCCACTATTGTTGAGAAGTCTAAAGCCATGCTAATGTCTGATCCTTTGACTATAATAACTTTTTTTTTTTTTTCCTTTGAAGCCTATAGAGGTTTCTCTGGGTCCTTGGTATTTTGAAATCTCATGATGAAGTATCCTGGTCTGGGTCTAATTCATCTACTTTCTTGGGCTTTCTGAGAGCTTACACAATTTGGAAGCTAGTATTCTTTAGTTCTCGGAAATTTTCTTAAATTATTTTATTTCTTCCCTGCCTCTTTTCACCCTTATCCATTCTTTTTTTCTGGAAATCTTGTTATTCACATCTGCATGGTCAAATATGGTAGCCACTTATCCACATGTTCCTAGTCCAATTTGAGATATCTTTAAGTGTAAATACAAAACAGATTTTGAAGACTTAATATGAAAAAAAAGTAAAACATCAATATTCTTATATTGATGAGATGTTGCAATAACATTTTAGATATAGTGGATTAAATAAGATATTTAATTACAATTAATTTTATGTTTTTCTACATCTTTACTGTGGCTAAATTTCCTTTATAGTTTTTTAAAACATTTTTAGTAAAAACTATTTAAGGGGTACAATGAGATAATATATACATTGTGAAATAATTACTACAGTAAAATTATTTCATATATCATCTCCTCACTTAGTTATATTTGGGGGGAGGGGGATGAGAAGACCTGAAATCTACTCTTAGCAAATTTCTAATATTTAATACAGTATTATTAACCATACTCACCATGTTGTATGTTTCATTCTAACTGCAACTTTGTACCCTTTGACTAGTACTTCCCCATTTCCTTCTTCCCTCAACTCCTGCTAACTAAAATTCTACTCTATGACTCTTTGTGTTTGACAGTTTTTAGATTTCACATGTAAGTGAGATCATGTGGTATTTGTGTCTCTGTGCATGCTTTATTTCACTTAGCATGGTGTACTCTGAGATCATCCATGTTGTCACAAATGACAGAACTTCCTTCTTTTTAAAGGGTGAATAATATTCCAGTGTGTGTGTGTGTGTGTGTGTGTGTGTGTGTGTGTGTGTGTGTGTGTGTATCCCACACTTTCTTTATCCATTTATCCACTGAGGGACATTTAGGGTGATTTCATATCTTGGCTACTGTGAATAATGCTGCAATGAACATAGGAGTGCAGGTACTTCTTCATGATATTTATTTCAGAGTTCTGATTCAAGATGGTAATGTAAGAAGATCCTGAACTTTCTCCCACAGACACACCAAATCTACAGCTATATATGGAACAAGTTCTTCTGAAAAGACTCCTTAGAACTGAGTAGCTCCTACACACTGTGCAGACAAGAAAACCCCACATCTAAGTGGGTAGGACAGGCTGACACACAATCTCACTATAATCCCCACCTCTGTCATGGTGACCTACAATCAAGAGGAAACTTAAAACCTGGAACTTCTTCTGAGGAGTGAAGGGTTTGAATCTCATACTGGGCACTGTAACTCTTAAGACCTGAAACTAAAAGATGACTCCCTAAAACATCTAGCTTTGGAAATCTCTATAGAGCTTGTGTCCATGAGACCCAAAAGGGTACAGTTAAGTGAGAAATGGCTCATAAGGGGCTTATGTGCGTGGACTCACCCATGCTAGCGACCAGTGCAGAAGCAGCCAATAGACACTCAGACTTTCTGTGAAAGACACTCATTTCCTTATCTTAAAGCCTTGGCCTAAGGGCAGGTATCTAACTTAAAACACATATCTAGGGGCCTGCTGGGGTACTCTCTGGGGACAGAGGCTAGAGGATACCATGTTCACTCTTCTCCTCTGCTGCACTACACAGTGCCACTATCTCCTGGAGGGGAGCTTTTACATGCATCTGGTGCCCTGTTTTTATGTCTGGAGCCCTGCCTGGTATTTGCAGCTGCCACCCAGGGATGCTCACCGATAGCCTGGCTCTGGTGGCCAGGGGGGCTTGTGTTCCTGGGCCCCATGAGACTGTAACAATAGGAGACCTAGTTCTTAGCAGGCTACTATATCCGGGGTACTGCACAGACAAGAGGTTGAAACATACTCCCAGGCTTTCTGTGAAAGAGGGCTATTTGCTTGTGTTGGAGTTTCAGCCCAAAAGGTAGGTTTCAGGTTTAGCACACATCTAGGAGCTTATGGAGTTGCTTTCAGGGTATGGAGGCAAGTGGATGCCATCTTTGTGTTCTCCCTTTGTCTCATTCCAGCTGCTGGTATCTTTTAGAAAGGAGCTTATGCACTTGTATGGTACCCCAATTTTGGAGACTGATACCCAGGGGATACTTAAGATTGCCTAGCTTTGGTGGCCAGTGAGGCTTATGTTTGTGGTCCCACAGGACTGTATATATGTGCATACTTTTAAAAGATGACAACCAGCCTCCATCTAGGTGCTGAAATCTTCCCCTCTGGGATAATGACAGGTCTTGGCACAACCTTGACTATTAGGAGCCATTAAAAATAAAAGAGGATGCTTGGACAATTAAAAGGTTTAAGATACAAGGGCTAGGACAGGGTTGAACAATAAAGTTTACCTACTACACAAGGCTACTATTCAAGACTTGAAGAGGTGGTTATTTTATCTAATGCACAGAAATCAACACAGTCAAGCAGAATGATGAAACAAAAAAATATGTTCTGAATTAAAAAATGAGAAAACGTCAGAAAAAATTCCTTAATAAAACTAAGTTAAGTGATTTACCTGATAAAGAGTTTAAAATAATGGTCACAAAGATGCTCACTGAACTTGGGAGATGAATGGATGAAGACAGAACTCAGAGATGAAAAATATAAGAATGTACTAAACAGAAGTCATAGAGCTGAAGAATATAATAACTGAACTGAAAAATACATCAGAAGAGTTTGAAACCAGACTAGATAAAGCAGAAGAAAGGATCAGTAAACTTGAATACAGGGCAGTGGAACTCAATCAGAGCAGCAAAAAGAAAAAAGAATGAAAAATGTGAAAAAAATAGAAGATTAGGGAATACTTCCAAACTCCTTTTACAAGGCCAGCAGTACCCTGATAACAGAACAAGGACACTATGAGAAAATTACAGGTCAATATTACTGATGAATACAGATTCAAAAATCCTCAACAAAATACAGTAAAACCTTGGATTGCGAGTACCTTGTTCTGTGAGTGTTCTGTAAGACAAGCAAAATTTCTAATAAATTTTAACTTGATAAATGAGCAATGTCTTGAAATATGAGTAGTACGTGATGCTGAATGTCACATGATCACAACTGAGCCAATGGTTCTTTCCTCCCTCCCTCTCTCTCTCTCTCCTTTCCTCCCTCCCTCCCTCTCTCGGTGGGATTGTATTCTGTTTTTGGATGCTCGGTCTCAGGTTGTGGTGTTTGGCAGGAATCAGTGATTTTTCAGAATGTTGGAAGGTGCCCACAATTGGTACTAGTGTATTTTTTGTCACTACAAAGCACCTATGGACAGTCCTTTGCTTTTCCATGCAAGACTAAGCTTAGGAATGCTTTACTTCATTCCAGGTCAGGCTGCCTGCAGATATAGACCCTTTCCTTTGCTGCCTTATTGCCAGTTACATTAAATATAGTATATGACAAGAATTTATTAATACTGTACTCTAGTCAGCATCCATGTGAGTATATACAATGGCTCCCATGCAGTAAAAGGTTCCACTGAGCCAAGACAGCAGTGATTCTGTTAGCGATAGTGAAATTCATCCTATACAATAAGCCTCCTTTCTCTTGTCTTCCTCACACCAGCCATGAAGGTTTTCAAAGGTAAGTGCCAGTTAACTTATTTTTCTTTACATTTATTATTTTGTATCAGATTATAGTATTGTAATCATTTTTATATGAGTATCTTTGGGTTGTGGAATAAATAATCTGAATTTCAGTTATTTCTGTTTTCAATTTTTTTTATTAAAATTAATTTTTTTTTTAATTTTGAGAGAGAAACAAAGCACAAAGCGGGGGTGGCAGAGAGAGAGAGAGAGAGACACAGAATCAGAAGCAGGCCCCAGGCTGAGCTGTCAGCACAGAGCCCAACATGGGGCTCGAACCCACAAGCTGTGAGATCATGACCTGAGCTGAAGTTGGATGCCTAACTGACTGGGCCACCCAGGCACCCCAAGTTTCCATTATTTCTTATGGGGAAAAGTGCCTTGGATTACAAGCATGTTTCCAGAATGAATTATGCTCGTAAACCAAAGTTTTACTTGTATTAGCAACTGAAATTCAACGGTACATTAAAAGGATCATAAACCATGATAAAGTGGGTATTCCGGGGTTGCAAGGATGGCTCGACATCTGCAAATCAATCAATGAATGAAATTAATGAAATGAAGGATAAAAATTACATGGTCATGTCAGTAGATGTAGAAAAAGCATTTGATAAAATTCAACATCCATGTCTGATAAAAGCTCTTAACAAAGTGGGGACAGAGGGAATGTATCTCCACATAATAGGTCATGTATGAGAAGCCCATAGCTAACATCATATTCAGTGGTAGAAAGCTGAAGGCTTTTCCTGCAAGATCTAGAACAAGACAAAAATACCCACTCTCACCATTTTTATTCAACATAGTACTGGAAGACCTAGACAGAGCAATTAAACAAGAAAAATAAATAAAAGGGAAGGATTTCCCTTTTTTCCCCAAATTGGACAAGGAAGAGGTAAAACTGTTAACTCTGCAGATGACATATACAGAAAACCCTGAAGACTCCACCAAAAAAAGTGTAGAAGTAATAAACTCTATAAAACTGCAGGATGCAAAAATCAATACAAAGTAGCAGAGGAAGAAATTAACAATCCTGTTTACAGCTGCATCCAAAAGAATACAATACCTGGGAATTCATTTAACCAAGGAAGTGAAAGACTTGTACACCAAAAACTATTAAGACACTGATAAAACTGAAGACCTGCATAAATGCAAAGACAGTTCATGTTCATGGATTGGAAGAATATTGTTAATATTACTCAAGGCATTCTACAGATTCAGTGCAATCCCTATAGAAATTCCAATGGCATTTTTTTTTTAACAGAAAGTGAACAAACAATCCTAAAATTTGTATGGAATGACAGAAGACCATGAATACCCAAAGCAGTATTGAGCAACAAGAAAAAAGCTGGAGATTTCACACTACTTGATTTCAAAATCTACTACAAAGCTATAGTAATGAAAACAGTATGTTATTTGCATAACAGACACATAGGTCAATGTAACAGAATAGAGAGCCCAGAAATAAACCCACATATATATGGTCAATTGATGTATGACAAAGGAACCAAGAATATAAAATGCAGAAAGGAGGGGTGCCTGGGTGGCTCAGTGGTTAAGCGTCTCACTCTTGGTTTTGGCTCAGGTTGTGATCTCATAGTTTTGTGGGTTCAAGCCTTGCATCAGGCTCTGAGCTGACAGCATGCAGCCTGCTTGTGGTTCTCTCTCTCTCTGCACCTCCCTCACTCATATTTTTTCTCTCTCAAAATAAATAAACTTAAAAAAAAAATAAAATGGAGAAAGGACGGTCATTTCAACAAATGGTGTTGGAAAAAACTGCCACATGCAAAAGAATGAAATTGGACCTCTATCATATACAATACACAAAAATCAACTCAAAATTTGTTAAAAACATAACAAAGGTATAAAACTTCCAGAAGAAAATATAAGCAGCAAACTCTTTGATATCAGTGTTGGCAATAACTTTTTGGCTATAACACCAAAAGCAAAGGAAATCATCAACAAAATAAAAAGGCAATCCTGAATGGGAGAAAATATTTGCAAAGTATATATCTGGTAAGGGGTGTATATCCAAATATATATAGAGAAGTCATACAACTCAATAGCAAAAACCAAACCAAACCAAACCAAACCAAACCAAACAAACAAACAAAAAAACTGATTAAAAAATGGGCAGAGGGTCTAAATAAACATTTTTCCAAAGACACCCAGATGGCTAGTAGGTACATGAGGAGATGCTCTACATGACTATCAGGGAAATGCAATTCAAAAATATAATGAAGTATTACCTCACACCTGTTAGCATGACTATTATCAAAAAGACTAGAAATAACAAGTGTTGGTGAGGAGAATGTGGAGAAAAGGGAACCTATGTATACCATGGTGAGAAAGTAAATTAATGCAGCTACTATGGAACACAATATTGAGGTTCCTCAAAAAATTATAAACAATTTCCATACGATCCAGCAATTTTACCTTTGGTTATTTATCTGAAGAAAATGAAAACATTAACTTGAAAAGATATATCTACCCCCCATTTTCAACCCCATGCAGCTAAGATATGGAAACAACCTATGTGTCCATTGATGGATAAAGAAGGAAAATGCAGTATATATACACAATTAAATATTATTCAGCCATAAAAAAGAAATTATCTGATTAAAAAAATGGGTGGAAGACTTGAATAGACTTTTAAAAAAAATGTTTATTTGTTTTGAGAGAGTGAGCACAAGCAGGTGAGGGGCAGAGAGGGGGAGAGAATCACAAGCAGGCTCTGCAGAGCCTGACACAGGGCTCAATCCCACAAACCATGAGATCATGATCTGAGCCAAAATCAAGAGTCTGATGCTTAACTGACTGAGCCATCCGGGCGCCCCATGAATAGACATTTTTCTAAAGAAGACATATAGATGGCCAACAGACACCTGAAAATGTGCTCTGTATCACTAATCATCAGGGAAATGCAAACTAAAAACACAAAGAGATATCACCTCACACCTGTGAGAACAGCTAAACTAAAACACAAGAAAAAACGAGTGTTGGCGAGGATGTGGAGAAAAAGGAACCCTTATGCAGTGTTGGTGGGACTGCAAACTAGTGCAGTCACTGTGGAAAACAGTATGGAGGTTCCTCAAAGAATTAAAAATAGAATTACCATATGATCCAATAATTTCACTACTGGTATTTACCTAAAACAACACTAATTCAAAAAGATATATGTATCCCATGTATACTTCAGTGTTATTTACAACACCCAAGACATGGAAGAAACTCACATGTCCCCTGACAGATGAATAGATGAAGTGGTTTATACATACAATGAAATATTACTCAGCTATAAAAAAGAATGAAATCTTGTCATTTGTAAACAGCATGGATGGAGTAGAGAGTATAATGTTAAATAAGTTGGTCAGAGAAAGACAAATTTGTATGTTTTCACTCACATGTGAAATTTAAGAAACAAAGCAAGCAAGCAGAGAGAAAAGAGTCAAACAAAAATCCCAGATTCATAAAGAGAACAAACTGGTGGTTGCCAGAGGGGAAGTGGGTCTGGCAGGATAGGTGAAATAAATTAAGGGAATTAAGAGTACACTTATCTTGATGAGCACTGAGAAATGTATAGAATTGTGAAATAGTTATATTGTATACCTGAAACAAATATAACACCATATGTTAATATAAAAAAAAAAAAACAAGGAATGAAATTCTACCATTTATGACCACATGGATGGACCTTGAAGACATTGTGCTGGGTGAAATAAGTCAAACACAAATACTCTTATGATCTCACTTATATTTGAAAACTAAGAAAAAATAAAAAAAAAACTGAGGTCACATATACAATGAAAAGATTGGTGGTTACCAGTGTGGAGGGTGGGATGGGCAAACAGAGTGAAGGTGGTGAAAAGGTACAAATTTACATTTATAAGGTAAGTCCTGAGGATATAATGTACAGCATGGTGACTTTACTGCATATTTGAAGGTTGCTAAGAGATCTTAAAAGTTTTTATCACAAGAAAAAAAATTTTGTATCTGTATATAGTGGTGAATGTTAAATGGACTTACGTTAGTGATCATTTTGCAATATATATGAATATCAAATCATTATGTTGTACATCTAAAACTATCATGTCAATTATACCTCAATATAAAAATAATTTTTTAAGAAAAGAAGTTGGAATTGTAGTGAAGTAATCTGAGGTCAGTCTTCGCAGCCTGTACTTTTAAGAGCCTCAAGTTAGAAAAAAATTTGTTTTACTTATTTACTGTGGTTAAAAGCACCATTACATTTGCTTACAAATCAGTCATAATTTGAGAAAAGATAGATTTTTTTGAACCTCAGAAATTGTCCCATTTGCTACCAGCATATTTTCCATTTTGGCACAGTAACGGTAAATGAAAAGAAAGAAAGATACTGATTGCATCATCTTTGGATACATATACAGAAGTGAGATTACTGGATCATATGGTTTAGTTCTATTTTTAATTTTCTTTTTTTTTTTTAACGTTTATTTATTTTTGAGACAGAGACAGAGCATGAACAGGGGAGGGGCAGAGAGAGAGGGAGACACAGAATCTGAAGCAGGCTCCAGGCTCTGAGCTGGCAGCATAGAGCCCGACGCGGGGCTCGAACTCACATACCGCAAGATCGTGACCTGAGCTGAAGTCGGACACTTAACCGACTGAGCTACCCAGGCGCCCCTATTTTTAATTTTCTGAAGAACCTCCATACTGTTTATTATAATGGGTGTACCAATTTATATTCCCATCAACAGTCTACCATGGTTCCCTTTTCTCCACATTCTTGCCAATTCTTAGTGATGTTGAGCATCTTTTCACTTACCTGTTGGCCATTTATAGGTCTTTTGGGAAATGTCTATTCAGAGCCTTTGCCCATTTTTACTTTTATATATCTCTTCCTCCCCGCCTCCCCCAGTTTTTAAATTCTAGCTAGTTAACATACAGTGAAATATTAGTTTCAGGCATAGAACTTGTGATTCATCACTTACTTACAACACCTAGTGCTCATCACAAGTGCTTTCCTTGATACCCATTACCTATTTAACTCATCTACCCCCCCCCACATCACCTCTCCTTCAGTAACCATCAGTTTTCTATCGTTAAGAGTCTGTTTATTGTTTTGTCTCTTTTTTCCCTGTTCACTTATTTTGTTTCTTAAATTCAATATGAGTGAAATCATATGGTATGTGTCTTTCTCTGACCTATTTTGCTCAGCATAATACTCTCTAGCTCCATCCACATTGTTGTAAATGGTAAGATTTCATTCTTTTTGATAGCTAAGTAATATTCCATTGTATATACATACTACATCCATTTTATCCATCAGTCGATGGACATTTGCGCTCTCTCCATAATTTGGCTATTGTTGGTAATACTCTTCTAAACATTGTTGTGTATATACCCCTTTGAATTAGTATTTCTGTATCCTTTGGGTAAATACCTAGTAGTGCACAAAAATTGTTGTTTAGGGTAGTTCTATTTTTAACTTTTTGAGAAACCTCCACACTATTTTCCAGAGTGGCTGCCTCAGTTTGCATTCCCACCAACAGTGTAAGAGGGTTCCCCTTTCTCCACATCCTCAACTACACCTGTTGTTTCTGGTATTGGTAATTTTAGCCATTCTGACTGGCATGAAGTGGTATATATCACTGTAGGTCTGATTTGTATTTCTCTGATGATGAGTGATGAGTGATGTTGAGCATCTCTTCATGTGTCTGTTAGCCAACTGTTTGGTCTTTGGAAAAATGTCTATTCCTGTCTTTTGCCCATTTTTAAACTGGATTACTTTTTCAGTATTGAGTTTTAGAAGTTCTTTATATATTTTGGATATTCACCCATTATCAGATAAGTCATTTTTAAATATCTTCTCCCATTCTGTGTGTTGCTTTTTAGTTTTGTTGATTCTTTCCTTCACTGTGCAGCTTTTTATTTTGATGTAGTCTCAAAAGTTTATATTTGCTTTTCTTTCCCTTTGCCTTAGGAGACCTATCTAGAAAAATGTTGCTATGGCTGATGTCAGTGAAATTACTGCCTGTGCTCTCTTCTAGGATTTTTATGGTTTCAGGTTTCACATTTGGGTCTTTAATCCATTTGAGTTTACTTCTTATGGTGAAAGAAAGTGGTCTCAGTGTGGCGCCTGGGTGGCTCAGTCGGTTAAGCATCCAACTTTGACTCAGGTCATGATCCCACAGTTCGTGGGTTCAAGCCCCGCGTCAGGCTCTGTGCTGACAGCTCCGAGCCTGCAGCCTGCTACAGATTCTGTGTCTCCATCTCTCTGCCCCTACCCCCGCTTATGCTCTCTCTTCTCCTTCAAAAATAAACATTAAAAAAATTTTTTTTTAAAAAGAAAGTGGTCCCAGCTTCTTTCTTTTGCATGTTGCTGTCCAGTTTTCCCAACACCATTTGTTGGTTCATTTCTGGGTTTTCTATTCTGTTTCACTGATCTATGTGTCTGTTTTTGTGCCAATACCATACTTTCTTGATCACTACAGCTTTGTAATGTAGCTTGAAGTCCAGAACTCTGATGCTTCTAGCTTTTTCTTTTTCAAGATTGCTTTGGCTATTTGAGGTCTTTGTGGTTCTATACAAATTTTAGTACTGTTTGTTTCTAGCTCTGTGAAAAATGCTGGTGGTACTTGGATAGGGAATGGCATTAAATGTGTCTATCACTTTGGGTAATATAGGCATTTTAACAATATTTGTTCTTCTAATCTATGAGCATGGTATGTTTTTGCATTTCTTTGTGTCCTCTTTAATTTCTTTCATAAGTGTTCAATAGTTTTCAGAGTACAGATCTTTTACCTCTGGTTAGTTTTATTCTAGTATCTCATGGTTTTGGGTAGAATTGTAAATGGAATTGATTCCTTGATTTCTCTTTCTGCTGCTTCATACTTGTACAGAAATGCAACGGATTTCTGTACATTGATTTTACCTTTGGCCATTTTTAAATTGAGTTTTTTTGTTGCTGAATTATTTACATTCCTTATATATTTTGGATGTTAACTTATCAGCTATATGGCTTGCAAATATTTTCTTCCATTTTGTAGGTTGTTTTCACTCTTGATTGTTTCCTACTAAAAGTTTTTTAGTTTGATACGATCCCATTATTATTATTATTATTATTATTATTATTATTAATTGGCCTGTGCTTTTGGGTCATATAAAAAAATCAAATTGCACACACCAACGTCAAGAAACTTGTTCTCTGTTTTCTTCTAGTAGTTTTATAGTTACAGGCTTTACATTTAAGTCTTTAATCCATTTTGAGTAGATATTTTTAAAATTGAGACAAGTGTCCAACTTCATTCTGCATGTGAATAACCAGTTTTCCCAGCATAATTTATTGAAGAGACTGCCCTATCCCCATGTGTGTTCATGGCACCACTATCATCTATTTCTGGGCCCTCTACCCTGGTCCAATAGTCTATATTTTTATGTTAGTACCATGCTTTTTTGAATAGTATAGCTTTGTAGTATATTTTGAAATTAGGTAGTGTGATGCCTCTAGCTTTGTTCTTGTTGCTCAAGACTGGTTTTGCATTTCTCAGTCTTTTGTGGTCCCAAATGAACTTTAGGATTGTTTTGTTCACTTTTGTGAAAAATGTCATTAGAATTGTGACAAAAATTGCATTGAATCTGTAGACAGCTTTAGGTAGTATTTTAACGATATAATATTATATATATAATATCAATTGTTAATTATAATAATTCTTCTAATCCATGAAGATGGGATAGCTTTCCATTTTTTTGTGTCCTATTCAAATTATTACATCAAGATTTTATAGAGTTCAGTGTACAGATCTCTGATTTCCTTGGTTAAATGTCTTCCTACATTAAAAAAAAATTATGTGATGCTGTTGTACATGGGTTTATTTTTCCAGATATCATTAGTGTGTAGAAATGCAACTGATTTTTGTAGGTTGATTTTGTATCCTACAGCTTCACTAAATTAGTTCATTGGTTCTAATAGTTTTTTGGTGGTCTTTAGGGTTTTATATATAAAATTGACCCTTGAACAACATCAGGTTGAACTGCATGGGTCCACTTATACATGGATTTTTCTTGGTCAGTACAGTATTGTAAATGTATTTTCTCTTCCTTATAATTTTAAGTTTTTTCCCTCTAGCTTACCTCATTCTAAGAATGTAGTATATAATACATGTAACATAAAAAAATATGTGTTAATCAATGGTTTATGTTATCAGTAAGACTTCTAGTCAATCATAGGATATTAGTAATTAAATTTTGGGGAAGTCAGAAGTTAAATGTGGACTTTTGACTTTGTGGGAGGTCAGTACCCCTAACCCCTATGTTGTTCAAGAGTCAACTGTGTAATATTATGTCCTCTGCAAAAAGAAAAAAACTCTACTTCTTCCTTTCTGATTTGGATGCCTTTTCTTGGTCTTGCCTAAAAATTCTAGTTAGAATTCCCAGTTGAATCAAAGTGGCAAGAGTGGGCATCCTTGCCTTGTTTCTGATCTTAAAGGAAAAGCTTTCAGCTTTCACCACTGAGTATGATGGTAGTTGTGAACATATACACAACCTTTATTTTGTTGAGATACATTCTTTCTCTACCCAGTGTGTGAGTGTGTGTGTGTGTGTGTGTGTGTGTGTGTGTGTGTGTGTTTAAATCATGAAAATAGTGTGAATTTTGTCAAATGCTTTTTTGCATCTTTGGAGTGGATCATACAATATTTACATTTCTGTTAATGTGGTATATGACACTTACTGATTTGTGTAGTTGAACCATCCTTACATTCTAGGGATAAACCCCAATTACTCATGGTGTTGATCCTCTTAATGTGAATTCGGTTTGCTAACATTTTGTTGAGGACTTCTGCATCTATGTTCATCAGGGCAATTGATCTATAATTTTCTTTTTTTGTAGTGTCCTTATCTGGTTTTGGTATAAGGATATTGCTGGCCTCGTAAAATGAGTCTGGGAGTGTTCCCTCCTCTTCAATTTTTGGGAAGACTTTGGGAAGCACTGCATTTTATTTTTCTTTAATTGGTAGAATTTACCTATGAAGCCATCGGGTCTTTGGCTTTTCTGTTTTGGAAGGTTTTTGATTACTGACTCTATCTCCTTACTCATTACTGGTCTGTTCAGATTTTCCATTTCTTCACGATTTTTCCTACTGGCAGATTGTAGGTTTCTAGGAATTTATCCATTCTTGGTACATTATGTGATTTATTGGCATATAAATCTTCATAGTAGCTTGTGATCTTATTTCTATGGTATTGATTGTAATGTCTCCTCTTTCACTTATAATTTGAGTCTTCTCTTAGTCTACTTAAAAATCTGTCAATTTTATCTTTTCAAAAAACTAACTCTTAGTTTCACTGATCTTTTTCTGCTGCTTTTCCTAGTCTCCATTTTATTTATTTCTTCTCTGATCTTATTTTCTTGCTTCTGCTAATTTTGGGTTTAGTGTGTTCTTTTTCTAGTTTCTTGAGGTATAAAGCTAGGTTGTTTAATCTTTTGTTTAATCTTTTTGTTTAATCTTTTTCTTACTATAGGCATTTATTGAAGGTCCCTCTTAGAACTGCTTTTGATGCATTCCATTAGTTTTGATATATTTTATTTCCATTTTCATTTGTCTCAAGATATTTTGATTTCTCTTCTGATTTCTTGATTAATTGATCATGAGTGTTTTTACTTTCCACATATTTGCAGTTTTTCTCCTGCTACTGATTTCTAGTTTCATACCATTGTGGTTGGAAAAGATACTTGTTATAATTCAATATACTTAAATTTATTGACTTGTTTTGTGGACTAAAATATGATCTGTCCTGGGGAATTCTCTTTGTGAATGTGTATCTTGTTGCTGTTGGATGGAATGTTCTTCATATGCGTGTTAGGTCCATTTGGTCTACAGTGCTGTTCAAGTCTGCTGTTTCCTGATTTTATGTCTAGATGATCTATCCATTGTTGCAAGTGGGCTGCTGAGGTCCCCTATTATTGTATTGCTATTTTCCCCATCAAATCTGTTAATACTTACTTTATACACTTAGGTGCTCCGTTGTTGGGTACATATATATTCATAATTGTCATATCCTCTTGATGAATCGACTCCTTTATCATTATATACTGACTTTCTTTGTCTCTTGTGACAGTTTTTGACTTGGAGTCTATTTTGTCTGATATTAAGTAATGCCATCCTGCTCTCTTTTGGTTATCATTTGCATGGAAGTTTTTTTCCTATCCCTTCACTTTTAGCCTATATGTGTCCTTAGAGCTATAAGTCTTTAGTAGGCAGCATATTGTGGGATCTTGTCTTTAATCCATCTAGCCACTCTGTGTCTTTTGATTGGCTATTTTGATCCATTTGCATTTAAAGTAATTATTTTTATGTAAGGACTTACTATTGCCATTTTGTTAATTGGTTTCAACTCTTGTGTATTTCTGTTATTCCTTTCTTGCTGTGATCCTTTGTCATTCACTGATTTTTTTTGTAGTGGTATACTTTGGTTCCTTTATCTTTTGTGTATCTAATCTATCGTTTGTGTATCTACTTTATTTTTAGTTAACATGAAGATTACCTAAAACCTAGTTGTAACAATCTATTTTAAGTTGACAATAACAAGTTCAATTGCATATGAAATCTGTATGCTTTAACTTCTCCAACGTTTTGTTACTGATGTCACAACTTATTTTGCTTCTATATTTATATCTGGTATCTAATTATTGTAGTTTTTTTGATACTTTTGTCTTTTAAAACCAGAGTTAAAAATGATTTAAGCACTTTCATGCTATTATTGTAAATTTGACTTTATTTTTGCCCTTACAATGAGTTTCATACTTTGATGTTAGTTAGCATTCTTCCTTTCAGCTTGAAGAACTCTCTTCAGCATTTCTTGTAAAGCAGCTCTACTATGACGAACTCCCACAGATCTTGGTTGACTGAGAAAGCCTTTGTCTCTTCTTTATTTCCGAAGGACAGCCTTGCCAACTATAGTGTTCTTGGTTGGCAGTGTTTTCTTTTGGCACTTTGTATCATCCCATTCTCCTGGTCGGCAAGGTAGTCAAGTAAGAAATCTACTACTAGGGATTCCCTTGTATGTGATGAGTTGGTTTTCTCTTGCTGTTTCAAATTATGTTTTTGACTTAAAAAAATTTTTTTTAATGTTTTCTTTTTGAGAGAGACAGAGTGTGAGTGACAGAGGGGCACGGGGGGGGGGGACAGACAGACAGACAGACAGACAGAATCTGAAGCAGGCTCCAAGGTCTGAAGTGTCAGCACAGAGACTGATGCAGGGCTTGAACCCAAGAACCGTGAGATCATGACCTGAGCCAAAGTCTGATGCTTAACTGACTGAGCCACCCAGGTGTACTCCCACTCCTTTAAAAAAACTTTAAAAATTGTTTATTTTTTTGGGGGGGGGGGAGGAGCAGAGAGAGAGAGAGAGAGAGCGCAAAATTCTGTCTTTGACTTTTCAGAATTTGCTTATAATGTGTCTTAGTGAAGATCTCTTTATATTTTATCTGTTTGGGGTTCCTTGGACTTCATGAACCTGGATGTTCATTTCCCTCTCCAGATTAGTAAAGCTTTCTGTCATTATTTATTTAAATATGTTTTCTCTCTTTTCTTTATCTGTTTCTTCTGGGACTCCTATAATGTGTTTATTGTTTCTTTTAATGGTCTCCCGTAAGTCTTGTAAGCTTTTTGCCCTCTTTTTCATAATTTTTTTCCCTTTTCTTTCCTTTGGGTAATTTCAGTTGACTTGTCTTCATGCTCACAGATTCCTTCTTCTGCTTGAGTTTGCTGTTGAAACTCTCTGTGGAATTTTTCAGTGCAGTTATTGTGTTCTTCAGCTCCAGAATTTGTTTGGCTGGATTTTATGGTTTCTCTGTTGCATTTCTCATTTTCATCATGTTTTGTTTGCCTGATTTTGCTTAGTTCTCTGTTTTGTCTTATAGTTCATTGAGAATCTTTAAGATGACTGTTTTAAGGGGCGCCTGGGTTGCTCAGTTAAGGTCCCACTTTTGGTTTCAGTTCAGGTTATAATCTCACAGTTTGTGAGTTCAATCCCAGCATCAGGCTCCATGCTGGAGCCTACTTGGGATTCTCTCATTCTCTGCCCCTCCCCTCTTGCTTGCTCTCTCAACATAAATCTCAAAGAAAAAAAAAAGATATTATTTTGAATTCTTTGTCAGGCAGTTTGCAGATCTCAATTTCTTTAAGGTCAGTTACTGGTGCTTTATTTTGTTCCTTTGGTGGTGTCACATTCCCTTGGTTATTCATGATCCTTGTGACACTGCACTGTTGTCTCTGTATCTGAAGAAGTAGGTATCTCTTCCAGTCTTCATCTTATTTATTTACTTAATTTAGTTATTTATGAGAGAGAGAGAGTGTGTGCACACACACAAGAGCAGGGGAGGGAGAGAGAGAGAGAAAGGGAAACACAGAATCTGAAGCAGGTTCCAGGCTCTGAGCTGTCAGCATAGAGCCCAACACAGGGCTCAAACCTGTGAATCATGAGATCATGACCTGAGCTGAAGTCAGATGCTTAACCAACTGAGCCACCCAGGCGTCCTTCTTTCAGTCTTTAAAGACTGATTTTGGCAGGAAAGCCCTTTGGCAGTTTGTTCAGAAATTCTGGGCACGCTGTCTGATGGGGTCTGTGGGCGAGTTTGTGGCTGGAGTCCTCAGGAGGCCCAGGCCAGCTGGTGAGCAGGCCTGTGCCTGGGTTCATGGGGGCTGACCTGGTAGTTAAGTGGGTCTGGAGCCTAGGTCTGCAAGGAGTGGCCTGTTGCTGGAATGGGTCTGTGATGTCAGAAATATAGGTCTGCAGTGATGGACCTGGAGCTTGGGTCAGTGGGGACGGGCCATTGTTGAGGTCTACTGCATTTTGCTGGAGCTTGGGGATGGGTTGCCAGTGGCTGGTCTGGCACTAGGGCAAGCTTATGGCTATAAGGGCCAAGCTGGTGCTGAATGAATATGGTGGATGGTTCTGCAGTAGTCTGTCTGGAGCCTGGAATTGTGAGGGCTGGCTTGGTGCTAGAGTGAGCCTGGAGCCTGGGACTACAGGTGTGGGTCTGGAGCCTGGGTCCATGGGGGCTGGCCTGACACTGGGGTGGGCATAGGGGCTGGGTCCACTGGTGCTAGCCTGGTGTTGCTGTTTATTTGGGAGGTTCTAGTGCTGGGGTCCACAGTCAAGTTGGGTGCTCACTTCACTCCTTCCCCCATGTCTCTCTTCATACTGGGCTGCCTAGGCTTTGGAGATGGGGTGACACAAGTAATGTGAGGTTTTTCCTTTCTGCCCTCTTCATCTTTTGTTATTTCCGTGTTCCATCCAGGTGCTGCAATCTCTTACCTGTAATCCTTAGCTCTTCTGAAGGTATTTTTGTGCATGGATAGTTGTTCAAACTGATATTTCTGTGAGGAGACAAGCAACGGAAACTTCTATTCGGCCATCTTGCTGTCATCAATCTTTTGCAGCTAAATTTCAAAATTACATGCATGGCTTGCATCATATTTCAGTTTCCAGTTGTGTTTGAACTTTTTGGGCTGGTTCTCTAATTTTTGTATTTTGTCTCTATTTTCTATCGTTTCATCTTTGTTGTTCTTTCTGAGAGGTTTATTTAGCTTTATCTATTGAACATTCTGTTTTTTTTTTAAATTTCTGCTGTCATAGTTCTGATTTTCCACGGTTTTTGGTTCCTTGAATATTCCTTTTATAAAAAGTATCATTCTGTTCATGTTCTGTGAATATAATTTCTTCTATTACAGTGTCTTGTTATTGCTGCTGTAGGTTTCTTTTCCCTGAAGTTGTCTGTTTCATCCATGTCGCTTTTCACCCCTTCTGTTTGGTCTCTACCTTTTATTTTTGTTAATGTTTATGTTTTAGACAGAGAAGAGTGTGGGTGGGGGAGGGGCAGAAAGAGAGGGAGACACAGAATCCAAAGCAGGCGGCAGGCTCTGAGCTGTCAGCATAGAGCCTGATGTGGGACTCGAATTTATGGACTGCGATATCATGACCTGAGCCAAAATCAGATGCTTAACCAACTGAGTCACCCAGGAGCCCCTAGTCTCTCTACCTTTTATGTAAGAGGTTTCACTCAGATATTCAGAGATCCTTTGTACTCTGCTCATATTTAAGAATAGACACTGGGGCAACTGAGTTGAGCGTCCAACTCTGGATTTCGGCTCAGGTCATGATCCTAAGGTCATGGGATCACACCCCATGCCAGGCTTTGCACTGAGCATAGAGCCTGCTTAAGATTCTCTCTCTCTCTGCTCCTCTCCCCTGCTCCTGCTCTCTAGCTCTAAAATTTTTTTAAATAAAAAAAATAAAAATAAAAATAAATAAATAAATAAATAAATAAATAAATAAATAAATAAATAAATAAATTTTAAAAAAGGGTGGATGCCAAAAAGGTGATTGGAAGTTCTGATCTATGGGTTTCTTGACTCTGAGCTTTACTATAAAGTAATCTGGTTAGGTTCTTTCCTTGGAAATGATCCAATGTCAAATCTTCAGGTCTTTATTCTTAGTTTCTGGATTCTCCAGAAAAGCATCTTGTAGTCACTTGCATGGGGGTTCAGAACAGGTTGCTTGGATTCTGTACATTGAGTGAGGAATGAAGACTGGGCATCCCAGCATTCAGTATGTATATACTCACTTATTCTGTTTTCAATATGTTACTCATACCTTCAATTGTGTCCCCCAGTTTAGAGGCCCTCTATTTTATATTTTCCAGGGAATAAAGTACCAGTCTTCTGCCTGGGCAGAGATTATCTGGAGATCAACTGTTCAAACAAACCTTCCTAAATTCTCCTGATTTTTGGCTTTACCTTTATTCCACCCATCACTTCCAGGTCCCCCAAGTCCTGAATGTTTGGAGGTTTTTGCTAGGTATATACAGTTGCTTCCTGGTCTTTAGCTCTGTTAACTTAGGATTTAGGTAGTCTGCTAACTTTATTTGCTTTCAGTTTCCAAATACTTGTTTTCTCTTTTTTCCTTTGTTATTATGAATTTATCTTTTTTTCTTAAAATTAAAAAAAAAAATCTCTACACCCAATGTGGGGCTTAAACTCATGATCCTGACGTCAAGAGTTGTATGTTCTATCGACTAGCCAGCCAGGCACCCCATGAATTTATTACTTACAAAAATTCTCTTTACTGTCATTTTAATGGAATTTCAAGAGGAACCAAAAGCACTACATATAACTAAACTGCTATCTTCACTTGGTAAGTTATTCATGCTGTATTATGGCCACTATCATTTAGCATTATCACTTGGAATAGCAAGTTTAGTCATGTCACCAATTAATTACAAAATATGAAGCCAACAGCATTAATTGGTGACAGGGAAAAATATTTCTAAAATACCACTGATTCCTGGTACAAAGTAAAACTTTTCAAGATAAGGTTCTAGGAAACTCTTGGTTAAATTCTCATTTGTAGTCCTCGATATATTTAATGATTTAAAAAAATATCTTTTGAGGAGAGTAAGGTGAAATTAATTAAGTTGTGACTATTACTTTCAAGTAAGTCACACTAAAATCTATGTGTATCTTTATTGAGAGAGATGAATTTTCTACTATTGCAATAAGTAATACTTGCAAATTTCTTTTGGGAAACCTGTTTTTAAAAATTGTATCAGCTGACTGTTTAATGATACCATTAAAGAACAGAGGGGACATTCATTGGATACAATGAACATGAGGCAATAGTTTGGCTGTGGTGAGATCCAGTCATATCACATCTACTCTAAGAGTTTTAGAAGTTTCAAAAGAATACTACCCCACTTTAAAATATTTCCAGATTGTCAGAAAAACCTTGAGGAGATAGATCTCATGAGCAGAGGGTTACAATAAATGTGGCAATATGTGGTTGCTATACCATGTGTCATTATTTTTTTAGAAATAATGTTTTGTGTTGTATGAAAAGGGGTTTGACCAGTCTCTAAGGTCTCTTAGTCTTCAAATTACTTATTACTTAAGATAATAAAACTAGGACAGAAGGAAGACTCTTAGTTTTGACAAGTACCTAATAGGACTGCAGTGAAAGGCAACTTATTTTACTGAGAAATATAAACTACTGTAGTCAGTTGCACTTTAAGAACAAAGATAAAAGAGTCTACATGATAAAGCTTAAACTGACACTTTAGCAAATCTTTGTAACATGTAAGAGATAAAGAAAGCTAGGAGGCAAAGAGACATATATTATTGCCTTGATATTTGCCAAAGTGACAGGACAGCTGCCTTTAAATGTTTGAGAGTATCATGGATAGATGAATAAGATATAATTCAGTGAATATTAGCATAAAAAGAGGGGTGCCTGGGTGGTTCAGTTGGTTGGGTGTCTGACTTTGGCTCAGGTCATGATCTCATGGTCCGTGTGTTTGAGCACCTCATCAGGCTCTGTGCTGACAGCTCAGAGCCTGGAGTCTGCATTGGATTCTGTCACCCCTCTCTCTTTGCCCCTCCCCGGTTCATGCTCTCACTCTCTCACAAAAATAAATCTTAAAAAATATATATTAGCATAAAAAGGATCAGTGTACAAAAGAGAGATAGTTTTAGGCTTAGAGATAGAAAAATGAACAACATACCTTAGTAATTTGTCCCTGAAAGTTTAGCAGCAGAGGCTGCTGGCTGGCTAAAACCAGCCATATAGGACATGTTCTGAGGGGATTTTCTTATTGGAAATACCAGGTACTCTTTAAAGCTTCTTCTCTTCCAATGCAGATTTTTTTTTTTCCTCTACTAAAGGTAGTATTTTCTCAGAGTCTAGAAGTAATGACTATCCCTTGTAGGAAAATGGGCAAACAGAAAAGCACACAAAAGGAATAACTACCTAGAGAGAACTAGTGTTAAATTTTTACTATATTTGCCCCTAATTTTGGTTTTAAAGCATAATTATATGACAAATTATACAACTGTAGATATAAACAAGATTACTTTCTGCCCCTGTCCTCAGGCTGAATGAAATAAAATTCTGGACCAAACATTTCTTACCCCTGATAATTCCTGTAAGCCACTGAAGAGGAAAGTTATAGGAAGCTCCATTATTGCTTAGGGATTAGCTAAATATACATTCCTTTGAATATTCAGTATAAATATTTTAGTGCCTATAACTTCAAAGGCACTGGCCTAGTCCTCTCAGACATAAAGGTGAAGGAGATAGTTGCTGATGAGGACACCTAGTTAAAAAACCAAGGTATAAGCAGAATGTGATAAAAAAACGAAAAACAAAACAAAAATGAAAAACAGTATAGAAGGATGGTTAAAGTTTACACCAAAAGAAGGGTTGTAAGAGCCTGTTCACAAAAAACAATCTATCCAAAGATAATTTCCTTATCTAACCCTGACAGAACCAGACATAGGAAAGACTCAAGATCTGAATTTTATAAGTAGTATTTTACACAGCACTCATCACAGTTTATAGCATTACTTTTTTCAAGAAACTAAATTTTCCACCCGTATCTTTCATAAGGAACAAACGATTTCTGCAAAGTGTTGCTTATTATGTTTTGTTACATAAGAGTTTGGTTTTGATACAGACATTTCCCTTGCTACTTTTAACAGTGAGACTTAATTGTCTTCTGCTTACATTCTGCTTTAGTAAGGCAACATGAGCATTAACAATACACATACTGGGTGCCTAGTAAGTGCCAATAGAAGCCAAGGAAACATATCAACAAGTCAAAATTAGAGTTCTTCACGATTGGCCAAATTTTTAGTCTCTTAAGCATTTCAGGACACCAAGAGAACTCTCTATTAGGGATTCCACAGCCTAGTTGTTAAGATAAACATTGCAAACATGCTGTCTCATAACAGACCATACATCATAGTGATAAAGAGCCCAGGATCTGGAGTCATAAAGACCTGGATTTGAATCCAAGCTAGGTCACATATTATCTGTGCAAGGTTTCAGAGCTTGTTTCCTCAACGGTAACATGGGATCACTAAATTTATAGTGATATTGATGAGGGAGCGTGGGGCGGGCTGAGGACAAAGCACAAGCTAGCCTCCCTCACCCACACCAGGTTGGATGTGTGTGATATTCCTCAGGCACTCTCAGCTGCCCAAGGACAAAGCAAAGGAAAGAAAACCAAAGGCCAGCTGATAGAGATCACAGTCCTGCATGACAGGAGTCTCTATCAAATATCTTAGTAAATTACAAGAAAAAGGCAATCTTATCAATAGCCTAATCTCCAGAAACCTATAGACTCAGTTTCCCTGGAGCTCCAACATCACCCCATAGTGATATGGGGAACAAAGGCAAGAAGGAAATATAGATAAAATTAAATTTCCTTATAGCTTGCAGCCTATGGACAAATACTTGAGGCAAATACAGAGTGTAACATTTCTCCAGGAACCCCTTGCTGTCCTAATGTTAATGCTTTGCTAGAGGGAAAAACAACCTTAGCTTGACAAAAGCCATGCTCAGGTATCTTAGGAGTCCTCTTTAGCATATCCAAGTCCCTCTGGAGGCCACCCATTTGACTTTACCTCCCCAACTTCATAGTCTATAACTAGCCACTCTTCACAATCCCAGCTCAGCTCTTTCTGCCCATGGGTCCTGTCATCATGCTTTCATGAAATCACCTTTTTGCACCAAAGACATCTTCAATTCTTTCTTGGCTGTTGGCTCTAGACCACCCCACCATCACCCCAAAACCTCATCAATATGAGGATTAAATAATCCATTGCATATAAAACACCTGTCATCTAGCAAAAAATAAAGCCTCAACAATATGTTAGCTTATTAAACAGGAGAAAGGCAAGAGGCATGGCAGAAAAGGGGCACACAAAAAAGTTTCTGATCCTAAAAACTTCCTTTGGTGAAATTCCTTTAAGTAGAGATCCAGTTATGGATCAAGATATGACAAGATGACCTTAAGAGTACTGCTTCTAGCAATGATAAACTAAGTATTTTGGATTAACCCTCCCATTGATGAAATTTGGAGGAAAAATACTGTCTGAAGGCAGTGGACTAAATTAACAGGGCAGTGAAGAATTATGGCATCCAGGTCTAGAAGGAAATCCTGAGAGGAGTAGCCTAGTATTTGGGACCATCTTTCCTTTGGGGTATCTGCTGATTCTGGAAGGGGAGCCTGAGAGGTTGAGAAGCTGAGGGTTTTTTTTGTTTTGTTTTTTTGTTTTTTAATTTATATTCTAGTTAGTTAACATACAGTGCAATACTGGTTTCAGGAGCAGTATTCAGTGATTCATCACTTGCATACAATAGCCAGTGCTCAAGGCAACAAGTGCTCTCCTTAATACTCATCACCCATCTAGCCCATCTCCTACCCACCTCCCTCCATCAATTCTTCAGTTTGTTTTCTATCATTAAGAAGTCTCTTGTGGTTTCCTTCCCTCCCTACTCCTTCCCCCCCCCCCACTTTCCCATATGTTCATCTGTTTTGTTTCTTAAATTCCACATATGAGTGAAATCATATGGTATTTGTCTTTCCCTGACTGACTTATTTTGCTTAGCATTATACATTCTAGCTCCATCCACATTGTTGCAAATGGCAAGATTTCATTCTTTTTGATGGCTGAGTAATCTTCCATTTTGTGTGTGTGTGTGTGTGTGTGTGTGTGTGTGTGTGTGTGTGTGTGTACAGATAGATACACACACACACATACACACCACATCTTTATCCATTCATCCATCGATGGACATTTGGGATCTTCTCATATTTTGGCTATTGTTGATAATGCTGCTGTAAACACTGGGTTGCATGTGACCCTTTCACATTTCTATACACCAATAATGAAGCAGCAGAAAAAGAAATCAAGGAATTGATCCCATTTGCGGTTGTACCCAAACCAGTAAGATACCTAGGGATAAACCTAACCAAAGAAGTAAAAGATCTGTACTCTGAAAACTATAGAGCACTTATGAAAGAAATTAAAGAGAAAACAAAGAAGTGGAAAAGCATTCCATACTCATAGCTTGGAAGAACAAACACTTAAAATGTCTATACTACCCAAAGCAATCTACACATTTAATGCAATCCCTATCAAAATACCACCAGCATTTTTTGCAGAGCTAGAGAAGCTGAGCTTTGATTTGCTATTATTTTGTTAATGAATTTTGAGTCTGTCTTCATGAGGGATGTTGGGCTATAGTTTTATTATTTTTTTGCATGTGTTTGGTTTTGGTATAAAAATAACACTGGCATCTTAAGATGAGTTGGGAATTATTCCCTCTTTTTCTATTTTCTGGAAGAAGTGGTATAGAATTTGGTATTTCATTTTCAAATGTTTAGAAGACTGTAATAGTGAAATTATCTGAGCCAACATTTATTTTTCAGAACGTTGTTAATTATGAATTCAATTATGACTTATGAATTTTCTGTATGACTCCAAATCCTGGGCTCTTTATCAATATGATGTATGGTCTGTTATATGAGATAGTATGTTTGCATGTTTATCTCCTTAACAGCTAGGATGTGGAATCCCTAACGATTATTCAGGTTATGTTTTTTTTCCTGCATAAGTTTTACTAATTTGTGACTTTAAAGGAATTGGTCCACTTAAGTCATTACTTTTATGTAATTTCTCGAGACATATTTTTAGAGCCACAGGTTGTTTAGAAGTGTGTTGTTTAGGGGCACCTGGGTGGCTCAGCTGGTTGGGCACCTGACTTTAGCTCATGTCATAATCTTGCGGTCCTTTAGTTTGAGCCCCGTGTCGGGCTCTGTGCTGATAGCTCAGAGCCTGGAGCCTGATTTGGATTCTGTGTCTCCCTCTTTCTCTGCCCCTCCCCTGCTCACATTCTCTCTCTCTCTCTCTCTCTCTCTCTCTCTCTCTCTCTCTCTAAGATATATAAACATTAAAAAAAAAAGTGTGTTGGTTAATTTCCAAGTGGGCAGAGATTTTCCAGTCATCGTTTTCTTATTTTTATTGTTATTTTCTTATTTTTATATCAATTCCATTATGGTTAGGTAATATATTTTGTACTATTCCAACTCTTTTTAACGGCTTTATTTATACTAAATGTATAATTTAGTGGTTGTTACTTTATCCACAGAGTTGCATAACCATCACTACAATTGATGTTCATCACCTCCAAAGAGAAACTCCATACCCATTAGCACTCATTCCTCATTTTCCCCTAGGTCCCTCATTATTATTATTATTATTTTTTAGAATTTAAAACAGTTTTATTAAAATAAGCACATTATATAATAGCATGGCCTAGGCAACCATTAACCTACTTTCTATATCTGTAGATTTGCCTATTTTGGACAACTCATGTAAATGTATTTATATAATATGTTGTATTTTGTGACTGTTGTCTTTTAATTTGCATAACGTTTTCAAGATTCAACCATGTTTTAGTATGCATCAGTACATTTTTTCAACTGCCGGATAATATTTCATTATATGGATATATCACAATTGTTTATCCATTCATTAGCTGATGGATACTTGGGCTGTTCCTATCTTTTGACTATTATTTTTTTTATTTTTTTTTCAACGTTTATTTATTTTTGGGACAGAGAGAGACAGAGCATGAATGGGGGAGGGGCAGAGAGAGAGGGAGACACAGAATCAGAAACAGGCTCCAGGCTCTGAGCCATCAGCCCAGAGCCTGACGCGGGGCTCGAACTCACGGACCGCGAGATCGTGACCTGGCTGAAGTCGGACGCTTAACCGACTGCGCCACCCAGGCGCCCCTATTATTATTTTTTAATGTTCATTTATTTATTTTTGAATGAGAGAGTAAGTGGGGTAGGGGCAGACAGAGAGGAAGAGAGAAAATCTCAAGAAGGCTCTGCACCCTTAGCAGAGAGCCCAAAGCAGGGCTCGAACTCACTAACCACAAGATCATGACCTGAGCTGAAACCAAGAGGTGGCTGCTTGCTTAACTGACTGAGCCAACCCAGGTCCCCTCTTTTGGCTATTAATAGTACTGCTCTGAACATGGGTGTATAAATTTCTGTGTGAATATTTTCATTTCTCTTGGGTATCTTCCTAGGAGTAGAACTGCTGGGTCATATGTTAACTCTATGTTTAACTCTTTGAGGAACTGTCACAATGTCTTCCACAGTGGCTGCAGCATTTTACATTACCAATAGCATTTGAAGGTTCTGATTTTTCTACATCCTTGTCAACACTTATTGATTATAGCTATCCTAGTGGATATGATGTGGTATCTTATTATGGTTTTTATTTGTATTTCCCTGATTAATGATATCAAGAATCTTGTTACAGGCTTATTGGCCATATATATACCTTCACTGGAGAAATATTTAGATCTTTTGCTCATTTTAAAATTAATCTGTCTTTTTATTATTGAGTTGTACTTTTTATGTATTCTAGATACAAGTCATTTGTTAGATATATCATCTACAAATATTTTCTCCCATGCTGTGGTTGTCTTCTTGCTTTCTTGATGTTGTCTTTTGAAGCATGAAAGATTTTAATTTTTTTGAAGTCCAATTCATCCATTTCTTCTTTTGTCTGTGCTTTTGAAGTCATATCTAAGAAACCATGGGTACAAAAATTTACTCTTATATTTTCTTCCAGAAGTTTTATAGCTTTAGTTCTCACATTCAATTTGTGATCTACTTGAGCTAATTTTCGTGTATGATGTGAGGTAGGGTTCACATTCATTCTTTCCTATGTGGGTATCCAGCTCCCAACACCATTTCTTAGGAGACCATTTCTTCCCCATTAGAATTATCTTGGCATCCTTGTTAAAAATCAAGTGGTCATAAATGTGAGGATTTATTCCCAGACTCTTAATTCTCTTTATCTACATGTCAATCTGTATCCCAGTATCACATTGTCTTCTTTAGTTCAGCTTTGTATATTTTGCAATCAGTAAGTATGAATCCTAAGATTTTGTTCTTTCTCAAGATTGTTTTGGTTATTCTGATCCCTTTGTAGTTCCATAGGAATTCAAGAATCAGCTTTTTCATTTCTACAACAAATAACAAAAAGTAGCTGGGATTATGTTAGGAATTGCTTTGAATCTACCAATCTATTTGCAGAGTACTGCCATTCTAACAATTTTAAGCTTTTTGATCCATGAACATGGGATGCCTTCATTTCATTTAGATCTTCCTTAATTTCTTTCAACAATGTTTTATAGTTTTCACAGTATAAGTTTTATACTTCTTTTATTAAGTTTATTTCTAGGTATTTTATTCTCTTTGCTATTTTAAGTGGAATTATTTCCTTAATTTTTTTATTGCTTGTGCATAGAAATAGATTTTTTATAAATTGATACTATATCCTGCAACCTTATTTAACCTTTACTGAGCTCTAACAGTTTTTTTTTTTTCACGTTTATTTTTGAGAGAAGACAGTGCAAGCAGGAGAGGGGCAGAGAGAGAGGAAGACACAGAATCTGAAGCAAGTTCTAGGCTCTGCATTGTCAGCACAGAACCCAATGCGGGGCTTGAACTCATGAGCTGTGATATCATAACCTGAGCCAAAGTCAGACACTTAACCCAGGTGCCCCTCTAGTAGTTTTTTAGTCAATTTCTTGGGATTTCCTGTATAAACTATACTCAAATAGATAGTTTTCCTTGTTCCTTTCCAATTTGGATGCTTTTTACTTCATTAGCTTGTCTGATAGTCCTGGCTAGAACCTTCAGTACAATGTTGAAAGAATAGACATCCTTATCTTTTCTCTGATCACAGGAAATAGATTTCAGTCTTTCACCTTTCACTAGTTGTTAGCTTTGGGTTTTTATTAATCAGGTCAAAGAAATTCCTTTCATTTTCCAGTGAAACCATCTCAGCCTGGGATTATTTTTCCTAGCCAGAGTTATTTCATCTAGAACCAGTATAGCAGTTTATGTCCCTCCAAGAATTTGCCCATTTTGTCTAAGTTATCTAATTTGTTAGTATAAAGTTGTTATATATGTGTGTATGACAATCCTTTTTACTCCTGTAAGGTCAGCATTCATGTTACATCTTTTATTCTGACCTTAATAATCTGAATGTTCTCTTTTCTTCTTGATCAGTGTAGCTAAGGCTTGCTTCATTCCTTCCTTCCTTCCTTCCTTCATTCATTCATTCATAAACTAGGTTTCACGCCCATTCTGGAGTCCAATGTTGGGCTTGAATCCACAAACCTCAGATCAAGACCTGATCCGAGATCAAGAGTCAGACACCTAACCGACTGAGCCACTCAGGTGTCCTGTAGCTAAGGCCTTATTAATTCTTTAAAAAAATCTTGATTTTTGGTTCCATTGATTTTATTATTTTTCTATTCTCTACTTAATTTTCCTTGTGTTTGCTATGCTTAATTTCCTCCTTTTTTCCCAGTGTCTTTGAAGTAGAAAGTTAGGTTATCGATTTGTGACATTTCTTGTATTTTAGTATATGTGTTTAAAGCTACACATTTTTCTTAGTAATGCATTTGCTACATCCCATAAGTTTTGGCATACTGTGTTTCCATTTTCATTCATCTTAAACAAAGCTTTTTACTTTTTCCTTCATTTTCCTTCCTTTCAAATTATTTCCTTTTGGGGCACCTAGGTAGCTCAGTTGGTTTAGCGTCTGACTTCAGTTCAGGAGATGATCTCATAGTTTGGGAGTTCGAGCCCTGTGTCAGGCTCTGTTCTGACAGTGAAGAGCCTGGAGCCCACTTTGAGTTTTGTGTCTCCCTTTCTCTCTGTCCTTCCCCCACTCACAATCTGTCTCTCTCTCTCTCTCAAAAATAAACATTAAAAATTAAAATCTACCAAGAGATTCAAATTATTTCTTTTGATGTATTAGTTTTTTTTTTTCCCCCCCACTGGTTATTTAAGCAGTGTGTTGTTTCTACATGTTTGTAAACTCCCAAGTTCCTATAAGTTATTGTTAATTTTATCTCATTATGGTCAGAGACTATGCTTTGTATGATTTTACTTCTTTTTATATTTATTTGAGGCTGTTTTACGGCCTGTCATATGTTCTATCCTGGGGAATATTCCATGTGTACTTGACAAGAATATATATTCTATTGTTCTTAGGTGGAGTATTCTATAGATATCTGTTAGGTCTATTTGGTCTATAGTTTTGTTTGTACTATTGTTCATGACTTCCATTTCCTTGTTTATCTTCCTCCTGGTCGTTCATCCACCACTGAAAGTGGGGTATTGAGGTCTTCAGCTATTATTGTTGAATTGTTTATTTCAATTCTGTCAGTTTTGTTTCATGTATTTTAGGGTTTGATGTTGTAAGGTGCATATGTTTCTAATTGTAGAGTCTTTCTGTTGGACTGACCCTTTTATCATATAAAACGTCCTTCTTTGTTTCGGGTAACTCTTTTTGTATTAAAGTCTAGATTCTCTGATATTTATAAAACCACTTTAAGTTTCCTATGGTTGTTGCTTGCATGACATATCTTTATATTTCCTTTTCCTTTTTCTTCCTTTTGGATCTTTAAATCTGTGTCTCATATAGACAGCATATAATGGTTTTTTTTTTTTTTTTACATTTATTTTTGAGAGAGAGAGAGAGAGAGAGAGAGAGAGAGAGAGGGAGGGAGGGAGAGAGGGAGAGAGCGCGCACGCACAAGTGGGGGAGGGGCAGAGAGAGAGGGAGAATCCCAAGCAGGCTCCAGGCTCCGAGCTGTCAGCACAGAGCCTGATGCGGGGCTCAAACTCACAAACTGCGAGATCATGACCTGAGCCAAAGTTGGAGCCGAAGTCAGAGGTTTAACCAACTGAGCCACCCAGGCGCCCCAATTGTATATTGGTTTTTAAATCCAGTCTGGAAAACCTCTGTCTTTTGATGGAATATTTAATCCATTCACATTTATAAATTGTTATTATTGATATAGTTGGAATAATGTCTGCCATTTTACTTTTTGTTTTCTATCTGTGTGGCATTTTTCCTATTTCTCCTTTACTGCTTTCTTTTACATTAAGTGATTAGGTGATTACATTAAGTGATTCTAAGTGTAACATTCTAATTCATTTAATGATTTTGTTCACTATACATTTTTAAATTAATTTTCTAGTTGTTTCTCTAAGGGCTTGCCATATACATTTTTATCTTATAATCTACTTCAGATTTCTTTTTTTTTTTTTAACATTTATTTATTTTTGAGACAGAGACAGACAGAGTATGAACGGGGGAGGGTCAGAGAGAGGGAGACACAGAATCCGAAACAGGCTCCAGGCTCTGAGCTGTCAGCACAGAGCCCAACACGGGGCTCGAACTCATGGACCACGAAATCATGACCTGAGCTGAAGTCAGCCGCTTAACTGACTGAGCCACCCAGGCGCCCCCAGATTTATTCTTAATTCCAGTGAGATACTGAAATGTTACTCCTATATAACTCTCTTCCTTCTTCCTTCTTCTTTTTTAGCTACTATTGTTATTCATATTACATCTATATATATTACTATAATATATTTATATTAATATATGATATATATTAATTATATATTATAATATATACTAATTAGTATATATACTACCAAAACTATACTGGTCTAATTATTACGTTTAATTATACTTTTCTATTGTTATATATAATATATAATACATATATTATAATATTAATTAATATACACACACACATTACTATATATATATTACCAAAACTACACTGGTATAATTATTACTTTATGTAGCTTATGTTTTTTAAAGAAGCTGAGAGAAGACTGAAGAACTATATATTCGTCGTTTGTTATATTAATCTTCATTACCATTTCTAGCTCTCTTCATTTGTCCTTATGGGATAATAAGGTTCCAGAAATGGGAAAATATAGATGAGAATTATTTGAGAAAAGCTTTTTCATAACTGAGGAAATATGAAAGATAAAAGGTTGTTGAGAGAGTTAACAGAACACTGAGAAGGCAAGAATTAGAAAAAAGAATAGCCTTCAAATCTTTGGAAACTTAGGTAATCTAACTGAAACAACCTAAGCTTTCAAAATAGTAAATTAATGATAAATTATAAACATGCATACTACATACGAAAAAATGCTCAACATCACTCATCATCAGGGGAATGATGAAATACAAATCAAAACCACAATGAGATACCACCTCACACCTGTCAGAATGGCTAACATTAACAACTCAGGCAACAACAGATGTTGGCAAGGATGCAGAGAATCAGTATCTCTTTTGCATTGTAGGTGGGAATGCAAACTGGTGCAGCCACTGTGGAAAACAGTATGGAGGTCCCTCAAAAAATTAAAAATAGAACTACCCTATGACCCAGCAATTGCACTACTAGGTATTTATCCAAGGGATACAGGTGTGCTGTTTGAAATGCCCCAATGTTTATAGTAGCACTATCAACAATAGCCAAAGTATGGAAAGAGCCCAAATGTCCATCAATGAATGAATGGATAAAGATGTGGTGTGTGTGTGTGTGTGTGTGTGTGTGTGTGTGTGTACGTATATATATATATACGTACACACACACACACACACACACACACACACGAGTATTACTCAGCAATCAAAAAGAATGAAATCTTGCCATTGGCAACTACATGGATGGAACTCGAGGATATTATGCTAAGTGAAATTAGTCCACCAGACAAAGACAAATATCATATGAGGACTTTAAGATACAGAACAGATGAACACAATGGAAGGGAAGCAAAAATAATATAAAAACAGGGAGGGGGACAAAACATAAGAGACTCTTAAATATGAAGAACAAACAGAGGGTTACTGGAGGGGTTGTGGGAGGGGGGATGGGCTAAATGGGTAAGGGGCATTAAGGAATCTACTCCTGAAATCATTGTTGCACTATATGCTATCTTGGATGTAAATTAAAAAAATTAAATTAAAAAAAAGAGGAAAAAAAACATGCATACTTACTGGCATGGAAATATATTGTTAGGTGAAAAAGTGTATCACAAATCTATATAATATGATACCATTTAGCATAATATATCTTTTGGTGCAGGGAGGAATAGGAGGAGAAAGAGGAGAGAAGGAAAGGGAGAAAGAGGAGTGAATGGATATGTACCAATATTAAATATGGGTCATGGAATTATGAGTGAATTTCATATTAAGGTTTTTGAATGTATGTAGTTTAGATATTTTTATTTTATATATTTTTTAATAGCTTCATTATTAAATATAAAAAACTTTAATATTTTTTGTATTTGTTATAAAATAAAAACAGAAATGAGCAAAAGACATGAAAAGGCAAGTGGCTAAAATGAAATAAAAAAGGCTGAATGGTATGAAAAAATTCAGCCTCATTAGTAATCAAAGAAATGCAATACACATAATACTGAATTTTTAATTTATCAAGTTGGAAAATATTTTTAAGAGGAAAATACCTAGTGTTAGTAATATGCTGTATCTTGTTGATAAAGGTATAAAGTGACAAAACTTTTCTAAAGACCAACTTAATAATTTTTATAAATTCCCCCCCAAAATATCTATACCCTTTTAACCTAACGATTCCATTTAGGAATACTTACTTATTTACTTATTTTTAAAAAACTTTTAAATTTTATTTTAGAGAGAGAAAGCAGGAGTGTGGGAGAGGGGCGGGGGGGGGGGGAGGGAGGGAGGGAGGGAGGGAGAGAGAGAGAGAGAGAGAGAGAGAGAGAGAGAGAGAGAGAATGAATCTCAAGCAGGTTCCATAATCAGTATGGAGCCCAATGAGGGTCTCATTCCCACAACACTGGGATCATGACCTGTGGTGAAATCAAAAGTCGGATGCTCAAGTGAATGAGCCACCCAGGTATCCCTTGGAAAATTTATTTTAATGAAAAAAATAGTGAGTGTTACAACTGTTTAGCTGCAACTATTGTTTTGGAAAGCAATCCATCAAAATTTTGGAGTGTGTGGTAATTAAGACTTAATCCAATGGAGCTAATCTTAATGTCTAACATGTATGTAACAATATATGAAATAGACCATACAATATATACCAACTTTTTTAATAGTGTCTTATTCTGAGTGTTAGAATTAAAATTTATTTTCTTCTGCTTACCCATGTTTTCTAAATTGTCTCTAATGGACAATAAATTATTGTTTGAAATGAAAAACAAAGTTATTTAAAAATAACCTAATAGGCTGCCCAATAAATAGCTTAGATTTCTACTTCACTGAATTCTTTTTTAAAAAAATTTTGATGTTTATTTATTTCTGAAAGAAAGAGCGCAAGTGGGGGAGGGACAGAGAGGGAAACATAGAATCCAAAGCAGGCTCCAGACTCTGAGCTGTCAATATAGACAGCCCAAAGTGGGGCTTGAACTCATGAACCAAGAGATCATGACCTGAGCAGAAGTCAGATGCTTAACCCACTGAGCCACCCAGGTGCCCCACTACCTTCACTGAGCTCTAAACCATATATCCAATATTTAGATAAATACTTCAACCAACATGCACACAGTTGAGTCAGTTATACTAGCAAGGAGCACCAAAAACTGTAGCCTCTCCCTCCCTTGGTACTAAGCACAAACTATGTATTGGGTATTGTGTTATTATATAAGCTGGGAATAAAAAGAAGAGAGGGGCCTAGATTTTTTGGCTTAAACATGAGACTAGTGGCAAGAAACACACGTGTAAACTCAAAACTACAAATCAAGGTACATATGAGAGTGCCAAGGAAAGGGAAAGATGATTCTAATTTATCTATACCAGTCATCCACAATTTGCTCTTCTTTCTCTCTCTGATTTATTACTGAACCATCAAGATCATAAAACAACAAAATTCACAATATATATTCCTACATTCTGTATAAAGTAAGTCCTACTTATTCTTCAGAGCCAGCTCACATGTTACTTGACCTTTGTTTCTGGGGGTAAAAATACTTCTCTTGATATTTTATGACTATGGATTCAGTCTAAGAGGGCAGAGAATAAGTCTAATCCATCTTGGTACCCCTACGTCAAGATGGCATCCAATGGATATGCATCATCAATTTTTTAAGCTTTGTTTAAGTGTTAAATGTTACTGGCAAAGGAATCTTAAGAAGTCGTACCTGGTTGGGTTCCTTTTGTCTTCCTCAGAGATCAAAAACCAAACAAAATCTGCATAGCTCATTCTTCCCTCTTTCTGTACTGTTTTTCCCCTGAAGAAAACATATCATTATCAAGTTTCCTGAGCAATTACTCGGATGAATTTAGTAGGATGACAGACTAAGAAATAAAGCAACACCTTCTTTGGAAATTAAGTTAAAAAAATTAGAAGGCTATAACTAAAATTTAAATAAAAAGTAAAAAAAAAAATTAGAAGGCTGGAAATCTTACAAAGGTTACAAAACCTATCCTGTTTTCAAAGGCCTAGAAGGGTGAAACCAGAAGACATTTGCTGGTATGAAAGAAGAAGTCTGGTTTCTAATTTGAATGCAAATAATCACCAGGATCAAATACCTTTACCTGTACTTAGGTAAAGGATTAATGTCTGTATATAAAGAATTACTGCTGTCTTGTATGAAGCCATGACATACATGTCATAATGACATGTATGAAGCTGTGCTAAAAATGAGATTGTTAAAGTATTACCTGTAATTCATTTTTAAACTCAGATGCTTTTTCTTACCTTGTTACTGCCCCAGAAAATATCCTTTCAATAATTCTGTTTGATGAAGCTAAATGTAAATAAGAAAGTACAAAGCTAGTTAGGAACATGTTCCATAAAGGCAATACTTTGGCCAAATTTATTTTCAGTAGCTATGAGCTAAAACATAATAATCTTCTATAACAAGAATATGAATATTTAAATTTTTACTTATGTATAATTTATATTTATGAAAGTAAGAATTTGAAGTGGCATAATCAATCATTAAAAAAAATAATAGGCAAATGATTATGCCTGACAGCTGTGATGTATTAATATAGTTGAGCATCCTAACAACTAAGACAAAAACGTATAGGATTTATATTGATCTTGTATCTAAGACAATTTTCCTCTAAAACAAGACAAATTTTATCCTCGTATTAAATTCAAGGGGAACTGATCAGCAACTCCTAAGATAAGGGACTCTGAGTACAACAATGGAGAATGCTTTCAAGTAGAATTTTATAGAAGATACCTAAACATACCACAAACATACTTTTCATATATTCTTATTCCATAAAAGTCCAGGACATAACATACAATTTTATCTTAAGATAGCATGTTGCTTTTGATGGTAGATCCTAGAGAATCTATAGCAGTGTACCTCATTGTTGGTTCAAAATAACCAAAGCCTTTAGTTTTACCAAAAGGCTATGTCAATAGATCTCAGACCTAGGGATTTGGTGAGAACAGAATCTGTTGTTTTAAGAAGTGCCCCAGGCAATAGCATGTACACTAAAATTTCCAAGTAAGTGATAGAGTTATTAGACAGTAGCTATCAGCATCTAATTCTTCTGCACACAGTTAGGTATAGTCAACCTAAAGGTAAAATTAATTTGGCTGAAGAATGTTGGGAATATGGGTGTCAGTAGAGACATGCCTAGCCACAAAGCTTATATAAGGACCCTCTAGACTTTGGTGAACATTGGTTTATAATAATTTGTACTATACAAACAGAGGGCTGTATAGGAAAGGCATGGACATTTAATCCCAAAGCTAAAGTCTTTTTTACATTTGGAAGGTCTACCCTAAAATTGAAGATCATGTTGTCCCATTTAGGACAGGCTGATGGATTGCCAATTATGTAGTTTTGATGGGCTCTTCATCATGCAGGATTAGATGCCTACTTATTTGGACATCATCACTTTAATATACCCTCTATTGGATTGTTATGTGTATATATACATTTTGGAACCTAATGAGAATTATGATTGTATCAGCTGGAGAGAGTGCTTTAGAGCCCATAAGGTTTGTATGACCTCATGTTACACAGATGATCTGGCCACCGGTGATTAGAAGGTGCACGGCTAATAAAGCTGACCCGATATGCCTGTGAATATCTCCATCTTTATGCTATTCTGGTGACAGCAAGATTATGACTACTTGAAAAAGGGAGGTATAGTACTAAAATGCTTGTTCATCAATAAGTACATCTGAGTATTTTCTCTTGATACCTGGTTGGCACCTGAGAATAGAGAGGAAGGACTCTTTTTTATATATGGAAAGTTCTATGATACTTAAGATCATATAGAATGAAACTCTTCTTAAGATGCAAACAGTTAATCACAGAGATACCAAATAACAGAAGTGAAATTCAATGTATTTAAGATTTGTGCTCTGCTACACCTAAAGGGCTAAAGGCTGATTTAAAATAAATAGCAGTGCCTGAGAAGACATTTAAGAATAGAACAATCTTATGAGAATCTTATGAGAAAAGAATGAGTCAATGTATCTTGGTGCTTGAGGAAGAATATTTGCAGGTAATAGGTTATAAGTTTACTAACTGGTAAAAATGAAGCAAAAGGAGTAGTATCATGTGATGTTTAATATTTTTGTTTTCTGATAAAAGAAAACACACAAAATTCATCTGCGGAGAAAATATCTATTCTGGATCTAAATCCCAAAAGGTAAGTTGTTATTAGTCCTTGAAAACACTGGCATATTATTTCATCCTTGTCTGTTTATAAATACTGTAAAATGGGAAACTTACAGGGTGTACATACACTCTCTTTCAAATAAACTACACAGGAATGGATCTAATTCAACTCATCACTAGAAAATAAACATCACAGAGTGCCTGGGTGGTGCAGTTGGTTAAGCATCCAACTCTCGGCTCAGGTCATAATCTCAATCTCCTGAGTTTGGGCCCCACATGGGGCTCTGCACTGACAGTGCAGAACCTGCTTGGAACTCTCTCTCTCCCCTCTGTCTCTCCCCTGCACGTGCTCTCTCTTTCTCTCCTCTCTCTCCCAAAAACTAAAATAAACATACTAATTAATTAAATTAATCAAAGACAATCAAAACAAAGACTCTAATTGCTTATTTACCTTAAGTCCCTTCTCCTACACTTGCCTTCTAAATGAAAAATCAATACCTTCACTCATTCCCACTTAAAAATTCTTGGCTCTTTAAAGAGGACTTGATGGGGCACCTAGGTGGCTCAGTTGGTTGAGTGTCTGACTTCGGCTCAGGGTGTGAGTTCGAACCCCACATCGGGATCTCTGCTGTCAGTGTGGAGCCGGCTTTGGATCCTCTGTCCCCTCCCTCTTTGTACCTCCCCCACTCGCTCTCAAAAATAAATTAAAAAAAATTTTTTTAAAAAGAGGACTTGATTAGATAAAGAATTTAAGAAATGGGAATTTCTCATTCATGTAACAATTCAGACAACTCTTGCCTTCTTCAAAATAGTTAAGTCTTAACAACTATAAAACACTCACCCTGGTCATTATATCGAGATAAATCAGCCTGGCTGATGTAGAGGTCATGATCACTATCTAGCTCCCAGAATTTACAATAAATAACATAGAAATGTTCATAGGAGAAGTAATCTGTGATTTGGTTTATATCTTCCTCTTCTTCCAAAAGGGCTAGAGTCTGAAATAAAGTATGAAGAGAAGGATTAATTTATTTTAAAATTATGAAAACCAGCTTTGGCCATTATATAGAGTCTAATGAAGTTTTATTTTAAATTTAATTAAAATTTTTGGTTTTGGTACTAAACCAGGAACTGTAACAGGCAACCTCATCCTACCTTTAATCAACTGACCAATCTATAAACATTTACAAACTCTATATTATGCTTACCAAAGGGATAGATGCTGTGGAGGATTTAAAAGCAGGGAAAGGGAAGGACTGTTACCAAGGAGACTATATCCTGTCAGAGGTCCCCAAACTAGCAAACCAGAACACACAAGAGGCTGAAATAGATGGTCATGAACTGACATTGCTTTTAACTTTCCAAAATTATGAAGACTGGGCATCTCCTCTATTATGTAGAGTGGAAGTCTACATACAGGGTTTGGCTTTGTAATGCGATCAAGTTTACTATAAAGGAGACTTATGTATGGTACTGTGCTGATGGGCTGTGGCCTGGTGTGGAAAATATCGGGGATGGAGCTGCGGGGCCCTAAGGTGGAAGTAAACCGGGGTCTCCCCTGATTCACTGTGTACCCTGATGGAAAACACCAGAAACAATAATGCTAAATCCAGGCTTCTTAACAATTCTTACAATTATCATGCAAGTGGGCAGATAAATAGAGATGTTTTCAGAAATGAAAAATTCAGAAAGATATAAGAAACCATGAGGAAACTTAGGAAATAGAAAAAACAAAATGAGATGGCAGAAGTCAGATCAGATATATCAACAATCACAATAAATATAAATGGAGTCTCCATATTAAAGCATTTTCAGATTGAGTATAAAAACCAACCCCCCCAAAAAAAACAGATCTAGATATATGCTATCCATAAGAGATAAATAAAATTTAAAAGGAAAGTTAAAAAAAAAAGACAAATATTTACTAGCTAAATCTTAACAGCAACAACAAAAAAACATGTCAATATGATTAGAAAATACAGTGGAATTAAAGGTGAAAAACATTATAAGGAACAAAAATAAATATTTCATAGTGCAAATAGATTACTTCGATAAAAAATTATGTTCCAAAATGTAAATACTGGGAAACCAATATGCCCTGACAAGCTGAGAACATAAATTATGAGACTAAAACTACTTAATGGAAGATTCTGCTGCCAGTAAAAATTATAAAGTCTACACAGAAACAAAGGAAAACCATGACATGGTAAAAGCAAAATATGGTATATAAAATTATACACACTAAGAATATGTAAAATCCATTTAATCTGCACATATATCTGAGACAAGAAAAACACATACAAAAATGTTATTAGTTGTATTAGGGTGATAAAACAGGAATTTTTTTTGTTTTCCAAACAAGGCTTGTAATGTTTTGTTTTACAAAATGTTCTTTAACATGTATAAAGCAGAATATGTACATTAAAACAAATCTTGAGAAGCAGCTCTCATTTTAACCTACTGGATTGTCATAAAATGAAAAAGATGACTTCTGCTGTTGGTGAATGTGTGTGAACTAGTACAGGTTTTTGGCAGGATCTATCAGACTGAAAATGTACATACCATTTGATCCAGGATTTTCCCTCCAGTAGTCTATTCTAGAAAAAATTTTTTTTAATTTAATTTTTTAATGTTTATTTTTGAGAGAGACAGAGGGTCAGCGGGGGAGGGGCAGAGACAGAGAGGGAGACACAATCCAAAACAGGCTCTAGGCTCTGAGCTGTCAGCACAGAGCCCAACGTGGGGCTCAAACCATGAGATCATGACCTGAGACAAAGTCGGATGCTTAACCGACTGAGCCACTCAGGCACCCCTATTCTAGAAAGATTCTTAACAGGAGGAAAGTACAGGGATATTCACTGCATCTTTCCAAAGAAAAAATATGAAAATGACTTCAACATCTTCTAAAGGGGAGTATGTAATTTAGTTACAGAAGAACCATACCACAGATTATGCAGAAGAATCATAAAAATGAGATAGATTTATATGAATGGAAATGAAAAGAATGTCAAGATATACCGTTAGTGGAAAAAAACAAATTAACAGAATAATGATCTCATATATTACAAAACCTCGTAACAGTAGCCATACAAAATAAAACTGTATACTTCATGTAAACATACAAGGGAATAAAACCACAGATAATGTGGGTTCTGTCTGGGAAAAGGAATGAAATGGCAGCATAAAGAGATAAATAGTGACTTCTGCTGGTTATTCTAGATATGTCACGTACTTGAATGCTTCATGAGCATATACATTACAAGCATACATTCATGAATAATGCACTAATAGGAAGAATAAGGAGAGGGGTAGGGGAGAAGGGGAAAAATTAAACCATGTTCTAGGAAGAACATTTGAGTTCCGTTTCCAATTCAATCACTTACTTGCTGTGTGATCTTACCTGTCATTCAACCGTATCGGAGTCTCAAATTTTATCATCAGTTAAAAAAAATATATATTATAATAATGCCAGAAACTATAAACTCTAATGTGCTTCAGGAATGTGAGGGATTATCATCATTCTCAAGGTATGAAGGCTTTTTTATGGAATTACTGCCATTTTGACCCATCCCATATTACCTGCTGAGAGAGGCAGGCACCAGGTGTTCAATAAATATTAACAATCACTGTGATGATTACTGTTCATTTTAGAATAAAAAAGGTGTGTATATGTATTATGGGCTGCTCATTTTGCCAAGTCTTCATTACTTTGTCTGTCTCAGATGAAGACATGGAAAAATAAAAGAGTACATAAGGTGGTATTATTACCCTAAGCTTCATTTAGTATGATTCATTGAAAATAAAATATTTCCGGGGGGCCTGGGTGGCGCAGTCGGTTAAGCGTCCGACTTCAGCCAGGTCACGATCTTGCGGTCCGGGAGTTCGAGCCCCGCGTCAGGCTCTGGGCTGATGGCTCGGAGCCTGGTGCCTGTTTCCGATTCTGTGTCTCCCTCTCTCTCTGCCCCTCCCCCATTCATGCTCTGTCTCTCTCTGTCCCAAAAATAAATAAACGTTGAAAAAAAATTAAAAAAGAAAAGAAAAGAAAAGAAAATATTTCCTTTCAACCATGAACCATTCTTTAGATTAACAGAAGCTTCCACAGTCAGGCACGAAGATTACCTCAGTAAAAGGCTCCCACTAGTGGTCAACACTTTCATAGTAGGTAAAATAAATAAAAAAATTGAATGAAATGTGTCTTTCTTAAAAGAATTTTTAATATTTTTCTCCACTCCAGTAGGAGCTGGATAAAGAGTCATTGTCAAAAGGATCACGTTAAAATCCCTCTATTCCTTTTGCAAGGTCTTTCCTAACCCAGCCTGCCAGGCTGCATCACTGGTCAGTCTCTGCAGAGCCACCAGCCAGTAGACTGTTCCGTTTGAGACTTGAGACACTTTCATGCTTATGGGCCTTTGCTTATACTGCTCCCTCTATCTGGAATCCCCTTCTAATTTTTTATTTTGATAAACTCCCAATATCCTCCAAGGTCAAGATCACATGTCAGTCCTGTGAGGCCTTCTATGCTTATACTGCTCCCTCTATCTGGAATCCCCTTCTAATTTTTTATTTTGATAAACTCCCGATATCCTCCAAGGTCAAGATCACATGTCAGTCCTGTGAGGCCTTCTATGCATATTTGTTATCCATTTCTGTGAAAATTTTCCTCAGGTGTGACTGTGTGCTTTTCTTTTACTCCACATGCCTCGATACAAAAATCTCTGGTTATTCACCTTTGTTACCCCCAACACATTTCAGGTTATCTGATAAATGCTTAATGACTGAAAGTAGTGAAAGTGCTTTGCATGCAGTAAGCGCTCAAATACTTGTTAAATGAACTAATAGTATTATTTAAACTGCTCTTTTTTTAGGTTTATTTATTTTGAGAGAGAGAGAGCATGCATGTGCGAGCAAGCAGGGAAAGGGCGGGGTGGGGGAGAGAGGGGGACAGAGAGCGAGAGCGAGAGCGAGAGCGAGAGCGAGAGAGAGAGAGAGAAACCCAAGCAGGCCCCATGCTCAGCACAGAGCTCAACATGGGGCTCAGTCCCACGACCGTGAGATCATGACCTGAGCCAGTATCAAGTCTTGGACACTTAACTGAGTCACCCAGGCTCCCCTTAATTGCTTTTATACATGAATTCCAATGAGAGACCTACTTGCAAAAAGTTGCTTTTTCTTATTTCTGTCGAAGTTATTTTTCCACTCCAAGATCTGTTGACTGTGTAGAATATTCTCTGAATAACCTGGTTCCAAAAGGAAAACAAACCAAATAAAAAAATTGAAGATAACTATTACTTTACCAAAAGCCATCTTATGAATGTACTTGAACAAAAAGCTATGTTTTGGTTTTCTGATTATGTCAAGCGTAATTTCTAATAAAAATTAACACTGTATTTTAAAAACTAGAACCATGTAATTTACATCTGCCCCTATAATTCCAAGAAGAAAAGATATTCTTTGTTCATAAGTCTGCATTCCAGCTGCCTATATGTCACTTTATTTAACTCTCATCTTATACATTGATGCCTGATTCAAGCAGTGCTTACTGGGCTGGATGTTTTGGGAAGGTAAATGAGGTAGGAAATACACACTGGGTTGGCTTAACAATTGGTGGGTCAGAAGAATGGCTCCCAACATAGTCTGATTCAAGAGGGCATTATTCTGGTTATTTTAGCCTTATTCACTAGAATCTTAAAGACTTCCAGTCTTCTAGCCTCTCTCTGGAAACTCAAATACATCTGGGATATCTCCTACCAAGTCCATGCTTGGCCATGAACAATTCTGTTATTAGCTAGGGTTTTAAAAGAGCTTAACAACAGATGGGGAACTCTGGAGAAGACCGTGGACAGGACGAGAGAGGAGGGAATGGATTGCAAATGTGTTTGAGATTGACAACGTGTGTGTTGTGGTACAGGAGAGTACTGGAGAAGGAAGACAAAGCTGCCATCCTGGAGGGAGGAGGCAACAGTGTATTCCTAACAATTTTACCTGGGGTTATGCCCACCCATTTAATTTCCCTTTGACTTTTTTTTTTTTTTTACTTTTTTGTTTTTTTTTCTTTTCTCAAAAAAAAAAAGGCAGCAAGAGCAACTTGAATAGTTTTTGACACTTTGCCTTTGATTTTGATTGTCAAATAAAACAGAAATCCTGTATCATTGGTGGTTTTATCATGGAAAAGATTAGATCCTTTTTAAAAGTTATTTGGTGCAAGAAGAACAAAAAAGGGAAGACATTTGGACATCTACCCAAATAGGCGTAATGGGGGACTACACCACCATTCCCCTTCTGGATTCTTTAGCAAAGACAGTGATTCTCGAACAGAGCAGGGAAATACCAGCCTCAGAATGAAGGCCCAAATTTCTTTTGCCCAGCTTTCCTTATCCTACTCCTGCTATCAGTGCTAACTCCTGACCCTTCAAAATCTAGCTCAACTTGCCAACTCCACAGGAAGCCCTAAAACAGGGACTAGGGTAGAGAGAGTTCTGTCTTCCGTGCTCCAATTGTCATGCGAGTCTCCTTCCGTTCTTCCTGTGGTTATATTCTAAACACACTGGTGTGGTCAGACACCTATCATCACCTCCAAACTCCAAAGTACCAGGTCTTTTGACTTGCATCCCAGTGCCTGATAATGGTGCTTTGCATATATCAGATAGCTAATAATTGCTTGATACATTTTTTATTTGAGGAATAACTGACATACATTAGTTTCAGGTATACATGATTACATATATTTATATACTGCAAAATGATCACCATATATAGTTACAGAATTTTTTTCTTGTGATAAGAACTCTTTACTCTCTTAGCAACTTTCAAATATGCAATATATTTGTATTTTTGTGCTGCATATTAACTATATATAGTATATACAGTATTAACTATAGTCATCATGCTGTACTTTATATTCCCATGAGTTATTTACTCTATAACTGGAAGTTTGTACCTTTTAACTCCCTCTTCACCCATTTTGCCCCACCTACCCCCTGCCTTTGGAAACCACCCATCTGTTTTCTATATCTATGAGCTTAACTTTGTTTTTTTTGTGTGTTTTTTTGGATTCCACATATAAGAGAGATCATACAGTATCTGTCTCTGACTTATTTCACTTAGCGTAATATTTTCAGAGTTGATCTGTATTGTTGCAGATGGCAAGATTTCATGAGTTAAGGGTGCCAACCCTGGCCATGTGTGCAGTTGAAATTCCACATATACCTTTTGACTCCCCCAAAACTTAACTACTAATAGCTTACTGTTGACTAGAAGCCTTGCAAATAACAGAAACAGCTGATTAACATATATTCTGTACATGGTATATGTACTGTATAACTGTATTCTTACAATAAAGCTAGAGAAAATATTAAGAAAATCATAAGAAAGAGAAAATATATTTACAGTGCTGTAAAGAAAATTTGCATATAAATGGACCCATGCCGTTCAAACCCATGTTGTTCAAGGGTCAACTGTATGTATATACCTCATCTTCTTTATCCATCCACTGAGGAACACTTAGGTTGTTTCCATATTGTGGCTACTGTAAATAATGTTGCAATGAACATGGGGTGCATTTATCTTTTTGAGTTGGTATCTTTTTTTCTTCAGATAAATACCCTGCAGTAAAATTGCTGGATCATACAGTGGTTGTATTTTTAATTTTTTGAAGAATCTCATACAGTCTTCCATAGTGGGTGAACAAATTTACATCCACACCAACAGTGCACAAGGGTTCCTTTTTTTCTACATCCTTGCCAACACTTGTTATTTTCCTGTCTTTTTGTTATTAGTCATTCTAACAGGTGTGAGGTGACATCTCATTGTGGTTTTGATTTGCATTTCCCTGATGATTAGTGCTGTTGAGCACCTTTTCATGTACCTGTTGGCCATCTGTATGTCTTCCTTAGAAAACTGCTTGATAAATTAATGAGGTTTGAGAGTTGTGTAACAAAGACTTTCATATTGTACCTGTGATAAAGACATATGGGTTGGATTTGTAGCTAGTTGAATAACTCTAGTCAGCATTGTAAGTAGCAGATGGATGCCAACCCAAGAAAGGTCTCTAATTAGTATTTCATATAAATCCGTACTGTTGTTTGTGACTTACAGATAGATAGATAGCATATAAAGTGTACAGAAAACATAAAACAGAGAAGGGTAACTATATTCAAAATTATTGTAAAGGATACTATTAATTTAGTAATTTTTACTCTGGAGGAAAAAGTAAGACTCGAGTGTACCTGTGACCATGATCTGAATGGCTGACTATCAGGTGGGAGATTTGTCTCTGTGTTGCACCAGAAGCACAACTAAAACTACTGGATACTCCTTATACTAAAATGCTTTAAAATAAGTAAGAATTTCCTGAAATTAGCCCTATGAAGCAATGGGTTATATAAAGTAGTAAGGTTTCTTCTCACCACAATTATTTAAAACAGGATTCCTGCATTAGATTGAAGCTAGGACTAGCTGGTATGTAATTTCTCTATTGGCTCCAATCATTCAGAATCTGACTTGAGGTGCTTCAGGGCAGAAAATGTGGCTTGGCAAAAGTTCATATAAAAAAGATGGAGGCTTTTTAGCACAGAAATTATATATATGAAAATAAACATTAAGAATACCATTTATCATAGTTCCATGACTCCTCTCTCAAGTAAAAGTCAATTTCAATACATATTATTACACCAAAGTTTTATGTGTTGATTATATTTTTATCCTTATTATTTGATTTTGATTATAAATTTTCTTAAAGTTTGAGTTTCCTACCAGTATTTCATATTTATATACTCTTCAAATATATTATTTTGGGATGTACTGTGTTACACTTAAAATCATAAAGTTTTGACCTGTATTTATTTTTGCTTATTATTCATTTTTTAAAGAATTTTTAAAATTAATGTTTTGACTGTTAAGCATTTCCTATTTTTAGCCCCTAACTTACTTATCTAATAATATTAAAAAATGTATTCCTTTTCCATAGTCTAAATGTCTTTATTCAGTTGCCCCACTTCATCAGCACGTTTATTGGTTTCCACATTACTGATTCAGCATTTTAGCTTATTTAGGTAAGGATACCATCTAGTGGTGAGAACATGTAGCTGCTTGGTTCTACATCAATTACCCTTGTTTTCCCCCCTAATTTTGTTGTACAACTCTTAGGTAAATAAAAAAGAAATGAATCCCAATTTTAAAAATAGTAAACAAAATTTAAAAATTAATAATAGTAAGAATAATTGTTTATTAGCAGTGAGTGGAATGAAATTCGACAAATTTTTTTTACCAAGGGATCTCCAGTTAACTTGATAGTTTCTCTTAAATCAGTTTCCTTTCTTTTGCTTTGTATCTATTGAGCTGGAAACCTCTAATTTACAAGTATAGGTCACCAGGAATGCAAGTAAGTGTGTGGTGGCTCTATCAGACAGGTTTTGACAAGTGGATTGGATGAAGACAAAGAAATTAGAGATTGCTCATTGTAGGTAACCTAAATGCAGATGAACAGACTCAAATGCTGGAAGCATGGTTCTTCTACCCGACAGGAAGTGGTGAAAAGATTCTTAATCCACTCTGGTTAATACGGCTCTGAAAAGTATTTCTTCATGGTCTTCTGCAGAATGTGTACTTAAAAAAAATCTAATACACATTTCTTCCTTTCTCTGTCAAGAGGAGAAGTTCTCAAGGGGAAAGAGGCAAGCTGTTAGTAATCAGCAGTCTCCACCACAATTTAGTCATCTTAGGAAATATCAGTACATTGTCCTCAGCAATTAAAATCCTGGCATTTTGGTCTGAAGTGATGGCTTCAGGCCAATCAAGACATTGAATACATCGCTAAGACATCATCAGAGGAAGCCAGAGAATGTCTTTGCTGCCAGCACCAATATCACAAAGAAGTATTTTCAATCTCATTGCTTATTTTAAAAACTCCTATGAGCACCTCTTCCCTCAGAAGTCAGCATATGCCAGTTAGGATAAGCAGTATCTTTTATTCACTGGCAATTTCTTTGCATGGCATGTGAAACTGCAAACTCAAGACTGTAAGTTGCTAGTATTTCCAATTTTCATTTCCATTCACTTTCAAGAGACTTATTTTTCAAATGCTAACTTGTCTCTGGAAATAAAGAAGAATATGGAGTAATTTTGGGTGCATTCTCTTGAGTAGTGATGTTCTTTTTGCTGTATGCATAGTTGGTGCTCTCTCCTTCCGTCTAAAAACAGCTGGCAAAATAATTAACTAAACAAATGAAAAGTCTTTTCCTATAGCACAGGTTTTTAGTGATAAATAGAAATAAAAAGTTGACCAACTTTTCTTCATCATATGAGTGCCACACATAAGCTAATATTTGAGTCATACTTTGTGTTAGTTTCTTCCAACTAAACAAAGTAAAATAACTGAATAATTCTGACACGCAAACAAAAGAATATACTAATTGTTCTACATCATATGGCACTGAGATTATATAACATTCAATAAATTAATTTAGATTTTTCAGAGATATCTGTCTTAAATTTCAAGCTTGATCTTCCTAAGTATCTTAGAAATACCATGATCTGATCAGTTTTTGCTACGAGCAGGATGGAGAATGATGCCTCTCTCATTCACTTTTATGCCGTTAACAACCTTTCATTAATTTCATACTAGAAAACCTATTTTGCATTTCTTCTAGAAAAACTCACTGTACTCTGAAGTAATGCATAAGTTCCAATGACTTCATGCCATTATTTGACCAGATTTCCCAATAGAAAAGGCACTGGGGAGAATAGATAACCAGTCCTTTAATAAAATTCTGTTTCCAGATATTCATGTGATACATTTTATATGCATTTTCTTTATTTATTTAATTTTTAAAAATGTTTATTTATTTTGAGAGAGAGCGAGCGAGTGAGCATGAGTGGGGAAGAGCAGAGAGGCAGAGAGAGAGAGAGAGAGAGAGAGAGAGAGAGAGAGTCAGTCAGTCAGTCCCAAGCAGGCTCCACACTGTCAGTGCAGAGCCTGTAGCAGGGCTCTAAACTACCCAGGCGCCCCTGCATTTTCCTTTTTTAGATGGCACTATGAAGTTATCACAATAGATGCACTTATCTTAGTACACAGAGATTCATATTCTACAGTCTCAGTTGGATCTTGTTTACTATTTATGATATGATGCTGTTTTGAATCACCCTGTTATTATTTCATCACAATTGTTTTATACTTTTGTAATTCTTTTTTTTTTTAATTCTTTATTTTTTAAATTTATTTTTTGTCAGAGAGAGACAGAGCGTGAGCAGGGGAGGGGCAGAGAGAGAGAGAGAGAGACAGAAACAAAGAATCTGAAGCAGGCTCCAGGCTCTGAGCTGTCAGCACAGCCGAATCGACTGAGCCATCCAGGCGCCCCAGTATTTCTGAGTAATGATGGATTTAGTTTTGTGAATTGGGGATAAAGAAGCATAATAATAACAGAGTATAAATTTTAAAGATATAAATAATATGCAAATGCCATGAAAATGTGTGAGCAGAGATAATTAATTGTATTCTGTTAAGTGACCAATTTAGTTCTCTTTGTTCAATGATTAACATGACAGAATTTCTAGGAAAATATGAATTATATGTGAACAAAACTGTTTCATGGCTTTTTATTCTGAAATTATAAAACTTCCTGGAGACCACTTGCTAGATGACCACAGACCATCATGGGTCCAAGGATCATACTTCAACAAATAGAAGGTGTAGGGAAAGAAAATTTATCTCTATTTTACAATTCTATTATTTAAACATCTTTTCTAAGAATAAATTCCAATAAAGAGTTCTTCTGTAGACAGAATTTTCTGAATTGGTAGAAGGTTGAGCTGGATTATCTCTAAGATCTTTTCCAGCACTTAAGATTTTAAATTATGCTATTAATATGCCCTGGATTTATAGAACAATCAACAATCAGAACCATTAATTCCCTATGGGATTGAAGCCAGAGTTAATGTGTAGAATTCTTAAGCATATATAATTTCATTTATTCACTCAATAAATACTGTGTATCTAATATGTGCTAGTCCTTATTCTAGGTATTGGAGATTCTGCAGTGAAAGATATAGACAAACTCCCTGCTCTAATGGAGTTTCTACGACAGAGAAGGAGAATTTAAAATTTAAATATCAGATGATATATGAGCTAAGAAGAAAAATAAAGCAGAACAAATGAATAGAGAGAGAGTATAGGGGCGGGGGCAGAGGGAGAAGAAGGGTGAAGAAGAAAAGGCCTCACTAATAAGGGAATATCTGAGCATATAGCTGCATGAAGTAAAGGAGGAAAGTCATGCAGAAATCTGTAGGAAGACTATTTCAGGCAGAGGAAAGAGTAAGAAAAAAGCACCTGAGGCAGTGGAGTTGGTTTGTTCCAGGACACCACTATGGCCAAAGCACAGTAAAGGAGGGGCAGGGTAATAGGAGAGATGAGATTACATATGTTGTAAGGGTGTGTAAGGGTGTGTGTGTGTGTGTGTGTGTATGGCGGGGGGGGGGGGGAGGTATTAGGGAGAGTCTTGGCAAGGAAGAACGTTGGCTTTTACTCTGAGATGGAAACCACTGGAGGGTTTGAACAGAGGAGTGACATGATCTTACATTTTCAAAGGATTACTCTGCTTTGTGGGACTACACTTTAGGGCAACGAAGGTATAAGCAGAAAGGCCAATTAGAAGTAATCCAAGTGAGAAACAAGGGTGACTGTACCAGGGCGACTGTGGTGGCAGGAATTTAGTACAGTGGTGTGATGAACAGTCAAAAATAACTTGAGATAGTCTTAGAAGACAGTGACACCTTCTGGCTCAAAGAAAGACTTACAAAGTTTCACAACAGAAGAGAGCCAATGTAAAAGCCAAGAATGAAGTTCCTAAAGGAGAAAAATGGTAGTATTCTGTAGCTTGACAGAACCCAAGATATTCATGGTCAACAAAAAGTACCCTGAGAAGGTTCTCCTCAGAGGTGACTGCCTTGTAATATTATTTGAAGATGTAAGCCAGATACAAGGGCTATCTCGCTTGAGTGTGGCTATGACAGAGGGGTTTGTCCTGGGGCTCATCTTTGGAATTCCTCTAAAGATAATCTGGGAGCTTGGGCAAAGATGCCGATGTGGTTGCAATGTGCACTCCAGGCCTGTGTGCTCTGACTCATAATTCATGCCTTGCCTATGACTAGTCAGCATGTTCTGTTAAATTCTTATATGATTTGTTTTCTAATTACATGTAGCTATTTCTCATTATCATTTCCGGTTCTAACTTTGAGACACATCTTTTTCTGGGAAAGACATATCTTTTTCTGGGAAAGGGTTATGAAATTTCTTTTCAGTATTATTTGCAAATGCTAAATGTCAATATCAATAACAAAGCAAAAAGGTACCTCACAAGACCAGACAGGATGAATATATTACTCTAATTTTGTAGACAAGAGACCTCTTAAGCACTTAGTACTTATAAGAAGGAAAATAGACATAAATCATGAATCCAATTTTACTGTACCTTCCTTCCACTTAAAATAATCATTATAGTCCATGTTACTTTTTGCATAAAGATCTGAAAGCCTGAGTAGTAGACAGTGATAAAAAGGAAACTTGGAGAGTTATATTGAGACAAAAGTGGACCCAGCCTACCGTGGTGATGTAGCGAGAGTGGAATTCTGGAGCATCTTTCAGGAACGTGAGGCCAGGGTGTGTATCTACCACATCCTAAAGAAGATTAAAACCAAAACCAAATTAACAAACACACCAAAAAACAAAATAAAAAAACTAAATGCCAACAGAATTTTTCCTTCCTGTAGAGTAAGTAGCCAGTTGAGCATACCTGCTATTTTTGGAATACTGAACAATGCACTTAAAATTTAACACTTTATTAAATACAAATTTTATTACAAGCATACTTATGTGTGCTTTTTGATATGCTAGTATACTTCAATAAAACATTAAAATTGTAATTTAACTATATTTGGTGGTTTGTGAATCAAGTATCTTAGAGATATGTAATTCTAACATGTCAAGGCATGTCAGGGAAATTCACCACAGATTCTGGGGTAGGGGTGGTTAAGAGAAATTTACACACACAAGTGACAAGACACAAGCCAACTATAATGATTCTTTCTTAACCTAGAGACATGGGAAATATCTGAGGAAAAAAAAATAGCCATGTAGCCAAGTACTTTGAAATCTATGTTAAATTGTATGGGTCAGCTAATGTCCATCAGAATAACTGTGTGGACAAATCTATTTTTAATTTAGGATTTTAGTTTTATTTTAAAATCTGCTTTTTCTCATGGAAGACTATTAGAATTTTAAAACCCTGAAATACCATTTTCCTTTTCTTTTTTCTTTTTAATGTTTGTTTATTTTTGAGTGAGAGACAGAGCATGAGTGGGGGAGGGGCAGAGAGAGAGAGGGAGACACAGAATCTGAAGGAGGCTCCAGGCTCTGGGCTGTCAGCACAGAGTTTGATGTAGGGCCCGGACTCATGAACTGCAAGATCATGACCTGAGTTGAAGTTGGACACTTAACCGACTGAGCCACCCAGGCAACCCAACCATTTTTATTTTCTAATTAGATTTTAAAGCACTTTGAATAAACCTGGAAAACCTACTGGAGATGATTACTGTTAATTTAATAACCAGAGGCAACAGCAATGCCAACATAGATATAATCTATTAATTGGTTATAAATGGACAGACATCAATTATTATCTCTTTTCTTCGATTCTTCAGAATGGTTAGCTATACATACCTACCAACACAGTCTCAAAGCAATGGACCTTACCATTTAACTTTTTATTTGGAAATAATTTTAGACCAAGGGAAAAGTTACAAAAATATTAGAGATTTCTATGCCCTTCTCCCAGCTTTCCATAATGGCAACAACTTACAAACCATAGTATAATGATCAAAACTAGGAAATGAACATCGATACAATACTACACTACAGACATTATTCAAATTTTACCAGCTCTTCCCTTAGTGTTTTTTTCTGTTCCAGGATCCTAGTTTAGTTCTTGTGTCTCATTGTCTCATGGAACTCTGACAGTTCCTCAGTCTTGTATTTTATGATTTTGACATTCTTAATGAGTCCTGGTCAATTATTCTGTAGAATGTCTCTCAACATGGTTTTGTCTGATGTTTTCTCATGATTAGATTAAGATTACACATTTTCGGCAGGTATATGACAGAAGTGGTATTGTGTCCTTTTCAGTCATATGAGAGTATGATGTAGATATGTCTTATATCTTGTAGAGTTAATGTTGATCACATTTGGCTGAAATGGTGACTGCTGGGTTTGCTATCTTATTTTCCCTCAATAGTTAATAAATCTTGTAGGGGGAGATACTTGGAGACTCTGCTAATATCCTGTTTCTCTGCAAATTTTTGCCCAGTGATATTAGCAGTCATTTGTAGAACCTATGACATTTATACTGTGGTGTTTATTTTGTATTTTCCTCATTCTTTCTACATTTATTAACTAGAATTCTTTTGTAAGGAAGAGCTATCCCTCCTCTCCCACATATTTATTTGTTCAGTTCATATCAGTATAGATTCATGGGTATTTACTTTATTCTATGGGTTACAATCCAACACTATCATTATTTATTTTGTTGCTCAAATTGATATTGCTGTAGCCACTGGGAACTCGATCAGGACATGCCCCATCCTTTTGCAAGCACTTTTATACTTTCTGGTATCACAACATGGTCCAGGCTCATATTATATTTTCCTTGTTACAATCCTGGAATCAACCCTTTTCCCCAAATAGCCCTGGGTCCTTTAATTGGGAAATGGTATTTAAAAACCATGTAGAAATCTGGGTGCTAGATGTGCTCATTACTTCTAGGGTGTCATTGCTCCTGGACCCTCTTAGCAGGAAGAACTAGGAATATACGTATGTACAGCAGTCCTCCCCTTATCTGCTGGGGAGATGTTCCAAGACTCCCAGGGGCTGCCTGAAATTACAAACAGTAGTGAACCCTATATATACTATGTTTTTTCCTATACATATGATAAAGTTTAATTTATAAATTAGGCCCAGTAAGAGGTTAACAACAATAATGAAATAGAATAATTATAACAATATACTGCAATAAAAGTTATGTGAATATGATTTTTCTCTCAAAATATCTCATTGTACTACTGTACTCACCTTTTTACTTGTGATATGAGATGATAAAATGCCTCACGGTGAGATGAAATGAGGTGATTAACTTGGGCATTGTGACGTAGTCTTGGGCCACTACTCACCAACTGACATTATGTCAGGAGGATCATCTGCTTCTAGACTGCAGTTACCTCAATAACTGAATAAATGAAACTGCATATAAAGGGGGAACTCCGTATACTAATCCACACATACACACTTCTATTTCTATTTATCTATTTATGCTAAAAACTATGTAATCATATAGATAATGGGTTCTAACCACAAGGTTCATTCTAACCTTCCCTCTTTCCTTTGTAACTTTAACGGAACGGCCAACCTATATTGCACTGAGAAACAAATTTACTCAAGAGAGTACAGTATTTGTGCATAGTTCTTTTTGTCGTTAGTCATATGGTATCCAATTAAAATACTGTTTTCCAGGGTTACTTAGGTTAGCTCTCTCCTGTTCTTCCTTCATCCTCTTTGATGTGGTTATAATACAGTTTAGTTCATTTGCTACTGTTTATTATTTCATTCTGAGTTTCTTTCCCACAGTTACAGGTTGATTTTAACTCATTATTTCTTAGAGGGAGAGTATTTGAACATTACTATGGTTCTACAAGTCAAAGCTAACATAGAATTGACATCGTAACAATTTCAAGTTCTCCCACTCATAAAGACCTCTCTCTCCATTTATATAAATCTTATTTCATGTCTCTCAGCAACGTTTTGCTGTTTTTAGTGTATAGGTCTTGCACACCTTTGTCAGATTCATCTCTAAGTATTTAATATTTTTGGGTAGTATTACAAATGGCATTCAATTTCCAATTTCTGTTGCTGGTATATGGAAGGAGAATTGACTTTTGTATTCTGATCATGTCATCTGTAAACTTTCCAAACTCTCTTATTAAATACAGTTTTAGCAGCATCCCACAAACTTTGACATGTTCTCATTCAGTTCAAGATAATTCTTAATTTTCCTTTTGATTTCTTCTCTGACTCATGGGTTATTTAAAAGTGCTAGTTATCAAATATTTGGAGAATTTTCAAACATCTTTCATGATTTCTAATTTAATCCCATTAAAGTCAAAGAAATCCTTTATTCTGTGATGATTCAGTTTATGAACTAAATTTTGAAAATTTATTGAGATTTCTTCTATGGCCCAGAATATGGTCTATCTTGGTAAATATTCTGTGTACATGTTAAAGGAACATGTATTCTACTGCTGATTGGTAAAGAGTAATATAAATGTCAATTAGGTCAAGTTGGTTCATAGTATTGTTCAAATGTTCTATATCCTTATTGATTTCTCTCAACTTGTTCATTATTGAGAGCAGCACATGGAAATCTGCAATTATAATTGTGAATGTATCTTTGCAGTTCTATCAGATTTTGCTTCATGCATTTTGAAGGTCTGTTGTAAGGTCCACAAACATTTATTTTTATCTTATTTTTAAAAATTTTGTTACCTAATATTTTTTAATTTTTATTAACTTTTATTATTTTTTAATTTACATCCAAATTAGTTAGTATATAGTGCAATAATGATTTCAGGAGTAGAGTTCTTAATCCCCCCCTGCCACAACACCTCCAGTAACCCTGTCTGTTTTCCATATTTAAGAGTCTCTTATGTTTTGTCCCCCTCCCTGTTTTTATATTATTTTTGTTTCCCTTATGTTCATCTGTTTTGTCTCTTAAAGTCCTCATACAAGTCATATGATATTTGTCTTTTTCTGACTAATTTCACTTAGTATCATGCCCTTGAGTTCCATCCACGTAGTTACAAATGACAAGATTTCATTCTTTTTGATTGCTAAATAATACTCCATTGTATATATCTACCACATCTTCTTTATCCATTCATCCATCGATGGACATTTGGGCTCTTCCCATACTTTGGCTGTTGCTAATAGTACTGCTATAAACATTGGGGTGCTTGTGCCCCTTCAAAACAGCATACTTATATCCTTTGGGTAAATGCCTAGTAGTGCAATTGCTGGCTAGTAGGGTAGTTCCATTTTTAATTTTTGAGGAACCTCCATACTGTTTTCCAGAGTAGCTGCACCAGCTTGCATTCCCACCAACAATGCAAAAGAGATCCTCTTTCTCCTCATCCTCGCCAACATCTGTTGCTGCCTGAGTTGTTAATGTTAGCCATTCTGACAGGTGTGAGGTGGTATCTCATTGTGGTTTTGATTTGTATTTCCCTGATGATGAGTGATGTTGAGCATTTTTTCATGTGCTTGTTGGCCATCTGGATGTCTTCTTTAGATAAGTATCTATTCATGTCTTTTGCCCATTTCTTCACTGGATTATTTGTTTTTTGGGTGTTGACACTGATGAGTTCTTTACAGATTTTGGATACTAACCCTTTATCTGATACGTCGTTTGCAAATATCTTCTCCCATTCTGTCGGTTGCCTTTTGTTGACTATTTCCTTCGCTGTGCAGGTTTTTATTTTGATGAGGTCCCAGTAGTGCATTTTTGCTTCTGTTTCCCTTGCCTCTGGAGACGTGTTGAGTAAGAAGTTGCTGTGGCCAAGGTCAAAGAGGTTTCTGCCTGCTTTCTCCTCAAGGATTTTGATGGCTTCCCATCTTACACTTAGGTCTTTCATTCATTTTGAGTTTAGTTTTGTGTCTGGTGTAAGAAAGTGGTCCAGGTTCATTCTTCTGCATGTCGCTGTCCAGTTTTCCCAGCACCACTTGCTGAAGAGACTGTCTTTATTCCATTGGATATTCTTTCCTGCTTTGTCAAAGTTTAGTTACCCATACGTTTGTGGGTCCGTTTTTGGATTCTCTATTCTGTTCCATTGATCTGAATGTCTGTTCTTGTGCCAGTACCATACTGTCCAGATGATTACAGCTTTGTAGTTTATCTTGAAGTCTGGGATTGTGATGCCTCCTGCTTTGGTTTTCTTTTTCAAGATTGCTTTGGCTATTCGTCATCTTTTCTGGTTCCATACAAATTTTAGGATTATTTGTTCTAGCTCTGTGAAGAATGTTGGTGTTATTTTGATAGGGATTGCAATTGAATGTGTAGATTGCTTTGGGTAATATTGACATTTTAACAATATTTGTTCTTCCTATCCAGGAGCATGGAATCTTTTTCCATTTTTTTGTGTCTTCAAGCTTCTTATAGTTTCCAGTGTATAGATTTTTCACCTCTTTGGCTAGATTTATTCCTAGGTATTTTATGGTTTTTGGTGCAATTGTAAATGGGATCAATTCCTTGATTTCTCTTTCTGTTGCTGCATTGTTGGTGCATAGGAATGCAACCTATTTCTGTGCATTGATTTTATATCCTGCGACTCTGCTGAATTCATGCATCAGTTCTAGCAGTTGTTTGGTGGAATCTTTAGGGTTTTCCTACAGAGTATCATGTCATCTGTGAAGAGTGCAAGTTTGACCTCCTCCTCGCTGTTTTGGATGCTTTTTATTTCTTTATGTTGTCTGACTGCAGATGCTAAGACTTCCAACACTATGTTGAATAACACTGGCAAGAGTGGACATCCCTGTCTTGTTCCTGACCTTAGGGTTTTAGGTCTCAGTTTTTCCCCATTGAAGATGATATTAGCGTTGGGTCATTGATATATGGCTTTTAGGATCTTGAGGTATGATCCTTCTATCCCTACTTTCTTGAGGGTTTTTATCAAGAAAGGATGCTGTATTTTGTCAAATGCTTTCTCTGCATCTAATGAGAGGATCATATGGTTCTTGTTCTTTCTTTTATTGATGTGATGAATCACGTTAATTGTTTTGCGGATATTGAACCAGCCCTGCAGCCCAGGTATAATTCCCACTTGGTCATGGTGAATAATTTTTTTAATGTATTGTTGGATCTGGTTGGCTAATATCTTCTTGAGGGCTTTTGCATCCATGTTCATCAGGGACCTCTTTCATTCTTTTTTCAGCTTTTATTATTTATTTATTTTTATGAAATTTATTGTCAAATTGGTTTCCATACAACACCCAGTGCTCATCCCAACAGGTGCCCTCCTCAATACCCATCACCCACTTTCCCCTCCCTCCCACCCTCCCCCCCATCAACCCTCAGTTTATTCTCAGTTTTTAAGAGTCTTTTATGATTTGGCTCCCTCTGTCCCCCTTCTTTTTTTCCTTCCCCTCCCCCACAGTCTTCTGTAAAGTTTCTCAGGATCCACATAAGAGTGAAAACATATGGTATCTGTCTTTCTCTGTATGGCTTATGCCACTTAGCACAACACTCTCTACTTCTATCCACGTTGCTACAAAGGGCCACATTTCATTCTCATTGACAAGTAGTATTCCATTGTGTATATAAACCACAATTTCTTTATCCATTCATCAGTTGATGGATATTTACACTCTTTCCATAATTTGGATATTGTTGAAAGTGCTGCTATAAACATTGGGGTACAAGTGCCCCTATGCATCAGCACTCCTGTATCCCATGGGTAAATTCCTAGCAGTGCTATTGCTGGGTCATAGGGTAGATCTATTTTTAATTTTTTGAGGAACCTCCACACTGTTTTCCAGAGTGGCTGCACCAGTTTGCATTCCCACTAACAGTGCAAGAGGGTTCCCGTTTCTCCACATCCTCTCCAGCATCTATAGTCTCCTGATTTGTTCATTTTAGCCACTCTGACTGGCGTGAGGTGGTATCTCAGTGTGGTTTTGATTTGTATTTCCCTGATGAGGAGTGATGCTGAGCATCTTTTCATGTGCCTGTTGGCCATCTGGATGTCTTCTTTAGAGAAGTGTCTATTCATGTTTTCTGCCCATTTCTTCACTGGATTATTTGTTTTTTCAGGTGTGGAGTTTGGTGAGTTCTTTATAGATTTTGGATGCTAACCCTTTATATGATATGTCATTTGCAAATATCTTTTCCCATTCTGTTGGTTGCCTTTTAGTTTTGTTGATTGTTTCCTTTGCAGTGCAGAAGCTTTTTATCTTCAAGAGGTCCCAATAGTTCATTTTTGCTTTTAATTCCCTTGCTTTTGGAGATGGGTCAAGTAAGAAACTGTTGCGGCTGAGGTCAGAGAGGTCTTTTCTTGCTTTCTCCTCTAGGGTTTTGATGGTTTCCAGTCTCACATTCAGGCCCTTTACCCATTTTGAGTTTATTTTTGTGAGTGGTGTAAGAAAGCTGTCTAGTTTCACTCTTCTGAATGTTGCTGTCCAGTTCTCCCAGCACCATTTGTTAAAGAGGCTGTCTTTTTCCATTGGATATTCTTTCCTGCTTTGTCGAAGATGAGTTTGCCATACTTTTGGCCATGCTCTCCAGTTCTGGAGTCTCTATTCTATTCCATTGGTCTATGTGTCTGTTTTTGTGCCAATACTGTGCTGTCTTGATGATTACAGCTTTATAGTAGAGGCTAAAGTCTGGGATTGTGATGCCTCCTGTTTTGGTCTTCTTCTTCAATATTACTTTGGCTATTTGGGGTCTCTTGTGGTTCCATACAAATTTTAGGATTGCTTGTTCTAGCTTCGAGAAGAATGCTGGTGCCATTTTGATTGGGATTGCACTGAATGTGTAGATAGCTTTGGGTAGTATTGACATTTTGACAATATTTATTCTTCCAATTCATGAGCAGGGAATGTCTTTCCATTTCTTTATATCTTCTTCAATTACCTTCATAAGCTTTCTATAGTTTGCAGCATACAGATCCTTTACATCTTTGGTTAGATTTATTCCTAGGTATTTTATGCTTCTTGGTGCAATTGTGAATGGGATCAGTTTCTTTATTTGTCTTTCTGTTGCTTCATTGTTAGTGTATAAGAATGTAACTGATTTCTGTACGTTAATTTTGTATGCTGCAACTTTGCTGGAATCATGTTATCAGTTCTAGCAGACTTTTGGTCGAGTCTAATGGGTTTTCCATGTATAATATCATTTCATCTGCAAAAAGTGAAAGCTTGACTTCATCTTTGCCAATTTGGATGCCTTTGATTTCTTTTTGTTGTCTGATTGCTGATGTTAGAACTTCCAACACTATGTTAAACAACAGTGGTGAGAGTGGACATCCCTGTCGTGTTCCTGATCTCAGGGGGAAAGCTCTCAGTTTTTCCCCATTGAGGATGATATTAGGTGTGCGCTTTTCATAAGTGGCTTTAATGGTGTTTAAGTATATTCCTTCTACCCCGCCTTTTTTTGAGGGTTTTCATTAAGAAAGAATGCTGAATTTTGTCAAATGCCTTTTCTGCATTGATTGACAGGATCATATGGTTCTTTTCTTTTCTTAATGTGATGTATCACATTGATTTGTGAATGTCGAACCAGCCCTGCATCCCAGGAATGAATCCCACTTGATCATGGTGAATAATTCTTTTTATATGCTGTTGAATTCAATTTGCTACTATCTTATTGAGAATTTTTGCATCCATATTCATCAGGGATATTGGCCTGTAGTTCTCTTTTTTTTGCTAGGTCTCTGTCTGGTTTGGGAATCAAAGTAATACTGACTTCATAGAATGAGTCTGGAAGTTTTCCTTCCCTTTCTATTTTTTGGAACAGCTTGAGAAGGATAGGTATTATCTCTGCTTTAAATGTCTGGTAGAATTCCCCAGGGAAGCCATCTGGTCCTGGACTCTTATTTGTTGGGAGATTTTTGATAACTGATTCAATTCCTTTGCTGATTATGGGTCTGTTCAAGTTTTCTATTTCTTCCTGTTTGAGTTTTGGAAGTGTGTGGGTGCTTAGGAATTTGTCCATTTCTTCCAGGTTGTCCAGTTTGTTGGCATATAATTTTTCATAGTATTCTGTGATAATTGCTTGTGTTTCTGAGGGACTGGTTGCAATAATTCCATTTTCATTCATGATTTTATCTATTTGGGTCATCTCCCTTTTCTTTTTGAGAAGCCTGGCTAGAGGTTTATCAATTTTGTTTATTTTTTCAAAAAACCAACTCTCGGTTTCATTGATCTGCTCTACAGTTTTTTTAGATTCTATATTGTTTATTTCTGCTCTGATCTTTATTATTTCTCTTCTTCTGCTGGATTTGGGGTGTCTTTGCTCTTCTGCTTCTATTTCCTTTAGGTGTGCTGTTAAGATTCTGTATTTGTGATTTTTCTTGTTTCTTGAGATAGGCCTGGATTGCAATGTATTTTCCTCTCAGGACTGCCTTCGCTGCGTCCCAAAGCGTTTGGATTGTTGTATTTTCATTTTCGTTTGTTTCCATAGATTTTTAAATTTCTTCTCTAATTGCCTGGTTGACCCATTCATTCTTTAGTAGGGTGTCCTTTAACCTCCATGCTTTTGGAATTTTTCCAGACTTTTTCCTGTGGTTGATTTCAAGTTTCAAAGCATTGTGGTCTGAAAGTGTGCATGGTATGATTTCAATTCTTTTATACTTATGAAGGGCTGTTTTGTGACCCAGTATGTGGTCTATCTTGGAGAATGTTCCATGTGCACTCGAGAAGAAAGTATATTCTGTTGCTTTGGGATGCAGAGTTCTAAATATATATGTCAAGCCCATCTGATCCAATGTATCATTCAGGGCCCTTGTTTCTTTATTGATCCTGTGTCTAGATGACCTATCCATTGTTGTAGGTGGGGTATTAAAGTCCCCTGCAAGTACCACATTCTTATCAATAAGGTTGCATATGTTTGTGATTGTTTTATATTTGGGGGCTCCTGTATTCGGCACATAGGCATTTATAATTGTTAGCTCTTCCTGATGGATAGACCCTGTAATTATTATATAATCCCCTTCTTCATCTCTTGTTACAGCCTTTAATTTAAAGTCTAGTTTGTCTGATATAAGTATGGCTACTCCAGCTTTCTTTTGACTTCCAGTAGCATGGTAGAGAGTTCTCCATCTCCTCACTTTCAATCTGAAGGTGTTCTCAGGTCTAAAGTGAATCTCTTGTAGACAGTAAATAGATGGTTTTTTTTTTTTTTTAAATCCATTCTGATACCTTATGTCTTTTGGTTTGAGCATTTAGTCCATTTACATTCAGTGTTATTATTGAAAGATATGGGTTTAGAGTCATTGTGATGTCTGTAGGTTTCATGTTTGTAGTGATGTCTCTGGTACTTTGTGGTCCTTGCAACATTTCACTCACAGAATCCCACTTAGGATCTCTTGCAGGGCTGGTTTAGTGGTGATGAATTCCTTCAGTTTTTGTTTGGGAAGACCTTTATCTCTCCTTCTATTCTGAATAACAGACTTGCTGGATAAAGGATTCTCGGCTGCATATTTTTTCTGTTCACCACATTGAAGATTTCCTGCTAGTCCTTTCTGGCCTGCCAAGTTTCAATACATAGGTCTGCCACTACTCTTATATGTCTACCTTTGTAAGTTAGAGCCTGTTTATCCCTAGCTGCTTTCAGAATTTTCTTTTTATCCTTGTATTTTGCCAGTTTCACTATGATATATCATGCAGAAGATCAATTCAAGTTACGTCTGAAGGGAGTTCTCTGTGCCTCTTGGATTTCAATGCCTTTTTCCTTCCCCAGATCAGGGAAGTTCTCAGCTATGATTTGTTCAAGTACACCTTCAGCCCCTTTCTCTCTCTTGTCTTCTTCTTCTGGAATTCCTATGATATGGATATTTTTCCGTTTAATTGCATCACTTAGTTCTCTAATTCTCCCCTCATACTGCTGGATTTTTTTTTATCTCTCTTTTTCTCAGCTTCCTCTTTTTCCACAATTTTACCTTCTAGTTCACCTATTCTCTCCTCTGCCTCTTCAATCCGAGCTGTGGTCGACTCCATTTTATTTTGCACCTCATTTATAGCATTTTTTAGCTCCTCATGACTATTTCTTAGTCCCTTGATCTCTGTAGCAATAGATTCTCTGCTGTCCTCTATGCTTTCTTCAAGCCCAGTGATTAATTTTATGACTATTATTCTAAATTCTTGTTCCATTATATTGCTTAAATTGTTTTTGATCAATTCGTTAGTGGTTGCTACTTCCTGGAGTTTCTTTTGAGGAGAATTCTTCCATTTCGTCATTTTGGGTAGTCCCTGCAATGGCTCCAAACCACAGGGCACTTCCCCTGTGCTGTCCGGAGTAACTTGTGTTAGTGGCAGGGCCTCAGTCAGACCTGATGTCTGCCCCCAGCCCACCGCTGGGGCCACAGTCAGACTGGTGTGTACTTTATCTTCCCCTCTCCCAGGGGTAGGACTCACTGTGGAGTGGTGTGGCCCCTGTCTGGGCTACTTGCACACTGCCAGGCTTGTGGTGCAGCTTCGATGGGATCTGAGTTATTAGCCAGGGTGGATCTGCAAGGTGCACAGGGGTGGGAGGGGCAGGCTTAGTTCGCTTTGCTGTAGGTGGTCCCCTGTGGGAGGGGCCCTGCAGCACTGGAAGGAAGTGGAGGGATGGATCCACAGAAGCACAGTGTTGGGCGTTTGCACGGTGCAACCAAGTTTGGTGATGGGAACTGGTTCCCTCTGGAATTTCATCTGGGGGATGGGAGAGGGAAATGGCACTTACCAGCGCCTTTGTTCCCCCACCGAGCTAAGCTCTGTCTTCCGGGGCTCAACAACACTCCCTCCTGGTGTCCTCTCACCCTCCCCACTCTCTGAGAGCAGAGCTGTTGACTTTTAACATTCCCGATGCTAAGTCCCGCTGGCTGTCAGAACTCACGGAGTCTGGCCCCTCTGCTTCTGCAAGCCAGACTTCGGGGGCTCTGCCTTGCTGGGTGGGCTGCCCCTCCAACGCCCTGGCTCCCTCCCATCAGTCTGTGTAGCATGCACCGCCTCTCTGCCCTTCCTACCCTCTTCCATAGGCCTCTTGTCTATGCTTGGCTCTGGAGAGTCCATTCTGCTGGTCTTCTGGCGGCTTTCTGGGTTATTTAGGCAGATGTAGGTGGAATCTAAGTGATCAGCAAGACGAGGTGAGCCCAGTGTCCTCCTATGCCAGCATCTTCAGCTCTTGAATCTTTCATTCTTGGTTTTATTTATTTCGGTCCTTTCTTTTTTCCTTTTGATCAAACTGGCTAGTGGTTTGTCAATTTTGTTAATTCTTTCAAGGAACCAGCTTCTGGTTTCATTGATCTGTTCTACTGTTTTTTTGGTTTCGATAGCATTAATTTCTGTTCTCATCTTTATTATTTCCTGTCTTCTGCTGGTTTTGGGTTTTATTTGCTGTTCTTTTTCCAGCTCTTTAAGGTGTAAGGTGTAAGATTTGAGATCTTTCTTCCTTCTTTAGGAAGGCCTGGATTGCTATACATTTTCTTCTTATGACCACCTTTGCTGCGTCCCAGAGGTTTTGGGTTGTGGTGTTATCATTTTTATGGGCTTCCATATACTTTTTAATTTCCTCTTTAACTTCTTGGTTAGCCCATTCACGCTTTAGTACGATGATCTTCAGTCTCCAAGTATTTGTTACCTTTCCAAATTTTTTCTTGTGATTGATATTGAGTTTCATAGCGTTGTGGTCTGAAAATACGCACAGTATGATCTCGATCTTTTTGTATGTGCTGAGGGCTGATTTGTGTCCCAGTATGTGGTCTATTCTGGAGAATATGCCATGTGCACTGGAGAAGAATGTATATTCTGCTGCTTTAGGATGAAATGTTCTGAATATATATGTTAAGTCCATCTGGTCCAGTGTGTCATTCAAAGCCATTGTTTTCTTGTTGATTTTTTGATCAACAGCAATGATCTGTCCATTGCTGTGAGTGGGGTGGGTCCATAAACATTTAGATTCACCATGTTGTTATACTGAATTGTCATATTCTTGAATATATGAATTGTTATATTCTTGATGAATTGATCCCTGTATCATTCTTGTTTTAGTCTTCGTGAATTGTTACGTTCCTGATGAATCAACTGATCCCTTTATCTTTCCCTAGCAATAGTATTTACTTTAAAACTTTGTCTGATACTAATACAGCTGCCCGGCTTTCTTTTCTTTTTGTGGCAAAAAACCCAACATAACATAAAATTCATCCTCCCAACAATTTCTGACTGTATAGTACAATACTGTCAACCACTTACCCATTGTTGTGCGATAGGTCCCTCCCACTCCAATTGTGCATAAATGAAACTCTACACCCACCAAACAACTCCCTACACACCCTCCCCACCCTAAGCTCTGGCAAGAAATTCTTCCTAGGAGTCTGACTACTTTAGATACCTCAAATATGCAGAGTAGTGCCGCATCTGTCTTTTTGTACCTGTCTTATCTCACTTAGCATAATGCCCTCAAAGTTTATCCATGTTGTTGCATGTGATGGAATTTATTTTCATTTTAAAGGCTGAGTAACAGCAATCAAAAAGAATGAAATCTTGCCATTTGCAACTACGTGGATGGAACTAGAAGGTATTATGCTAAGCGAAATTAGCCAGAGAAAGACAAGTATGATATGACTTCACTCATATGAGGACTTTAAGACATAGAACAGATGAACACAAGGGAAGGGAAGAAAAAATAATATAAAAACAGGGAGGGGGACAAAACATGAGACTCTTAAATATGGAGAACAAACAGAAGGTTACTGGAGGGGTTGTGGGAGGGGGGATGGGCTAAATGGGTAAGGGGCATTAAGGAATCTAGTCCCAAAATCACTGTTGTACTATATGCTAACTAACTTGGATGTAAATTGAAAAAATAAAAAAAGAAAAAAAATAAAGGCTGAGTAATACTTCATTATAAGTATATACTACATTTTCTTTGTTCATCATCTGATGGACATTTAGATTGCTTCTACCTCTTAGCTATTGTGAATAAGGCACAATGAACACAGGAATGCAAAGACCTCTTTGAGATTGTTTCCAATTCTTTTGGATATATACCCAAAAGTGGTATTGCTGAGCCACATAGTAGTCATATTTTAAATTTTTTGAGGAACCTCGATACTATTTTCCATAGAGACTGTACCATTTTACATTCTAACCATCAGTGTGTAAGTATTCCAATTTCTCCACATCCTTACCAACAGTTTTTTTAAAAAGGATAGTATCCATTCTAACAGGTATGAGGGGTTATTTCACCGTGGTTTTGATTTGCATTCCCCTGCTTATTTACTGATATTGAACGTCTCTTCATATGCTTGTTAGACATTTCATCTTCTTTGGAGAAATGTCTATTCAAGTCCTTGCTCTTTTAAAATCAAGTTATTTTTATTGTTGCTGCTATTGAGTTGTAGGAGTTCTTTATATTCTGGATATTAACCTTTTATCAGATATGTTTGCAAGTTTTTTTTTTTTCTTTTCACTCTATAGGTTGCCTTTTACTATGCTGATTCTTTCCTTTGCTGTGCAGAAATTTTACAGTTTGATGTAGTCCCATTTGTCTGGTTTTGCTTTTGCTGCTTCTGCTTTTTTGGTCATATCAACTAAATCACTGCCAAATCCAGTGTCATGAAGTTTTCCCCCTATATTTTCTTCTAGGAGATTTATAGTTTCAGGTCTTACATTTAGGTCTTTAATCTATTTTGAGTTAATTTTTGTACGTGGTATAAGAATGTAACTTCTCTCTTTTGCATGTGGATATCCAGTTTTCCCAACACTATTTGTTGAAGAGACCATCCTTCCCCACTGTAGTCTTGGCACCTATGCTGAAGATCATTTGACTGTATATGCAAGAATTATAGCTTTGTAATATGTTTTGAAATTTGGAAGTGTGAAGCTGCCAGCTTTGTTCTCCTTTCTTAGGATTGTTTAGGCTATTCCAGGTCCTTTGAAATTTCATACGAATTTTAGAATTGTTTTTTATATTTCTGCAAAAAATGCCATTGGTATTTTTAAACTTTACTGGGGAATAACTGATATACAAAAAAATTGCACATATTTAATATATACAATTTGATGAGTTTGGACATATGCAACCATCATAGGAAACCATCACCACAATTAAGGTAATGTAGTAACATATTCATCACCTCCAAAAGTTTCTGTTGTTTTTTTCTCTTTTGTCTGTTTGTTTTGGTAAGAATACTTAACATCTATCCTTTTAACAATTTAAATTGCACAATACAGTATTGTTAACTATACGTACTATGTTGTACAGATGTCTAGAACCTAATTTGTCTTGCATAACTAAAACTGTATCACTGAACATCTTTATGATTCTACCTATATGAGGTATCTAAAATAGACTCATAGAAGCAGAGAACAGAATGGTAGTTGCCAGAGGGTGGGGGAAGGGGACATATGGAATTTTGACAGAGCTTGAACTGATCTAGATAGACTGCTCTCAGTAGAATGAGCATTTAACAATATTAAATCTTGCAATCCATGAACACAGTATGTCTTTCCATTTATTTGTAAGAGCTTCCTTTTGATTAGTGTTAGCATGCCATATCTTTTTCTCCTTTTACTTTTAATCCATTTGTGTTTATAATTAAAGTACATTTATTTCAAGCAACATATATTTGGGTCTTGCTTTTTTGTCTAATCTTTGCTTTTTGATAGTATTCACATCACTAATATTTAATGTGTTATTGATATTGATATTGATATGGTTAGGTTTAAGTTTATCATCTTGTTTTTTGTCCCATTCATTCTTTGTTCCCCTTTTTCTTCCTTTCCTTCCTCCTTTTGAGTTTACTGACTACTCTTTATAACACATTTTATTTAAAAGTTTTTGCTTTTTAGCTGTAACTGTTATTTTCAGTGGTTGTGTCAAATTTACTAATCATATCATTTGCAATGCTTAATCTGCTATTAAACCAATCTGGTGTATTCTGCACCCCAGACATCTTAGTTTTCATCTCTGCAAGTTCAACTTGGGTCTCTTAAAATATAAATCTTCCATGTCTAACTTTCTGGATATAGTGAATTCAGTTATGACAGCTGTTTTAATGTACTTATCTGATTCTAACATCTGTGTCAGTTCTGGGTCAATTTCAAATGATTTTTTTTCCCTTATTATCTATTTTATTTTTCTGCTTCTTTGCATGGCTGATGACATCAGCCATTATGAATTTTACTTTTTTGAATGATAGATGTTTACATATTTTTATAAATATTTTCAAGTTATCCTCTTTTTTAAATTTTTTTTTAAATGTTTATTTATTTCTGAGACAGAGAGAGACAGAGCATGAGTGGGGGAGAGGCAGAGAGAGAGGGAGACACAGAATCAGAAGCAGGCTCCAGGCTCTGAGCTGTCAGCACAGAGCCTGACGTGGGGCTCGAAATCACGGACCGTGAGATCATGACCTGAGCCGAAGTCGGTCGCTCAACCGACTGAGCCACCCAGGCACCCCCTCAAGTTATGCTCTTGGATGCTGTTAAGTTACTCTGAAATCCTTTATTCTTGTGGATCTTACTTTCTAAATTGGTTGGGCAGGACCTAGCAATGCTTAATTTAGGGCTAATTATTCTCCATTACTGGAGCAAGACTCCCATGACTATTCTACCCAGTCCTGTGTATTATGAGGTTTTCCAGTCTGGCTGGTAGGGACAAATACTATTCCTGGCTCTGTGTGTGACCCAAAGGTATGGTACTGCTCCCTCTAATTGTGAAGAGCTGCTTTTTTTTAATTTTTTTTTTTAACGTTTATTTATTTTTGAGACAGAGAGAGACAGAGCATGAATGGGGGAGGGTCAGAGAGAGGGAAAAACAGAATCTGAAATAGGCTCCAGGCTCTGAGCTGTCAGCACAGAGCCCAATGTGGGGGTCGAATTCATGGACCGCGAGATCATGACCTGAGCTGAAGTCGGCCGCTCAACCGACTGAGCCAGCCAGGCGCCCCTGAATAGCTCTTTCTTTAGCTTTGGTTACTTTCCACACATACATCTGCTGACCAGTACTCTGCTGAATACTCATGGAGTATTTCTAAAGATGTATGGAGCTTTCTCCCTGGTGCTCTGTCCCAAGTATTCTCACCACCCTGGTCCTCCTAGCTCTCACCTCTGTCTCCTAAAACCAGGGAGTCTGTCTCCTAAACCCATGGACTCTGCCTGGAGTCCCCATTCCCACACTGTGCCCTTAAAACTCTTTCAAGGCAGTAAGCTGGGACAATCCTAAAGCTGACCTTGTTTACAGTTTTCTGTCTCTCAGCAATCACTATCGTCTGTTGCTAGATATCCAGCATCTTGAAAACCATTATTTTGTATTTCTTGCCTGATTTTTTAAAAATTGAATTGACATACACTATCAGGTGTATAACAGTGATTCAACATTTATATACATTATAAATGATCATGATAAATCTAGCAACCATCTGTCACCATATAAAGTGATTAATATATTACTGACTATATTCCCTATGCTGTACTTTACATCCCTGTGACTTGCTTATTTTATAACTGGAAGTTTGTACCTCTTAATCCCCTTCACCTATTTTGCCAATCTCCCCAACCACCTCCCCTCTGGCAACCACCAATCTGTTCACTGTCTTTATGAGTATGTTTCTGTTTTGTGCTTTAGATTCCACATATAAGTGAAATCATACAGTATTTGTTTTTCTCTGGCATTCACCCTCTAGGTCCATCCATGTTGCTGTAAATGGCAAGATTTCATTACTTTTTAAGGCTGAGTAATATTCAATTGTGTGTACAAACCACATCTTCTTTACTCATTCATCTATTAATGGACACTAGGTTCATTCCATATGTTGGCTATTGTATATAATGCTGCAGTGAACATAGGAGTGCATATAACTTTTTGGATAAGAGTTTTCATTTTCTTTGGAAAAATACACAAAAGTGGAATTGCTGGATTGTATGATTTTTCTATTTTTAATTTCTTGAGGAAACTCCATAGTGTTTTCCATAGGGGTTACACCATTTACATTTACCAATAGTGCACAAAGTTCTGTTTTCTCCGTATCCTGGTCAACACATGCTATTTCTGGTCTTTTTGAAGACCAGCTATTCTGCCAGGCAAGAGGTGATATTTCATTATGGCTTTGATTTGCATTTTCCTGATTAATGACGGTGAGCATCTTTTCATGTGTCTACTGGCCATCTGCCATGGAAAAATGTCTATTCAGGTCCTATGCTCATTTTTTAAGTTGAGGATTGTTTGTTTTGGTGTTGAGTTATAGGAGTTCTTTATATATTTTAAATATTAACCCTCTATTGGATATATCATTTGTAAACATCTTCTCCAATTTAGTACAGTTGCCTTTTCATTTTGTTGATGGTTTCCTTTGCAGTGTAAAGCTTTTTAGTTTGCTGCAGCCCCAAGTGTTTTTGCATTTGTTGCCCTTGCTTGAGGAGACAAATCCAAACAAGTATTTCTAAAACTTATGTCTAAGAGTTTACTGCTTATGTTTTCTTTTGGGAATTTTATAGCTTCAGGACTTATATTAAGGTTTTGATCCACTTTGAGTTTATTTCTGTATATGGTATAAGATAGTAGTCCAGTTTCATTATATTGCATGTAGTAAAAACTCTTAATTTTGTTGATTTTATTCTATTTTTTGGTCTCTATTTTATTTATTTCCACTCTGATCTTTATTATTTCCTTCTTTCTCCTAACTTGGATCTTTGTTCTTCTTTTTCTAATTTCTTTAGGTGTAAGATTAGAATGTTCATTTGAAAATTTTCTTGTTTCTTAGGGCAGGCTTGCATCATAAACTTCCATTTTAGAACTGCTTTTGCTATGTCCTATAGATTTCTGAATGTTGTGTTTCCATTTTTATTTGTCTCAAAGTATTTTCTGATTGCCTCTTTGACTGCCTCACTGACCCACTGGTTATTTAGTATTATGTTATTTAGCTTTTGTGGGTTTTTTTTGTGTGTTTGTTTTTTGTTTCGTTTTGTTTTTTTTTTAGTCTAAAAGTGTCTTTAGGTCTGAAGTGAATCTCTTGTAGGCAGCATATAGATGGGTCTTGTAATTTTTTCTTGTAATTGATTTCTACTTTTGTACCATTGTGGTTGGAAAAAATGCTTGATATGATTTCAGTCTTCTTAAATTTACTGACACTTGTTATGTGGTTTAACACAATCTATCCTGAAGAAAGTTCCATGTGCACTTGAAAAATAATGTGTATTCTTCTGTTTTTTTGATGGAATATTCTATATATATCTGTTAAGTTCATCTGGTTTAATGTGTTGTTTAAGCTCACTTGTTTGCTTACTGATTTTCTGTGCAGATGATTTATCCATTGATGTAAGTGTGGTGTTAAAATTTCCTACTATTTTTAAGAGAAATTGGAGTAAGATAGGAAGATGGCGGCAGAGTAGTAAGACCCTAGGCTCATCTCATCACATGAACACAACTGCCAAATCATCCTAAATGCCCCAGAAGCCAACCTGAAGACTGACAGAACAAAGTCCATAACTAAAAGGAGAGGAGAGGCCACACTGAAGAAGGTAGGCCACACCAGCTTTACGGGAGAAACAGACTGCAAGTGCTGCAGAAGGGAGGGAGCCATGGTTGCAGAGAAGGATGAGAGAGAGAAGAGCATACAGGGTGATGTATAAGGGGAAGGTTTCCCCAAAGCCATTGGCTTGGAAAACGAGAGGGCTGAATTCTGTGAGTCCTTGCAACCAGCAGGACTTAAAGCCTGGAGTTTTAGAGGCCAAAGGGCTTGGGATAGAGGCCAACAGAGACTGTGCTGCTCCTGGAGAGAAGGCAGGCAAACAACCTGAAGGTAAAGAGTATTGAAACAGCAATTTGAAGAACACCTGGAGCACACAGTGGGGAGATTATTTGCTCTTCTTAGAGTGAGAACCTAACAGGCAGTGTTCATGGAGATGCCTCTTCAGGAACAAAGGAGCTAGCTGGCACTATTTTCCTCCCCTTCCCCTCAGCATAAACATACAGCCACCTGTGGGAAGAAGCACAGAGCTGACACTGGCTTCCTAAGTTGATTATATCAAGCTCCACTCCCCTGTGCTCTGACTGGTAGGACTGCCTTTCTCAGTCAAGCTGCTTCAGTCCCAGTGCAGTGGGCCCCTCCTCCAAAAGACCAGTACAAACCCCTGCCCACACCACGTCTCCCAACCAGAGTTCTGTGGAGCCTCAGTTCTGATGGAGTTGGGTGTCAGGCCTCGTTGCAAAAGCAGACCACAGCAACCTAGTTAAAACTTGCCACATTCATGCCAGGCACCAAACACTGCCCACAGTAGGCAAGGAGAGCCTCTGCAGGTAACTGGCCTGAAGGACAGAGCAGCCAATAGTAGACACACAACACACAATAGCAGAGTAATGCAGCACACACTGGAGATACTCCCTGAAGTATCTACTAGGCACTAAGTGACCTCTTTTTCATAAGGCCATTACTTTCAGAAGCAGGAGACATACATGGTTTTTTCTAACACACAGAAGAAGGCAGAGACTTAGACAAAATGCCAAGATGGAGGAATTTACTCCAAATGAAAGAACAAGATAAGGCCATGGCCAGAGATCTAAGCAAAACAGATATAAGTAACATGACTGATGAAGAATTTAAAGCAACAATAATAAGGGCGTGAGAAAAGAATACAAGACATCAGTGAGATCCTTACCACACAGATAAAAGAGTTAAGAAATAATTAGAGATGAAGAATGCAATAAATAAGACTGGAAACACGCTTGATGCAATGAGCAGCAGGCTAGAAGATGCAGAGGAATGAATTAGTGACCTAGCAGACAAACTAATGGAAAATAATGAAGCTGAATAAAAGAGAAAAAGAATTATGCAACACAAGAATAGACTTAGGAAACTCAGTGACTCCATCAAACTTTTGTTTTAATAACTTTTGTATTATAGGAGTTTTAGAAGAGAGAGAAAAGGGGGCAGAAAATTTATTTCAAGAAATAATAGCAGAAAATTTCCCCAAGCTGGAGAAGGAAACAGACATCCAGATCCATGAGGCACAGAGAACTTCCATCAAAATCAGGCCAACACGAAGACATAATGTAATTAAATTTGCAAAATACAGAGATAAAGAAAAAAATCTTAAAAGCACTTAGACATAAGAAGTCCTTAACTTACAAGGGAAAATCCATAAGACTAGCTGGAGGTTTCTCATCAAAAACTTAGCAAGTCAGAAGGGAGTAGCATGATATATTCAAAGTGGTAAATGGGAAAAATCCGCAGCCAAGAATACTCTATCCAGTAAGGCTACCGTTCAGAACTGAAGGAGATATAAAGAGTTTAGACACACACTAAAGGAGTTTGTGACCACTAAACCAGCCCTGTAAGAAATATTAAAGGGGACTCTGACTTAAAAGAAGATCAAAGGTGACAAAGATAAGAAAAGATCCCAGAAAATCTCCAGGAAAAATGACAAAACAAGTAATAAAATGGCAACAAATACATATCTATCAATAATTACTTTGACTGTTAATGGACCAAATGCTCCAATCACAAGACATAGGTAACAGAATGGATAAAAAAACAAGATCCATGTATAATACACTGCCTACAAAAGACTCATGTTAGACCTAAAGACACCTATAGATTGAAAGTGAGGGCATGGAGAAACATGTATCATGCAAATGAAAGCTGGAGTAGCAACATATCAGACAAATTAGACGTTACAACAAAGATGTAAAAAGAGGCAAAGAAGGGCATTATATAATCATAAAGGGACGCCCCAACAAGAAGATATAACAACTTTAAGTACTTGTTCACTCAACATGGGAGCACTCAAATACATAAAACAATTACTAAAAAAGATAAAAGAACTTAGAACAACATAAGAATAGTAGGGGACTTTAACACCCCACTAACATCAACTGACAGCTCATCTATACAGAAAATAAATAAGGAAACAATGGCTTTGAATGACACACTGGACCAATGGATTTAACAGATATACTCAGAACATTCAAATCCTAAAACAGCAGAATACACATTCTTTTCAACTGCACATGGAACATTCTCTAGAACAGATCACAGATTAGGTCACAAATCAGGCCTCAACAAATACAAAAAGATTGAAATCATACCATGTACCTTTTCTGACCATAGCACTATGAAACTAGAAGTCAACCATAAAAAAAAAAATAAAGGAAAAAATTTTGGAAAGACCATAAATACACGAAGGTTAAATAACATGCTACTACACAATGGATGGGTCAATCAGGAAATCAAAGAAGAAATTAAAAAAAAACCATGTAAACAAATGAAAATGAAAACACGATGGTCCAAAACCTTTGGGATGCAGCAAAAGTAGTCATAAGAGGAAGTATATAGCAACACAGGCCTATCTCAAGAAGCAAGAAAAATCTCAAATATGCAACCTAACCTTACACCTAAAGGAGCTGGAAAAAAAACAAATGAAGCCAGCAGAAGTAGTGAAATAAAAGAAATTAGAGCAGAAATAACTAATATAGAAACAAAAAATCCCAGTAAAACAGATCAATGAAACCATCAAGGAGCTGGGTTTTTTTGGAAAAAATTAATAAACCCCTAGGCAGACTTATCAAAAAGAAAAGAAAAAGGACCCAAATTAATAAAATTACCAATGAGAGAGAAAAAAATCACAACCAACACCACAGAAATACAAACAATTATAAGAAAATATTATGAAAAATTATATGCCAACAAATTGGGCAATCTGAAAGAAATGGATACATTCTTAGAAACATATAAACTACCAAAATTGAAACAGTAAGAAATAGAAAACTTGAGCAAACCAATAATCAGCAAAGAAATTGAATCAGAAATAAAAAATCTCCCAACACACAAAAGTCCAGGGCCAGATGGTCCCATAGGCAAATTCCACCAAAAATTTAAATAAGTTAATATCTATTCTTCTCAAACTATTCCAAAAAATAGAAATGGAAGGGAAACTTTCAAACTCATTCTCTGATGCCAGCATTCCAAAACCAAAGACCTCACTAAAAAAGAGAACTACAGAACAATATCCCTGATGAACATGGATGCAAAAATTCTCAACAAAATACTAGCAAATTGAATCCCATAGTACATTAAAAGAATCATTCACCATGACCAACTGGGATTTATTCTTGGGTTTCAGGGGTGGTTCATTATTTGCAAATCAATTAACGTGATACACATTAATAAAAGAAAGGGTAAAAACCATATGATCCTCTCAATAGATGGAGAAAAAGCATTTGACAAAGTACAGCATCCGTTCTTGATAAAAACCCTCAACAAAGTAGGGATAGAGGGAGCATACCTCAACATCATAAAGGCCATATACAAAAAATCCACAGCCAATATCCTCAGCTGGGAAAAACTGAGCTTTTCCTGTATGGTCAAGAACAAGACACAGATGTCCACTCTTACCACTGTTATTTAATATAGTACTAGAAGTCCTAGCTTCAGCAATCAGACAACAGAAATAAATAAAAGGCATCCAAAGTGGCAATGAAGAAGTCAAACTTTCACTATTTGCTGATGACATGATACTCTTCTGTAGAAAACCAGAAAGACTCCACCAAAAAATTGCTAGAAATGATATACCATTTTTGTGTGTGTATATATACATATAGTATACACACTATACAAAATTAATGCACAAAAGTTCCAGGATACAAAATTAATGCAAAAAAAATCTGATGCATTTCTATACACCAATAATGAAGCAGCAGGAACAGAAATCAGGAATCGATCCCATTTACAACTGCACTAAAAATCATAAGATACCAAACTGGTAAAAGATCTGTACTCTGAAAACCATAAAACACTGATGAAAGCAACTGAAGATGACAGAAAGAAATAGAAAGACATTCCATGCTCATTGATTGTTAGAACAAATATTATAAAAATGTCTATACTACTGAAAGCAATCTATATATGTAATGCAATCACTATCAAAATACCAAGCGTTTTTCATAGAGCTAGAACTAGCAATCCTAAAATTTGTATGGAACCACAAAACATCCCAAATAGCCAATGCAACATTGAAAAAGCAAAGCTGGAAGCATTACAATTCTGGCCTTAAGTCATATTAAAAAGCTGTAGTGACCAAAGCAGTATGGTAAAGGTACAAAAACAGACGCATAGATCAATGGAACAGAACAGAAATCCAGAAATGAACCCACAACTATATGGTCAATCAATCTTCAACAAAGCTGGAAAGAAAATGCAATGGGAAAAAAGACAGTTTCTTCCAACAAATAATGCTGGGAAAACTGGACAGCAACATGCAGAAGAATGAAATTGGACCACTTTCTTACACCATACACAAAAATAAATTCAAAATGGATGAAAGACCTAAATATGAGACAGAAAACCATCAAAATCCTAGGGGAGAAACCAGGCAGCAATCTCTTTGACCTTGGCTGGAGCAACTTCTTACTAGACAACATCGCTGGAGGCAAGGGAAACAAAAGCTAAAATAAACTATTGGGACTTCATCAAAATAAAAATCTTCTGCACAGTGAAGGAAATAATCAACAAAATGAAAAAAGGCACCCTACAGAATAGGAGAAGGTATCTGCAAATAACATATGTGATAAAGGGTTAGTATCCAAAACATAAAGAACTTAAAAAACTTGGGGTGCCTGAGTGGCTCAGTCAGTTAAGCATCCGACTTCGGCTCAGGTCATGATCTCAAAGTTCATGAGTTCAAGCCCCGCATCCAGCTCTGTGCTGATGGCTCAGAGCCTGGAGCCTGCTTCAGATTCTGTGTCTCCCCTCTCTCTCTGCTCCTCCCCCGCTCATGCTATGTCTGTCTCTCAAAAATAAATGAACATTAAAAAAAAATAATAAAAAAGAACCTACAAAACTCAACATCCAAAAAATGAGTAATCCAATTAAAAAATGGGCAGGAGACATGAATAGACATTTTTCCAAAGAAGATATACAAAGGGGAAACAGACACATGAAAAGATGTTCAACATCATTCATCATCAGGGAAATGCAAATCAAAACTACAATGAGGTAACACCTCACACCTGTCAGGATGGCTGAGATCAACAACACAAGAAATAACAGATGTTGGCAAGAATGTGAAGAAAGGGGAGTCCTCTTGCACTGCTGGTGGGAATGCAAACTGGTGCAGCCACTCTGGAAAACAGTATGGAGGTTCCTCAGAAAGTTAAAAACAGAACTACCCTATAGTCCAGCAACTGCACTACTGTGTATTTACCCACAGAATACAAAAACACTAATTCAAAGGGATATATGCATCTCTATCTTTATAGCAGCACTACCTACAATAGCCAAATTATGGAAACAGCCTGTCGATCAACTGATGAATGGATAAAGAAGATGGATATAGTATATACTATATGTATACACACACACACACACACACACACACACACACACACACACACACACACAGAGGAATATTACTCAGCCATCAAAAAGAATGACATCTTGCCATTTGCAATGACATGGATGAAGCTAGAGAGTATTATGCTAAGTGATGTAAGTTAGAGAAAGACAAATACCATTAGATTTCATTCATATGTGGAATTTAAGCAATGAAATAAGGAAACGGGGAAATAAGGAAACGGGGAAATAAAGAGAGTGGCAAACCAGGAAACAGACTTTTAAAGGTAGAGAACAAGCTGATGGTTACCAGAAGGGAGCTGGGTGAGGGGATGGGTTAAATAGGTGATGGGGATTAAGGCATGCACTTGTTGTGTGATGAGCACCAGGTGGTGTTGTATGGAAGTGCTGAGTCACTATATTGTATACCTGAAATTAATATTATCTTGTATGTTAACTGGAATTTAAATGAAAACCTAAAAAGAAAAATACCCCCCTCCCACTATTTTTATATTACTGTCAATTCTTCCCTTATTGTCTGTAAATATTTGCTTCATTTATTTAAATACTAGACTACATTGGGTATTTATAGTTGTTATATTCTTATTGGATTGATCATTATGTAATGCCCTTCTTTGTCTCTTGTTACAGTCTTTGTTTTAAAGTCTATTTTGTCTGATGATAAGTATGGCTATTCCAGCTTTTTGTTTCCATTTGCTTGGGATATCTTTTTCCATCTCTTCACTTATAAGTCAATCTCATATAGGCAGCGTGCAGGTAGGTCTGTTTTTTTTTTTTTCAATATATGAAATTTATTGTCAAATTGGTTTCCATACAACACCCAGTGCTCATCCCAAAAGGTGCCCTCCTCAATACCCATCACCCACCCTCCCCTCCCTCCCACCCCCCCATCAACCCTCAGTTTGTTCTCAGTTTTTTTTTAATTTTTTTTTTTAACGTTTATTTTTGAGACAGAGAGAGACAGAGCATGAATGGGGGAGGATCACAGAGGGAGGGAGACACAGAATCTGAAATAGGCTCCAGGCTCTGAGCTGTCAGCACAGAGCCCAACGTGGGGCTTGAACCCACGGACCGCGAGATCATGACCTGAGCCAAAGTCAGACGCCCAACCGACTGAGCCACCCAGGCGCCCCTGTTCTCAGTTTTTAAGAGTCTCTTATGCTTTGGCTCTCTCCCACTCTAACTTCTTTTTTTTTTTTTTTTCCTTCCCCTCCCCCATGGGTTTCTGTTAAGTTTCTCAGGATCCACATAAGACTGAAAACATATGGTATCTGTCTTTCTCTGTATGGCTTATGCCACTTACCATCACTCTCTCCAGTTCCATCCACATTGCTACAAAGGGCTATATTTCGTTCTTTCTCATTGCCATGTAGTACTCCATTGTGTATATAAACCACAATTTCTTTATCCATTCATCAGTTGATGGACATTTGGGCTCTTTCCACAATTTGGCTATTGTTGAGAGTGCTGCTATAGACATTGGGGTACAAGTGCCCCTATGCATCAGTACTCCTGTATCCCTTGGTTAAATTCCTAGCAGTGCTATTGCTGGGTCATAGGGTAGGTCTATTTTTAATTTTCTGAGGAACCTCCACACTGTCTTCCAGAGTGGCTGCACCAGTTTGCATTCCCACCAACAGTGCAAGAGGGTTCCCGTTTCTCCACATCCTCACCAGCATCTATAGTCTCCTGATTTGTTCATTTTGGCCACTCTGACTGGCGTGAGGTGATATCTGAGTGTGGTTTTGATTTGTATTTCCCTGATGAGCAGTGACGTTGAGCATCTTTTCATGTGCCTGTTGGCCATCCGGATGTCTTCTTTAGAGAAGTGTCTATTCATGTTTTCTGCCCATTTCTTCACTGGGTTGTTTTTCAGGTGTGGAATTTGGTGAGCTCTTTATAGATTTTGGATACTAGCCCTTTGTCCGACATGTCATTTGCAAATATCTTTTCCCATTCCGTTGGTTGCCTTTTAGTTTTGTTGTTTCCTTTGCTGTGCAGAAGCTTTTTATCTTCAGAAGGTCCCAGTAATTCAGTTTTGCTTTTAATTCTCTTGCCTTTGGGGATGTGTTGAGTAAGAGATTGCTACGGCTGAGGTCAGAGAGGTCTTTTCCTGCTTTCTCCTCTAGGGTTTTGATGGTTTCCTGTCTCACATTCAGGTCCTTTATCCATTTTGAGTTTATTTTTGTGAATGGTGTCAGAAAGTGGTCTAGTTTCAACCTTCTGCATGTTGCTGTCCAGTTCTCCCAGCACCATTTGTTAAAGAGACTGTCTTTTTTCCACTGGATGTTCTTTCCTGCTTTGTCAAAGATTAGTTGGCCATACGTTTGTGGGTCTAGTTCTGGGGTTTCTATTCTATTCCATTGGTCTACGTGTCTGTTTTTGTGCCAATACCATGCTGTCTTGATGATAACGGCTTTGTAGTAGAGGCTAAAGTCTGGGACTGTGATGCCTCCTGTTTTGGTCTTCTTCTTCAATATTACTTTGGCTATTCGGGGCCTTTTGTGTTTCCATATGAATTTTAGAATTGCTTGTTCTAGCTTCAAGAAGAATGCTGGTGCAATTTTTATTGGGATTGCATTGAATGTGTAGATAGCTTTGGGTAGTATTGACATTTTGACAATATTTATTCTTCCAATTCATGAGCAGGGAATGTCTTTCCATTTCTTTATATCTTCTTCAATTACCTTCATAAGCTTTCTATAGTTTGCAGCATACAGATCCTTTACATCTTTGGTTAGATTTATTCCTAGGTATTTTATGCTTCTTGGTGCAATTGTGAATGGGATCAGTTTCTTTATTTGTCTTTCTGTTGCTTCATTGTTAGTGTATAAGAATGCAACTGATTTCTGTACATTGATTTTGTATCCTGCAACTTTGCTGAATTCATGTATCAGTTCTAGCAGACTTCTGGTGGAGTCTTATTGGGTTTTCCATGTATAATATCATGTCATCTGCAAAAAGTGAAAGCTTGACTTCATCTTTGCCAATTTGGATGCCCTTGATTTCCTTTTGTTGTCTGATTGCTGATGCTAGAACTTCCAACACTATGTTAAACAGCAGCGGTGAGAGTGGGCATCCTTGTCGTTTTCCTGATCTCAGGGAAAAAGCTCTCAGTTTTTCCCCACGGAGGATGATGTTAGCTGTGGGCTTTTTATAAATGGCTTTTATGATATTTAAGTATGTTCCTTCTATCCCGACTTTCTCAAGGGTTTTTATTAAGAAAGGGTGCTGGATTTTGTCAAAGGCCTTTTCTGCATCGATTGACAGGATCATATGCTTCTTTTCATTAATGTGATGTATCACATTGATTGATTTGCGAATGTTGAACCAGCCCTGCATCCCAGGAATGAATCCCACTTGATCATGGTGAATAATTCTTTTTATATGCCGTTGAATTCGATTTGCTACTATCTTATTGAGAATTTTTGCATCCATATTCATCAGGGATATTGGCCTGTAGTTCTCTTTTTTTACTGGGTCTCTGTCTGGTTTAGAAATCAAAGTAATACTGGCTTCATAGAATGAGTCTGGAAGTTTTCCTTCCCTTTCATTTCTTGGAATAGCTTGAGAAGGATAGGTATTATCTCTGCTTTAAATGTCTGGTAGAACTCCCCTGGGAAGCCATCTGGTCCTGGACTCTTATTTGTTGGGAGATTTTTGATAACCGATTCAATTTCTTTGCTGGTTATGGGTCTGTTCAAGCTTTCTATTTCCTCCTGATTGAGTTTTGGAAGAGTGTGGGTGTTTAAGAATTTGTCCATTTCTTCCAGGTTGTCCAATTTGTTGGCATATAATTTTTCATAGTATTCCGTGATAATTGCTTGTGTTTCTGAGGGACTGGTTGCAATAATTCCATTTTCATTCATGATTTTATCTATTTGGGTCATCTCCCTTTTCTTTTTGAGAAGCCTGGCTAGAGGTTTATCAATTTTATTTTTTCAAAAAACCAACTCTTGGTTTCACTGATCTGCTCTATAGTTTTTTTAGATTCTATATTGTTTATTTCTGCTCTGATCTTTACTATTTCTCTTCTTTTGCTGGATTTGGGGAGTCTTTGCTGTTCTGCTTCTATTTCCTTTAGGTGTGCTGTTAAGATTCTGTATTTGTGATTGTTCTTGTTTCTTGAGATAGGCCTGGATTGCAATGTATTTTCCTCTCAGGACTGCCTTCGCTGCATCCCAAAGCATTTGGATTGTTGTATTTTCATTTTCGTTTGTTTCCATATATTTTTAAATTTCTTCTCTAATTGCCTGGTTGACCTACTCATTCTTTAGTAGGGTGTCCTTTAACTTCCATGCTTTTGGAGGTTTTCCAGACTTTTTCCTGTGGTTGATTTCAAGCTTCATGGCATTGTGGTCTAAAAGTATGCATGGTATAATTTCAATTCTTGTATACTTATGAAGGGCTGTTTTGTGACCCAGTATATGATCTATCTTGGAGAACGTTCCATGTGCACTTGAGAAGAAAGTATATTCTGTTGCTTTGGGATGCAGAGTTCTAAATATATCTGTCAAGTCCATCTGATCCAATGTGTCATTCAGGGCCCTTGTTTCTTTATTGACCATGGGTCTAGATGATCTATTCATTTCTGTAAGTGGAGTGTTAAAGTCCCCTGCAATTACCACATTCTTATCAATAAGGTTGCTTATGTTTGTGAGTAATTGTTTTATATATTTGGGGGCTCCGGTATTCGGCGCATAGACATTTATAATTGTTAGCTCTTCCTGATGGATAGACCCTGTAATTATTATATAATGCCCTTCTTCATCTCTTGTTACAGCCTTTAATTTAAAGTCTAGTTTGTCTGATATAAGTATGGCTACTCCAGCTTTCTTCTGGCTTCCAGTAGCATGATAAATAGTTCTCCATCCCCTCACTCTCAATCTAAAGGTGTCCTCAGATCTAAAATGAGTCTCTTGTAGACAGCAAATAGATGGGTCTTGTGTTTCTATCCATTCTGATACCCTATGTCTTTTGGTTGGCGCATTTAGTCCATTTACATTCAGTGTTATTATAGAAAGATACGGGCTTAGAGTCATTGTGATGTATGTTTTATGCTTGTAGCGATGTGTCTGGTACTTTGTCTCACAGGATCCCCCTTAGGATCTCTTGTAGGGCAGGTTTAGTGGTGACGAATTCCTTCAGTTTTTGTTTGTTTGGGAAGACCTTTATCTCTCCTTCTATTCTAAATGACAGACTTGCTGGATAAAGGATTCTTGGCTGCATATTTTTTTCTGTTCAATACATTGAAGATCTCGTGCCAATCCTTTCTGGCCTGCCAAGTTTCAAAAGAGAGATCAGTCACGAGTCTTATAGGTCTCCCTTTATAAGTTAGGGCACGTTTATCCCTTGCTGCTTTCAGAATTTTCTCTTTATCCTTGTATTTTGCCAGTTTGACTATGATATGTTGTGCAGAAGATCGATTCAAGTTACATCTGAAGGGAGTTCTCTGTGCCTCTTGGATTTCAATGCCTTTTTCCTTCCCCATTTCAGGGAAGTTCTCAGCTATTATTTCTTCAAGTACACCTTCAGCACCTTTCCCTCTCTCTTCCTTCTCTGGGATACCAATTATGTATATATTATTTCTTTTAGTGTGTCACTTAGTTCTCTAATTTTCCCCTCATACTCCTGGATTTTTTTATCTCTCTTTTTCTCAGCTTCCTCTTTTTCCATAACTTTATCTTCTAGTTCACCTATTCTCTCCTCTGCCTCTTCAATCCGAGCCGTCGTTGTTTCCATTTTGTTTTGCATTTCGTTTAAAGCATTTTTCAGCTCCTCCTGACTGTTCGTTAGTCCCTTGATCTCTGTAGCAAGAGATTCTCTGCTGTCCTGTATACTGTTTTCAAGCCCAGCGATTAATTTGATGACTATTATTCTAAATTCACTTTCTGTTATATTATTTAAATCCTTTTTGATCAGTTCATTAGCTGTTATTTCCTGGAGATTCTTCTGAGCGGAATTCTTCCGTTTGGTCATTTTGGATAGTCCCTGGAGTGGTGAGGACCTGCAGGGCACTTCCCCTGTGCTGTGGTGTATAACTGGAGCTGGTGGGCGGAGTCACAGACCTGACGTCTGCCCCCAGCCCACCACTGGGGCCACAGTCAGACTGGTGTGTGCCTTCTCTTCCCCTCTCCTAGGGGCGGGATTCACTGTGGGGTGGCGTGGCCCGTCTGGGCTACTTGCACACTGCCAGGCTTGTGGAGCTGGGGATCTGGTGTATTAGCTGGGGTGGGTAGGCAAGGTGCACGGGGGCAGGAGGGGCAGGCTTAGCTTGCTTCTCCTTAGGTGATCCACTTCAGGAGGGGCCCTGTGGCAGCTGGAGGGAGTCAGACCTGCTGCTGGAGGGGTGGCTCCACAGAAGCACCGCGTTGGGTGTTTGCATGGAGCAAGCAAGTTCCCTGGCAGGGACTGGTTCCCTTTGGGATTTTGGCTGGGGGATGGGTGAGGGAGATGGCACTGGCGAGCGCCTTTGTTCCTTGCCAAACTGAGCTCTGTCGACCCGGGGCTCAGCAACTCTCCCTCCCTTTGTCCTCCAGGCTTCCCGCTTTCCGAGCAGAGCTGTTAACTTATGACCTCCCAGATGCTAAGCAAGTCCCGCTTGCTGTCGGAACACACTTCGTCTGGCCCCTCCGCTTTTGCAAGCCAGACTCGGGGTCTCTGCTTGGCCAGCGGGCCGCCCCTCCGCCCCGGCTCCCTCCCGCCAGTCCGTGGAGTGCGCACTGCCTCTCCCCCCTTCCTACCCTCTTCCGTGGGCCTCTCCTCTGCGCTTGGCTCCGGAGACTCCATTCTGCTAGTCTTCTGGTGGTTTTCTGGGTTAGTTAGGCAGGTGTAGGTGGAATCTAAGTGATCAGCAGGATGCACAGTGAGCCCAGCGTCCTCCTAAGCCACCATCTTCCAGTCTGTGTCCGGTAGGTCTTGTTTTTTAATCCATTCAGTCACTCCATGTTTTTTTATTGGAACATTTAGTCTATCTACATTTAAAGTAATTATGGGGGCGCCTGGGTGGCTCAGTCGGTTGAGTGTCTGACTTCGACTCAGGTCATGATCTCACGGTTTGTGAGTTTGAGGGCTGTTTTGGGCTCTGTGCTGACAGCTTGGAGCCTGGAGCCTGCTTCTGATGCTGTGTCTCCCTCTCTCTCTCTGCGCTTCCCCCACTCACGTTCTGTCCCTCTTTCTCTCAAAAATAAATAAACATTAAAAATTAAAAAAAAATAATTATTGACAGGTATGTACTTACTGGCATTTTGTTCATTGTTTTCTGGTAGTTTTTTGGTGGTTGGATGACTTTCTATTCTAAGTTAATGGTCACTTAAGTCCTAATATATTCTAAAAGCACCATATTTTTAATCCTCTGCACATCCCCTGATGTTTTATGTATTTGATGTCATATTTTACAACTTTTTATTTTGTGCATCCCTTAACTATTGTACATATAGTCGATTTTACTATTTGTCTTTTAACTTTCATACTAGCTTTATAAGTGGTTGAGCCACTACCTTTACTGTATGTTTGCTTTTACTGGTGAGGGTTTTGGGGTTTTTTTTCATAATTTTCTTACTTCTAGTTATGGCCTTTTTTTCTGCTTAAAGAAGTTCTTTTAGCAATTCTTGTAAGGCTGGTTCACTTCAAAAAAGTTTAAAAAAACTTAAAGAAGTTAAACTTCTTTAGTTTTTGTCTGAGAAACTTTCTCTCTTTCAATTCTGAAATATAGCCTTGTTAGGTAGAGTACTCTTGGTTGTGGGGTTTTTCATTTTTCCTTTTCCTTTTAGCACTTTAAATATATCATTCCACCCCCTTCTGGCCTGAAAAATTTTTGCCGTAATGTTAGCTCATACGTTTATGGGTGTTCCCTTGTGGGTAGCTAGCTGCTTTTCTCTTGCTGCTTTTTAAGATTCTTTCTAACTTTTCACATTTCAATTATTACGTGACTTATGTGGACCTCTTTGGGTTCATCTTGTTTGGGGCTCTCTGAGGTTCCTGGACCCAGATGTCTGTTTTCTTCCTCAGTTAAAAAATTTTTCAGTTATTATTTCTTCAAATATGTTTTCTGCTTTTTCTCTCTTCTCCTTCTAGGATCCTTCTAATGCAAATGTTGCTAAGCCCGATGTTGTCTAAGAGGTCCCTTAAACTATTCTCATATTAAAAATTTTCACTCTGCTGTTCAGCTTGGATAATTTCCACTACTCTGCTTTCTAGATCATTGATCCATTCTTTTGCATCCTCTAACTGCCGTTGATTCCCTCTAGTGTATTTTTTCATTTCAATTATTGTTCTTCAGTCCTGATTGGTTCCCTTTAACATTTTCTCTTTGTTGAAGTTTTCACTGTGTTCATTCATTCTTCTCTATAGTTCTAGTGAGCATCTTTATGACCATTATTTGAACTCCCTATTAGCTAGACTGCTTATTTCCATTTTGTAAAGTTTTTTCTGAGGTTGTTTTCTGTCTTGTTCTTTTATTTGAAACACATTCCTGTCTCCTCATTTTGTCTGACTCTTCTTGTTTCTATGTATTGTCTGACTCTCCTTGTTTCTATGTTTTAGGTAAATCAGCTACATCTCCTGGTCATGAAGGAGTGGCCTTATGTAGAAGGCATCCTGTGGGGCCCAGAAACACAGTCTTCCCTGGTCACCAGAACCAGATCTCCAGGGGTGACTCTGTGTGGCCTGCATGTTCCCTCCCTTTGTGGCTAGGCCACAACTTCTGTGAGGAGGGCTGCCCCCAACTCCCCCGGGTAGGAGTAGTTTTTGAGGGTGCAGGTCCTGGCTGAGGCTGCCCACTATGTACGATGGGATGGAAACGGCTTTGGAGGCAAGTGCCATTCCTAGACTAGGGTGCCTACTGGATGTGGCAGGGTGGGAGCTACTCTGGAGGGGGCCTGCTGGGGAAAGTCTGCAAGGGAATGCTAGAATGGGGCAAATGGTGCTAACAAGGAACATGCAGAGTGTCAGAACTGGCACCCACCCACATTTGGGCCAGCTAGGCAGGAGGGCAAGAAAAATGTAGCCTGCCACTGCTTCCATTCCAGGAGAAATTTCCTACTTTCTTAGTGGTCCAACATCATGTCTCTTGGGCAAAGGAGAAGTGAAGTTAAATGGACTTTCTTTTCTTACTCTCCATCAGTTGTTTATAATCATTCCATATTTCAGTTTGTTTCAAGCTTAAAACATGACTGTCTTATACAGTTTTTTTCAGTTTTCTTGGGAGTTTTGAATTGCTTTTCTTTAACTTGTTCATACAGAATGCTGGGCTGTCAGCATACCCTCTAGTTTCTGTTCTCAAATATAATAGTACTGCATGGAGTAGCTCCTCCCCTCCCTATTCCCCTTTATTGAGAACTTCCCAGAGAAACCCCATCACCTTTTCTATTCTGGACTGGCTGCTCTTCAGTTGCCATCTAAGGTCTTCCCTTCACTGCTTCTTTGGATTGAATCCACTGCTTCGTGGATCATATATTCCTCTTTCTTGGTTTACTTAATTTGACATAGTATATATATTCAAGTAACTCTAAGAAGACAGACAAACTTTCTGCTGTTTTTTTTCCATGTTTGTTTATTTTTGAGAGAGAGATCTGCGCTGTCAATGCAGAGCCTGATGTGGGGCTCAAACTCATGAAACTTGAGACCATGACCTGAGCCGAAGTCAGACACTTAACCACTTAACCAACTAAGCCACCCAAGTGCCCCACTTTCTTACATTTTAAATGCCTTTATTCTAAACCTCATATCTGACTGATAGCTTGGCAGATATTAGAAATCTGATTTCAAATTCATTTCCCTAGAGTTGCCAAGGAGAATCTAACAGCACCTCAATTTTTGTTCCTGTTAAAGGAACCTCGTTTTTCTCTCTGAAAACTTTTAGTATCTTTTCATCAGTTTTTCTAAAATTTCAAGATGATACGTTTATGTCTGTTTCTTTTTTTTTATTCATTGTACTTGGCTTTTTTCAAGCAAAAGACTTGTATTGTATATAATTTCTTTAATTCTGTGGGCAAGAATGGAGGGAGCAAGAGAAACTGGGGTGGGAGTGTCAATTTCTATTTTTGATTAGATGCTAGTTACACAAGCATGTTGTGTTTCTCCCAAAGAGGGAAACAGGGATCCCAAGGAATCCTACTGGGTTCCAGCTCTTTGGACTCATCACCCCAGTCTCTCCAATTCTCTCCATTCTGTATTATTTCTTTTAATTTTTTTTAGTGTTTATTTATTTTTGAGAGAGAAGGAACACGAGTGGAGGAGAGGCAGAGAGAGAGAGAGGGAGACAGAGAATCTGAAATAGGCTCCAGGCTCTGAGCTGTTAGCACAGAGCCCAACACGGGGCTCAAACTCAGGAACGGCGAGATCATGACCTGAGCCGAAGTCGGATGCCCAAACGGCTGAGCCATCCAGGTGCCCCTCCATTCTATATTATTTCTGTGATGAGTTCCTTCTCTCCATTTTGTCTTTTTTTCTTCTCCAGACTCCAGTTAGTTGTTGAAATTCTTGTCTTTATGTCGCCTCCCTCCGTCTCCCCTGCCCCCTCCCCCCTTGCAAGATATCCTAAACTTTAGCTTCTAGGCCTTATGATGAAATTTTAAATTTTGGTACATTTTAAAATTCTAACAGCTCTTTCCAGTGGTTAGCATTCTGTTTTCATAATATTCTATTCTTATTTTAGATAATCTCTCTGAATATAGTAATTGTTTAAAAAGACTTTATTTTTTAGAACAGTTTTAAAGAAAAATCTGGAAGACAGTACGAGAGTTCCCATATATGTTGCATTACATTAGCATTTATTATAATAAGCAACTATTATAATAATATTGATATTATATTACTATTATGAGAGACCCTACTTTATTCACATTTAGTTTTTGTCTAATATGTTTTTTCTGTCCCAGGATCCTACCCAGGATCTCCTATTACACTTAGTTGTCATATCTCCTTAGGCTCCTTTGGCTGTGACAGTTTTACAAATTTTCCTTTTTTTTGATGACCTTGACAGTTCTGAGGAGTGCTGGCCAGGTACTATCTAGAATACTTGTCTATTGGAATTTGTCTTAGCATGCTTTCTTGTTTGTTATTTTGTTTATGCTTGTGAATAAAATGCCAGGCTGCACTTTACTTTTGGGAACCAAATAGAATCAACTGGTCCATTGTTCTATATACCACCCTTCAATGAATCCCCATTTCTAATAGTTCCCGTCAGATCTGCCAACCCTGAGTTTATAGCTACTTTGGAATCCTGCTGAGAGAATAAAGGAGAGCAGCTCACTTCTCCACTATAGCCCATACATAGCCCCTCATTCTGGGCTGTGGTTTCCGTAGCTTGCTTCTGCCTTCTTTTTTTTTTTTAATGTTTTTATTTATATTTGAGAGAGACACACACACAACACAAGCAGGGGAGAGGCAAAGAGAGAGGGAGACACAGAATCTGAAACAGGCTCCAGGCTCAAGCTGTCAGCACAGAGCCTGACATGGGGCTCAAACTCACGAACCGTGAGATCATGACCTGAGCTAAAGTCAGACACTTAACCGACTGGTGCCCCTTCTGCCTTCTACCTTAAGAAATATGGTAACCTCTTGACAGTAATTTTTTTCTCCTGCATTCTTCTTTACTATTCCATTTATTTTCATATGTTTATTCTTTTAAACTCCTAGACTTTAACTTCAGAGAAGTTTGGGACAGAATGGAAGGAGAATGTATCTATTCAGTCTGTCATCTTTACCTGAAGATTCCACAAGTCCATTTGTTAAAGAAAAATAAAATCTCTCCTAATAAGCAAAGGAAGTATAAATGTCCACTAATGCATAATTACAGTTTTATTATTATTTGTAATTCTCTTGATATGGATTTAATTTAAACTCCTGTCAGAGGTCTTATTAAAACTTCTGGTAAAACTCAGTCAGGATAGGGTCCCCACAGGAAAGAGACTTCACCCATGTGAATCTTTCATGAAGGGACTACGTGTAAAGTCGTGGGCATGTTAAGGGAACACACAAGGGAACGGTGAGGCACCAGGAACAAGCAACAGAAAGATACCCTTACAATCCCTACAGCCAGAGGGACAAAGCAAGGAAAAGAGTTATAGGAGCGAGGTAGGCAATAGAACTGTGGAGAAGAGGCCACTCAGCAAAAGCTGCAGCATATAGATATGGTTGCTGTGCTGAAACAAAGTGGGGAAGAAATGCCCATTCCTGGCAGTATGATCCACTAACCAGACCCAACCATAAGCTAGTCAGGGAAGAGGACACAAAATATGTAGTTTGTAGGAGTCAGAGCAGGGTCAAGAATGGATCAAGGGGTGGATAGAGAACTGTTATTAAAACCTAATGTTTTTTTACTGGCACACAAACAGACACTCAAATTAATGGAACAGAATAGAGAACCCAAAAATGGACCCACAAACGTATGGCCAACTAATCTTTGACAAAGCAGGAAAGAATATCCAATGGAATAAAGACAGTCTCTTCAGCAAGTGGTGCTGGGAAAACTGGATAGCAACATGCAGAAGAACCTGGACCACTTTCTTACACCAGACACAAAAACAAACTCAAAACGGATGAAAGACCTAAATGCTAAGACAGGAAGCCATCAAAATCCTAGAGGAGAAAGCAGGCAAAAACTTCTTTGATCTTGGCTGCAGCAACTTCTTACTCAACAAGTCTCCAGAGGCAAGGGAAACAAAAGCAAAAATGAACTACTGGGACCCCATGAAAATAAAAACCTTCTGCATAGCAAAGGAAACAATCAGCAAAACTAAAAGGCAACCGACAGAATGGGAGAAGATATTTGCAAACGACATATCAGATAAAGGTTTAGTATCCAAAATCTATAAAGAACTCATCAGTGTCAACACCCAAAAAAACCAAATAATCCAGTGAAGAAATGGGGAAAAGACATGAATAGACACTTCTCCAAGGAAGACATCCAGATGGCCAACCGACACATGAAAAAATGCTCAACATCACTCATCATCAGGGAAATACAAATCAAAACCACAATGAGATACCACCTCACACCTGTCAGAATGGCTAACATTAACAACTCAGGCAACAACAGATGTTGGCGAGGATGCGGAGAAAGAGGATCTCTTTTGCATTGTTGGTGGGAATGCAAGCTGGTGCAGCCACTCTGGAAAACAGTATGGAGGTTCCTCAAAAAATTAAAAACAGAACTACCCTACTAGCCAGCAATTGCACTACTAGGCATTTATCCAAGGGATACAGGTATGCTGTTTTGAAGGGGCACAAGCACCCCAATGTTTATAGCAGCACTATCAACAACAAAGTATGGAGAGAGCCCAAATGTCCATCGATGGATGAATGAATAAAGAAGATGTGGTATACATATACAATGGAGGATTACTCGGAAATCAAAAAGAATGAAATCTTGCCATGTGCAACTACGTGGATGGAACTCGAGGGTACTATGCTAAGGGAAATTAGTCCATCAGAGAAAGACAAATATATGATTTCACTCGTATGAGGACTTTAAGACATAGAACAGATGAACATAAGGGGAGGGAAGCAAAAATAATATTAAAACAGGGAGGGGGACAAAACATAAGAGACTCTTAAATATGGAGAGCAAACTGAGGGTTATGGAAGGGGTTGTGGGAGGGGGGATGGGGTAAATGGGTAAGGGGCATTAAGGAATCTACTCTTGAAATCAATGTTGCACATATGCTAACTAATTTGGATGTAAATTTAAAAAATTAAAAAAAAACTTAATGTTTTTGAACAGACATTTATCTAAAGAGACATATAGATGGCTAACAGACACATGAAAAGATGTTCAACATCATCAATCATCAGGGAAATACAAATGAAAACCACAGTGAGATATTACCTCACACCTGTAAGAACAGTTAAAATCAAAAAAATAAATAAGAAGTGTTGGTAAGGATGTAGAGAACAGGGAACCCTCATGTGTACTGTTGGTGGGAACGCAACTTTGTACAGCCACTATGGAAAACAGTATGGTGGTTCTCCAAAAAATTAAAAATAGAATTACCATATAACCTAGTAATTCTACTATTGGGTATTTACCCAAAGAATATGAAAACACTAATATGAAAAGATACATGCATCCCTATGCTTATTGCTGCATTATTTACAATAGCCAAACTATGGAAGCAACTCGTGACCACTGACTGATGAATGGATAAAGAACAGGTGGTATATATTTATATGTATGTGTGTATACACACACACACACACACACACACACACACACACACACACACACACACACGATGAAATATTATGCAGCCATAAAAAAGAATTGAAACCTTGCCATTTGCAACATGAATGGACCTAGAGGGTATAATGCTAAGTGAAATAAGTCAATCACAGAAAGACAAACATTATACGATTTCACTCATATGTGAAACATGATTGTTGGGTGCACTTTTGATCTGTATGTTTTTTGTGTATATATTATATTTCAACAAAAAATTTACCAAAAAATGATGGCAGCCATGAATACAACTGAAAAAACAAAACAAACTATGTTAATATATTTTTCTGTCCTTCTTTAGGCATCCTCATGAACAGGTCAACAAAGATTTACTGGAACAACTAAAACAATGATAAGCATTCAACAGACATGAAAAGACAGACCTTAGCTTCAAGGAATTTGCAATCTGCTTAGGAAAGCCAAATATTTAGACATGAAATTAAGAATATTAATAAGCAACGTATCAGGCTATGAAGAATGCTATAGTAAAAAAAGATCCAATATTGGCATGTAACTGATTCTTATTGGAAGGCCTAGATGTAAATACTCCTCAAGTGGGCCCTTTCTGTTGGGCATAGGTCAATTAGGCCAAGTAGGCCAAATGTCTGGTTTCAGAAGGTGTTTCAATGTTTCCTGTGGTTAGACAAGGGGGAGGGTGAGTGGCACCCCTTTCTCTGCTTCAGTGGGAGTTGCCCTGTTTTATCTGTTTTATTAAAACTATGGGTTCTGTGTTAATTTTCATTTAACAAGAGGATTTTATTGCTAAAATGAGCTTGACAGCCACTCTTCTACAAATCTGACTTCTAGATTTGTATATCTCAATTGACATATCTTACAGCTGAAAAATATTTAAAACCTCTGAAACTCTAAAAATAAAACCCATTTTTAGAAGGAAATGAAAATTACCTGAAGTAAAGGGATAAAATCCTCCTGTTCTAGAGAGTTGCAGCTGGGCTTTGCCAGGAGACAGATAAACTTAGAGGCATCATCATGATGGTAATTCAGCAACCTACAAAAGAGACAACTGCTTAGGAAGTCTGGCTACTGTGAACAATGTCTACAATATCAACAGTTGCTAATTTCAGCCTCAACTGAAGGCCATTTAGATCTAGAACCAAGTTCTCTCTTTTCAAAGATTAAGAAAGGGAATTTTTCTACGCTCTTTTAGGTTTTTAAAGTTTATTTATTTATTTACTTACTTATTTGAGAGAGAATGAGAGAGAGAGAGCAAGCAGAAGGGAGGGCCAGAGAGAGAGGGAGAGAGAGAATCCCAAGCAGGCTCTGTACTGTTAGCACAGAGCCCAATGCTGGGCTTGAACTCATGAACTGTGAGATCATGATCCGAGCCAAAATCAAAAAGTCAGACGCTTAACCAACTAAGCCACCCAGGAGCCCCTCCATGCTCGTGATTTTGTCAAAGGGACACCTCAAGAAAAGCTCAATAACAAAATGGCATATTATTTTTGTAAAATGTTTCTGGGGCTAAGACCACAGGATCAACTAAACTAATTGCAGGGGAGGGAAAATGTCCATTCAGGGTTGGCACAGGACATCCAGGCCCAGAACTCTAGAGCTACATGCCAGCCAGGAGAGAATATATCAGTTGGACTACTATGCACCACATAAGACAAAGACTTCTGTTTGCCCAGTTTGGCAGACATATTCAGGGCCCACCTGATAGGGGGTTTCTGAAATTAGACTTTGAAGGGCCAATAAAAAAAGAAAAAAAAATTAATGAATGCCCTTTTAAGTCTTTAAGCTCTATGAATTCCTCATGCCCAACTAATACTGGACATTTCCACTTAGTAACTATACTCTGACAACAAAGTTAAAGTATCAAAAAACAAATTTTATATCTTCCCGTCAAAGCCAGTCCTTTTCCTGGACATCTATTTTTGTTAAAGGTGGAAATATCCAAATTATCTGGGCTTGAAATTTGAAGTCATTTTAAACTTATTTCTTTTCCTTATTTTATGCACATCCCATTAGTCTCCACATTTTCTTGTTTTTCTTCATTACATTTAGTGAATGCTAACTGTGTGCCACTTGTGTCTAGCCTTGAAGATACTTGGGATTCAGAATAAATAAGACACAGTTCTGTGCTCTGTAAACAGTTTATAGTCTAGTGAGAGTGCTACACCATTAAGATTATACTTACATACTCAGGTTATACTCTGTCATGCAACAGAAGTAATAAGCATGGGTGTCATGGGAGGACACAAGAGGGCCAGTGAGATTCCCTAGAACTGGTAAGTAGGAAAGAAGGATGCTGTGGGTCAGGAGGGCTGCAAGTACAAATGCCTGGTGTGAGAGTGTGTGGAATATTTTGGCAGCTACAAACACTGGGGTGGTAAGAAAAGTGGACATGAGCATATAGGATTGGCCTTTTTATGTTAGATCAGGAAGACTTGGCTTTGGCTTACTCCATGGAAGAATTTTAACTTGGACAGTGACAAGATCAGATGTGCTTTTCAAAAATATCAAGCAAAAATCCAACTATGGGCCTGAGCATGGATAGTAGCAGTGGGAGATGAAGACAAAGGGGAAAATCTGGTTGTAATGAGAAGGACAGGGTAGTTGATTGGTGTGGAGGGATGAAAGTAAGGGGAAGTCCATAACAACTCCTAGGTTTCCAGCTTGGATCCTTAAGTGTTTGGAATACAGGATGGGAATACAGGAGTCCTTAGGAATATTTCCTCAAAATGTTTTATACAACCATTCCCTCTTTTCTAATGCCAGTGTACTTTTGAGTTCAGTAAGGGTCTTATTACTTCATGCTGAAACCAACAGAAGGAAAAGGGTCAAAACAGATTTCAGTGTTCATCCAACCTTAAAACACAGGCAATTCATTCCGAAACATTCTTTGATTATATAATCCTCTTTTTCAAAAATGTTCAGTAGCTCTCTACCACTTATACGAATAGTCTAACTGCCTCAGTTCAGCATTTAAGGCTCTCTGTAACTAGATGGGAGCCTGCCTACCTATCTACCTTACTGCTTTGCTAAATGAAACTTCCACTCCAGACAGCTGGCCTGGTCCATTATTCTCTAAGTGTGCCATGTGCATTCTTGCCTCTTTGCCATTTCTCATATGATTCTACTCTCCTAGAATACCATCCCTCTTGACTTTGCTATTGGAATGCTGGCTATTCTTTAAGGTTCAGCTAATAATGCAAGTCTTTCAAAAAGCCTTCTCTCATAACTAAATTCTTTACTGATCTTTGTACTGTTTAATTTATTGTATTATATTTACCATTGTACTATTAGTTTGTTTTTATTTCACTGGCTCTTAAAGGGCAGACACAGTTATAGACAGGTCTTTTTTCTTCCTTAGCAGCCAGCACAGTGACTTTCACATAGAAGATTCTCAAAAAATGTTTGTGATCTAATGGATGTATACTTAAAAACTGACTTCATTTGTGATTATTAAAGTTATAGTATAATTTGTATATTAATTCTCCTTATCATTCTTTAGCATTCTCAAGGCCTCTACAGTTAAACATGTATACATTTCAGAAAAAGATTAGTATGTAATAAATGCTGATGGGAACCACCTCCTAGGATTAGAAAATGGTTGGGATGATCACAATAAAAAGGTGGTGAGATCTTTGTAAAGGAGCACTTTTATAAAGAAAGGATAGCACAGATGAGAGATACTCTGAGAGGAAAAAGGCAAATCAAGAATGGCTTTTTCTGACCAGAATCATGAAATAGAAAGAAAAGGTGAATTATGATTTCCAGCTGATGACAGTGGCCGGTAAACTCTATATGGAAGAGAAAAGGAGATAAATAAAAGTTGTGAAAGCTGGAGAAAGAAGGTAAACATAGCTATTTTAAACTGGTATCTTCCAGAGCTCTTAAAACAAAATACTGTTAAGAGACAAATCATACACTGACATTCAAAGGTAAGTGAAAATAAGGCATAACGAAGCTGGATCAATATTACTTGACTGACTGAGAGGATCTCTGCCACAAAGCGGGTAATTCAGGAACTCAAAAAAGCCATGGAGCAATGTTTTTCCCCTAAAAATGTAAAAATGTCCTGACTGTAAGAAAATAGATATCAGAGTATAGATATGAAATGGGCAATAAGGCAGGGAAAGGAGGGAGGGCAGAGGCAGGGGAACAAGAGCCCATTAAGGTGTTCATCCTCAAAACATTAGGAGGAGGGCTAGGAAGCCTCCATCCCATGAGTACTGGGATAGCAGGGAAATTATTTCTTGTTATTCTGTGACTTTTACATGTGACTTCACTTTTCAAGAAGCCTATTATGGGAGCAAGTCAGCTTGTGTATGCATATGCCAATATGTTTAAATTCTATGTCATTATTTGCCAGTAATTTTTTTGAAGTTCAAAGCTTTAATGTACTATACTTAAGCCCAAGTCACCTTATGCAAAGGGCAAAATTGGTAAAAAAAAAAAAAAAAAAAAAATTGCAAAAATAAACACACATCTTCTTCAAGATCAGTATGATAACTCAAACCATCATGCTCAGCTGCTTAGTCTCCCCAGATAGCCATATCTGTGTCTCCCTTAAAGCACCTCTGCTTTTAAAAGGCATTTTATTACTATTTTTAATTATTTTATTTTATTCTATTCTATTTTGAGAGAGCGCATGAGCAGGGGAAAAGGGCAGAGGGAGAGAGAGAATCTTAAGCAGGCTCCAAGGTCAGCACAGAGGGTAACCTAGGCCTGGATCCCACAACCCTGGGGTCATGACCTGAGCAAAAATCAAGAGTTGGATACTCAACCAATGGAGCCACCAAGGCATCCCTTAAAAGGCATTTTAAAAGCCAAGATACAGACTCTTAACAACAGAGAACAAACTGATGGTTACCAGGGGTGACAGTGGTAGAGGGATGGGTGAAATAGGTGATGGGGGTTTAAAGAGGGCACTTTTTGTGATAAGCCCATGCTGAATGGTAGTGTTGTACACCTGAAACTACTATCACACTGAATGTTAACGAACTGGAATTTAAATAAAAACATAAAAACATAAAAACATAAAAACATAAAAACATAAAATAAAATAAAATAAAATAAAATAAAATAAAATAAAATAAAATAAAAGGCATTTTAAGAACGCCAAAAGGAGCTCCCACTAGAGGGCGCTCCAACCATTTTAGTGTGGGTCATAAAATAAGACTAATATACAGACATACACTTAATCTAGTCACAGAAATGTTTTTTCAAATGAAAAAAGACAGGGACAGTTAGTCATGCTGTATGACTTCATAAACAGTCTCCTGTAGTTACCTAAAATGAAGAGTTGTGCTTTGTGTCTTTTTTCCCCTGTGCCTTTTGTAAAAATATCCTTTCCCTAGAGATAAAATTAAAATGATCCATCTCAATAAAAGAACACAGCTAGGGGTGTCTGGGTGGCTCAGTCGGTAAGCATATGACTTCAGCTCAGGTGATGACCTCATGGTTTGTGAGTTCGAGCCCTGCATCGGGCTCTGCACTGACAGCTCAGAGCCTGGAGCCTGCTTCAGATTCTGTGTCTCCCTCTCTCTCTGCTCCTCCCCCACTCACACTCTCTCAAAAATGAATAAATATTAAAAAAAAAAAAAAAAAGGACACAGCTGTTGTGGCTGCTGCTGCTGCTGCTCTACCTACCAACATAAATGTCCACCTTTTCAGTGACAGTCTTAAGACAAAAAACCTGGCTGTTATTAAGATTATGTGGTTAACTACAGGTAACTCAAGTTGGTTAACAGTTTTCCTTTGCTATAGTCACCCTTTGGCTCACAAATGTAGGGTTCTAGAATATTCAGAATGACCTAAAATAATTACTTCTTTCTGGCTCTAATCTCTTCTGGAATAGACTACTTCCTTTTTTTTCAATCTCTCAGCTTATTCAAAGTTTTTTTCTGAAACAATTATAACTCACTTCTTGCCGCTTTCACAGATTGTTAGATGACCAACAATGCTGATCTCAATGGCTAAAGGTACCTCTGACAAGAGTTGTGCAGCATCTATATTCTTTCTACCCTTGGTTCATACTGCATCCAGCTAAGGCTTTTTCAGGGCCTGATATTTACCAGGGTGAAAGAAGTTAGCTGAACAAAAGTTAGAACATGTATACATTTCAAGTTCTTTAATTCGGCTACTGTTACATGCTAATTTAAAATAACAATAATAATTAACACATAATTGGACCACCCAGCTAAAGTCTTGGCTTTACTGGTGGGAAAAGGAGAGGGAATCCAAGCTGACTTCTCTACTGTTCAGGCCCAAGGCTCTATTTCCTTCCTGTAGGTTCTAGGCTGCCAGAAATACTGATGATAAATACCCTAAGGGGAAATGCCAATTCTTTTGCTGGTTCACTCCTGTTAATTAGTGCTTTTATGCTATTTCTAGCTTCTAATGAATTCCCTGACTTTTATGACTACTTATCAACACATTTAAAAAAAAAAAGGTATTTCTTAGATTTTATCCAGCAGTTTTCTATTTGCTATTGGAGACGTGGAATGGTGATCATGACACTGACTTTGAAGTGTCAACTAGATAGTGTATGAGGAATGATTCTCCTAGGGCCCTTTTAGTTCTTGGTATTCAGACAACTTAGAACTATTCCCTGTAACAAAATGACTAAAATTCACCTGGACAACATGAAGCATTTTAACATTTAGCATTGGTATGGTTCTTTAACAAAAAGTTCATTAACTGATAGGAGTTCTATATACTCTTATAGCTGTTGTTCTAATGTAATGCAGAAAGAACTTGGTGAACTCAACTTGCTGCTAGATTTTTAAAAATAAGAATACACTTATCAATCACCTACTATTCTCAAGCATTATACTGCTAAGGGCTTTTTAGGTGGCACGAAGGGAACAGAAGGAATCTGTGTGCTGAATTTTGCTATTATATGTTGATTTTAAGTAATAATAATGATGACGACAATGAGGATAACAGGTGAATGGCATTTCCCAATAGTTTACCAGGAAGGGTATCTAGCCCAAAAAATGTGAGCAGAACACATGTAAACAAGGCTATAAACATATGTAAAGAAGTCCGGTCAGTTAAGAGGTAGAAGGGGCAAGCTGTGACATTCTCTTAAAATGTATAAATATATCAAGAAATAACTTATAAAGAAGAAGGAAGAAAAAAAAAAGAAGGTTAAAATGAAAGAAAACTTGTCAGAGGTGAAACAGGTGATGGGGATTAAGAGTACACTTATGACGATCCGTGACATCATAGACCTGAGCTGAAATCAGGAGTTGGGACACTTAACCGATTGAGCCAACCAGGCGCCCCCGGAAGCTGTATTTTTCACATGACACATATGGTCTGCTCCCCTTAAAGGAGAGTCTACTTTTTTTTTTAAAGCTTAATTTTGAGAGAGAGAGAGCGAGCGAGCGCACACACGGGAGTGGGGTAGGGGCAGACAGAGAGAAAGACAGAGTGAGTTCCAAGCGGGAACTGCACTGTCAGCATAGAGCCTGACATGGGGCTTGAACTCATGAACTGTGAGATCATGACCTGAGCTGCAATCAAGTCAAGCACTTAACCTACTGAGTCACCCAGGTGCCCTGAGGAGACTCTACTTTTATGCCACTGCTACCAGAGTCAAATTCTAAGACCCAAATTTAACAAGTAAAACTAAGAAACTATCAAAGAGTTACTAAAAAGGTATCTTTGAAGATCTCTTTCACTGATCAGAGACATGTAGATAAAGATTATGGAAAAAATTTGTGTGGTTATAAATAAGTGTGAATCACTGAATTTTACTTGTTGACATAAAGGGTAAAGAAAAATTAATGAATGTGTAAAATAAGTGACCTTTATAAAGCACCTTGTGAGAACCAGACAATTCTTTGCCTAGCCCTGGAGTGACTGGTTGTATACTTACTTTCTCCACATGGCAACGAATGACTGTGCAGACACAAATCCTGTCCTCTCTCCCCCTGCAGCCCGGAACATGGGGGCTTTCCAATAAAGAGGACAGCCACAGAGCTGCAAATAAAACACAAATACAGTGTAAGCCAAGGGGTGTTGAAATGATGACACAGCCAAACAATGGGCCTTTGTGGCTTTTAGCCTTTGTGTCACAGGTCCTTGAGGGAGCCAAACTGGGGCAGAAGCAAATACATCAGCTATGGTAGATTCAGAAAGAGACAGAGGGGAAACAAGAAGATTCCATGTTTAATGAAGGAAATGGAAATCCATCTGACCTTTTCTCCAAGATCATCTACAGTGATACGTCTTTCCCTTTCCTGATAAAGTAACCAGTCTCCCTTCCTACCACTCTCACATCATATATTTTCTACCTTCGAAAAAGAAAAATGACTGAATGTCATGGTTGTATATGTCCTACAGCCAGCCACATTTAATACTTGGTCACTGGTATTAATACACTCTCCCACACATCTCCCTCTCTCCTTTGCCTATTATGTTATTAAGCCCCAGGGTCAGGAAGAACTGGAAAAGTCTAGATTGCTCAAGAAAATAGCCATCTAATTAAAAAAAATTTTTTTTTAAATATTTACTTATTTTTGAGATACAGATAGAGAGAGAGACAGCATGAGGGGGTGAGGGGCAGAGAGAGGGAGATACATTATCTGAAGGAGGCTCCAGGGTCTGAACTGTCAGCACAGAGCCTGATGTGGGGCTCGAACTCATCAACCACAAGATCATGACCTGAGCCTAAGTCGGAGGCTTAACCAACTGAGCCACATAGGCACCAACTCCCCCCCCACTCCGCGCCGCCACCCAATTTTTTTTTTTTTAGTGTTTATTTATTTTTGAGAGAGAGATAGAACATGAGCAGGGGAGGGGTAGAGAGAGAAAGAGAAGAGAGAGAGAGAGAGAGAGAGAGAAAATCCAAAGCAGACAGGCATCTATTTTAAATGGTTATAATTCAGGTAAAAGATTAAAGATAAAAACCAAACGCTATATTTATATATTAGAAGCAACCACAAATGACTACATATAATAAAAGCCTTAGGAGGTGCTGGGAATGAATATGAAACTATAATACTCTAAAAGGTGTTGATTTTGTTTCTTCAATAAAAAGCTATTTCTTTCAATTAATTATACTCTTACAAGAAAGACTTCTTACCAAATTTACCTACTTTTTTCCTAGTGGGAAAATTCTTTCAAGTAATAATATCTAAATAATAGCAGAGAAATAGTCTCTGAATGTTCTCAATTTTGTATATGCACATAAAACATACTCCCAAATTTGGAACCCTTCAAAGAGGTGTATCTTGTAATTAAAGACAGTCTTATTATTCATATTAGACACAGAATCTGTTGAGCTTTCATCATTCTAAAAATGGAAGCTTTTCCTTTGGAGGCTCACTAGATGTGAATCCATACTGGATTCTAGAGAAGCTGTTCCTGGTGTGAGGTCTCAGTGCATGTGGAATCACCACAGAAGCCGGAAGAGTATCTCATCTGAGATAATGACTCTGAGTTATGATGACAGAACACCCAAGGTTGCTGGATTCATGTCGGAGATGAGGATATGGAAGGTGAAATTCAAGCCATAGGAGGTAAGTACAGGGCAGAATTAAGAGGCTGCTCCTGCCTGGGCCACTAAAGCAAGCATGTTCTGCAAACAGGGTAGACCTTAAGATTTCTTAAGTCCAAAGGTCAAATACCACCAATGAGGTCGAGAATGAGGGAAAGGTGTTGCTTAGCAACCAAATGGATTTTGTTTATTGTGTAAATTATGATTGCCAAAGTACAAAGCTCACAATTAATATCCTTTGGGTGGTAAACTGTCAAATCCACTTTCCAATTCTCCCTTTCATGCAGAATGGTAGTTTGCCAAGAAAATGTTCTTAGATATGACAAGCTACTGGCAACTGCTAGGAAAGCTTAAAAGAATAGTCTGTATTATAGAGGCAAGAGTGTAGAGCCCCAAACGGAGAAAGTACGTAGAGGGAGAGATTGGAACTGGCTTGCCAAAGTGCTTGAAACTCCCACCATTATAGTCACTCATGGATTTTTTAGAATTGGAAGGGGTCAGGAATCTTCTAGCTCAACTTCAGGAAGTGGTTACCATTCTTAGCTGAAACACTACCTGGGGCTGTGTGCTGACTACATCCTGTGGGGCTACTTTCACTATTAAACAACTTTCTTTCGCTTAAATTATACTCTTTTCTCTAGAAGACTTCTGTTAAAATGCATACATGTCAGCTCCTAAGGAATAGGAAGTGACAGAGAGACCGACACATAAATTTCTATGTCAAAGGCAAAATCAAAGGCAAAATTCTAAGAGATAATGTATAGAATGGATATGTTTTAAAATAGATTGGTAAGGGCTGGCCTATTTTTCTCATAGTGGGGTACCCTAAGTAGCCATGTATTAGGCAGCAGGAGAGTATTAGTCCTTGGAGAAAATGACAAAGGAAAAAAATGCAATGCAGATGTTACACTTTGGTTACTTAAAAAAATGTATGGCTGGCTGCACCTGCTCAAAAATCAAAGAATTAAGATAAAGGGAGCCAGGAGATCAATAAGAAGCCCAAAAAAGTAAATGATATTAATCCGAGGGCAGCAGAACAGAGACTTTAAAAGAGGAGAGAACAAGTTAGTGTCAAGACTTTTTGCAAAGGAAAAGAATGGATGACAAGTGGGGTATGGAGAGATACAGAAAATGGGGTTAGGAAACTCAGATTTAGGGGAGGTACCAAGAGTCAGTCTATGGTAATCAAAGTTGCTGGAGCAAGGAAAACTGAACATCTATAATTTGATCGAAGAATGGCCCAACAACATAAAGAATTGAAAGCAGGTTGTTTAATGAGTCACACAGGAAGAGATGATTACCTAACATGTGCAATGTTCTTTAACATTTTAAAATGTTATTTCATTCGATCATCACATGATCCCCACAAAGAAGAGGGCAGGTATTTTCAGCCCATACTGTAGACGAAGAAATAATGGTACAGAGAAGTTGGCTTACAGGACACAGGCATGACAGGTCAAGGCAGTGCTCCCTCAGCCAGAAAAAAGGAGCTGACAGTGTATGGTTCAGAAGACAGCCTCACTCTTCTTCCTCAACCTCCTGCTAGAGGCCAAAACTCAATGGCGAGTCTTCTGGCCCAGTCTCTAACAAGCACGTTTCTTACTGTTCTTCAATGTATGTTCCTACACTGCTTTTCTCTTAGATTCATTCTCTAGATTAATTTCTTCTCTGTCATCACTTAGAGCTGTGGAAAAAAGTACAAACTACACACTGAGAATTTAATCAGAAATTGTGATTAACTTCTCTAGGGCTGTTTCAGGTCAAAGATGAATGAGCTAAACTTCACCAACAGATGCAGATTTCATAAACATAGCGTTTTCTTTGCACTTCAAAAAAAAAAAAAAAGACCCCAGTCCCTACAGCTACACTTAAGTGGCACTAAGAGTGGATTGCAAACTCAAGCTGGCCTTCCAAAGAGCTTTATAGACTACAAGAATTCAGAGAACTGTTCACTGATTGCTCCAACCCCCTCTTGCTTCATTGTCCCTTAAAGGCTGTCTTTCTTCTCCTTTACTACAACCAGCTTGTCATGAGAATCCAAGCACGTGCAGCACAGGTGCTACAGGCATAGAGTCCACTGCCTAGTGTCAGAGAAGACCAATCTGCATAGTAAAAAACAACTGAAAACAGGACTGCTTCGTGCATGTTAAGAGCCACAGCCAACTAAATGCTGGATGAAATGTGGATTAGCTAAATGGAAGAAATGATTAAACTTTTTAAATAAATGATTTTTAGCTATACTTGTGGTGAGCATAGCATAATGTATAGGCTTGTCAAGTCACTATGTTGTACACCTGAAACTAATATCTAACACTATGTGGCAGCTATACCTCAACAATAACAAAAATACAAAAATAAATGATCTAAAAAATGAAGAGGCAAAATCCAATAAAATGAACTAACAGAGTAAGGCAAAACAAAACAAGACAAACCAATACACTTGTGATACCTACTGAGGTTACTATGTACCCATCTTCATTTTTATATGCAATGTTAGTTTTAACTTTTTGAAGTATGACCAGTTTACCCTGCTGCGTGAGCTGACAATTAAGGTCTAAGAGCAATGAACACAAATGCCTGGTACTCATGAAGGGAATGGAGGGCTATAACCAAGTATGATTCAGACAAGTTATTCAGACAGTACATGTTTACTGGTTATTGTGCCACATGACAATTTGGTGTAAGCGGTACATTGTTATATGTTACTATTACCAGGGCTAAACACAATTTTTAAATTTCTCTATGTTGTCAGCTTCAACACTGGCAGTTTTTCCTGATATCACATACGGATTGATCCTCATTACCTAGAAAGAGCAAAGTCCTTCCTCTGACTCCCCAGCATGCACAGACCCCTACCCTGACTGGACTACATTCTTTCCTACACCTCTCTTGACCATCTGTGGAGTCCTTAGCTTTTCTGCTCTCTTCTCACTGAACCATGGAGCAGGGCAAGGGCTACCACAATACAGGGGTGGGAGGACCAGAGTAGGAGTGGGGAGACAAGGCAACAGAAAGGCAGAGAATAGGATCCTCAGTCAGGGGTTGGGAATATTCAGAGGAAGGCTGAAGTCCTACAGGACTTGTATTCCAAACAGAACAGGCTATAGGTCTCTGTCAGGGAGGCACTAAATGCCATCTGGATTGGCTTTCCAGATGTGGTGAGCCCAGCACAGCACCAGGGAACTACTATGTCCCTTAATCTGGACAGTTTCTCCTTGTCTGCCTGCCTGAAACAGTCCATGTAACTGCCTGTTTCTCTCTCACAGTCTCCAGGTTAGAAATAACCCTGTTTGGCATTTATGCAGTTAACATGTTATCTCTAAATGTAGATTTCATTCAGCCTTGCTGAATTCTGTCTTTTGGATTTAGATTCATGGTTCCAGCCCATTCAGATAATTTACCATCTTGGCTCATAGAGTTGCCATCTCTCAAAGCTTTGGGTAAGAAAATGCCAGTGCCCTGAAAGAACCTGTGATTTATTTGGGTGGATACTGACTGGAAGTTTGCTAATGGTATGTTAGCATATGTTCAGGGGAGATAACATATGGTATAAACAGCACAACGCCAGGAGTTGGAGGACTTGTCTCCTGACGTGTGCTAGTTCTGTGACTTCAGGTACTCATGGGACTTTAGTTTCCTCATGTCTAAAATAAGTAGAGATAGGTGAGCTCTTATATTTGCAATGTCAGTTTACTTTTCATTAGAAACATCTGAGGGATCAACAAGCAAGTTCTAAGATGGGGGGGGTGAACAAAGGGGGAATAAAAGAATTCCTTTTCACTTCCCCTAAAACCACTCTATTTACAAATTATTTAATAGTAGTAGCAAATGTTCTGACAGCAGGTAGAGAAAAGGACAGGGCATGACTGGAGTAGGGATTTGGGGACTTCTCCGAAGACATGATAGAAGTTAGGTCTTAAAAGATGGGTTATGTGGGGGTTGTCAGGAGTGGAAGCCCATTTTGGAAGGGAGAAGTATGAGAGCCCAAACGCAGAGGCATGCCTGTGGGAGGGCAAGTAGGTCAGGCTCATGCAGGTAATAGTAGTTTGGGCTTTATCTTCAAGATCAGTAGTTTCCAAACTTTAAAATATTATTCCTGAAAGTAGGGGAACTGTGAAAGTGTGCATGGGGTCTTGGGACCTTCAACTTGGTCTCCTACTTGCCCACATGCAAACCTTAGTCTACTAAATCCTTCTGCCTCTTGCAGCACCACCTGAAACCACTGCTAAATCCTGAGATATGATCTGACTCTTCAATTTACATGCATGATAAAAATAAAACCCAAACAAAACAAAGTACTGCTATAGATGGGAGGAATCCCTGAATACTGCTGAGCGAGGGAATGGCATGATCAAATAAAATCTGATTCTCTGCCCGGTATTAATTGTTCTAGGAGACTGGAGATGGAGGATCCACTTACTGAAGATATTCAGTTGTCCTAGCATGAGAAGCTAAGATCTTAATTAGAAGCAGGTGGGTATACTGGAAAATATTAAAGACTTGGTTCCTAGTGGAAAATCCATTTATTTCTGAGTAGAATTAGTGTTGAGCTGGCCCAATCATTCCTTGCCTGGCTCAGGGAAGAGTTATGATTAATGGGTAAGAACGAAAAAAGATTCATATTCAATACGAGGAAAAATTTTCTAACAAGTAAGGATATTTAATAATGAAACAGGTTGTTTGGCGAGATAGTGAGCTTCTGGTCACTGAAAGCATTCAAGCAGAGAATGAATTTATGTGTTAATGATGTCATGGGTGGAATTCCTATCTTAAATGGGAAGATGGACTAGAAGACCACTAAGATTTTTTTCAAACTTATGAGTTCCATGAAATAGGACCACAGATGATATATCAGGATCAAATACATTTTTTCAACATAGGAAAAAAACCTAGCCATGCTTAAAAGGAGAGCAAAGAGGCAGTGAAGAGATGAAGACTGGGATTGCTAGAGAAAGAGAGATTATACATTATTTAGTAGTTATATTACCTTTGCAATTTTTCCCATTTCATAGATGTCTGCTTTCTGATCTTCAATATCCATGAAAGCAGTTTCAATTTTGCTTAGAGTCTGTTCATGGTTACTGCAGGCATCTGGGAGTCCTTCAGGAAAGTAGAACCGTGGAATGTTTATGGACAATGGTGCATTCACAACATTATTCACATGAGGAACAGGGGAGAGAGGTCGGGGACTACTTGGAAAGGTGGCTGTAGGTGGAAGTGGTGTTCCAGGTTTCTTTTCTGGTTTATTTTGAATCTGGAAGGAGAATGTGATTATGAAACACAGAAATTCTAAACAGCATATACTTCTTGAAAGTCCTCACCAGTAACAAGAAGTTGGGCATAAATACAAGCAGCCACAATTAGAGACAGTAAGAGCTCACTCTACTGTAGAGGATGATAAGTGTGCTTCTAGGGAATGCCTATCCATACTAAATAAATACATTAATTATCTGTCAATACCTGAGTTTACACAGATTTATGCTTTAAAAATCCTACAGTACATTTCCCATCAATTATGTGCCAGATATTTAAGAGTAATGTTAGTTGACACATTAAGAATCTCAAGCTGTATTCTTAGTCTGTTGGAAAAGCAAATAATAAATCCTTTTTGAAGACTATTCTTCACCTTTCTGCATATTTCTACCTCTCCTTCAACAGGCAGACAGAATAAGTTCTTTCAAAATACATAAATCTAAAATGTATTGGTCGGGGGTATCCTTTTACCTTTTTCTCTCTAGTTTGACTTTGTCTAGGTAAAATCACTGCCAGTCCATGATGCAGAGAAAAGTCTTGTGAAGAAAATTAAAGCATTTTAGTTTCGGGGTATCTTCCACCAGACTGATTTACTTGCCCCTTGGGGCATGCCATTTTTTTTCCATGATACACATTACTCTCATTTTTGGTAACCTCTAAGAGGCAAGGATCATGGTCATTAATTTCATCACGGCCAAACCCCATTCATAGCTTATTACCTCACTTATAGTTTATATCATTCCTTTTTCCAAAAAGGATTTGATGTGTTATGCCATATGGAGACATGAGAAAGGAGAGAGCATAAAAGTGAGGTAGGGGAGGGAGGAGGGCAATGAGGAGATTAAGATTATCCATGATTTAGGGGAGGGGAGGTATACTAACATTCAGGTAGAGGACTACTTTACCAATGAGGACTAAATTTAGTTCTGAGCTTCCTAACAGAAAAAGCAAAAGAGATTCCATGAAGATTTTCAGAGTTTTAATTTCTTCTCTTAATTTTGACCAAATTATCTATCAAGGCGCATGAGCATGGCATTGTGTTATATACTACATGAAGTATGAGAGATGGACATGACTGTTAACTACCATGAACACAAAATATTACTCAAATATTCATTTTCTTTAAATTGTGCTAATGCCATTCCTAAAATTTGAATAATGATTTATCTGAAGTAGTAGATCTGAATATCATATTTCCTTTTGACATATGGGCTCATAACATGATCTTTACATTCAGGATAAAAATCTTGGCTACCCTTGAAAAGCATGAGTATTAGAGGAAGATAAACTTCACTCACACAAATATGTGATTTAATCTGCTTTTGTCATACATGGCCCGTCTCAGGTTAATATCTGACACTAATACATAGAATGGAGTCTGCTCATACATTACTACTACTGGGGACATTAAAGTCCAGTTGGTCACACCAAGACTTTACTGCAGTATCAGAATGTCACCCCTATAAAGCAAAGTCAAGGAAGAAATGGCACAGAGAGAAGTGAGGCTCATGAAATATGAAAAGCTTAACAGAAAACAGTGATGCTTAGCTTCTGTGACCTCAGGAAAGTTACTTTACCTTTTAGAATTTTAGTAATAAAGCAGATTATAACCCCTACTTCTTAGAAGTTGTTGTGAAGATTACAGGAAATTACAGGAAGTAACATAGGTAAAAGGTCCAGAACAGTGCTAGGCATAGATAGATATGTCCTTATTTAAGAAAATGAGTCATAAGGCCAAAGCATGAGATTCTCAAAAGATTAAACATAATTTAGCATGATCCTTCAGATTCAATAATAAATAAAATAATCATTTACATTTGTAAAACACTTTAAAGTTTACAAGCCACCTCTGATTTAACAAATTGATAATCTATTCTAAGTAAACATTTCTCTCTGCTTTAATGCTAAATCTGTATATATTACACAGTCCCAGGAGTCAAGAACAGTAGACACTGTTCCTAAACTTCTACAAGAAGGCATATAATTCTTCAGGGGACTTTACATTTATATATAAATAGGTCATTTATATCACTGTCATTCCCTTTCTATTATTCTATGCTGAAAGAGGTTTATGAGACTACAAGTATACAATCATGAAAATTCTTTTTTTCTTTCCCCAAAATGTTTCCCATGATGTGACATCCTGGGCAGTTATAACCATAGGATTAAGACCACTGGTGCCAGTGTGGATGAAGCCCAATTGTTTCGTGAGCACATGCTAGTGGAGAAGGTTTAGAACAAGACCTTCTATATTAACTCTACACTTTTACTTCGACAGAAATAAGTAACAATTGAGAACAAACCCTGGCTACCTGTCACGGTTTTTATTTAAAGGGGAAATATTCAATTATATAAGGTACCTTCTTCTCCTTACTGTATTTCTTAACATGAAGCAATTCACTGATTGGCAAGTATTTATCAGTTCATAGGTTAATCCATATTTAATAAAATTGATGTTAATATTTAAAAGGGAAAAGAAAAAGAATGCATTTATTTTGTGCTTTTATGTGTTATCAATTTCCTTTCCACTGAATTCAATGAAAGACACATAATTTAGTTTAATAAAACTGACCTTTATAAATATTATAGATTAAAAGACAATAATGTGAAATTTGTCAGATTTACTGGCAAGTTTAGCATCTGCTCATTTTGAATTAAACTGTATCATTCAAATTTAGAAACAGCATTAATATACAACTAGCTAGGTAAAATATCTCAATTCTACATTTCAGTTTTAGCCTATAAACATAGTATTTAGATATCCTTACACTATTATGTCATTGTAGCATTTCCAATATTTGACCATTTTTGACTTTTTTTTTTTTTAAAGCAACTTCATATGGTTCACTCAATTTAAAAGTACCCTGGATCAGAATAACTATAAAACTATGGTTTCTTGTTGGATTCTGGGTGACCATCACTTATATGACCCTTGATTTGTATTGTATTCAAGGTGAGGCAAGTTGTTTGGTAAAACACCGGCCCTATGGGTATAAGCAAGTAAGCATGGGTTCCACAAAGTTGTCATCACAGGCAGAAATGACTTACTATCACAGCGTGCTGAGGGAGGACAACCCAGAAATTAATTGCCATCCTTTGCTACCCATATATATCACACCCACACAACTGTCTATATATATAACTAGTTCTTCCTTCAAAAAAAAAAAAAAAGAGATAACCAGGACTGATACTTTAAAAACAATTCATTACAGATGTAAGTATGTTAATACAAACATAGTTTATCGATTCAAAGTGCCAACAAGAAATTCTAATTTCTCAGAGATTTCTATTAAAATTTGTAAACTGTAAAATATTTGTTAAGGTGTATTTATTGTCTCTAAAACTAGATTCCCTCTCTACAAGAGAAAAATGTGAGTACTGTACTTCAGGTCCAGAAGGTCTATTTTTAAACCTGTTGGAATCTCTCTACAAATAGCTTTCTGCAAATAGCTGAATAGAGGACACAGATTAATTCCTTGCTCTAATATCAAGTGAGCTGTAAAATTATTTGTAAGTTAGTTCACTGGGTGGTTTTATTAGTAATAAAAATATTTTAAAAGAAACACCTAAGTTCCAAACCTGTGTCTGCTGAAATGACTTCAGCCGCTTCTTAAACCTTGATGGGAGAACAAAATCACAGCCCCTTGCCAGGAAAGCTAACTCTCCCCTTAAATCCGGGTCCCTTCGTAGAGATGTTTCCTTGATCATCATCTTTGAAAAGTGGATGTTTACTTAGCAACTGTCCAGCACACTTCTGAAGATAGTCAGATTTAGTAAGTTGTCAATCTCGTCAGGTAGAAAGGTATTTTCTTCTTATCTCCAAAAGAAATTAAGTTCAAGCATTGTGCTCTCCCAGTCTCCAGGGACCACAATCCATGCTTGTACTGACATGCAGCTGGTTCCCAAATATAGCCAGTGGCTCCCAATACCTGCTCATAATTTTCAAGTTAGAAACACGCCTGCAATGGGCTTGTTGCTCCTTGTGGATAGCTTTGTGTCAAACTGACCTGCACATGTTGAGAATACAGAGCCTTCTGGGAAAGGAAGCAAGCACCCACTACTCTAGCACCAAAGTTAGAAACATTACAGTTGGACCTAAAAATAGCGACTTCTCAGATAATGCTAACTTCTTAAACTCAGAGTATATGAGGTGTCAATCCATGTAAATCAGTTTCTCTTCAAACTATTAGAAAAAGAACATGCAAAGCTTTTTTGGTTTTGCTATTTGGTATTTTTTGAAAAAAGAACAAGCTGCACTTCAAATTTGAATCTATAATTTTAAGAATAGTTTTTTATTTCTTATTTGAAGGGAAGCAAATATCCCAAACCCTCTAGGTATATCCAGTTAAAATATGGAGAAAAACAAACTTCCATCCTGAAATGTTAATACAGAAAGATCTGTTGGTCTTGTATTTTAAAATTAAATCATTTTTTTCCTGGCTTGTGTGTAGAAAACTATCTTAGTTATCTAATATACTTTTTTGGAAGTGATTCTGGATCTGGGCACATTTGAAATTTATTGTCAAAGTATTGGTTAAGAAAGTGGAACAACTGAAGGGCTCCTGGCTGGCTTAGTCAGTTAAGCATCTGACTCTTGATTTTGACCCAGGTCATGATCTCATGGGTTCATGACTTGTGACCTCCATTGGGCTTTGCGCTGAAAGCGAGGAGCCTGTTTGGGATTCTCATTCTCTCTCTCTCCTCCCCATCCGACCTCCCCCCCCCCCCCCCCGGCTCCTTCTCTCTCTCTCAAAATAAAGAAATAAACATAAAAAAAAAAAGTGGGAGCGCCTGAGTGGCTCAGTCGGTTAAGCATCCGACTTCAGCTCAGGTCATGATCTTGCTGTTCAGGGGTTCGAGCCCCACATGGGGCTTTGTGCTGACAGCTTGGAGCCTGGAGCCTGCTTCGGAATCTGTGTCTCCCTCTCCCTCTGCCCCTCCCACCCTCACACTCTGTCTCTTCCTCTCTCTCATAAACATTAAAAATTTTTTTTAAAAAGTAGAACAATTGCATGCCATAAGAAAGCAGCTTTAGATACATGTGAGTGAAACCTAGCTATGATAAAGGTACAAAAAATGATCAAATGGCAATGACATATGTCTTGAATTTGTGAGACATTCTTTTTCAAGGACCTTTAAAGAAATCACAAATTTTTAAAATATTCTATTATTTTATTATATACTAAATATCTGCCTTAGTCATTTACAAATAAATCTTCAAATATCCTCTTCAATATTTATTTTCAATCACATTGTTCAATCAATATTTATTTTCTATTTCTAGAAAATATAAACCAAATATCACCAAATAACCCCCTAAACCAAAAATAGCTCACAGAGCTCACAACTGTCTTCTCCTAAACTTTTGTCTAATTTAGTGGGAATTAAATTCTTTGGATTTCCACTGTTTCCTACAACTTATCTTTTTTCTTGATTTCCTTTCAAGACATTCTGACAATACTTGATAATGTGTACATTGGGCTTAAAAGTCTAAACCTGTGGTTTTCAAATTTTTTTCTTTCAAGCTGTGGGAATCCTCCACTCATACAAAATCATACATGAAAGCTTTCAATATATAGTATGGCTGACAGAAGATTACAACTGAAATCATTAGTCTAATGCTTTAACTTGGGCCCTTCCTTCTCTGCCCCGTTTCCTATCACTGGGCTTACATGTTAACTCTGAGCTCTCCAGTGTTCTGTGATTTTTTTTTTCCTATACTCTTATACTCTTGCCTAGAATGATCTTTTCCTTCATTATTTACCTCCAAATTAAAACATCAAAAAAAGTGTGTTGTGAATGGCACTAGGTCTTGGACTTATGATTTAACACTTTTTCAAATAAGCACATCTTAAATTACATTCCCTCTGTTCTTCCCAGCAGCAATGTGTGGCCTTAGAGGGGTGGCTTTTCATCCCTTTCCTGAGAATGCTCCTCCTCAAATGATATATACTCTAACCACCCTTCAAAAACCAATTCAAATTTTATCTATTTCATGAAAGCTTCCCTGACTATGTAAGCCCTCTTACTACAATTCTCTTAATGAAATAGCGTTACCCTTAAATGACCTCCACTTAACCTATTCTCTGGGTTAGTCAATGATCTCCATTTCTCCTTTATTATTATTATTTTTAATGTTTATTTTTGAGAGAGAGAAACAGAGCACAAGTGGGGGAGGGGCAGAAAGAGAGAGAGAGAGACAGAGACAGAGAATCCAAAGCAGGCTCCAGGCTCTAAACTGTCAGCACAGAGCCCAACGCAGGGCAGGGCTCAAATTCAGGAACCATGAGATCATGACCTGAGCTGAAGTCAGACACTTAATCTACTGAGCCACCCAGGCGCCCCCATTTCTCCTTTAAAAGGGAGAACCCAACACCTGGAACACACTGATTCATGGCTAACAGTTTCTGTTATGCTCTCATATATCTTATCACAGTAGTTGAGCTGTATGCTTATTAAGAGTTGGTTGTGCTTGTACCCATTTGTTTATACTGGTTGTAATTTTTACAGTAATTATTCAATTACATGTTACATAAATTAATGAAATGTGACTGTGTAAAAAAAAAGTTGTTTCTAAAATTTCTAAAATTGAAAATAAAACCTCTAAGTTGAACTGTTTTATAGATTTAGTAAAGGCAAACTATCACTAAAATTTTTTTGCTGTAAAATTAGGTGGAGGTGAGATAAAGAACAAAATCATTAAAATTGAGAAGGAGTCCATATTGGAATTGCTTCACTACTAACTTAAGTTCCTTCATCACTTTAAAGAAGCTGAAGCTGAAAATCAATCAATAAATGTACTGAGTGTGATTTATTAAAGAAAGATGTCATGGAACTTCAACTTCCAATCATAACACTCAAAGAAAAGGCTTTGGCCCTCTATCAAAAGATGTGAATAAATTGTTTTGAGTTAAAAAAATGTTTAATATATACATGCTTTATAGTACATACACACAGAATGTGTGATACTCTACTGAGTAACTATCAATCCCAATAATGTTCAGGTAAAAAGTGCTTCTATTGCAGTATTTTATAATCTGAGAATTATTTTCCAAAGAATGTAAACTCTTGAGGGTAAGGTCAATTTTATAGTCACTCAACAAATATTTTTCTAGCCATTTATTATATGCAGACACTTTGCTGGGTACTGAGAGTATGGAGATAATAAATAAATGGTCTCTTCTTTTCCTTACCATACCTAGTACAATGCTGGTTTGGAGCAAAGGACAACAAATATTTTCATTTCATTCACTTCCCATAAATCTCTGAAGTTTCAAAGTCAGAACAGTGGTTAAAAGCCTGCTCTGTGACATTCTAAAAATTTTTTTTAATTAAAAAAATTTTTTTTAAGTTTATTTATTTTAACAGAGAGAGCAGAGGAGGGGCAGAGAGAGAGGGAGAGAGGCAGGTTCCATGCTGTCAGCGCAGAGCCCGATGTGGGGCTTGAACTCATGAACCATGAGATCATGACCTGAGCTGAAACCAAGAGTTGGATGCTTAACCAACTGAGCCATCCAGGTACCTCTTGTTTTAAATTTTTTTAATGTTTCTTTACTTTTGAGAGAGAGAGAGAATGAGCAAGGGAGGGGCAGAGAGAGAGGGAGACATAGAATACAAAGCAGGCTCCAGGAACTGAACTGTCAGCACAGAGCCCAATGTGGGGCTCGAGCCCATGAACCGTGAGATCATGACCTAAGGCGAAGTTGGATGCTCAACCAACTGAGCCACCCAGGTGCCCCTCTGCTACACTCTTAAGTAAGAAAACATTTCTCCATATCTTTTGATGAAGTGAGCTCTCCTGTTTTTATTTACTCAACTGCTTTACAAAGAAATCAGAGGGAGAAAAGACCAGGCCCTTCAAAGGGCTTAGGAAAGAACTGGTCTTTATCAAGGAGTTATTGACGGAAAAAGACTACCATGAAGTATTTGTGTTTGTATGGAAGTATACGTGCTTGATTCTAGAAAGGATCTCAGAATGTGTTAGTCTTAAAACTTCTTAGTTTCGACAAGTATATAATCAGAAAACAGTTGCAAAGAACATGGTTTTTAGAGTGACCTCTTCTTTACTGGGAAATGATCAAGTATCAGGAATTTCACTACAAAACAAGGCTTATGATCTACTCTCTCTTCTCTTCCTTGATCATAGGAAAAGTACAATCCATGGGGCTGGGTGTTTCTGGGTGAGAGGTTTCCCTTGGAGGGACTAACCAGAATGAAGAAGAATAGAGAACTATTAATATGTAGTTTACAAATCCAGTTTGAAACCACAGCAAGGTTGGAACTGTGGGCAATTATAATGGAAAGAGTCAACTGTAATGGTCTTCCCAATGTCCTTCTGGAATAAATCAGGAGATCTTTTCTCCTGCCTTCTGCAGCATATATGAAGTCCATCCGAACAAGATACCTAGCTAACAGTAGGTGTTTCCTAAACAATTACCTGAATCTCTTCTTGACCTGTAGACTATTCATGAACATACCCTGTCTGAAGATAAAGGTTTGTCCTGACTGGACAATGTGCTCAACCTGGGTCTTCAAGGCCACTGTGTTAAGAAAGCTTGACCAGAGCATGAAAAAGACTCATACTCTCTTGTGGGGATGACTGGGATCCATCACTTGATACCTCAAAATCCAGCATCTAGGCTGGGGTTCCTTTCTTGCCTTTATATTTGTTCCCCCAGAGCAAACGTGATAGAGCAAGGATGAAAATCTTTCTCAAGGAGAACCAGCTGGGGTGGGTTCCTGGCTACAGGGTTTTACAAGTTCCCTGGCAGGGTTAGATGGAAGAGGCTGGCCTCTGCTAACACCCTAAAAAGCGAAGGGTTTTTTTGTTTTGTTTTGTTTTAAAGAATAGCCTTCTAAGAAAATCAAGAAAAGCTACTCCCTTACGATGTTCTGAAAGGACCTACAGAATTGAGAACTCAGTCTTGAAAGAGCCTGTGCCCTCAAGGAAGGGGAGAATGGGAAGGACAGAGAAGAATAAAGCTGTGTGTGACACCCAACACATTACATTTTTGTAGAATTCATTCTTTGACGCTTAATCTGAAACTCAGGATTGGTTTTCTAGAGCTTTCTGAATTCTAATTCCTGCCCTTCCCCTTTTAGTGAAGACAATAGTGGTACATAATATTAATTCTCTCTCTGGAAAGAATCAGCTCTAAGGGATGTTTAAAAAAAATGGGTGGATTAAACAGGACAGTGACAAATTTGAACAATTTCCTGAAGAAGCAAATCACTTATTTTGACTTGTATAAAACTGCTAAACAGTTAATACAGTGTGTTGTGCCAAAATAAGTCTAGTCTCTATTTTATAAACAAAGTTGTAAAGTCATTCACCAGCGTCAGCTGAACATGGCTATGAAGACTGAGATGATACCATCAACCAAGAGTGAAGAAGGCCTGCGGGATAAACCAGGCAGCAAAGCTGGGAAAATCTGAGTGACAGAAATACATAGCACAGCAAGCCTGGGAAGTAAGCTCAGTTGTGCTGAGTAACAGAATAAGGTTGAGAAATACAGTAGAGTCACTGTGAAGTGACACCAAAGATTCTGCTCAGAAGATACTATAGGAAAAAAAAAAGTTACATATTAAAGAGAAAGTTTTGCTTCATCAGGAGGGTACTTCTGATTCAAAAAAGGAAGCTAGCTGACTGTTTTGAAAAATTTTAAAATACTAAGTCAAAAGACTTTTTTTCTCTGTCCACACAAAAACTTGTACATAAATGTTCACAGCAGAGTTATTCATAATAGCCAAAAAAGTGGAAAACAACCTAAATGTCCATTAGCTGATGAAGGGATAAACAAAATGTGGTATACTCATACCATGGAATATTATTTAACCATTAAAAGGAATGAAGCATTGACACATGCTACATGATGAACCTTGAAAACATAATGCTAAGTGAAAAAGCCAGATACAAAAGACCATGCATATAGCGTAAGATTCCATTTACGTGAAATGTCCAGAATAGACAAATCAAGAGAGACACAAAGTAGATTAGTGGCTGTCAGAGGCTGAGGGGAGGAGGGAATGAGGACTAACTACTAATGAATACAGGTTTTGGGGGGGTGATGAAAATGTTCTGGAATTAGTGCTGATGGTTGTACAGTCTTGTTGAATATATTAAAACCTACTGAATTATGCACTTTAAAAGGGTGAATTTTATACTATGCGAATTATATCTTGAAAAAAGAGTTCCTCAACTTGGCTCTAATTGGCAGAGTAGTTAAAAGAGGTAATAACTTGGAATCATAGACTTTGTTTAAAATACCATTGCAAATAAGCTTTAAAAGAAGAAATTGATTATAAGCTAATTAGTTAATTACTCTTAATCTTAAATTTTTATGTCCTTCTCCTTTAGGCTCTAACTTGGTGATTTCTCATTGTTTAATAGCTTGTTTCGTGTTAGTAATGTTAATTTACTCTTAAAGAATGGACACTAAAGTGGGGAAAGAAGGTTGGTGGCAGTATCTATGGCATCTTTGCTACTGGCCTGATCCTTGAGCCTTAACTTTATAGTATGCAGCAAACTAGGAGATCTAGTAAGCATTTTGTGTCTTCTTTCAGTTGACTCCAAATGACAGGAACATATTTCATGACTAGTAACAGAAAGAACCTACAAATCTAATATTCTGCCTCTTGGTATTCCTAATACTTGGGGGTAGATGTTCTTCTAGGATCTGGGGCAAGGAGAGATAATTAAGAGTCTAAAATTATTAGGCATAATAATTCTTGGATCACTAGAATTTCTAGTTCCTAGAGTTCTCTGTCCTCCTTCGTCTGCTTTTCTTCTTTCCCTCTTTCAGGAATTACTTCAATTAGATTGCTTATTATAAAGCACAAGAATTCATTTTAGCCTATATTAGAAAACTGAAGTTAGAAGGAATAGAAGGTCTGCAATCCACTGACACTACCATGTTACCTGTCAATGAACACAGAGTGACAGAACTATAAAATACCTTGCCCCAGTGTCTTTGGGGTGTGTGTGTGTGTGTGTGTGTGTGAGAGAGAGAGTGGGGTGGGGTAGGGGGAGACTTCTCAGTAATTTTGGGTGAAGGCTGAATTCGCACATGTCAAATGAGAAGGCTATCACTGATCGTCAAAACTCTAGTGTTGAGTATAATATTGCAAATATAACAGCTGATGGAGCTGTGCTTCTTGGATGCCACAGTGCCTTTTAGATGTCTTGTTTTAAAGATGGGAGAATTGCAGCATGTTTATCTGCTTATGGGAAGACCTAGTAAAGGGGAAAAATTGATGAATGCAGGAGGGAAAAAAAGGACCAATCAAGGAGGAGAGTCCCTCAGTTAATAGGAGAGGATGGACCTATAGCACAAGTACAGAGGTTGGTCTTACATAGGTGCTCAGATCATTCACGTATAGTAACAGAAAGAAAGGGAGAGAGTATATGGGTACTGATATGGCTAGGTAGCTGGCTAAAGTTCTCCCCTCTGATTGCTTCAGTTTTCTTAGTAAAATAGCAAATAAGGTCATTAACTAAGGGCAAGAATGGAAGAAGAGATGTTCAAAAAGAGAGAAGGTATGAGTCATTTACAGAGTGGTAAAGTGAGGGATTAGGGAGCTGTAGTAGGACTGCTAGACAGTACTAAAGGCCTGTTGGAGGTTTGTGGCCATGAATTTAATGCAAAGACCACTTGGTTTTATTGTGTGATTTTTCTCAAGCCAAGGTTAGCTGCACAAATAAAAGCTCAAAATAGAGAACACAACTTAACCCAAGCTGTAGTTTCCCAGGTGAGTACCATGAAATGAGGGTAAGGCAAAGAAGTAGACAGTATATTCAGCAGAGTGATTTTAATGATGAACTATGGCAGTAGCTCTCAAACAAGATCATGCACCAGAATTACCTGAAGGGCTTGTTAAACCACGATTGTTGGGCCCCATCCTCAGAGTTTCAATTTAGGGCTGAGGCCTGAAAATCTGCATTTCCATCAGATTTGTTGTGATGCTGATGCTCTTTGATGGGAGTCATTCTTTTTAAACCACTGACATAAACACAGAAGCAGAGAATGAGTAGGTGAAGGACAGGACAAGCTCACTGGAGAGATCAAGGAACTGAAAAGCTTGTGTGTATTGGATGCTTTATCTACTGAAAACTCACAACGATTGCAGCAAAAATAGTATTGCAAAGTGTCATAGAGCCAAGACAGAAAATCTTCAAGAAATAAGGGAAATGTCCTAGGAGTAGAAGATGACAGCAATCAGGAGGGGTAGTGGGGGGTGAGTCTGATGACATTAGTTCAAAGTTGGAGGGGATAGTTTCAGGGAGTTAGAAAAAAGAATAGTCCAGAAGCAGCAATAAAAGGCAAGAACATTCACTGCCCCTCCAGACCCAATGGAGGGGTGGTGAACTGGGAAAGAAAAAATACCAACATTTCACACGGCTATCCTTGGGGAGAGATGGATGTCAGTTAAAACAAGGAGGTAAAGGGAATGTTTAGAAAGAGTTTGATGGCATAAGAGATTCTGCCAGTGAATGAGTTCAAGAGGGAATGGGGAAAAGATTTCATGAGCTGTGAGGGTTGGACATGGACTGAGAAAAGAGGGTGTACAAGAAGAGAGTGAGGAGGAGAGTGACAATCTGGATTCCTCGACTTCTTCTGGTAACTGGTGTAAACAGGGATGAAGAGCCTATCAGATTAGCCCTGATGGTCTTAGAGAGGAGTGAAGCTGTTGAGTGTTGGGCAGACCTGTGAGGGAGGCATGAGGGCTTAACAGGAGCAAGCTGAGTCCTGGAAGCTCCTTTTCACTCCTGCCAAGGGTGGTGTGGAGGTTGTGGAGGGACTACACTCATCAGGAGCGCCTGGATATCTGACTCTCAAATTTTACTAGAATTCTAGGGGAACATGCATAATTTGAAGCACGTTTACTCCCAACTTTTTTGTGTGCACACAAACATATTAATAAAAAGGGATCACACTGATACATCTGTCTTACAATTTACCTTTTTTTTTTTTAAGTTCCAGCAGTGCTTGAACTCATGACCCTGAGATCAAGACCTGAGCTGAGATCAAGGGTTGGGATACTTAACTGATTAAGCCACCCAGGTGCCCCTACAATTTACACATTTTTAATCATCTATTTTATCTTGACCATTTTTCTACATCAGTATATATGTATCTACCTTTTTTTTTTTTTTTTTTTTTGGATACAGGTGGGGACATATCCAAGACAGCTGATGTTGATTAGTTAAAAAAATGGAGATTCAAGACGACCTGACCTCAAAAGCCACTAAAGGTGGAGTGGGAAATACAGGTTGAACTCATTCTGCAAATTCGTATTTGCCACTGGCCAGATCCCATTACTTTTATTAATCTATACTGTGATTAAATGAAATAGGAGGTTTCCAACTGTATTGCTGTTTTTATTTCTTCTTAAAAAAAAATTTTTTTTTAACGTTTATTCATTTTTGAGAGACAGAGCATGAGCGGGGAAGGGGCAGAGAGAGGGAGACACAGAATCTGAAGCAGGCTCCAGGCTCTGAGCTGTCAGCACAGAGACTGATGCAGGGTTCGAACTCACCAACTGTGAGATCATGACCTGAGCTGAGTCGGACGCTCAACCGACTGAGCCACCCAGGCACCCCTGAGTGTTTTTATTTCTATCCAAACGCTGAACCAAAGAAACCATTAGTACCTATAAAGCTAGGGGAGAAGACACATTTTCCCTCAATGATAGGACTGGTTAATCTCAATGGAGGCATGGATATCAACCCAGAAAGTAAAGAGAGGGAAGCATTTATTCTAAATGCTCCAGAATAAACTTTTAGTAAGGTTCCCAAAGTGAGCTTTGCTATATTTTTAAGTTTATTTTCATAATTATTATGCATTTAAATATATAAACAAAATTACACAATATCTAAACTTTGAGAAAACCAAAATGTTAGATCATTACCCTAGGAAGGCCCTTTAATTCTTCCGGAATGATATCTCAGAAACAAATTCCTGATCAGGGTCAGAAGAGAGCAGAGTTCTAGTAACAGCACAAAACCTGCCCAACTTTCTCTGACCTTCTTGGGCATCCCAACAAAAACAAAACAAACCAACAACAAAAAAACCCACTCGTACTGATAAACGAAATGGCCTGAAAAATTATTTCTCAACCTAAATTCAGGGAGAAGAAGACGGGAATGGGAAATAAGAATGGGAAAAGGACAATGAGACATGTAAGTATTGCTTAAAGAGCAAGGATAAACTTTTGGAATTTAAACAGCTAGTATGGAGGTTCTAAAATAGAGCCTGGCGGTGCAATGGTGAACAAGAAAGCACTCTCTCCTCAATATGCCTACAGTCTATAATCAAGAGATTTCCAACCTGCAGTAAAGGGAAATGGCCTATACTCTTATGGGATTTTCCCCTATTGCCAGGAAAGGTGATGGGACCTTCCCCAAAACACTACAGATTTTTAGGTGTTAAAAGCTAGAGAAATTAAAGAGGCCAGAGGCTGAATGAGATATTGAGCCTTGCTGAGGTAGTGTCCTCGTGTCCTAGGATGATACTAGGACCTGACCTCAGGTCCTCTTGCATCCCTCCTTGGGAATCAAAAGACAGAGAAAGAGCTGGCATTCAGGCAAGAGGACAGTGTCCTTTTGAGAAGGAGGCAAAGCAGGCAAGCAATAATTCAATTTGATTATTCATTCACTTATTTATTCATTCAACAAATAGTTATGTAATGCTACTATTTGTTAAATAAAGGCAAACAGAAGCTAGTGGCTCAAACACAAAAACCTGAGGGGGAATCACAAATCTCAAATCTCTCTGAAAATTCCTATTTTAATATTCAATTTTTATTAGGTGTACATTTGGGAGCTGGAGATCACATTTTTGGAGGCTGAAGTGGAAAAAGAGAAGGCAATGTATGAATTGTCAGATAGATTACTTGCTTAAATTCTGACTCTAAAACTGGAAACCTGATAGGAAACAGGTCCCACCCTCTTACCCTTTATCTTATTAGTGTGGATTCTACTAACTGGGAATTGAAAATAATATAAGCAGACCAACCTGATATTTCCCTTCATACTCTCTCAGAAGGAAGTTTTGATAAACCAATTTTGGTCACCCTTGATCAAGATTAGGCTACTACAGAGCTTAGGTTTGACAGAAATAATGGCTTCATGATTTACCCATCTAGTCTTCCTTGAGACCAAATGCTTACATATGTAAGACAGATGGAAAGGATTAAGGTACGTTTTGATATCTTAGAATGGAATGGAATAGAATGGAACTGGTCTAAGTCACTATGAGAAATAGACCTCTAATCTTAGTATCATGGACACTGTAATACACCAAGAACTAGGACCTTAAGTAAATTAGTTGAATAAGAGTAAGGTATTCATATCCAAATCCAATCTCCTCCAGGGAAACTTCCTTGAATTCCACAAGTGGGATGTATCTCTCCCTCCTGGGAGTTCCTATAGTACTTCATTTGTCTCTTATGTAATCTATTCTTTCTACTTTGCCTCACAGTAAATAGCTCACCTCCCCTATTAGATTGTGGGCTCCACAAAGGCTTGTCCTGTCTGATTCATTTTTATCTCCTACTGTGTGCTGTACATACTTATGCTATTTTTAGCATTTTAAAGTATTTTAGCAACCTCCATTTTGCATATCAATTCTGTATTAACTATGTTGAAATAAATTTCTGGCCCAAGACAGAGCCACTCCTGCCTGGGTGCCATGTAAGCAAAATAAAACTTAGATAACATATGCCTGTAAATGCTCTGTTTGACCAGAAACACAGTATATTCACACTGCCATTCCTCCAAAGCTAAGCCACCTCTGGGCCTCCTCACCCCAGACAAATTGACTATGTGGCCCCAGTCAATCAGATGTTTTCTACTTGCCTCTTCCTTGTTCTTTATTCTATAAAAAGCTTTTTGCCTTATGTCCCATTTTGCAGTTCTCCAAAAGGAGACTGTCCACTTCACAAAGTGTCTAAGTTTGTTTGTATTACCTAAATCTTCTTCTTTAATAATTTTTTAACAGTTTTTGGTGACAAGGAATGAGATCTGAAGTTGACTGCTATCTGTCTATGGCACAAGTCATACTGGCAAGGCACCTGCTTAACGCTTTGAGTTTACTGTTCCTCTCATCGTTACTGTGAGCTGGGGTAAGTCACTCAGATTTGAGCTCCACTCCCTTGTGTCCATCTCTCTGGTCCAAACAAACTTTATTTAAAAAGTATATATCTTTATATTGTTTCTGGAAAAGGTTTTGGGGTAGTTATATTAGGAGTCCACAATGGGTGGCAGCTGTTAGGGGACTCACAAAGCTTCGAGGCAAGTTCACAGCATAAGCTGCTGGGGGACTTGGGAAAATAAGAGAAGAAATTCTGTTTTGATCATCAAAATAAAAATCTAAGTAGACACAAGTGAGACCATTAAGAGTCATCAGGGTGTCCACCAATATGAAGAAATCTTCTGGTGAAAGGAACACTCAATCTACTGCCAATGCGAATCTCAGAAACTAAACCCACAAAACTGGTGGGCACAGGGCAAGCACTTAAAACCTGTTAGAGCACACATCACTTAACTCTAAGATTCTTGTGCTAGGAGAAGTTGGTCATGGCAAAGATTAGATTGACATTAGGTCACCTGCCAACCTCAAGAAAACTGTGCAACAAGGTATACTGTAAAACACCAAAAAGTACCCAAGCCAGCAGCACATCCCTCTCAGGTACTAATTTGGCACCAAGAGACCCAAGATTAGCGAAATAAATGGGATCCTCAAGTTTCAAAGAATTAAGCATGCAACCTTTCAACACACCTGCTTATTTTATGTCTAAGAACTGTGATCCTAGAAGCTGCAGGTATTTACAAAAATGGCAACATCTTACAAAGACAACCTAGAATTACACTGGCCATTATGGGAGGCATTCCAATTAGACAATCATTCATTTAAGAAGTTCACTTAAAAAAAAAAAGGGTTCTCAAATCAAACAAGCAGAAGGGGATACCTATTTCAAGTGAGAGCCTCCAAAAGACTTCAAAATTCCAAAACAGCTCCACCGAAAGGTTCACTGCAAAAGGCTAATGAAAAATTAAAGACATGAGAAGTACCTAAACACTAGAAGACTGAAGTAACTCCTACTGCTCCCCTCTATCCTTTATTTGAAAACTTTCTGGTATTCCTGTGTCTGGATGGTCTTTGCACTCTGGAGAGAATATAAGAGGGTAAACAAAAGTCCCCCAAATTAGTGGCCTTAAAACTGCAATGGATCCAAGGCCAGAAACCTAAAAGTTTGGGCCTCTCCCATTATATCCTTACAGGGATCCATCATGAAAACAGTGGCCCAGAAACTGATGTCTCATTTGCAATCAATGGGAATGGGAAAAAAGACAGTTTTCAGAGGTCTTGTCAAATTTTCCACACCAATTCAAATGCCTCCATATCTGCTGCTGAAAGAGAATTCCCATATAGGCCCCTCCCAGAGTTAATGGGACTCTGAGGGATCCTCTGGTAAACTGCCACCAATTATTCCCTTAAGCCTCTAAGGGGAAACTAAAATTAAAGAAAAAACTTGCCAAATTCTAGTAGATACTAGGACTACACTCAACTTTAAACCCCATTTGCTCTTGAGCCTGCAGATAAGAAAGATCTTAGGAAAACTGGCAGAAGCCAGCAAACGGTGAGAATTCTTACCATAGTCAGTTCTGGATCTCTGTAGTGCTCAGTCAAGAAAAGAAGGTCAAATTTTACTCTGTCCCCTCCTTTCTAAATGCATACTCTTGTGAATTTGGTTTTGGGGTATCCGTTGGTTATTGGTCCCTTCTCTCCCAGGGACAGCTATTTCCTTCTTGTCTTGTTGCCTTCAAAACTTGGCTTAGCTTTCTGCCTGCCTTGCACACAGAGGTTATCTGTTATTGTGTATGCAGGCAGGTCAATCGTCAGATTGGAAGCCCAATGAATGGCTGTAAAAAATATGGGTTGCACGCCATTTGTGGCTAGGGTCCTACCAACTGCTGCCAGCTCTTAGGGAGAACTGTCTTTCTTTTGGTTATCTTTGGAAGTGGCTCTGGATCTTGGGAGGGTACTATCTTTTGCACCCTCTCGGGGATGTGTCTCGCATCCAAGGGGTTGTTTAGTACAACCAGAAATATTTACTGTTTGTCCCAGATGAAACCTGATAAGATATTTGAAAAGATTTTTTAAGTAGTTCTATGGTCAGAAGTTGGCCAAATTGAGGGGCACCTGGGTGGCTTGGTCAAGTGTCTGACTTCAGCTCAGGTCATGGGAGTTTGACTCCCACATCGGGCTCTGTCAGCACAGAGCCTGGATCACGCTTCAGATTCTGTGTCTCCCTCTCTCTCTACCCCTGCCCCTCCCCTGCTCACACTCTGTTTCTCTCTCTCTCTCTCAAAAATGAACATTAAAAAAAAAAAAAAAAAGAGGCTGGCCAAATTGGAAGCTGATATTTAGAGCCAGATAGAACTTTTTCTTTAGATCTTCTCCCCTAGGCTAAATGAAACTATGTATCCGGAAGGGAAGGAAAATATTCCAAAGAGGAAAACAGCTCTAAATCTAGAACACAGAAATCTTTTGATTTGTAGCTTAGTTGAAGATGTCCCTAATACAAAGTAGCAAAATGACGATAACATAGTTGGATGGGTAGGTCAACACATTAACATCATCTGGGTTACAACCTGCTTCCTTTAAAGATTGAAGAAGGCAACTGTCCTACAAATGAAATCTTTTTAACAACAGAAAAAGTCCACCTATCTTTTTTTTTTTTAATTTTAAATGTTTTTATTTAATTTTGAGAGCAAGCAAGCAAGTGAGCAAGTGGGGAAGGGGCAGAGTGAAAGGGAGACACAGAATCTGAAGCAGGCTCCAGGCTCAGAGCTGTCAGCACAGAGCCCAATGTGGGGCTCTACCCCATGAACCATGAGATCATGGCCTGAGCTGAAGTGGGATGCTCAACCAACTGAACCACCCAGGTGCCCCTCTTTTTTTTTTTTTTTTTTTTTAAACCAATCTTCAAACCTCCCATATTCATCTCAAAAGGCTTGAGTGTACTGTAAAAATTCTGGCCTTAGGAACCAGAAGTCCTTCTTGTAGGAACTTGCATTGTTTTTCTGTGCCTTTGAAAAATATATGTTCTACCTGGTCTTCTCTAGGAGCCAAGGTAATTCTTAACAGAAGGAAAGAAAAAAAGAGGAAGGGCTATTTAGAAACTAGGTGGATGAAAAATCTTAAAAGTCTTCTCCATAAATATTAGTAAGCTATCTGTGCAGAAAACCTTAAAACTTATCCCTTCTGGCAGAAACACAATTGGATCCAATTGTTCTTTTATAAACTAGTGAGTTTTGCATTATCATCCCTGTCTCATGGCTAAAATTTTAAAGCAAAACCTGTAAGATCTCTATTTGTGTCTATTTGTATGTTTATGTATGTCTATGGTTATATGTTATAGATGGTTGATATTTTTCTACCTCCAGATAGTACTGCCAAAATTAATTTGTAAAGAAGCTCTACTGGCTTAAAATTTTTTAAGTGTTTATATGAATCAAGTATATATTCTCAGAAATACAGAAACTAACCCAAATGTTTTTCAAGTTCACGTAATCCAGGATAATCTCTGGGAAGAAAAACTAATTTAAGTTTGTTGGTTTAACTGAAACAGGCTTGTAGACACTTTAGGACTATTAATATTAAATATAATGCAGTCATACAACTTTTATTCTTCCTAAGTTTACTAAAAGTCAAAAGAGCTCATGTTATCTCTGTTGCAGAATCTGTCAGCAAGAAAGACAACTTAAGATGATGGTTAAATGTTTAATGCCTCATTAAAGTGTCATGTAATCTTAACATAATTGTTAAGAACAAGTAAGTTAAACAGATGTAAGCAAAAGTTTATAAATGGACTTTACAGCAATAATTATGCTCTATAGTATGCCTACTTAAAAACAGTGTCCAAAATATTTTTGGTAACTTGAAACCTTAAAATTATACTGAATTAAGTTAAATTATGACTATTCATTGAATATGGAGATCATTTCCAAGTAAGATAAATTAATGAAACATCAATTACTGAACACAAGTTTATCTACTTTTGGCTTCCTTTTACACAGTAACTAAAATAACTGGGTTTGTTAGTAAACACATTTTGTGCCACACTGAAATTTTACTAGGAGGAAGCATATACTTCTAGAAATTATGAAATGTTTTTATAAATTTGCTAGTCCATAGTCCATTACTGCTTGCTTCTTAGTTTTCACTAGCAATTAAGGTTCTAAAGGTTAAGAATTTTAATTAATATACACAATGAGAACTACTGAAATATAAGGGTAAAAGAAATACAATTGTATATTAAAAACTGGTAAGGAAAGTAGAAAGTGTTTTTTTAGATAGGGTATGAAGGACATGAATTTTTGTTTTTTGCTTTTTTGGCAAGAGAAAAAAAGTAATTTTGTTCAAAAGTAAAATAACTGTTCCAGAATAAGAAAAAAAAAAAAAAATAGGACAAAATCTGAATGGATATAAAAAAAAAAAAAAAGTCATGGAAAGTGTGTGGAAAGGAATCCTGAGAAAAGAACTTTACATGTGGTTAAGCTGGCTAAGATTGGAATGGATTTATTTAAGTTAAAGAAGGGAGTTTAAAAAAAAAAAAGAGTTTTAATATCTTTGATGCACTGATGCAAATTAGATTTTGGTTTTCTCTCTGTTAAAAGAACAAAGTGTTTTCTTAGATTAATAGTCTGCTCTTAATAAAAAAAAAAAATTGTAAACAAGGGTTTTTCTTTCCTTTTTAAGTAATCTACCTTGTCAGCAAAGATTTTTTGTCTTACCAAAATAATTTACTATGTTTCACACTGTCTTTATCAGGTCTTTGATTACTTAAGAAAACCCAATCTTCTCAATATTAAAAGGGTCAAGTTTTGTTCACAACTGTGTAACCTTATGTATTTATCTTTAAATTTTTCTATTGTCACTTTGCTTAAATAGACAAGTATTATTTCATAATGAACTGTGATCTTATCTATTTTAATGTTCAAACCTTATGACATTTTGAAAACTTTCCAAAACCAAATTCTAAATGGAGTTTTTTTTGTTTTGTTTTGTTTTAACCTCAAAATGACTGTAAGATTTGCCAAAGGCCCTGGAAAATCTAAAGGGACTTTTCTCTTACCTTGTAAAAAAGAGATGTTAAATTAATTGGGTTTATTTGGTATGTTAAATCACACAGGAAACATTTTCAAATGTGGTAATAATAAACCTTCTTAGGTTGTATTTGTATGGTTGCATGCTATTAATATAAGTGTTCTAGATTTTATTAAATTCCTAAAAATCTGATATGTCCTGGTATAATATTACCAGTCATAATTCCAGTTACCTTAGAATGTTGTATGTCACAGAAATAATCAAATTTCCTGGTCAATTCTAGTATAAAGGATTCTCAGCAGATCTTTAATCATGGGCATTTTTAAGTCTTTTGTAATTTACGGATAGTTATTGTTTTACTCTGATTCTTTTGCAAAGGTGAGATTCATGGAAAGGGCCTTACCAAGTACTCTCAACCACCAACACCACCGCCAAATTACAAGGTATCAAACCTTGGGTGACTACTTCACAACTGAGGAAAAATCTACCCAACATCTGGTCCTATGCAAATGCCAGAGACCTCAAAATCCAACTGACTAGGAAATAGCTGACATGGAGTTAGACTGCTTCCTCCCAAGACATCAGATCAAGAATGTTTCTTCCTTCTCTCTTTGATCATCTTTTGCCTAAATCTCACAAGGGTGATTCTTTGCCCAACCTTGTCCTTGTCTAAACCTGAAAAGATAATACCATGTTCACGTATTTCAGGCCACTGCTAAGTGGTAATCCAACCTCCACCCACCTGTTGAATTTGCAAAGATGCTGGTGATCCTGTAGTTCTCTCTGTCCATTACAGTTTGCTCCCTGATTTCCAGTGCCTCAGTTTTTCTGAAACAAGCTCACTGGATAAACATTTCTGGGGAAGTGGAGACACAGTTACACAAAATATATAAACAGGTTAACTGGCTTAAAGAAGTATCTCCACTTTGGGGATCATTTCTTGACTCATTTGATATTAGCTGGTTTGCATTATGGGTACCCTGGCTCATTTGTGCTGTCCAAACCATGGGATTGTTTTGTTGCTAATTATTACTATTACTATATTACATTCATATATTATTATAATAATTATCTCCCTAATATACTTCATATTCTCCAAAGTTTAAATACATGTGGAGAGCCACTGACCAGCTGACAGATGGTCTCTCTCAGACTGGAATGACAAAAGAGAACAGAAGAACATAACCAGCTCCTAGAATAAAAGCGTGACATCATCTCTTGTGAAAACTACATGGAGACCTGAAGAGGCGATGGTAACTCAGAGTCATGCTAAGACTGATATTTTTGATGAAGTCTCTAGAATGGTCAAGAGGATGATCAAATGGAGGACTTTGGAAATAAATTTTTAAGCCCAAGATGGAGCTGTTCCTGCCAGGAATGCCACCTGGCAAAGCAAAACTTAGATAACTTGTGTCCCTGTAAAAGCTCTACCTGACCAGAAATGTAGTATACGCACACAGTCAAGTCTTCAACGTCAAGCCAACTGTGGGCCTTCTCAACCTAGACAAGGTTGATTGTGTGGCCCTCGCCAATCAGATGTTTTCCATTTGGCTCTTGTTCTTTATTCCCCTATAACATCCTCTTTTTTTTTTAATTAAAAAAATTTTTTTTGAATGTTTATTTTTGAGAGACAGAGCATGAGCAGGGGTGGGGCAGAGAGAGAGGGAGACACAGAATCAGAAGCAGGCTCCAGGCTCTGAGGTGTCAGCATAGAGCCCGATGCGGGGCTCAAACTCACAGACCATGAGATCATGACCTGAGCCAAAGACGCTTAACCTACTGAGCCACCCAGGCACCCTGATCTTCATTATTGAAATAGGTCCAGCTAACATTCACGCTTGCAATTCTTTGATGGTAGTTTTACTCTTTACTCTTGAAATTAATAAAGTTATTTCTTAAAAACACTGAAATTTTTAATTTGTACTTTTTTAGTAATTCAGACAGTTTTCCCCACAATTAGTTGAAATTTGTAAGGTTTCACTAGACTTAAATATTATAGTGGAGTTTTAAAAAAAATTCTTCCTCTTTCACTGATGAATCCTGCCTCATTCCCTCCATTCTTTTAATTGAGGCAAACAATAATAGAAATTTTTTCCTGGATTTTTTTTTTTTTACTAAAATTAAGTAAAGATAATTTTCAAGGGAGACTAGGTTTTATTATTTTAACTTGTGAATAACCGCTAACAGGCTATTGCTCCATACAGCTAAAAACAGACCCAAGATGACTGTAATAACATCTGCTGGTGGTAATAAAACACAGAATTAAGGTATCATTTATTATGTGAATTACCAAAGCAGTACAGTTTCTAAGTGTTTTTTAAAAAATTATATTACCTTCTATGTCAAAACATGTCCTCAGTAATTCACTAATCCAAAATAATGAAACCCTCTGAGAGCTCAGGCACATCCCCCTTTCCTTCCTCTATAGGGTGTTCTGTTATTCTTGTTCAACTCATTTTTAGGCCCATCTTCACACCTCAGCTATTCTAGAACCTACAGGGTTGTTTCCTGTCAGTTAAAGGCTTTGTGAAGAAAGCATGTATTAAACCTTCATTTGCCAGTCAATGATATCAATAATTTAACAGTGAGAAAGAGATGAAAAGGAAACTGTTTTAAGTGGGAAAGTCAGAGATGGATCATGACTAGGGAGGAAAGGGGAGAAATGCTATGTAGACCAAAACACACGATGAGAACACATGATGAAGAATTTTGAAACTCTGGGCTTATTTTGCTATTTCTACTGGTATACTATCTGACTATCATCGATAATTAGTTTTTGTTATTGATATTTAATGATGTTTTCAAGACTTCCAATGCCTTTAACAAAATATCACATCAAGAATGGTCTGATATGGTGGAAATAGTATGTCTTAAATTTTCATGTATATATTAAATGTGAATATCTGGGGATCTTGTTAAAATACATATTGATTCACTAAAAAAGAAATCTTTTGATCTATCAAATAATATCTAGATGAGGAGTCAGCAAACTTTTTCTATGAATGTCCAGATAGTAGACATTTCAAGCTTTAAGGTCTCTAACTACTTAACTTAGTAGGTGGAGGAGAAAAGCAGTCAGATCATCTGTAAACAAATGGGTGTGGCTGTGTTCCAATAAAACTATTTACAAACATAGGCCGTAGGTCAGATTTAGCCCTTGGACCACAGATTGCTGACTCCTGATCTAGACCAGTATCTAGATACCTCTTTATCAATCCCTCAGTATCATATTAGTATTTTCTATTTGATTATCTCTCCCAATACAGGTTTGAATTAGATTTCTGGACAAAAAAATACTTGGACAATAAATACTGCTTCCTCTTGAGAAATTATTTTGAAATACATGTTAAAATACTAATGACCTATATATAATATCATCAAGTCAATCTTTCTTCTCAGGGATAGTCACCAATGCACCTCCTATATGCCCCATTACATAAAGCTTTTAATTGAAATGTTTTGAACAATTGGTAAATTTTTGCTGTCAAAAGTTAAAAAAAAAATAAGAGCCTGATTTAACATTTTTTACTCTTAAAAAAAAAAGTTTTATTCTTTAAAAAAAATACTGTGGGACTCCTCTACTTAAAAGCCTTCTTGGGGCATTGGGTGGCTCAATCGTTAAGCAGCTAACTCTTGATTTTGGCCCAGGTCATGATCATGGTTCGTGAGCTTGAGACCCATGTCTAAATATCCACTGCACTCTCAGCGGGGAGCCTGCTTGGAATTCTCTCTCGCCCTCTCTCTGCCCCTCCCCTGCTTGTGCTCTCTCACAAAACAAATAAATAAACATTAAAAACAAAAGCCTTCTTGGAGTGGCTCTGGGTGGCTCACTCAGTTGAGCATCCGAATTCAGCTCGGGTCATGATCTCACACTCCGTGAGTTCGAGCCCCACGTCAGGCTCTGCGCTGACAGCTCAGAGCCTGGAGCCTGCTTCAGATTCTGTGTCTCCCCCTCTCTCTGCCCCTCCCCTGCTCATGCTCTGTCTCTGTCTCAAAAATAAATTAAAAAAAAAAAAAACATTAAAAAAAAATAACAAAAACAAAAGCCTTCTTTAGCTCCCCACTCTAAGAGTTTAGCATAGCACATAGGTCATTCCTAAGTTGGCTCCAACCTACCTCTCTGATTTTATTTCCTATTACTGTTTGTTCATGCTCTTCAAGAATAAAAAACATGACAAATAACACTGTAAAAACTTATAGGAGATAAAACACTAACTTCAGGGTAGTGGTTATTTCTGGAACGGGATGTGGAAACTAGGAAGGGGACCTCTAGGATTTCAACTATATCTGAGATGATTTTTGTTTTAAACAATGATGATGATAATACAAATATTAATAAACAAAGATCTGAAGCAAATATGATAAAATGTTAAGATTTGACAAAATAAGTGATAATAAGGAGTGTTTTTTCTATCATTCACTATACTTTTCTATTTGTTTAAAATAGGCATTGACAGGGGCGCCTGGGTGGCTCGGTTGAGCGTCCGACTTCGGCTCAGTGTGATCTAGTGGCTCCGGGGTTCGAGCCCTGCATCAGGCTCTGTGCTGACAGCTCAAAGCCTGGAACCTGCTTTGGATTCTGTGCCTCCCTCTCTCTCTGCCCCTCCCCTGCTCTCGCTTTCTCTCTCTCCCTCTCAAAAATAAACATTAAATTAAAATAAATAAAATGAAATAAAATAAAATAAAATAGGCATTGACAACATACACTCTTGTGGGCCAAATCTGGCCCACTGCCTGTCTTTTAAGGCTTAGAGCTAAGAACAGTTTTACATTATTAAAGGGTTGTTTAAAAAAAACAAAGAAGTCTAAGTGACAGAAGCCTTGTGACCTACAAAGCCTTAGATATTTACATCTGACCCTTTGTAGAAAATATTTACCAACCCTGGTTTAAAATAATTCATAAGAGCCACCTGGGTGGCTCAGTTGGTTGAGCATCCGACTCTTGATTTCAGCTGGGATCATGATCCTGAGTTTGAACCCTGCATCAGGCTCTGTGCTGAGCATGGAGCCTGCTTAGGATTCTCTCTAAAATAATAATAACAACAACAACAATAGTAATAATAATTATTATTATAATTAAAATACTAGTCATTTCATTTTAATTGAAATGTGCAAATTATTATTATTATTCATAGGAAGCAAAGAAAGATTTAAAACAAAGAGAACAAGTAGGAAGGCATCTGAGTCAAGGAAGAATGGTTTTATTTTCTTGTGTTAAGTATCTTCAGGAGTTAAACATTTTATATCACCTTTCTCTTTAAATTAGCTTTTTATGAATTACTTTTTCAACTTTTATCAAGAAATTTCATCAAATTTTATTCTGTCTTATGGTAATGGGACTTATTTAAAAGAGTGATGGGAGACTCTTTTAATAAGATTTGATCTTAGTCCATACTTGTTCAAAAATTGGAAAGCTCATTTAGAGCCCAGTGTGGGATTTTTAGTTAGGTGTGCTTAGATTGGGAGGGTCAGAGGGGACCTGCTCATGAGCTGTCAGCCAGGAACATAGGAGAGGTATTACATGGGGCTTATTCTTGGCCTCAGGTTCACATTTTCTACTTTCTTTTCAGATAATTTTTTCTTTTCTCACAGAAGATAAAGGGGGAGAAGGGTTAAATAAAATTCAAAACACTGTATTAAGGTAAGTTTCTGGTTATAATGGTTGTGAGATGTTGGAATAGGTCAGTGGAGAAGGTGAACTTTTTTTTTTTTTTTTTTTTTTAATGAGCAGACAGGTTACTGAGGGGGAAACAGTGAGATAATATATCTAAATATCTTAGTATGCCTTAGCTTACAAGAACTGTTAGCTCTTATGTTATTACCATTCTGAGATTTCTATATAGGTATTTTCTTTTCTTTATAAAATATTAAGCAAATCACTATTGCCTATGTACATTGAAAGCATTTTCCTCTTATTTTTGTAACTAATTTCCATTTTCTCCTCCCAGCATAGACCAACTTCACTAAACATATTACCAGTTGTAAATCAATGAATGAGGAAACTCACAGATTTCACAGAAATGCTCAGTGAATGTTTGAGAATATCTAGACCCAAATCATTTCATAACCTTAAGTATGTACGTATAGCTTTAAATTTTAGTGTCACTGATAACTACAAATGTGAATAGCACAGCCACAAAATAAATACAATGTAAAAATTATTCACCTGATCACAATATTTTTTCCTACTTAAATGAAAATATTAATGAGAATGTTAAAATTAACATTAACTTTTTAACTTGGTCATATATATGCCACCTCTAACATCCAATTTTTCTTTTTTAAATTTACTATAAAGACACACAAAATGGCATAAAAATAATATAAAAAAGTACTAATGATTCACCACCAGATTATGAAATTACTAACACTACTGAGGTCCCCTGGACATCCTTCCTCAGTTCCATCTCTCTTCTTTCCCCAGAGATTAATCATTGTTCTGAACATTGTATTTGGTGTGTCCAAGTATTTCTTCATAGTTTTTGTACAATGACATAACCTCTAAATAATTCACATCATTATTTTACAATTTATTTTGTTAATTTGGATATATGTGCCATATGTCATACATTCACGTGGTAGAGACAATGCTCACTAGGTATATTCTATGTGCTTCCCTGTGTTTCTTAGCTTTTGGGCTGAAATCACTGGACTGTGAGTGGATGGGAAGTGTGTCACATGTGGGAATAAGGCAGTACAAAGCAACATCTCTTTCTTCCCCATCCTCTGTGAACTTATAAGTCATGTATTCCAGACGGGACAATGGGGCAGCTATAGGAACACAGAGCATCTATCACCCTGGGTCCCTGAGTGAGGTGCCAACCCATGTTAGACATAGAAAACGAAAAAGAAATAACTGTTGTGCTAAGACATACACACATACACCCAAGGGGGAAGATAACTGCCCTTCAGGAATTATTAAAGCTATACTACCAGTAGCAGGGTAGATTCAAAGCCTTTTGAAAACACTACTATCCTGTGACCCTAGAATGGTATTTATTCCCACTTGCATGAAGAAGCAAATCTCATACACTCTAGTCTTTACCTTCTTTGAAGACCCTATTTTACTAACAACCTTTTCAGACAAGGGCCTACATGTTCATGAACTGTTTCCGGTATGTCAGTTTCATTTTCTCAACTAGATGTTAAAGTCTTTAAGGAATCATGTCCTCTCTTTTTTGGTACCCCACACTGCACTTTATAGTCTACACACGCATATATTGATGCATGGCTGACTGGAAGTATAAGGATTAATATTAAATGCCTAATTTGTGTAAGGCACGTTGCTTGTATTTCACCTAAGTTATCTTGATCCTTATTATTTCCATTACACAGATGAGGATATTAAGGCTAAGTAACTTTCCTTCGGTCACAGAGCTAGAGAGATGAAAGGTGTGAGGAGGGCAATTGAAATGTCTGCCTAACTCTAAAGCCCTTGCTTTTTAGTTCTTTTTTTAACGAACTGAATGAGACCATGCCTAGTGTAGGGCAGGAACTTTAGTAGAATATGAAATGGCTAACACAAATAGTATTTATTCACAAGTTCTGCACACATTAAAACATTTCTGTGGATACTTGTCAGGACTCCAGATTGTTGGATCTTACCTTGATCACCTCTGGGGTCTGCTGAATCAAAACCACTGAAGTACTTTCTTTAGCTTTATCACCAACAGGACTTCTACAGACTGATAAATTGGCCTGGGAGGAAGTGGTCAAGGTTTCCTGTAGAATCTGCATCATTTCCTTTTCTTGTGATAGGCTGCCTCTGCCCGATTTGCATTCAACTAGTTCTTGAGCAAAGTCTTCAATGCTTTCTAGAATTCGTAGTAAGAGGACTCGATCCTCCTCCTCTATTTTGTGTCCATTGGTTTCAATAATCCTTGTTAGACAGGAAGGCGAGACTTTCTCGGTGGCTGCAGACACTTTAGATTTAGGTTCAAGATCTACAGGAAGCTGACTAGTTAATGGACTAGGACTGCTTAGAGAGTTAGAGCTTTTACCTTTGGCAAGTGGCTCTCTTAGAGAGGTCTCCATTTTCTGTGAAAATGATTCCAAATCCATTAACAATTTATCTATCTCCTCCTGGCTGTTAAGATTCATAAAATCTCTGTGGCCTCCCTCTTCAACTTTAGGAACTTTTGATTTAAAATCCTCCTCAGGTAGATTAACAACTGGTTTCTCAAATATCTTACCACTTTCATTTTGCACAGAGGCAGGACATTTTTTAAGATGAGTAACACGGTTTGAAAATGCTGCTTTATCTTCATTTAACAACTGACCAGGTCCATTCTCTGCCCTTTGTCCTTTATCTGATGCTTTCTTTCCATCAGACTCTTCTTCAATATAAAGGGTTTCCATTAGGTCATTAGAAGAAACATTTTCTAAAGGGTTCATGGTTAATGACTGTGATTGAAGCTGGGTATCTTTTAGGGTTCTGGGATCATTTACTTCAGAGTTATATAAGGGATTTGTAGAGTTATTTGGAATGGAACTTACAGCATCTGTTTTCCTAGAACTGTGTTTGTCATCTTGCAGTTCTATAGTTTGAAACTGTCCAGAGTCAGGGGCTGAGAGCTGGACAACATCTTCATATTTAGGGGGTTGTTCAGTGCCAAATACTGGGGAAAAGGGAGTCAGTTGTAAACTGGGCATATTACTGACGAGTTCTGTTAAATCTATAGCATCATTATTCCCAGGCTGCATGAATTCAAATGGTAGCTTTTTCAGATAGGATGCTAACCTGGTCATTACATTCATATAGACAGTTTCAGAGCTAGAAATTGCATCATTACCATTTCCTTCATTGATGCTACTCCCTGACTTTTTCTTTATGCATTGTTTTATGATATCTGTGCATTTTTTCAAATCCTCAGAGCATTTCAGCAAGATGTCCAAGCACATCTTTATGTCTGTTCCAGAAGAAAAATTATCTATTTTATGTTTTTCCAAAATCTGAGTAACCAGGTCTTCTTCAGAGAAGTTGTGAAGAAGCACTGATGTCAAGTTTGCATCAAGTGAGTTTCTATGGGACAAAGATTTTTCCTCAACTGAGGAACTCCGGAGTAAACCAAAGGATGGGGAGTTCCCATCATTGTTATAATGGCCACAGAGCAAGTCAAAATCAACTGACCTCCTATTAAATGAGTCAGACTTAACTTTTCTTCCCTTTTTGTAAGCTGCATGGTTAGAGTTTTTGAGCTTTTCAAAGGAAAATTCTTTTATTTTCCCGCTAGCAAAACTGATTGCTTCTCCTGCAATGTCTTTTAAGTTACAGGTGTTCTGAAATGTAGATCCTTTCTTGACCCTGGGTATGCCTGTTAGGGCCTGCTGGTGATAGTCACCCTCAGCTGAGGAAAACCCATTTTCGTGGGGTAGAAACATAGAGTTCAGATCTGCATCTTTGAACGGAGACACAGGGATGTGCAAGAGGTCTGCACAAACACTATGATGTACCACAATGCAATCAACTCCATGTGTAAAGGTGTGGCAGGTTCCAGTGCAATAATGTATAGCTTGCTCAAAACGTCGGTCTATCACCACACTGCTGTAGTGGTTCACAGTACTGACTACAAGTCTGTAAGTTGCTGCCATAATATCGAATCCACTCAGTGATGGGAGTTGGAATTTTCTAGAACTTATTTCAAGTAAATCCTCTTAACTTACACTCAGGTGAAAATATACTTGATGACAATGTTCAGTGGTTTCTTGCAAATAAAATGACCTTTCCCACAAAGAAAAAAACATCTAAATTTGAGGTTTGGTAACTGTCAGGATACAGTAGCTACTGCACATATGTGCTTGTATTATTAGCAAGTCTAATAATTTAATAATTGTGTTCTTTAGTTTTATTTAGTAATCTCATAATACTGTAAGTTTATAAAATCGTCTTTTAGTTCTTCAGCAGTTCTATGATGCAGAAACTTATTGTCATAAATTTACTGTCATAAATCTTAGTTGGAAGTACAGAAGTATTGTGATAACTCAGTCCTCCAAAGATTTAAATGATCCATTTTTTTTGAGTGACAAACCTAAAAAAAAAAGAAAAGAGTTTTAAAAATACGATTTCTTAATACTGAGAGTTCTTTTATTTCCTCTTTTGCCCCCCCACTGCAGTTAATCACCAAGCCTTATTCTTTGCCATATCACTGCTTATCTTTGATTCATGTCTTTGTTTCATCACACCCTGTACTCCTTACTATGAGAGTATTACTACCTCAACTCTGCCTTGTTACAACTGCCTTCCAGTTGATATTTCTTACCCTACCCTCCTTGCCACCTTACACAACACCAATAAGCTTAGATTTAGATGGCTTTTTATCCCTCACCGTTCAAGAATTCACACTCCTGATCTCCATCATGCATCCTACTTCGATTTGACTTATTTTCAAGACTTTCAACATCTGTTCCCATCCACCTATAACTTTATTTTCTGCTATGGCCCTGAACCAACCTTTTGCTTCCATCAACCTAATCTTCTCAAAGACTGCCAACACACAGTGCTTGTCCTTGATTCTATAACTTCCTCTATACTTGGAAATTATTCTTTCATCATCTTCTCTTTTCTTACCACCTAAGAAAGAAACAGCCTTCATCACTGCTCTTGATCCTATCCTCTCAGACCCTGCCACATGCAGATCTCTTATTACCAAATGGACAGAGTTTACTTAATCATCCTGACTTAAAAAAAAAAAAAAAAAAAAAAAAAAAGGCTTTTAAACCATGCTGTGGATACTTTCTAAAAAGGTTCAATTTACTTGCTCAATAAATACTGAGTGCCTGGGGTGCCTGGGTGGCTCACTGGGTTGAGTGGCTGACTTCAGCTCAGGTCACGATCTCACGGTTGGTGAGTTCAAGCCCCGTGTTGGGCTGTGCGTTGACAGCATGGAGCCTGCTTCAGATTCATATTCATTCATTCTCTCTCTCTCTCTCTCTCTCTCTCTCTCTCTCTCTCTCTCTCTCTCCCCCTGCCGCTTCCCTGCTCATTTTATCTCTCAAAAATAAACATAAAAATAAATATATACATACATACTGAGTGCCTACTATGTGCCAGGCACTTGTTAAGTGCTAGGGATATAGCAGTGAATAAAATAAAGTCCCTATTCTTATGGAGTTAATAATCTAGTTGGAAAAAGAAAAACAACATGTATGTAAACATGTAACTTAAACATGGTGACATGTGCTATGGAGAAAAATGAAGCAGGGCAGGGGTTCAGAAAGAATGAGAAGGGTTATAATGCACAGTCAGGGAAGACCTCACTGACATCTGAACCAAGACCTGAAAGAAAAGAGAGAACACACTGAGGAGGTATTTTGGGCTAAATCATCTCAGACAGAGTTAACTATAGGTGCAAAGGCCCTGAGGTGACAGTATGCTTGATTTGCTAAAAGAATGACAAGGAGGCTAAAGTGACTTGGACGGAGAATGCAAGTGAGGTAGTGTGGAAGGTAAGGTCAGAAAGGAAAGGTGGGAGTCTAAATCATGCAGAATATGTAGATTCTTATGATGAATTTGGCTTTATCCTGAGCAAGCTGGGAAACAACTGATGGCTACTGAGCAGAGGAGTTACATGATCAGACTTACATTTTAAATTGGTAATTTTGGCTGCTATATTCAGAAGAAACTGTGAAGGAGCAAGACTAACAGCAGAGAAACAAATTAGAGGCTACTGCAATAAACTGGGCAAGAAGGCTTGGGGGCTTGGAGCAGGAGAGTAATAGTGGAGAAGTTTAGATGCTGTATCTATATCAAAGGTAGAGCCAAATAGGATTTGCAAAGGATGGATGTGCAGTATTACTAAACCAAGAATAATGCAGTGAAGCAATGATAGTAAGGAGATGATGATGGAAATGAAGGACAGCATCAATTTCACTACACCATCAAAAGCAGTGGCATTTTAACAATGACAATCTTTATCCACTTAATGAGAAAAAGAACTTTAATTTCATTTTTATTCCTTCAATCCTAGAAAACTCTTTTTTGCTTATTACATTTCTTCTTTTGGTCATTTAGGTATTAGAGACTTAGTGAATACACATACAATTAACTTATGAAGAACCTTTTATTTTGTTGAATTCTTATGCTAGAGTACATTTCCTGGCTCTCTGGATTCAATGATTACTCTGTTTTTACGCCAGTCCTACCCTATTGTAATTGCGGTTGTTTTAAGTTTTTACTGTTTTTGCTTCCCATATCCCTAATTATGACTTTTTAAAGTTTATTTATTTATTTATTGAAGGGGGTGAGGGGCAGAGAGAGAGGGAGAGGGAGAGAAGTAGGCTCCACACTGTCAGCATGGAACCCAATGCAGGGCTCAAACTCACGAACCATGAGTTCATGAAATCAAGAGTCGAAATCAAGACTCAGATGCTTAAGCAACTGAGCCACTTAGGTGCCCCACTGTCTTTTTTATACTCCAAATATTCTTTGATGGTCTTCCAGATGTATTTTTTGAGTTGTCAAGTTTTAAGAAAAAATGCTATTGCAATTTCATTACAATTGCAATAAACTTATGAATTATTTTGAAGAAACACTGACATCACTATTAATATTCAGATTTTCTACCCAGGAAGATCTAAATCTTAATTCCAATATTCCTTTAGTTCTGTCTTTGTGGTTTTCCTCAGGTGTGTCACCCCCCCACGCCCATCCCATTCTTATCCTTCAGTGTCTTAACTTTGTTGCTATGTGAATAGATCTTGAGTTACTGCGTTTTCCTCTACTTCCTTGCCTTCCAATCTGAGATGGTGGCTTACATAAAACTATAGAACTAGATCTCATGAAGGATGAAGCTGAAGCAGAAAGAAGTTCCATAGTAAAGGAAGTGGCCAGTAATTCTTAACTGAAAATGCAAAGAAGACAAGAGGTATTTTGGGACAAAATACTAGAACATGGCAATAGAAGGAATTACCTTTCCGAGAGATGCACAGAAGAGGGGGAAGAAATAACACCAAATGTGAAAACCTATGCATCTTTTAGAAATCCAAAATTTTTCAAGAGCTTTTGGGTAATGATAAGGGATGAAAGGAAAGGAAAACAAGGGATATTACTAAGAAAGTATATTTGGATAATCATGTAAGAGATATTAGGACTATATCCTAATACAGTTGATAATATAGGTGATAAAACTGGTTCAGAGGCAAAATACATGAGTGTTAGAAAATTTAAATATCCAGAAACCTATGAATATGTGATAAATTCCTAAATTAACATAAAGACTATTTCTCTGAAATTTGAGAAATTAAAAAAGTATTTCTCTAACCTTTGATATAACCAAAACAACCAGTTGATAAGGTAACATGACAGAAAACACAAGTATTCATGTGGTATTAGAATTTGAAATAGTTAAGGAAGAGAGAACACTGGCTTAAGACAGACATGTGCTTTTAGACCAGCATTGCCCAATAAGACATTCTGTGTTGATGGAAATATTCTTTATCTGTTCTGATGTAAATCCCATTAGCCACATGGAGGAGTTATTGGGCACTTTAAATGTGGCTAGTGTAACTGAAGAGCTGAATTTTAATTTTATTAAAAAATTTTTAATTTTGAAATTATTTTAGACTCACATAGAAGTAGCCACCATATTATACAGAATAGGAATGTAGCTTTCAGAGATTCTAAGACTTTAAAAGAAAAGCATGACAAAAACAGACACAAAGACCAATGGAATAGAGACTCCAGAATTGGACCCATAAAAGTATGGTCAACTCACCTTTGACAAAGCAGGAAAGAATATCCAATGGAAAAAAGACAGTCTCTTTAACAAATGGTGCTGAGACAACTGGACATCAACATGCAGAAGAAATGAAACTAGATCACTTTCTTACACCACTCACAAAAATGAACTCAAAATGGTTACAGGACCTGAATGTGAGACAGGAAACCATCAAAACCCTAGAGGAGAAAGCAGGAAAAAACCTCTCTGACCTCAGCTGCGGCAATTTCTTACTTGACACATCTCCAAAGGCAAGGGAATTAAAAGCAAAAATGAACTACTAGGACCTCATGAAGATAAAAAGCTTCTGCACTGCAAAGGAAACAATCAACAAAACTAAAAGGTAACCAACGGAATGGGAAAAGATACTTGCAAATGACATAGGGCTAGTATCCAAAAATCTATAGTATCCAAATAGTATCCAAAATCTATAAAGAACTCACCAAACTCCACACTCAAAAAACAAATAATCCAGTGAAGAAATGGGCAGAAAACATGAATAGACACTTCTCTAAAGAAGATATCCAGATGGCCAACAGGCATGTGAAAAGATGCTCAACGTCACTCCTCATCAGGGAAATACAAATCAAAATCACACTGAGATACCACCTCACGCCAGTCAGAGTGGCTAAAATGAACAAATCAGGAGACTATAGATGCTGGAGAGGATGTGGAGAAACGGGAACTGTTTCTTGCACTGTTGGTGGGAATGCAAACTGGTGCAGCCGCTCTGGAAATCAGTGTGGAGGTTCCTCAAAAAATTAAAAATAGATCTACCCTATGACCCAGCAATAGCACTGCTAGGAATTTACCTAAGGGACACAGGAGTGCTGATGCACAGGGGCACTTGTACCCGAATGTTTATAGCAGCACTTCCAACAAGAGCCAAATTATGAAAAGAGCCTAAATGTCCATCAACTGATGAATGGATAAAGAAATTGTGGTTTATATACACAATGGAATACTACTTGGCAATGAGAAAGAATGAAATATGGCCTTTTGTAGCAACAAAAGGATGGAACTGGAGAGTGTTATGCTAAGTGAAATAAGTCATACAGAGAAAGACAGATACCATATGTTTTCACTCTTATGTGGATCCTGAGAAACTTTACAGAAGACCATGCAGGAGGGGAAGGAAAAAAAGAAGGGGGACAGAGGGAGCCAAATCATAACAGACTTTTAAAAACTGAGAATAAACTGAGGGTTGATGAAGGTGGGGGAGACGGGAAAGTGGGTGATGGGCATTGAGGAGGGCACCTGTTGGGATGAGCACTGGGTATTTGTATGAAACCAATTTGACAATAAATTTCATATTAAAAAAGTAAAAGAAAAGCATGAAGAAAAAAATATATGGCAAAAAGGAAGATTGATAGGTTTTAAAAATGCAATTTGATGAAGTTGCCATAGGTAATTTCACTGAGAAAAAAAGTGAAGAAGAGTTAAAGAACTAATTGCAAATTTAGTTCTCTAAGTTAAAGTTTGGAAGGGACGTAATTGGAAGAGGGAGGAAGCACGTAACAAAGCCAAACCCCAAGGGGTGGCACCAATTTGAATGAGAAGTTTACAGTCTAAAATAATTTGAGGTTTTTTTTTTTTTTTTTATATAAAATGCTAAAGAAACCAAGATTACTTCCCTGGTATTTAGTTCAGATCTGTGGGTGTCAAATTCTGCCCTTGTATTCAGACCATGATTAACTGATGCCCAATTGTTCAGCTGGAATCCTAGACATGGAATCTAATCCAACCAGTCTCAATCAGAGAGATCATAATCTTTCTAATTCAGAACCCCCATGCTATCTTATGTCTCTAAGTGAAAGTCAGGCTACATGGGTTTGAATCCCCACCCTGCCACTAACGGCCTTACATAAGCTGGTTAATTTTTGTCAGCTGTTTCACCCTCAAAACAGAGATAATAACAGTACCCATAACATGAGGCCTAAGTGAACATGTCAAATGCTTAGAACAATGCCTAAGACAAAAGAAATGCTCCATCACTGTTAGCTGTTGTTTGTATAGTTAGTTCACTCATCAAACATTTCCTACTCTGAGTCAGGCCCAGAATAATTCATTACAGTGGCCCTGAGTTTACTTACTGTTTGAGGGCAATGAGAGAATCAAGCACAGTGGGAATCAGGAGCAATAGGGTTGGGCTTCTGTTTTCCCCCATTTGCTCTCACAATTAATACCTTTTCTTGTCAGAAAAGATAGAAAGTGTTCATAAGCAAAAAACATAATTACCCATAACACCATTCAGAAATAACCAGTTAATATTTTTATGGATAGATATACCGACATTTTCTTATGAAAATTTATAAATGTGTATTTTGTACAAAAATTTGACAATACTATGTACTTTAAAACTTACTTCAAGTTAGCAATATCTCATGAATATACTTCCATGTCAAAACAGATCTAGATCATTTTAATGGATATATAATATTCTACCATATGGATACAATAATTTAGCTATCTACAACTGCTATACTTTTGGGTTATTTACTATTTTTTGTTTTAAACAAATAACGACATTCTATACATACACTTTACATAGTTGTCTATTCTTTTTAAAAAAATTTTTTAAACACTTATTTGTTTTTGAGAGACACAGAGAGAGTGCAAGTGGGGGAGGGGCAGAGAGCAAGGGAGACACAAAATCCAAAGCAGGCTCCAGGCTCTGAGCTTTCAGCACAGAACCCAACCCAGGGCTTGAACTCATGAGCTGTGAGATCATGACCTGCACTGAAGTCAGATGCTTAACTGACTGAGCCACCCAGGTGCCCCTCCCCTTTTTTTTAATGTTTATTTATTTTTGAGAGAGAGAGAGACAGAGCATGAGCGGGGCAGAGAGAGAGAGAGAGAGAGAGAGAGAGAGAGACTGAATCTGAAGCAGGCTCCAGGCCCTGACCTGTCAGCACAGAGCCTGATGAGGGGCTTGAACCCACAAATTGTGAGATCATGACCTGAGCCAAAGTCGGATGGATGCTTGACCAACTGAACCATCCAGGCACCCCTATTTTCTTAAGATATATTCTAAGTAGCAGAATGCCGAGTCAAAAGCAGTGTTGTGTATGTATGTGTATACATCTTAAAGATTCTTAGATATACAAGGTCAATTTTTCCTCCAGAAAAATGACTAATACTTCCAATATCAGGGTAGGATTGGACCCATTTCCCCATGTTTTCCTTGAGAGACATCACTCTTTAAATCTTTGCTAACTTGACAGATGAAAAAATGGAAGCGCATTGTTTTAAATTGTGCCTGAACACTCTTTTATTTACCTCACAGACATTCTGTATTTTGTGTTCATTTGTGAAGCCTTTCTTTATGCCTTCTTGTCTATTTTGAAAGAGAGCATCCAAATTAGACTTAAGAGTCAGGCAAGACTTCCCAAAGTAAGGGAAGGATGTACCTAGTTTTGAAGGATCAACGAAAATTAGACAAAAAGGAAAGAAGAATACTCTAGACAAAGGAAAACATATTTGTGAAAGCTCAGAGGCCTAACAGGGCACAGTTGAGTTTGGAACTACAAGTAGTTCCAGCTGATTTCACTGGGGGGGAGTGTGCAGACAAGCAAGAGGGGAGGAAACCAGGAGAGCAGCAGGAACTAGACCATAGACTGGTTTGTGTGATAAATGAAGAGCCTGAACTTAATTCTGAAAATCATAAGTAAAAGACCTTTTAGGCTGGGGAGTAACAGGATCAAATTTATACTTTAGAAAGATCATTCTAGCAGCTGAATGGAGACATGGAAATCAATTAGAAAACTATTGTAATAATCCATGCAAGAAGTGGTGAGAATCAAAACCAAGTAGGTGGCAGTAGTTAACAAAGAGGAGGGCAGTGATTAGATAGTCAAAGAAGAAGAATTCACAGAAGAGGAGGAGAAAATGAGAGGGAGAAATCTTGTGTTTAAGGCTTGGGTTTTAGGGGACTAGTGTTGCTACTCCCAACACAGACTTTTTGCTTTTGTTTTAAGGGAGGGTGACCATAGAAAAATAGAGTGTTTTTCTGAATATGTTGCGGGAAGAGGTACCCGTGGCATATGTAAGTGGTGAATGTGCTGACATGTGAATAAAAAAATCTGGAGGACAGCAGAAAGAACTGGGTTGGCAATGCAGTCCTGAGAGGTTACTCAGGGTGAGTGCATACAGTGAGAAGAGTTCTGGGCTGAGGACAGAACTGGGATCACTGGCATTTCTGGGTTAAACAGAGGAACAGAATTTTTAGAGGAAACATAAGAAGGAAGAGCCAATAAGTAACACAGAAACCAGGAGAAAGCAGTCTCACGAAGGCTGAAGGAGAGACTCAAAATGGAGGTCACTCGTATTGGATGCTGCTGAGACGTGAAAGCAAAACAAAAATTATCCACTGGATTTGCCAATGTGAAGGTCACTGGTAACCTTAGCAAGTGGGATTTCAAAGAAATTCCAGACTATGGGATAGTCCCAAAGACAATGTATGCACAAGAGTGATAAATACAAACACCTGTCAACATAAGTCCAAAAAACTCTTTCAATAAGTAAAAAGTTCTAAATGATAAGAAAGCATTGTATCATAGTTTTGAATTTTTTCTTTAAAAAACTGTTTATTTATTTTGGGGGGGGCGGTGCAGAGAGAGAGGGAGAGATTCCAAGAAAGCTCTGCACTGTCAGCACAGAGCCAGACATAGGGCTTGATTTCATGAACCATGAGATCATGACCTGAGCCAAAATCAAATCAAGGGTTGGATGCTTAACCAACTGAGTCACCCAGGCACCCATGAATTTTTTGTCTTAATAGCACATGAAATGAGTGTTTCAAACAATCTTTGACTCGAAATATACAGCACAATTTTTCAGTCTGAACATCTGTTGTATCGAAAGTAGAGAACAGAATACAGATGTCTCAGGAACTTAGTTAATTATTCTGCATATTTACATTGATTCCACCTCAGGTCTTGCTGTGTCTATGTGTTGCTCACCCACCTCCCAAGCCTTTTGTCTCTCCTGGTTCTTTAGTACCAACAAACTGCCTAAGTGGTTCATATCCAACTTCAGAGTTCATTCAGCACTTATTAGTTCTTCCACTTTAAGTGGTTTACAATTAGTCTCACAAGTACCTTCCAGTGGCTCCATGTATTCCTCCATAGAAAACTGCTATATGGCTATTTCTGATGAAGTGGATTTGTTGTGAAACAAAGGTACAGAAGCTGCAGACAAAAGTTAGGAGGGAGAGAACTGGATTTTGAAAGATAAGAGCTTACAATGAAGAAGGGATTAAACTAGACCTTATATTCAAAAAGGAATTCTATAAAGGCACAGAGATATCAAAAGGCCTTGTGTGTTTGGAGAATTATAATGAGTTTGACATTGCTGAAATTAAAAATGTACAGCATAGATTTTCAGTTTTAAGGTATCCTCTAACCAGTAAGAATAAAAACAGAAATGTAAATTCCATATTCAAAGACCCTGACTCCTGTAACCCCAAATCACTACATTTGAAGATAGAAAACACAAGCAGGAATGATTAGTAAATGACTTAGCAGAGTAGGGGAGGAAGGCATACTAACGTCAATCAAACCAATTCACCCTGAACAGCACAAAAAAGGTCTAGGTTTAGAAATGGGCTAGGATAGGGGCGCCTGGGTGGCTCCCTTGGTTAAACATCCAACTTTGGCTCAGGTCATGACCTCACGGTTCGTGAGTCTGAGCCCCGGGTCGGGCTCTGTACTGGCAGCTCGGAGCCTGAAGCCTGCTACGGATTGTTTCCCTATCTACCCCTCCCCCGCTTGCACTCTGTCTCTGTCTCTCAAAAATAAACAAACATTAAAAAAAAATTTAAAAAAAGAAAAAAGAAATGGGCTAGGATAGAGGGCTGCACATAGGGGGACTGTTTGAAAGTCCACAAAGGAATAGACCTTCCCAGTCTCACTCCACAAACTCATAAAATCACCCCTTCACCCTTTTGAAGAGAGAACGTTTATTTGCTGGTGAAAAAAAAACTTGAACCAGGAAAGCACCAACCTCAGGGGCAGACAGAGAGGATGGTAAAGGACTGGAATTTGAGTAAGTCTACATTCTGAATAAGCCCACTTTCCCCTGCCCAAGTCTAGGTCCCTAGAAACCAGGCTGATTACCTCTACCTCCTATCCACCAATGTGGATTAAAGAATCCTTTACTAGAGATTAGAAATCCCATCTAACCACATCACGTTACAGTGAAGTCTATTAATTGACAAATGTTACCCACAGAGAGCTTCCTCTCAGCTTTCTGGAGCCTCACTCTCATTTTAAATCAACTTTACTGATGTGTAATTTATATACAATAAAAATATACATATTAAGTGTACAATAAGATTTAACAAGGACCATGTAACCACTGCCGTAAAAAAAGACAAAACATTTACGCCATCCTAAAAATATCCCTGTGCCAATCATTTCCCCTGATCTGCAGTATCTGACAATCACTGATCTGATTCTAGGTCTTCGTACAAATGTAATCATGCAATACACATACTTTTTAGTTTGGTTTCTCTCACTTAACACAATGGTTTTGAGATTCAGGCATGTTACCGCATGCATCAGTTGTATATTCCTTTTTACTGCTTAGTAGATATTTTACTATATGAATGTATCAAAATTTGTCTTCTCTACTCACCAGTTGATGGACATTTGAGTCATTTCTGGTTTGGGTTAGCATGAATTAAAGCTACTATGAACATTCAAGTAAAAGTCTTTGTGGATATACATTCATTTTTTCTGGGTAATTAACAGTGGAATTACTGAGTCATGACAAGTGTACGTTTAATTTTATATAAGCATGTAGAACTGTTTCCCAAAGTGGTTCTACCATTTCACATTTTCATCAGCAACACTTGGGAGCTGTAGTGTCTCTATATCCTTTTGGATACTTATCGGTTACTTTACTTTTATCCATTTTAGTGGATATGAAGTGGTATCTCACTATGGATTTAATTTGCATTTCTCTGGTGACTAATGATATTGAGCATTTTTTCATATGCTTATTAACAATTTAGATATATATTCTTTCATGAAGTGTTTATTCAACTCTTTTAGGTTGTCTTTGATTATTGAGTTCTAGAAGTACATTTGTATATTTTAGCTATGAGTATTATCTTCTGATCTTTGGCTTTCAGTTTCTTAGCAGAAGCTTTTGAAAAGGAGGTCTTAATCCTACTAATTTCTAATAATCCGATGAATCAATTTCTCTTTTGTAGTTAATAGGTTGAGTTTGAAGATCACCCAGTAGCCATTTGTTCAAAAGACTATCCTGTCCCCACCAAAGCCTATCCCCATGTTGGAGTCTTTGTTGAAAAATAGTCATACACATAGGTTTATTTCTGGATTCTTTAACTCTCTTGTCTTTATATACTCCAATTCCATTTTGTCTTAATTATTATACTTTGAAAAACCTCACAGATGAACCCCATATCCTAGAAATATTGAAAAAACTAAGAAAAAGCTAGGTATGTCACAAATGCATAAAATATATGTAGTCTACTTTATCATTTACTACCATAAAATATATGCAAATCAATTAAGAAAAGTTAAAATTTATCAAAACATACACAAACACAAACCATACATGGCACCATTCCCAGTCAAGAAAAACATAAACAAAAGATGCAATATTAAATCATAACTGCATAAAATTAACTACAGTACATACTGTATTACTGTAATAATTTTGTAGCCATCTCCTGTTGCTATTGCCATGAGCTCAAGTGTTACAAGCATTTACTTCAAAGGCCATATGACACTAATCATCTCCATGAATGTAGTTCTTCTCTCCAGTAAATTGCATACTGTAGTAAAAAGTGACTGCTATTAGTAGTTAAGTTTTTGGAGAATCAAAAGTTACACTCAGATTTTCAACTGCATGGAGGGTTGGTGCCCCTAACTCCCATGTGGTTTCTAGGGTCAACCATAGTAATGTAAATCCTCATTTTTTTTTCTTTTTCAAAATTGTTTTGGCTATTCTAGGTCCTTTGTACTTTCATATCAATCTTGGAATCAACTAGCCAATCTTCACAAAGAAAATCTGCTAGGATTCTGATTGAAATTTCATTGACTCTAAATCTCCATGAGTTGACAACAGAGATCTTAATATCAAGTCTCCAATCTATATAATCCATGAACACAACATAGCTCTCCATTGATTTTAGATGCTCTTTAATTTCCTTCAGCAATGTTTATGGGCCTTTTATTAAATTTATTCCCAAGTATTTCATATTTTTTGATGCTAATGCAAATGATACTATTATTTTAATTTCATTTTCCATTTGTTTATTGCTGGTAGGTAGAAACATAGTTGATTTATGTATATTGATCTTGTCACTTGCCACTTCATTAAATCCATTTATTACAGTATTTCTTGGTAAATACCCTGGGATGCTCTATGTAGACAATCATGTTGTCTGACAATAGAGATTGTTTTATTTTTTCCTTTACAATATATACTGTCTTACTGCCTACTATACTGGCTAGGATCTCTAGAACAATATTGAATAGAAGTGGTTGGTTCAGAAATCCTTGCCTTATACTTGATCTTAGGGAAAAGTATACTATCTTTCACCTATTAAGTATGATAGCTGCAGATTTTTTGATAGGTATTGTATCAGATTGAGAAAGTTCTCTTCTAGTTTTAATTTGTTGAGATTTTAAAAAATCTCACATGGTTATTTAATTTTGGCAAATACTCATTATTCTGCATTTATTGAGATGATCATAATTTTTACCTTTTATTTTGTTAATGTGATGAAAAAGGGGAAAGAGAACTGAAATTTATATTAGGAAGGCAAGACCTGATGTTTAAAATAAATGAATGACAAATTTGCAATATATGCATTTATAAATATGGAGGCAAATAATAAAAGAAATAGTTGAGAACAAATCCACAGTGGTTATCTCTGAGGAGTGGGCCAACTTGGGAGTAGAAACTGATATTTGTCTTTTAAGTACTGATACTTTAATATGAGAAATAATATATAATATTTGATAATAAATTTTTAAAATTACAAATGAGTTTTAGAGAGATGTGAACATGAGGTGGGTGAGGTGGGTGTGTGTAAGGGTACAGGGGAGATGAATGCAGCTTCAGGCATGGTGGTTTGGGTGGAGTATCCAGAAGACATTTCTCATGCAGAAGGATATACTTGGCAGTGAAGAGACAGGAGTTGAAATAAAGATTTGGGATAAGCACCAGACTTTGTGGTTTTAAAGCCATAACATGGACAACACTGACCAGGCACCCATGGAGAAAAGGGTCAAAGGCAAAACTCTGAGGAAGGCTGCCACGTACAGGGGGACGAAAAAGATGCAAGGAAGGAGACAGAGAATGAATTTTTAGAGGGCAGGAAGAAAACCAGCCCAGAAAACACAGAAGTCAAGGGAGAAAAGTATTTCATTCTTTCAACATGCTGAATTACAAAGATTTTGCGTGCAAACAAAGCTTCTCTTTTTTTATAGGTGTTTCTCCCTAATTTCATGGAAAAATCTAGGACATTAAAACCTTAAACAAAATAAATGTAACGATGGAAAACAGAGATTGGTGTTACACATATTTTTTATGTTGCTATTTATGTGTTCTATTTCAGGAAACATCTGCAGCTGAGAGTATGAGGTACAGAACTTCCACTGCTTATCCCAACTGCTGAAAGGGTTCAGGAAGAAAATGATCAACAGAAATCACAGACACAAAAGAAAATTGGCTAATATAGCCATGTCATTTAGATGGGACACGTGAAGATGCAAAAGGGAAAAAAAATTATAGAAAAATACCTAAAAATTTTTTATTTAACAGAATACACAAGGTGCGATGATTCAGAAGTAATGAGTCATTTAGAAATAATAAAACTATCAGTCTGCCTAGAAAACACAGGCACTATTTGGTGGATGACTCAGTATGGAAACTGATCCCAAGAGAACAATTTAGAGGAATACAAAAACATATACCATTGAACTACTTGGAAGATAAAAAAAGGAGACCTGAGTATTTTATTTGTTATGTTCACTTCAAAAATAGGTGAGAAAGTAAATTAGGAAATCTCTTAGAAGGCAAGATTTTTCTGATGCTCCAAGAAACTGAATACATGAATATGAAAGACAATTAAAGCTTTAGGTTTAGGGCTAATGTCTTAATAATAAGACTAAAGGTAAAATAAGAGTATCTCAGCAGCAGGCCTACTTTGAGCATATGGGAGTTAGAAAGTGTTTAAAAATTTACCTTTATTTTTATTCCAGTGGAGAAAAGGAAATATGGCTGAAGGGAAAAGTGCCAGGTCAGTGATCAGGAGCTTCTCATCCCAGCTTAGCTTCTGTACTGACCATCTCAGTAAGTTGGTCAAGTCGTTTCCTTCACTGGCATTTGATGTTCTCTTCTGGGAAAACAAGACAGAAGATGGCTCTGGGGTCTAGGGAATATGAGGAAAAACAATTTTTTTTTTCCTGTTTTGAATTAGGAAATAGCTGTATTTTGCTAAAAAACTTTTTTTATTATTTGATGTAGAAAAAAGTATAATGAACTGGCTATTAATTTTTAATGCATGTAAATTGAAAAGCTACTGATACCTTTAGTGGCTCTGAAAGGAAAATTTACAGGTTAAAGTTCTACTATTCTATAATTTTTAAAAATTATTATATATTCAAAAACTCAACAATAGTTCTTTCTGCCAGTAGTATTTCACGTTACTTTTATTCAAATATTTTCCTTTTCTAAGTCTTTTTCTTATTTTGGAGGCGATCATATAAAAATAAAATCATATTCTATTGATAAAAATAATTTGATACTTTGGAATAACATATATTCAACACAATGTAAAAAACACCTGAGGGCCAGGTACTCTTCAAGATGAGGAAAACACGAATTCAGTGATTTTTGCCTCAAACAGCTTACAACACGAGTAGGCAGAGAAAGAAGACAACTAACCTTCATATGAAGGAAGGCATCCCAGAAAGGACGACTGCAAAGGACTTCTACTCTAGGGTAGAGTAGAAGTAGCTGGCTACAGGAAGAAAGGGAAAAATGCCTTGTGGACAAAGAAAGCAAGGCAGGAAGTGGCATGAGATGTGTGAGGAGCTACCAGGAGTTTGGTATTATTCCAGGATCAAATATGAAGACAGGCTTCGAGGTAAGTTCTGGTCAAAGTTGACAACAGATTTTAATTTCATTTTTATTAAGTAAATTATGAATCTTAAGAGATTTTATTCACTAATGCATATTAAGTACCCAAAATGTTCAGGACACTACAGAAAACAAACAAAGCTCTTGTCTTGTAGGAACTTATGGGATAAAAGAAATGAAACAAAAAGAATACATCAACTTATTCAATAGGTATTTATTGAGGCTCTCCTGGTCCCTGATGAAGATCACATTCTAGGGATAGTTCCTGTTAGAACATAATTTTTACATCTTACTTTCCCTTCCTGCCAAGTTAAATTTGGTACAAGTGAGCAGAGATGCTTGTCAGAGCCAAGTGGGCAATTCTAGAAGATGACCAGGAACCTGGAGTAAAATAAATAGAAACAACTGCTTTAATAGGATGATAAGAGAATAGGGGAAAATCCCAAAGTATGGCATGGCTGTAAGAAAGCCAGGGAGGGGGCTTAGAATTGACTTCAATGCAATTTGGACTTGACAGATCAAAATTGTTGCTTACTTTTTTTTTTTTAAGCTTACTTATTTGAGAGCGAGCGAGTGAGCAAGAGAAAGGGGGGCAGAGAGAGAAAATCCCAAGCAGACTCTGCACTGTTAGTGCAGGGCCTGATGTGGGCTTGATCCCACAAACTGTGAGATCATGACCTGAGCCAAAAACAAGAGTCAGGTGCTTAACTGACTGAGCTACCCAGGTGCCTCTGTTGCCTACTTTTTAAATAACAGTTTTAATCTTCATAAAAGTAATAACTATAGAAATAAAACTTACCTCCCGCAAAAAAAAGAGAGTACACACATGCGATTAACACAAAGAGTAAAAAAAAAAAAAAAAAAAAAAAAAACACACACACACACCTAGAGAGAGTATCAATGTGAACATTTTTGTAAATGTCATTTTTTGGCTTTATGCATATATACACAACATAAACAGATATGAGGATTTTTATGAATGTGTTTTTTGTTTTAATGGTTATTTTTGAGAGAGAGAGCACATGCACGCAAATGGGAGAGAGGCAGAAAGAGAGGGAGACAGAGAATCCGAAGCAGGCTCCAAGCTTTCAGCACAAGGCCTGACATGGGGCTTGAACCCACAAACCCTTGAGATCATGAGCTGAGTCAAAACTGGATGCTCAACTGACTGAGCTACCCAGGCACCTCATGAATATGATTTTTTTAAAAACAAAAATAAGAATTATAGTTTATTACTTGCTTTTTCCACTTAATATAGGGAAACATCTTTCCATGAAAATAAAAATGTACATCATACATCTTATATACCAAATTTACTTACTGAATTCTCTACTAAGGCACATTATCCTGTACAATAAGTAAGGTATAGAAATGAAGCAAGCACCAAGAAAATGATAAAACTGACTTTAGCTGTGGCAGCATTCTGAATATTCTAAAGGTGGAAAGAGATAAGACATATGGGAGCTCATGAGATTTTAGTGTTCCAGACATAAGATGAATAATGTCTGAATCTGAAATTCTTTGTGGATAAAAACTTTCCAAAAGGGAAACAACAACAACAAAAAAAGAGACTGCAACCCAGCACACACTAAAAATGAAGTAATTTCAAATCTTCACATCTGCAGAACAGATAGAATGTCAAAGCAAGCACTCAGACAACTAAAAACAGTGGGCGGACTGCCAGGGAAAATCCAAGTGCCATTCTAGCGGTCATCCACAACCACAGCTTTCCAAGGAAGTGACAGAGCCCCCCAAATTGTGCTCTGACAGTATATTAAGCCTTTCTGGTGAGATGCTAGGTAGACTTAAGACCACCTCCGTTTCCTCGTGTTTAGGCAGGCTCTGTGAGTTGCAAAGTATGCTGGTCAGAGTTCCCTTGGAAGCTGCCAATACTAGGCATTTCCCACTGCAACCAGAATAGCTCTGCTTTCGTCTGTTTTATATATTGGATCTCCAAAAAATATTTCATTTGAAAAAAAAAGTTCCACAGCTAAACTATACACTTAAAATCACACAGGATTAAAGAAACATAACGTTCACCCTTCAGATTGTGTTAATAAATATAAAAACGTAAATTAATAACGGAGGGATGTGAAAGTTACCATCTAACACCCTAGTTAAACACAGCATCACTAGCTGTGGGACAATCAGATAGTATGTACCTCTCTCAATATGATGCAATGTGAAGATCAAAGTATTACTTACAAAGTTCTCTTGCCAAAAATATTTAGCTTTAGCCAACTTTGGAGATCTAATGTCCAGTTATAGGAAATGTGGGCAGTAGCAAAATATGTTACTACCATAAGGAAACAAGAGAAATTCAAGGTATGGATCATTTTATAAGACAGTTGGCCTGGTCTGTTCAATAGGCCAGTACCATGAGGGAAGAAGTACATGTGTGGAGATGAGCTGGGGGGAAAGGAGGTCGAGGAAAACCAACTATAATGGCTCTGTGTTCTGAGGTGGGAGCACATCTTAACTGTTTCAACAAGAATGAGAATGCCACTGTGACTAGACTCGGACTCTTGCTGGGTGAGATGCAGAGCTACTGAAGAACTCTGAGCAGAAAAATGACACGATCTGAATTACTTTTTAACAAGACCATTCTAGTTGCTGTGATAAGAGCTGACTACAGGAGACAAGAGAGAAAGCAGGGACTCCAAAAAGGGGCCAAATACGCCTGAAATAATCCAGGCAAAACATGATGTTAGTTCGGACCAGTTGGTAGCAGGGGAAGCATGAGTAGTAGTCAGATTCTAAATAGAATCTGAAACAAGAGTCAACGGAACAGATGTGTGAGCTTTGTGGAAAAGAGGGAGGTCAAGATGAATTTACAGGTTGATTTTTAAAAACTGTTACTTTTTTGTTTTGCTTGAACAACTGGAAGAAGAGAATGGGCATTTTGAGACTAGAAAGACCGCAGGAAGAACAGAATTGTCAGTAGGAGAGGGAGTGGTGGCAAGGAAGGTTACTAGTTCAGTTTGGGATGTTACTTTTGAGATGCCTGTGGACACTCAGGTACAGATATGCAGAATGCTGCTGGAGAATCAAGTGTAGACTTTAGGGGAGAGATTTGGGCTGATCCAAATTTGAGTCACATTTAAAGCCTTGAGACTAGAGGAGATGATAAAGGGAGGGAATATAGAAAGAAAAGAGAAAGAAATATATAGAAATGTTTATCCTATAATATATCATATTCTACAAGATTCTATAAATTTCTGTTAGAAGAAACATCCAAAGGCTGGGCCTTCTGGTACTCAAATACACAGAGCAGTACTATCCAAAGGAACTTTCTGTGATGATGACATATTTATATATATGTTCCATTCAATAGGTAGCCACCATCCACATGTGGCTATTGAGCACTTGAAATATGGCTAGGCAACTGAATAACTGAAAATTTATTTTAAATAGCTACATGTATCTAGTGGCTACAGTACTGGAAAGTGCAGCTCTAGTTTGAAGAAGTGACAAGGAGTCAGGGGAGAAGTCTGAAAAGAAGTGGCCAGAGAGATAGGGCTTGTGAGACAATTCTCCACAGGTCTCTCATGTTTCTGCATACATTACAAGCAAGGCACGATCTTAACAGCGATATATTATATATTTGATATTAGAAGCCAAGTGTAGAAGGTGTTTCAAGGAGGAGAGTGATAACTCTGCTCCTGAATGTTAAGTCAGATAATTATTGAGAAATGACAGATATGGACATCACTAGTAACTGATAAGAACTTTTTTTTTTAATTTAAATTTTGGTTAGTTAACATACAGTGCAATATTGATAAGAGCAGTTTTGATGGAATTGTGGGGCAGAAATCTGTTTGGCTTGGGTAAAAAAAAAAAAACGAAATGGGAGAAGAAAAACTAGCAACAAAATGTAGACATTTCTTTTTCAACTTTTACTGTGAAGTTCAAGTGAAATAAGACAATAGAGGAGAAAGTGGTGTCAAGAAGGATTATTTTGAAGATGGGAGCAATAAAAGCCTATTTTTTCATGTGTAAGACACTGATTAAGAAGGGGGTAAATTGATATGAAAGAATTATGAAGACCTTAGCTAGGCTGGCTCTTTCACAGCAATGGGAGAGAAAGTAGGGTATATGAATACCGCTGCAGGTACTAGGTATCTGTGGTGGTAAAAGCTTGTAAAAGCTCTTTTTTTCCTGTTTCTTTTCTGAAATAGGAAGCATGGTCATCAGTTGAAACTGAAGAGTGGTGAGGAGATAGTGAAGACATGATGAGATTGAAGATATGCAATAGTCATTTAGGAGGAGATGAAACAGAAAATGACTGGAAATCTAGTATGACTTCCAGCAAACGTCATGGGTCCACTTGAAGTTATGATCAGTAATTTAATGCAAGCTCAGCAGCATGGTTTTACAGGCAAGGAACAGGCAAAAAATTAGATTTAATCAGCACTGTAGTTTAGCCAAGCAAGACTGCTGAAGTGAGAGAAGTGCAAAGGGATTAAGGATGTTTGAAAGGAACAGATGATAATACTGATAATGGAATCTAAGCCTCTTTCCTATCTCCTGAAATCCTTCCACTGACCCCTGTGGGACTCATAGGGAGATACCAGCAAAATCCCCATATCCTGGACCTCTTCTCAGAAGCTTTCTTCAGCTTCCTTTGCCTTCTTATTTAAACTGAAACTGGGCTCTGGGCTTTCCCCCTGAGGACACTGCTTTCCTTGTAGCCCTCTTAGATGATGACTCTTTTTCTCTTCCATGCCATTTGAACACGAGCCTGGTAAATGCCTTTCTTGTTCCTCATTGCAACTTCCAGTCCAAATCCCTCTCCCCAAATCCCCTGCTCAGAGTTATGTATCACTAGATTCTACCACCCACTAGCCTTCCTTATTATGGTATTTAAGTTTCCCTTTCATTCCTTGATGAGTTTAGCTTTCGGTTCACTGTCACTCCAACACTATTTGTTACACTCTAATTGATTTCAACACCAAATAGATAATCCATCTGATATCCTGGCCTCTTAGTTTCTTGACCTTATTTCCACAATGATAATTTTGTTGATATTGTTTTCTACCGTGTCTCAGCCACTTTTTCTCATGGTCATACCTTAAGCTTTTAGAACATCTAAAAGTATCTTTTAATACCCATATACCTGAAGAAAAATTTACTGGTGAGTTCAGAGTAAGACCATCCCTCTGTAGGCCCCCACTGGAGGAATCAAAGGAATGGATATACATCAGACATAAGACCACCTCTACAGCAATTCTGCTGCCATTAACAACAGAGAACAAGGAGTGCAAGAAAGGAAGAACTAGGTATGCTTCCTCTTTTTGGCCTTTCATCTTGGGCTTGTATTCCTTAGATGAGAGGAAGAGGTATATGTGAAGGGCTGGGGTAGAGGCAGAGGCATGCTGCTATGCCTACTGACCCTTCGTATACTGGGCTCTCAAAGGGAAGATTACCATTATTACATCATCATTTAAAATTTTTTTTTTCAACGTTTATTTATTTTTGGGACAGAGAGAGACAGAGCATGAACGGGCGAGGGGCAGAGAGAGAGGGAGACACAGAATCGGAAACAGGCTCCAGACTCTGAGCCATCAGCCCAGAGCCCGACGCGGGGCTCGAACTCACGGACCGCGAGATCGTGACCTGGCTGAAGTCGGACGCTTAACCGACTGCGCCACCCAGGCGCCCCAACATCATCATTTTAAAGTATGCATAATGCCAAGTATTGTGCTGAGCAGTTAAAGGTATTATCTAATGTTCTTATGCCAACGCTGAGATTAACATTATCTCCATTCCACAGATGAAGAAACAGAGGCTAAGAGAAATTGAAATGGAAATACTGATCTAGGCCCAGGTTTCTCGAACATCAAAGCCCCCTCTGTCCTATAGCATATCCATATTAAGACTAGTGGAGCTGGGGTAGTCAGTACGTGGTCCCTGCCATACTCCCAGATTTCCCAATTTCTAGGAAAAGAATGGTCTTGAAATCTTGGTAGACATTAAGAAGACAGGAAGGGGGCACCTGGGTGGCTCAGTCAGTTGAGCATCTGACTTCAGCTCAGGTCATGATCTAACACTCTGTGAGTTTGAGTACCGCATCGGGCTCTGTGCTGACAGCTCAGAGCCTGGAGGAGCCTGCTTCAGATTCTGTGTCTCCCTCTCTCTCTCTGCCCTCCCCTGCTCATGCTCTGTCTCTCTCTGTCTCAAAAATAAATAAAAACATTTTTAAAAAATTAAAAAAAAAAAAAGAAGACAGGAAGAATGGAAGGAAGGAGATAAATATATAGAACACTGAAGTTATTGTAGTAACCTGAATTACAAAAACAAAGTTTTTTTTAGCCCCAATTTTACTTTTTAGAAAGCTCGAAAACCTAATAAATTAGTGAGTGATAAAATTGTGACACATAAAATAGACATATAAAAGAAAACCATAACAGATATAGTTAATGGAGTAAAATTTAAAGTCAGATTCATAAAACCAATGATTAATATTAATGCTACCTATCTGAACTTCAGACTGTATTACCAGACTATAAGTATATTCCTATATTACCAAACTTTATAATCATAACTAAGAAAATGAGCTTGTTCAACAATAAAATTGACTCAGACATAATTAAAACCATATTCACAAAAGGGATCATATCCAGAAATAGAATTATATATAAGACATGCCATAATGCCACAAATAAAGCATAATTTTTCAGAACAAGTGACCTGTGAGATTAAATCAACAGGAGAGAAATGGAAAATGCAGAAGACTTTAAATGTGGAAGAACTGCAATTATCAGGGCAAGAAAAAAAATGTAACACAACAGTGAAATAAGAGATTTGGTTTGGAGAAGACACATAAATACAAAGGCACAGTGCAAAGATTCTCTGGACAGAAGAAAAAACTTGGAAGTAATTTCCATTTATTCACAAAGTATTTATTAGGCATTTATAGCACTGCTATCATTTCTCAGGAAGATGAAAGGATTCAGGTGGCAGTGTGATAAATCAGGGATGAAGCAGAGATGGGTTAGAAAGCCACTGCAATTTATACATCTTCATCTCCCCAACATGTAGCCAGCACACAGCATAAAAGAGGATGCAACAATATTTTCTTTTTTGTTTTTTTGGGTTTTTTTTTTTTTTTTAGAGAGAATGGGAGAGAGAGGGAGGGAGGGAGAGAGAGAGAGAGAGAGGGAGGGAGGGAGAGAGAGAGAGAGAGAGAGAGAGAGAGAGAGAGAGAAAGAGAACACCACAAGCGCAAGTGGGACAGTGGCTGAGGGAGAGGGAGAGAGAGAGAGAATCTTACACAGGCTCCAAGCCCAGCATGGAACCAGAATTTCATGACCCTGAGATCATGAACTGAGCCGAAATCAAGAGATGGATGCTTAACCAACTGAGCCACTGGCACCCCAACAATATTTTCTTCATGTATGAACTGTCAGATGCTGTGGAGTACCCCAAACGAAAAATGGGGCAGGGGAACAGGGCAAAAGCCCAAAGGAAGTATCTGCAGGTAAAAAGGATATACAGATTCTTTTGAGCTGACAACTTGCACAATTTTTAGATGTGTCTCTTTAGGTCTCACATGTGTCCTTCAACAGAACCCACTGCTTCCCCACTTCTCATGTTTTGCCCTGGATACAGCTCAGGATTTTATTTTGTAGCTCCACTGATCCCCTATAATAATCAATCCTGATATATCTTAAGTCTTATCACAAATAAGATAATTTATTTTTGCATTGATCCAATAAGTCTCTGAGCTTGCCCACTGAAGAGCTCATGAAGCACTGTCTGCCTACAAAACAGTTTCAGGCAAAAGAAAAAGGCTGTAGTCCTGTGGGCTCAAGAGGAGTCCCTAAATAAAACACCCGTGAGGCACAAGTCTGAATCACTACCTCTGGTGGGGTTCTGTAGTTATGATTTCAGCACAAAATTTTTTTCATTCAATATATATGAAAGGAGTGTTGTTGGGGTGGCAGTGGGGGAGCTGGGGAAGTGGATACTGAGATCAGACAGGAAGGCAGAACTGAGAGCAAGGCTCAACTGCAAGAAGCCCAAAAGAGACATGATAGAAGTCCAAACCAAAAGTCCAAAAGCAGGTATGGAGGCTGAGCACAGAGTCAGAAATTTGACAGCAGGAGTGTTGAGAATAAAGAGCTAACTGCTGTAATAGAGCAAGTAAGTTTATTCATGACTTTATTGGCTGATCATACATGTGACATGTCAGACTGAAATCACAAGTCCAAGTCTAGGGTCAGAGAAGCCACCAAACCTACCTCATTGACTTGTCATTTCGTTTCAGGTACCCTGAGACCCCTGAGACATTCCTAAAGTTCTTTATTCAGCTGACATTCTACATGTGGGACTGAGGGATTCCTTATTCTGCAGATGAGGCCTAGCAAGGGTTTACTATTAATTACTTATTGGATAGACAGACCACCTCATAGTCCAGTACATACATAATCAGAATATGTTATTGACGGCATTTTACTGGTACCTTGGTAGGTGTTTAGAAGTCCATACAAGTGGAATGGCTATCTGCCATAAATATAGGCCATCTCTGGAATATAAACTCACTCAGTAAAGTCAACCCTACCTCCAAAATCTCTCAGTTTTGACTTTCTCATTGCTAGAAGCTGGCCCAAATGATCATCTCTCACCTGCACTACTGTCACAGCCTTCTACCTGGCCTCTGCTTCCACTCTTGCCTTTCCATACTCCAGTTATTCTCCACACAGCACAAAAGTGATAAATAACAGGGTGAATTGCTCTCCTGTTTCAAATGCTCCATTTTGAACAAATCTAAACTCTTCTACCACAACCTAATATAGCTCCAGAATCTGCCTACCATTTCTCCTACTTCACCTTGCACTGCTTTCTCCTTGGCCTTTTTTCAGTTCCTCCAACAGCCTGTTCCTCTCTCCTGACCAAGTTCATCTCATTACTCTGTACTCCACTATCCAGTTTACTGTCTGTATATAGCACTTATCATTACCTGGAACTGTTTTATTTATTGTTTACACATACTGTATTATCCCTACAACACAATATCCACTCCACAAAAGCAAGGAACTTGTTGCCTGTTCACCACTGTCTCTCAGTGCCTGGCACAGAGGAAGCACTTAATGAGAAAGAGAAGGAAGAAGGGGGTAGGCAATTTGCTAATATGCTACTATTTATTCTGTTTCCTTGGCCAAGACCTAGACTAGTTAAAAAGTCATCTTTTATCATCAATTTAAGGAGGAATTGATTGATGCTATCTAGGATGAAGGGGTCCTCTTGGACATTTCTGATAACTGCTCAGCTTAATCTTGTGTCTTACCTGATGAAAAGGTTTAGTATATGCTTTGAACCTAAGACCAGCACCCCTGGCCCCCATTACAAATGCCCTAGTACTGAGAGGCAACTTTATAACAAATCAGAGACAGAGAGCACAACTGGTTATAAAAGAGGACTTTTTTCCTAGTCTAGGCCAAGCATACAAGAAGTGGTAGCAGGAAAGTAACCAGGAACTGGAAAGTATGTGATGCACAGAACTGCCCCATTGAGCCTATGACTTAAGGCAGGCCAATTACATTTTCTCTCCTGGCTACTTGGAACTGAAGCACTGAAACACTGTAATAAGCTGAGAGTTCTAGATCTTAAAGGTCCTTCAGATTTGATGACTAAGGCCACTGTTTAGGGGCATCCATTATAAGCAACATGGCAGGAGAAGCTGGTATTAAGTAGAGCAGACATAATACAGAGAGAAAGAAGCACGTTTCATTTCCATGATAGCCGGCTGTACTTAATAAAATTAGAGCAAACTGATATATGTCCTATGTATTTTTATTATAAACAGGCTTTTTAACTGGATATTTATCATATCTTTATATGGATATCATATCTTTAACTGGATATCTTTAACTGGATATTTATTCTTTAAAACCAATTTCTCTGACATGCAAACATACATGATTCTTCCTTGATTCTACTCATACAACTTCATCCTCTATTTTTCTTTAAGCTCTTGCTTTCATAATACTCTACTTTCTTCCTTCACTTGGTCTTTCTCTTCATTAAATCTGTAACCAAAAAACCCATCATATGTAAGTGAATACTTACTATAGTTTTTAGCTGCCAAGAGTCTTTTGAACATTCTAATCTTTGATTATAATGAAGGGAGCTGAGCAATACACATGCCCATGTATCTGTCCACTCTTGAAAATGGATTGAAAGGGGGAAATTATTACCCTCTTGAAAGTGAGTAGCAATGTTGTACTCTTCAGTTAAAGGGCCTCATCATAGGATACTTCATATCCCTACATTGTGATGATAGTACATGTCTTTTCCAGTCTGGCCATTCTGGATCCAGGCAGGCCCAAGCTGACATCAAATAGCACAATTTCAGTGCAGATCAGTGTTTCTCAACCTTTTTTGACCAATGAGCTTTAAGAAGTAATATTGCAGGGGCATCCGGGTAGCTCAGTCGGTTAAGCATCCAACTTAGGCACAGGTCCTGATCTCATGGTTTGTGAGTTTGAGCCCCGCATCGGGCTCTGTGCTGACAGCTCAGGGCCTGGAGCCTGCTTGGGACTCTGTGTCTCCCTCTCTCTCTCTCTCTCTCTGCCCCTCCCCCACCCTTGCACTCTGTCTCTCTCTTAAAAATAAACATTAAAAAAACCCTTTTTTTTTTTTAAGTAATATTGGAAATCTTAGGAATTTAAAAAGTTTTGTATGACACATGATAAAACAAATTTAAGTAAAATTTTCTATTTTAGGTCAACATATTATTAAAGATTTGTTACAAGGTTCACATGGTAAAGTCTTTATGCTGATAATATCTAAGGACAAGTTTTGACTTCTACTCACCGATGAACTGTTTTATCATGTAAAGAAAATCATATGTTGTCCAGTGAAATTATCAAGAAACTGAAAGATGGATTTTTAACCAAATGTATTAAATTAAAAGATGGGGACTTAGCACCAAAAGTATACTGAAATGTAGGCTGAAATTTCATTTGTATTATAGCATCCAAAATAAACTGATTTTTTTTTAAATGTTTATTTATTTTTGAGAGAGAGACAGAACGCAAGCCAGGGAGGGGCAGAGAGAGAGGGAGGCACAGAATCTGAAGCAGGCTCCAGGCTCTGAGCTGTCAGCACAGAGCCTGATGTGGGGCTCAAACACACAAACCATGAGATCATGACCTGAGCTGAAGTCTGGCACTTAACCGACTGAGCCACCCAGGCGCCCCAACAAACTGATTTTTAAAACTGATACTTGAGATTCTTCTGTAAGTCGAAGGTTAGTTTTTAAATTAATTAATTAGTTAATTAATTAATTTTAGAGAGAGACAGAGAGTACAAGCAGGTGAAAGGGGCAGAGGGAGAGACAGAGAATCTCAAGCAGGTTCCATGCTCAATCCCATGACCCTGGAATCATGACCTGAGCTGCAATCAAGAGTCATGCTCAACCAACTGAGCTACCAAGGCTCTCCTAGTTGTTTTAAAATGTCAACACAGGAGAGATGGCTTTATGCTACACTTTGAGAGAAATTCTCAGCAAACAGTACATTGTAGATTTTTCTTACCAATAAATGAAAAGCCAAATTGGATTGAATAACCCCATATTTTTTCCTTTTTCACATTTTCAATTGCTTAAGTTTTTCTTTTTAGAATTTTAAATACCTAAGCAGAGGAAGATCAATTACAATAAAATAAACATCCAGCTGTCTACAATACCACTGTATAGTTAAGTTGATAAATTTTAAAGCAAACCTCTTCCTTATTTAATACAACATGGAGTCTTTCAATTGACAATCCACCTTAATTTGATTAGGCCCCTTCTATATTTCATGAGATTCAATAGCATGTCTTTACTTTGCTATTTATATTTAGTGAACCGATCCAAAATTATTTTCTCTAGAGTGACTTTAAGAATAGGCAATAGCAAATGCCAGTTATACACATGTATGAATACATGTATAACTGTAAACATAAGGCATGCCTAGCTAATGTTTCTACATTATAATGATTTAAAAAAACCCATTTATTTTGAAATACAGATTTCAAGAACTGAAAAGATAGAACAGAGAATTCCCTTATATCCTTTATCCAGCTTCCTGTAATCATGTAGCTTGTTTAGTATTAGAGACATCTTGATGTTTCATAAAAATTTTCATCAGATGAATGCAGCTTATGTATTCCATAAAGGACATCTTGAAATAGTTTTTCAGAATTATCATTTTTTATGCTCATTAATTTATGACGTTTTGACATCTGTTTCACACATGTTCCACTTTTAAGCAATAGCCAATTATGAGTACAAATTAAACTATACTTATGACTAAGAAACAACAATTAAAAACAGCCTAATGGTCCTTCTGAAAATCTTCCAAAAAAAACAACAAGAGGAAGAAAGGCTTCTAAATTCATTTTACAAGGCAAGCATTACCTGGACACCAAAACCAGACAAGGACCTTACAAGAAAAGAAAATTATAGGCCAATATCCCTGATAAATATAGATGCAAAAATTCCTCAACAAAATATTAGCAAACCAAACTCAACAATACAACGAAAGGATTATCTACCATGATTAAGTGGGATCTTTTCCAAGGATGCAAGGATGGTTCAACATCCACAAATCAACCACTGTGAAATACCGTATTAACAAAATAAAGGATAAAAACTTAAAATCATCTGCATCTTATAATGCATCTCAAGATGCAGAAAAAGTATTTGACAAAATACAACATCCATTCACAATAAAAACTCTCAACAAAGTGGGTATAGAGGGGAATGTACCTCAACAAAGAAAGCCCATGTATGACAAGCCCATGGCTAGCAACATACTAAGTGGTTAAAAAGTTGAAAGTTTTTCCTTTAAGAACAGAAACAAGACAAGGATGCCCACCCTTGACACATTTATTTCTCACAGTATTGGAAATCTTGGCCAGAGCAATTAGGTAAGAAAAAGAAATTTTATAAAAGGCTTCCAAATAAGAAAGAAGTGAAACTGTCTCTGTTTGCAAATGACATACTACATATATAAAAAACCCTCTAAAACGCCACCAAAAAACTCATATAATAAATGAACTCTGTAAAGTTGCACGATACAAAAATCAACTGAGAAAACTCAGTTGTGTTTCTATACACTAATAATAAACTATTAGAAATTAAGAAAAGAATCCCGGGGTGCCTGGGTGGCTCAGTCGATTAAACGACTGACTCTTGGTCTCAGCTCAGATCATGATCTCACAGTTTGTGAGTTCAAGCCCCACACCGGGCTCCATGTGGAGCCTGCCTGAGATTCCCTCTCTCTCTGCCCCTCCCGCGTGTGCGTGCACTCTCTCAAATAAACTTAAAAAAAAAAAAAAAGTACCATTTACAACTACTTTCTCTTAAAAAAAAAAAAAAAAGAATAAAATACCTAGGAATTAATTTAACCAAGGAGGTGAAAGACCTGTACACTGTAAACTGAAAGATACTGATGAAAGAAATTGAAGACACAAATAAATAAATGTATATATATTCTATGCTCATATATTGGAAGACTTAACATTGTCAAATGTCCATAACTATGCAACCTACAGACTCAATGCAATCCCTATCAAAATTCCAATGGCATTTTTCAATTCCAAAATTTGCATGGAACCACAAAAGACCATGAACAGCCAAAACAATCTTGAGCAACAAGAAAAATCAGGAGGCATTACTCCCTGATTTCAAATTATATTACAAAGCTACAGTAATCAAAATAGTGTGGAATTAGAATAAAAACAGACACATAAATTAATGGAACAGAATAGAGTCCAGAAACAAACCCACATATGGTCAATTAATTTAGACAAAAAGAGTCAAGAATAAACAATGGGGGAAACAATGATCTCTTCAATAAATGGTGATGGGAAAAGTCAATAACCATACACAAAGAGTGAAACTGGATCAATATCTTACACCATATACAAAAATCAACTCAAAATGTATTAAAGATTGAATGTAAGACCTGAAACTATAAAACTCCTAGAAGAAAACACAGGCAACAAGTTCTTTGATAACAGGTACATGAAAAGGTGCTAAACATCACTATCAGGAGAATGCAAATCAAAATCACAATGAGTTATCACTTCACACCTGTTAAGGTAGCTATTATCAAAACACAACTAATAACAACTTCTGGTGAGGACTGGAGAAAAGGGAACACTTGTGCACTGTTGGTGGGAAAGTAAACTGGTATAGCCGCTATGAAAAACAGTACAGAGGTTCTTCAAAAATTTACAAATATAACTACTTACGACCCCACGAGACCACTTCTGGGTATTCACCTGAAGGAAACAAAAACACTAACTCAAAAAGATATTTACACCCTCATGTTCACTGCAGCATTATTTACAAAAACGAAGACATGGAAACAACCTACGTGTCAATTAATGGATAAATGGATACAGAAAATGTGGTACACAGACACACACACACACACACACACACACACACACGAGAATATTATTCGGTCATAAAAAGAAGAAATCCTGCCATTTGTGACAATATGGATGGTCCTTAAGGGCATTATGCTAAATGAAATAAGTTAGAAAGACAAATACTGTGTCATCTCACTTATGTGAGATCTAAAAAACCTCCCAAGAAAACAAAACCCAAACTCACAGATACAAAGAACAGACTGATGGTTGACAGAGGTGGAGAGTAGGAGGTGAACAAAATGGGTGAAGGTAGTCAAAAGGCACAGACTTCTAGCCATAAAATAAATAAGTCTTGGGGATATAATGTACAGTACGGTGACTACAGTTAATAATATTCTATTGTATATTTGAAAGTTGATGAGACTAAATCTTAAAAGTTCTTATCACAAGAAAAAAATTGTAACTGTGGGGCAATGGATACTAACTAGACATTGTGGCGATCATTTCACAATATATATGTATATTGAGTCATTCTGTTGTACACCTGAAACTAATATGGTGTTATATGTCAATTATATCTCAATAAAACAATAAAAACAGTGTAATGGTCAAAAGCCACCAAAACAAATGCTCAACTGACAACTACTAGAGCTCACAATCACATTCAACTAGTATCTCGTAACCACTGTTCACATCACATCAAATTGTTTTTAAATAGTAAAAGCATTTAAATAATTACTTTATTGTTTTTCAGAAAGCAGTTATTAATAAAGACACTATTACTGCCTTCACTGGTATGAATTAATTCTAAGATCAACTTATAATCTAACTCTAAAATTTTGCATGGAAGAGAAAATGTGCAAGAGTCAAGACAATTTTAGGGTAAGGGGACAAAGACAAAGTAATAGCAATATATGTCCCTTAAACTGAGCAATGGGTACTGAGCAAATGTTCATTTGTATTGTTAGACTCTTCACCTTATACATGTTTTCCAAATATTGTGCTACAGCCATTTAACCTTTAATTTCTAAAAAAGAACAAAGAAAGAAGACCTTGCCTCACCAAAAATCACATTATAAAGCTACAGTAACTAAAGGTATATTATTGGCAAAGAACCAAAGACCAATGAAACTAAACAGAGTTCTAAAACCAATCTATGCATATGAGAATTTATTAATAATTTGACATGCTACTTGTTATGAATGGCCAACTGAACAAGATTCCTCCTTCCACTATGCATAAAAATAAATTCAATATAATTAAAGACTTAAAATTTTCTATAAGAGTATAAGAAAATATAAGATTCTATGTTTAGATCTTCAGGGCAGGAAAAATGTCCATTAAATAGTAAAAAAAAAAAAAAAAAAAAAGCAAAATCAAAAGTCACAAAAGCACAGACAGGTAAATTTGAGATCAAAATTAAAAACTATTACAAACAAAGGGAGAGAACTTGAACAGACTGGAGAAAAATGTGTGCCATTTTTATATTAAAGATGAGTATCTGCAACACAATGAACTCCTACAAATAAGACAAGTATTTGTTATGCCACATATAACAGAAAAACCAAAAATAAGAGTGATTAAACAAGATAGAAGTTAAACTTCTCTCTCATGCAAAAGAAGTTAAAAGTTGGTACAGTGACTCCAACAAATGGTCAGAGGCCCAGGTTTTCTGGCTCACGCACAGCTGGCCGGTAGAGCTCCATCAATGTATCTGTGTTCCAATACAGGAGGGATGAGGAATGAGGAAGAGAGTGCCTTCTCCCATTAAGGAGATTTCAGAAAATCACACCAAACACTTCTGCTTGTGTACCATCAGCTAAAACTCACATGGTTGTACTTAGCTCTTAGGAGACCAAGGAATGTAGTCTTCTAGATGGGCATCAATGGGCTTGGCTAAAAGCTGGGGTTCCCACTACTGAAGATGAAGGAAGAACGGATCATAAAAGGTAACTAACAGTCTTTGTTGTGCTATCCAAAAAAAAAAAAAACAAAACAGAAAAAGAAATATAAATGGTCAAAACCTCGAGAAAAGATATTCAACCACAGGGAAATAAAAGTGAAAACAAGGGGGCATGAGGTTTTAAAACTTTTAAGAGAGGCAAAAATTTGTTAATTAGTGAAGGCATGAGGATTTTTAGATTTATGTTAATTTTTTTAAATAAAGACATGTACTCAACGCTGCTACTGTGACTGAAAAATAAAGGAAATATTACTGAAAAACTGAAACACATTACTGTTTTTAATTATGTTTATAATATTAGTATAGACACTTTGGGGACGAATTTGGCAGTATTTTTTAAAATTTTGATTATATGTTTAGATGATCCAGCAACTCCATCTTTCAGATCTATGCAATACAAACATCACACATCTGCATAAGTACAAAGATGTTTGTTCATCGCAGTATCGTTTAAGAGAGAAAAATCGGAAATGATCCAAGTGTTTGTTATTATGGGACATTAATATTCTTCATAGCACTATTGCCACTACCTGAAATTGCATAATTTATCTATTCATTTGTCATTTAGAAAAATCAGCTCATCTAGGGGCACCTGGGTGGCTCAGTCGGTTGAGTGTCCGACTTTGGCTCAGGTCATGATCTCACAGTTCGTGAGTTCAAGCCCTGTGTCAGGCTCTGTGCTGACAGCTTGGAGCCTGGAGCCTGCTGCAGATTCTGTGCCTCCCTCTCTCTCTGCCCCAACCCACTCGCATTCTGTCTCTGTCTCTCTCAAAAATAAATAAACATTTAAAAAAATAAAAAAAAAAGAAAACCAGCTTATCTAGGAAAAGAGCCAAGGCAAGAAGAATATACTTATATAATACCTGCTGGTTAAAAATTCATTAGAAATAATGCACTGTGTTTTAAAAACGGCATATCAAAACACGCACCACTCCAGGCTATACTAACAATAACCCATGATAATGCAGACAGGCTGAAAAACTGATGAAGCCTCTGAACTTGCTATCAAGGGAGACTGGCACTAGATGTGATCTGTTTGCCCTTTTCTTTAGGGTCTGGACATCTCACAGTAGAATCAACACTCCCTCTCCATTATATGTAACTCTTAACTGCCTTTAATACATAGATCCCAATACTGCTACCAGTACCAGTTGAGCCTCTTCCACTCACTGAGCAGGGCCTACCATGGGGAAGAGGTCCCAACAGAACTGCCAGAATACCAAGACGTACTATGTGGAAGGAAGACAAAATACTGACACCTGAGCCACAGTACTTGCGGGGGGAAGGCTTGATACAATAGGAGCATTGTGTTCATCAGAACAGTATTACAGTATCCATCTCCAAGACTGTAAAATAGGGACCATGCCTTTGATCCACAAAATGGAAAGGATAAGTGTGCCCTTGCTAAGTCCCTCTCCATTCATGGCCGCTAATCTCTGCTTTTTATTTCTAACCTCACAGACGAGCAGTTTTCAAATTGCTTTTTTAACTGAAGAGACTCTTCAACTATAAACTTAAAGACAAACAGGAGGGAGAGGAATAGCTTTAGTGCTCAGTCTCAGGGGGTGGGGTAAGAGGAGCACCCAGACTAAGGAGAGCTCTGGGAAGCAGAGTTTGAAAGGGAAGGAGATAGGGAGTACTGGAGAAAGTGAACTTTAGCAAAGACCTGAGGGAAGTGAGGGAGAAAGCTTTGTAGATATGAGGGGAAAGCAAAGTCCCTGAGGCAGGAACATAACTGGTTTGTTGGAAGAAGAGCAAGGTGCCATTTGTGACTTGGACGAAGTAAGCACAGTGGAGAACAGGAGATGAAGCCAGAGAGGTAAGTGGGGGTTTAGATTCTGTAGGGTCTTGTAGGTAAGCATAAAGCCTCTGAGTGAAGAACTTACTTTTAATAGGGTCCCTCAAGCTGCTGTGTTGAGAACAGGCTGTAGGAGAGCAAAGACAAAAGCAGGGAAAAAAGAATTAGGCTATGGCAATTATTCAGGTGAGATACGATGGCTTGGAAAAGGTGGAAGCAGGAGAGAGAGTGGTATATGACCAATTCTAGATACATTCTGAAAGTAGAGCCAACAGAGTTTGCTGACAGACTGAATGTGGGAAGAAAGAGAAAGACAACAACCAAGGATGACTCAAGGGTTTTGGTCTGGGCTACTAGAAGGGAGCTGCTATTTACGAGATGGGACAGACTACAGGAAAGAGTGGGCTTTGGAAGGGAAAATCAGTTCAGTTTTGAGAGGTCTATTAGATATCCAAGTGGAGATATCAAGCAGGCACTTTAATATCAGACTATAAGATTCAGAGGAGAGGTCTAACTTGGAGATAAAATCTCATAGTCATTGGAATGTGGCTGATGACGTATAGATGGTATTTAAAGTCATGAGACCAAGTGAAATGCAAGGAAATAGGGTTGATAACGAAGAACAGAGGTTTGAGGAGTAACAGCACTCCCAACTTTTAGTAATCAGGAAGATGATTAGGAACTAGCAAAAAGACTGAGAAAAAACCCTCTAGTAAGGTGGGAGGAAATCCAGAGAAAGCACTGTTCTGGAAGCTAAATGAAAGAAGAACAATCTTAACTGTGTAAAATGCTGCTGAAAGATCAAGTAAAAGACTGAGAACTGACTCACTGGATGGAGTTACAATGTGGAAGGCTTGGTTGGGGAGGGGAGGTAAAGATGTGATTAGCAGGGACTCAAGAGGGACTAGGAGAAAGCAATTAGACTCAGCAAGTTAGACAACTGTAGAAAGGAACAGATTTAAAGAGGGATGCAGGGTCAAGAAGAGTCTGGTCTTGTATGATAAGGCATTATATCTCTATTATTTAGTACAGTGCCTAGCACATAATGGTAATTCAAGAAATATTTGTTGACTGAACCGAGATTACTAGCCACTGAATCAGGAAAGTCTCAGTTCTAGCCATTTAAAAGCTGATACAGTGAAATGTGAGGATTCCTGGTCCAGTAAAAAGAACTGCCTTTATTCTTCTACGATGCCTAAAAACTCTTTAGTTTTAAAAACTATGTTTACACACCCAGGACACCTAAATTTGAGAGGAACAGCAACAGAATTTGACAAATACTCTACAAGGAAAGAGACTTTCAATTTTGGATAGATTCAATCTCTCCAACTACCTCCTGCATCAGCGACCCTGTGACTTTGCATTCCGGGTACAACATGATCCCCAGTCCTCTATGTCATGACTCACTATGCACTACATGGACGACTTCTGGTGGTTGATGAAGGACACTAACTTATAGAGGCCTTGTGCAAGTGAGATATGTATGTGGAAGAACAATAACAGTCACAAGTATTTTAGTGACTTTTTTACTGTTCAATATACACCCTCTCTTTTTAATGTTACAACAACTTTGTGACACAAGTGTTTTTTATCACTTTCATTTCACAAATGAAAAATGTAGGGTTGAGAACACACGCCCCTTCAACAAATGGTGCTGGGACAACTGGATATCCATGCAGAGGAATGGAGTTGGACCCTACCTCATATATAAAATTTAACTCAAAACAGATCAAAGACCTAAATGTAAGAACTAAAACTACAGACTCTTAAGAAAAATAGGGGTAAACTGACATGACCCTGGATTTGGCAATGGATTCTTAGATATGATACCAAAAGTGTAAGAAACAGCAGTACCTGGGTGGCTCAGGTTATGATCTCACGTGAGTTTGAGCCCCACATCGGGCTCTGTGCTCTCAGTGCTGAGCCCACTTTGGATCTTCTGTCTCCCTCTCTCTGTTCTTCCCCCCCTCACTCCACCCCTCCCTCTCCCCCTCCCCCCTTGTCTTGCACGTGCCTATGTGCTTGCTCTTTCTCAAAAATAAATAAACGTTAAAAAAAAGTATAAGCAACAAAAGGAAAAAGGACATAAATTTGACTTCATCAGAATTAAATGCTTATATGCAAACTACTATCGAGAAAATGAAAAAGCAGCCTACAATACAGGAAAAAATATTTGCAAATAATACATCTGACAAAGGTCTAGTATCCAGAATATATAAAGAACTCTTGGGGTGCCTGGGTGGCGCAGTCGGTTAAGCGTCCGACTTCAGCCAGGTCACGATCTCGCGGTCCATGAGTTCGAGCCCGCATCGGGCTCTGGGCTGATGGCTCAGAGCCTGGAGCCTGTTTCCGATTCTGTGTCTCCCTCTCTCTCTACCCCTCCCCCGTTCATGCTCTGTCTCTCTCTGTCCCAAAAATAAATAAACGTTGAAAAAAAAATTAAAAAAAAAAAAGAACTCTTAACAACTACTCAACACCAACGAGACAAACAATCCAATGAAAAAAATGGATAAAGAACTTCAATACACATCTTTCCAAAGATATACAGGTGGCCAACAAGCACATGAAAGGTGTTCAGCATCATTAGTCATTAAGAGAACACAAATCAAAACGATGAGATACAACTTCACACCCACCAGGATAGCTATAACAAAACAAAACAAACAAACAAAAAAACAGAGGGTGGGGGGTTGGGTTAAATAGGTGATGGGGATTAAGGAGTGCACTGATGTATAGACTCGAATTCCTATACTGCACATCTGAAACTAATATTACACTGTTCATTAACTGGAATTAAAAACTTTAAAAATAACAAGTATTGACAAGGATATGGGGAAACTGGAACTTCAGAACATTGCTAGTAGAAATGTAAAATGGTACAGCTGTCATGGAAAACATTTTGATGCCGCCTCAAAAAGTTAAACATTGAATTACCATATGGCCCAGCAATTCTGCTCCTTTGTGTGTACACAAAAGAACTGAAGCAGGTATTCAAGCAAAACTTGTACATAAATGTTCCTAGCACTATTTACAATAGTCAAAAGGTATAAACAAACCAAATATCCATCAACTGATAAATGGATAAATAAAATATAGTACATCTATATAACTGAATTATTCAAAGGAAGCAATGATTATTAAAGGAAAGGAATACATGCTACAATATGAATAAACCTTTAAAAAATTATGCTAAATGAAAGAAGCCAATCACAATAATTCACATTTGTATGATTTCATTTATATGAAATGTCCAGAATAGGCAACTCCATAGAGAAAGAAGCAGATCAGTGGTTTCCAGGGAATACTGAGAGACAGGAATGGGAAGTGAATGCTTAATGGGTAAAGGGTTTCCCTCTGAGGTGTTAAAAATGTTCCGAAGTTAATGGTGATGGTTCCATAATATATTGTGCATGTACTGAGGGTCACTGCATTGTATACTTTAAAATGGTTAACTTGGTTAATTTTATGTGAACTTTAACTCAAAAAAAAAAAAAATCACACACACAAAAATCACACAGCTGACACCTGACAGATCATGGCTTCACATGCAAGAACAGACTCCAAACCCTCTATCCACTCAACCATCCTATTTCCTCTGCAAACCAAATAAGCTCTGGACCACGTTGGCAATGACCTTTCCCCTTTACCACCATCCAGGCACAGTACCTAACTATATTTATGACAGTAGAATTCCTACAATTGCCCAAGCACATACAAGTTTCTAAACAAAATATTTTCTTACCATAGATGCCCAATATAAACTTTTGTAGACTGAGGTCTGCTATTCATGTCATAAAGACATCCTTTATACAGAAGTCAACCATCACATCCACCTAACACATCAAATAATAGTAGCTGTGAAGACTAATCCCTCACAGAATGACACTCTTTGCAAAAAGTATAGCAATGGGGCTTATGTCTTCAACTAATCAACACCATTCTTCACTAATAATCCCTGGCATTTCCCAACCACTCTGGTTTCTGTTCTGCTGGTTCTGTTCTGTTCTGGTTTCTGTTCTGCTGGTAGATCAAAACTCTTTAAACCTCCTATGCCAGGTTAAAGTTGCCAATGAGGCAGAGATGTTTAAGAGACAGATCGGTAGTGGCCATGTGCATGACAACCCACTCTAGACAGCCACTTTAACCTAAGGTCTTCAAGGTAACTGCATTCCAGCATTCACACAACCTTTTGGAAACCAGTTTATTCAGTGCTCTCTTCTCTTTGAGCTCAATGAGGGCCTCTTCCAACTTATTTCAAAGTATGAGAAATTTCACATATATGCAACTGGAAAACCAGCTATAATATCAAGTTAAATGGATAAAGTACAGCTGAACATTGATCCTGGGAATCTGAAAGCTAGATACATATTCCCTGACATAGCCGAGTATTCCATTTTCAACAAGCCAACAATCTGATATTTGTTCATCAGTTCAATGGGAGGATGATGTCAGAGTCACTGGAGCCCTGCTGGCCTTTAGGAGCCCTGTGGCTTTTCAGATAAGAAAGAGACTAAGGGCCTAATCACTAACATCTGAGTCTCTAATGTCCTGGCAAAATTATCTCCTCAGTGTAAAGCACAATGTCTCCAAAACAAATACAAGCAAGACACCTCTAAAATGGGGAGAAGGGTAATCAGGTACCAATGAGTTACCTCCCTCAAGAGTTAGATGCATTTAGGTAACCAACACAGACTGAACACCTGCCATACAGACATATAAGACACCTGACCTTCCCTCATCACCTCCCTTCTCGGGTCAACTCAAAAGATTTCCCCAACATTCATTCTTTCCATTTCTTTACTTTCTACCTACTTCAATCTGGTTTCTGCCTCTTCCAATCTAAAATGGTTTCACTGGGGCGCCTGGGTGGCGCAGTCGGTTAAGCGTCCGACTTCAGCCAGGTCACGATCTCGCGGTCCGGGTGTTCGAGCCCCGCGTCAGGCTCTGGGCTGATGGCTCAGAGCCTGGAGCCTGTTTCCGATTCTGTGTCTCCCTCTCTCTCTGCCCCTCCCCCGTTCATGCTCTGTCTCTCTCTGTCCCAAAAATAAATAAACGTTGAAAAAAAAATTAATAAAATGGTTTCACTGAGGTCAAAGACTCCATCTGGCTATATTCAATAGGTCATTTTCAATCTACATCTTTACCTGATAACTTCTTTCTTTTTTAAATACGCTCTTCCCTTGCCTTTTATGACACATCTTAAACTGGAATTAGATTCTAAAGTAAATCCCTAAGACAAAAATCAAGCATAGTTTAAATTACTCTTGAAATCCTCTAAATGGCCCATTAGATAAAGTATAGCTATTTTTTTGTGTGTACATAAACTCTACGCAGTAATGAACAGCATATATAATACAGGACATACAAGACAAACAGTAAGTATACATGCAAAATAAACTTCATTCTCTCTCATCTAATTAAAAACATCTTCAAGTGTATTGGATTAAGTTTGCATACCTTACCTGCAAGATGCCATTCCACTTATCTCTCTGGCCACTTCTCATCCCTTTCCTGGAGCTACCCTCCTTTACCCAACTGTGAAACACTGGGCGTGAGCTCTCTTCTTAACCTCTGTCAATGGTTTTCAGCTTCTACTGCTCAGTGGAATTACCTGAAGAGCTTTTAAAAATCCCAGGCAATTTTTTTTTTAATTTTAATTTTTTTTTCAGGAGAGACAGTGAAAGCAAGTGGAGAGGGGCAGAGGGGCAGAGGGGCAGAGGGGCAAAGTAGACAGAATCACAAGCAGGCTCCATGCTGTCAACGAGGAGCCCAGTGTGGGGCTCGAACTCATGCACTGTGAGATCATGACCTGAGCCAAAACCAAGAGTTGGTCACTTCACCCACTGAGCCACCCAGGAGCCCACAAGGCTGCAATTCTGACCAAGTAAACAAAAACAGAAATTTCTGATGTGGGTTATCAGCATCAGTATTTTAAAATTATCCCATATTTCCAATGTGCAGCCAAGATAAGAATCGCTATTCTATACTGTCTTCCTAAAGCAGGGATAACACACTTAAGTGCCTACAGGGTCTGACAAGTAAATAAACAAAGTAGGCCAGGCATAAGTTTTAAGAAGTGGAGGGCTCGCTGGTAAACAGAAAGCAGCTGGGATCAGTGGTGACTTAGCTCCAATCAATTGTTCCCATATTCAAAAGCCAGCTCAGTAGTGCTACATCTTCCTACTTTTAAAGAAAAGCCCCAAATCTAGATTTTCATGGGAAATCTTTAGATTTTAAATTATTGGCAACTAACTCAAAATTAAACAAAAACTACTCTACGCGAAAAACAAAATACATCTGTAAGCCAAATTCAGCTGTGGGCTTTGGATTCACAACTTCTGCTCTTGGCAATTCCATCCACACCCTTCAATTTACACCTAAATATCTGTGTCCCCAGTTCAGCCCACTCCTCCAAGCTCTGGATTTGAATTATCTAAAGTTTATGTGCAATCTCCATTTAGAGGTCTCACCAGTCCCAAAGTGAACTGTGTAAATCACTGTGTAAATCACCCACTTCACTTCAAAACTATTCATTCTTCTAGTGTTCTCTACCTCAGGTAACAGCCCCACCATTTACCTGGTTGGGCAAGCCAAAACCCTGGGAGTCATCCTACCCACCTATTTCTCCCTCTTACTGTTTATAGCATATTATTAAGTCCTATCAGTTATGCTTATTAAATATATCTCCTGTATCCATCTACCGCTTTCCATTTTCTGTGTGACTACCATGGTCCCAGTTACCATCTTTTCTTTCCTACCTCTCCACAGTGTCTTAGCTCAGGCTGCCATAATAAAATACCATAGCCTGGATTACTTAAACAAAAGAAATGAATTTCTCACAGTTCTGGAGGGTAGAAGTCCTGATCAAGGTCTGGCAAGGTCAGTTTTCTTTTTCTTGCTTGCAGACAACCACCTTCTCACTGTGTGCTCACACGGCTTTTCCTACCTCCTTTTCTTATAAGGCCACTAATTTTACTGAATTAGGGCCCCACCCCTTTGACCCTGTTTAACCCTAATTACCTCCCAAAGATTCTATCTCCAAATATAGTCACATAGTGGCTAGGACTTCAAAATTTAATTTTAGGGAGACAAAATTCATTCTATAGCACAAAATAACCTTAATTAGGCTCAGTTATCTCCCATAAGCACTTATTTCGTTCCAAACCATTCTCTCCAATATGATCAGACTGATCTTTTACACAAAAATATTTACACATGTGTATGTACATATTTGACCCAACAATTCCACTTCTAGGAATTTATCCTACAAATATACTGACATGTGAACTGGTATATGCATGTATTATTATTTATAGTAAATTACTAGAAACAATTTAACTGTCCATCAATAAAAGAATGGTTAAATAATCTGTGGTATAGCCAAACAATGGAATACTATACAGTCATTAAAGAGTAAGGAAACTATGTATTAAAATCGAAAGACTTCCAAGACATTGTTGAAAACAAGCATAATAGTATGTACAGTATGCTACCATATGTGTAAATAACAGGAGGAATGAATAATATGCATTTGCTTGAATGCCCACAAAAAATGTCTAGAACAATACACAAAACTAGTACCAGTGGTCATCCCTTTGGAAGGTGTAGGGAAAACGGCAGCTGGGGAAGGAAGTAGGACCCACTGCAGACATTCTGATTTACTGGGCCTGGAGCATGGCCCAGGCACTACTACTGTATTAAGTGCCTCTTTTGATTCTGATGAACAGGCTGGACTGAGAACTTCTGCTCAAAAAAGTCCTTTACCTACTTTACCAGACTCATTTTGTATCATCCTGCCCTTATCATTCTCCTTGCTCCAGCCACAGTGGCCTCTGAGGTCCCAGGAAAGGCCCTATTCTTTCTGCCTGGAATACTGTCCCCCTAAAATTCACTTTATAACTTTTTTTTTTTTTTTAAGTATTTAGTTTTGAGAGAGACAGAGACAGTGTGAGCTGGGGAGGGGAAGAAAGAGAGGGAGAGAGAGAATCCTAAGCAGGCTTTGTGCTGCCAGCACAGAGACTGATGTGGGGCTCGAACTCCCAAAACCATGAAATCATGACCTAAGCTAAAACCAAGAGTTGGATGCTTAACTGACTGAGCCACCCAGGTGCCCCTATAACTTCTATTCTTCCTTTAATGTCTACCTCAACTTAAAGGTCATTTCCCCAGGAAACTTCCCCTAGTTTCCAAACTAGGTCAGGACCCTTATTTTATGTACTCAGAGCACCCTGTACTTCTCCCAGAACTTATCACAATTTTATGAGGTATTTGTATCATTACACATGGGTGCATCTGTAATGTCCAGGAGTACAAAGACTACAGCAGTCGCTTTTACCACTATACTGCCAGACCTAAACTAGCATCTGGCTGGCAAAGTAGGCCTTTCCTCAGATATTTGGTAAATAAATGAACAATTGCTCTGCCCTCAAGTTTAGGACAGTAGAAAATCAACACACAAGCAAATGAAAACAATACAGGGTCACTAGTGTTAAGGCAACAGTCTGTTTAGAATAGTGGTTCTCAACTGGGGGTGATTTGGGGTTCTCTCAGAGGACGTGTGGCAATATCTGGAGGCATTTTTGATTGTCATAACTGTGTGGGTTGTGTGACTGTTATAACTGTGTGGGGGGGGAGGTACTACTGGTATCTATTTAGTAGAGATCAGGAAGACTGCTAAATGCAGCCCTAAAATGCAAAGGATGGCCCTTCACAACAATGAATCATCTGGTCCAAACTTTCTTACACCATATACAAAAATAAATTCAAAACTGATGAGACCTAAATGTGGGACAGAAAACCATCAAAATCCAACAGAAAAAAAACAGGCAGGAGCTTCTTTGACCTCAGCCGCAGCAACTTCTCACTTGACATGTCACCAAAGGCACGAGAAATAAAAGCAAAAGTGAACTACTGGGACCTCATCAAAACAAAAAGCTTCTGCACTGCAAAGAAACAATCAACAAAACCAAAAGGCACCCGTTAGAATGGGAGAAGATATTTGCAAATGACATATTGGATAAAGGGTTAGTATCCAAAATATATAAAGAACTTACCAAACTCAACACCCCAAAAACAAATAATCCAGTCAAGAAATGGGCAAAAGACATGAATAGACACTTTTCCAAAGAAGACATCCAGACGGCCAACAGACACATGAAAAGATGTTCAACATCACTTATCATCAGGGAAATACAAATCAAAACCACAATGAGATACCACCTCACACCTGTCAGTATGGCTAAATTAACAACTCAGGAAACAACAGATGTTGGCAAGTATGTGGAGAAAGGGGAATCCTCTTGCTCTGTTGGTGGGAATGCAAACTGGTGCAGCTACTCTGGAAAACAGTGTGGAGGTTCCTCCAAAAATTAAAAATAGAACTACACTACGACCCAGCAATTGCACTACTAGGAATTTATCCAAAGGATACGAAAATGTTGATCCAAAGGGGCACATACATGCACACCAATGTTTATAGCAGTGTTATCAAAAATATATATGTATATATACACACACACACTGGAATACTACTCAGTGATGAAAAAAGCATGAAATCTTGCCATTTGCAGCAACGTGCATGGAACTGGAGGGTATTATGCTAAGTGAAATAAGTTAGAGAAAGACAGGTATTATATGATTTCACTCATATGTGGAATTTGAGAAACTTAACAGACGATCGATCATAGAGGAAAGGAAGGTAAAATAAGATAAAAACAGAAGGAGGCAAACCATGATACTCTTAAATACAGAGAACTGAGGGTTGATGGGGAAGGGGTAAATGGGTGATGGGCATTAAGAAGGGCACTTGTTGGGATGAGCACTGGGTGTTATATGTAAGTGATGAATCAATGGGTTCTACTTATGAAGCCAAAACTACACTGTATGTTAACCAACTTGAGAATAAAAATTTAAAATATTTAAAAAAGCATTATCTAGTCCAAATTATCAACAGTATCATGAATTAAAACCTCTAATTTACACAACGGTAGTGCACAAAAGGGCAATTAACTACTCCAGGTGGTAAGGTTTTTTGGGGGATGAGCAGTGGCGGGTAAATGTTAAGAAAAGTTTTGGTTGTGTGTTGAAAAGTGACTGTGGCTATAACAGTGGAGACTATGTTTGCTAGAGGTAATGAGGAGTCTGTGAAGAGTTTAAAAGTAAAGTTATGGTTTGAACGGGAGCCCCCCTCAAGTAATCCATTCTCCCAAATTACTCATCTCTTTTATTCCCTTCTTGCTGAAACAAAACTTTCATTCTCTTAGGGCAGCTGGTTTCAGCTAAAACATTAAGCTCAAATTAATTCAGACTAAGATATAGTCAGATAGCCCCTTCACTCTCCAGAATGTTAGCTGCATTTTAAAATATGCAAATACTTATGAATACAAATAAACCTTCAACTGATTAATGTTCAGCCTGTTCTTGGATAAAACTATTTTTGAACTCATCAGCCAGGTTGATTCTGGTAAAGACTTCTTCAAAGCTTTCTATTTTAAAAAACTACTTTGTTCCCCCTGTCCTCAAACTCTGAGCTCCCAGTTTTATAAAAGATCCGAGTTTCCTCCACAGTATCTCAAGTTCTGTCAGAAACGATAGGAGAGCCATTTGGATGCAATAAATGTGAATACATTTTATAGATAAATTAGGAGTGGTCTACCGATTTTTAAAAGGCTTTCAGTAAAAGTCATGAATATTTCTGAAAGGAATGAAACTACGATAATTTTAACGGTATCACCAAGAAAGCAAACCGTGTTTTACTACAACACAAGCCTGCTGCCTACTGAGCAGGATGCACATGCTCTGACCTAGTATGGCAATTCTTAGGGTCTCAGCACTGGGTGCTCTGTTTACAAGAAACTGAGTCCTGAGACTAATAAAGAACAAAGAAAAATGCCTGGCACCAAAGGTTTGGGGGGATGTTTTCTACATGAGTGATTTGAGGAGGAACATTTCTTCAGATTTTGGAAAGCACTAGAAATCGCTCTTTCTTGCTTACGTGTTAAGATTTTTTATTTCATGTTTCAGACCATTTGCTAACAAGAAAATACCTTATAATTTACAAACAGCAATTTATCCTCCCTTACATTTACTGACCACTAAAACCGGGTAAAATTTCCTTAAGCTTTACCAGAGTTGGGGGATTGGGAATAATGTGAGCATAAGAGAGTTCAGATGCAACATCAACTCCGAGCCCCGCCAGCTGGTTTCCATCGAGAGGTCCCCCGGGAGAAAGCCCCTCTGAGGCGGCGGCCAGGGTCGGCGCGGGAGAGACCCACTGGGGCGGTTCGAGGGCGGCCGCAGGGCAGGGTCGGGGTATGCCGGGCCTCCGTTTACCTTTGTTTCAGGTACTCCTGCTTCCAGCCGGGCCGGGGATCCCGCCCGAGGCCCCGAGCTGGTGACACATCCTTCTTTGGCCAAGTCGGGTTGAGGATGGGAGGGGGCGGGGAAGGAAAATAAAGCCTCAGCGCCTAACGACGTGACTCTCAGTTCTTCCAAAACGTTGGCATTTGTTTTCCTGCCAAGCTTTCCTGTTAACAAGTTCCCGAGGGCTGTGCGGGCGAACTGGCCTGGGAGCCTCGAAAGTGGGAGGGACAAGGCCGTCCCCCGCCTTCCCTCCTCTGTGGGCGCCCCCGAGGCAGGCGGTTTCCACACCTCCCGGGCTGCCACGGCCCGGGACAGAGCTGAGTGTGCACAGGCGCCCGTGCCGCCTCAAACCCCGACTCCCAAGGCTCTGCCCGCCGGCCCAGCGCCGCGCTGCCCCTCCGGCCCCGCCAGCCAGGCCGTCCCCGCCCCCAGGCCCCGGCCCCGCCCGCTCGGGCCTCCGCGCGCCGCCCCTCGGCCTCACCACAACCCTCGGGCAGGGCCGGGGGCGCCGAGGCTCCAGGCCACGCGGCGCACGTCCCCGCGCTTACCTCAGCGCCCGCGGCTCCTCCTCCGGCTGCTGCCTCGGCTCGAAGACGGCGCTTGCCGCCAGGACTCTCGGCGGCGCGGGATCTCGGCTGCGAGTGCGGCGTGTGAGGAGCAGAGGCCTGATCGCGCCCCGCCCAGCCGCCCGCCCGTTCCCTCCTCCCCCTTGTGCCCACCCTCCGCCGCGGGCTTGACGCCCCGCCCCTCCCCGCCCGCCCACCACGCTCCGCCCACCCCGCGGACCGGAGCGGGGAAGGGGCCCGCCAGGGGCGCCGCGAGAGCCGCGGTATCCGCAGCCAGTGGGGTCTTTTGGTACGGCGGCTCCGCGGGGACGCGATTTGTCGTTCTTACTACTATCTGTCAGATGCGAATATCTCTCTCAGATTTGTTACTACTGTGATTTTATTGCGATTATCATTTTATAGTCGTTGTTATTGTTCTCTTCATTGGTTCTTTTACCCTCCTGGAGGCGACGGGATGGTTCCAGGGAGGCCAGAGATGGCGGACACGCAGCCCTTGCTACCGACCGACGCCCCTGGTCGCTCTGATACTCCCTGTGGCCCGCACCTGTGCCATATTTCCTTGTGAGGAGTACAACCTGTGTGAATTTTGAAGGAAGATTTATTTTTAACTATTGTGAAATTTTACACAAATGCAGAAAGCCATGTAAACCTAAAGCATACTTTAATGAAATAATTATGCGATACACACCCTTATAATCACACCCCAGATTTAACGCTATGTGAAATGGGTAAAAACAAAAGTTCATCCATATCAGGGAAGACATAGCCTTGGAAGGGCCTCCCAAGATTCTCCTCCTGGTAACTACCACAGGAAATCAAAGGCCATCTGCCCATAATCATAACCTCTCCAAGAACGAATGGAAATTTCCCCAGAATTAGAAACCTCCAATTAGGATGTATTTGTAAAATTCTCAGTTACAAATATCAATCAAAAAAGCATGAGTAAGGAACATCTAGGAGCCAAAGATTAGGTTCTGGGCACCTAGGCTGTCCTCACTCTGTGTTACTGGCCCTTAATACAACACCAGGCATGAAATAGGTGCTGTGTACTTATTTCGCAAAGATTTGCCTATTGAAAATTTCACCTAAGGTCAGTTTTTCGAATTGCTAAAATGATGTCCTCTGTGAGATATCTTGATGCCTTGGGAAGAAGCCATAATGATTTAAACTTTATACTGCTTTCCAGTTTTAAAGAAGCCCCTTTAAATTATGGTATCATATTTTAGATTTAGAGCAGTCCTGTGAGAAAGGCAGGGCAGGACAGAAGGGTTTTGCAAAGGTCACAGTGCAATGCATACCTGTAAGAAGAAGAAGTATATAGCAAACTATAAAACAGTTTCAGTATTGCTGACCCTGCCAATCCCTACTGGATTCCTGATTTGCCTTGACAGTTTTAGTGCCTGAGTTTTTACATAAGGACTCTTTTGGTCCCTTTGCCATACATTTATATGCAATATGACTTGAATTTATAAAGGACAGAATACCTAACTGGAAATTTGATTTAACAGGATGGAGTCATTCTGTCATGGGCACCTTGGTAAACGGGCTAGAGAGTTATCAATTTGCTACCATTAATTGAGCACCCTGGCTCTGTGATTGGTGGTGGGAATACAAAGAATATAAAATAAATAAGACACAATATTTGCTCTCCAGGGATTATAGCCAATGAGGGAGAAAGATTTGGAGATAAGTGAGGGTTTAATTTATTTGGATGGGAACAGTCCGAGCACAATTAATTCTATTAGGTGTCCTATTCTATTAGGACGGCATAGGGCAAGACTTCTCAGACAAGAGAACATCAGATTTGTTTAAATTGTGAGAAAATGTCAAATATTGCAAAAGTAAAGAGAATAATATAATGAACTATTACATATTCATTACTCAGTTTCAACAATTATCAGCCCTTGGCCAATTTGTTCTTTCTGAACCTCACCTTTTCTTTCTCTCCTTGGATTATTTCGAAGCAAATCATAAGCAGCGGATTATTTTACTCATAAATACTTTACTATGTATCCCTAAACAATACAGTATATTTTTGATAACAACCACAAAACCATTACAATGTCTTTAAAAATTAAAAATTTCTTAACATCTAGTCAGTGTTCAAAATTTCCCAGTTTTTTTTTTAATTTTTTTTTTCTATGTTTATTCATTCTTGAGAGAGAGAGAGAGACAGAACACAAGTCGGGGAAGAGCAGAGAAGGAGACACAGAATCCAAAGCAAGCTCCAGGCTCTGAGCTATCAGCACAGAACCAACGCGGGGCTCAAATTCACAACTGTGAGATGATGACCTGAACCGAAGTCAGGTGCTTAACCGACTGAGCCACCCAGGTGTCCCGGTTTTCTTTTTTTTTTTTTAATTTAAATTTTAGTTAACTTACAGTGCAATGTTGGTTTCAGGAGTAGAATTCAGTGATTCATCACTTACATTCAACACCCAGTGCTCATCACAACACATGCCCTCAATACTCATCACCCATCCCGCTATCAACCTTCAGTTTGTTCTCTATCATTAAGAGTGTCTTGTGATTTGCTTTCCTCTCTTCTTTTTCCCCCTTTTCCAATATATTCATCTGTTTTGTTTCTTAAATTCCACATATGAGTGTGATCATATATTTGTCTTCCCCTGACTTACTTATTTGGATTATCATAATACATTCTAGCTTCATCAACATCATTGCAAATGACAAGATTTCATTCTTTTTGATGGCTAAGTAATATTCCATTATATATATATATATACACACACACATTATATACATATATATGTATATATATATGTGTATATGTATGTGTGTATATATGTATATATATATATATATATATATATATATATATATATATGCACACACCCCACATCTTTCTTTACCCATTCATCAGTTGATGGACATTTGAGCTTTCTCCATAGTTCGGCTATTGTTGATAATGCTGTTGTAAATACTGAGGTGCATGTACCCTTTCAATCTGTATTTTTATATACTTTGGGTAAATACCTAGTAATGCCATTGCTGGATTATAGGGTAGTTCTATTTTTAACTTATTTGAGGAACCTCTGTACTGTTCTCCAGAGTGGCTACACCAATTTTCATTCCCACCAACAGGTGCAAGAGGGTTCTCCTTTCTACACCCCTTGCCAACACCTGTTGTTTCTTATGTTGTTAATTTTAGCCACTCTGACAGGTGTGAGGTGGTATCTCACTGTGGTTTTGATTTGTATTTCCCTGATATGAGTGATGTTGAGCATCTTTTTATGTGTTTGCCATCTGGATGTCTTCTTTGGAAAATTGTGTATTCTGCCCATTTCTTCTGCCAAATGTCTTCTGCCCATTTTTTAACTGGGTTATTTGTTTTTGGGGTGTTGAGTTTGATAAGTTCTTTATACATTTTGGATACTAACCCTTTATCAGACATGTCATTTACAAATATCTTCTCCCATTCCATAGGCTACCTTTTAGATTTGTTGATTGTTTCCTTCACCAGGCAGAAGCTTTTTATCTTGATGAGATACCAATATTTAATTTTTGCTTTTGTTTCTCTTGCCTTCAGTGATGTTTCTAGCAAGAAGTTGCTATTGCCAAGGTCAAAGAGGTTGCTGCCTGTGTTCTCCTCTAGGATTTTGATGGTTTTCTGTCTCACATTTAGGTTTTTCATCCATTTTGAATTTATTTTTGTGTGTGGTATAAGAAAGTGGTCTAGTTTCATTCTTCTGCATGTTGCTGTCCAATGTTCCCAACACCATTTGTTGAAGATACTGTTTTTCCATTGGGTATTCTTTCCTGCTTTGTTGAGGATTAGTTGGCCATATAGTTGTCCAGTTTTCTTATAAAATGTTTTATTTAGTTTATTGCTTCAAGTCAGGATCTAAACAAGTTCTTCACATTATATTTGGTTAAAATCTCTTAAACCCTTTTCTTTCCTTGCACTTTATATGTTGGAGAAATTGATTGCTTATCCTGTGGAGTTCCCCACATTCTGTTCTTTGCTGATTTCACCCCTGTGGTGTTAACATGTTTCTCTATCTCTTTTCTTCTCATAAACTGATAATAGAACTAAAGACTTGATCATATTTAATAAAATACAATCCATGATTAAGTTAGAAAAGTCAATTGTTCAAAATCAGACCCAGAACTGTCATGGGTATTAGAATTGGCAGACAAGTACATGAAAACAGTTACTGTAACTGTATTCCAAACATTTAAAAAGTTAAACAGAGACATGAAAGATCTTAAAAAAGAGCCAAATTGTAATTCTAGAGATGAAGATTATAATGTCTGAATAAAAATGCACTGGATAGGATTGATGGTGAGTTAGACATTGCCAGAGAAAAGATTAGTGAACTTGAAGTCATACCAATATAAATTATCCAAAATTAAACATATGTAGGGGGGAAAAGATTTTTTAAAAAATGAAAAGAGCATTAGTGAGCTGTGGGACAATTTCAAGTGGCCTAATATATATGTAAATGGAATCTCCAAAGGAGAGAGATAGGACAAAAAATATTTGGATAAATAATGGTCAAAATTTTCCAAAAATGTTTTTAAGTTTTTATTTTCATTACCTGCTGCACATTATAACAAATGCACTCCTAAATACCCATCACCTACTTCACCCATCCTGCCCTCCCCCAAATTTTCAAAATTTTTAAAAACTACATACTCACAGATCTAAGAATTTCAACATACCCTAAACACAAGAAACATAAAGAAAACCACATGAAGGCATATCATAATCAAATTGCTCAACATCAGTAGCAAAGAGAAAAAAGTAAGTATTATGCACAAAGGAACAAAGAAACGATGACAGCAGATCTCTTGTCAGACACAATACAAACAAGAAGATAGTAGAGCAACATCTTTAAAGTACTGGAAAAGAAACTATCAATTTAGAATTCTGGTGTCATCTAGAATATCTCTTAAAAGTGAAGACAAAATAAAGACTTTTTCAGACATACAAAAACTAAAATAATTCATCACAGCAAACCTGCACTACAATAAATGCTGAAGAAAGTCCTCCATGCCCGAGGAAAATGAAACTAGATGGAATTATGGATCTACAAAAAAGAAGGGTGAGTACAAAAATAGTAACTGCCATGAATAAAAATATAAAAAATTAAAATTATTTTAAAGACATTAAAATCTCATTAAAACAAAATACTTAAACAAAAATAACAACAATGTATTATGAGTATGATTGCCAGATAAAGTACAGGATACCAAGTTAAATTTGAATTTCAGATAGATGTTACTTTTTTAGTATAATTATCTCTAAATATTACATGAAACACACTTATTTTTTAAAGTTATTCATTATTTACCTGAAATGTAGACTTCACTGGGTGTCCTGTATTTTTATTTGCTAGATCTGGCAGCCCTAATTTTGAAGTTTATAACATAAATAACTAAAATATATGACAAAAAACAGCAAAAAGGCCAGAAATAAAAGCATAATAGTATAAGTTTCTTACACTATACTTATACCTGAAGTGGTATAATTTCACTTGAAGGTAGATTTTGATAAGTTAAAGAATTATACTATCAACCCTAAAGCAACTACTGAAATAACAAGGCAATAATAAAACAACAAAGGAGTTAAAATATAAACATAAAAAAATTCAACTAGTCCAAAAGAAGATCTAAAAAAGAGGAAAAAGCAACAGAGAAGAGATTGGAAATATAAAAAATAGTTAAGACGATAGACTTAAACCAGATCATACCAATAATCACAGTAAATGTAAATGGACTAAATACTCCCAATTAAAAGGCAGAAATTGGGTTTAAAAGGAAATACAACAAGATGCTGTTTACAAGGAATGCACTTTAAATGCATAGACATAAACAGGTTAAAAGTAAAAGAATAGAAAGAGATTTACCATGCAAACATAAGAATACTAGCCGAAAGAAAATATTTCACATAAAGAATATCGCTAGGAGTAAATAATTTCATTTCAAATTATGAAGGGATCAATTCATCAAGAAGACATAACAATTGTACATGTTTATACATTTAATAATAGATATTCAAAATTCATGAAGCAAATATAGATAGGAGCAAGGAGAAATAGACAAATCTACAATCAATCTTTGTAGATTTCAATACCTTCTTCCCAGTAATTGATAGGGCAAATTGACAGAAAATCAGCAAGGATATAGAAGACTTGAATAATACTACCAAGCAGCTTTCCTAATTTATATTTGTAGGACACTCCATCCAATAAAAGAATTCACATACTTTCCCATTGCACACAAAATATTTACCAAGATAGACCAGATTTTGTGCCATAAAACAAATTTAAATAAATTTAAAAGAATTCAAGTCATACAAAGTGTGGTCTCTGACCACAATGGAATTATATTAGAAACCAATAACATGTCTAGAATTCAGTGTATTTCCTTCTCCTTCCCCTAATTCCCCAACCTGTTCCTTCTTACGTGTTCCTTTCCTATCTTAGGTCAAGATCTCACTGTCTACTCAGTCACTTAGAAGAAATTCTTAACTCCTCTTGCTCCCTCATCTTTCTTATAGGACAAATATCCAAATTTTGACTTTTCTTTCAAATTGTTTCTCAAATCTGTTTGCTCCTCTCTGCCTCTATTACTGCTTCCTCTGTGATCAGTGGATCAGGTCATCGCCATGTCTCTTTGTGGGCATGTACTAGCCACCTAACTGGTCTCTCTGCCCTCCATCTTGCCCTCTTTTAACTCACTCTCCACATGTGGCTGAACAGTGCACAGTCTCACATTCTTATAGCTTCCCAGCACCTGTCATATAGCTTTCCTTTATTTGGGGAATCTCTACTGTTAGGAGCCCTGACTCTTAAGGTGGGATCCAGAACTCACTTTCCCCACATCCTTTGCAGCTAGAGGATGGTGATCAAGGGCTTACTCAAATGTACCACATAAGATTATAATTAAGAAGAGCACAATGTGAGGGGCGCCTGGGTGACTCAGTTAAGCTTCCAACTCTTGATTTCATCTCAGGCCATGGTCTCATGGTCATGGGATCAAGCCCTATATCAGGCTCCACACTGGGTGAGGGGCCCGTTTGGGATTTTCTCTCCCAGCCTCTCTACTCCTCCCCCATAAACACACACATGCTTTCTCTCTCAAAATAAATAAATGAACTTAAAAAAAAAAAAAGTCACAATGTGAAGAAGCAGGCCATCCACACAACACAATAAAGTCATTGGATATATTTGCAAGAGAATCCAGAGATGTTGTTTCCTTATGTGGTAATGTGGTTACTCTGGGAAATCCAAAAAGTCTGAAGTTTGTGTTTGATTTTCTTTCTTTTCGTTTTCTCCTTCCTTCCTTCCTTTCTTCTTATAACAGCTTTTTAAAGACCTAAGTCACATACCGTATAATTCACCCATTTAAAATATAAAATTCAATGGTTTTTGGTATATTCACAGAGATGTACAATCATCATCAAAATCGATTTTAGAACATTTCACTAACCCCAAAGAAACTCCATACTGTTAAGCCACTCTCATTTTTACTCATCCTCCCTCCTAGCCATAGGCAACCACTCATGTACTTTTTATATTGATAAGTATTCTGGACATTTCACATAAATAGAATCATATGACATGTGACTTTTGTTTCTGGCTTCTCTCATATATGTGGCATAATATTTTCAGGGTTCATCCATGTTTTACTGAACCATGTATCAGTACTTTATTCCTTTTTATTGCTGAATAATATTCTATTGTATAGCCATACTATAGTTCATTTATTCATTCACCTGTAAATGGTCATCTACATTGCTTCCAGTTTTTAGCTCTCTCAAATAAGGCTACTATGAACATCCATGTATTAGCCTGTGTATGGACACATGCCTTTATCTCTCTTGGTTATATATCTAGCAGTGGGTTTTGTGGGTCATATGGTAACTCTGTGTTTAAAGTGTTTGATTTTCTTTGCTTGAATGTTAATGGAATGGTTTTTGTGAGAACCAGAATGTGGGAGAAGTTGATTTTTTATTTCATCATTTGAGTTTTTTTAATTTTTTTAATGTTTATTTTTGAGAGAGAGTGAGACAGAGCATGCACGGGAGAGGGCCAGAGAGAGGGAGACACAGAATCAGAAGCAGGCTCCAGGCTCTGAGCTGTCAGCACAGAGCCCGACGCGGGGCTTGAACCACGAACCATGAGAACATGACCTGAGCTGAAGTCGGACCCCCAACTGACTGAGCCACCCAGATACCCCATCATTTGAGTTTTTTAATGTACATGGCAAGCTTTTGTATACAGAAAGGAAAAAAACCTGAAAACATGTATAGCTACTTTTGTTTAATAAATGTCAAATTTATCAAAGGTATCCAGTTTTGAAATCTAGTTTTTCTTAGACCTTTAGTGTAACTTAAAATTTTATAATTTTATTTATAAATGTATTCTCTTATAACTTAAAATTAGTTTATAAATATGGTAGATTAAGTTACCTAAACATTTATTATCAACTCAATTAGATTCTTAGATTTTTCAAACTATAACTACAAATGTAATATATTTGATTATTTAAAGCTCTTCAAACATTCACTAAGCAAGCTTACAATTCTAATAAACCAATATTCCTAAGCACTTAAACTCTATCTACAAACCTAATAACTCTGAAGTTATAGATTTAGTACCTCAGATTCTCTGAAAAATCCAATCATAATCAATTCAACTTTTACATATCTCAAGTTAAAATCCCCAATCTACTATAAATTAAATCCCTTTAAACATTTAAAATTAAAATCACAAGTCTAAACTCAACATTTCAAGTACCCCACCTGTAATATAAAATACATTCAAATTTCCAAGGGGATTAAAGAATAAGCTATTCTTGAATTCAACACAAAAGGTGTTAAATCTTAGGTTTGAGTCACTTTTTCACTCTTATTTGGAGACCGTAAGGTTGGCTAGAAAAAATTCAGCAAAAGTGAGGAATCATATATAATAGTTCATACATAGTTTGACATTTTAAATTAAATCCTTAGAACATATAAATGTTTAGTGTAGAACATGTAAATTCACTTCATTTTCCATACCCTTTCTTTGAGTAGTCTTTAACTGGAGTTCCAAGACATCTTTGCTGCATAAACCACTCTGATGTAGTATCCTCCGTTATCTCGGGATTTCCATAATTTTGGGATTATGTTAAAACAGAGCAAAAAGTTTAAGTTACTTGCAAAGCAATATAAATGTGGATTGATTTTTCAATTTTTAAATTTCCTTGCAATCTTTCTTTAACTGTCTTGTCCACTTTTGATTTAAGAATTTTTTTAGTAAGTTGCCATTAGTTAGTCTTTCCTAAGCATTCATCCTAATTTTCATAGAAACAACAACCCTTTTTCCATACTTAGATTTCATGGTCCTTTGTCATATTTCATTAAATTAGATATTTATAGTAGTAAGCACAATTAACATCTGTAGATCTGGAAACAAATGCCCCTGATTCTTGGTATGTGTTGTGCTCAAGTAATGGGAACAGAAAACGTCAGTATACTAGAAAAGGACTAGCTGTAAGTGCTTAGCTATGAGGTTCCTGGGTACCAACTGGTATATTTACAGAAGGAATGGAGAATGCTGGTTAATCTAGTGATTGAGCTGAGTGAAAGTTGGCTTAAAAGTCTTCTTTGTTTTTCATAATTTTAAAAGTTACAATTTACGTACAATAAAATGTATCCTTTTGAGTGAACAATCCTATGAGTTTTGACAAACACTTGCAAAAATAGAACATAGATCACTACCATGATCAAGATAGACAATATTTCTGTCAGCCCCCAAAATTCCTTTGTGCCACTCCTTTGTATTCAATCTCTCCACATCTTCCCTTCCCCTGCCCCCTAGACCCAGCTCCTGGTAGCCACTGATCTTGGTATAGTTCTCTGGAGATTCTTCCAAGTTGTGTGTATCATTAATCTATTCCTTTTTATTACTGAGTACTATCCCATGTTATGGATGTACCACAGTTTATCTGAATATTCACCTATTGAAAGACATCTAGATCGTTTCCATTCAGTTTGAGGCTATTATGGAAAAAAGCTACTAGAAGCATTTGCATACAGGTTTTTGTATGAGCATAGTTTTCATTTATCTGAAAGTGATATGCCATTGTTGTTTAAATTTTCATTTCTCTAATGGTTAATAACATTCTTTTATGTACTTATTTATCACCTGTACATTATGTTTGGTGAAATGTCTGTTTATCTTTGGCCCATTTTCTAATTAGATTCTCTGTTTTTTCACTGCTGAGTTTGAGGTTTCTTTATTCTAGATACTAGTCTTTTATCAGATATGTGGTTTGCAAGTATTTTCTCCCAGTCTGTAGTAGTTTGTCTTTTCATTCTTATAATAGAGTTTTTGCAAAGCAAGTTTCTAATTTTGATGAGGTCCAATTTATCAATTTTTCTTTTTATGGATCATGTTTTCATGTTAAGTCAAAGAACTATTTGCCTAGCCTTAGATCTTAAAGATTTTCTACTATTTTTTAAATAAAAGTTTTAGTTTTACATTTTATACTACATCCATGATTCATTTGAGTTACTTTTTTACACAAATACGTGAGGTTTCCCTCCCTCCCTCCCTCCCTCCCTCCCTTCTTTTCCTTTTCTTTCTTTGCCTTTGAATGTCCACTTGCTACAGTACCATTTGTTGAAGTGGCTATCCTTTCTTCATTGACTAGCTTTTGAATGTTTGTCAAAAATCAGTTGAGGGGCACCTGGGTGACTCAGTTGAGTGTCCGACTTGATTTTGGCTCAGGTCACGATCTTGCAGTTTTGCAGGTTCGAGCCCCGCATCGGGCTCTGCACTGATGGAGTGGAGATTGCTTGGGATTCTGTCTCTCCCTCTCTCTCTGTCCTTCCCCTGGTCATACTCTCTCTCTCTCTCAGAATAAACAAACATTAAAAAAATCAGTTGGGCATCCCAAGAGCCCACATTGTGGTTTCTAATACCATTTTCTAGTAAAAGGAATATGGCTCCTTAGAGAAATGGTTTATTCTAGAACTAGGGAAGAATATATATAAGATAATACAGTTGCATTTTGTAGTATTAGAAAGTAAGGAACCAAAAACACATGCATGGGGTATGTCAAAGGTGGACAGAACATGACTAGAAGAGCTCCTAATGACCCAGGTTAGAACAATTTGAGCAAAAAACAAAGTAGAATTGGATTAGAGCCCAAACACCCATGAATCCATACTGAAACAAATGATTGAATAATAAATATATGGGAGAGAATAGACAAATATCTCACTCAGAATTCCAAATGATTGATGCTGATACTTTGTCCTCAAGGAGAGGAACATAAATCCCCACTCCTTAGGTATGGGCTGTGCATAGTGACTTCTTCCAAAGACTATAGTCTGAAAATAGGGGAAAAGTAACTTCAAAGTAGAAAAATCTGATAAACATTACCTCAGCCCAACTCAATATCAAAATCATAAATCATGTTGATAAACACTTACTCTTAATATGATGTGATAAAAATGGCACTTTGCTTCTGTAATCTTTCTTCCCACAACCCATCACTCCAGTCTTACCATGAGAAAAACATCAGACACATTCCAATAGTGGAGCATCCTACAAAATATATGACAAATATTCTTCAAAGCTGTCAACGTCATGAAAAACAGGGAAATCTGAGAAGTTGTCACAGACAAGAGGAACCTAAGGAGACATGACAACTAAAAATAGAGGGAATCTGAATACACAGTGACTATTAGTTAATAATAATGTATCAATATTTGTTGCTTAATTGTAACTGATGTACTATACTAGTATAAGATGTTAACAATGAGGGATACTGGGTGCACTACATGGGAACTTTTTGTGCTATCTGCTTAATTTCTCTGTAAATCAAAAACTGCATTTAAAAATAATGTATTTTTAAAAATCATTTTGGCATATTTGTATGGTTCTGGTTCTGGGTTCTCTACTCTGTTCCATTGATCCATTTGGCTATTTGTTTGCCAATAACACACTGTGTTGATTACTGTGTGGTATTGTCAGAGGGATAGCTATCTAGTAGGCCTTAAGAATTGGGTGGGTTTTGCCCATTTTTAATTGAGTATTTTCTTATTATTGAGTTTTGAGAATGTGCCAGCATACTAGAGAGAAGCCCACTGGCTGTGAGTGCCCATTATGCCTTAGAACAAGTTGGTAGTTTTTACAGAAGGAATGGAGAATGTTAGTTAACTTAATAATTTACGTGAAAATTGGTTACAAAGGCTGCTATTATTTTTATTTCTAGATTCCATCCCAGAGTGGAAAGGATGTGTACCCGATTGAGATAACATTATTTACCTGGAGAAGATGTGAGACTATTATCTACCTATAGATTTGAGTTACTTGTCAAAGGTTAGGGCCCCGGGCCCTGGATCTAGGTTCACCATCCAGAATTATTCCTCCTGAACCACACCTTGACAAGTCAGATCCCTTCTTATATAGCTGGGCTTTTTAACCAAGAGAATCCCTAAGTACATGCCTTTCAGCATAACCTAGTGAATTGCACAGTTCCCTAGACATACCTAAAATTATATTTTGAACACTTCCCCCCCCCCCCCAGCCCAAAACCTTTTTTCAAACATTTTTGGATTTGGGTTAATAGGATTCTGCACCCCCTTCCCCCAATGCTGCTAGTCTGCAACTGTCTAATGAAAGAGTTCTTAACAGTTTTGCCCTTACAGACCACTTTGGCAGTCTGGTGAAACCTATGGATCTCTTCTTATACTAATGTTCTAAAATCTATTCCATAAAACACATAGGATCACAAAGGAAACCAATTACTGAAATATAGTTAGCAAAATATTAAAACAAATGTGTGGTACATTTATATATGCTTGTTTCTGTCTATTAAATATCAAGATCTCATGACAAACTTAATTACTATCATAATTTCACAGTAATGATGAACAAAAATGATGTTTCAAGATATTTGCAGTAACCATACAGATTATTAATTGAAAATATCCATAAATTCTATCAGCGACAAAGCCATCAGTACTAACACAGCTGTGGCTGGCCCACTGCCTCTATTCATAATCAAAGGGAATGCTACATTTTCAATCACAGGTTAGTGAAAATAAAGATGTGATTTTTTTTTTCTCCATTTGAGTTTATGGCATAATGGAATTCTGTTTCTGTTCTCTGAAATTCTTCCACATTTTCCACATTTTAAAATTTGTCTCTCCTATTACTATTTTCTGTTAATTTTTATTAATTCCTCTGGGATGAGTATTAGAAGGAGATTGAAGGAGTGAAGGAGATAGGTGAGTGCAGACTTGGTTCCTGGAATGGATGTCTGTCATTCTCCCCCACCCCTCCCAACCTTTCTGTTACTCCCACACTCAGTACTCTGCCTCCTTGGCCCAGCCAGCTGTTTGCAAGCATCTCCCCAACTGTGAAAAACAGCCATAGCCCCTCTGGGACTCTGAATTGGTTTTGTGGATTTATCTGTAAGATGTGCTCACAGCTAGCTGTTTTTTCTTCCTTATGATCCTGAAACTTGTCATGCTGGTAAAGGGTTTTGCTTCAGACATCCTGAATCTGGGCAGGCCTTTTGGAATGTGTGAGAATTCACATTGTTTTCCAGTTCCAATCTCCATAGATCCTTGAAGGCAAAGTAGAACCGCATATTTAAATATTACCAATAAAGCAAAATATTGAAGACTTGGTATGGAAAATGAGTGCTCAAGGATATAAACAATATATCACCAGCACTGTGAAGTTAAACAATGAAGGCAATTATTTTCTTGAAGTGGGGACAACGGTGTAGCCTCTGCAACATTCTTCTGTCTTCAGTTCCAGTGCCTGGAGACAGGCAGTACAGTGGGACTGTCAGTGGTACACAAGTACAAGAAGTGTTTTCTGCCTTTGGTGACACTACTGTTTTTACAGTGCCTTTCTTGCTGTGGGACTCTTGTTGACTTCTGCCTTAGAGGTTGAGGGCAGAGATGTTCTAGTTCTCTTGATGAGTTCCCAGGGGACTAGGAGTGGCCTGGATTCTGGCCAGCACCATTTATTCTTGAAGAAATTAGAAACCAGTGGGGGATTGCTCTGCTTATTCAGAAGGAGTGAGAAATAAACTAGCATGTGACAGGGCATGGAAGTTTATCTTCATCTAGACAAACTTTTATTTTATAGGTCTATAGAGGTGATAAAAATGAAGGCCAGGAGAGCAAGAATGGCTGGTAGTAAAATGAGAGAGAGAGAGAGACAGAGAGAGAGAGAGAGAGAGAGAGAGAGAGAGAGAGAGAGAGAGAAGTTTCTATCTAGCAAAGATGGTTTTCATGTAGAGTTAGGATTCTCCCCCTTTTATTTTCTCTCACAGTTCTTTAAAAAAAATTCAAGAAATTTTAGAATATATAAGCATACATAAAAATAGAGTTAATAGGGGAGCCTGGGTGGCTCAGTCGGTTGAGCGTCCGACTTCGGCTCAGGTCGCGATCTCATGGTTCGTGAGTTCGAGCCCCGCGTCAGGCTCTGGGCTGATGGCTCAGAGCCTGGAGCCTGCTTCCGATTCTGTGTCTCCCTCTCTCTCTGCCCCTCCCCCATTCATGCTCTGTCTCTCTCTGTCTCAAAAATAAATAAAAAAACATTAAAAAAAATTAAAAAAAAAAAAGTAGAGTTAATGATGTAATAAACATCCAAGTACCCACCATCCAAATGACACAAACACTCCAGATACCTGAAGGTAGAAGGAAGTGCTGATGAGCCAGTGAAGAAGGCCCAAGGAGAGAGTCCCCATTGAACCATCTTCCTGGTGCAGAGAATGTGAAGCCACCAGTCAGGTCAGAACTGGTGTATCTCCTTCCTTTCTTCACTGACAAGTCCCTACTTGGTGGGGGGAGAGTAAAAGGGGAGGTATCAAGTGGGACAGGAAGACAGAGAGAGCAGAGAGCACAAGGCCCTACTCCCTTTTCCTACCGAGGGCTGCCAGGCCCAGGCTGGGGGAGGGGGAGATCTACCACTAAGTAAAGTTGTAAGTTTTGATGATCTCAGGGATTATGAATTACTAAACTGAGACTGTGTTTGTGATTTAAAATGAGTGTGGGACTTGTCTGTTATTTAAGGGTGAGTGGAAGAGCCACGGGACACACAGAGTTTTCATTTAGGAGCAGGGAAGGTGACTTCTACTGAATTCATGTTTAGAAATGGCGGGAGACAAAGCCAAGTGGAGTTTGACTGCCAGGAGTCTTGCTTGTTCTACATACCATGTGGAAAGCATTTAACCAAACTTAAGATGCCATCCAGACTAAGGCAAATTATAATTTTAGATGCTATCAGGAAAGAAAAAAATTGCTATCTGTGACACATCAAAATTAAGGCAAAAATCCATGATGAAGAAAAAAGCAAATTTTAAATAAAAACTGGATCAGTATCACTGATTTTTCCTTTTGCCTGGGGCTTCCATATGTCTTGGCATGGCATTGCCACTGATTATTTTTTTTTTTAATTTTGATATTTTGCTCATCATGGCTTTTTGGCATTAATTTTGTTTTAAAAATATTCATTAAAATATATTTATCTTGTTTTTTGAATTTTTTTGTTGCTCAATTAAAATTTTCATCTGAGGCAAGTGCCTCACTCACTTCACCCACATCACTTCTATCCTTTGGGAGATAGGGATGGGGGGGGGGGGTGAGTGGAAAAAAAAAAGAACAAGAAAGAGAAGGAGGAGAAGAAGAAGAAAAGAAAGAAAACAAAGAAAGATCCTTTTGTTTATTTTCTTGTCCTTGTAATCGTAAATGGGAGAAATAGTTTGACAAATTTCCCTAAAAGGGATCTCTTTAAAGTTCTTGCTGGAAAATATCAGATATGGTCTAATTGATAGCTTCAGATAACACTGAAGAGGGGAGCTCTAATCTTGTGAAGACTCCCAATTTATTGCCTGGATGACAAAAGTCCACAATAACTGGCTACATTGGTGCTTTCAGTGCTGTTGATATTAAAGTACGAAGCAAAATTCTTGTTGTGTTTATTTCCTCGTTCCTGCCATTTAAGGAAATTCCCTCTAGTACCAATGAAAGTGTAAGAGGAGATTTATGATACTTGTGTGTGATAATAATACCTGGTATATAGCTCTCTACCATTTTCATCATCTCACTTAATTTTCATATTTCTCATTCAGTTCTCAAAACTACCACAGGGAGTGGGCAGCGAAGGTATTGCTGCAATGCATGTATTAGGCATTAGCTTCATTTTTTCATACGAGGCTGGCCCAAGTCACGTGACAAATTTTCTACAGAATAGAAACCAGAACGTTGATCTTTCTACTTCAAGGACAGTCTCTTTCCTGCACGGTGTTGTGTGCCACTGAAGACATGTGGAGACACTTTAAGTGGCCGTGTTTGAGGGATTGCAGCTATAATCTGAGCTGGTTAGCAGCTGATCTCCCTGAGGCTATATCCAGTCTCCTAATGCTGTTTCATATTAAACAGGTTTGAGAGTGAGTCACTTGGCTGGCACAAACCAGCAAAGTGATTGCTTCAGCTCTGCTTGGAAACTCTAAATCCTCCCTTTGCCTGGGGGTAGCAGACTCAATGCAAACCTCAACTATAATACTGTGGCAGCTCTGGGGCTGACTTTGTGTTTCACTTATAGAATTTCAGGCTTAATTTAGCATTCACCCCTTTTCCCCTTCCATGCTTACAAGGTTTGGTACTGAGTTCTCTCATGCTAACACCTCCGTCTACACGTGTTTTTCTTTGTTTAGGTAATGCTGGAGTGGAAAAGAAGATATGTCCAGCCCAAGGAGCTCTTAGTCAAAAAGGAAAGGAAGCCCTCAATTAGCCATAGTGGGCTGCTGCCTGATAGCCAGGTGAGCCTTAGAGGTGATAGAATTCTGATGAGTTCAAGGAGGCAGTTTGGATTTTCTGTTTCTTCTTGTCTAGCACCGAGGCATAGGTTGCTCTTGGTAATTGATTTGGGAGCTAAAAAAAATCCCCTCCTAAGCTCCGGTGGAGAGAACATCTGGCTCTCCTTGAGCTAGAGGTAAATTAGGTGGCCTCTCCCTCATTTGCCACCCCATGCCCTATATAGATGTGTGACATACCACTTGCAAGGTTTTGTGTTATTTTATGTTAAATGTCTGTTCTCCTGCATTTTTTTAAGTTTATTTATTTATTTTGAGAGAGAGAGAACACAAGTGGGGAAGGAACAGAGACAGAGGAAGGGAGAGAGATTCTCAAGCAGGCTGTACAAAGCCTGATGCGGGGCACGAAATCACAAACCGTGAGATCATGACCTGAGCCAAAGTCAAGAGTAGGATGCTTCACTGACTGAGCCCCTCAGGTGCCCCTGTTAAATGGCTGTTCTCCCCTGTTAAATGTTTGAGCACTTGGAGGGAAGAGGCCATGTCTTATTTTATAATCTCCCAAAAGTTGGGTCACCTTGTTAGCAGCTTTATCATTGTGTGGCATCCAAGAGTAAAACACAGTTCCAATCACAAAGAAGTTCATAAACTCTCCAAGAGACTGTGGGCAGAAATTACAAACAGACACACACACACACACACACACACACACACACACCCCACACACTCTCTACGCTATTCTGGCCTTCAATGATCTGTCTTCACAAGTCCATTCATTGGCCCACATGCTCCCAATTTTCTCACCACCTCAACTCCAGCCTCACTCATGTGTTCTCCCTCCATTCCCCTCTCCTCCGATCTTTGCTCTCCACTCCTCCAGTCATCTGTGGTTCAAGTCTTTATTATACAGTCTCCTTTGACTTCTTCCAATTATCTCTTCTACCCATTCTCTTGATCAGCACAACAAGGCTCCAGAAGTTTAGTATGTGGGCTCCTTACAGGGGCTAAGGGTGTGGCTATAAGGAGAGGAGGAGGCTGTGAATATCTATACATTTATATTTTTGTCTTTGTCATATTTGTTTCCTTAGCACCTAGCTCTGCATTTAGTATGTATTGGGTTTTCAGTAAATAATCCATAAATGAAGAATTATTAGCCTTTACCCAATGAATCATCAGAACTGTTTGAGTGCCATCCCTTTCAAAAAGAGACTGGCAGACCAATAGTTTTTGTCTCACCACATTTTGGCTCTTTTAAACCTGCAGGCAGAGGTGTCAGGCTCTCTGCAGTCATCTTCCATCAGGGAGGTGGTAATTCCTTCCAAGTTCTCTTGTGCCTGGGTGCCCAGATCATTGGCATCCCAAGTGGTATGTGGTGGTAGAAAGCCTTGTCCTTGTGTGTCAGCCAGGTGGATGGGGACTGCTTCGTACCTTGATCCTGCCAGCCTGTTTCCTGAGACTGGGCCCTTGTGCCTCAGTGAACGAAAGGCCTCAATGAATCTCTTTGACCCAGAGCCCCTCACTCTGTTGATCCAGTTTTCTGAGTGGGCTTTTCCTATGATTCCCATGCCCCCGCCCCCATCACAACCCCTGGTCTCTTACATTTGGCCCAGATTTTTGTCTTTTGTTGTCGATCCCCTTTTCCCTCATCTCTAGATTTATTGCCCTCCATTCCTATTCTTTTTTACAATCTCCTAGCAACCATCTGCCTAACTCTTTACTGGATACAAACTTTGACAGTCATGGTTATACGGTTCTTGTTATCAGCTTTAGAGAGCCATCGCTCAAAGGGAAGAAGGAAGAGGAAAATGGTGCTTGACATCTGAACAGCAAGGCCTGCCTGTTATGGCCAGAGATTTCATTTGAAGGTTAGCATTAATACATTTTGGCAAGAATATTGGCTATAAATGACTTTATAATTTGATGTTAAGATATATTTCTGTTATGGTAAAAGAAAAAAGTGATATAAGATGGATGGAGAGTTAGGTTGAGATGGAGATAATTCCCTGAAGACATTATGACCATTCTTTAAGAAGAGAAGGCATCAGGATAGGGCTGACAGAAAATATATTTGTTGGATAATAAAGTTTTAAATTATTTCTGGCTAGGATCTTCTAAGTTCTACTGCTCCAACACCGCTCAAAATCTAATTGGGAGGTGATGGTGGCATCTCTGACTCTATCAAAATCCAAGTAGAGTTTAACTATAGGCATCTGATGTGCTTTTGTTCAGACTTGGTAGTCATTAAATATTAGCTAGCACCTGGGAAAATCTTAAGATTATCTGGATAATGTGAACACTAGTAGAAGTATTATTTTATTAATATTTATTTTATAAGTAGGTGAATAAGTAGGTGAGATGGTGAGAGCAGATGGGAGATAGATTAGAATAGAATTGAGGAACTCATGGGATAACACTTTAAATGAGGCCAAAGAGTAGTTGGTTTTGTTTGTTTTCCTTAAAAGAGAGAACTGGAAAATGGTGTGATAATGGTTTTCTATGGGGTATGAGAGTTTAAGTGGGCAGAGTTGAAACAGTTGTGGGTAATGATCGCATTCAGGGTGAAGCCACAGGAGTGGCTGGTAAAGGGGAGAGGAGGCAGAGGTCACATGTAACCTACACGTGTATGGAGAGTTTCACTGAGGTCCAGTGAATGTGGAACAAGGGACCGAGAGAAGGACAGATGAAAACCATGGCCACAATGAAGGGTGGAGAGTTTTTACAACTGAATGAAGAATAAGGGTTTGCACGTGGTAATGTGGAGCCAGAAGAGTACCTACACCCTTTCCCAAATCATACACCTGGGGTGTGTGAGGGATGGAAGAATAAGCATCCTCAGTCCCAGGCGAAAGGCAGGGTCCTTCAACATGGGTCATGTTTCAGTTAAGGCAGGAGGAGAAAGGAGCCCAGCAGGAACATTTAACATTGTAGGCAAGGGAGCTTACCAACAGATGAGGGCTCCAGAAGGCCAGCAGAAAGGGTTGGTTTATAGGAAGGGAAATGTAAGAGGCCAAGCCAAGGGGGAAGATGGAGGTGACAGTACCAGGAAGACAGGCCATCAGAGGGGCTGGTATTTAGGGTGGAGGTAAACTGTGCCGGTGGTGGAGAGTAAGACAGCATTAACTAGACTGGAGAGTCTGTGTGGGCTTCCAGCATAAGGGATTTCTAAGCCCCTGCAGAGAGGGTGTCAGGTGGTGTCCAAGGCTAGGTGCTGCCCACTGTCAGGGTCTAGTCATCAACCAGATGCCTTTTTCTGAAGCTCCAAAGGGATAGAACATGGCTGTAAGGTTATTTTGTGCTTTAGCATGGGCCAGCCTCATGTAAGGAAGGTAGAATTGGTAGACATGGGGTGAGTACCAAGTAGACAGCTTGGAACTGTCCTGGTGACCTCTCTGCCCAGGCCTCGGTTCTTACATGTTGTCAACATTGTGGCCCCCTGAACAAATTCTCATGGGAACTCCCCAGACCCAATGGCTTACTCTTGGAAAATGCAGCAGCTCATCCTTCATTTGCTCTCTTTCAGGTGGCAGACTGGTCCTCCCTGGCAGCTCTCTCTCTCTTTCTGAACTCCTAGCTCAAAGATATCTTTCTCCCTTCTCTGCAGGAGAGGGCAAACACAAAGCAGCTCTTTGTTTAGGACTTGAAAACTCAGTGTCTCTTTTCAGCTAATTGGAAGGAAGTATTTTTCCATTCACTTCACTTTCTTACTGGAATTTGCTAACTGGAGCTGAGTAGCTTAGTTTGTATGTAAGGTTTGTTCATTAATTAATAGCATCCAGTTCTTATCAAGACTTAATATCTAACTGAACACTGGCTAAACCAGAAAGAGGGCTCAAAATTGCTGGTAGGTTCTGCTGTGATGGGACATGACCTCCAACGTGGTGTAGCAGCTCTGTTTTCTCTGCTGGAAGCCATTCTGAAGATCTGGACCCTCCAAGGAGTATAACCTGAGATGTTTGGGGATCCTCGACAGAGATCAGGGATAGCTACCACTTTGCCTATTTTTTGTAATGATGAAGTGAGACAAATGACTCAGGATTCTGAGAGAAAATAGTCAAAAGAGTATTTTTTAAATTATTTTTTTCCAACAAGTCCTTTTTATTGTCTATGCAAGAAAACACTGAATAATTGCTAGCTATTGCCTTGCTGTTTTCTCTGCTATCTGATTGTGATAGGCAGAATTTGGGTCCCAAGATTTTTGCTCCCTGATAATACTCCTGTGCTTATGCTGTATTAATTGGAAAAAGAGGCTTTGTAGATGTAATTGAGGTTACTAACCAATTGACCATAAAATAGGGAGATTATGTGAGTGAATCTAATGTAATTACGTGAGCTCTTCAAAGCTGAGAGCAGAGGAAGAAGCAGAGAGATTCTGCATAGGAGAAGAATTTGATGTACTATTGCTGGATCTGAGATGGGGGGGCACATGCAAGAACCAGGGAGAGGCCTCTTGGAGCTAAGGACAGCCCCCAGAGGACAATCAGCAAGCAAGCAGAAACCTCAGTCCTATAACAGCAAGGAACTGAATTTTGCCAATAATCTGAATGAACTTGGAAGTAGATTCTTCCCCAGAGCCTCCAGAAAGGAATGCAGCCTTGCCAACACTTAGACTTGGGCCTTGTGAGACCCTAAACAGAGAATCCAGTCAACCCACGTGTACCTGGACTTTTGACCTACATAAACTGTGAGACAGTAAATATGGATTGATCCAATTTTCAAAGCTTATGGTAATTTATGGCAGTAATAGAATATGGTTACGTGGGCTTTCTGTCTTTTGTTCAGAAGGGGTGAGCAGTGAAGACCTTCCCTTGTTGGGAGGAACTAACTAAGCAAGGGTCTTCATGGCAAGGTTCTGTGGGCGAACTCGGTCACTGTGTGCAAAGGGGTAAAGTGGCTTGGCCTCTTGTTTTATAATCTAGATCTGTGCCGTTCAATATAGTAGTCACTAGCTACAGTTGGCTTAAATTGAGATTTAAATGAATTGAAATGAAATAAAATTTAAAACTCTGTTCCTCAATTGTATTAGCTACATTTTAAGTATTTAATATTCATATGTGACTAATGGCTACTGAATTGGAAAGCACAGACAGAATATTTCCTTTATTGCAGAAACTTCTATTGGATGGTTCTGGTCTCGATGAGTCACAGTGATGACATTCGACTGCAATTTTCTCATTTGGAACACTGAGAGGTAGGATTCCTCTGCTCTCTAGTAGAACTATTACAAAGCAGAATGCATGCAAATTTCTCCCGTCTGAAGCAAGAAATGAATTTTGTGAAAACTTTCATGTCTCTACTTTCTTTCTTTATCACTTGCAGAAATTACTTCCTGGGGATAGAAAACCCTGGACTTGCAGTTGAATGCTCTGGGAATACCAGGGACAGGGTATCAGGCCTCACATTCTTCCAGATGAAGGAGGGGTTACAATGTGATAAATGTCCAAGAAGTACCCTGGCTCTTGCTACAGGATTCTCCAAGGGTATCCTGCTACACTGAGACAAAGGTAGCTGCTGGGGCAGGCCACTAAGGTTACCCATGAAGCAAACAAACCCTAACAGGCTATAGCTGTTAGACTTGCCACCTTTATTTTATTTTTAAAAGTGTTTATTTATTTTTGAGAGACAGAGAGAGAGGGACAGAGTGCTGGCAGGGGAGGGACAGAGAGAGTGGGAGACGCAGAACTCGAAGTAGGTTCCATGCTCTGCACTGTCAGCACAGAGCCTCATGTGGGACTCGAACTCACAAACCGTGAGTTCATGATGTGAGCTGAAGTCAGAAGCTCAACTGACTGAGCCACCCAGGCACCCCTAGACTTGCCTCTTTATGTTGTTTTTCAAGGCTCCAAAGTGACACTAACCTATAAGGGAGAAAAGAGGCTTATTCTCTCAGGAGACTGAAGCATCTAGCTTTCAGATCAGACTTCTGCCTCAGGCTTAAATAACAAAACTTGAGCCATAAGACTTCCTGATCAAACTCACTTATAACTTGTGGTTGCGGACTAAAGCTTGCAGGTTGAAGAGGTACGGCACAGACACAGGAAAGAGTGTGGCTCTGGGGGTTAGAAGACCCAAGTCTGAATGCTGCATCCATATTGTTGTGTTACCCTGAGCTAGTTAATGAACCTTTATGAGCCTCATTTTTTTTTTTTCATTTGTGAAAACAACTGGAGGATAACAATCTCTGATTCTTGGGCTTGTTGTAGGGTTGTTGTGAGGATTAAAGGAGAGGAAAGCACAGATCGTCTGGCACACTCGAATTTCTCAGGGAATAGTAGCTAATGTTGTCACTCACACATGTGTCAGCCCCAGGGTATATCAAGAAAGATCATCTGTCTGATACCCTGGCCAGTCACAGGTGTGGTCTTGTCTCCATTCCTACCTCACTCAGCGCTCCTAGGGCCATACCCCCCAACCCAGTCATTTCAACAATTGTACTCCCCACAAAAAACCAATTTCAATGGTTACTGTAGAGATGGCAGGACGTACTGGATTTAGAATTCATTTTGAAGGTAGAGGTGACAGGGTTTGCTGAGCACATGGTAGGTGCACAATATGTATTTGTTGAGTGAATGGATACACAGAGTACTCTGGATTGAGGCAGGACTTTTTCTTGGACTGGATGAATTATTCCTGTCATTGACAGCCCCCCTCCCCTGCTCTGTTCTCTTTCCATGCTCATTTGCAGTTGTCTGATGATTAACACTTTGTTCCACATCCCCTGACTCTAGGGAGGGGTGTCCTGAACATTGAACACTAGGATATTGCCACTGGAAAATAGCTACAGCTCCTAACTTAGTGAATTGAAGTTCTTGAATATTTGTAATTCTCTTGTTAGTTTTCCTCTATCTGACCATCTATCTTTGTGCTGATAAAGTTGAGCTCCAAATCTGAAAACTTGAGGCCCAAACTCTGGAACATGGTGGTCCCACACAGTCCTTTCACTCTCTTGGACCCATTCTGAGCCATTAGTTGGACTTTTTTTTTGAGAAATTTCTCTCATCTTAGCAATATGGGCTTCTTATGACTCTTCAAATTCATCATTGTTAAATTTCTAATATGTGGAATTAATATAATTGGGTAGGAACTCAGTTATCATTGTCAGAAGACTTACAGGGTTCTTCTTTACTCCCAGGTCCTTTTCTTCAATCCCAAAGGCAACAATAATGCCTACCAGGGCCAGGACAGGGGTGAGGCAAGTGCGGTGCCCAAGGCACACATTTAAGGAAGCATTCACCTCAGTGCCATAGAAGTGCAGGGTGGCACCTGAGAATGAGAGCCTCCTGAAGTGCTGTGCTCTGAGCACCTCGATTGTCTTGCCCTCGTCTGCCCCTGATGCCTACAGAGAAGCAGTTCGGTTTATTAACCAGGCAGCTGTATGGGGCTGAGCCTGAGTGGCTCAGTCAGTTAAGCGTCTGACTTCGGCTCAGGTCATGATCTCATGGTTTGTGAGTTCCAGCCCTGCCTCTGGCTCTGTGCTGACAGCTCAGAGCCTGGAGCCTGCTTTAGATTCTGTGTCTCCTCCTCTCTCTCTGCCCCTCCCATGCTCATGCTCTGTCTCTCTGTGTCTCTCAATAATAAATAAATGTTTAAAAAAATTTATTAACCAGGCAGCTGTAGCATTAAGAGCAGGACCTGTTTCCCACTGTTTGGCCAGGACTGTGCAACAGAAAGCTGCTCTCAGAGAAAGCAAATGGGATGGAGAGAAGCCATTTTCTGGGAAGCTCTGCCAATTTAGAATTAAAACTGGTAGGAAAATGGTGACGAACATTCTAGAGCTTTGCTTCATGCTCAACTCAACAAGCTACTGGCATTCCATTTGTTGAGGGCTACCTGATCTAGTGATCATATCTATAGCATTTCTATTGTGTTTGCAAGTTTTCAGATACAGCATTTAAAAAATGCTTATTCTTTCCTATTTTCTGTGCCTTGTTTTTACACGTTACCAAAATTAACAGAACAAATAATGGCTGCAGTGTGAATGCTCTGGACAATCAGGTAACCTTTTTAAGGTTGGGTTAACAAATTTCATTTTCAAAATGAACCCAAATTGACTGAGTGATTCTAAATTAGCTCTTTAGTTTTTGCCCTTACCCACTGATAATGCCACTATTAATTTCAATTACTTACAGGCAACATTAATTCATGTGAAACAAGAACAGCGATAAAGACAGAAAGGAATAAATTACTTGTTGGAAGACAGAATGACATTTGACTGGCACAGAGATTTTTTTCTTTCACACACTTTGTGCTTTGACATTTCACTTGGCACAAACATTTCACAAATTCTTGACCTAATCTGATGTACTGTTGTTTAGCAATTGCTGACATGACACGTTTTAACCTCAAGCTCACTGGATTCCAAATGTTACCTTTTCCTGTCAATCAGGGTTGGATGACCTCCAAAAAGCAACCCAGTCAAAAGTCTGTGTACCTAGGGGGTTAAGGATACTTACCCAGAAGGGAGAAGGAACAGCTTGAAGTAGTAGTTAGGGGAGAGCCAGGAGAGGAGGTATCATCCAAGGTAATTGTGGGGTGGAAAGAGGGCAGAAGACAGATCCCTAGGGAACCCCATTATCTCGAGAGAGACAACATCCCCAAACATAAAATATCTAGGGATAAACCTAGCAAGACATAGGTGGGGAACACATGGCAAAAATGTGTAACTTAGAGAAAGAAAGATTCACATAATTGAGAAATACATTAATCTTCCTAAAATGGAAGTCTGTATTGTATAAAAATGTCATTTCTTCTCAAATTACTTTTTGGGTATAAGCTGACTCACTGCCTGTGGGTATCGGGCAGAAGTCATGTTCATATTAATACCTAGATTTTGCTAGCTCATTTGCTTCTTTTGACATCTGCCTCTCAGGTCTTTATTCAAGAACAAGCCAACTCACTATGCTCTGCTCTGCTCTCCTTTTTGTAGGGCTGGAACAGAAATCCTGTCAGTTTCAAGTAATAGAACAACTCCACCATCAGTGATTTAAATAATAAAGACACTTAATTGTTCCCCATCATCTTTGCAGTGGTTGGTAGTTCTAGGAGTGATGCACACTGGCTTTCTCAAAATCACTAAGGACCTAGGCTCTGTGTTTCCACTTTTGCCAACCTGGGAAAATTTCTCTTGTTCTCAGACTGTTGCCTTGTGGATGTAAGTCAGAAGAACCATAGCTCCAAGCATAATGTCTACATATAACCACATTCAAGGCAGGAAGAAGGGAACAGGGACGAAAAGGATTTCTTCGCACAAGATGGTGTATTTTTTTTTTTTTTAATCAGGCAAGACAAATCTTTCTAGAACCACTCCCAGCAGACTTCTCCTTATATCTTCTTGTCCAAAGCTGTGTTATATTGCCCACCTCTAGACCAATCAGGCCAAGGTGGACTGCAATTGCATGATGGGTTTTGATCAAACATGATTCATCCATGGCTGGGAACATGGCTGCCAGAACAAAACTGTGGTTCCATTAGCAATGAAGAAGGGGAAAAGGGTGTTGGGTAGGCAGCCAGCAAAATTTGCCCAAAGATGCAATCCCACAGGCATTTGAGAGATGCCTCTTATAAGACCACCACTCTGCTGGCTGCTCCAGACTTTTTTTGGTCTGTAAGTCACAGATACTCTCCTGAGTGGCTGTTCCTAGCCCTCAGAGTATCAAAGCTGTTTGGCTGCCCACAGCAAAAAGGGGCAGAGTGGCCTTCTCAGCAATGTGCGCCATGTTGCCTGCATCCCACAGCAACAGTCCTTGTGTCTGATCTTGTACAGGTGCTCATGGAAATAGCTCCTGCAGCTTCTTTTCCATGGTGACTTTGTGGCAGACACACCTGCGGGTGAGTCACTCAACATTCATTCTCATCTCTTTTCTCCCACCTCCATTCTAGAAGCTGGAGGCTAACCACCTTTTTGTAGTCTCCTTTACCAAAAAAGGTAGTCATTTCTGTGACAGTTTTGGGTTCTGCTATGTGAGCAGAAATTGCTAGGGGTTCTTAGAAAACCTTTGCTTTCTTGATAAGAGGTGTTGGCTTCAGCTTGGATCTCAGCGCTACTTATGTTTAACATGATCCTGGTGAAAGTATTGATGGGATTATTAGGGAGGATGATAACAAAATTATTCTAGAGTTTACTTGGAAGAATACAGAGATGAGAATAGCTAGAATATTAGCTTTACTAAGGCAGGGATTATATCAAAGCAATTTCCTTTTTGTTCCTTCCGATGCTTTTAAGCTTTGAAAAGGCTTCCTAATTCTGAAATCCATTAAATATTTGTATTTTTCTGGTTTCATTTTTTATATAAAAAAAACTATGTATCAGATATCACCATATACAAACTTATGAGGTGAGCAATAAACTGAAGAAGTCTCCCTGTTTCATCTGGTGACACAGGAACTCAGTATCATAGAGTAGGGGCAAAAGTCAATGTTACTGGAATATGGGGTCTCCTTTATACTACAGGCTGGTGATATTATTATTCCCATTTATCATCATAGTCATCATCATCACCATCATCATCATCATCTCCATTTTGTCAATGAGTAAATTAGGGAGTTAGAGTTGCCCAAAATCAAGTGGGATGCACTGAAGTCCAAATTCAGATATCTGATGATAAAAAGCCAAATTTGGTACTCTATCATACCCCACTGCTGATGAAATGTTAACTGAGAAGGGTTAACTTTCCAAATGAATTAGACATAATTAGAGGAGTGAGGCAGGTGAGGGTGATTTGAAAGATATGGAGAGTAGGAGGGATATATATTAATGTGTGTGTATACATATATGTATATATGCCATCTTATGTATATAAGATGGAAATGACACTTATCTACACACAATGTCCAAAATTGGGTCTAAGATCACTGGCCAGTAGGAAGGGTGAACCCCAAATCCGTATTGCCTGTGACCTGTACTGAATTCCTGGTCACACAAAGCCAAGGCAGCGAATGGTGGAAGTGCACAGACCTTTTACATTAGACAGATCTTTGTTGATCTCCTTTCATCACTTACTAATCACATGTCAAAATGAGGATGAAAACTGAATCCTTAAGTAATCCAACCACAGGCTCCATAAGATTGCGATGTTTTCTTCTCCAAGGATACTGAGGTGGGGGCTCTTGTTCTGTCTTTGGCTTTCTGCTAGATCACATTTCCAGACCCAGTGATATAGTCTCAGAACTACATTTAAAGATGTAGGTGTAGCAGTGAAATTTGTTTCCCACAAGACCCCAGTAAGCACAATTTTATTTGGGTTGCAAAGTATCAACCCAAATTCTATGCATTAAATACTCCACACTGTTTTTCCTGCCTTGACATTGCATAAAGATTGCACGATTGCACCACAGCCATCCAAAGAATAGTATTTTTTTTATAGGTGTATTATATTTAACAGGAGTGTGTATTGACAAAGGTAAAACTCAATTAAATAAAAACGATTATGCTCACCATGGATAATTTCTATCATTACATTCATATGGCTGAATAATAAAATCCACAATGGAATAGTTCCATTTAAAACTAATGTTGCTCAATTTATGGCCAGCTTTTCAAAATCTTAACTTCAATTACTTTCTTACTCAACACAATTATAGCCATAAATAATTTGAATTGATTAAATTTGAAAATGAAAAATCCAATTTATGAAAGGTTACCAAGCACAGTAAAATGTAGCAAATTTCTATTTATAAGTATATATCAGATAGCACATGAAAATTGGCTTACATTGTTTGTAAAGAAATTACTTTTTTCTGGTTTTATTGAAAAATAATTGACATATATCACTGTATAAGTTTAAGGCATACAATGTGATGGCTTGATTTACATATATTGTGAAATGATTACTGCAATAAGTAGAGTTAATATTCATCTTCTCATATAGATACAATAGGAAGAAAAGAAAAAAGAAAAAAATTCTCCTTGTGAAGAGAACTCTTAGGATTTACTGTTAACTTTCCTATACATCCTACAGCAGCATTAGCTATAATCATGATATACATTTTACATCCCTAGTAATTATTTATTTTACAACTGGAAGTTTGTATCTTTTGATCACCTTCCTCCATTTTCCCCTCCACCCATCCTCTGCCTCTGGTAACCACAAGTCTGATCTCTTTTTCTATGAGTTTGTTTTGTTTTGTTTTGTTTTAGATTCCACATGTAAATAAACTCATACAGTGTTTGCCTTTCTCTGTCTGACTTATTTTACTTAGCACAATGCCCTGAAGTTTCATCCATGTTGTTACAAATGGTAGGATTTCCTGGTTTTTCTTTTTTTGTGGCTGAATAATATTACTTTGTATGTATATATATCACCACTTCTTTATCCATTCATTCAGCAATATACACTTAGGTTGTTTCCATGGCTTGGCTATTGTGAATAAGCTGCAGTGTATATGGGGTGTATATTTTTGAATCAGTTTTTTCATTTGATTTGGATATATTCTCTGAAATGAAATTACTGGATCATATGGCAGTTTTATTTTTCATCCTTCGAGAATCCTCCATACTGTTTTCATAGTGACTATATCAATTTACTTTCCCATCAGCAGTCCACAAGGGTTCCCTTTTCTCCACATCCACACCAACATTTGTTATCTCTTGTCTTTTTGATGATGGCCATTTTTTTTATCTTTTATCTTTTATTTTTTAAATGGTTTATTTTTAAATTTACATCCAAGTTAGTTAGCATATAGTGCAACAATGATTTCAGGAGTAGATTCCTTAATGCCCCTTACTGATGATGGCCATTCTAACAGGTGTGAGGTAAAATATCTCACTGTGGTTTTAATTTGTATTTCTGAAATGACTAGTGATATTGAGCATCTTTTTTTTCATGTTTTATTTATTTATTTATTTATTTATTTATTTATTTATTTATTTATTTATATTTTTTCCAATATATGAAATTTATTGTCAAATTGGTTTCCATACAACACCCAGTGCTCATCCCAAAAGGTGCCCTCCTCAATACCCATCACCCACCCTCCCCTCCCTCCCCCCCCCCCATCAACCCTCAGTTTGTTCTCAGTTTTTAAGAGTCTCTTATGCTTTGGCTCTTTCCCACTCTAACCTCTTTTTTTCTTTTTTCTTCCCCTCCCCCATGGGTTTCTGTTAAGTTTCTCAGGATCCACATAAGAGTGAAAACATATGGTATCTGTCTTTCTCTGTATGGCTTATTTCACTTAGCATCACACTCTCCAGTTCCATCCACGTTGCTACAAAGGGCCGTATTTCATTCTTTCTCATTGCCACGTAGTACTCCATTGTGTATATAAACCACAATTTCTTTATCCATTCATCAGTTGATGGACATTTAGGCTCTTTCCATAATTTGGCTATTGTTGAGAGTGCTGCTATAAACATTGGGGTACAAGTGCCCCTAATTGAACATCTTTTCATGTACCTGTTGACTTTTTGTAGATCTTCTTTCAAGGAATACCTATTAAGTTCACGCAGAAATTCTTAGTACAAGTAATAAGATAATAAAGCACCAGATTATCAAACTGATCAATGACAGACCTGAAGATGATCACAATAATTATTTTCGTAAGGAAAAATGTGTGATGTAAGAATTTATATTATTTATCCTTTTCTGATATTTAATAATGAACAGGAAAACTCAATTAAAAATGGCATTCTTTTCCTAGTTTAGTGTATTGATTTTTATTTTACAATAGCTCTGAGCTATTGCTTTGATGTCTTTAAAAGCTATAATTTTGCTACAAACCTTGAAATTAATTTAGAAACAAGTTGATGTCCAGTTTTTCAATGCACAAATAGAGAAACAAGCAGGTAAAGCTAATCAAAATGTCTTGGTATAAACATATTTAAAGAATGTGGAAAAAACATTTTCACTGCAGATGGTTCTTAAACATTTATAATACCATATTTATATGCAAGACACACATATCAAGGCAGTTCCTAGTACATAGTAGGTGCTTAGGAAATATTTGTGGAATAAGTCCTTAATGCACTTTCTCAAACAAATAAGTCTGCATTACCATGCCAAAGAGGCACTTTCTAAAAATTATAGATTTTTAAACATGAAAAAGTATTCAAATGATGTGTGGCATATTTACTGGAGGGGGTAGGGCACAAAGTCCTCAGGCAAATGTTCCTTCATATCTGTTTTGTTTGTTGCACAGAATGTCAATTTTAACTTCCTTTTTCAGACCCCCCTCCATTTCTGCACCTGTGAACTTAAACTCAAATATTATTAGAAAGGTTCCATCCTTCCCCTAGGGAAGCCACCCTTTTCACTTCTTATTTTAGAAAGAATCTCTGTTGGATTAGATGAGCTTCTACAATTTTCTCTGGTTTTTCAAAACTTCTTACAAAACTTCTTTCTTCTGGGCCCCAGACCTGAAATAATACTATATACTGAATTCTACTTTCATTTTCAGGTGATTCTACTGCTATTAGTGGGTCATAACATTTGGGTTTCCTACATTCATTTTAGGTCTCCCAAACCCATGTAATTTTATTTCATGTCTCATTCCAAAAGTTTAGTCACTATCGAATCAATCTAATTGCATGTTTACATTATTAGAGTTAAAAAGAGCTTTCTTTACTAGCCTACTGGTTTCACACCTGTTCTGGTTTGAAGACATAGAAGGCATCAGTCCTTCAGGGCGTATCATCAGGGAATAACGGGGATCCCTGAGCAAAACAGGCTCCATGGTGGCTGGGGTAGGGATGGGGTACATGAGCAGGGCTAGAGCACCTGAAGATTCAGCCATGCAGAGCTCACAACAATTACTTGAACAGAATTTACTCAAGATTTTTATCTTTGGTGGGGGTAGGGAGGGTGGGCATGAGAGGTGTCACAGAATAGAATAATTGGCTTCTGCCTCTCAGCTTCTTGCCTCTCGAAGCTTTCAGAATACCCTAATAAGTACCAGACAGTGCAATTCCACTGTACCTAGTCCCTCCGTAGTGGATTGTCTACCCATTTCCCCTTTCCCCCTTCCCAACAGGCCAACTTTTAGGTAGTAACCCACCTTTCCTCGCCTACTGTCCCACAATCTACTGCAGAAGGGAAGTTGATTCCTGCTTTGGCTCCAAGTCTGGGCCTGATTGGTCCAATGGACTCTCAACCCCTTTGTCAGAGATTGGGAAAGGAATGGGCACGTGACCCAGTTTGAGCCAATGAGATGTGAGGAGAGGTTTGCTGGGACTTGGGGGAGGGACTTCTTCAATTTCTAGGAGAGCTCCTGGCAGCCGATGGTGCTGTCTTCCTACAGCTATTGTTTCATATGGTTGCAGGGCCAGGCTGGTAGCAGCAATCTTGCCTCCAGCTGAGGAGTAAACCAAAACATAGAGGAGGGCATTGTTGGAGGACAGAGGAGGGGAATGCATCCCTGCTTTTTAATCCATAATTTGGGACGTTAGTGTTTGTCCTTTCCCTACTACCCTTGTCTCCATGAAGAGTTACTTCTAAGAATAATTGTAAAAGATACACAACATAAAAATTCACCTGTTTTACTTGTACAGTTCAGTAGCATTAAGTATATTTGCATCGTTGTGGAACCATTACCACTGTTCATCTCTAGAAGTTTTTCATCATCCCAGAGTGAAACTCTGTATCTACTAAACATGAAGAGGGACTTTTTTTAAAAAAAGCTTATTTATTTATTTTGAGAGAGACAGAGACAGTGCAAGTGGGGGAGGGTCAGAAGGAGAAAGAGAGAGGGAGAATCCCAACAGGCTCCTCACTGTCAGCGCAGAACCCAAGCAGGGCTCGAATCCACAAAGCCATGAGATCATGACCTGAACCGAAACCCAGAGTTGCCACTTCAAACTGAGCCACCCAGTTGCCCCAAAGAGGGATTTTTAATTGGGCTGGATTCTAGAGTATGGGCTCTTGCTTCCTACAGGAGGTCACAGGGTGTTTGAATGTCAGACACATAGGGTGGCTTTCTCTCTGGCTTTTCTTTCCACCCACATAGTAGCAGGAGGGATGACTTGGGTCAAGGACTGGCTGTGTCGGGGAGGCCTGGAAGTCTTGGCCCCTCCACTTCTTTTTCATAAGAAAGTACTGAGAGAGAGGGCTGGTGGTTGGTTAGACAAAAAAATAATTGTTGTTTATCTGAAATTCAAATTTAACCCACCTCTCTCTCTCTCTCTCTCTCTCTCTCTCTCTCACACACACACACACACACACACACACACAGTGCACATATATATATATATATATGTATAAATTTTTTTCCTGCCCCCTATATTTTTATTTGCTAAATCTGGTATGCCTAGTTAAGGAGAATGCAGCCCATTGAATTTGGAGGAACCCTAACAGCAGCAGTGGACACCAGTGCCTGGCAATAAGGATCAAAGGAGAAGCTGGTTATCTTGGCAGAGACTAGCATGGAGAGAGGATTATGACACTCCATTTCCTCATTCCAGTTGCCAGGATGGAACATTAACTGTACCTCACACCCCACTTGACCTTAGATTGTGTGTGGGTGTTGAGGGATGAGAACAGAGAATCCTGAACTGGTTGAGTATTAACCCAAAAGGACCCAAGAGAAAAAACCTGAAGGTGACTGAATTACCCTGCATTGGCAAGATTAAGCAAAAATGAAGATTTAAGCACTTAGTTCAGTTATAGTGTAAGAAAGTCATATTTTTCACATCTGAGTCTGTGAGTGAAAATTTGTACCTGCTACAGAAAAAGATGGGACTGGTGAGATTATCTCGGAGGTCTCTTCTATATGAACAAATCCGTAGCTGTAGGGATGAGGCTTGAGGCTCTTGAAGGAAAAGGAATACATGGACTAGGTGGGAGTGGGGGCATTTAAGAAACCCCTATTGAATGTCTGGTTACAGGAGACCCAGGAAATGAGCATGAGTGGGAAGAAGTGTGAGGAAACCATTGTGTGTTTAAGCTGTCCCTGTATTTTCAGTTTGTTGCTTCTTAAACATTTGAAGTTGAGAACTTGCGGGGCATCTGGGTGGCTCAGTCGGTTGAACATCTGACTTCGGCTCAGGTCATGATCTCGCAGTTTGTGAGTTCAAGCCCCACATCGGGCTCTGTGCTGACAGCTCAGAGCCTGGAGCCTGCTTCAGATTCTGTGTCTCCCTCTCTGACCCTTCCCGCTCATGCTCTGTCTCTGTCTCTCAAAAATGAATAAACGTTAAAAAAAAATTAAAAAAAATCAAGTTGAGAACTTGCTAGAGTAATTATTAACAGTGAGAGGCAATTGATTTTCTCTGATTAAGCTGATTTAAGAGCTGTTTTTTTAAAAAAATTGTTGTAGTATAGTTGACATACAATAAGAGCTCTTTTTTAAAAATTTTATTTATTTATTTTGAGAGAGAGAGAGCAAGTGGCGGAGAGGACAGAGAGAGAGAGAGAGAGGGAGAGAGAGAGAGAATCCTAAGCAGGCCCCATGCTGTCAGTGTGGAGTCTGACACAGGACTTGAACTCTTGAACAATGAGATCATGACCGGAGCCAAAATCAAGTGTTGGATACTTAACTGACTCAGCCACCCAGGCACCCCAAGAGCTGTTTTCTTAAGAGAACTATGAAAGGATTTTCTAGAGGATGAACTGGTGAACAAGCACATTTAAACAGGGAGAGCCACAAAGGACGAAGAAAGTCTGAAAGCCAAGAGAATTGTTGCAGGGTATGCCATGTTTAGCTTCCCGCATAAGCAAGCAGTACATCCTGCAGGCACCTTGGGTTCTCCCTGGCTGCAGAAACAGTGAAAGCCTTGGTTGGGGTCTCCCCCAGCCCTGCAGAGGAGATCTAGTGCCAAGAGGGCAGCTTTGTGCTCTGCTCAGCAGCCCCACTCTCATCAACAGCCAGAGAGCATGGCAGTGACGGGTGCTGGCAGGAGCTGGAGCCAGCAAGGCTGTTCCTGCCCAGTGAGGAAGAGGTGAGTCATGGCGGTTGGTGACCAACTCCCTTCGGGGGAACCCCGTGGGCTGACACAGAGAGCAGGGGTGAATTGTCAGGCTGGAGCACACAGGCAAGCAGGATGTAGCTGATGCCCACCGGTATATATCAACCCTATTGATCAACAGTCACACCTACAGCTTTATACATGAAGGAGGGAGCACTGGTGGTAGAAGAGCCCTGCCATATATATATATATATATACATATATATATGTATATATATATATATATATATATATATATGTTTATTGGCTTTGAAGGCCCTTATAAACTCTATGGAAGGCTAAGGGTAGAGGTGGTCAGAAGCCATAAACATGTCACCCTCAATTTTAAAGGTTGCCACTTGTGAAGAGCAATGAGGAATGAAAATTGACATATTGGCTACTCCCACTGTTAGCTAGCAGGCTTTGGTTTTTAGATGGTGGCTTTTGATACCAGCCCTTCTGGCAGAGATTACTGAGTGCTCTGCACTAAATCTGGGAAGACTTGTCTGACAGGAAGCACCTACCTAATTGAGAGATTCCACCCCAAATTGGAACGAGTGGGGAGAAATAAAACCATGAAGCCAGGTTTCAGGGAAGAGAACCACTATAGCACAAAAGGAGTATGAAAACAGAGATATTTCAGGTGGAAGCATTCAGTAAATGGGTTAGAAGCAGTGTCCTTAGGCTTTGAGATCTGTGCACTATAGATCAGGTACAGAACCTGAGAAACAAAATGAATTCAACATTTTTACACAGTGAGGTGAACATAATCCCATGGAGATGAGGTGCAATGGGAACCAATGGCTGGCCCAGGCCTGTCATACCTGTGAGAAGAGTGTCAGCAAGACTAAAGCTCAGAACAAGCCAAAGCTTGTAGTTAAAAAAAAAAAAAAAGGTAAAGGCAAGAAAAAGAGTTTTAAAAAACTATGTTTGGGGAAGTAGAGCATGGTAGGTGTAGGCCTGCTGTTTGGGAATTTAGTGCAATGTTTGCAGATGATAAAGACCGAGGGAGAATGACACCGAGTGTTGTTTCTGTCCCCTCCAACAAGAGAGTGCTTTTCAAGCTTCCATAGAGCCCAACTAATATACAGAGGAGAAGGAAAGGTAGGGGAAGTGGTCCAACCTCCGAATACTTGCTTGTCAGGGATGTGCTTGCTGAAAAATTTTTGTTAGTTAATTGGGTGCAAAAATGAAGTATGGCCAGGAGACAAGAGATATTTACACAAAGGGATTTGAGTACTTATTTTAGAGGATCCCCTTTATGTGGGCTATCCTTCCCCAGCACTCATGGGAGTATCTGCCACGCTTAACAGGCTGGCCTTGCCCCACCACCTGCAAATCGTCTTAATGCCAGGTTACAGAGAAAAGGCATGAGAGAGTTAAACCAGCATATTACAGAACAAGGTCAAAAGCCCTGCTGGCTTCTCATTCTCAAAGGCAGGCGCATGGGGCAGAAAAGGTAGAAGGGCAATAGGAGGTCCTCTGGTGCTGGGGGTAGGGGAGGGAACGACCATGTCATTCTCTGCTAAGCTGACACCTGTTCTCAGCAGGTGAGTTAATCACTAATCTCTTAAAATAGCAGCTTGTTCCCTAAGCATTCTGGGTTCCTAGTAAAAAAGGCTCTTCAGTGGTTTCTTTTAAAGAGTCATAACTAGTCCTAGTATGAAACGCTGGGAAAATATTTTGGATAGCACGAAGAATTTAAAAAATTAACTTTGCGCCCCCAACCCCGGTTTCTAGAGATAGCCTCTGTTAACATTTTCTTTTATCATGTTTATTATTTTTCTCTGATAATAGCAGGGCATATATAGGATAAAAGTTTGGAATAAAAAGAAAAGCTTGAATAAAATAAAAACAATTTATGACTCCACCACTGCTGATATTTTCATGTTTTCCTTCCAGTCTTTTTTCTTTGCATACACACACATACATACATAGATAAATTTTTAGTAAACTATGAACCATGCTGTAATGCAGTTTTGTATCCCACTTTTTGCACTTGAAATCATATCCTGAGCATTTCCCTTATCATTAAGTGCTGTTTAAGAGCACGATTATAATTGCCATCTGTTATTTTACTGTGCCACAGTTCATCTAACCATTACTTGGCTTGTTTCCAGTTCCTCGACATTGTAAATAAATGCCGAGGAAAATAATTGAAAATAATGCCATTATAAACATCCTTGTGTGAAAATCTTCACTTAGAATCGTTTTCTAAAGGTTGAATAATTAGGTCAAAGACCATGGACATTTTTGAGGCTTTCAATACATAATGCCTTGTCCTCCAGGAAGGTTGTGTTACCTCCCTCCCCTCACCCCCCACCCCAAGGGGCAAGTGAGTGCCCATGTCTTGTCAACTTCTATTAGATTTGCATTTTCTGTCTGATGCTTCGAGGCCTCCCTGCTTTGTGCAATCCCATCGCGCCACTGCCATCTTGTGTTCTCCCTCGGTGGCTTTTCTAGGGAGAGAGGACATTCTGGTCCTTGGAATATTTGAAATGCTCTCTCTGAATATTCCTCTAAAGACTTTTACTGCCCTGTGGCTATTTTTATGTTTGCTTTGAGGTGATATGTATTTCCCTTGGTCTGAGCAGCTGGCTAACTCCTACTTATTCTTCTGGACCCGGTTCGGACCTTGTATCCTCTGCAAAGCTTCCTTTGACATTCCAGGCAGGTTAAGGAGTCTCACCTCTGTACTCCCCTGAAGTCCTTCCCATGTCAAAGCATTTGTCACATTGTGCTGTGTGCTCGACTGTCTCCTCTCCAGATGTGAGCTCTCTGAGGGTAGGCACATGTCTTTTTTTTTTTTAACTCCGTCTTCAGTGTCTGACACTGCAGCTGGCAGACATGGATATTCAATAGATGATGAATAAATGCTTACCTTATTTAAAAAATCCTTGAAGATTCATCTTTATTTCTAATTTTTTAAATGCTTATTTTTGAGAGAGAGAGAGAGAGAGAGTGTGTGAGCAGGGGAGGGGAGAGAGAGAGAGAGAGAGAGAGAGAGACACAGAATCTGAAGCAGGCTCCAAGCTCTGAGTTGCCAGCACAGAGCTCAGTATGGGGCTCAAACTCACAACCCGTAAGATCATGACCTGAGCCGAAGTTGGACGCTCAAGGAATTGAGTCACCCAGGCGCCCCTCATCTTGTATTTCTATACCCTGTTCTCCATCCCATTCTCCCTATAAATATATATTTTTCTGATTATAGAAAGATCTAGCAGTTCTATTTATTTTATTTTACCTTATTTTTGCAGCTTTGAGATATAATTGACATATAACATTGTGTAAGTTTAAGGTGTACAGCATGATGATTTGATACACATATATTGTGAATGGTTACCACAATAAGGTTAGTTAACACATCTATCACTTCATATAGATACCTTTTACATGTGTGTGTGGTGAGAACTTTTAAGATCTACTTTCTTACCAACTTTCAAGTATATGGTACATTGTTAATTATAGTTGCTAAGCTATACATTAGATCCTCAGGGCTTATTGGTCTTATTTTTTTTAAGTTTTAAAATTAATTAATTAAAAATTTATTTATTTATTTAAATTCAAGTTAGTTAACATACAGTGTAGTATTGGTTTCAGGAAGAACCCAATGATTCATCACTTACATATAACACCCAGTGCTCATCCCAACAAGTGCCTTAGAGAGAAAGCAAGCGGGTGAGCACGAGTGCAAGTGGGTTAAGGGCAGAGAGAGAGGGGGAGGGAGAGAATCCGAAGCAGGCTCCATGCTGTTAGCACGACCTGAGCAGAAATAAAGAGTTGGACGCTTAACTGACTGAGGCACCCAGGTGCCCAGGACTTATTCATCATATAACTGATAGCTTTTACCCTTTGACCATCACCTCTCTATTTCCTCTAACCCCTGCAGCACTGACAACCACCATTCGATTCTCTGTTTCTATGAGTTCAGCTTTTCTGGATTTCACATATAAGTGAGATCATGCCATATTTGTCTTTCTCTGTCTGACTTATTTCACTTAGTACAAAGCCCTGAAGTTTCATCCATGTTGTTGCAAAAGACGGGGATTTCTTTTTTATGGTTGAATAATATTCCATTGTATATACATACTACATTTTCTTTATTCATCTATCAGTGGACCCTTAGGTTGTTTCCATTTCTTGGGTATTGTAAATAATGCAATGAACATGAGAGTGCAGATATCTCTTTGAGATAGTGATTTAATTTCCTTCAGATATATACCCAGAAGTTGGATTGCTGGATCGTATGGTAGTTCTATTCACAGTTTTTGAGCAACCTCTATACTGTTTTCCATAGTGGCTATACAAGTTTATATGCCACCAACAATGCACAAGGTTATCTTTTCTCCACATTTCTGCCAACACTTGTTGTTCCTTGTCTTTTTGATGATAGCCCTTCTAATAGGTGTGAGATGATATCTTATTGTGGGTTTATTTTTCAACGTTTATTTATTTTTGGGACAGAGAGGGACAGAGCATGAACGGGCGAGGGGCAGAGAGAGAGGGAGACACAGAATCGGAAACAGGCTCCAGGCTCTGAGCCATCAGCCCAGAGCCCGACGCGGGGCTCGAACTCACGGACTGTGAGATTGTGACCTGGCTGAAGTCGGACGCTTAACCGACTGCGCCACCCAGGAGCCCCTTATTGTGGGTTTAATTTGCATTTCTCTGATGATTAGTGATGTTGAGCACATTTTCAGGTACCTGTTGGCCATCTGTATGTCCTCTTTGGAAAACTGTCTATTTGGGTCCTTTGCCCATTTTAAAATTGTATTATTATCATTATTTTATTATTATTATTTTGCCATTGAGTTGTAGGAGTTCCTTATATATCTTAGATATTAACCCTTTATCAGATACATGATATGCAATTATTTTCTCCCATTCTGTGGGTTGCCTTTTCATTATGTTGATCAACCATTTCTTTCTCTCTGAAGAAGCTTAAAAAATTTTTTTTAATGTTTATTTATTTTTGAAAGAGAGAGAGACAGAGAGTGAGCAGGGGATGAGCAGAGAGAGGGAGACACAGAATCCGAAGCGGGCTCCAGGCTCTGAGCTGTCAACACAGAGCCTGATGCAGGGCTTGAACTCACAAGCCATGAGATCATGGCCTGAGCTGAAGTCAGACACTCAACTGACTGAGCCACCCAGACACCCCTGCAGAAGATTTTTAGTTTGATGTAGTTTATTTCTACTTGTTTATTTCCTCTTGTTTACTCCTACTTTTATTGCTTGTGTTTTACACATCATATGCAAAAAATTATTGCTGAAACCAATGTCAGGGAATTTTTCCTTTTGTTTTCTTCTAGGAGTTATATGGTCTCATGTCTTACATTTAAGTCTCTAATCCATTTTGAATTAATTTTTGCCAGCAGAGTAAGATAGGGGTCTAGTTTCTTTCTTTTGAATGTGATTGTCCAGTTTTCCTAGAGCAATTTATTGGAGAGGCTATATTTTTCCCATTGAGTATTCTTGGCTCCCTTGTCAAATATTAGTTCATTGAACACGCATGGGTTTATCTCTGGGATCTCAATTTTGTTGTATTGGTCTATGTGTCTGATTTTGTGCTAGAGCCACACTATTTTAATGGCTGACTGTAGCTTTGTAGTATAGTTTGAAATCAGGAAGTGTGATACTTCCAGCTTTGTTCTTCTGAAGATTGCTTTTGCTATTTAGGTTTTTTTTGTGTGTGTGTGTGATTCCATACAAACTTTTAGAGTCATTTTTTCTATTTCTTAAAAAAATGCAGTTTGAATTTTGACAGGGATTGCATTGAATCTATAGATGAGTTTGGGTACTTGGCAGTTCTTAATCTTGCTTGAGAATCTAGAGTTGATTTGAGGGACCCAAAAAAAGAAAGAAGAGAAGGAAAAGGAATGAGGAAAAGAGAGAAAGAGGAGAAATAGATCAGAATATAAATTATTATAATTTGCATTTCCATCTGATTTTACAGCTTACAATGTTCTTTCATACAGTTGTGGCTTCCTTCTGAAAAGGGCAGACCTTCATGCTAGATGTTGTGATGGTACTCTGTATCATCTCCCAGAGCACCTCTCACAATTGTTGGCATACAATTGTTAGTGATCACTAATACACCCCCAATACCTAGCACAGTGCTCGGTGCATTGTAGCTATTTAGTAACTCTTTATGAACTCTGAGAAAAAGCATTATCTACATCTTATATCATTAAAGAGTTGACATTTCAATCTAGGGAACTGTATTCCAAGTTCGGTGCTCTTTCCAGTACACATCAGCTAATGTAGTGGACCTTTTTTTTTCCCTCCTGGGAAAAATATGAAAGCACAGGAAAAATGGAAGGGGAGAATAACTGAGGGGAAAAAAGAGAGGGGAGGAAGAAATCATAGAGATGAAGAGCAGTGGTTTGAAATTGACAACTTAATGAGGAAGTGAGGATAAATATAGACTCACTAAAGATGGACTTTACTGAGCAGGACTGCCTGACACCCAGGAGTGGATGTGTGGTAAGGTGGACCAAAACTATGATTTCCATGCTGGATTCATACACATGCACCAGTAATTAAGAAGTGTGTCCTGCCTGTGTTATTACTAGAATAAGTACTGCAGCAGGTAGTCTGCTAAGAGGAAGGAGAATCAAGGGCCAGGGTTTAGTCAGGATAACAATACAGGACTTCATCACCACCTTGAAAACTCATTCCAGTTCTTCTTGTTGGTTTCTCTTTTAAGAGAAAGGGAGGCTAGCCTAGTAGCTAACATGGAACAGGATTAAGTAACCAAGTACAGACCTGAGATCCTAGGGCTGGATTTGGAAGCAGAAAGTGATAAGGGTATGGCTCATCCACAACCTGAAGGAAATCTTCAAATGAGCTCACATTTGAGGGAAACAAGTAGATTATAGTATCCATAGTCAAGGACTCCTCTCCCACCTCAGAGGCAGTTTAGGGTCTGAACTAGAAACTGCATCCCTCTAATGTGCTTCTTATGTGGCAGAATGGGCCATCAACAGGACTGTGGCAGCTATTTAGGCTTCCACTCATGGTGTTTCAAGACCCCAGTATGGGTGAGATAGAACCCAGCATTTGAGTGTTAGGAGATGGTCTCACATTTGCTTCCTTTAAGGCAGACAGGGAAATCTTGTGACAGCTTACTCTCAGGTACATAGTCTTCCTCATAGTCCAGAGCTACACACCTCTGGTGGATATTGTATTTACTTGTGTGCCTCCAAATCCTCTCATTTTCCTCATTAGCTATGATGTACAAGATGTCATGAAACACTGCCCTAGCCAAGACTCTTGTAGGGAGGAAGGATTAAGTGTGAATATGGACATGTCTCTGTCTGGGAAACTTCTCATTACCTAGACCCAAGATTTATTAGAGGGGGCAGATAGATCTAGTCAAGTTCACTCGGCAGCATCTCTGCAGGTACAAGAGAGTCATGACTTTCAAATCTGTTAGGCCAGTGATTCTTAAAATTTAATGTGGTAAGATCTCCTTGCAGGCACATTAAAACAGTTTCCTGGGCCCTTTCCCCAGAGATTGTAATTAGGTAGTTTGGACTAGGGCACACAAATTTACATTTTTGATGAACTCCCAGCTGATGCAGTGCTGCTGGTCTGAGGCTCCCACTTTGAAGTTACTCCAGAAAAAGATGAAAAAAAGCAGGGAGATGGGGCATGGAGACAGTGAACTACCAGAATCTCTAGGATGTTCATTTGTGTCTGGGATAGGCTTGTGTTTGTGTGTGAGTGAGCGTGTGTGTGTGTGTGTGTGTGTGTGTGTGTGTGTGTGTGTGTATTGTTTGGGCTTTGCACAGTCTGCTTTTTGCTCTCCCCTACACAATGAGGAAACTAGTTCCTTAAAGTTTACAGGGGCAGAAAATGGAGACTAGGGGATAGAGAGAGAGCTGGAGAGCTGAGAGGAAAAGTAGAGGAAGGAAGCACAGGAGGCTCAGGGCCTAGTGATGGAAGAGTTTTCCAGATAGTTTTTGGGGGAAGTGTCAGAGCAGCTGTGGGGAATGAGGGAAGTAGATGGGAGTAGAGAGAGAATTTATTTGCGTGCCGTGGCTATCAGGGAGCCAGGGTATGAACAGAGGCAGTGCAAAGGTGTCTGAGAAATGTGAGAAAGAACTCAAGTAACGTTTTTTAATTAAAAAACATTTTTTTTTGAGAGAGAGAGAGAGAGAGAGAGAGAGAGAGAGAGAGAGAGAGAACGAGTGGGGAGAGAGGCAGAGGGGGAGAGAGAGAGAATCTTAAACAGGGTCCATGCTCAGCATGGAGCCAGATGTGGGGCTCAATCACACAACCCTGGGATCATGACCTGAGCCAAAATCAAGAAGCACACACTCAACTGACTGAGTCACCCAGGCACCCCCAGAACTCAAGTTATTTTGAAATTAATTTTTGATTGCTAGATGGCATTATCTTAGGGTGTGAAGCTGTTCTGAGTCTTTGGGTTCACTACGGTTATAGTAGCATGGTAGTTTTGTTTTTTAATTTAAATTCAGGCTAGTTAACATACAGTGTAGTATTGGTTTCAGCAGTAGAATCCAGTGATTCATCACTTACATGTAACACCCAGTGCTTATCCCAGTAGTGCTCTCCTTAATGCCCATCACCCATTTAGTCCATCCCCCCAACAACCTCCCCTCCAGCAACCCTCAGTTTGTTCTCTGTATTTAAGAGTCTCTTATGGTTTGCCTCCCTCTCTTTTTATCTTATTTTATTTTTCCTTCCTTTCCCTGTGTTCATCTGTTTTGTTTTCTAATTTTCACATATGAATGAAATCATAGGATATTTGTCTTTCTCTGACTGACTTATTTCACTTAGCATAACACCCTTTGGTTCCATCCACATTGTTGCATATGGCAAGATGTCATTCTTTTTCATCGCCGATAGTATTCCCATTGTATATACACACCACATCTTCTTTATCCACTTGTCAGTCCATAGACATTTGGGCTCTTTCTATAATTTGGCTATTGTTGATAGTGCTGCCATAAACATTGGGGTGCATGTGCCCCTTCGAACCAGCATTTTTTTGTGTGTGTATTAATTTCATCTTTTTAAAAAATTTAAATCCAAGTTAGAATAGAGTGTAATAATGATTTCAGGAATAGAATTTAATGACTCATCACTTACATATAACTCCCAATGCACATCCCAACATGTGCCATCCTTAATGCCCTTCACCCATTTAGCCCATTCCCCCACCTAACACCCTACCAGCAACCCTCAGCTTATTTCTGTATTTAAGAGTCTCATATGGTTTGTCTCTCTCTCTCTGTTTTTATCTTTTTTTTCCTTCCCCTCCCCTATGTTCATCTGCTTTGTTTCTTAAATTCCACATATGAGTGAAATCATAGGATATTTGTCTTTTTTGACTGACTTATTTCACTTAGCATAATATACTCTAGTTCCATCCATGTTGTTGCAAATGGCAAGATTTCATTCTTTTTCAGCGCTAATATTCCATTATGTGTGTGTGTGTGTATACACATACATATATGTATATGCATGTATATATACATACATACCATAGCTTCTTTATCCATTCATCAGTTGATGGACATTTGGGCTCTTTCCATACTTTGGCTATTGTCGATTATGCTGGTATAAACATTGGGATGCATGTGCCCCTTCGAATCAGCATTTTTGTATCCTTTGGATAAATACCTAGTAGTGCAATTGCTGGGTCATAGGGTAGTTCTATTTTTAATTTTTTGAGGAACCTCCATACTGTTTTCTACAGTGGGTGTACCAGTTTGCATTCCCACCAGCAGTGCAAAAGAGTTCCTCTTTCTCTGCATCCTTACCAACATCTGTTGTTGCCTCGGTTGTTCATTTTAGCCATTCTAACAGGTGTGAAGTAGTATCTCATTGTGGTTTTGATTTTGTATTTTCCTGATGATGAGTGATGTTGAGCATCTTTTCATGTGTCTGTTTGCCATCTGGATGTCTTCTTTGGAAAAGTATCTATTCATGTCTTTTGCACATTTCTTTGCTGAATTATTTGTTTTTTTTTTTTTGTGGGGGGTGTTAAGTTTGATAAGTTCTTTATATATTTTGGATACTAACCCTTTATCAGATATGTCATTTGCAAATATCTTCTCCCATTCTGTCAGTTGCCTTTTAGTTTTGTTGCTTATTTCCTTTACTGTGCAGAAGCCTTTTATCTTGATGAGGTCCCAATAGTTCATTTTTTGCTTCTGTTTCCCTTACTTCTGGAAATATTTCTAGTAAGAAGTTGCTGTGGCTGAACTTGCTGCATTTTCTCCTCTAGGATTTTGATGGTTTCCTTTCTTACGTTTAGGTATTTAATCCATTTTGAATTTATTTTTGTGTATGGCATAAGAAAATGGTTCAGTTTCATTTTTCTGCATGTTGCTATACAGTTTCCCAACACAATTTGTTGAAGAGACTCTCTTCTTTTTCCATTGGCTATTCTTTCCTGCTTTGTCAAAAGTTAATTGCCATACATTTGTGGGTCTATTTCTGGGTTTTTATTCTGTTCCATTCATCTGTGTGTCTGTTTTTGTGCCAGTACCATACTATCTTGATGATTACAGCTTTGTTATACAGCTTGAAGTCCGGGATTGTGATGCCTCCAGCTTTGCTTTTCTTTTTTAACATTATTTTGGCTGTTTGGGGTCTTTTCTGGTTCCATACAAATTTTAAATTGTTTGTTCTACCTCTGTGAACGATGCTGATATTATTTTGATAGGGATTGCATTAAATGTGTTGATTGCTTTGGGTAATATAGATATTTTAACAATATTTGTTCTTCTAATCCATGAGCATGGAATGTTTTTCCATTTCTTTGTTTCTTCCTCAACTTCTTTCATAAGCTTTCTATAGTTTTCAGCATACAGATCTTTTACCTGTTTGGTTAGGTTTATTCCTAGGTATCTTATGGCTCTTGGTGCAATTGTAAATGGAATCAATTCCTTGATTTCTCTTTCTGCTTCTTCATTATTAGTATATAGAAATGCAGCCGATTTCTGCATATTGATTTTATATCCTGTGACTTCGCTGAATTCATGTATCAGTTCTAGCAGTTTTTAGGTGGAATCTTTTGGGTTTTCCAGTAGCATGGTAGTTCTGATATATCATATGCTGGAAACTGGGGGACCCAGAGCCCAACCCTTCCTGTTTGTCCCTGGGCCAACTGTTGCAGTGGTTCCCTGCTGATACTTTGTCTTGAGGCCCTGGTGCTGTTATCCCTTCACACACAGCCATTAGGCTAATTAGCCTAAACTAGACCTCTGGTAACAATAGCTAACCTTCAGTGACTTCTGCCACAGAGCCCTAGTGTTAGAACAGGCTCTCATTTCCCCTCCTACCCTCTGTGGAGATTATTACAATTTCCACTGACTATTGATTTTAACTGACATACCATTCAAGGCAGTCTAGGCTTCATATTTCCTTGTTTCTATGGATGTTTCCAGTATTCTTTCCAGCCACATGTACCTCACATTCTACACCTCTTTTCCTTGGACATTTACTTACAGTTTCCCACCTATGCGACCTTGCACATGCCATTCCTGCTAGCTGGAATGCTTTCCTTACCATCTCTGCCTAATGAGATAAACCCATTTTTCAAGGTGTAGCTCAAATGCCTCATATTTTAGGAATCTTCTCTGACCATCTCAACTCATCCTTCTCACCATGGATCTTTCTTTGTACTTTCTTATACCATAAACTCTGCTTATATTGTAGTTGTCCATGTTCCCCTCAACCTGTGTCATCCAAAATCATGGCCACTAGCCACATGTGGTATTTAAATTAATTAAAATGAAATGAAATACAAAATTCAATTCCTCAGTTTCACTAGTACTCAGTAGCCCATGTAGCTAGTGATTACTGTATTGGACAGCACAGTTAGAGGACCTTCCACCATCACAGGAAGCTCTATTGGACAATGATGGGACCATATATCATTGACTCACTCTCATGTTCATTAAAAAAAAATTAGTTGCATTGAATCAATTAGAATTTTATTGGTTATTTTGTACTGATTTTCCACCCAGCACTGGAGCTTTATATTTTCAGCTTTTAAAAAGGTTTGCTTTTTCCTCTGAAGATGGGCTATGTTCTGTTGAAACAAAATCCTGTCTCCCCTTTCTGTGGGTTGCCTCCATTCCAGAGCCTTTCTGAGTTGTTTGGTGTACCATCTTCCTCTGAGATGGGGTGTGGGTCACTTTCCATGGCTTAACCCTTGAACAGCATTCATTAATAATGAGGCCTAGGCCTTGGAGGAAAGAACAGAGTCCTGTAACCCTTAGGGTTATACTACCACCCAGGAAAGGCTGCCTATCCTTCTAGACAGACCTTATGCCTTCAGGGAGCAAAAAACATGGACAGAAGGACAATTAGCAGTGGCATTTTGAGTGATCCTTTCTCATTAGCTTCTTTCAAGACAGTTGTCTATGTGTAGAAGAGGCTTCTGGGAACGACCCACAGGGTCAGAGTGACCACAAGAGGGCACCAGCGCACCTTAAACAGACTTTACCTTCAAAAACCTCGGGAACGTTTCTTTGCGTTGCAAGGGCAGGACACCAAGAACACTCACCAGATCGGAAAGGAACAGAGAAAAAGAAAAAAAAAAAAAATCCATCACGCTTTATGTCTAACTGGAAAGCCTGCTTACTATATATTTATGCATTCAGGACCTCCTTAAATATAGGAATCACAAGACAATAATAGGCAGACAAGAAATTAGATTGAAACTACTTCAAATAAGAAAGTGAATAGGTCAATAGACTTTAAAACAGAATAAACCTCACTTCGAAGCAAGGTAGCTATGGAAACATTACTGAAATCATTCTGTTACTTCATGGCTGCAGTGGTTTCTGCAGCCAGAAAATGCTGTCAAGGGAGAACAGAATATTATTTTCTTTTTTTCCCCTCCAGTTTTATTGAGAAATAATTGACATATAAGTTTAAAGCATACAGCATGATGGTTTCATTTACATATATTGTGAAATGGTTCTTATAATTTTCTTATAAATAATACAACACAGGATCCTATATGGAAAGTTGCAAGAAATTAGATTTCAGAGGTAGAGATGTTTCGATAAAAATACCAACAGCTTTAATTTGGTTTCTGATAACTTAGCTCTGGATTTACAGTTGTTAAATTTTTCTCTATTTCTGTTTTCTGTTGCAGAAAGAGCTGGTGAGGGGTTTATTTCCATATCTCTGGATATTATACACACCTACGTGTGTACATTTAGCATGGTTGATAGAAGTCACCCTTACCCGTGGTATGGCCCATGAGAGGGCAAGTGACCTATATTTATCACTTAGACAAGGGTTTACTTTTTTTTTTTAATTTTTAACGTTTTTATTTATTTTTGAGAGACAGAGAGGGACAGAGCATGAGCAGGGGAGGGGCAGAGAGACAGGGATACACAGAATCCCAAGCAGACTCCAGGTTCTGAGCTGTCATCACAGATCCTGACGTGGGGCTTGAACCCACAGATCCTGAGATCATGATCTGAGCTGAAGTCGGATGCTTAACTGACTGAGCCACCCAGGCGCCCCTGGGTTTACTTTTTTGTAGTGGGTAGGCCTGGAGCTAGGTTGCCTAAGACCACTGGGTTCTGCCACTGACTCTCAGAGACCCTATACCAACTACACTTGCCCGTAAGTTTCCCACCAAGCCTCAGTGAGCATGTAAAGGTAATGATACATGGCTGTTCACTGACTATGCTCATCATGTAGGTGGAAGTGCGGGTAAACAAAGTAGGCTGATATAAGAGGGTTAGGTGTTAGTAAGCAGGGTAAATGTAGTACATGTCCTAGAGATATGGTAAATGTCATGGTGTGTACTTGGGACTAAAAGTGAAATTTTTGTATTATTATAAGGTCATTCAGCTAGGAGCCTTGGCCTGATAAACACCTCTTCTCCCAACAGAGTTTCAGGGGAGCTGTATACAATACAATATTAGTTGGGAACAATAATAAGTTGGGTATCAAATACCCAATATGACACAATGTAGCATGCTGTAGTGGAGAGCATGTGGAGAAAGTAGAAAGTAAAAGAACAGAGTAGCCCTACCTAATTATTAAAACAACAACAACAACAACAACAGTGGTCCATTCAATGTCTTGAGGGTGAGGGTGGTGTAGGAATTTTGTACAGTCAAAACTTGTCCTAGGCAAAGAGATCTTAGGTTCCTCCTAAGAAGTAGATTTAGTACTTTAGTGAGCATCACAATTACCTAGAGGGCTTATAGAAACACAAGTTGCTGGGTACCACCCCACAGTTTCTCATTTGGTAGGGCTGGAGTGGGGCCAAAGAATTTGCTAACAAATTACTGGGGATACTGATGTCTCTGGTTCAGGGACTGTGCTTTGGAAACCATGGCTCTAGAGCATGGTAAGTGGTTTAGGTAAAGTACCAACAATGTGAGTGTGATATGGATTTAATTCTGTCCTTGAATCAGAAATCTAACAAAGGGTTTATTACTTAGAAAAATTTATGATTCACTTATTATACAATTCCCCCATTTAAAGTACATAATTCAATGGTTTTTAGTATGTTCACAGTGTGCGTACCTCTGTTAGTTAACTTTCATCACCCCAAACGGAACCCTGTACTTATTAGCAACCATACCTCATTCTTCCCCACTTTTTTCAGCCACAGGAAACCACTGAACATTTTCTGTCTTTATAGATTTGTCTATTCTGGACATTTCATGTGAATGGAATCACACAATATGTGGTCTTCTGCTACTGGCTCCTTTCACCTAGTATAATGTTTTCAAAGTTCATCCATGTAGTAGCATGCACCAATATTTCATTCCTTTATATTGCCTAGTAATATTTCACTGTATGTATATAAACCATATTTTATTTATTCATTCATTAGTTGATTGATATTTGGATTGTTTCTATCTTTTGGCTATTATGAGTAATGCTGCTATGAACATTCATGTACAAGTTTTTGTGTGGACATGTAATTTCATCTTTCTTAGGTATATAGCTAGAAATGGATTTGCTGGGTTATATGATAACTCTGTATTTAGCATTTTGAGGGATTTCCAAATTATTTTCCAAAGTGGCTAAAATTTTATACTTTACATGTCCATCAGCAGTGAGGGTCCAGTTTTTCCATATCCTTGCCAACCCTTATCTTTTGATTATAGCTATTCTAGTGGGCCTTAAGTGATATCTCATGTTGTTTTGATTTGTATTTCTCTGATGGCTAATAATGTTGAGAATCTTTTCATGTGCTTATTAGATACTTGTATATATTCTTTGGAGAGATGTATATTCTTATCCTTAGACCATTTTAAAATTGGGTTATTAGCTTTTTTATTATTGACTTGTAGGGTTTCTTTATATCCTAGATATAAGTTCTTTATCACAGATATGACTTGAAAACATTTCTTTCATTATGTGTGGGTTGTCTTTTCACTTTCTTGTTGGTGTCTTTTGAAGAATGAAGGTTTTTAAATTTTGATGAAGTAAATTTGATTTACCCATTTTTAATTTTATCAATTTGCTTTTGGTGTCACATCTAAGAAACCAGTGCTTAATCCAGTGTCACAAAGATTGACTTCTGTGTTTTCTTCTAAGAGTTTTATAGTTTTAGCTCTTATGTTTATGCCTATGATCCATTTGAAGTTAATTTTTGTGTATGGTGTAAGGAAGGGGTCTAACTTCATTCTTTGGCATGTGGATATCCAGTCATCACCCATTTACTTTTAAAAATGGTAAATAAAGAAAAAGAAAATTAGAGCCACCAAAACTTCCTTTTCTGGGAGTTTTTTGAATATTAATGTGGTTTGGATACTGTTTCTTTACGTGGCTTTGCTCATAACTATCAAATACACTCATTCATCCTATACATACTTACAGAGCATCTACTTTGTGCCAAGCATGTCTAAGTTGCTGGTGATATGGCAATAAATAAAAGCAAATTCTTTGCTTATATGTAGCTTATGAGCAAATGAGGAAGATGAATTTAAGCAAATAAATGAATAAATATTTAATATACAGTAGTAGTGATAGGTATTTTGAAGATAAAGCAGAGTAAGAGGGTAGAAGTTATGTGGGATTTGGGGAGAGAATACTATTTTATATTGCGTAGGGAAGTCAGGGAATGCCTCTTGAAAGTGGCCACCTCTGTTTGGTGACTTGAATTAAGTAAGGGGGCAAGCCATGGAAATATCTGGAGGACATGTTCCAGGCAGAAGGAAGGGAAAATGTAAATTTCATGGAGCAAGAGTGTGCTTGGATTCTTATCAGAAGAGTAAACAAGGCATCGAAGCTAGAGTGTGATGCACGAGGGGAAGTTGGGTGGAAAATAATGTTGGAGAGGTAGTCAGGGACTAGACCGCTGGCAAAACCAAACTGCCCAAGAGTTTTCTCATCTTTTGCCTGGGAAAGCATTTTGACCTACAATATTTGCATTGGCCTTAAACAAAAGTCAATACCAGGGGTGCCTGGGGGGCTCAGTTGGGTGTCCGACTCCTGCTCAGGTCATGATCCTGTGGTTCGTGAGTTTGAGCCCCACATCGGGCTCTGGGCTGACAGGTCGGAACCTGGAGCCTGCTTCAGATTCTGTGTCTCCCTCTCTCTCTGCCCCTCCTCCACTCACGCTCTCTCTGTCAAAAATAAGTAAACATTGGGGCGCCTGGGTGGTGCAGTCGGTTAAGCGTCCGACTTCAGCCAGGTCACGATCTCGCGGTCCGTGAGTTCGAGCCCAGCGTCGGGCTTTGGGCTGATGGCTCAGAGCCTGGAGCCTGTTTCCGATTCTGTGTCTCCCTCTCTCTCTGCCCCTCCCCTGTTCATGCTCTGTCTCTCTCTGTCCCAAAAATAAATAAAAACGTTGAAAAAAAATTAAAAAAAATAAGTAAACATTAAAAAAATTTTTCAAATGTCAATACCATTTATTCTCCTTCTTTGAATCTAGCACTTGCCTCAAAACTTTTAGTAAACAAATTAAGAATAAAGAATACAAATAATTATATGAACATAATTTTAAGGAATAGATTTCCTTAAAAATAAATAAGCAGAAATCAAAGTAATCAGAGTCCTTCTTTTGTTTTTCTATGTGATTTCCATTAACCAAACCTTCCCCCTTTCTTTGTTTAAGGTCTGTGGCCAGGTCTGCTGGCTGCCCACCAAAAATCTCCTCTCTTTTCCAATTTAGTAATAGGAAGAACTGCTCAGACTCAGACTACATTTTCTCAAATTCTGTTGCAGTAGCTGGGTCCATGTGACCAGTTTTAACCAATGGAATATGAATGGAGGTGATGTGTACCACTTTTAAGCTGTGGCTTTTAAGAGGCAGGTGGACCTTTTCCAACTCTTTTCCTTTTCACCAGCTGAATACAGAGACTGCAGAGGATGATGGGGCTCTAGAGGACAGTGTAGCCACAAATTGGAAGGAGACAGGGTCCTTGAATCAGTATGTGATGAAGAGCTTCCTGGGGCACTTGGGTGGCTCAGTCGGTTAAGCGTCTGACTTCAGCTCTGGTCATGATCTCATGGTTCATGAGTTTGAGCCTCATGTCGGTCTCTCTGCTGTCAGTGCAGAGCCTGCTTCATATCCTCTGTTTCCCTCTCTCTTTGCCCCTCCCCTGCTTGCTCTTTCTACCTCAAAAAAAAAAAAAAAGGAACATAAAAAAAAGGATAGTGAATAAGTCACCTTTAAAAAAAGAGCTTTCTGCTAATTCAGAAATGCTTGCCTCATATAATTATGTGGTAAAATTAATATTTCTTTTTGTGTTTGAACTATTCTATTTGTGAATAAGTTTGTTACAGCAATTTAGCCTACTGTAACTAATATAAATTCAACTTGGACAGAAAGACAAAAAATAAACTACTTGGAACACCAGACCAAAGGGAACTAGGATGGAGAACAAGGTAAGGGGTTGCCTTGGTGGCTCAGTCAGTTAAGCTTCTGACTCTTGATCTCAGCTTAGCTCATCTCATGGTTGTGAGTTCAGGCTCTACACTGGGCTCTGTGCTGAGGGTGGAGTCTCCTTTAAAAAAAAAACAAACAAAACTAGAGAACAAGGTTAGATGGGGATCTAAGAAAGAGGCATCTGGACTGGGGAGGTTTATGATCAAATGGCTTTCCCTCTCTGGTTATATGCATTGATATTGTATGGGAAAAGAGGCTTTCATCTTTGCTGTGCCCTTGGCAGTGGAGGTGAAGGAGTGGTGTGGGGGTGGTGGTGAAGTAAAGTGTGGTAGCGGTAATGGGGCATGGAATGACTCCTGAATGTGTCTTCAGGAGCACAAGGACAAGTGGGCAGAGATGGTGCCTGATCCAGGTAGGGCCACTGGGCTCTGTGCATTTCTATCATCTCTCTCCTGCCAATGAGCTGCAGACCTCTCCACAGACCATAAACAGGAACTTATTGGTTCAATAGAACACTGACTTCTTTTTTTTTTTTTTAACTAAAAGAATGAAAATCTTTATTAGGCACTGTAAATGGCATTCAATCTTCAAATTCACCTCATCAAAATCTAGCCACAATCAATCAAACTTAATGGTTCATTCTCACCAATTCATGGGTTAGGGCAAAACTCCCATCAACTTACACTATATTACATTGAGACATTGAGATGCCTACAGAGCTCTGAGGACAGGGAATGAAGAGCTACACCTCATTTCTGATCACTAGTGAGCACTCTAACTGTTAATGGAAGGAGAGGTCATTTGTATGAGGCAAAGAGAATTCTGGAATGATGGCACTGGCCATAAGGTCCCATGGTCACTAGTGAATCTGGCCCAAACTTTGCTGAGAAAAGTAGATGAAGGCACTAACTTTGGGTAAGTTAAATAAGTAAGAGATGTGGTGAATTTAGGTGAGTGTAATAAATGGTGCTGGCCAAATTTTGTCAAATGATTTGGCAATTTAAAGATGAGAAATCTGCCTGTAACCTCACCTGTATTTGTACTTGTGTTTTCTATTCCTTTTATTTCTTTTCCCCTAAAAAATTTTTATTTTTATTTTTAAAGTTTATTTTAAAGTTTATTTTTTGAGAGAGAGAGAGAGAGAGAGAGAGAGAGAGAAAGAGAAAGAGAGAGAGTGCACACGAGGAGAGGGACAGAGAGAGAGAGGGAGAGAGAATCCCAAGCAGACTCTGCACTATTAGCATGGAACTCTCTGTGTGGCTCAAACTCATTAACAGTGAGATCATGACCTAAGCCGAAATCAAGAGTCAGCTTAACTGACTGAGCCACCCAGACACCCCTTCCAGAAGAATTTTTAAAGACAAAAACTGGAAAAAAATTTTCACTTTATCTCAGTTGGACCAAGAGAAAAAAGATGCTTATTAAAATTTAAGCCAAGATAGGTAGGAAGAATAAATGCCACCGAAAGCAATTGTGATGCTGGCAGAGATCATCTCTCTTAGAGAAGTGAGGTGCTGAGATAAGTGAAGACAGGTGTCCTTCCTGGGGGAGCATTAAGGATGGAGACGGTTGGTTCTCCTGGAATTTTCCTTCACAAATTTCTGTGTGTGCTTGGGGTGTGTGTGTGTGTGTGTGTGTGTGTGTGTGTGTGTGTGTGTGGTTGTTAACTTTTGATTTGGAAATAATTTTAAACCTATAGTACAGTTCCAAGAATAAGAATAGAACATGGAATGCCTATGTACTCTTTCCCTGTATTCACCTATTGTTAACATTTTGCTGGATTTGTTTTATCATTTGTGTGTGCTTGTGCACTAACACATACATACACACGCATAATTTTTTCTGAACCATTTGAATGAAGGTTGTAGACATCACTGTCTTTACCTTTAACTACCTCAGTGCGTATTTTCTCAGACTAAAATAGCCTCTTGACCATAATACAATTGATTTTCATTACAATACAATGCACGACGCAATTAATTTAACATTAATGCAATACTTTGATCTAATCTAGCTTCTATATTCCTTTTTTTTTTTTTTCAGTTGACCCAGTAATGTTCTTTATAGTGTTTCCCCTCTTCTAGTAATGGGTCCAGTCTAGGATCAGGCATTGCATTTAATTGTTACGCTGTTTTAATCACTTTACAAAAATGTTTATTGATTTATTTTGAGAGAGAGAGAATCCCAAGCAGGGCCCACGTTGTTAGTGCAGAGCCTGACAAGTGGGGCTCCATCTCATGAACTTGTGAGATCGTGACCTGACCCGAAATCAGGAGTTGGATGTTTAACTGCCTGAGCCACCCAGATGCCCCTTTAGTCACTTTTAATTTGGAACATGACTATAGCCATTATTTTTCTCTGAAGACATTGGTATTTTTGAAGAATTCAGTATTTTTTTAAAAAAGAATATTTTTCATTTTGGGTTTGTCTGATGTTTTCCAATAGTTAGGTTCAGGTTATGCATTCCAGGCATAACTTTCAGATGGTGCCACGTCCAGAGGCATGTATAGTCTGACTGCCTCTCTTTGGTGATGCTAATTTTGTTCACCCACCTTTAAGGAGACCCTTTAAAACCATGCAGATATTGTGCTCCTCATCAGGATTCCCCTCCAGATTTAGCAACTTTTGATGATTCTTGCTTGAACCAATCTTTGCCCTGCTGGTTACAAAGTGATTTCTCAACTCCTGTAAATCCCCACATTTACCAGTTGGCATTTGGTGTTCCCTGTAATTTTGATTCTGTTATAAGAGCAACTTTCCTCATAGAACTCAGAAAGAACTGATTCCCATTATGTACAAATTTGAATTCTATTTTTGTGCACAGGAATAGGGATGTTTTACCCTTATATCTGACAACCTACTAAAATAAGATCGCAGAAAAAATTTTCTTAATCTTGGCTTAAAAATATTATACTTTGTTGAAATATTATGTAGGTAGAACGAGGGTTGTGAATGAGTTGGAGGTCTTTAGCCGTTATTAATTAACAGCCAAGTAAGAAAATAATAAACAGTTGACTACTGTGGACAGAAAGGCTGGTTGAAGAAGGTCTTCCTCTTTGTGTCAAATCACCTCCTTCTTACGTGAAAAGGAGAAAAGCCACTGTGTGTGTGTGTGTGTGTGTGTGTGTGTGTGTGTGTGTGTGTTCCACACCATATATACTATGTGGCTTGACTCTAATTTCTCTTCTTGGCTGTTGGCAAATGGTGCGGAGTAGAAGGTCAGCCTGTCATGAGGAGAACAGAGCGATTAGACAGCAAGACTGTTAATTAGAATGCTATTCTGTAGCAGGGCACCTTCTTACTGATAAGCTGTGTGAAGGTAGCTAAAATTGTGTAAAGCTGGAGAGAAACCATGTGGAATATTTTTGGTACCAAAATCTCTAATACCCCAAATAAAAAAGAGCCAAGTGTCAATCCCAAACAGGATTTAAACCCCAAGGAACGACACAGGGTGAGTTCTAGTTTAAGCTTTGAGCAAGTGCCAAGATTAGATCAAGCAGTAAATGAAGACTGCTAAAGGTAGCAACGAGGTGTATGTATTTGTGTAAATCTTGCTCTAAATGCTGTAATCAATTTTTATCTATAATAATTTGAGATGAATTGTTATGCTTTGTTAACTTAACGAAGTATTCTATTTCTATAGAAAAAGCACGGAGGCATGGAAAAACATGTTAACTTCTCTTTCTCCTGTGGGAAACCTTTTGTTCCAACCTACAGTCACAATCCAAGGCCAGGTATGCTCCAGGAACAGCCAGCAAAACTGGTAGTTATAATTATGAGGGGGAAGAGTCGATATGTGCAAACTCCAAAACCCAAACCTGCAAAAGAAGGTAGCAAGCAGGTTTTTTCTGAGGAATGAGAGATAATGAAAGGGGCCACAGAGGTGCCAGGAGCCCACAGAGCCAGGAATCCTGTCCTGCATCCCTGATAGGCAGATGGAGTTCTGGAGTCAGGGAGGTGACTTTTGGCCTAGACA